>NC_138424.1:6250000-7500000 GCF_016097725.1 Ips typographus
ATTGGAAAATCTGAAAATTCTAAAATAATTCGTTTTTTAATTATAATAATTGTACAACAATCCAATATCAATTCAAATAAAGAATGTACTTTTAATCATTTACCCCCGTTTGCACCGTCGTTTGTCAAGGGGCTGTTAAGCCTTACTGATGTGTCTAATATGGCAGCTCCTAGGTCGAAACATACATTTACTACGTCATTTCTTCTTCCTCGAATTAAAACCTCCAAAGATTTTTTCGTCCAGCGTCATCTATACAGAACTACTTTCAGAAGGAAGTGAAGAAAGACGAACTGATAAAAAAAGAGTTGCAGAATGGGTTGAAATTATTGAGATGGCTTTATTGCTCAGAAATTTCAAAAGAAAGCTAACTGATATTAAAAGATCACAAAAATGTATTGAACTGATTGAAACGGCTAATTGCTCAGCAATTTAAAAAGAAGGCGAACTGATTAAAGAAGAGCGGAAGATTGTGTAATGTTACACAAGTTTATAGTGATTTTAAAGACCTAAAATCACAAATTTGTTTAAATCTTTGATTTTCATAATACCGAGGCATCTAAGAAACTTCGAAAACCTTCTAATATATCAATCTATTAATATTGCCAGAAGCTTTCATGAACTGAATTTGTGAGGTCATCTTAATTTAGATTAATTTTCTTTTCCACTGCTAACATGATAAACATACCATTATTGACCGCTTAGTAACTTGAGAAATTAGTTTTCTCTACCTTAATGGTCATTATTGACCTAGGTCAAAATAGAGTCTAATCTCTAGTTCTAGAGTCTGGCACAAACACAACCAAAAAGGAAATATTATTGACCTAGGTAAATTATAATGTCAATGTCTATTATGACATATGATAAACTTGACAGACTTAGGTGGTCTTTTTATGTTGTTGTTTTGTTGTTATCCAATAAAAGGACCATCAGAAATATGATTAATAGTGGAAAAAACGCTATATTATCCACGGTTTAGACCGCTTTTATTGATCTTATTTCTTAAATCCTTCTTTGCTTTGCTCCTCGGGATTTAATCTTGACATACGGTCAATAAATGCTTTTGTCTAAACCTTGGTTAATAATATACTATTTTATACAGGGTGTCCCGCGAGCTAAGGGACCAAATTACAATGGAAAAATGGACACTTTGAACAATTATTATAAACAGTTATTTTCACAGTAGTATTAACTTTTTTGGAAAAAAATATTTTTGTGGCATTATTGTAGTTGTCAACACAATAACATTATTAAATTTAAAAAAATTATATCTTGGTAAGGAAGTTTTTTTTTGGTACTACGTTTTTTTTTCAACTTATTTTTTAGCATGTAATCTATTATTCTGTACTATATTTAGCTTGCCGCCAATCTATTTGTTTATTTGTTTGGTTGCGGTTTTCATTGGTGGCCGCGTACTAAATTTATCATATCGCAAACTGCGTTAAAATGGCCGATTCGCGTATTGTTGGTTAAATTTGCACAAGGAAATTGAGCGCATTTCCAAAACTAACAGGTCTGCGCCCCATTGATAATTCATATTAGTGCAAATATGGCCGGTGAGTTTTGTTTAGACTTTTCTGTAATTAATTTAGCGATCCGGGCCTAAGGCAAACAATACGGCAACCGCATAGGCCCGTATGAAATTATGTTTTTCGAAAGTTGCATTCTCCGGCTATTTTTGTTTTCTGCTAAATTAATTTTAACCCTCCCCCGCCCCCTAACCCGACGGGACCGAAAAAAGCGCTATCTATTTTAACAGTTATTCCATTTCTGATTAAATGTTTCGCTGAAACTTTATACTGAATTTATATATATTTGAATTGCGGGTAAAATAGCAATCAATATCGCAATTATTAAATTGAAATGGTTTTATTGTGTTTTGGGAGGGTAAACTGAAATTCCGGGCTGAATTATCTCAAAGCTTCGATATAAAGGAATTATTTGATTCATTTCGGTTATGAAAACGTTTGATTTTTCAATTAATATTTTTTTTCCGGATTCGAAATGAACCGATAAATGTCTGTTCCGATATATTTCCGGTCGGCAAAGTTCAACTAACGTATATTTTTAATAATCTCGGTAAAAAATGCCATATCGATTAAACTTTGGAACGGGATGAGCAAAGACAAAAAAATTCAATTTAAAAATGTCATTTGCTTCGAGCTGGATTCGGTATTTTTTTGTTTATCGTTTATCTTATTATATAGCTTTAGATCAAACGTTTTACTCTACAATATCTGCTATATTTTGCCCTACGGGACAACTGTGACTATTTTTCATCCGCAGTTATTATTAAAGGAAAAAAGTAATAAGTGAATGCAGCAAATGTTTGAAAACGTATTACAACATTGTGATTGAAAGTTTTTTAAGTTTATCAATAAAATTCTAAAAGTTCGAAATAATGAAAACGACAGAAACAAAAAAAAAAAATTACAATAGTGACTGTAAACAGTTAGTCGAAGATAGAAAAACTTTTCTTTTATCAGTTCTTCTTTTGAAATAACTCGACCATCAGCAATGTCAATTATTTTAAAACATTTTTCCGCTCTTATCTCTTGAAAATTTTAGATAATTAGCCAGCACAAGAATTTTTACACATTCTTCTACTCTTCTCTCAATCGTTTTAGACAATTAGTCAGCGCAATCACTTCTACACAACTTTTCTCTCGAAGATTTTAGGCTCAAACATTTCAACAAATTCTTCTACTCTTCTCTTAATATTAGCCAGCACAATCATTTTAAAACATTCTTCCTAGTACTATTCTTTTAAAAATGTTGGACATTTAGTCAGCTCAACTAAATTTTTTATTCAATGTTTTTGTGTAATTTATTTCTTCTATGTTCTTCTACGATTTTTTGTAATACTGTTCTAATAAATTTTTAATAAATCTTTTGTTATAAGCTATATTAAAACCTTCAATGCGTAATTTGCTCCTATAAGGGCTAACATGTCATTATGTGTCAAAGTATTGTTATTGGAACTGTCAAACTCAATATTTTACCAAAAAATGTATTGATGCATGTTAAACTTTGAAGCTGTTTCCTTTGTTATTTGTGGAATCTATGCTTTTTCACAATTTAAACTTTATATTATTCATCACTATTGCAAAATAAGACAAATATTTAAGTTTCTATTTAGAGTCTGTCTGAAATAAGATTTCAGTGGCTCTAGTAATCAGAGAAATAGATTCATTGGCCGCAAGTCAGAAAACGTCATAATCACGTGAGCATTAACCAATGCAACTTGACCTTTACTGTTTTTGAATTGGATCCCAGTTAGGGATTGCTTCTGTTAACAGACCTAATATACAACTGTTTGTTTACATTAGTTATGCAACCAAGCATACAAAACTGATCTTTATGAGAGTATGTATTTTGTATGTGGGTATGTACATACAGGGTTTCACTGGGGACTGACCAACCCTCGGTTTTGGGCTTCCCTGTATGTAATTAAAAAAACTGGAATAACTATTTGATGTAGTTTAAAAGTTGAATCCAAATTTAGTACCAAAATATTCCTAACCTTCAAATAGAAAAGCTACAGCCAATAATAGAGTTTTTTCTAATGGATCACATGGTAAATTTAACTATTTTCTATCTTTAGTAATTTAAAAAAAAATAAATAAAACAAAATTTGGTGGTCATTTTTTGATTCAACTTTTTAAACTACATTAAATGGCTATTTCAGTTTTTGTAATTACATACCGGAAAGCCCAAAAAGGGGGGGTTGGTCAGTCCCCAGTGTAAGACCCTGTACACTACTCTTAAATTTGTAAAATTGATTTTGATATAGGTTAAGTTAGATGGTTATCTAGTATAATTTTAAACTTCGATAATGTATTCTTATCGCTGACAGACTGTAGTATTTTAAATCCTTCTGATTGTGATGGATGTTTTGAATGAATTAATTCACTATTATACAATTGGGTCTAAAGGCTACTGAAAACTTAATAAAATGTAGAGTTACAGAGGGTTATTCGATGGTAAATAGTTGTACTATCCAATAATTGTTTTAATTCAGAAAATTTTATTTTTTTCTTTATATGGGTCTTGAACAGTATTTGTATTTGACAGTTCGAAAACCAATAGTTGTTGCATAATGTACATTGTCCTTAATAGTTAGTAACTATTACATAGGATAAGTTTAGGGTAAGTTAGTTTACCTACATACTCTAACAGACTAAACTTATTCATTGATTTGTCATGCAAAAATACATCCCTAAAATATCTTATGGATTATACAGGGTGGTCCAGTTTTAAATGTCAATAATTCACCATTGCATAGCCCATTAAAAAATAAGTTGACATGCATCATGTCATTTTCCTGAAAAATGCTTCCTAAGAAAAATACAGTCCTTCAAATTTTAATTTAAAAAATCGGTTTTTTTGTCATAAATAAATAAATTTGGAACAAGCACTTATAAAATTAATACTTATTATGAATGACGTTTGCCAAAATTCTCCAGTAGCGTAGATACAGGAAGATGGTTTTAATTTTTCTGCCTGATTCTTTACGTCACTGGATATTTTTATAAGTACCTCCTATAAAATTCTGATTTGAAGCTTCGTTTACGAGATAATTGAGTTATTACGTTCAAAGACCCTAAATCAACCCAACTTAACTTAAAAATTGTCTTGAAAACAGTGAAAATGTACTTAAGAAGCTTAAAAAATGTCTTTGTAGGTCAATTTTCATAGTTTCCAGACAAATTGAAAGACTTTAGTTTTGAAAATTGACAGAAACCCAGTAAATTTACTTTGAAACGGTGAAAATTGACTTGAGAGGCTTAAAAATTGTGTTTTGACCAGTTTTTACAAATTGAAAAATTTTAGCCTTGGCAATTGACTTAGAAACTGTGAAAATTGTCTTGAAAGGCTTAAAAACTGTCTTTGTAGTCAGTCGTTATAGTTTTCAGATAAGTTGAGAAACTTTAGTAGTAAAAATTAGGTTGTAGTCATGAAAAACTACTTTATCTACAATTTTTTACTACAAATTCACACATTTCAACCATGAAAATGTACTTGGACACCAAAAAGTAACTCCAAACCAATGAAAAGTGACATCAAAAGCTTAAAATTTCTATTTGAAGTAAGTTTTCATAATTTTAAAATACATTTCAATATTTTAGTCTTGAAAATAGTCTTAAATACAGGATATTGACATTACATTCATAAAAATTGACTTGAAGACTAACTTTTCAGGTTTGTTTACTTTGCTTTTGATTTTCTTAGAACTCTGGACTATTTTTAGGGCTTTAAAACTGCTTTCAGCTAGGAAAATCGAGTTTTAGGGTTATCTTCACCAAATTTTTGACATAGGAGACTTAAAAAACTATTTTTACATTTTCCATAGGTTTAAACATGCCATTTCACGCTTTGTCAGTATTAAATTGACTTCTAGACGGTTCAGTTTGCTTTAAGACTGAAAAATCGAATTTTTCTAGTAAAAGTTAAGTTTCAGACTCTTCATTGATGAAAGTAAACAATTTTGGCATTAAATGCTACGATATTTTTTTTTTTTTTTTTTTTTTTTTTCTTTCTCCATGGGTCTGTCGGCTGTCAGCTCCAGATAGCACGTAAGCCTAATGGCTTATTGTACTGTCCCCATGTTTGTGGTACTTTAGTTACACCAGTCCATTATCCCTGTTTCCGTACGAGGTGAAGAAGGTCCTTGCTTGGTGCTCTTTGTATCTCTTTCAGTACTAACTTAGTTTTCCCGAAGATTGTTTGTCGCCTTTGACCAAGTGCTTCACATTCACATATGATGTGTTCAAACGTTTCGATTTCCTCCCCGCATAGTCTGCAGTCCAGGTTATCATCGAATAGTTTCATGGTGAACAGGTGTTGTCTCACAGGTCCATGCCCTGTGAGAAGCGCTGTTAGGTCTTTCAGTTCTTTCCTGCTGTACTTTAGCAGTTCTTGAGCCTTATTTTTATTTGGTCCTGCAATAGCTTGCTTCCCATGCTTATTTCCTGGGTACGTCTTCCAGCGTTCCAGGTGTTTTGTGTTGATCCATTCTCCAGTGACCCGTCTTGTTGAGCATCTAGGTATGCCTACAGATGGTTCTGGTCCAATCATGTTTGCATTTGAGCCTTGCCTGGCAAGTTCTATGTCCTAGTACGTAGTCCTATGCTACGATATTAGTCTTAAACACTAATTTTTAGAATTAAATTAGTCCAAAAATTCGGACTGTTACCAGTGTTTAATTGAATAAAAAAAAGTCCAAAAATCCTGTTTTTTGACTATTTTCAGTGTCAAAAGTTAACTCGTAAACCTCACAGATGACCAAATTTGAATCCTTTTGAACCATTTTAAAGTAAAAAATACAACAACCCAAGTAGACATTTTTGTCAATTTTGAATAATATCCAGTGAGAGTAGAAAATAAAGACTATCCCCCTATATCGACGCATTTAAACCATTTTGAAGGTCTGTGTCTTCCTTAGGAAGCGTTCTTCAGGAAAATGACATAATGCATGTCAACTTATTTTTTGATTGGCTATCCATTGGTGAATTATTGACATTTAAAGCTGGACCACCCTGTAGAATCATCCTGTATAAGCAACTAAAGTTCTTTCAATCCAAAGTATTGAACATTTGTTTAGGTACTAGTAGTACAATCAAACTTTCTTTTTCTCTTGGAAAACAAACAAAAACACACAAAGTTTCTCGTCTATTTTTTGGTTGCGACAATATTAGTAATGACCCTACAACAAACATATTTTTCCTAGAATAAAAGAGGCACCCAATAATTATTTATTAACTATTGCAGGTATTATCAAAACTTTTTATAATGACCGAATAGCGTGCTCGATCTAAGTCGCATCGATTTGTTCGTTTACCCTTTTTGAGGCACTATTCGGAATTTTAGTAAATATTCTAATTTAAACAAATTACAGTCGATGTTTGAGTTGTCCTCGCGGTTCGTTTCAATATTGACCTCGTTGCTAAAGCGCTTTGCTTAACCGCTACTAATGTAAAATAAACGCGAAACATAGCATAGACTTGAAATTTGCTCGGATGATATGTTTAACTTTTCAATAACCCTAATTTGGTGAGAGGTACGTCAATTAAAATGTGGAAATCAGTAACCGGAGATAAAAAAGGGAGGACAAAAATCGGCGTCTATTCGACAAACTCGATTCCCAAAACGACTTCCACACGCTCTTGGAATTAATACATTTTGATTGCGTTATTAGAGAATATTGGCCGGGAATGACGCCCGAGTATTGGGACTATCGATATATATTTTCGTCTGCAACGCTCTCCTCTATATGCAAATAGAGACAAGATTGGAAAACTGTAGTCAATGAAACCATTTTTTTTTTGTTTTCAGAACGCTTTTAATATGTGTCGTATTTGGGTTATTTACTTAGGTAATTAGAGCAAAATTTTTACTATTTGTGCTCTAAATGTTAATGCACACCCTAGAAGCACAGTATTGACACTTTCGAATGGGATATTCAGGAACAGTCTGCCACCGAGTTAATTGATAACATGTACAGAACATGTTGTTCTAAGTGGATCCTGACAGGGCAGGCTTCAAGTTGGACGACACAGGTATACATACACCTTCCGATCGAAACCAATGGCGTGCCAGAATCTGGCACGAAATTATCTATTGACGTGACATACTTTGAAGCCGCAAATTTAATTAACAAACAAACATATCCCAGTGGAAAATTCAATTTGCCTTTGTGTAATCGTCTGCCAAAAACAACAAAGTGCGCGGCTGATGCGCAATTTAATGGAGGTTAATTTCGTAAAAATTCCACACGGAAAAAAATTGCCAACAACGCAAAACGCAACCGCGGGCTACGAAAACAAACTAGCAAAGATATACAATGCGGCTTTGATCTCCGTTGTCTGTTTTAAATAAATATACTCCCTAAATGGTTAATGTTCAGGTGAAAGTTTTGCAGAAGAAGGCAGGGAAGGGAGGTTGTTTTGTTTTGTTGTTTGATACCTTTAAAGAGCTCAACTTTTGAATATTACCTGCTCTCTCACTTTATGAAATTGAATATATAAAATCAAGATATGTTGAGGGTGAAAGCTGAGTTTATTGTCATTATTTGCCAAGTGATCCGCTCTGCTATTTCAATCCTATTGTGATTGGT
Organism: Ips typographus; assembly: GCF_016097725.1. NCBI lineage: Eukaryota > Metazoa > Arthropoda > Insecta > Coleoptera > Curculionidae > Ips > Ips typographus. The sequence goes on from NC_138424.1 coordinate 6,258,114, forward strand.
ATTCATGCCAAAGTAATACCAAATTCCTCCATGTGTTGTCTTCCTATAATCGTTGCTTTACTGGATATGAGCGTTTCTAGGATTTGGAGTAGCTAGGATCTTAACGTGAGCTAACTAACTAACTAACTCTTCCAAGACTTACAATCTCTCTCATACATCTGCTCTTATCCAGAGAGGGAAAGAAGCTGACAAGGAGCTTACTGGAGGCATCTGTGAAAATGTAATATCTATCTGCGTATCTTCATGTATCTCTACGTTAAAAGTGTGACATATCTCTTCCAAGGACCTAATCTAAAAATATTTTCTCTGCTTCAAGGGCTTTTTAGTATAATAAGTTGTAATTCTATGTATCATATACAATTCATATGTAAGATTAACAATCACATAAAAATTACACGTATTTTTTTATTTCTTTTGAAGTACTCATTTTTCAAAACGCCCGCCAGTATGACGTAGTAAGTCTTTGAAGCAAAAGACAAATTGCTAACATCAATTACTATTAGAATTACTACTAACTCTTTTTTGATGCTTTTGGCAACGTTGTAAAGTAAAGTTGTGTGCCGTTTTCCAACTAGTGTATGTGTATCCTTTTCTATTAAACATATGATATTATATTTTTGCACTTATATTTTCTATTCCAAGTGATTAAATAGTATATTTCATTACCAGTACAGAAATGAGGATTTTTCCGTGCGCGCGTGACAAATTCTCGTGTGAGGCGCAGCCGAACACGGGAAGTCATGCAAGAACGGAAAATCCATTTCTGGACGAGTAATGAACGATATTTTTTATTATACTTAGGTACCTGAAATCAACATAAACAAAAAATATCGCAAAAAATTATTAAGAAAATCGGGAATATTTATTTTTATTTTTAAAACAGTAAAAATGTAAGTACATACAACTCAAATTAACAAAAAAAATACAAGTAGGTAATTCTAAGAAAATTAATTTTGGACATAACCGTTATTATTAATAGTAATATTTATTGTACAATTCGTATTATTGTTGAAGCTCAATCCCTTTTGCATTTCTTTTTGTTGAACTAAAGACTCTGCTAAAGATGTTGAAGCGGAGTGTTCGTGTGTGCTTTGGTTCTCTTGATTGACTGTTACAGATGTTGTAGTTTCCAAGTTACAAGGGCTAAACAACTTCCGTGATACTTCAATTTTTCTTTGTATGGACTCTTCTATATATCCTTCTGCTACATTGGAAGAAAGCCATCCTCCGTGTCTTTTCAAAGTGAGCAAATCACCGCCGTTTTACACCAACATGGTTGCCGAAGAGCGCCTTAGCCCATGTCCGGTATATTCTTCGGAATTTTTTAGTTTTAGGTATTTTGCAACAAGTTTTGGAATACCACTGATAGTATGGCACCCAACATGTTGAGCGTAACATCTTTGGTTTCGGTATGCAACAAATAATCTTCTACTCTCCATATGTTTAGGGCGGAGATCTGCGTATTTACGGTAAATTGTACAGAGATCGAATTTGCAATTTTCATTGGTAATGGTAAAACTTCTTGACCTGTGAGTTTTTCCACTCGTAAGAACACGACAAGGAAACGCCCATTATCTTCCACATCATCTAAACTCAAACGTATTAAATCATCTCTGCGGCATGCACCGAAGATGCCAAACACTAAAATTACTTTTGCTAGTAGATATTCTCCATCTGAAGCTTCACATAAAAATTTGGTTACTTGTTCTGCTGTAAGAATCTTGGATTTCTTTGGTATATATCCTACAGCTTGTCGTTTCAAAAAAACAATCGTTTTTGGATATTGATGGTGAGTATTTTCTTTTATTGCCAAACAACTCTTTAACATAGATAATCGACTCCATAAAGTGGAGGATTTCATAGTGTTGGCTTTTTCATAAAAATATACTAAAAGAATATCGTCACTCACAATTTTGATTCGTTTCTGAGTCCGCCATTCGGTAAAACTGTTATATTATTGTTCATATCTCAACCTGGATTTCACTGGTAATAAATCTGCACTCACTTCTGCCGCTCGTTGTAAGATATTTTCGGGAATATCCCGATTTTCTTCACAATCTGAATTCATTTTTGCAAAATGTAATAAATACATAAATACTTAATTTTCACTGACAGAAAATAAAATTTGTCCAATAAGATTTTCCAAAAGCACCAAAGGAAAAAAAGTCCTATTTTCGTTTGAAACCGTAAGAAAATCAACCGCAGAATCTTCTAAAACAGTTTCTTAATACTCCTAGAACATTCCAGATGTTTCAAGAAGCATTCAGAACCTTCAAAAAACTTTTCCACAAAAAACACATTTCGAAATATTCTAAGACCTACGAGGATATTTCAGATCATTTTAAAACATTCTAAAACCTTTAAAAGCTCAGAAACTTTCAAATATTTTCGAGAACAGTTTAGATGTATCTAAAATGAAAGAATATTTTCAACTTCAGAACTTCCCTGTATATAAAAAATATTCTTGATTTGAAGGTGTCTGTCAAAAGTACAACTTTTACACACACGTACACAGTGTTAATTTGCAAAAGTCTTTTCCCGTTTTTCTTGGTCTTGATTCTTGTCTTTTCTCTCTGTTAATTGAAAAAGAATACACTTGTGTACAGGATGTTGTTGCACATCCACAGCAACCTGTAAACAATTTAACAAAAAAGGCTAAGAAGACAAAATGTTACCATGACAGAACACAACAAACTAATCAAGTAGAGAGTACCGAAAATAAACAAAGATTTGAAAACTGATATAGACCAGTTATTGCATAACCTCTTTAATGTAAATCATAAATTATGACCTAAAAACCATCTTTAGGTGGTTCTCTCTCTAAAACGATGTCACCTGTATTCATTGTAAGACACACAAATTTAGGAACACTCTGTGTAATGTATAATTTGAATTTAGTAAAATCTCCTAACCTGCATAAAGACTTTCATTTTGTCGGTAAAACAAAAACATTAATAAACCGCCATAAATCTAGATAGAACCGAGTTCGACTACTACTTAAGAATCTTATCCCCTTTTTTTACACCCCATTACAAGGCCATTAAATTAGCATTTTCGCCCCTCAACTCAAATATGCCCTATAATATTCCTCGTATATAGCTGTCGGAAATATCCTTTAATATGGCCACTACACTATTTCAAGTATGCCGAAAGGGCCCACGACTAGTTCTAAAGGGTCAGTCGCTTTACTAGTTAATGTCCTCTGCAATCATTTGATATGCCCTCTATATAATGTTATGTTGAAATTTGTCTCATCGGACGCAGCGTCATAATGTGGTGACGAAATGGACTTGGTGAACCATCGAAATACCACATCGTCATACAGAAAAAACAAGTTTTTAGTGCGTATTTTACTACTTTTCAAACAATTTCACACCTATTTATCTTATTTAAACCATCTCTGGTTAATTGGATAGTTTTTGTAGGTATTTATTTTAAAAAATCTACCAGGTGGACTTGGGTTAGTTGTTGAGCACAAAATTACCCTACAAAATTTCTGAGTGAATTATTTATACTTGTATATTTTGCACAGTTAAGCTTTATTTCATTAAAAGTATGTTTGATTTAAAAAACTTGATGCAACCAGGATTTAGTACGAATTGAACACCACCTGGTAATGACTGCAAAATGATTAATTATTGATTTAACATTTGCTTAAGCCTGGGAGAGTCTTAAAGTTTGTCAAGTACTGTTTGCTGGAGATAAAACCGTTAATATATTGAATCTTCAACCAAGAATTCGCTTACTTGTCTTCAATATTGAATTAACGTTACTCTGGTTATTTCTGTTTGTTCTTAGTGCACACAAAATGTCGATTAATTTTGCTTGGATTACTTTGCTAAGTGCTTACTTACAATTAGGTAAAGTATTAAAAAAATTAAGTTTTAAAAAGTGCTAATAGTTTTTGCGCAGCCTCAGCTACAGTTACGCAATGTTACCACTGTAACAGCCAGTTTTGCGGCGACCCTTACGACTCTAGGCTAGGAGCTGTAACTAGTTGCACTGAAATTTACCAGAACACCCAGATGTACTCCAACAAACTTGTAGATGATTCCGAAAGTGTGGAAGTTGAGTCCATAGAGCCAGTGTCAAACAGTTCAGGTAAGTTAGTTGAAGATTTTAATTAAAAAGAGTGTCTTTAGAGTGAAAATATTAAAATGACTTCAGTGGTGTTCCACCAAAATGTTAACCCCAGAAAGTATTGTATATGTTCCAAATTTAAGAAAATTATCTCAAAAACTTCATTTCAACTCCCTGTATGAGTTGGGTTCAATCATATCATATCTTGTGTGTTTTCTTTAAGGTATCTGCCCTATGTTGCATTGGAAATCACCATGGAATTTACTTCTGGATGATTTTTCGAAATTTGGTGTTTTTAAGATTGAAATTGGCATGAAACTTATTAGCGTTTTAGCGGCAATTTTGGATCTTAATTACACGGAGTTGTATTTTGTTAGTATGCAAATTAGAAGAGAAATCCTAGCGTTAAAGGTAGATTACAGTAAATTTTTAATTATTCATATTTTTTGTGCTAAAATTGACGGATGTAAGGTCGAAATTGGTATATAAAACTCATTAGTACTTTAATGGTTCTGGACGTTATATTATACGCACACGAATTTGTAGCACCCTGTAGAGATTGATTCAAAAAAAATAATGAACTCAAATCTGGAAAACAAGCCAGGCATAAGATTTCATTAGCTATCCAGTTTTTGAAAAATACGTTGGTAACAAGCTTTTAGAGAAGAATTTAATCTTTGATATTTTGTATTAAATTTTTTTAAATATCACTATGATTTCAGATATAGTACCAATAGATTCAGACAATTCAACTGATATTGAGACATTCTCCAACACAAATAATACTGAACCGATCGGTCGAATTTTTGACATTCCCAGGAAAATTTGGGAGTTGTTTAACAGAGGAGAAATCGACGATACCACTCAGTTTGTCTGTGCCAAAGCTGTTTACAGTGAGTTTTCTGTATTTTTAAAGTAAAAATTCAACTTACCTAAGACAGTTTCAGATGAAAGTGGAAAAACTATGACTTATAGAGGGTGCGTACCTAAATACACTAGATCAATATCTACAGCTTGCGATTTTGTGAATCAAAAAGTAGCCGGTGCTTCAAGTGGTACCGTATCTTCTTGCAATACCTGCGAGAGTAATTTGTGCAACAGTGCCTTCAATGTTAAATCTTCACTCTTAGGGTTAGTCATTACTATAGGGTTTAGGGTGCTTTTTTGATACTTTTAAGTGCTGTAACGTTACTAACCAAGAAAGAAAAATAAACAATCCAAAATGATATGGTCGTTTTTGTGTTGTTCTGAATGTAAAATAGCTTGGAAAAAAATTCAAAAGGGGGAAAATTCGGCCTTTTAATTATTTGTTTCGGTTCACCCCCTGCTCAGGACAGTAATGTAATTGTTTCCCATCAGGGCAAAAACAGGTAAATAAATACGGGATAGGTAGAATGTGTAAACATATCGTGCGTGTAATGGGTGTTTACTCATTTGGATAACATTTGCCAAATTAAATGAAACGAAAATTGCGTTTCTTTTCTCTTTTGGTTTGACAGTGGTGTGCGTCAAACCGACAACAAAAGAAACTTGATTTGAGTTGACATTAACTTAACCAAAGACTTGCAAAAAATCAAATATTTGAATTTTCCCATCTGAATAGAGGGATTGTCTGTTCCGCCAGTGACGATTATTGAACGTCGGTAAACTCGTTTTCATGCTTGAAATAACCGAGATATTTACAATTAAATAATAAATGTCTAATTTGAGTTCGTCGTGCGGTTTAAAGACATCCTGGATGGCGTAGACTTTCTTTGCCGGATAAATATTGAGATAAATGAAGGGTTCCTCAAGGCAAAAGAGAAAATTCAGATTCCACTCCCCCTCTTCTCTTATATAATACTGTGGGCAATATAATTGAAAATATGGTATTCCCCACTCAATGTCTGTCTTTCAAATATGAATTATTTAGGTTGTTTTTATTGCCAAGTTTCAAATATGGAAAAAACATGCTTTATATGCTTAACCATTTTATTTACTTAGGGAAATTAGCTGGTATACGTAACAAAACTGTAAAATAAAATATTAATGGGCAGAAAGGCCACTAGGGCCGATAGCCTTTTCTTTTGTAGAATAAAGATTGTATATATATATATATATAAAATATTAAATCAGTCAATTTATGTGTTTGAAAAAATAAGTTGTGTATATTAGATTGTTCGTTTTTTACGTGCTCATATTTCTTTTTGTTATAATTTTTTTAATATTTTTTTTTAGTAACTTTTAAAACTTTTCTAGTATCTGTTTCACTTCACACTAGTCAAGAGTTACAGAATAACAATCTTTTACAATATTGTGGTCCCATGTGGAGTTTTTCTATGTTAACAATTATTAATACAGACTAAGATAAATAAAACAATTTTCTTATTAAAAATTAAACTTTAAATTATAACACTTTAAATATTAAAAGAGACTAAGTAAATAAAACAATTTTGTGAAACAACTATGTGTATGACTGGTTGCATGTCACATTTTTCATACTCATACGTTTGTTCCAAATTTTTATTTTCATAATATGTCAAATAGAATTTAAAATTTGGCAATAATAAAAAAAAATTGTTACAATTGAGTGTAGAATTAGTTATTTAATTTAAAATATTTCTGCATCTACTGTCACTAAAGTCACACGTTATAATTTTTTGTTTGGTAATTTCAATATTAATTAGATTATAATGCAGTACTAATTACGAAAAACACAATAAAACCATGTTGTTGGAAGTTATTATGTACAGTGTTTGCAGTACAAATTATTTTAGATATAAATTCTTAAGTGTGTCCTCAAAAGTGCAACATTTTTGGGGTTCTTATTGCCTTGTTAACTCCTTAGGGAGGTCCCTAAAAGAAAAAACACCTTTATACAATCTTATACAAGATAAAATTTCTTACCACTTTCATTATTTGCACTTTTGTGTAACTCCTCAAATAACGGAGCTACCCTTAGTCGAAATGGAGATTAAGAAAAGCAGTTATGGTGCACCCTGTCACTTCTTGCTTTCTTAAATCCTTAAGGAGGCTCTTGAGAAAAAAAACTCCTACATACAATCTTGTAGAGAATGAAATTGATATAAGACGATCTATCTTGCTTAAATTTAAAAATGGCTGACTTCGTATATACAGAGTGAACAATTATTACACCACTTTTAGAAAATTGTGAAGTTAGGTTTGTTGGGTTAGATAGTCATAATGTTGACGATTATACACACATCTCCAAAATCAGCAGAATAGTACAGGGTGTCTCAAAAATTCCTGCACGTGGAATTTTTCAAGTGTCGCCATACTAGCTATGGTTTTGTGGTTACGAGGGTGTTTCAGGAAAAAAAATAAAATAGAGTTTAACCAGAACATGCTAAAATACGAATGGAGATTGGGTAAACTAAGTACTGCCAATTAAAAAACTCCATTAAAGCCAAATTATTTTTTTTTTTTTATATTTTAATAAAAAAACATGATATTTGGGAAAATGCTCCGTCTAGAGCAAGAACGGTACTCATCAGTACTTTTTCTAGAGCAGTAGCTAAGGAAATTTTCTTTAAAATACCTTAATGATGGAATTTTCTACGATTCTTCAACGTTTCCAAGACTTATTGGCGAAATTTCATTTTAGCGAACCAAATGCTACATAGGACGTTTGGAAGGTTGAAAATTATTTCCAGCAATTTCGTGTGATCACATTTATTAGAAATATATTTTTTTCAAAGTCCTGCAATATAGTTTTTATCATCGTTTTCCTATTTTTGTTTGATTTTTCTCACACAAACATGTTTCTTAATTTAGTCTCTCACTGTGTTCTTCCCAACTTTTTTGACAACAGATTTTTGTTTTCCAACTTAACCTAACCTTACTGTCCAAGACTGGAATTTTCTAAAGTAATATAAATACAGAACTAAGTTTAGGTTAAATTCTCTAGGTTTGAACCTTTTGCAAAATATTCTTCGACGAAGAGCTACCCTGACAACGTTCCATTAAAACAAACATGAAAGCCGTCAGACTGTGATGCTGTATCAAGCCATATCGGAATTATGTAAATATAGAAAATAATGCATGAATCATGTAATCTCGCTCAATTTCCCCCGGAATTATGTTCCCATTAATTATTGGCTCGATTATTATTTACTGACGCTGCGCGTTTTAAATTAAACACACCATAGATTGATTGATAATAGACTTATCCGGATTGAGAATTTACATACGCAAAAGGATTAAGTATACGTACAGGGTGATTCAAAGTTAAAACTGCGATTATCTTAACAGATGACCACCAGTATTTGCGTCACTGTTGTTGGTTTGTGATTGGTCAAGATAAAGCAGCAAGCTGAAAAGTTGCTGTTTTTGACTAATCTACAGTGTTGAAAAAACAGTTTTAATTTTTTATAATTCTAATAAAAACATGAAAAATCGCAGGTAGAGACCATTCTAGAAGTCAAACCGTAATTGCGTCCCGTTAAAAATTCATAACGACGAAATGTCCGGATATTTTTGTTTTCAATTTTGGAACGGCAGCTCGTAATAACGCTGAGCACCATTTTTTTTAAAAACAAATTTGATGGATGGAGTGGAATATTAGCCACCCGCGGGACTTTGCGGTAATATGTACCTTGTTTCGATGTAGTGAAATGTTAATGCCGATCCATTAACTCTGAAACCGACTAATGTTCGTTCATAATTTTTTCCAAAGTGATTGGGTATTTTTTTGTTTAGTCAATAAATAATAAACAATTCTAAGTGTTTCTAAAAAGTTTGAAAAAAATAGTTAAAGAAATAAATCTGGTATGTATGGAGAACAAATCTATTAAGTACCATATATATTTTTTCATGCAACCACTAAAAATAAACAAAAAACCAGCCATTTATATTAGCAAATAATTTAGTTTATATTTCTGCTCCCTGTTTTATTCTGGACTGGTTTTTTTTTGCATACTCCCTCCTAACACTTAATTTTTGTTACTATTCAGTAAGCTTCTTCTATCTATGGATCCTTATTTTAATTAATCAAATTATTTGTATAAGAAATTACATAAAACTAATTTTATCTGGATGACACTTTGCATTGATATGAAAAATATAAAACCACATAAGGGCACTCGCCTTTCAAGTTAATAATGAACAAGACGGGCAATAATCGTAAATTTATTTGACACTGGCACAATGCCCTTTATTAAAACAGGAACCGTCCGCATTGACCCTTGGGCTTTACTTGCATAGTAAAAGGCACGTGACTTTCCAGGGATGTCTGTTTGTTCCATTCCGGAGCAATTATTTCCGAAATTTTATTGGTGCGGCGTAATGCATTCGGCTTGTATCTGTCCAATTTGAGGCCATATTGCATGGTGAAGGCAGGAAAAGCGAAATTTTAATGTATACAGCCCATTTCAACTCAATATAAACTAAATTAAATAAAATGCAACAAACTTCAGAGGCTAAAAAGAGGTTAGAAAGTATCACGTTAAAACTCATCCTGGAGATTAAACAGCCTTCCGATTTTCAATTTGAAAAAGTGGATTTAGGACATCATAGGAGGATTTAATTACGTTTTTTAGTACGTTTTCGTCTGCCTCCCAATGAACATTGTGTGCGCCTCTGGCCCTGTGTAAAAGGTTGAATCTCTCACAAACAGACGGAATTAGTAGCAAATGGAGGCTGCCCTTGGGGCTGGCCAGTGCGAATCAGTGCAGCTCTAATTCGAAAATTCGTTTCAATGTGTTTGTGGGAATGCGAACAACCCTTGCGAGAACCCGCGGGCTACATTTGCGTACGTCGGTGCTTGTGCTGCCCCCTTTTCCAAAAAAAAAAAAAAAAACAAGTTTGCTCAATATTCAAGTAAATAAGTACTTGTAATACAGATCCGATTAATGAGTTTTTTTTAAAGAGCTTTAAGATTATAAAGAAATTGAAATTTCTTGCAGAAGTTTGCAAGAGGAGAAGAAGAAGAGTTTGTTGGCTTTGTTGACGTTGACGTTTCCTATAATATAAGAAAGTAAAGTCTGTTCAGTTTGTTTGTTTGATATTCTTGTTTTTCAATTGGAGCTTAAGCTTCTAAGGAATGGACTATAAGTATACTTGCAAAATTGGTGAAATCAACTGAAGTAAAGAGGAACACTTAGTTTGAAATGTCGGTAAAACAAACTCTATTTGCAAGTTTGCTGGAATAAACTATACCAAGAGTTAATTATTTTATTGGGCTTGAACACCGCCTTCTTTACAAGAAAGCCTAGAATGTAACTTTTAATGGCGGCGTTATCGGATTTTTTTTTGTACACAAACCTATGGAGATGCAGTAGAAAATATGTTTTTTTTTATTTTTTTGTGTAGTTGATTAGAAGTTGTGAGTGAAAAATCAAAGAACGCTTCATTCCTGATCCAGATATGTATAGATATGGCTTTTTATATCCAATAAAGTCCAGCCAAAGCAAGTTTGGTTAGAACCCTTTGTCTTGGAAAGTACAACAAACTAATGTAAAAACTGCTCAATCAAAGAAAATTTGGAAATCCTTGAATCTAGGTAAGCAAAAGTGGTAAATGGGTTTTATATTATTACCAAGACCTTTCTTTTAAAATGTAAATGTGCCAGTGAAACTTCTAAAAGCTGTCCTGTTTCTTCAGAGTAAACCTTTGTTGCTCTCAAAATGCAGGCGGCCTCAAAATGTAACTCACATAAGTCACATACCAATGTATGTAAGAGGCAATAAGTTTACTGAATGAGAAAGCATATTGTACTTACCACTGAGTATTGTGTTGGAGTAAAATCATTCCACTTCAAAGCTTTCAACCACTGTTGGGTTCGAGCAGGGTCTTTTGGAAAGTAAAAGACTGACACTTTTGGGCCTTTCACCAAATTGCTTTTAGAAATTTGGCAAACAACCAGTGGACGGCATATTGTAGAGGCAATAGAATTTAAGTTAAAAAACCAACCACAAATTATAGAACAATGAAGGAACAATAACAATAGTGATAACACAATAAAATGAACACAAACTACACTTTCACTAGAACAATAAACATATAAACAACAATTACTTTGGCAAGTAATCCCAAGTCTTGACTTTAAACCTTAAAAATTAATTTAATCATCCAAAAACTCAATTTCCACAATACAAACAAATGCAAACTGTCAATCCCATATTTCGGCCATATTGGAATTTTTGGCATGCACCTTCTTGGCTTTCTTGTACAGAGGGCGGTGGCTTGAACAAAACGAGTTAATGATTTGTTTTTAATTTTCAAGAAATACACTACTCCACCATGTCTTACGGAACAGAACGTACTTAAGACAAAGATTATTCCCATTTTTATTTTTGGCCATTTTTTTAATATCTTTCTTTGAAAGTCCTAGGGATAATGACATCTAGTAATATTGTAGAATATTAGTTTTATATTCCTACAATTTTATTCTTTTTATATATTTTTAAATTTTCTCAAATAACTGAGATACTATTTCACATATAGTTTTCCTCAAAACTGAACTAAAACATGAAATCACACACGTAGACACGTTCAAACTTCTTGAAATTCTAAAAATTTCTAATAATGTCTAAAATAATGTTTTTTTCTACGACCCCTATAGAAAATAAAATTTTCCTTCCTCATTTGAGAGATAAAAATATCACTTTCACTACCTAGGGAGTGAAAGTGCCACCAGAGAGACTGACAGTATTTTCCTCCCTAGGGAGGAAAAGTGCCATCAGTAAAAGTCACACTGTCTAAAGATAGTTTGTCACTTTCTTGACAAATTGACAAACACATCTCAGTATACTATATGCTCTTTTTTTTTTTCATAAAACATTACATATCTAAAAACGCGTTTTCTAAGAAAATAAGTTTTTATTTGTATTTTGACAAGTGAAAGTAACTAAATCTGCTAATAAACTAAAAATTTTGATGGTCTGAAAGTGTTCAAGAAAAATGTCTAGATAGTACGAAGGCGTAGAAGGGCCACAAACATTTTTTTTCTTAAATTCCGACTTCGAACTCTGAATTTAGTTATATTCTGACTTTGAACTCGGAATTTAGTTAAATTCCGACTTCGAACTCAGAATTTACATTGTCACATTGCAAAAGCTCTTTAAACCAAATTAGACAAAATTTTTCAGTTTGGCAACATTGCAAACATTCTTCGAAGTAAATTAGTAAAATTTGTTAACTTTGGCTACATTGCAAACACACTTCAAAGAAATTAGTCGGACTTGTCGGTTTGGTTACATTACAAACACTCTTCGAACCAAAATTGTAAAATTTGTTAGTTTGATAACATTGCAAGGGCACTTTTGAACCAAATTACCAAATTTTGTCAGTTAGGCAACATTGCAAAAAGTCTTCGATCTTAATTAGGAGAGTTTGTTAATTTGGCAACATTGCAAGCAAACACACTTCAAAGAAATTAGTTGAACTTGTTAGTTTGGACAAATTGGAAACACTCTTCAAACCAAAATTGTAGAATTTGTCAGTTTCATAACATTGCATATACTCTTCAAACCAAATTAGTAAAATTAGTCAGTTTGGCAACATTGCAAACACTCTTTGATTTTAATTAGTAGAATTTGTTAATTTGTCAACATTGCAAAAACACTCTTCGAACCAAAATAGTAGAATTTGTCAGTTTGACAACATTGCAACTAAATTCAGAGTTTGAAGTCGGAATTTAACTAATTTCCGAGTTCGAAGTCGGAATTTAGTTAATTTCTGAGTTTGAAGTAAAAATTTAAGAAAAATAACGTCTGTGGCCCTTCTACGCCTTCGTAAGATTGGTCTCATCATATTGAATATCTTAATAATAAACTTAATAAAGTTTGCTACGGTATTCGTGTAGTCTCTAAATATCTGGATTACGCAGCAAAGAGAACACTCTACTTTGCGCATTTCGAAGGAGCAATGAAATATGGTATTATTTTTTGGGGAATAAACTTTAAAGCTCAAAACATTTTCGTTACTCAAAAGCGAATATTAAGAATAATTTATAAAATGTCACCATTACAATCTTGCCGAGGAGTATTTAAGTCTAAAAGACTGCTTACTGTTTACGCTTTATACATATATGAAATAGTTATGTTCGTTTTTAAAAACCAAGCTGAATTTGTATCAAATGTCAATCACAATTATCCTACTCGCACAAGTGACATTCCTTATCCGAAACATAGGCTAGCATTGTTTGAAAAAGGTGTATATTATATGGGCATCAAATGTTATAATAAATTAAATGTTGATATTAAGAAGATTACTGTAGAAAAAATTTTTAAAAGAAAATTAAAAACGTTTCTTATAGATCTCGAACCATGACGTCATTTCATTTTATTTTTGTTTTATACATTTTTGTGTAACTCAATGTAATTATGAAATACAGCATACTAAACTAAACTAAGATAGTGTAAACTTCATTTTTTTTTTCTGCTGGGTTTATATTTATAAAAAAATTAAGTGAAAAGTTAAAGCAGCAACATTTGATAGAACCAAAAAAAAAACACACTTAAAAAATCAAGCTGCAAACAAAAATATGTTGAGAATGATTCAAACAAAAACTGTAATATCTATACCAAAATCAAATTAAAATGAAATAATGTAACAACGGAATACAAAGGTAGTTTATGGTTACGTCATCTTATTTTACTTTGTTTTTTGTTATAGGTATCGCTTTTATGCAACCAACTTCACTTTTCAAATTGACTTATTTTTTTATTTCTACACAACAAAAGTTTATGAATATCCAACAGCTATAATAAAGCAGTCAAAGGAGTGAGCGAGCGTTTCAACCGCAATGTGTATTTATGAAACATGAAAGAGTAGAGGGGGGACAGGGGAATCATTGATTGTTTTTAATAATTAAAATGTCATCAGCAAATGCGTTTCGAAACGATTGCGTGCAATATCGCGTAGATTTACCATCGATAAACGCTCTAAAAACGCTATAGTATTGTTCTGGAAAAAAGTTAGTATACATATGTAATGAGAGTGGGTTATTACACACCCTCTATATTGAGACACGTTTTCTTGCGATTACGCAGTGAACAAACTAAATCATCATTATATTTACATAAGTAATTGCAACAAGCAGGAAATCCCTACGTAATTACCGTGTCGTTATTTCCGAAAATGATGAATAAGTATGTTTCGTACCTGTACTACGAGTTGAAATCGGTTCATCAGAAGTACCAGTGAAACAGCTAGTGAAATATGTCGATTTGTACAGTATTTGTGTTGATGTTCTTGGCTGGTGGTGCTTTTATGCAAGGTAAGCAATACAACACTAACATATTTTAGATAATAAGTACTAATTAATTTTAGTGACAGCACTAAAGTGTTATGAGTGTACTCAGAGTGACTTAACTTCTTGTGGAGAACCGTTCGATAGTACCAAAGTCTCTATAACAAATTGCAACCAATCAATTTACACTATTGATGATAACGCAACTGAAAAAAAAGAATACGCCTGTATGTTTGTTAGAGAAACTGGTAACTAACAGGTATAGTAAACTAGAACTAAAATTAATTGCCTAACTGTTGTAGATTCTAGTAATAGTACAACATATACTAGAAGGTGTAGTGCAAAAAATTTGAACGATACATGCGAAAATCTTATAGTGAAAAACAAGGAAGTAAGGGGTAGTATACGAACTGAGTGTAGGCAGTGCAGCACTGATTTGTGTAACTCAGTTTTAGCACTTAAAAGTAATTTACAGGTGTTTTTTGTAGTGGTAAATGTGGTTATTATTAAATATTTAGCTTTTTGATGTAAGTATTGCTTTTATTTTTGTTAATAATCATAATACTGGCAGTAAAAACTTGAACAGAAATTGTTACTGTCATTTAAGCCAAGCTCAAGTTAAGTTTGATTTAGACTGTGTCTTTTTTTTATTGTATCGTGTATTGTCAACATTTTGTGGTCGTCATATGTCATTTTTGTGTTCTTACTGTCAAGGCGAGATTTTTCAATTTGATGGTTTTGGATAAATAAAAAACGTAATTAGATCAAAGCTCAGTATATGAAAAGTATACTAGTGTGGTAACAGTTATTAGTTATCAGTTCCAGTAACTTCTGACTGTTGCGTCACCAGCACTAGCAAAAAACGTATGTCGGTGATTAAAAATGTGATATGGATTGATTGTCAAAATGATTATAGTTTTAGGTCATAACTTAAGGGATCAATAAAAGTTTGTATACCAACAATTAAACAAATTTTTAGAAGGTTTACAACAGTTGTATGTTGTACGTTCTTTTCTTACCTGCAGGGTATTTTCCACCAAATACCTTTTGGTCGGTCAGGTTTGTCTTTGTTTTTTGGGTTATAAAGTGACAGTAGGATCACTATTGCCTTCGGGAAGCTTTTAATCAGGGTAATGTTTTCCACTCAATAAGGCAACCTAGACGGTAAAACAATTTATTAGAAAAAAAAATAGCAAAAACAAACAAAACTCTTAAACACAGAAAAAGATAACTTTATGTTAAGTAGCAGAAGTAATAAAACGCGAAATGCAAAGAAGCGGTTTTCAAACAAGGGAAAACGGGCGGTACGGTAACAGGGCAGCATTTTGTACGGTTTTCGTAGTTTCATGGTATTCACAAGAGTTAGAACAAGGTAAATACTAACAGGTGGATCATCAAAGGGAGTCTCCACGAGCCCTTGCAGGCCTTTTTTCATCTTGTATGTTGCTTCCACCTCTGCAGGACACTTCGGCGTGAGTAATTGTCGGTAGAAGGGCCAGCAAAAGTCTCATTGTCTAAACAGAAAGTAAAACAGGGCGCGAAAACTTGGAAAAGGGGATTCTACCCTGTTGAACGGTAAAATCGGTAGAACAAAACAAAAATTAGTAACTTCGTTACAAGGTTTATGGAACTTTCAATATGGTCCTAGAGACTTCTAGTAGTTTCTACCTTCTAGAATCTTCTGACAGTTTTAAGAAGGTTCTCAGTAAAATTTAGAGAATCTGGCACATTTAAAACGGTTCTAGAGGCCTGTGACATGTTAAAACACTTCTTGAAAAGTTTAAAGCACTTGTAGAAGGTTCTGACGCTTTTTCAATAGCATTTAGAGGTCTATGGAATTTTCAAAACGGTCCTAGAGTCCTCTGATAATTTAAAACAATACTAGGAAGGTTTAAAACACTTCTAGAACCCTCTGACACTTTTAAGAAGGTTCTCAGTAGGATTTAGATGTCTTTGACACTGGTTCTAGAGGTTTCTGGCAATTTGAAACAGTTATGGGAAGGTTTAAAACACTTGTAGAGGGTTATGGCACTTTTTAGAAAGTCTCTCTCAATTTAAATCTTTTAGAACCCTCTGGCTCTTTTAAGAAGGTTCTCAGTAGCATTTAGAGGCCTTTGGCACATTGAAAATGGTCATAGAGGATTTTGGCAAAACGGTAATTTGACCAGCTGTCAAATTACGTCATTTATCACGTTTACACCGCGAGGTCCAAATATTTGGTCCAGGTATCAAATGACGTCACAACTACTTTGTTGACGGTGTAAACACTTTGGACCTTGAATTTGGTGCGGAGAAAAGGAGGTATAATAAATTAAATCATTTTTTTACGGTGTAAACACTTAAGTACTAGTTGGAGTACCAAATTTCAAACAAAACCTTCTGTCATTCTGAAGTTTTCTATTCAGTCTTGATCAGTATATTTTTTATTTACAATTAATTCTCAGTTTTCTGAGCTGCGTATTTTACTATAAATCCTGTTGTTTGTAATTAAAAGGGGAATAACATCATAATGACTTGTGTCCATTAACAGAAGGTTTCTTAAATGCTCTTTTTGAAGAACTTGTTTTTCTTAGCAACTGATGCTTGTTTAATTTGCAGACACTACTGTAGTTAAAACACTAATTTTTATTTGGTATATCCAAATAACTGAAACCCTGTAACTCACTCTCAACCAAGTTGTTGCTGTGGTTTCATGGTGGTTTCAGAACAGCTGTTTTCTATCAAAAATATCAATCAAAATTTGCTCCCTTTTGAATTGAAAAACACCTTGAAAACTTAGGTGTTAACACAGATGTACCAAATTTAATTGGTACTC
Organism: Ips typographus; assembly: GCF_016097725.1. Lineage (NCBI taxonomy): Eukaryota > Metazoa > Arthropoda > Insecta > Coleoptera > Curculionidae > Ips > Ips typographus. The sequence continues at coordinate 6,275,201 of NC_138424.1, forward strand.
AATTTGATCTTTGTACCAATTTAGTCCTCGCGGTGTAAACGTGGTGACTGTGCTGAAGATATCTCTAATAGGAATTTTGACAGAAGCTTGTAAATGTTGCGACGCCGACTCAATGGCAATCTACCCCCTAATCTAGAAGAGCGTTCTCGTTGAAATTCGATTGTGCAAACAATGGGAAAAACCCCGGAATCGATGGATTTGGCGTATAATAACGTTCAAGTGCATAATTACACAGCAAGAAGGCATACGTTTGTCCCTTGAACCTGACGTAAAGGGAGAGGGGGATTTGAAAAACTCCCTTCCTGAAAACTTCACCCTCTGGTCGCATGCACGCTGTTCCCGTTTCGGGCGCGTTCGTTTCAAATCCGAACCCACCGATCTAGCGGCTAGCGGTGTCGTACTCCTAAACAAAATTCAGTTCGTATTTACCTTCCTTTAGGTTTGGGTTACGCGAAATTTTGGTTCCGTATATCGCCGGTAAAATATGTTCATTTAGTGGAAATTTCTTCGAATTCCTACGGTTTTTGAGTGAATTCGGACCGTCCCTAAGTGTTACGTCACTATTCAGTTGGATTGTGTTACCTAACTTTCGAACAGAGCATGTTTAAGGATGTTCTACCTCGTTTGATTCACTTTCAATGGGTTCGATGCTAAACTATTGTTATTGTAGAAGAAAAGCAGCTGGGCAGTACCCGGTACCTACGTAAAAAATATTAAGTGTTGATTTTTGGTTGCGTGAAAAACGCACCGTACTTTGGTGATGAGACTTGTGATGTTATTGTGAATGGTGCCCTTTTATCATTGAGGATTTTAATACAATTTAATGGTCAATATTAGGTAAGTACCACTTAAATTAAATTTATTTGATTATTAGGACGCTAAACGCATTAAGTATTATTACAGAAGCTGAACTGTTAAAAGTATGAATAATTTTGCCTTAGTTTTCATATTGTGACGTTCTAAAACTTATGTTTCCAAAAATAAACATTATGTTTAATTATGTATTTTATGGTCTTGCAATTGGTAGAAATTCTGCTAGTTAATTTAAATTACTACACAAAAACCTTGAACATACGTGATTACCTGACCAATAATACTGGAAGTAGTAAGTTGTCAAAGCAAAGTGTGGTATTCATAATTTTGATTTTATTAACTTTTAAATACTACCATCGTAGTACCAAGTAGATTTGATGGTTTAGGTTTAGAAAATTACCTACTGTTTCATAACTTTAAATACTGAAAAGTATTATCTACACTTTAATTCACATTTTAAAGAAACTACTAAGGAGTTATGAATACAATACTTTTCTTGACCACCGTCACAACCCTAAAATTGCCAAAAGTTCTAAACTGCGATTTAAACCGCTTTCCTGGGGTAAAATAAACAATTATATACAGGGACAAAAAAATATAAACCCATTTTCCATGCTAATAAAGTCAAATACTTCCAAATTTCATCTTTTGTGTTGTGTGATGCCATTTCCTGTGTATACCCATCAGATTAATACTGTTATAATTTTTTTTCTTATCACCAGAGTTATATGACATTTTTGCGCATGTTTGCAGGCAAGAAATATCTGTTTACATTACTTACATAAAGTGTAAGAAATTCTTTTTTTTTTTGATATTAATAAACTGTTATTTGAATGTTTGTTTTAAATATTTTAAAATAGCTGTTTTGTTGAATTCAGGCAGAATCTCTTAACTAAGTAATAATCAGAGAAATATGTATAGTCAATGGCTAGACGTCAGAATATGTCACTGTCACGTGAGCACTCAACTAATCAGGGTGCCAATTCTTGAAAGCAAGGAACAGGATTCTCAAGAGAAGTGCTGAGAGAACGTGACAGAAGACTTGATTATGGCAGGTTCCTGTCACATTCTGCATACCTTTCTCTTGATAACTCCCTTCCTTTAATTTACAGATGAAAATCAGTTGTTGATGAGAATGTAAGTAATAACATTTGAATTATACAGGGATACAGGGTGTTAGAAAAGTGCATGACAATCTGGAAACCACAGGTAATTTCTTATTACTCACTATATTATCAATAAAATTACTTCAACATGATTTTTTAATGTACCTATTTCTGCAGTATGATTAAAGGTGTGAGGAATAATGACATTACCACATGGTATTACTCATTATCATCAAAATATAAATTTTTATTTCAAAAGTTTACTAGTACATCTGCTTTTTTTTTTAAAATTAGCATAATATTTATTGATTTATTAAATATAATAACTTCCTGCGCTTGGTACCCTTCAAGTATAAAATGTAGGTAGGTATTATACAAAAATCAAACAGATTAAGAGCAAAATAAAAACAAAACTACCTCAATAAAGCATAAAATCTGGTATAAAAGTCTTGTAAAATATGCATGTTTTTAAAACAATTGAATTTATGCAGAAACTGGGTTTTATGTCAATTTTCACCCTCAATTTCTTTCCTAAACGTTTTGACGTAAAAATTAATAAAATAAAAAGCAAAAGCTTTCAATTTGTGTCATTTTTAAGTCTCTAATGTAAGGCAAAAGAGTAATACCTAACGTTTCACCGAACATATGAAACGACGAAGAATTCAATATGATTATGATTCATTCATTGATTGTCTTACACTGCCTTACAGTATCTTGACATTGGGTTGGTTAAAGTAAGTTTAAACTTGTGTAATAATCTAATAATTTCCTACTCGTTTTTGTTCGTTTTTTCAGTCAAAACACACTTACGGTTATACTTAACTTATTATTTATCTGAATTTTGATCGTAGGTGAATAAAACGTTTTTAACGATCTTAAAGTTGAAAAATTTTGACAAAAATTGCATTTTTTCCATTTTGATTTAATATAAATATACTCTTTGCTGTGCATTTTAACCTTTTTGGAGTAAAATACAAAAAATACATAATTGCACTTTTGACAAAATGTATTATTCCTAATTCCTACCAAATTAGTTAATTTGTACATTTTGTCACTTCACATACCAGGAAAATCGAGAGTGTCTTAAAACAAAAAATAGACTAGGTAAATATGCTCCTGTCAGTTTTCACTCTATTGTAATTGTTATTTTGTTCCCTACCAACTTTGAGTGTTTAATAGGTTTTGTTAGGTTAAGCCTCAATTTACTAAAAGTACCAAATGAAAGCATTTTTCGTCCTTTTTCTCAAATTTAGTCTCGTGATTTATGGCACCTTTTATGTACCAGATTCTTGATCAGACTGTGCTAGACTAGGATCCGAAAGTTGTGGGCGCCAGCCCAAAACTCCCATTTCCGTGAAATAATATTTCAAATGGAAAACCTAGTCTTATTCTAATCTCGTCCAGATTATGCTAAGCGTCCCGAACAGTGCAAGGAAGTCCATTATTTTGGACCCTCGCTCCCGAACGATGAGCCCTGTCCCCGATGTTCCCAATCGTAACTCGCAATCAAAAATAGGAAAATGGGAATGGGCGTTGCTACTCGAAGGAATTATGGGAACTTTGTTTGTTGGGTTAAGTATTTATGGCACATGACTCATTTTTATTACTTAGTTTGGTTTCGGGGTGGGTATGAAAGTCTCAACTGGTGAATAACTGTTCTGTTTTCTGTCGCGAACAAGTTAAGCTAAAATTGCAACTCTTCAAGTATTTTTAGTAGCCAAAAAAAGGCTATAAACTAAATTAAAAGGGCGCAAACGAAGATTTTCTGGTTACACTCGTGCATAATATTCATAACGGATGGCACGCCGGTTTAAAATTAAAAAGTCCAGGATGTCCAATCATTTGTCAACTAATATTAGATTCGACCACTCACAAAAGGTCCCCCATATCTGTCCCGCAATATATCCTCCTTTGTCCGGCCACATAAAGTATGAAGTGTCGCATGAACTGTCCTTTGTTTGTCGTCAAACATGGAAGCGCGAAATCAGATTAAAAGAGCGTGCGACAGTTTTTATATTGCCTAAGAGGGATGTTTAGGGGGATTTGCGTCAATATAGTGGATGAAGATCATATTTCGATATATGGAACTTTTATCGAGGGCCAGTGGCGCGCGTTCTATTTAACCGACAAGCCAGATGAGTGAAAACATCTTCGTCCCACGTCACTGCTCCCCTACTGAATCATTCCCCTTAAAACATATTTCATGTCTTTTGGTAAATGTTGATTTTTGTTGATGCGTTGTTAAGCGGAAAAGAGACAGGTGTCGTGCGAATGAGATGAGTTTTACCGCTACTCGGAAGCTTATTAAAGGGAGTAAGAAGCACGTGTGCCCGAAATATGCCAGCTTAACTGAAGCTTAGATATGCGGGGATGTCTGGAAGTGGAAGACGATTTGATTTCTCGTGAATTATACTCGTATTTTGCTCATAAAGAATTCAGTGTTGATGTCAAACAGAAATATTGATTATAAAAAATACAGTTGTGATGTGACTTTTCTTCACTACTTTAGGTAGTTATTTGAAGCTGGAGGTGGTTGTAATTTGTCGTCAGTGAGCTTTTCTAGCAATATTCTTCTTTAGTTCTTATGTAAGAGATGAAGAACTAGATTTACTTATTGCTCCTGAAAACTTCACTATCTTTAAAACTTTGAGATAACTGGCTTCTCCGTCAAGACCCAATTTATGTTTAGTCAGCAAGATGCCCATTGATTATATGGTTTTTGCTGTAGTTCATTTTTCCCAGCTTGGTAAATGTATTGGTTGCATTAATCAGATTAACCACAAACTTTTGCCTTTAGCAATTCAACAAGAATGGGGTTAGAGTTTTCAGGCTCTGGTCTCTTCAGTATCCAAATTAAGCTTGTTTTGAAACTGGTTACCAATGTTGCCAGTGTTCACTCAAACTAGACTGGAAACGACTTAAATGCCTACGGATTTCTGATTTTGACTACAATTTTGGAAGATCAGCCATTCTTCTCTGCTAACTTATGAATTTAAATCGAGACATATCTGTCGTCACTTAAGAAAAAAAGGTTAAGAAAATCAGATGGTGATGAGTTAAAAGCTTAAATAGTATATTACATACTCAGGTGGAAAGTGTTTCTACCGTGTTTTGTATACTTTCTACCGTGGTTTGTATACTATTTTATTTTCAACCATTTATCAAAATCTCATCGAACTTTTAATAAATCATTCAGTTGAAATATTGATTGCTAATGGTTTCTAACAATAAGGTAGTATAGGTGTATGAGTAGTTATGACTTCAACTATAATAAACGACTGGTGATTTGTTTACAATCTTGACAACGTCATTATTGTGCTATTCCGTCTTTAATATTTTGAGCTGAAACGTTTCTTAAAGTGCTTTTAACATGGAGATTTCTGAAGATGCAGATGTTACTCATCATCACCTGAGCTGCGAGCTGTTGCAGAGGTGGCGGCACAGTCTCTTAACTATAAAAAGTAAGCCCAGATATGACAAAACGCATATTGACATTCACCCGGGTGGAAAGTAAAGGCAGGTAATTTTCATCTTTCCACTTGATTTACACATAAGAAATAACGTTATTACATACCTGGTTGAAAACAAACTGTTTTTCGTAGGAGCAATGTAGGAACCATTTATTAGGCTCTAGAATATAGTAATGGTCTAGAAGCTCAAAACCTCCTGCTCTAAAAGGTGTAAATCCACCAGTTGTTTCTTGTAAAAACCCTCGTTTCTGACCTTTTAAAAGTAGCGGAGCATTAGCAGAAGACAGATAAGAAAAGGTGGGTTTACTAGCCCTTCAAGATAGTAAGTTCTTACTCGTTTGTTAAATATTTGAGAAATATCATAAGGAAAAAGGCAAAAGCTAGTGAAATGTATACGCACTAAATTTTTGAGAAAACGATGAAAATTGTATATGACCGTGATTCATGACAAGAGACTGTTTTAAATAATATAATCAGCATGATATTTGTACAATCATTTTAGAGTGTATTTTGAATGTTTTATTAGAATCTTCAGTGCACATGTTGAGTAGTTGCAGTAAGTCTCAATTTTCAAGTTACTGCACTTATTAAATTAACTTTTGCTACATAACCGCGTTTTAGCTACTTTCAGACAACTTTTAAACTAACTTTCCAAAGAACTTGTATTCGTTGATCTTTCTTATACTTGACGTAGCCCTAAGTTAATAGAACAGGTCTTTGTATGCTATACAGGTAATACGAGAAATTTAATGTCTTCGACTAAGTTGACTGCATGATTAATTAATTCATCATCTCTGGTGGTCTTCGCTACAATCGATTATTTCAAAAGGTTGTTAATATGCCTATTTTTTATTTTAAATAAAATTTTTAACAAGAAGGATAAACACTGAATTAAAGTGAAAAATTATCAAAATACACCGCAAAGCAGACAACAAGAGATAAACGCCACGAACAACCTTAAACCAATTTGTTCAAAAGGCAAATAGCTTTAATCGCCTTAACCGGAGTAAAGAGTTTTACTGTTTTTAACTAAAAGAAAAATAGCTCTTTGCATAGAGCAATTTAAGCTAAAACCAACGTACCTTGCATTTGTATCTCGGACCAAAAAGAAATGTGTTTCGGTCTAAAAAGCTTTTTAAAACTCGGGAACGACCTATTCGCGTTGCTTTAAGCCGCAGTTTGAGGATAAATGCGAGATAAATAGTCGTTAAAAAAGATGAATTGGAGCCACATTAGGAGATAAGGACCGCTGATATTGTTTGTCTGCCAATTTCCAGCAGTTAGTTAAACCTGCGATTTTCCGGGCAAATGTTTTGATTATTTTATTACCGGACTTGGACAATTATATTGGAAAATTCCTTGCTTGAAAGTCTCGAAGTATCATAAATTCAACTCCAGGTTCCCGGCAACTTTTTTCCTCGATCGGCTTTCCGGTCAGTTTTAATCCCTCTCGTTCCCTCGCCCCCATTTTCTCAGTGGCGCTGTTCGATTTCCACTTGGTCAGGCTGACCGTTAACGCTTGTTTGCTTTTTTAATCTTTTCTTTTCGGATCGGGATTCGAAGCACAAAACATGGCCGTTGGTGGGAGAGAGGATATATAAAAATGAAATTCATGCCACCCAGTCCGGAGCTGGGAGAAAAAAATGTTTGATCAACGTTCCCTTTTATAAGGAGCCGCATTAATGGTATAAAAATATAGCTCATGAATTTTTAGTGGCTGGTCGTGGGAGAAAATGATATGAAAGTCGGGAAAGTGGAAATAAATGACTTTTTATTTGGGTCATGTTGTCTTTTTAGGGGTGTAAATTTTGTATTTTAAATATGACCGTCCCGAGGCTATCCGTCTCAAAACTTTGCCCATGTTTGACTAAACTAGCTTCATAAAATCACCACAAATCAGTTTTAAATCTCTTATCATTATTTTTTCTTCATATCTATTTCTTAGCGTAAGATTTTTGTTTGACGTGTAATGAAAAAGGAAATACTTTTGTAAAATTTGTTAGAATACTTAGTTGCCCACCCGCTACAATAAACAGGTATGGACATTTCGGGGGTAATATCCCCAGTGCATTTAATTTTTCCGGAAAAATTCGGAAAAACGAGTTTCTTTTGTTTTAACAAATTACTTAGAAACGAGTATTCCAATTTTTCCACAGGAAAATTAGATGCACGAAGGATATTTGGTAAAATTATTTCCTGAGTTAAATAAACATTTTATTTTAATTAAAACAATAAGAACAATAATTAATAAGAACAATAACTTTCAAGCTAGAAAGGGTAACACTATTCTTTATGTTGCTGTGAGTAGTGTGACATTTTTTCGAATTTTTTTCCGGAAAAACTGCTGACAGCTAAGTTGACAGTTGTTAAGTGATTTTTCCACTTAAAATTTACATTTGTTATACTAATTCTTGATAGCGATTGGTCAAAATTGATAGGAAGGAAATCATCAAAATTATCTCTCGAAAAAATGGAGAAAACTTCGAAAGTGACAAGTGCTGTCAGAGCAAATGTGACGTAATTTGACAGTTACTCCAAAGATATCAATCAGTCTTTCTGATAAAGTGGTTATGTGTTTTACAGTTAAACGACGTCACATCCGTTTTGACAGAATGACACATGTCATTTACTAAGTTTTTCTCCATCTTTGCCTCATTGATTTATAATCGTGTAATTTTTGATATGAAGCAAGTCATCTTCTATCTCTGACATTTAATCCAACTATACTACTACTTACATAATTATTCTTGCATTCTCAAAGTGGTTTGAAACGTCCATCTAAAAATACCGATCAGAATAATTACGGAGATTAAACCGAGCCTGATGTAGGTACGATAAAAAGTCGAATAAAAATAACGAAAATCCAAGTTAATTGGCGTCCAATAATACGGGGAATGCGGGCAAATAAAAACGAAAGAGCACTTAATTCTCGACCGGGTACCATGGGTACGCCATTCTTTTCAGTCTGGCGGTACCAGTTCACGGTATATTGGTCTTCACGTCCTCGCTTCAACGGCCTCGAACCTTGCACCTGGTTCGCTTAAATCGCTCGAAACCTGGTGATTACATTACTTGAGGTTTGTCAGGTAATAGCAAAGTCATCCATTTTAGTTTCTTCGATTGTACCTTTTGTTACGCTGTGTGACACTATCTACAATTGGAATATCTTCGATGGGATTAGAAAATAATTGTGGCATTGTGTGCAAGTAAAGGCTGTATAGTGAGTGCTCTTCAAGCACTATTTTGCATCTCGCTCGATGATTTTTCCCAAGCTTGCCCTTTTCACGAAGTCTTTTCGAGTCTGAAAGCGTGTTCTTCGCCTCTGTACCTCCCGGTCATACACATCTCCAACTGCGATCGGAACAGCTTTGATTTATCGGATTTCCTCGGTCGGGATTTATATTTTAAGTAAGCAATTATTCCTGCTCGTCCTTTTTAGTATTTATTGCCGTTGGAATCACGTTTATTTTTGCAAGAGTGCATTTACTCCATTTAAGTCAGTATACGAGCTGTAATGTATTGAGACAGGATAAAATTGAACAGTAATGGGTATTGGTTTTTCCAGTTTTTTTAACAAACATAAGAAGTCTGTCTTAAATATGTTATTCCAAATGGCTTTTTCGATTTGTAAGTATACGAGTAGATGTAATACAATTTGTAACTTGCTCTATGGTGTTATTATCAAACAGTACGAAAATACACTAGTTTGCACTAAACATATTGTTATGGTTTTTCCGTGGGTTTACACAAAGTCTATTTAACTCAACAATTAATAAATTTGTTACACTTCAAAACACTCCGTACAATAATTAATTCAGCTCCTAAAAACACTACTACAATTCCACTATTTAAACTTTACTGCGTTCCCAAATTCACTACTCCACTGTCTGAAACCGCTTCTTTTATATTCGGTAAACCACGTTCTAGAAACGCTTCGCGATTTACGTCGAACATTGAAGATGCTTCTGGCTGTGTCGCTTCCTAACTGTGGCCTACTTTAACTCACGCCCGACCAGATACTGCGGCGCTTCGATTCCATTCGGAATCGAGTGCTCGTTCAGAAGTATCGAGCATAGTAGGCCCAAACCGCAACACTGCCCCCCTCTTAAAGCTGATCGTCCCGATCCGCTTCATCTAGTCCCTGGTATTTCTTGAGTCTGTCCAGATGGACAATTTTCATCTTGCCTTTGGGGCTGCGTTGGACTCTGTACACGACGTTGTTTAACCTTTTTACCACATTGTAAGGTCCCTCTCAGTGTTGTTGCCATCTTTGACTAAAACCTTTGTTCCTCCTGGGTTGAAACATCCACACAGCATCACCTTCCTTATAATTGCCACCAGCTGGTCCGTGGTCCAGTGTCATCTTCATACGGTTGTTGTTTGGTTTCATCTTCTCTCTCTCAAGTTCCTGAATTGTGCTGGATCCCTTCTGTAACGAACACTGGTCACACCGTTTACACCATTCCTCAACGTCCTTTCTGAAGTTAATCCAGTAAAATCGATCTCTTATTCTAGCCAAAGTCTGGTTTACTCCAAAGTGTCCTCCTCCGCGATTGTCATGTAGTTCTCGCAGTACATTCTCTTTACAGGAATTGGGCACTATTGTTTGGTAAACAAAGCGTTTTCCGTCTGGATTTTCCCATTTGCGAGTAATTAAGTCATCCCGCAGTAGTCGAAGCGAATTCCACTGCAACCAGTAACCCGTTACTGTTGGTCCATATCTGGAAATCTGTTGCCAATCCGGTTTCAAATCCTTCTCCAACCATCTTCTGATTACTTTCAAATCAGAGTCTGAGCGCTGTCCTTTTATTATGTCTTCCTTAGAAACGCTGCTCTTCATTCTTTTTGTAGCCTCTTTATCTGTCACCTTCGCGATTTGACCAATCTTCCAACCATTATGAATTTGTCCTTTCCGGTACCTTAAGTCACTATCAAAAGCTTGACGGTCCTCTACATATCCCGGTAAATGTCCATCCGGGTTCTTCATTTCCTGCTCGTGGTTACGCCAGTTCTGCGGGGTCGGTAAACGAGACTGCTGTCTGCAATTCCAGCGGTAATGTCCTTTACGTCCACAATTATAACACGTAATGTTTCTTTTAACAGAGGAGTTCCGGTGATTTGTTCTAATGTCCTGATTTCGTCGGCACTGCGGGTTTGGAGAACAAGACCGCTGTCTGCAATTCCTGCTATAGTGTCCTTTGCGTCCACATTGATAACACTTCACTCTGGTGATCGGGCGTGATCGTTCTAACTGTGTGGACTGACCATTTCCTAATGCTGCCATTTGTTGCACTAATTGGCCAACCATTGATTTAATTTCATCTATTAATGTAGCAACATGATCGGCTGGCGGTACTCTTTCCTCTTGAATAGTCTCTGGCTGAAAGTCATTGCACGCAGCTTCAACTTCCAGCGCTCGAACCAGTAATTCGCTGCTGTTGCTCCCTTTGAACATCTTCAGCATTTTCTTTACCTCCGGATCTCGAATCCCATCTACAAAATACTGTGCCACAAATTCTTCTTGGATTTCCTCCGGGACGGCTGGCGACGAATTTCGGCCTCAAACTCTTGTAGATTTTCACCAGTTTTCTGCTGTCTTGCCTTTAATTGCGTTTGATACACTCCTTTCCTATGTTGATTCCCATAACGACGTTCTAGAAACGCTTCGCGATTTACGTCGAACATTGAAGATGCTTCTGGCTTTGTCGCTTCCTAACTGTGGCCTACTTTAACTCACGCCCGACCAGATATTGCGGCGCTTCGATTCCATCCCGAATCGAGTGCTCGTTCAGAAGTATCGAGCATAGTAGGCCCAAACCGTAACAATATTAATCCACTGACGCGTTTCGCTATATTATGGTTCCTCAGAGTAAACCAAACAGTAATTTCACTTTCATGGATCTAGTTTTATTAAATTTAGTCAGTAGTTTTTCTTGGATTTTTTCATGTTTTATTACAATAATCATCTAATTCTAAATCTTATTATAAGTAATAAAACTCATTTTAATTTTTTTATTACATTTGGTAAAAATCTGACTATACATCGTTTTGAATGTGACGTTTGCTTCTTTACTTCTCACATTCAAAACGATGTACCTACCTGTCTATTGTATATTGCGTCATCTTGTTTTTGTGTCATTTCACCCATACATACATTTAAATTCTGTTACTTACGGCTCTAACCGAGGCTCTAACTGTTGCTCTAGAAGATTGAAAATCATGTCAGCACTTTGTCATATTAAACAGTGAATGGGTAAACCAGATCTGACGTGGTTTCATCGTTATATATTTTGAACTCTCTGTAATATGTGTGATGTATGTATTCAGTTACATTGATCCCAAACTGGAATGAAATAATCATAAATTTTATTAATTGTGACTCTGAGAATAATCTAAATCACGTAAAAAGGTTATTTAGAAAGTAGGATATTTCCATCTCTGTCGAGCTGACTGTGTGTTTTACATAGTAATTATTAAATCAATCGTATTTCGTTATTGAAATATTTAAAAAACTTTTTTTGCATTTTTTAATCATTTACTTTTAAGGTTCTAAGAAGTGACACAATGACAATTTAGCCATTATTTTATATCCACATTTTGTCTTTGCTGAATTATCATTCACTTTATTTTTCAACATTGCAACTTTAAGGTGTAACTGCTTTTTTCTCGGACTGATTTACGGTCCTTGACAAATTTAAAATGGTTATTTAAATAATTAGTTATTCACAATTGTTGTCATTGAAGACAGCGCTGTCCTTCGCGTGTTTTTAATTTTTTTGTAAATATCCAAATATTGAAATAAACACACAATACCACTTAATTTAAAAAACAAATCTTCTGGTGAGTTAGTAAGTCCTAATAGTCTCACGTCACGTAAAGCATCTTCACATGTGTAGGTGGTAACAACGTGCATAATCGCAATTAGCAATTCCGTTTTTTCCGCATTTTTTCCTTAAACGTGTTTGTTTCCTGCAAAATCTCTGCTTAACATAAACCAACAATTATCCACTTCAGAAAACCATTAGCCATCCAAGACAAGTTAAAACCCCTGATTGATACTCTCATCTCACTTGATATAGCCAACTACTATCTAATTAGTACCTGCTTTGGAGTGGATTGGAGGTCGACAACCTCCAATAACACTTAGAACTATTTACGAGCTTACTAATCATTTGTGTTTAACTTAGCAATGTTTAAACAGTGCAACGGCAGACGAATTGTCACTGTTTGTCGAGTTTGTTAGCGGTTTCGAAAGGGCGTGACCATAAAATTGTTTCCTAAGGGTTAGTTGTATAGGCTCAGTTAACTTTAATCTGAGAGGTAACTGGTTGTAAACCATCAATGAAACAACAAAGTGGGAGGCCCAAAAATTACAACACAAGTTTGGTCATCAATGCTGTATTTACTCGTATATCTGATAGCAGATTTGAATGATTAACACGTTCATATGCTTTATTAACTGCTTCATTGGTTAAAACAATGGGAACGTTAATAATAGTTTCGAGTTACAATGGTGTCGGGTTAAGCAGAATTTTCTAAGGCTTCTTGCTGATTACGCAGTCTTATAAATTGCTGCATCTGGGTCATACAGTTCTGGTTGACGAACAGGCACGGTAAAATTAAATTACGCATATAAACAAACACAGGAACTGAATTTCGAAATTAAACAAACATCGTATCAGTAGATAAGAGGCGAATTAAGGTCACCTTTTCAATCGTAAAAAATGAGTCAGTTGAGATGATAAAGATTTTCGTTTAACGTGGGTTTTTCAGCACCAATGTGCAAATAGTCTTTTTATTGAACACAGAATAGATTTGCTAAAATGAGTTCAAAAGGTTAAAGTAACAAGTTACATATTTCTTGTAATATCTGTAAATAATTAGTACTTAAGACTTAAGACTGACAACTAGTCGTAAAAGTATAATGATTATTACTCAGTTAATAACTTACAGCACTTGTCTTTGTGAGTGAACTATCTTCTCAGTTTTTATCAATAGTGATTTCTATCTGCAACAGGATTTTGTAAAGTATAATCAAAATTTAATACTTACTATAGAAAAATAAAATCTTCTAAATATGTGAAAAAATACGAACATTTGTCTCTATTTAAGCAACATCGCTTTTCATAAATTCTGATAAAGCCATTCGTCCAGTCGATTTTAAAACTGTAAACTATGTAGGTACAATTTTTTGAATAGCAAAGATTGGTGAACCAATTATTCTTAAAATATATTTTTGTCATTCGAATAATTTTCATGTATAAAATAGAATAACCTGTTAATTATGTGTGATTTAAGCTTGGATTTAAGATTGGTACCTACTGTCAGGATTATTATCATCCTGAAGATGAGATTTACTCAAATCTCCCTCACCTCCTAGTTGCATGATAATATCATCATAACAACTGGCATCAGATTCACCCTGACCATTCATTCTAATAATCTAGTAAATAAAGAAAATTTAAATAAATAAGCTTGAATAAAAATTCTATAATAGGGATGCCAAGTTATTTTTAAGGTAAATAACTAAACCTATCTAACTTACTTTCTACCTAAAAATCCTGCTTCGAAATATATCATTGAAACTACAAATGTCTTTAATACAAAAAATTACAAACTACTTACAACTAATACTCTTCGTCAAAGAGTCCAAATTGTCCAAAATAAACCGTCAGTTGACCAATCTTCTTCTTTTCCGTTGAGGTGGATTTTTAACTGCAAAGGCTGTACCTCGGTAACAGCCGGGAGGCCTCCTCGGTTATCGATTTAACCACTTCTGGAATAGGTCCTCTATCACAATCTGCTCCATGTCATAACGTGGACTAGACGGTACAATTGCTGGTAGCACTCGGTATTACACCCAGTAACTTCCGTTCCGGAAGGAAACAGCTTTCTAAGATCCCCTGATCTTCAATAGTCTAGTTTTTGCTCGAATTTTTTAGAAAACTGACTTTCCAGCTCTCATTAAAAGTCTCTCTTGACAATCAACAACCAAAAACAAAAAAACCTTTTTTCCCACCTTCTATCTCCACGTACCACCTTTTTCACCTCCTTTGAAGTTCATCAAGTAATACTGTTAATTTTCTTAATAACTACATACAATCCTACTAAAACTAACTATAATGGTAAACACTTGACATCCCTACAAAAATGTCCCTTTTCTATAAATTAAATAAATAAATTTTCTTTATTTTCTTGAAAAAAAATCCTTATTTTCAAGACACTACTTAGCCAGATCTGCCATAATGCAAAATTGGCAGGTTTCTGCTTGATAACACAGTGTGCATGGTGAATTTCGATGGAAAGTTTTTCTTTCTTCTCTATCCATGGAATACTAAGAAGCAAAAGGATTTTAAAACAGAAGAAAGAAAATTCTTCTATTTTTTATGCTTTAAATTACTTTAGAGGAATACTCAATAAAGTCTTATGACCAGAAATCTCCAAATTTCAATTTCCTATCTCAAAAATTTTAAGTGAAAATCAAGCGTAGAACTTTCTTAAAACCTTATGGTTAGGTTAGAAAGGTTTTTCTCACACAAATAATAAATTTGAAGCGTAATTCAGGTTAGGACAAATCAGAGACAGAGAGATCTTATTGTAGGGATTTCGAACAATTTAAATCGTAAAATCCAGAACCGGCGCTAACGTTTTATGGCGACTTGTTAAGCGCTGAGAAGTAAAATCGTAAAAATGAAATAAAACCTCCGGCGTAACATTAATTTAAATTTTAAATTTGGCGTCTTTATGAGGACGATACGTAGCTATTAAAATAACTGTCGCAGTCCTTCGTCCGCGTAATTAACTCCGGGGCAAAGGCGTCGTGGACGCGAATTAAAAAACGGGAACGGGTAGGAAGTGAAAAGGGACTGGGGAATTGGCCCGAATCATGGTCGATGGTTGTTTTCGACCCGTCGGATCATTAAAAAATGGCTTTCTCTCAAAGTTTGTTTTCATAATCTAAGAAATAACCCAGGATAGGAGTAATACCATCATAAATCTCAATAAACATAAATATTATGGTTTTGAAAACGTGCCAACATTTTAATTTCATTTAACCGGTCTTAATTTTGTGGTGTGGTTAACACTTTTAACACTGTCATTAAATTAGGCAAGAACGAGTAAACATTGCTTAGAATTTAAGACTATTGAAAGTATTTAAATTGGTAATTACAAGGTAAGAATCAGGTGTTCCAGAGTAGTTTCTTAATATGTTGACTTTTTTTTTTAAATTAAAATTAAAAGTCACATTTTGTTTAAAAGTATGTTGAGCTTTTAATATTGTTTTTATCTAAAAAGCGCCTTTGCAAAATACTATAACAAGTGGACTAAGCTATCAGTTTGAATATGTTGACTGTCTAGAAAAAGTAATACTCTGATATCACGTGACATTGCTGGATGGTTGTAGGGTCAGATCATGTGTAGCTACTTATTCTTAAATGTTAGTTATACATGCGTACATTTAAACGCAGTGGGTAGTTTGTAATTGGTCAAGAAAAGCAGCTTTCAGCCTGCTGTTTTTTCTTGGCCAATCACAAACTACAAACAATGCTGCGATTTACGCAAATTCTGCACATGTAGACTTATTTTCCAAAATGTAACTTGAAAACAGCATAGTTTCAATTTGATAAAATAAAAATTATTTTTTAAACAATTAGACTAGTAAATTGCCATTAAGAAAAAGAATGCCAGTAACAGTTGGGCACAAACCCTGACGTCCATAAGGTATTATTAAGTGAATAAAATAGGTCCGAAACAAGTCCAGAACAACCCCATTTCGTAGAGATAAAAGCCGATAAAGTCCTTTATTTACGTTGTTTTCACGGCGGATTTTTTCCAGGGCGTAGAGCTCGACAAATTTAATTAGTCAACCGTATTTTCGGGGGAGAATCCGAGTGGTTTACGTACCGGAGGACAAACAACATTTCCGATGTTTGGGGACTTGCAAGTCGCACTAGTGTTTTATCACTTAAGAGGAATGCCAGTTGGGTTTTATGCTAAGTGTGTAATGACCGACAATTAGGTCAGGCACCAAATCCGGTTTAAATGGAAAAAACACACAGCTGCAAAATTCCACCCCCCGAGATAATCGCACGATTTCTAATTAAAAACGGCTCGACCGTTTTTTCTCTTCTCGTCTCATTCCAGTCAATTATCGCCCGATTTGTGTGCTAATTACCCCATGAAGAATTCGGTTGTTGACGCAATATCCACGGTAATAATTCAGATTTTTTTTTAATTAATACTTTAGCCAAATTATGGCCAGTAATCCAACCCCAAACCATACAGGCAGATTTAAGACCTACTTCAATAAGGTTTTTACATACCTATTATGTGGGGATTAGAAGCACTTTGTACGAATAAATTAGTCTCAATAGCCCCCTCTACTTTCGTTTTTGAGTCCCCACAGTCTCTGGTTTTCGGAAAGTTTCCAACAAAAACATCGGTAATTTTTTATAGAGCTTTTAACTCTCGATCGTCGGTGTACGAACAATAGGGTTATTGATACAGCCGGAATCGATGGGTGGCGGTATTCTTTTTGCTCGTTTGCAAAAGGGTGGGGAAAGGGATTTACGGATCAGTGTGTTTTTTTTTGCCAACTGAGTTGGATTGACGAGTTAGCGAAACAAACGACCTACTTTTATTTTCTTTAGGAGTGGCGTAGTTAATAATTCCAGGGGGATATTTAATCTTGTTTTGCCGGGATGATGGAGCCAGCAGTTTTAGAAATAACATTTTTTTTAAACATTTAAAATAATTAACTGTCAACTGTGAGTAACGGATAATTTCAGCACAAAAAAGTATATTCTTCAACGAGCGTATAATGACGATTTTTGTAACTCAATGTCTGATACTATTGACATCTACTTTGGTCACCATTTGATTGGCCAATAAGAGGGGTAGATCGCCGAGGTAATTTGGTGTACACATTTGAGGTAATTCGAGATATTACGAGGCATTTTGAGATATTTATAAGGCATTTGAGATTATTTTGAGGCATTGCCTTTATATTTCAAAATGTAGTGTATTAATCGGTATTAATATAACCAAATTGACTGAAAATTGAACAGAACAGCATAGGCACATATAAATATTATGGTAAAATCTTTGTTACATGGTATTGAGTTGAAACAATATTCATTACAAATTATTATAATAATTTACCAATTTTTTAACATTTAAACTACATTTTTAAGGTCACGTGACTGGTTTTGACAGGTGTCAACTGGCTCTTTTACAGTGATGCAAGTTCAAAATTGTATTATTAACGTCACCTAATGTGTATTTTACAATTTCAGCTTTTACAACTGTCTAAATTAAATTTAACAAATGATCAACATTTAAATTACATTTTAAAGTCACGTGACTGTTTTTGACAGGTGTCAGTTGGCTTTGTCAGTGTTGCAAGCTCTAAAATGGCATAATCAAAGTCACGTGATGTGTCTTTTGCAATTTCAGCTTTTACAACTGTCTAAAATTAATTTACCAAACTTTTAAATTTTAAACGTCACGTAACTAATTTTGACAATGTCAATTGGCCTTTACAGTGTTGCAAGCTCAAAAATGAGTTATCAAGTCACGTGACGTAGTTTTTATAATTTGTACTACTGTCTAAATTTGAATTACCAATTTTTCAACTGTTTCTTTTAAATGATAAGTGTCTTTATTTGACACGTGCTAACTTGGTCACTATGACAGTTAGAACATTCGTGCAAACGTCAAAATATAACCCGTAATGTCACCTGACCTTAGAAAGTCTATTTGACGCTTTCGGCATTAGGTCAAATCAAGTGTCAAAAATTTGGTAAAACCTTTACGTTGTCACCTAACTTAACCTAAAAACTGTCACGGGACCTTTAAAAAAAAACAATTTTAAGCTTTCGGGGTCTTTAAAAATTTGGAAAAACAGTCACGTGCGGAAGTCATTTTTATTGAATCATTAATCCTTATCGACATTTTGACAATAGTCAAAAGTCATACTTAACCAACCTAAAAACTGTCACGTGACCATAAAAAATTAATTTCAAGGGTAAATTTCATCAAGATTTATCATTATCTCAATACCAGGAGACTTATAACTAAATTTAAGACTGCCACAAATGTGTAAACATTTGATGGTAAATAATTTAAAGGCATTTTGATGTATTTCAAGACAGTTTGAGGCATTTTAGGCAGTTTTAAGACATTATAACTATGAGTCATTTTGAGCAGTAATAGAAGCATTGTGAGGTGTATTTTAAAGGAATTTAAAGGTATTTTGTATGCAAAAAGGCATTTTGGTGTACAAAAAATTATCGGTGGTCTACCCTTCGGGCCAATAGCAGTGATTTGGAATTCACTAAGCTGTTGGTATCATTAATCAATTTAATAAAAACCACCTGGAATGCGTATAAATAACTAACACAGTCAGCTGTCAAAATGTAAACATCCTTCTGCAAAAAGGCTGTTTAGTTCGTCCCAAATAACGTTATTTACAATATATGAAAAGTGAAATAAAATTCGAATCAAAAATTGAATATCCATACAACTGAACCGAGTTGGTTTCCATGAAAAAAGAAGCAGGGAACACTTCTCCCCATCACAAGATGTTGTCTGAATACGTAATGGACTCAAAAGGAAAAGGTGGAAACATCCCGAAAAAAGAAAATATACGGTACATTTTACCCCTCCATGTAATAATAGATTTATACAAAGGATGCACATTTTTGTGATCTCAGCAGACATCGAAAGTTGAGAAAATGTAAATGAACGCCATTAGTGTCAGACGTAGAGTCGTTTTATATTTTGAGGAGGATGTTTCTGCGTTTTATCGGTGTGGCGGGGTTTTATTGCAAAACTTTTCGAAGGTCAGTTTCTTTTTGGTTTGCGCTATTGGACTCCAAAACTGTAGAAAGTCTTCGTTATATAGATGAGATAATACCGGTAATAGCAGCACTCCGCCAATGAACTCATGCATCATTAAATCTCGTTCTCTCGAAGATATTCTTCGAGTTAGTTCCCCACCTTTTCAATTAAGAAAACTAATAAAGCTAATTGGATTCCGCGTTTTACTACGGAGGCTGCTTCAAGGTAGATTATTGCGTCTATTTCGTATGAAATATTTTATAGCTTCGATATTACTATTGCTCCTTTCTTGACGGATCGTAACTCATATTTATCGCCCTAGGGGCCGTGTAGGTACTTTTTTCCCATTATACGAATTACTGTTGTTTGTATTAATGCAGTCACAATATGCCCGTTTACGCGGCTATTATTCAATTGCCCCCATAAAGCACATTTGAAAATTTATATGATGATGTTTAATGTACTTGGAGCCTTCCTTCTTATATGAAGAACTGTTCTGTTGTTTCGTGAGTGACTTTTCAGTTAACTGATCCAAGTCTTAATGCCTATGTTTGCCAGACGTTTCAACTTTTTCTTTGTAAATATGAATCAAGCCCAGGCTCTAATGTGACAAGTACGAAAGCTCGGCCGTATAAGTTGTAAAGATTTTCGTGATTTATTACGAAAAAATCCCAGAAAATTCTGTGGTAAAGTCCGATTTTATTGGTCCGTGATTCTTCCTTAGAGTGGAATAGCGACGTCTATGGATATATTTGTACTGGAAATGGGCGAAAACGCCGTCCGGAATGATGTGTTTCCCCTTCAGTTTGCACAAGATTGGACTTGTCTGACCGAGTTCTCAGAACAGTTTCCCGTCACAAAAGGTCACCGAAATTATTTATTTCCTCAACCAGAAAACCGGTTGACATTCAATTATTATGCAATCTGATGCAAGTGCTTCGCGGTAACGCGATTACATTTTTTTTGTAACGCTCATTGTATGTTTACTTCCTTTGTTTAGTTCTGAATGACCGGGTTACCATGTTAATTTTTACAGCTTTCCTTTTAAGGTAGCACCCCAAGCATTGAGGGATTTATGAATGGAATGCTTTTGCGTTGATCAATTTATTGATGCCGCAAGTCCTTGACTTTTCACTTTCGACTTGGAATCTTGCCATGCCGACCATAAAATTTTATTACCAGTCATTAATAAGTTTTACAGGTAAAATCGTGACTAATGTGATTGGGTAAAACGTTTCATATAGTATTAATTAAAAATGAAAATTTAAAAGTAAAAGTAAAAATTGTTTA
The DNA here is from genome assembly GCF_016097725.1 of Ips typographus. NCBI lineage: Eukaryota > Metazoa > Arthropoda > Insecta > Coleoptera > Curculionidae > Ips > Ips typographus. The sequence continues at coordinate 6,295,722 of NC_138424.1, forward strand.
TTTATTGTATTTGCTGTTAATGGACTTGCATACTTTATTTTTACCTGCTTTGAAGTGATCACTGGATTGCATTGAAATCAGATTTTGAGAAATTCTTCTCTCAGATATGAAAGCTGAAAGATTAGAATTTGTTAAACTTAACAGTTCAGTATGTTATACACAATGTCTACAGTAACTTTGAAACAAAGATTTTTTAGATTTGTTACACAACACCCACCTCACATTCAATGAAATGAAATTTTTTAATATTTAGCTTAACGTCCCGTGACAGTTTTTAGGTTAGGTTAGGTGACAACGGAAAGATTTTACCAAATTTTTGACACTTGATTTGACGTTGTGCCGAAAGCTTCAAATTGATTTTCTAAGGTCAGGTGACTGTTTTTTCAAATTCTGACAAACATTACGGGTTATATTTTGACGTTTGCACGAATGTTCTAACTGTCATAGTAACCAAGTTAGCACGTGTCAAATATGAATAAATAAAAAAAATAAAGACATTTGTCATTTAAAAGAAACAGTTGAAAAATTGGTAATTTAAATTTAGACAGTAGTAAAATTGTAAGGACTAGGTCACGTGACTTGATAATTCAATTTTTGAGCTTGCAACACTGTAAAAGCCAGTTGACATTGTCAAAAACAGTCACGTGAACTTCAAAACGCAGTTTAAACTTTAAAAAATGGTCAATTAAATTTAAAAATACACGTTACGTGACGTTGAAAATGTAATTCTGCATGTTCCTGCAACACTGTAAAGGTCAGTTGACATCTGTCAAAATTAGTCACGTGAACTTTAAAATGTGGTTTCAAAATTAAAACGTTGGTAAATTAAATTTAGACTATTTTACACAGACAGTTGTAAAAGCTGAAATTGCAAGAGACACATCATGTGACTTTTATTATGCCATTTTAGAGCTTGCAACACTGTAAAAGCCAATTGACACCTGTCAAAAATAGTCACGTGACTTTAAAATTTAATATAAATGTTGATCATTTGTTAAATTTAATTTAGACTTTTGAAATTGTAAAATGCACGTTACGTGACGTTAATAATACAATTTTGAGCTTGCAACACTGTAAAAGCCAGTTGACACCTGTCAAAAACAGTCACGTGACTTTAAAATGTAATTTAAATGTTGATCATTTGTTAAATTTAATTTAGACATTTGAAATTGTAAAATGCACGTTACGTGACGTTAATAATACAATTTTGAGCTTGCAACACTGTAAAAGCCAGTTGACACCTGTCAAAAACAGTCACGTGACCTTAAAAATGTAATTTTTTAATTATTTATTACCTACTTGTTTTATCTTGTGTCGGTTTTAACTTGTAACGACTATGACGAGATATACACCTACTAAAGATTTATAAATTGGACTCATGAAATCTAACGAGTCTTTTTTTGAATTAAGACTCGTTACTTTCAAGTCCCATTTAGTAACGATTACTTTGTAACCGTTAGTTACTTATTGTACATCACTAGTTAATAATACAATTTTGAGCTTGCAACACTGTAAAAGCCAGTTGACACCTGTCAAAAACAGTCACGTGACCTTAAAAATGTAGTTTAAATGTTGCAAAATTGGTAAATTATTATAATAATTTGTAATGAATATTGTTTCAACTCAATATCATGTAACAAAGGTTTTACCATTAGCATTACATCTGCCTATGCTGTTCTATTCAATTTTCAGTCAATTTTGTTATATTAATACACTACATTTTGAAATATACGGACAACGCCTCAAAATACTCTCAAATGCCTCATAGATATCTCAAAATGCCTTGTAATACCTCACAATGCTTCGTAATAATGGGAAAGTGCTTCATAATACGTTGAATTACCTCCAGTGTGTACACCAAATTACCTGGGCGATCTACCCCTCGGTTCTTCATGGATGAAGAACGTTACGGACACATATCTCATTAAATATTTATTTATTGATCTTTTCCAAAAAAACTACGAACTTAAAGCTAGAAAAACATCGATAAGAGGGCTGAATTTACTCAAAAATATGTGCGCCGCACGTGTCCGGAACCCCCCTTATTGTTTTGCCACTTCAGCCCCCAATTTTTAGGGGATTGCTCGCCGGGACTCATCGCCCCATTAGACACTAGACAAATGGGTTTTGTAATGGTATCATTTTTTAGGTCGTTAATCTAGACCCTTTACACGCGTCCAGCTAGTGTCGCACTATTCTTCCAGCTGAAGTTGATGATTTGTAAGGTCACTTTGGGTTTCGCCACTTTCATATACATAGAATTTATAGCAATTTTACGGTTGTTTTATATTCACGCGACTCGAACAAGATGTAGTAAATACGGCCTTTTAATGGCTTAATTTTTAGGAAAAGAGCCGGCGCTAATAGCCTAAACAGTTTCAAAAAGGCGTTAAAAAGTGTATACCTGAATGCTTTCGGGGTGTTTCCATTTCGGTATTTATGAGCAAAACAACCGCATAAAAGCGACCAGGTCTATGGCTTTTTATTTTATCGCAGGCACACACTCGCACTTTACACTAGAACATTTTATGCCCCCATTTATTTGAGAAAAGTTTAATTTGTATAGTGGATCGATAAGCAAGCTCCCACCCATATAAAATGTTACATTTAGATACAATAAACTAGCAAAAGTGACTGCTGGAAATTAGTAGTCAAATTTCAGCTCAGCTTAAAAGGAAATTTCCCGAAATATTTACACATGAAAACAAGGAAAAAGTCAGGAAGTATCTTGTTCGAGCGCCATCCAAACATGTACAGCTTGCAGGGAAACACCTGGCAGTATAAGGGATACGCTCCGTAAACACACAGGCAATAAAACTAAAAGCATCATAAAACAAACCTAATGTAACTTTAATAAAGGGGAAATTACAGGCGGCAGTTGATTTCCTATTCAAAACAACCGCTCGGTTTTAGTTTGAATTCCTAATCGTTCTTTTTTTTTGTATTCTTTATTGGTTCGCTATCTGTATCAGCATCAAAGGCGACTCTATTTATATGGCCAGGGGCCATATAAAGCCGTAAAAATACGCGACGGGGGTTTTAACATCTGAAAAGTCACTTTAGTGACGTCCCGGTTTTATGTAGTCAGTTTTATGAAACTTTTTTTTATTATATACAACGTAACCGCAAAGAGAATTTTATAAAATCCAGAGAAAATAAGACGGGCTTCAACAGATAATAAAGTTGAGGAGGAGATATTTAGTAATTTCAAAATGAAAATTAGTGTTCTGGTGATTTCCGTATCAACAGTTTCCTCACTTCGAATGAAACAGAAAAGTAAATCAAAATAATCGCAAATAATTGATTTACCGCCACATCTCAAGGAAATCATATACAACATTATAATAACAATTTAAAACATCATTTCTTATCGTTCTTCTATTAATTAGGTACATTGCTGACGTTCCATGTGCTACTAGAATTAAAAAACTGTGACTGTTCTTAAAACATGATGTGTTATAGGTATGTTCTTAAAAATGACACGATAAGCAGATAAAAATATGTAAAAATATACAGGGTTTCCCATTGATAAAATCCACTTTGGCCTGTATGTAAAAAAAGTAATTCCGCCACTGGATTCCATAGAAAAAACTGTATAAAGATACTTTGTTGATATCCTAATAATGAATAATAGAAATAGGCACACCAGAAGGTTCCAAAATGCAGATTTTTCAAAAACTCTATGGAGACGTCATTTTTGACACCCAACGTACCTATATTAAACACAAATATAGCAGAGTATTGCAAAAAGCTCTAACTTTAAATTTTCCTGCTTTTGAAGCTTAAATAATAACCAAAATATCCCGCAATTCCAAGGAAAAACCGGTTAGGGTTATCTAACCAAACATAAAACAACACTAACCTAAGAAGAAATAAATAACTCCAAAAATGTATTTTTGTGCCATTTTTTCTGCTTTTTATTTACTAGAAAATAACGGCAAAAACCCATAACCTAACCAAACAAAAGATACTAATCTATTCTCAAAATTATAATATAAATTATAAAATAATTTTATTTATTTTAATTCTGTTATTTGTATCCGACTGTATTTTATCATCAAATTTTAGTTAGCTTTTTGTACTGCTTATTATAACTAATGGAAACATACTTATAGATTTATATAGTTTATAGTATTATACAGGGTGGTCCCGTTTTAATTTTAAATGTCAATAATTTACCATTCGATAGCCCATCAAAAAAATAAGTTAACATACACTATGTCATTTTCCTGAAAAATGCTTCCCAAGGAAAATCGGTTTCTTGTCATAACTGTCAGACCGCTGGAGCAATAATGGTTTTCATTTTTCTGCCTTATTCTCTACGTCACTGGATATTTTGCAAAAATTTCAGTTTTTTTTTACTTTACTTGTTCAATTTGACAAATAAAAAAGTATCTCTTATAAAATTCTGATTTGAAACTTCGTTTACGAGATAATTGAGTTTAGATTACGTTCAAAGGCCCAAAACCAACTAAACCCAACTTAAAAATTGTCTTGAAAATGGTGAAAATTGACTTAAGAAGCTTAAAAAATGTCTTTGTAGCCAGTTTTCATAGTTTCCAGACAAATTGAAAGACTTTAGTTTTGAAAATTGACTTAGAAACCAGTAAATTTACTTTGAAACGGTGAAAATTGACTTAAGAGGCTTAAAAATTGTATTTGTAACCAGTTTTCAGACAAATTGAAAGACTTTAGCCTTGACAATTGACAATTTTTTACTACAAATTCACACATTTCAACCTTGAAAATTCTTGAACACCAAAAAGTGACTCTGTACCAATGAAAAGTGACATCAAAAGCTTAAAATTAGGATTTGAAGTAAGTTTTTATAATTTGAAAATACATTTCAATCTTTTAGTCTTGAAAATAGTCTTAAATACAGGATATTGACATTAGATTTATGAAAATTGACTTGAAGACTAACTTTTCAAGTTTTTTACTTTGCTTTTAAATTTTTTAGAACTCTGGACTATTTTTAGGGCTTAAAAACTGCTGCTCAGCTTAGAAAATCAAGTTGTAGGGTTATCTACACCAAGTTTTTGACACAGCAGACTTAAAAAACTACTTTCCATCGGCTTAAACATGCCATTTCACCGAGCATTTCACGCTTTGTCAGTATTAAATTGACTGCTAGACGCTTCACTGTACTTTAAGACTGAAAAATCGAATTTTAAACTATTTTTTATAGTTAAAGTTAAGTTTCAGACTCTTCATTGATGAAAGTAAACAATTTTGGCATTAAATGCTACGATATTAGTCTTGAACACTAATTTTTAGAATTAAAATAGTTCGAAAATTCAGACTGTAACCAGCGTTTAAATGAATAAAAAAAAATTTGATTGAATGATCAGTTTTACACTACTTATAGTCTAAAAAATTGAACGCCAGTAAACATTAGTCCAAAAATCCTGTTTTTTTACTATTTTTAGTGTCAAAAATTAACTCGTTAACCTCACAGATCACCAGATTTTAATCCTTTTGAACCATTTTAAAGTAAAAAATACAATAACCCAAGTAGACATTTTTGTCAATTTTGAATAATATCCAGTGAGCGTAGAAAATATAGACTATCCCCCTATATCAACGCATATAAACAATTTTGAAGAATGTCATTCACATCACATAACGAGTACTCATTTCATAATTACTTGTTCCAAATTTCATCAAAATTGGTCTGACAGTTGTAGCAAAAAAACGATTTTTTAAACTGAACTTTGGAAGTCTGTGCCTTCCTTAGGAAGCGTTCTTCAGGAAAATGACATAATGCATGTCAACTTGTTTTTTGATGGGCTATCGATTGATGAATTATTGACATTTAAAACTGGACCACCCTGTATTTGCACCAATTACAACTCTAAATTTAAGCTATAATTGTAGTTTTACCTTTCTTAAATGACGTCGTGTTGTACCATCATTTTTTCTGGCATATAAAACGCATTAGATGGAATATTTTCGCTCTATGCGAAACTAAACGGAATTTAAACAGACCAACAAGCAGACCGGTTTTATTTTGTCCATAATCCTAAGAATGTCGGTCAGGATAACTAAAATAACCACATTTATGAAGAACACACGAGTAGATTAAATGCATTTAATGTATGCTAAAAGAGATTTATTATTGTAGAAATGGAAACTTTGCAAAATGAAATATTTGACCAAAATGGAGAAAACTTTAAAACTTGCAGGGCCATTTTCTGCTTTACAAATATGATGCTAAACGTTGGGTTTAACTGAAAAAAGCCACAGACAACTATCTACAACTGGAAAATCAGTCAGTAATTTTAGTAAAATTTGGCGAAATGTTGTTAATTATGAAGATGTGTCTTATGTTGATACGTAGTTTTTTTGACTGAAGGATTTTTGAATGTGAATGAAACGATAAGTGAACATACTTCCTGATCAATAATATTTAAGATTTTTTTAAATCATTTGCAGGGGATGAGCTGTGATCTAAGGCCGATATTACACAGCTTCTTAATCATAGTCGTAATCATAAACTTAATTTTTGTCTGTTTAGAGTGTTTTTACCTGTGCTGTCACAGTTTGACCCACACTTAACTTAAGCTCGGTGCAAATGGGGGATAGTAAACAAACAGAAACAAGTCTAGGTCACTTGTTTACTATGTGTTGTTATGAACTAAAGATAAGTTTAACGACTACGACAAAGAAGCTGGCTAAACGTCTGTTTGACGTCATTTAAAATGGGCAAAATGTTGACTATACTCGTATAATTGTTGAATATGTAATATTGTAGCCTCTGCCTTCAGCTATAACCTACATCATCTTGGCAATCAGTCAAAATAACACTTAATCACTGACTTACGTTTTTTGCTGGTCTCCCAACAGATTATAGATAAAAATGTTGTGATAATATTGCCTACAATTTGGACTGGAATAATAAGAAGAGGGTAAATTTATAGCACTTTCTTAGTGCATTGGTCCTTATGTGTCGAATAATTGATCGATATGTCGTAGAGTTCTTGTTGAGAAGTTGTTCGTTTTGTCCTGCAAGATATCCATCTTTGAAGGATAAAAAAGCGTAGCTCATAAATCTCCGCACCCTGTATAATTCAGGCATCAATTTCGTAAAGGTTTTTGTCGATCGAGGTTATCGATATACGAACGGAGTCGATCTAACGGTTTGCATTGTTTGTCGTCTTTTTTGTTCGTCGCTCGTCGATTTCGCCAAACGGGATACGGATTCCCGGCTAAAACAAACGGGGACCGGGTGTTTCGCTCCCTTTTTCGGTCCGGAATTTCCGTTGCGTGTTTAATCCGTTCATTGTTTCCGTGACGATTCTGGACGGAGATTAAGAACTACACTGTTATTTCCCCATTTTCCGTTGTTCAGACAAATGTAGTCAAATTGCGATATTATAATTAATACGAACCAACAAAACAACGTCTTAGCCTACCTACAGCACATTTACAAGGGATTTAATTTTCCTGTTTTGAAAACAGGAAAACCAGGATAGCGTCTTGCACGACTATCAAACAATGAAGTTATTGGAGCTGTACAATTTCCGGATGCTGCGGTTGGAAAATGTCATTGACCAATTGCGGAAGTCGTGCGTTGCAGACATGACATACAATCTTAACGATCTGATGTACGATAGATAATCTGAAATCGGTTATGATGGATATATGCTGGTTAACTGGTAACAACCGCACGCAGAGAATTACCTTACTGATTTACATATCACGTGGTACTTAGGCCCACGCCTAAACTGACACCCAATATATTGTCTAGGAAAAATGCTGTAGGTTATTTGACTTTTAATTACTCTATACGACCACATTACATACCTGAGTGTCTAATATAACAGTTATGTTTTTATTTAATGCGTACTTAACGTCTGAATTCATTTGAAAATAAACTTCTTATATATTATCTTCTTTTCTTCTTTAAAGCTTTCAGCCTCACGTCAACATTATTTGCACTTAATATTATCAAAGCGAACACTTTTAAATTCCGACTCCCTCTTGGTCTCTAGCTGCGCTGTTGGCAACAGTGCTCCAGTTCGAAAATTCAATTTGTTCCAGCAGCATGGTTATTATGGCACAGGGACAGTGTCGCTCTTTGTAGCGTGCCCCGGTACGTTATGCTGTTATTTTAACGATATAGAGTTTGAAAGTGGAAACGGTGTAACGAGTCCAAGTCGGGACAAAAATCGCGGACGACGGACAAGGGAAAAACCGGGTCGTGCCCCAGCTAAATCAGTTTCCATGGAACCCCCCATTCGCTATTCAAATCTCCCTTCTTTGCTTTGTAATTTTCTTCTTTATTAAAGGTATAAATATGTAGAGTAAAATGAAAATGGAAATAACACTGATAATGCCGGGACCGTTTGCTGCTCGTAAAAACCCCACTTTCTCGGGAAAACACACCAGACGCATTGTCTTTTTACGCCCCTTTACCGTTTTGGGGTTAGTATGTGGGATTCTCTGCTTTCACAATTTAAAACAAAAGGTAATTTTGATGTTCCATGTAGAAACATCTATTAATTTTTGGAACAGTTAAAAATAATTGAATCTAACAACTTAGAACAGTATGTAGATATAGATTAGATAGATGATAGAGAGAAACATGGACCAAATGTTCAATCAATAAAAGGAAGAATTGAATAAGTAAATAAGCTTTTCCCCAGGACAAGAAGTATTTCCTTGGTAAATTCTGTATGGTTCATTCTGGTATTATTCACAAAATTACAGCTTTGGATCTAAATGCTAAGTTTTTTTCCCGATGGTTGAAAGCAAGGTTTCGTCAAAAATAGATTAGCAGAAGAATCACCAGCAAGATTGCCAGATTAAACGTCTTTTTACTTTTTTCTGTGTTATTATTTGAAGATCATTGTATACAAAACTGTCCAGAAACATAGATTTACTGGCGCATGCAGGTTTATTAATAGGACGTGACTAGTTGAACTGTGCCTGATTGTTATTATAAAGAATATTTCAAATATTCGTTTCGAAAAATGTCTTCTTGACGTACTTATTATTAATTCAGTACAAGTACAACACTTTTTTCCAAATTAAGAGATAAAAAGAGTATTCAAATAGTTCAACTAACTGCCTAATTTTGATAAATACAGATAAATCCTTAAGGAACTCCCTCCTTACCAGGACCTTAATTAATGAAATCAGAGAATGGTTTTCTTAAGAGAAATGTTGATAGAATGTGACTGAAGAAGCGGACAATACCGGGTTTCTGTCACATTCTACAAATCTTTCTTTTGCACACATATCACAGAGAAGTAAGGAGGGTTTTACAAACTTTAATTTTAAGACTAGTGCTTTCCTGCTACTTACGGTATTTCTAGTTATAGAGCTTGAGAGGAATTACCAATCAAAATTTAAAAAAACTGGTAGAGCCATATCCTAAAAATATTTATTTTTCAGGATAATTATCATTAATAGAATTAGATTGTGCCATTATGAACAAGCCTTTTTACTGGTTGGTTTTAATTCACAATGAATTTTAAGCAGACGTGTGTTTAGAAATTTTTTAATTTACCTACAAAGAGATTTTTTATCTTGTTTAACAAAGTAAGCCATATCTTTGGATATTGTTAAGCTTAAGTGTTTCTTTGGTGATATAACCATATTTTTTTCTGCTTAGGTTAGGTGATCTTATTGTAAATAACACTTCAAGCATAGCAATTTGACTCTTCATAACCTTAGATATAATCTGACAGATATAGCAGATTTTTGGTTAAGGCTCCCAACTTAACTATAATAAGAAAATCTAGCAAAATGCTTATATTTTTTTCTAATACTACCATTTTAATAATAAATACATTATTGAATAATATAGTACCTATATGTTAGTGCACAAATGACGTTGGACACGTGGTTCAAATCTTTCTCTCCTCAAAAAGAAACGTGGTGGACGCAAATAGCAAATCTCCTACGTACATATTTTCTTGTCCCTGGAATGAAAATAAAATACTCTGGAGGAATATCCAGGTGTCCATAAAACCTAGAATCGGTATTGGCTTTCCAAATGGCTGACTTTGTGCGACAGGTGTATTGGACAGTGCTCGTATACTCTCATTTTTTTCCCTAAATACACGAGTAGTAGTTGTTTCGATTTATAAAAGAGATGGCTTAGGGTGACACTACAATTTAGTTGTACACCGTTAAACAATTACTTGAGAGTAGTAAAAGTGTACTTAAATCTTATTTCAATCTGTCTGTAAGACAAGATTATGAGACAGGATGATGAAAGCATAAAAACATTTTTTTGCAGTTTGAAAAGCATTTGAACAATGTAAAATGTGCTGAATTTTTGTTTCAGGACTGACAAGCAGCAGCAGGTCGACGGAATGTCGGCGGGAACGAATTTAAAATTTGCGGCCTGGGCCTTCGTACTCTACTTTCTGGCTAGCACCGTCTCGTTTGCAAAAGGTAAGTGAAGAATTTGGGATATTCGACGTTCCCGCAGGAACAAAGAGCCCGGCTGCTTTCATAACCAGGATCGTTTTTTGAAGCCTTACGGGATAATTGCCCTCGTTTTGCTACGTTTCATCGAGCAGATATTCGACAAAAATGTTTATGCAGAATTAAAGTCTCAGACGAAATGGTTAACTTGTTCGTCGGTTCAGAGTCAGAAATCGTAAAGTTATTTATTTCAACGTACAATTTTTAACGGCTACACCTAGGGCATTACTCCCTCGCATTTTAACAAAGTTTCACCTGCCACTCAACCTGTCACACAAGGACCCGGTTGGTGCGGTTTTCTTGAATGTTCCGGCGTATAGTTGTAGGTAGTTTCATTTCCCTGAGGCCCCTAGGGCCGGACAGAGCGATATTTAAAGTTCTCCGAGTTAAGTTTCGAGGTAAATAAAACCGGGGGAAGTTTGCAGTTTTCAGCTGGCTGTAACGCTGTTTCGAGTAATTAGCTCTTGAAATTGGTTCAGGGGGGTGTTTATTACGGGCTAGTAATTTAAACTCGGTCCTCTTTGATAATGATACCAGCAAGAGTCTTCCGGGTGTCAGTGCAAATATTTCCTGCTAGGATAGCTTGATCGAAGCTGACGGCTATATTGTACTTTCCCCTTGTAGCAATGACCCTCCTAATTGAAATTACTGCCCTAACATTAGGAAAAATTGCTTGTTTTGCTCCGTGTTTCGTATAGAAGAATGCCTGAAATTGAATCTTTGAATGGATCCATTTGAGCACTGGCTTCTTTTATGTCATTCAATTACGTCTTTGTAACTAGAAACTTGACATGGATGGATAGTTAGTTGATGTATGAGATTTGTAGAAAATCTACCATTCATTTATTGGCGTTTCAAGTTAAGATCGCAGCGCCATTTGAACTAAAATCGGGCAACCTGTTCCTTACCTAACATTATAAATAATATGACACTGTCACTTCATATTTATGAAACTTGTGCTAAATTCCTAACCAAAATATGCCAAAATCAATGTAAGCAAACGGAGAAATCACAGCTGGAATGCCCGAAACTGTTTGCATAACTGATCACAAGAGGGAGTATTTCTTATCTTGAAACGCCAATAGTTTTTTATGTTCTTCTACTTTTTTTTACTCTCCAAGAGAATTTAGTGTTTAGGTCCTAATAATCATTTGTACTTGTTTTTGTCGTACGTACGTACTGTTTCTAAAATAAAGGTTATTCTAATGCAACTTACTCATTGTGACTTGTTTTAACATGCAGGAAATATTTAAACCTTCTAAAGATGGATTTAACAACAATTTGCAGATATGTCAAATATATGAAAATCCTCTTTGAATAACTAATGATCATTTATTTAGTCCATTTTTGTGTCAAACTATTTTAAGTTCTTATGGCAAGACCTATTAAGATAGTGGCTTATATGAAACATATTTGAACCCTCATGATATCTGTTATTTTTGCTGTAACTAATATTATTTTTGTAAAATTCGTTTCTGAAGCTGCTTTTGAACCAATTCTTTGACATCAAACTGTGGTGTAAAACCTGTTTCTAAACTGACTTTGCTCTTTGATCCACAATATACCATCTTCATCTATTGAATATGGTAAAACTGATTTCTTCATGCTATTATACGTTGAAGGAATAAATCATTCTCAGTCTATCCCATTAAAAAGTTAACGTCACTTTCACAAACTCAGGGTTTATTTTAACTGGAACTTAATTTTCAGAAAGTCCAAACTAATGCGGTGCTGGTAATTCGAGAATTATAAACTGAAATCGGTTTGAGAACAGAACGGTCCGTTTTGCTCGGCTAGTTAAACTAGTTTATTTAATACATGTTTCATAGCGAGGAACAAGCGTTCGGATTCATATTCTGAACTAAAGCCGCAACGTTTATACCTAAGTTGAAATAACTAAACGATTCCGGTTGGTTAATCCACTTTTAGACTTAGAAAAGTTTGACTATTGCTAAGTAACAAATACTGTTTAATAATATTTATAAAGTGAACAGTACTGACTAGAAAAGCGACATGAAACTAAATGAAAATTCTGGCAGCTGCAAAGGGTCACAACACATGGCAACACCGCAAAGGGCAGGTTTCCGGAAACATTTGAACGTGGTCATTATACAATTAACAAAGACACATCGTTTTACTTTCCCACTCGGCGGGGCACTCTTTGTGCCCGGACTTGTTTTCCATTAATTCGCTTTGCGCGTTTGTTTCGGGGGGGCCTCGGCCATTCTTTTTCGGCTTTGTTTCGATATTTTTCTTTTAGAGAAAACGCGGCAGCAAATGGACGTAAGCACGAAATGTTTTGTAGTAACATTCAATTCAAACGAGGTCCATTTTCGTGCGATTGAATCAAAATCAATTTCCATGTAAAAGCCGTGTTGCGTTAAGTTGAATTTTTCATTCCGGTAATGTTTTCTTGACGCGATAATATAATGGACTGTTGCATATCCGAACGGAAGTTTAAACTAACCGGATTTACTTACTGTCACAGTTTGTGCTATGAGAGAAATGCCCACGGTCGGAACTCGACTTCCCTTTACCTTGATTCGTATGTAACCGACCAGAAAGTCAGAAAGGGAAGTTATTTAAATATATATGGTTGGATTAATGCAGATTTTCATGTTTAAAATAGTACATTTTGCTAAAAGGATAACATTGTGTAGCTAAATAATACATAATACAACTACAAGCAAAATCAGACTCTGCAGTAGGTACAAGACATTTTGGATGTATAAGGAGAAAAGTCATTTTTACTTTTTGCATTGACCACGTTTATCATCCCAAAAATAGTTTCACTTACTTCTTTAGGTATGGTCCATTTTTTTTCCCGTGGCGGTTACGTCATCATTTGCCTTTCTTGTCTATTACATGCGTTCCGAGCGCGATAGAATTTTGACGTCATCTAGTCACGTCGGCAATGAATCAGGACGACAAGGCTGGGAAAATCGGCCGCCATTGTTGGTAAAAAGTAAACAAAGAGAATTTTTTTATTTTTGATGTGAATTTTACAATATTTTAACGAGTATTTCGATTTAACTGCGATACTACGTGTGAGACTAGATAATGTGTGTGTGTTTCGGTAGTCAGTTTTGAAAATGCCACCTTAATACACTTTACAACTATCAAGGGGCCCAGTGAAACATTCTGAAGGAACTAGAGTTTGTGGAACAGAAAAGGATGCCTTTTCTAATAGGAGTAGTTAGTGTCACAATGAAACAGCCCATATATTTACTTACTCCCTAGAGAAGTTTTTACAAGAACACTACAAAAACCAAGTTTATTCAAGCCAGTGGTTCTCGAAGAAACATAGATATAGAGTAAAGGTGTATTTAGCAGAAGCTGACAAGGTGATTTACCTAATATTATAAAAAGGACTCTGGTAGAGGTATTAATGAGCTGCTAATACTAAATAGCTTATGTTTCATGTACCTTTATTTGCCTAATCTGGAGTTTGCTTATCATGCTTTGAAAGGGTCTAAATTTAAAAAGTCCCATTATCAATTGCTCTAAAAGACTCTGAACAGAAGGTGTTTGAAGGTATGGTTATAATGTTGTTTTTCAAAATCCATATGCAGAGTGTTGAAAAAACAAGTTTCAGGTAATATTATAAAGATATAAGTTACTTCATATGTAAATTTGATCAAATGCCATTATTTTGCAGAATTAGCCCTTATAACTTTTGCCATATCTTCTCTGACTAAGACTAGAAACAGATGGTGCTACTGTTAAATACTTTTACATCAGATAGTACGGTAAATTACTATTTTAATTGTATTATTTACAAATTATGAAATATATAGATAATTTCTTTAACTGAGGTACCTACCTGCTCTTACAATAAATAAAACTGAAATTGAAAAAACATGTTAAATAAATCACCCAACAAAACCAAAATGATATGTATTTAATGCTGAGTAAATTTACAAAAGGAAATTTTTAAAACACCAACAATTCTGTTATAAGTTAAAACACTGCTTTAGAATCATCACAAAACTGCAAAGATTTAATAGTCTCCAGGATACACACATTGCCTTTCTTTTCTTGCAAATTTTATGGAATCATTCTAGAAACGTTGGTATTGGGCTATTAATGACTCGTTTGAATTCACCTATCTGTGATGTTCTTTCCAGATAATTAAAATTGAATGTGGTTATTGTTCTCAAGCCAAAGTTTGATTGGAACTTTCGGCCTTTGTTTACCACCAAGTGTTGCAAGTTTTCCAGTTTGGTGAAGAAAAATCTTGAATTTTACGAAGGTCTCGGAATAAGAACACTAATTAATAAACTTAAACAACCCTAAATTAGGTTTTTATTTCTTCTGTTTGTAGTTTTTGCAGTTTTTTTTAAACAGGACTCTGTCCTATGTTGCCACATCTTCCACGAGCAGATGTGAACCTGGTGTATTGTTTGTTGCAGTAATAAACGAACCGATGAATTATACAGATTTCGAAAAAAAAGCATTTATTGCATGCAAAACATGTGAGATTCTTAGAATGTTTTTTTTCAAAACAATAATGTTTTCTCATTTTCATTTATAATTGCTTAATGAAAGATACATATTGTGAGGTTTAAAGGAGGAATTTGTCAATACGGCAACGTCCAAACACGTGATCAAAAAGATGGATAGCCTAGCTTGTAATAAACGACGTGCGTAAATTTCAATATGGCGGAGCGCTTGATGACGTAACCGCCCCGGGAAAAAAAATGAACCATAGATGATTCTTGAAATTTAGAAAAAGTTGTAAAATGAACAGCATACAATATAATAATGTGCATTATTACCATATTATTACACCAATTTTGATATTTTGTCATCATTATAGGGCAATAAATTGAGCCCTTTGTATACAGAGTGGCCCAGATAAAAAGGCAACTAAAAATTGGACGTTAGCCAGTTTTAACACAAGCAATCTTGTAGAATGGGAAAATACTGATCTCCACTCAAATTTCTCTTAAACAATAATAATCATTGATAAATTAAGTGTATATTTTCCTGTTACTACAAGATTACTTTAATATTTTATTATTTTGTTAGTTGGCAGTTTGTTGTAGTGACCTATTGTAAAATTATGTCCTATTACAAGTTAGTTACTGTTCTTGTTAGTTATTGTTATACACGAAGAGAGAAGAAACATGCGGGATACATGAAAAACACATTTGAAAGCCAAGGGGCTCATCCAACATATTTTTTTCATTTCATTATTTTTCAAAATACTAAGTCTAACATAACAAGAATTAAATAAAAAGATTCAAATTTCATAGTAACATTTAAAACGCCCGCTGGATATGACGTAGACGGTTTTCAACCAATTAGATGCGAGGAGCCACTTATCTTGACAAATTAGAAACGATTAAAGACGGTCTTTTTTTCATTGTTCATTTTCATCAACATCTCAGTGTTTACAGTTTTTAAGTTTCTACCAATAACATTAAACTAAAGACATTATGATAATATGGCCTTCAAATGTCGTCGATGTCATATTCGGGGGTAATATCCCTAGTGCATTTAATTTTTCCGGAAAAATTCGGAAAAACGAGTTTCTAAGTAATTTGTTTTAACAAATAGCATTCCGAAGTCCTTAGTCGAAGACGAGGATTTAAAACCACTCTCGCTCATGTTATTTGTTAAAACAAACTACTTAGAAACGAGTATTCCAATTTTTCCACAGGAAAAATTAGATGCACGAGGGATATTTGGTAAGATTATTTCCTGAGTTTATTTTAATTAAAACAATAAGAACAATAATTAATAAGAACAATAACTTTCAAGCTAGAAAGGGTAACACTATTCTTTATGTTGCTGTGAGGAGTGTGAAATTTTTTCGATTTTTTTTTCCGGAAAAACTGCTGACAGCTAAGTTGACAGTTGTCAAGTGATTTTTCCACTTAAAATGTACATTTGTTATACTAATTCTTGATAGCGATTGGTCTAAATTGATAGGAAGGAAATAATCGCGGCAAAACCGTCGATTGGAATTTTTTTACGCATTTTTAAAGTTCTGTAAATTACCAAAAAACCTTATTTTTTGTAAATAAACTACAAATTCCGACATTTCAGACTAAGCTTCCCGATTTATATGCATTGAAACGGAGTTTTACGTTATATGGGATGAGTCCATTGTTATAAGTAATAAAAATTAACAAAACCAAAAAAATTAAATAAATGAAACCGCTAGGAATAAAGTATGAAATTAATTGTAAGTAAAAATTCCACTTAACTGACACATTCGTAATTTTTTGTTTTAAGCACTCAAAAATTTATACCATACAACTAAAACAATTTTTCCCACATTTTTATACCTTTTCCAATTTAGCAGATTTATGTGGTTACTTAATATGAAGTAGTCAAAATGATAAGCTTTTACAACAATTATTTGCTTTTAATTAATAAATGTAGCTTACAAAAGCTGAGTTGAAAAGGCATACCAACAATAATTGTACGATACATAATGTGTTATTGTGTTTACAATGAATCTGGCAGTATGTTTATATTGTTTTGGTTTCTATTTGCTTTGTTAAATTAACATAAACATCATTCGGTACGAACTAAGTTCCCGGGTTCTGAAACTCCCAAACAATATAAGGGTCTTTTAATGGTTAAATGCAAAGTGGATTTTATTAGGGCCATAATATATTATTAAATCGTGTATAACTTCGTATAGAGCAAAGCTCTTTATAAAAGTTTTTTTTTTAACCAGGGAGAATATTAATCAAATTTTATTCGAACATAAAAATACTGCAGCATAAATGGATTTTCTTGATAATTCCTGGATTATATTGAAAGCTGACGTTACCTAGTGTTGTTCCGCATAATAACTTGAACATACATTTCAAAATTGGTATTTTAAAATCGCTTTGAATATTCAATTGCTTTTTGTACACACATTTTTCGATGTATATTTTAGCAGGTGAAAAATGTGCACTAAATGGAATTGGCTTTAGCCATTATGTTTTTCGCGATATTAAAATGATGGATTGAAATTTGTCAAAATTGTAATTTATTCAACGCGAAACAGGTAAAAAAAATAATATTTTTGCTTTGGAAAAGCAAAAACGCGCTTAATGTAGGCGTGTTTATATATTTATTTTCAAAGAAAACAAAGGAAAATGTTTTGGATGTTTAGCGGATATTTTTAGTTTTGTTCGGCCGACGAATGATGTTTGAAGAGAAAATTGAAATTTGACAGTTTTTTAACTGATAAAAAAAATGTCCATCTTATTTACTCTGATTTAGTTAATGCATAGCTAAACATGAAGTCTGGGAACAGAAAACAAATTCAGCATCACAAACATTCAACCGGAACGAGAATGAAGAAGCGCTTTTTCCGGAACGGCCATTTTCGAGCAATCTAAGAAATTATTCTCAGTTAAAAAGTTTAAATTCAAATCTAGTTTTAAAACTATGCAAAGCATTCGAGTAATTTATGGACCGCCTTTGTCTGTGCGCTCGGCCTGCTTCAAAGTAATTGAAACCACCGGTGAATCTGCAGCAAATGAACCATTCTTCCGCGAAATGCACGGACATTTGTTTATTCGTGCGAATTTTATGTCCGTTTGTTTGTTTTCTGGTCCCTGTTACTGACTTATATTAGCTTACGTGTCTCGTTCCGGTTCGGAAAGCTAATACCCACACACACACACATATGCACTTACTAACCAAACGAAAAAAACACAGGAAAACCAAAAGGGGAGAACGTAATGTGTTGATCCTTTGATTACTGCCGTCTGTAATGTGTAAATAAGATGTTAGTTTTATGTTTTCATATACAAATAACACATATTTGAGTGTCTGATATTATATTACAGTTCAATGTTAATAGTATATTTCATTACCAGTACAGAAATGAGGATTTTTCCGTGCGGTTTTTTTTCGGCTGCGCCTCACACGAGAAGTCATGCCAGAACGGAAAATCCATTTCTGGACGAGTAATGAACGATATTTTTTATTATACTTAGGTACCTGAAATCAACATAAACAAAAAATATCGCAAAAAATTATTAAGAAAATCGGGAATATTTATTTTTATTTTTAAAACAGTAAAAATGTAAGTACATACAACTCAAATTAACAAAAAAAATACAAGTAGGTAATTCTAAGAAAATTAATTTTGGACAGAACCGTTATTATTAATAGTAATATTTATTGTACAATTCGTATTATTGTTGGAGCTCAATCCCTTTTGCATTTCTGTTTGTTGAACTAAAGACTCTGCTAAAGATGTTGAAGCGGAGTGTTCGTGTGTGCTTTGGTTCTCTTGATTGACTGTTACAGATGTTGTAGTTTCCAAGTTACAAGGGCTAAACAACTTCCGTGATACTTCAATTTTTCTTTGTATGGACTCTTCTATATATCCTTCTGCTACATTGGAAGAAAGCCATCCTCCGTGTCTTTTCAAAGTGAGCAAATCACCGCCGTTTTCCACCAACATGGTTGCCGAAGAGCGCCTTAGCCCATGTCCGGTATATTCTTCGGGATTTTTTAGTTTTAGGTATTTTGCAACAAGTTTTGGAATACCACTGATAGTATGGCACCCAACATGTTGAGCGTAACATCTTTGGTTTCGGTATGCAACAAATAATCTTCTACTCTCCATATGTTTAGGGCGGAGATCTGCGTATTTACGGTAAATTGTACAGGGATCGAATTTGCAATTTTCATTGGTAATGGTAAAACTTCTTGACCTGTGAGTTTTTCCATCTCGTAAGAACACGACAAGGAAACGCCCATTATCTTCCACATCATCTAAACTCAAACGTATTAAATCATCTCTGCGGCATGCACCGAAGATGCCAAACACTAAAATTACTTTTGCTAGTAGATATTCTCCATCTGAAGCTTCACATAAAAATTTGGTTACTTGTTCTGCTGTAAGAATCTTGGATTTCTTTGGTATATATCCTACAGCTTGTCGTTTCAAAAAAGCAATCGTTTTTGGATATTGATGGTAAGTATTTTCTTTTATTGCCAAACAACTCTTTAACATAGAGAATCGACTCCATAAAGTGGAGGATTTCATAGTGTTGGCTTTTTCAGGAAAATATACTAAAAGAATATCGTCACTCACAATTTTGATTCGTTTCTGAGTCCGCCATTCGGTAAAACTGTTATATTCTTGTTCATATCTCAACCTGGATTTCACTGGTAATAAATCTGCACTCACTTCTGCCGCTCGTTGTAAGATATTTTCGGGAATATCCCGATTTTCTTCACAATCTGAATTCATTTTTGCAAAATGTAAAAAATACATAAATACTTAATTTTCACTGACAGAAAATAAAATTTGTCATTAATAAATAAATCGTTGCTATAGACACATTACTCGTTTCTTTTTTTTCTTCGGGTTGCCATAGGATATCTAGTATCATGGATATTAATGTTTATTATTAAGCGCACGGAAAGAGGGATCGGGAAAAAATTTCCGTGCGCTGTTCCGAAAATGTCATATTTACTGTATTTTATAAACAGTTCAAAATGTAGTATTTTCTGTTAAGTATAATAAAATAGCTATTTATGTAACCAGTTACGAAAAGATCGATTTTGTGTAACGAATGAATGTTTGTAGGGCGAGCGCAGCGAGGTCCTACAATTTGAATGAGTTACACAATAAGACATTTTCGAAACGTGTTGCATACATAATTTTTTCTAATTTTGACCAAAAAGCGGTAAAAACCATCTTTTAAAGTGATTTAACACAAACATTCACTTTCATAGCACCTTGTATAAACAGTGACAACGACATGTTATGATGGATGTCGCCCATATTGTCACAGATTCCCAACATTTACAAACGTACTATACACCGAATAATCGCATATGTCAGCAAGTCTAGTAGGAATCTGGGTCAATCGACGAGTATTTATTCAGCAAGGCTGGCCATCTAAAATCACTGGTCTCCGGGTTGGTCGGCGAGCAACATTCCCTAACTTGAAGTGGTGGGTCGGCTCGCTACCTTCTTAGGATCCCAGGCTGATAAGAGAAGGGTTCTCTCGCAACTTGAAGTGACCGTTAGAACCCTTGACCCTGTCAGTTGTTCACTTGGTCTTTTGGTCACACCGTACAAGAACACCTTTGCGTGCCCCTTTACGGTGTAGCCGAAGGGCTAAAACCCCACTCGTCTCTCCCGAACCCCCATGCGCTTAACGACATTCACGGCCGTGTTGGCCCTTCTTTTCTGGGGGTAAGAATAACCCTGTTTAAGTGTTTATTTTACATTATTTATAATAAATAAGGCTTACCTGTAACCAGAGTTGTTTCTCTACCATCCCTCACTACGCACCCCTAAACGTGACATGGTGGAGGCGCTCCGTTCAATCCCCGTCTAGTAATCTCCATATTGGTAGACACACCCTCGCAACCCAAGCCACTGAAGGCGAAGGAAAAAAAAAAGGAATGAATAGAGGGAAATACAACCTGAGGTCAATAAAGCCAGACAGCCCGTTTGAACCGAGACATAGAAGCTCGAGTGTGGGGGATACACGAAGACAGGAGCCAGAGGGCCTACCTGAATACATCACCCTCACTGTAGTGAGACAGAAAGAAAAAGCATTAGTTGAAAAGAAAGAAGGCGGACAGGGGGACAACGAGGATACAGAAAGCGAACTCGACGTAACAATAAGAGAGAAAAACTCACCCCCGCTAGCACAAGTACAATCAGAGAGATTAGAAAGCAGAAAGAAAGTGATAATAGGCACCAACGCCATGGCAGACGTTACAATCTCCACTGTAGAGACAGGAGAAAAAACACCCGCACTACCCCAGTTCATCAGCCCCCCAACTTTCAACCCCTGTACAGACTCAGCACCAGTATTTATAGCTACCTACGAGCGAACAGCGGTGGCTAACAACTGGAATGATGCCTTAAAAATACTGTACTTTCACTCCTTCTTACAGGGGGCTGCAAACATATGGTACAGGGAATATAAAGAAACTTACCCCGACAGTAATTGGCACCATATCTGCCAGGCCTTTAAAATCGAGTTTAGTGACGGCGACATCAATTCACGGCTACTCTCAAAAGTGCGGGAAAGGAAACAAGGGTCCCTGGAACCAACAAAAAACTACTTTTACGACCTAAGGGTTCTATACGAAGAGTACAAGCAAGTGGTCGACCTTGACGAGTTCCAAGAAATTTTTCACAACGGCCTAAGAGACGAATCCAGAGCAAGATACTACTGGCTCACGCATTTCCCCAACCGGGCCCCTCGAAACTTGGATGAAATGAAAATGCTGTGCATTACAATGGACAACGCTCCTGTAGAAACCACCCCACCACCAGCATTTAGACCCCAGCGCCAATTCGAGTACAATTCAGCTCCCAGGCAACAGTCAAGCTACGAAGTGAACCGCCCCTATCGAGAAAGAACCCCGCCACCACCCAGAAGGACGTACGATACAAGGCGCACGCCCCCGCCAGAAAGGCACTACGTCTCCACAAGAACTAGAGACAATAAACCCGCGTGCTATTACTGCGGGAAACCAGGGCACTTTGCTGCAGTCTGCAGAAGCAGGCAGCAGTACCCAAACGCCAGGGGGTGGCAAAACTAAGCCCTGTCACCCTCTCCACTCAGGGCCCAACGTGCTGCAAAATTCTACACATCAACGCGGTGGTGAACGGTTACTATGTACCAGTAATTATCGACACAGGTGCAGAGTTAAACATAATAACGAACCTCACAGAGGGGGTGTACAAGCGTGGCCAACACCCTACCCTACTACTCACAGCAGGAGGACAAAGAATAACTAGTCAAGGAGAGACATGGGCATCTCTTGAACTTAGGGGCAACCAAGTAAGAAAATTGAGAGTGAAAGCGACAGTTTTGACAGGCCCACCCCAACCTTTGATATTAGGGATGGAATTTTTAAGGGAAATGAAGGCCTCCATATGCTTAATAATGAACACACTCAGCTTGGCACAGAACATGATTATACCTCTAAGACAAAATACAAAAAACACCCACAAGCTGCACCCAATTGCCAATATAAGAAGCACCAACAATTTTAAATTAGAGCCAAGACAGGAATAAGACAGCATGCGAAGCTGGAAAGAAGTTTTCCAGGAAATGCCCGGATCAATTTTCAGCGTGCCAAGCAACGTCGCATGGGCCTTTACGTGCTCCACTACTCCAAGCAAAGACAGAGGAGTCGGAAAAGCCATTAGAAATTACCTAGCGGAGAAAGAAACAGGCAAAATAAGCTTAGGCAGTACTACCAGCTTTCAGAAAGGAAACAGGCACGTCCTACAGATGGCGTTAATAGAAAATAATGGTGAATGCACGTCCGCCCAGACACTTAAAAACTGCTGCGCTAAATTAAAAGAATGGGCAGTACGGCACGGTATCTCTAACATAGCCATCCCTAGGTCGACTGCCGCAAATAACAAAACCGACTGGACAGAAATTAAAAATGCACTCTACGAGGAATTCAAAGACACAAACCTAACATTATGGGTCTCTAAAGATAAAAACCCGCGGCCAAAACCCCATAAACTGAGCAAAGGCAGCTCATGGGACGCCCTGCCGTACTTCGTAAAGGACGAAGAAAACATGGCTGAAAAAGTAAGAATGTTTGAAGATTGCGTCCTTAATCCAGGGGAAAAGAAAGCAGTAAAAGTTGAACCTCAGCCCCCAGGGTACGACAGCAAACTCATGGTGCCAAACGAAGGGTGGTTGATCCGCAACAACCTCTTGTGCAGCTTAGATCAGGCCGGAGAGGAAATCACGGTAAATCTGACAAACATAGGACCCACAAATAGAGTAATTTTCAAAGGCACAACGATAGCACGATTAGAATCTACAAATGAAGACATAAGCCACCTCTATACAACGTACAAAACTGAAGAGGACGTAGTAACACTAGACGACCATAAATTAGATCACATCACGGAAAAAGAATTCAAAAAGAAGCTGGAAAATTTACTAACCGAATATGAAGACATTTTTTGTAAATCACCTAAGTACATGGGAAAAACACAACTCATAGAACATAAAATAGAGGTCACGGAAAATAAACCAGTCAAATGTCGCCCTTACAGAGTGTCTCAAACTGAGCGAGAAATCATTGACGCACAGATACAAGAAATGTTAGAGTGTGGCGTAATAAGACCGTGCCATTCACCTTGGGCAAGCCCAGTTGTACTGGTGAAGAAAAAAGATGGCTCCACTAGATTCTGCGTAGACTACAAAAGAACGATAAACCCAGTGACCAAAAAATCTTGTTACCCAATACCGCAGATCGACGACATTCTTACATATCTGGGAAATGCCAAGTACTTTACCACCTTGGATATGTTTTCAGGGTATTGGCAAATACCAATTGAAGAGTCGTCAAAACAATACACGGCATTTACGGCACAAGGACACGGGTCATACGAGTTTAATGTGTTGAGTTTCGGACTGTGCAACGCACCGGCAACTTTCCAACAATTAGCAGATAGGATATTCAAAGACATGAAATGGAAAGACATCCTAATATACCTAGATGACATTATAATCTACTCAGAAAACCTAGATGACCACATCACAAAATTAAGAAAAGTATTTCAAAAAATGAGAGAAGCACATTTAACCCTTAAGCCAAGCAAGTGCGAATATTTACAGCAAAAGATAAGAATTCTAGGATTCTCTGTAAGCAGTGAAGGAATAAGCCCCGAAGAGGATAAGTTAGCGGGAATTAAGCAATTTTCCACCCCTAAGAAAACAAAGGAATTACAAAGCTTTTTGGGATTATGTAATTTTTATAGAAAGTTTATTGAAAATTACGCAGTATTAGCTCGGCCCTTGCATGAGGCAACAAGAAAGAACAAATTCTGCTGGGGTAAGGAACAAGAAGAAGCATTCCAAGTGCTAAAAGAAAAACTCACTTCAGCACCAGTCCTGAAACATTACAACCCTAACATTGGCTGCACAATGCATACAGACGCCTGCACAGAAGGAATAGGGGCAATTCTACTACAGGAGAGCGACGACGGACAAGAACACCCTATAGCCTATATAAGTAGGTCACTGTCAAAAGCAGAAAAAAATTATTCAATCAGCGAATTGGAGTTATTAGCAGCAGTTTGGGGAATGACCTACTTAAGGCATTTAATTTATGGACACCCAGTAAAAATAGTAACCGATCACCACGCTTTATGCTGGATTCATAATATTAAGGATCACTCAAGGAGGTTGGCACGCTGGGCTCTCAAACTAGCAGAATTCGATTACACTGTAGTGTACAAGAAAGGGAGTAAACACCAGGATGCAGACTGCCTGTCGCGGAACCCAGTGAGTAGTGCAGATGAGTACGTCATAGAAGACTTAGACGAGGTACCAACGTTCACCATCTCAACAGTTAATATGGGGTACTTGCAGGATCAAGACAAGAATTTACAGGACTTGAAACTTGCAATACGCAACCCTGAAGAAATCAGTATTAACGCACTGACACGCAGAAAAGCAAAAAATTATAGACTTGAAAACGACATTTTGTTCAAAACTACCCCTACGAAAGATGGATTGGAATACGCACTCGTAATTCCAAGGGCTTTAAGAGAAGAAATCCTATGGGAAGCTCATAATGCACCCACCAGTGGACACATGGGCGTCACGAAGACACTAAGCAGATTAATCCCTAAATACTACTGGGACTCTATGATTAAAGATGTCCGCGGATACATTAGAGGTTGCAGGGATTGTCAGGCTAGGAAAGGGCCCACAAACAGAAAACCACTAGGGTTTCTCCAACCCATAAAAGTTGGTCGGGTTTTTGATCAAATAGGCATAGACTTACTGGGGCCATTCAGGAAAAGCAGCCAGGGAAAAACCACCATTATAGTAGTAACGGACTATGCAAGCAGATATGCCATTACAGCTGCCCTACCCAATGGAAAAGCAGGCCCCGTGGCAAAATTTCTGCTAGAAAAAGTAATACTGATTCACGGGGTCCCACGGAGCATCCTCAGTGATAGGGGAAAAGTTTTTCAGTCGGAAATAGTACAGGAGTTGCAGCAAATCATGGGGATGAGGAGTACCTTTACAACTGCCTACCATCCATCCTGCAATGGCCTTACAGAACGGCTGAACAAAACACTGGCTGACATGTTGTCACTCTACTGCAGCTCTGATCAGACAGACTGGTGCTCATACTTGCCTTTCGTCACCTTCGCTTATAACACAGCAAAACAAGAAACAACGCAGTTCAGTCCTTTTCAACTGGTGTTTGCTAGAGACCCCACACTGCCGCTGGACGCATCTCTACTGAACAGTAACGATGACTTAAACTCCCATGAATTGAGAGAAAAGGCACTACTTCTAAGGGCAACAGCAGTAGATAATATCCACAAGAAACAGGACAAAGACAAAGGCATTTATGACGGCAAACACAGAGAAGGGGAATTTGAAGTAGGTGACAGGGTCAAAATTTTCATCCCAATTAGAAAAGTGGGTAAAAGCGAGAAATTGCTACTACGGTGGTTTGGGCCCTATAAGATCACGAAAAAACTTAGTGAGGTGAATTACGAGGTGAAACAAGAGAAAGGGAAGAAAACAGACGTGGTTCATATAGGGAGAATCTTGCCGTTTTACGATGAATGGACGCTCGGGGACGCGTCAGAAGATAGCTCAGATGAGGAAAACATGGTGGGGGAACAATAACTGGCGCAGGTCAGCCAGGGCCCCTATTACAAATATGGTATAAAGGGAAAGTATAAAGGAAAATTATATTTTGGTTGTATATATTATTGTTTAAACTTAACGAAATACGCTTTGACAAACATTCATCCAGCAGGCAAGCAAAAAACCATACCAACCACAGCGCCTATAGCGGCAAACGAGGACTCTCCGGGAGACAACACAGCAAACTACCCGGACTTAGCTGATAACTTCTTGCAAAGGTGCCAGCGAACCATAAGATGGCAGGGTACCACCACCTGCGAACTGAGTAACAGGTGCTCGGGTACCAGTCAAACGAAGTCCAACCCAGGCCTACCTCAACACCAAGCCGCTTGTCCAGGGACAATGCAGCGTCATATGTAGGAATTTGTGAGCGTACAATTTAGGTTATAGTATTTTTCAAATAAAGGCAGTGGCCACACCTCCTGATAGAATAAGGCGTTACAACATAAGACTAGGGTAAGTAGTGTTCGGGACGAACACTTTTTGGGGGAGGGAGATGTCACAGATTCCCAACATTTACAAACGTACTATACACCGAATAATCGCATATGTCAGCAAGTCTAGTAGGAATCTGGGTCAATCGACGAGTATTTATTCAGCAAGGCTGGCCATCTAAAATCACTGGTCTCCGGGTTGGTCGGCGAGCAACATTCCCTAACTTGAAGTGGTGGGTCGGCTCGCTACCTTCTTAGGATCCCAGGCTGATAAGAGAAGGGTTCTCTCGCAACTTGAAGTGACCGTTAGAACCCTTGACCCTGTCAGTTGTTCACTTGGTCTTTTGGTCACACCGTACAAGAACACCTTTGCGTGCCCCTTTACGGTGTAGCCGAAGGGCTAAAACCCCACTCGTCTCTCCCGAACCCCCATGCGCTTAACGACATTCACGGCCGTGTTGGCCCTTCTTTTCTGGGGGTAAGAATAACCCTGTTTAAGTGTTTATTTTACATTATTTATAATAAATAAGGCTTACCTGTAACCAGAGTTGTTTCTCTACCATCCCTCACTACGCACCCCTAAACGTGACAATATGTTTCTACGAAAATGCATAAAAACAGGGAGTGATGAAATGAACTTTTCATAACTAGTTTAGTCACTGCATTCTTGTCGTTGACAGACTGTAGGAGTCGTGAGACACCCTGTATAGGCCACTATGGAAAAATCAATCACAATCTATTGGTGTTCATAAGTAGGATTCTACTGATTCTAGTAACACGTGACAAATGTAATATAATGTCAAAAATTGTCTTGGTCTAAGTATAATAAGTTCCAAGAGTCAAAGTAGTTTCAAGTTGGAGAGTCAAAATGTGTTTTCATGCTTCATAGAAATAATGTTGACTGTTGTCACGTGACTGCTTAAGTAAATGGAATCTTAGTGTCATGTGACAACGGTCAGTTACGTCAAAATTGTCAAAAGTTACTTACGTCATGACGCTGTAAAAATTACAGTTTTCTTGTAGAGCTGAAGAGAAAATACAGTTTTAATCTTTATGGTGGTTATTGTGACATTTGTCACGTGACTATCTAGATAAATTGTATTCGAGGATTAGGTGACAACTGTTCGGAACGTCAAAGTTTGTTTAACTGACAACATGAAGCTAAAAAAATACAGAAATTGTACTTCACTATAAAATAATAAATCTATTTTTTCATTTTTACTCTTAGAAAGCAGACAACATTTAACCTTAAAAATGTAGTATGAATTAATAAATTTTGATTTCTGTGTTCATTTTAGGAATAAAATTGATTTTGTTAATTTTACAAACCAAAATCATTTGGACTGAAAGATTATCCGTCGATCACCCCTAACTTTGACCCTTAAACAAAATTCGTGCAATCTCGTCGAGAATCTACTTACCTCGACCTAAAATACCTGCTGGTAGAGGTTGGATGAATAGGAAGGCCCGGCCCGTTGATCGTGTCACATTCTCTCCGGGCCCCTTGGTACGAATTTCTTTATTAAATACCCGGCTGGGAAAGTTAAACTTAGTTCGATTACAAAGTTTCTGTCAACACATGCTTCTGCTATTATAGCCAGAGGGCGAAGTAATCTTTGCTATGTAGAAAGAGAGAGGGATTGCGTGAGGGTCGGATTTCGGGGGGGTAGTTTGACAAATTTCTTATACCCCTCTTCTGAGGCCAAAAATTAGGAAACTTTATATAACGCGCCCGTTTATTACGTATTCAAATAACACGGGCGTTAACGAAATCCGTGGAGGCTGTATTCTAAATCCTGAAATTACGCGTTTTATTTTACGACGACGCGGATCGTATATGTAAAAATGGGGCCATTAAAAGGGGCCCCCCATTAAATGTACTTTGATTATTTGGGCTCAAAAAACACGCATACAATAGCGGTAAAAACAAATTGGGTTTGGTGGTAAAATACTCTTTATATTAGAATTGAAAGTGTATACTAAAAATTTATACAACTTTTTCGGTCAAAAACGAACAAGGCACTGTATGGACGACCAAATAAATGTATCCCGCAACCAAACGACCAGAAGTCTTTTGGGAATGAATGTGGAGCCCATTAACGGATAAAATGACTGCCATACATTCTTGAAACCATCCGAGCTGTCCTAAGGCAGGACATTTTCTTACACAATTTATTTCCCGGATATACTTACGATGACCTCTGGCGGAAATACATTATTTAAATATTTCTTAAAAACGCATGGAACACTGTAAGACTAATTGAAGTGGGAGCCGAAGGTCTCTGTAGGGTGCAATTTTTTTCATTTGGAATTAATGAAAGTTTGTCGATAAATGACGACGTCTGCACGGAAAAGGAAATGGACGAGCAGCGGAAATAATGTGTATCGACTTGCAGCCAGTCCAGGATAAGATAAAGGGAGTGGATTATGGAGAAGAGTTATCGCACAATACCATTCTAATTTCTTCGCCACTTTCTAGACAATCAAGCCGAACAGTTTTCCAAACAACTCGGGAAAAACCCCATTCGACCGCAGTTGACTCAAGCGTATGTGTTTTAGTCACTTAGAACACGGTTTGGGAGAAATTGGGAGACTCGTTAAAGCGACACGTGCTAAAACTGCTCCTCTTATTTCCTATACCGAAGTGCGATGAGTTCCTTGCTTGGGAATTCGTTTGGTGCCTTCGAGTAATTACCTCCGCGGTTTTCTTGAGAAATTAAGATAATATTTATTATTTTGTTTCTCATAGAACGATACAGCGTTCACGAAATTAATTTAGATTGCGTTTTATCTTTAAACGAAGCTATTTCAGTTAAATTGTCTGTGCCTTTGAAGGTGGAAGAATTTGAAAGAGGACAATGAGTTGAAAGACACATTTTCCGATTAGTATATGCATTTCAAATAGTCAATTGCTGTTTAAAAATGCATTTTTCTTTAATTCTACTTAATTAATTCCTCTTTTAGTTTATTTTTGAAACGGATTATTCTTGACGAAATTTGCATTGCCATGAAGCTTGATTTATTCGCTTGCTGCAGACGTGAAAAACTTTGGCTTGAATAGGGAAAAATATGCTGCTGGCCATTTATGAATGTTTTCTTCTTCCTTCCAAGTATCCCTTGATAAGAAGAGAGAGGACTATTGCAAATCAATGCTTTAGACCAAGATGAAGATGAACTTTTTCAAAACAGATGTGACGTCAATCAATAGTTGGTCACGTGACAAATTCAACAGGAAGTCTGATTGAAATCTTGTGACTAACTGACAAATGACGTAAGATCCATTCCACCAGGCTTATCATGAGTTAAATGTTTGATGAAGGCAATAAACAGGTGTAAATTTAAAATTGTATTTGAATTCACTAAAATTTGGGATACGGTAATTTTGATTACTGTAATGTATTATTCTTTGTGTGAATAAATTATTTTTTTTTGACATATTGATAATTTGTAATGAAATAAAACCAAAAAATGCTTAAAATTTCAATAACAACTCTAAAAATATGTAAAAACCTCTTTTGGAACAGCCTCTACAAGTGTAAAATGGATTTTAGTACTTTTTAGAACCAACCACATGTTTGACAAGCTGAAATATTTTGACGGTAATCGTTGAACCTCTATTATTCTCTATTTACCGTTTAAGATCGTCTGCATATTCAATATTATGATCTTATATGGGTTAGTAATATTTGTAATACAGAATTTAAACAGTTTTCTTTTCCACCCTGTATCAAGATCTATTTTAATTGGTAGCCTTTTATTTTATTATGAAAAGTTTAGGAAATATTAAGGAAATAAACTTAAAAGTAACGTTTACCAAGTAATGTGTACCTATACAATTTTTCTTTCATGAAAATACACCACGTAATTCTTGTGCTAGAATTTTTACATTATGTTTGGGAAACGCCCAGTACATGTATGTATAATGTTGCAAGTTTTTAACTAGCTAATTAGTTTTAATTTTGACTAGCTCGCGTATAAAGTTTTCCATTAAAGTATTAATGAATGAAATATGTTAGTTTTCAGTTAGGCTGGATTAATATCGCGCAAAGGCAAAATTTAATTTGATTCTTTTAGGCTTGGTTCAAAACATATCGCATCAATAGTATGTAAAGTCCATCCCAGGGCTAGTGGCAGTGACGTAATAATTGTCATTCCACTTCTATTACATGTAGACTGAGCTGGGGATTTTGACGTCATTGACGTATGTTATTTACGAATTTTTAAATTCGTGATGGTTCAGGGTTGGCGCAGGGCCACGTTCAGAAATAACTCCACGTCCGTAATTTGACAATGTGTCAACTGATTTTTCTGAACGCAACCAATGCCATTGGAAATTATCAAGTTTAATTTTTCGACAGTTCTAAGTTGTACCGTTTGGCCCCTAAAGGTCGTCAGAGTTGACTCTAGTTTTTCGTGAATATCTCAGAACCGCCTCAAGTAAGAGGTCTGAAATTTTTACCACAAATGCAACTTTTCTTTAATTTGTCGGTAACAAAAAATTTTTTTAGAAAGCTGCTTGGTGGGTACCACAAATTCTCCAATAATATCCTCCGTCTTTTTCAAAGTGCATTTTATTGTGTTAACATCTGGAGTATTGTTCTAAACAGCAATGCATGAACACATTAAACTTTACTGTTCTGTATACACAGTCCTTACGCAATAACGGCGATAGTAAACATTCCAAACCCACAAATCAACACAAAACCGTATAAATCATAGCAGACTGATTTTTTAAATAACCCAAACACCCGGGTGATAACATTTCCATACATTAAGTAAGTAAATCGACGGCGGAATTTAAATTTCAAATTTAATCCACAGTGTTGCAACCGGCCCACGAAAATCTTGTTTGCAAAATAAAACTAGTCGATGATTTATTTTCACGCAGTGCAGTAATTATAGTGCATTGCCGTGAAGGTTCTTTACACTCTACTGGGAAAAAAAACTCTACAATTTTTTTTACAATTCTATTGTGTAGCAACAAAAGTAACTGATATTAAAGACGTGACTCTTTTGTAGGCTTCATTAAATGTAACCGTCATTCTAGCATGTTCTCAGAACCAACCGGGAATGAAGAGCACATAAAGATGGTTGTTGATAAGCTTAATGCAGGAACCACTTGAACAAACGGCCGCTTTTGAACGGTCAAAGCTTGACGAACTAATTCCTTTCTTTGTTCGCTTGTTTTATAGAATTGGATTTCTCTGGTTGTAAAGTCCTTACTCATTTCGCCCTAGAGGCCCATTAACTACAGGTCTGTTGTCTGAGGTCAGAGACCCCTAAACGCCACCCTTATAATACGCACACACCCTTCGATATATTGCCGACATTTAAAGAAACGAGTTGTTTTTTCTGCTAAACTCACACGTTGATCAAAAGTATCCTAATTCACGGCTCAATTTATATAAATTAATACCTCCATGTCGTGACAAATATTAATCAAGCGTAATCACCGGCACGGCACATTTTTTATCAAAATAAAAATTAATGTTCCCTCCTAAACCATAAACATAAAACTTCAATTAAGACGTTGTTGGGCAGACAACCAAATCGACCGAAAACTTTCCAGATGGGAGATTAAAAATGTTGTTTGAATATCTGAAACGTTTCGTAATCAATCATTCGCCGCTTTAAACGCGTTTTTCTGACCGACTGTTTTTCTGACGTCCATTGTTGATTGGTTGATAAGTTAAGGAAAAAACGAGTTTATGACCCTAGACTAATTATCTGGGAAAACAGTAGGAAAGCAATTCCGATAGTCCAATGAATGGAAAAGACGCATTATCTTGTTATATGTCTTGAATACAACATAATACTATCAGTGTATGTATTATCAAAACTGTCAAGGCTTTAACGTTTGAACCAATTAAACTACAATTTTATCATTCATCATGGTTAATAACACGAAATTGTTTCATATATTTTGTGATTGTATAGGGTGGGCCAAATGGTTGATGCATGTATAAAAATTGTTTTATCTTGAAAGATATAATAATTGGGGACAGTTAACGTTTCCTAACAAAGTTAAACTCAAAAGAAGAAAGAAACCCGGATAAATATAGAACACTTAAAGAACCAGGAAATACGGAATGAGCTACAAACAAGAATAAACAAAAATCTGGAAACACTCGAAAGTAAGGAAGAATACCGGAACTGCAGAAACATAAATGAAAAATGGTGCGGAATTAAACCAGCCGTATTGGAACCCTCAATAGACATGTTAAAGAAAGAGAAGCCCGCAGGAAGGAAGGAATGGATAACTGGCGAAATCCTTGATCTCATGGATAAGAGGAGAAGCTATAAAGGAAAAAATGAACAACGATATAAAGAAACACAACGAAAACAAAAATGCGAAGAAATTGAGAAATTACAAGCCAAACATGATAGCTTCAACATACACAAAAAGATCAAAGAACTCGCCGGCACCAATAAACAAAAGCTACTCAATATATTATACAACAACAACGGAAAAATAGTCACAGAAACAGTACAAAAACTAGAAATATGGAAAGACTACATTACACAACTATTCGAGGATGAAAGACGACAAACCAATCTTGATAATATAGAAGGGGATTTAGGCCCGGACATAATTAAGGATGAAGTGACATATGCACTGGAGATGCTGAAGAACGGAAAAGCTGCAGGTACGGACCAACTGCCAGTGGAGATTCTTAAGCTGATAGAGGAAGACCGGATTCATATTTTGGTAGAATTAATCAATACCATATATAGAACAGGAATAATACCAAATGACTGGTCTATCAACTTTTATAACTCTTCCAAAAAAGAAAAATGCCAAGCAGTGCTCTGACTGATTAGCTTGATGGCTCACATATTGAAAGTCCTGCTGAAGGTGGTCCATGGTAGAGTATTCAGGAAAATAGACATAGACATCGGCGATACACAATTTGGATTCCGTAAAGGCCTAGGAACAAGGGAAGCGCTAGTTTCACTCAATGTCCTGTCACAAAGATGCCTAGATATAAATCAAGACATATATACATGCTTTATAGACTACAATAAAGCTTTCGATAAAGTGAGGCATGACTTGCTCATAGAAACATTAGTAAGGAGAAGAATAGACCTCAGAGACATAAGAATAATATCAAACTTATACTATGGTCAAAAAGCAGTAGTACGAATAGAAGACATGACATCAGAAGAAATACAGAGAGGTGTTCGTCAAGGGTGTATACTATCACCGATCCTCTTTAATCTGTACTCGGAGGACATAATAAATAGGGCACTTGATGATCAGAACATAGGCATTAAGATCAACGGCATGACAATAAATAATCTGAGGTATGCTGACGATACAGTTATTCTGGCTGGAACATACGAAGATCTGCAGACGCTAATTAATAGAATGGTCACGGTAAGCGAAGAATATGGACTATCACTGAACATAAACAAAACAAAATATATGTTGATGACAAAAACAACTCAGAACATTCGTAGGATATACGTAAACAATCAACCTATTGATAGAGTAAGAGAATACAAATACCTGGGCACGACCATTAATGAAAACAACGACAGCTCACAAGAAATACGAATCAGAATCGAACAGGCCAGAAGCACATTTATAAAAATGAAAAGGCTTTTCTGCTGTCGGGATCTGAACCTGGAACTGAAGATACGACTAATGAGATGCTATGTGCTGTCCGTACTATATTATGGGATGGAAGCCTGGACGCTGAAGGTAACCGAAGTGAGGAGACTGGAAGCGTTTGAGATGTGGGTATACCGAAGAATACTGAGGATTTCATAGGTGGACAGAATAACCAACGTGGAAGTGATGAGACGTATGAATAAGGAGAGAGAAGTTATTACGACAATTAAGGCCAGAAAATTGCAATATATGGGACATGTCATGAGGGGGGAAAAGTATCGAATGTTGCAACTTATTATGCAAGGAAAAATCGAAGGAAAGAGATCTGTGGGGAGAAGACGTAATTCATGGCTGAAGAACCTTAGAGAATGGTTTGGTTGCAATAACAACAAACTATTTAGAGCTGCGGTCTCAAAAATAAGAATCGCCCTGATGATTGCCAACCTTCGAAACGGAGACGGCACCTGAAGAAGAAGAAGAACAAAGTTTCGAAATTGTATTATTTGTTACAACTTTCAACCAAACCTGCGTCACTGTATTTTTAAGTGTTGAGTTGACATGCATTATTTCATTTTTGTGAAAAACGCTTCCTAAGGAAGGTAACAGCCCTCCTAAGTTGAGTTTAAGCAATTTTTTTTTATTGTTATAACTGTTAAAACTTTGGAGCAATTTTGATCAAATTTGGTAGTAAAGTAGGTATATGAGGTTAATACTCATTATGTGAAGTTAGTAACGTTTGTCAAAATTGAACAAAGAAATTTAAAACAATAACAAAGTTTAAAAATATCGTATGCAGTAGAAAATAGGGCGGCAAAATGAAGACCATCGTATTGACACTATTGGACAATTTTGAC
Source organism: Ips typographus (assembly GCF_016097725.1). Taxonomy (NCBI): domain Eukaryota; kingdom Metazoa; phylum Arthropoda; class Insecta; order Coleoptera; family Curculionidae; genus Ips; species Ips typographus. The sequence goes on from NC_138424.1 coordinate 6,330,715, forward strand.
AAACGTTTGATCAAAATCTGTCTGACAGTAATGACAAAAAAAACTAAACTTTGAAGAGCTGAATTTTCCTTAAGACGCATTTTTCCAGAAAATTACATAACGCTTGTCAACTTATCTTTTGAAGGTTTATCGAATAGTGAATTATTGACACTGAAAACCGGACCAACCTGTATACTGTTCTGAAATTCCTCGTAAATTTCTAATAATGTTTTTAAATAGTATTTGATGACGTACTTAGAAGAATTCTATCTCTATCGGTTTTTTCTAAACTAATAGCTAAAAAGAGAGAAGAATTAGGTTGATGGTATTGAAAGTGGCTGTAAAGAAGTGTCATTAGTTTTGATCTAAGTTCAATATGAACGTCAAAAAAAATTTAAACGTAATATAAACAAAAACTTTTTTAAAATCCGAAAAAAAAATTGAAGAATGTGATTTTATTAAGTCTATGACGCAACTGTTCTCCCATTTACTTAACTAAATCAGTATTTCTAACCGTTTTTAAGAAACCCATAGTGATGGTGGTGATCCTTACCATGGACACACTGTATATATGATAAAATCAGCAGAAAAGACTGCAACCAATTGGAGTAAGAAGATACAGGGCGCTCAATTAAAAAAATGATTTTGTCTATCATGTAAAAATTTGACATTGACGTGAGATTCTGGAGGATAAACAAAATACTGCAGTTTTGCTAATTTAAGTTTTATATTATGAGATATATTGAGAAAAAAATATACATCCAGTAATTTTTTAACTCACTGAGTTTTTAAGAATTAAACAAAAAGATACTCCAACAAAATTGGTCAACGTTGATGCTTTCTAGCGGGAAAACGACTAACCAATTGATTTTTATACGTCAATGGGAAGCTCAATTCATTGGCTGTCCATCGACATATAAAAGTATATACAAAGTGCTAAAAATACACGTGTGTTATTTACGGTTTAGTGACAGGATGCACCACAAACATTTTTTGACTGGTTAAAGGCTAATTTGACTATAGAAAATTAGGAAAACACGGTCACGTGACTTACTAGATCTACCACGACGTAATGCTTGGAAATTTTTTGAAAAACTGTTTTTGCAAATGACAATTTTCATAAGGGTTAAATTTGCCTGAAACCCCGTCTCTATCCTAATGGTTTTTGCGTTATGTTGGCCAGTTAGTGCAAGCGAAAATCGACCTTAATGATTGTATTTCTACAGTTTTGCTACTACTCTAGATTTGGAAATGATTGTGCCAGGTTTGTGCCAAATATCAGGACCGTATCTTAAAAAAAATCCTTTAAAGATATTAGAGCGGTAACAGTCAAGGAAAACATTAGCTTTGGAGCCCTCTGGCGGCCAAACAAAGCAACCTATCAACACAGGCGGCCATATTTTTTTCAAAGCCCATTTTATTGTCTATCCATTGACATATAAAAGTCTATACAAAGTGTTGTGTGTGACAATAAAGACAGTTTTGACTAAACTTGACCACTACTACTTTAACCTTCATTAATTCGGTTTTTTTTACAGTTACAGGGTGGTTCAATGTATTAATTTAAAAAGTTATTTATTTAAATAAGTGACGTAATACATACTTTCTTTAATTTTGAACAGAGAATCAGACAGAATTGTAAGAATGTGTTCCGTTTGAAAAACTAGACTTTCTGTCCTTTTTTAGAACTGATTTTTTGACCACGCTGTATTATATATTTGGACGTTTTTCTGCACCCATTCGTAGAACAAACCTTTTCTAACATGACAAAACACAAAAACCAAGAAAGAAACCTTTCCTGATATGTATAAATTAAAAATGTTTTGGAGACCGAAGATATCAAATTTTACATAAAATGGTAAATATCTCAGAAACGGATACAGATAGGTATATGACATTAATACACGAAATGTGTCTAGAATTTGACCATTTAAAATAAGCAGCAGTTGATATCTACTTCCGGTTAAATTGTTGCACGCATATTTTCTTAAGTTTATTTTTTTCAGTTAAAAAAAGTTTTTTTAGACTTTCCAGTTGTGATAATTCAGGAAGTTAGTAGGTATTATGCTAGGTTAGGTTAGGTTAATTATTAGGAATTACTGGGCATTACAAGAAATTAGTGGGCATTACTGGCATATTAGAAATTAGTGTACAAAATTTTACTTAGCGATTTACCCCTCGCATGTCCTTAATATCAACTTTCGGCGTAAGAAAATTCAGATGGATTGTACAATATTTTGAAATTAGGAATCAGCTCTATCATTATATCTGGTCCACCCTGTATAACGTCAAACATACAGACAAGAAATGCAGGTGGTGAAGTAACCGCTCTTTGCCTTGGTTTAGTCCTTCTCACTAATCACCAGTTACCGACTTTTTAAAATCCCATAACATGCACTATATTATTTTAGGTACGTTAAAATACTTCCCGGTAATTTATACAAACGATTGCATGTAAAATAACCGACCGGGTATAAAATATGAAGCTTAAAATTGACCTTTATTAACTGGAGGTACGTTGCAGGGGTGAAACTTAATGCCGTATGATGAATTTCGTCGGCTTAAGGATCAGCATTATTATATTTTGTGTAGCCGTTTATTCTCGGTACATTAGTAACCAGCTTACCTTCTCTGGTCGGATCCCCGTATCATTAATTATCCTTAATTAAGTCGCCACTTGCTAAACGGCCTAGGCTCGTTATAGAACCTAAGGAATTCTTCATCTAGTTTTGATTTAGTAGCGTGTTGCGTGCGCCTAACAAGCGAACTGAAATGAATGAAAATGATTTCTTAGCGAGGTCCCGATGGATAAATAAAATTAGGAAGAGCAATTGAAGAGGAATCTGCGATAATGGGCGATCGTTAGCGTGCCCCTCAAATCCCTAATTCAGTTCGCTAAATAATCGAATAAGAACATTTTACATGTCCAAAAAGAACATCAATTTAGTCTATTTTGATTACTACTCAAAAATCTGTACCTAACGAGCTACATTCCGTTCATAATGAGAAGTTTATGTATTATTGTTCCATTGATAATCTATAAAATCTAGCTTAAAAGGGAAGAGTTGAAATGGGGAGATTATCAAATATAGATTTGAGTAGAAGTTTTCTTGGTACGGACTTATTATACTATCTTTGGTCTAACAGATTTATAGAAGAAGAAGAATCTTCTTACAGTTTTGGTGGGGTGTGTTCATATCACTAAACTTAAAAGCTAATGATCACATACACAAAATTGAAATGCTTCTTCTATAACATTGTGAAACTTTACAATCACATATCGATTTGAACAAACACAATATCAATAGGCCGGTTATCATTAAAGTAGTTGGACGGCAGCTAATTAACGAAATAGAAACTGGACGTCCAATTGTTCGTCCATGTTTACCAAGTTTCCTGTAGACCTGCTTCACAAACAACCGATGATTAATCCTGTTTGAGAAAGGGAGCCAGACGCGCGCCACTAATCACCACAGACGGGGCCGAAAGCACGTAAAAGATTATCGGAGGCCTAAAACAACTGCAGGGGACCGCGATATTGTTTTAAATTATGAAACTTGCAGCAGGAGTTTGCTTAATTATTATCGAAGCTAAAGACGAAACAGTTTAGCCCCTACTGAACTATCGGGAACCGCGAGTCGTTCATATATCTTGGTCCTTAGCTGATCCTTCCAAAATATAATCCCGTTAATTCCGTACAACTTTGGTTTTCTCGCTATGCCCTATCCATTTCAAAAGGGCCAATCTATATCTAGAAAATATCTCTAACTATATCAGGCTGATTGGATTATTATGTGGAAAGGGACCTACGCTATCGGGAACACTGGTTATTCCGGTTTGGCGATTTCGAAACTATCGGTTCATGAACGTGCCGAGCTTCTATTGATTAATACCTCGAATCAAGTGCTATCCGAGTAGTTTTGTAATGTGGTTACGATACGCCAAACCGATTAAAAAAATGACAAAACACCCAAAAAATGAATAGAAATGTCAATGTTGGAAAATTCTTCAAATGATTACAAAATGTTGTGAAATATGTGAATTTTATTTGTTATTCAGTTTTATTTTTCATGAAAACTTCAAAAAATATGGCAAAAGTCTTGTTCTGAAGTGCAAAATAAAAATAAACTTTTTAAAAATTACACAGACAAAACTTATAAACCTATCTTTCCCAAGTTTTTTTAATTTTGCCAGATGAAAAGGAAGAAAAAGTTTTTCTGAGTTTACTTTAACTGAAAATGAATGAGAAAAAATGGTTTTTTACAACCACTTACTATATTTAATAGTATAGTATTGTTACGGTTTGGGCCTACTATGCTCGATACTCCATGAAACCACGGGAAAATCGTAACAGTATATTGTATAGTATAGGCCATACTAAATTAGATATGCTTGTGCCTTTGTGAATTTTAAAAAATATGACGATTTATGACACATTTTCATATTTTTGGATGGACTGAATTTTGAATCATATGAAACAATTGTTCCAAACGTGTGCAATCTCATCTAAACGAAGACATATTGTAATTCCAGTATTTAAGTCGCTGCTATACAGGGTGTCCCACGACGAAAGACCTCGATTGATATTGGAAAAAGTATAAATAGGAGAGTTTTGAAAATTTGGTAGGATACTGATGTGGGCATGCCCAATCCAACTAAAATATTTTCAAGATGGTTGCACTTCCGCTTATACCGGAAGTCGATCACAACTTTCTTATTTTAAATAGAACACCCTATATATTATTACATATTTGGATTCCTCACAAAAGTCTGACCAACTTTTGTATAGAATGCCCTATGCCTATCTCTAGCCGTTTTCGAAATATTTGATGTTTTTCCAAAAAAGTGACAGTTGCAACGCTCAACATATTTTTGTACTATGTTAAAACCGTATTTCATTTTGCAATGAAACTTTGGGTTATTGTAAATAAAGGATCGTTTTATTAAACTGAGGGTGCGTAACGACTCATTTGTATACAGGGTCGTCAAAAAAAAATCATAAACTTGCCACTAAAAAAAATGAAAAATCTCAAGTTTTTTAAATGGAAACCCCCATTTTTTATGACGGAATCATTTTGAGCATTAAAAATTACTATAAGTTTCAATTTACCTGCCTATACCTAAATCCAACCCATTTCGTTTTATTTGAGAATAAACATTTTATTAGGCTGCATGCTCGGCTGCATGGTTGGAATTAGCTGGTACTCTAGTTGGCAATGCTTTTGACACACAGTGATATTGGAGACCTGCAGGGCATGTTAATAACACTAGTTTTGAGTGTTTTGACAACTGCAAATATGCCGTCGCGGTTACGTTATTCAAACCAAGATTACTTAAATCTGTTTATTATTTACGGAGAATGTGATAAAGTTGTGAGTAGAACATGTGAGGTATTTGCCGCTCGTTATCCAGAAAAACCAAAGCCATCATGAAAAGCTGTCAAGCAAATAATTGAAAATTTTAAGAATACGGGATCTGTGAAGATAAAAGCTATTAAAACAAAACCAATCCTTAATAATACAAATGTAGAAATTGCAATTTCTAACCAACTTTTGTGTACAATGCCCTATTCCTATCTCTAGCCGTTTTCGAAATATTTGATGTTTTTCCAAAAAAGTGACAGTTGCAACGCTCAACATAACATGCTTTGCAGTTCTCCAATATCACCGTGTGTCAAAAGCATGGCTAACTAGTGTACCAGCTAATCCCAACCATGCAGCCTAATAAAAAAATGTTTATTCTCAAATAAAACGAAATGGGTTGGATTTAGGTATAGGCAAGTAAATTGAAACTTATAGTAATTTTTAATGCTCAAAATGATTCCGTCATAAAAAATGTGGGTTTCTATTTAAAAAACTTGAGATTTTTAATTTTTTTTAGTGGCAACTTTATGATTTTTTTTTGACGACCCTGTATACAAATGAGTCATTACGCACCCTCAGTTTAATAAAACGATCCTTTATTTACAATAACCCAAAGTTTCATTGCAAAATGAAATACGGTTTTAACATAGTACAAAAATATGTTGAGCGTTGCAACTGTCACTTTTTTGGAAAAACATCAAATATTTCGAAAACGGCTAGAGATAGGCATAGGGCATTCTATACAAAAGTTGGTCAGAATTTTGTGAGGAATCCAAATATGTAATAATATATAGGGTGTTCTATTTAAAATAAGAAAGTTGTGATCGACTTCCGGTATAAGCGGAAGTGCAACCATCTTGAAAATATTTTAGTTGGATTGGGCATGCCCACATCAGTATCCTACCAAATTTTCAAAACTCTCCTATTTATACTTTTTCCAATATCAATCGAGGTCTTTCGTCGTGGGACACCCTGTATATGAGAAATATATTAATATTCAATCTTTAGCAGTTTAGAGTCTGTCAATCAGTAGAGGGTTTCATTCAGAGAATTTCCCGGAAGTAAGAAAAGCGTGTTTTGTAAGTTTCTTTGTGATGCGAGTTTTTTAGTGTTAAAATTCTGGCAGAAGTAATTTTTATGTTCTAGAAGCTTTAGTTTTTTTATCAAGTTGTCTGTAGGAAGTTTGAAATCTTAAAACATTAATAATAGTTTTATAGTTTTTGTAAATCTTTAGTTTTAACGTTTTTAGGTTAAAAAACTTTTATTCACTTAGTAAAACAAAAGACATTTGGTAACCTACAGTTATAAATTTCCAATACCACATCCGATGTTATCTAGTATAGAAACCAGTTTAAACAATTTGCTTAGGGTCTTGTTCTTGTCAAAATTTCCAACTAGCAACTGTTTACAATGGATAGGGTTTACGATAAATTATAAGCTACACGATACAAGATAAAAGATGACAGAAACAACGCCTGTCTCGCAAAACCAAACAAATTAGTAAACACATTAGCCTTGATGAGATATCCATTCCGAAATACGCGTTCTTTAATTAGGGTTACGACGAGATTTCACTAATTCGGACGGATACGAAACTTGTTTGGTATGCTGCGCTCGTTCCAGCTTTAGTAGCGAATGCTCTTTATGGGAACAGTTATTCGAAAGGTAAATTTAGTTACTTCTCGACTGTATTATCCGAGTTTGGAAGAACCTTAGATGTGTTAATCGAAAAAGTCCTTCTCTATCGAACGACAAGTCAAAACTTTGACCTGTAATTTTGCTTCAATTTAATGGCATATACGGTATAACTGATGAAACTATCCGGTTTTATTTACAATTTAAATGCATGTCGGAAATTCGTAAACAAAAACTTTAGATGGGATTTGTTAAATTAGCAAAGTTTAAATGTAATGAAGTTGTGTGTTGGCTCGTTCACTTGCACGAACATTTCATTCCGGTCCATGAATAATATAGACAATGGCCACCTGCGAATGATTTATAGCACTATTTCATCGGAATTTTGTCACTCTCCCGTGAATCTGCACAAAACCAAAAAAGGGCTAAACGAAAAAAACCCCTAGATAATCCTCGAAAAATTAAATATCCAAAGGAAGCACGGCGTCGTTGAAAGAGAAAAAAGGCTAAAGGCAAACGCGAAACAAGGGCTCTCGACAATTTTTACTCCTAGTTCATTACCCTTTCTCGCAGTTTTCTTGATGGCACTTGGTTAAATAATATCAAAAGGGGGGAAAGAGCAACCTGGTTTACTTCGGTCGAGGCTTCTCACTTCACAAAGAAATGTATGTCATACGCTTTTAAATTATGTAGAGCGCATTATTTTTGCATGAGTGGAAAATCAGTTTCAGTTTTTGGATGTGAATTTTATATGCTTTTTTTCTGTTTCAGGTATGTACATTCTTGATAGGTTCAGTGAGGTAAGTTAATAAAAAGTTTGATTTAATCTAGGCAAAACTTATTTTGCCATTGCATAACAATAATTATTCGTTTTAATAAGTTTGTCATTGCAAGTGTACTACTATATTACAAACCGCAAAAAACTTTCTTATGATGATTAATTGAAACAGAAGTTTATTCAATTATCAAATTTCAAACATTATATGAACAAATTTTTCTTGTTTGTTTCCATTGTCACTTTCGATAAGAACTAACTTGACTTTGATTATAAGAATCTAGTTTAAAGTAACTGTAAACGGAAAAAACTGTGATTAACTCGTTAAAATCCCAACCGTGATTAATTAACTTTCCCATTTCGAATATTTCCCACCAGTAAAAACTGCAGTAAATATTAATTTCCTAACTCAACTACAGTGTACACCGACCCCGGGTAAGTCTTTAATTTTGCGAATATAATCGTTCCTGGCTATCCCGCTTAAGCCCCAATTACACGTCTTAAATCCCTGCAGTCGGGATCACCCTAAGCCGAAAGACTACAGGATATGTCACATTTCCGGGATAGAGGGCCGCTCATATGTGATGTCAGAGTAATATATGTGGCACGACTTTATAATAAAGAAAATTTTAATTTTCCTTTTGCTACTCGGTGAACTAGTTGGATTACGTGATAGCCCCGAGTCAAAGGACATGCAATGCACTCGATAGCCAAGAATTCTGGAACGTAGAAAGTTTCCAGATCCGGAGGGCACCGACAAAATCGCGTTAAGGTAACATCGTAATTAGAGGCATAATTGCCAAGTTTTTGACGCGGTTTTGATTGAATTTACTGTTCCCCAAAATTTGGGGGGCGACGAGGAGGAAAAGTTTTAGATCTCTATTCTACGCTTGTTACCCCCCCGTAGAATGATTTTCTCATTTTCCTATAGCCTCTCGAAAGTTTCTCAATAACTTTCCTGAACATCAATATCACGTACGTGCCTTGACCACTTGGAAGTGGCGCAATTTTACCGGAATTTAACCTAGCATCGGGTTATCTTTCGACAACGTGTACGTTTAAATCGCGTATAAACTTCATTTTCCTACCGAACTTAATCCGATTTATTTTGGTTCGTTTCTGATAAGCCACACTCAATCAGCTTATAAAGGGAAAGTGCATTTATCAAACGGCGATCTCAATCTTTCCGGCGTTATACCCGAAACCATTTGTCACCCTAAAAATCATTTCCTTCTAGGCCGGAAAAGCGTAAAAAGAAAAACACTTACCATACACCCACACATAACGACAAACTCTTACACTCAAAGAGTATGAAAAATGTTTAAATTTAACATGTCTATTGTCAAGTTCATTTTTGGTAACGTTGACAAATATTATAGGACGTTAAATTTGTTTTTTTAACTACAAACTCAATTCTGACAAAACTTGTCACAAGTGTCATCTCGAATGTGTTGGCAATATGGAAAGTGTAAAACAGGTGTAAGAAATTAACTTAAATTTTTTTGAAACGGATATCGACAGGACCATCAGATTTGCCTTATAAAATAGCTTTTCTATGATTGTTTAATAATATGCTTATTATTCACTAGTTTTGAATAGATGAAACAGAATGAAAAGTATAGTATTCTACACGCATGTAATGGCTATTACTCACTCAAAATTCATCTTCGTGATTAATAGTTTACATGTTTGTTGAATAATATGCTAATATTGTACAACTAGGGTGAAAAAGATGTTCTTATCGTAAGTTTGAGCACGAAGCCGAAGGAAATTCAAAATTTCGAATTAAAATTCAATTTCCAAGGTTATTTGAGAGAAAAGTCAATTTGACACCAAATTTAAAGTTTTTAGGTCAGCTTTTAAGCCTGGTTTATAGAACAATACAAAAAACTGTATAAATGGAAGGATAAGTGATAAATTTATGGAGGTTATTACAGGACAGATAGACTGACAAGAGCCAATTCATAAATAGTAAATATTAAATAAAAAGTTGTAGCTTGTAGCCGCAATCTCTTTACTTTAAGCGGAAACCCAAAACAAAAACGAAAAAGATAATAAAATCATGTGGAAGCTATCATTTTTGTGATAATATTATACATCCGTCAATGCTGGGTTGTCAATACCGCAGGTGCGAAAAATGCAAAGAGTTAATTTTAGTATTAGCCATAAGAAAGAACATATTTTTACAAATGCAGCGTTGCCACAGACTTCAAGTTTAGAAGAATTAGTTTATTTTAATACTCAATAAGTTTTTTCTCAGATTATTTCCTTCCTATCAATTTTGACCAATCGCTATCAAGAATTAGTATAACAAATGTAAATTTTAAGTGGAAAAATCACTTAATAACTGTCAACTTAGCTGTCAGCAGTTTTTCCGGAAAAAAATTCGAAAAAATTTCACACTCCTCACAGCAACATAAAGAATAGTGTTACCCTTTCTAGCTTGAAAGTTATTGTTCTTATTGTTTTAATTAAAATAATATGTTTATTTAACTCAGGAAATAATCTTACCAAATATCCCTCTTGCATCTAATTTTTCCTGTGGAAAAATTGGAATACTCGTTTCTAAGTAATTTGTTTTAACAAATAGCATGAGCGAGAGTGGTTTTAAAATTCGACTCGGATGATTTTTAAAACCACTCTCGCTCATACTATTCGTTAAAACAAATTACTTAGAAACTCGTTTTTCCGAATTTTTCCGGAAAAATTAAATGCACTAGGGATATTACCCCCGAAACGTCAAGAGACATTCTTAATTATAAGATAGGTTAGAATTTTGAATAGTACCCGGAAGAGTAGAAATATACGTTTCAATTAAAATTCTAAACTTAAATTTTGGGTAAATCTCGGCTATTGCACGTATGAAACGTTCTGTCTAGTCATTTTAAAGGTCTTTGAGTAGAGGGTAGCTACGGATTATAATCCGAAATGTCAAAATCCCATGTTAACATTATGTGACGCCACTGGGAGTTGAGGCTCAATTTACTGTCGCTGACCCAATTTCTGCCGGTGATAATTGAATTAATATATTACAATTATAATAGCATTGTGTGTTAGCAACTGCATATTTGTCAGCGACTGATCCAATTTATTGTTAATGTAACCGTACCCCTGCCGACTATATTGCTTGATTAATTTCAGCGACCGACAAATGCCTTTTAGTCAGTTTAGGTAACCCTTAAACATGCGAATCTATAGGGGATGCACTAACAAAATCTGTTATTATTTCCCTCTATTGTACCATAACCGTATGTTGAAATAAGAAATTTAAAACGAGCCAGCGATACACAATGAATCGGTAACAAATTTATATTCAATAGACTTTGATTCGGTTGTTCCTTTGGAAACATTCCTGAAAAAGGGGTCCCTTAAAAAAGGGGGACTGATCTCCTTTTATGAATATTGATAGGTCAGTGTCACATACTGGCATTGTACGTGATTGTGACCCTAAATATGTGAGGTTTGCAACGCTGCCGGTCGCGTTAAATTATTCAATAGATCAATGGCCGGGGATGATCCAGAAATTACGGAAGCAATCACAACGGCCTGTCACGTCCATCACCGATATTAACAATGAGAAAACGCTTTTCACAAATTCGATTAAAAACGCTACAATTTTCTTTGGGTAATCAATCAAAAACGGGAACGTCGACTCGCCCGACGGCCACGCAAAAAACAATTTATTCGAATTACAACTGAAAGGTATTATGGACGGAGATGGATACGGAGGATCCGTCATTTCGCTTCTTTTTTGTTTCTAATTACCATCATTCTTTCGTTATTCCAACTCTTAAGATGTCGATCGACTTTTTTCTACTCTGTTTTGAACCAAAATTGATCGAACCCCAAAAAAAAATTGTCGCAGATGAATTTGTAATAATTGTTGTAAATAGACATCTAAAATTGTTTGTTTTTTATTCTAATAGGATTGATTATTATCTTATTGATGAATATAAATATTTCACTTTTAAAGTAGATGCTGTATTGACAGGTCGAAAATAAACCAAAACCCTGAAATAAATGTACCTGTTGCTACTTTTTGAATTTGACATATTTAGAACTTTTTAAAATTGTGTATTTTTTTACTAATTGGAAAATGTTGATTTTTGATTGATGAAGTAAGAATACTAAGCACGTGTTGATTTTTTTTTACCAAAATAACATACTTATTATGCCTTTAAATGAGCTAAAGCTACTAATATGAAAAACAAAAATATTCAAATCAATGTACAGGGTGCTGCATTTTCGATGGTTTTACGGGGTACAGAGAAAACGGTAATAGATAGAAAAAAAGTAGCATACGTGTTTCGATCTCATTTTCTGAGCTGAGATGACTGGCGAAGAGTGGGCTGCGCAAACTTCTTTTGTTTCAAAGATACGGGGGTTTTTTGAAAATTGGTCATTTTGGAACCTCCTCTGTATTTCATTTGCTATTAAAGTTATCAAAAAAGGAAAAACGGTTTCCGGTAGAAGTTTTGACGTAGAATCCAATGGCGTAGTCAGTTTTTTTCTATTACGTTTAGTTTCTGACATATGACACTAAGTTATATTTTTTTTAATGGAACACCCTATATATTTTTAGGTCATTTAATTCTGTTGATTTTTACTATTTCAACAGTGTATTAAAACATATAAGTTTGTAAACGTTAATCTTCGTAATTAGAAAAAAAGCGTTTTCTTAATAAAAAAGTGCTAAATAATATGTATAAAAATACCCACAGTCGAAACCAAATTTGGCTATATTCATATTAACATGTTACATGTCGTTTATAAACAGTTTTTTTAACTTCTACCTTAAAAATAGAAGAAAATAGAAATGGCCACTTTTCTTATTAAAGTGACGATAGAACTGTTTGTAACTTAGATTTTTAATAAGATTTATTAAAAATATTTAATTTTCTGATGTGTTAGCTTATATGATTTCCGATTTTGTTTGGTATTTTAGATATTGGCCTTTTTTTAGCTTAGCAAAGGTCCTTTTTTTAAAATAACAAGATTAACCTCTACAAACTTATATGTTGTAATACACCGTTGAAAAGGTAAAAATAAACAGAATTAAATGAACTAAAAATATATAGGGTGTTCCATTTAAAAAAATATAACTTAGTGTCATATGTCAGAAACTAAACGTAATAGAAAAAAACTGACTACGCCATTGGATTCTACGTCAAAACTTCTACCGGAAACCGTTTTTCCTTTTTTGATAACTTTAATAGCAAATGAAATATAGAGGATGTTCCAAAATGACCAATTTTCAAAAACCCCCCGTATCTTTGAAACAAAAGAAGTTTGCGCAGCCCACTCTTCGCCAGTCATCTCAGCTCGGAAAAAGAGATCGGGACACAAATGCTACTTTTTTTCTATCTATTACCGTTTTCTCTGTACCCCGTAAAACCATCGAAAATGCAGCACCCTGTACATACAGATAATATTTTTCTGTAAATGTAATGTTAGTGGATGTGTTACAATGGTTTTAACACCTCTCAGGTCTTTAAATTCAAATTGCCTTGAAATATTTTGCTTACACAATTCGATTCACCGTAAACATTAAAAGTGGTAGCAAGCAAAAATGGTCCGTAATGACATTCAACTAATTTACTAGACAATTTAAGAAAAGAGGGTCAGTTGAGTAACTTTAGAGTGACGGTTAACCAATACGATTTTGGCTTAAATTAGCTTGAAATAAATCACACATCTCAATGGCTTTTTCCCTAAGAACTAGAAGTGGTAGCAAGCTGAAATAGGCCTGGCAACACTGAAATGTTAAGTTGAAACTTGTCGTCAACAGTCATGTTTCCCGGAAAATGTCGCAAGTCTGTAAATTACAGACAAATTAATATTAATAATTTATTTTCAACCAGGTCTGTAATAACGTTATTTCTTATGTGTAAACCAGGTGGAAAGATGAAAATTACCTGCTTTTACTTTCCACCCGGGTGAATGTCAATATGCGTTTTGTCATATCTGGGCTTACTTTTTATAGTTAAGAGACTGTGCCACCACCTCTGCAACAGCTCGCAGCTCAGGTGATGATGAGTAACATCTGCATCTTCAGAAATCTACATGTTAAAAGCACTTTAAGAAACGTTTTAGCTCAAAATATTAAAGGCAGAATAGCACAATAATGACGTTGTCAAGATTGTAAACAAATCACCAGTCGTTTATTGTGGTTGAAGTCATAACTACTCGTACCTATACTACCTTATGGTTAGAGACTATTAGCAATCAATATTTCAACTGAATGATTTATTAGAAGTTCGATGAGATTTTGATAAATGGTTGAAAATAAAATAGTATACAAACCACGGTAGAAAGTTTAATTTCTGTCTCGAGATAAATTTTACCTCGACTTCGTCTCGACAGAAATCAAACACTTTCCACCTGAGTAAGTAATATACTATTAAACAGTTGGAAAAGCTGAAATTGTAAAAGCACGTCTTTTAATCGTAAGTATTTAAATTTGCAGCTGGCAACAGTGTAAAAATAAATTGTCATGTGATCCGGAAAATTACGTCTTTTACCTAAAATAAGCCTTTAAGTTATAATACATTTAAACAGTTGGAAAAGTGAAAACTGTAAAAGCACATCACGTGAGCGTGGCAATTAAAGTCGGTTACATATTAAATCTATAGTTGGCAATACTGTAGAGTTCAATTGACAACTGTTATGCGACCGGAAAACGACGTCTTTAACCTTGACAATGTATTAATTTACATTCAAATAGTTGGAAAAGGTGATATTGTAAAAGCCCGTCACGTGAACGTTTCAATTTAAATTTTCAGCTGGTAACACTGTAAAGTTAAATTGTCAACAGCAGTCATGGACCGGGATATTGTCGTATTTAACCTTAAAATCATTGAAATCCATGGTAATTAGAATTTAAAACCATACAGTCACAATCTTTAAATGACAATATTTCGAAAACGGCTAAATCATATGTAAACTAATTATATATTTTTGGAATCACAAGAAAACCACTCAATTACTCACTCCATTAATCAGAAAATATACAGGGTATTCCTATAAACTTTGTATTTTTTTTACTTTTGCTATGGTCTGTTATTTTATTCAATCAGATTTTTTTGTGATTTAGGAGAAGCCCTCTAACTCCTGTATAATAGTTTTTTCCTATCTGCAAAAATAAAGTCGGTACAAACTGTCTAAATATGCGGACCAACCCTGTACTTTTGACTATTTGCGAGAAAGAGTGCAATAATATCTAAAAAAATGAAACAAGAGTATTTTGACATTGTCGCGGCTTAATCTAAAGTTAAAAAAATGTCGTTTTATACAGGATGATTAGCTCTATCTGAAAATAAAAAATCGAACATGACCTAAATAAACTCAGGACATACACGCCACTGGAGTGTGTTTGCTTTCCGTTTCTCACTCTAGTTTCACTTAAAAAACCAAAGCAAGTTTCCTGAAGGAAAACCAAAATATACCTACGTTACGTTGATTATTAATATTTATAATAATTTATCCTTTAGCCTGTAATTAATTTTCGTAAATTCTGTTCTAACATTGAACGTTTGACGTATATTCCTTTAACATATGGCGGTTGTTGCAATTCCTTAATCACTAGAGAATTATATTAAACAGCATCCTCACAAGTAGATAAGCTCGCATGAAATGTGCAGGCTTAAATTAGTATTAACTGTGGAATTAATTACATTAACGACTGAGAAAGAGCCCGCATTATTTGCAATGACAATGTCGAGTTTTAGTTAAATTTGTTTCCACTAGTCTGAATTGCGCTTAAAGTAAACCTTTCAATAAACCGGGGCTTAGAATGATTACTAACGTCCAATTATAAATTAACAATTTTGCTGGTGTTAAGCTTTTAAATTCGCGGACAATACAATTTTTTGCGAATTTGTTTAACATTTTCCCGAGAACAATGGACCCTCAATGAATCAATTATGCATTTTTTAATCATTCATATATGAACACTGGACGTTTATAGAAATTTATTACGAGTAAAATTTAATATCAAATTTAATATAATGCGGACAGCTGGAAGTGCGCGTTATTCGCAAACAAGCAATAACCGAATTTATTGTTCTAGAATTTACAAGCCTACAGTGTATGTTTCAATAACTGCAGGCAATGGAAAAAACTTTTTCAAATTTAAATGAAAACAGTAACTGCATTTTTCCGGAAGTGAGTAAATTATCGGCACGCGAGGTGCATGGTATTAAAATGGGTTAATTTATGCAAGAACAGTTCCATTTGTGGAAGTTACTACATAATTTAAGCTTAAACTACTATTCCTGGCATTTTGTCAGTCAGAAACGTGAAAAGAATGAGTTAATTTATTCTAGAAGAGTTATTTTCTGGATATGAAGTCAATTAATGGTCTCATTTTTGCTGTTGTGCTTCTCTTTGTTTTTTCTCCCAATTTTTCCGGGCTATAATAGCGTATCGGCATAGAATCGTTGTTGCATCCGGGCACAGTCTGCTAAAATGACCGTTGGGAAAACGGTTAAAATTTAATATAATTTGGAGTGCTCAGTCGAGTGGAGCTTGAAAAACATGGGGTAGCCAACAAAAGGTTTTGTTTTTCCTACTCAAATCGATTTTTCTGGCCGCTTCGTATAATTCAATTTTTCCGAATTGCTTCTTTTTTGTATTAATTATACGAATTCTAATGAGTTGCTTGTTATAATTCTATCTGTTTTGAATAGCCACGGTTCAATAAATGCAAAAATATGTTCGGTCTGATCAATGAAAGCAGGTAAGAACAGTATTTGCGTGCGTAAATCACAGCACTGTGTGTAGATTGTGATTGGTCAAAAAAAAAAGTAGCAAGCTGAAAGCTGATTTTTATACCAATCACCTATCTACTGTGCTGAGATTTACGGAAATGCAGCACATGTAGACTTAGCAATCGTGTTTGAGAAAACCTTTTTTTTAACTCCTTCTTTCTAGTTGTTTCACATAATTCCTAACCGATCTGCCTACGTAAACGTAATTATAATAATAATAATGTTTCTTTATTTCAAATTACATATTTATAGTACATAAAATGAAATAGCGTCAATAAATCAATAGGTGGATGCTGCTTTTACCTATCTTACGGTAATATCCGCAATGCCAACATAAACCAAAAGAAAGGGTTACTCATTACTTACTTAGATCAAATTTCTACCTTGTAGTTTGTTATAATATTCCTGCGTACAATATGGCTCCATTTTAATTAACAATGATTTTAGCTTTTTCTTAAAAAATATTACGTTGGTTTGATTCTTAAGTAACATTGGCAAACTATTATATAACTTAATACAAGAATAATATGGACCGTTTTCAGTTTTTTTCAGGCAGTGAGTTGGTAGAGGCACACTATTAGATCTGGTATTATATTGACGTACTTGGGTCATGTTGAACTTATCTTTATGCTTATATACAAACATTAAAAATTCAAAAATGTACACACCAATTGTTGTTAACACATTTAGTTCTTTAAAAACACCTCTACAGCTAGTTATTGGACTCATTTTCCGTATTATTCGAATAACCCTTTTTTGATTACAAAAACCTTCTGTATTCTAAAATCACTTCACCAAAAAATTATTCCGTATCGCAATACAGATTTGAAGTTTGCATGATATATAATTTTTGCACAGTCCAAGCTTACATATTGCGAGATTGTCTTTATTCCGTAACCTATTCTGGTTAACCTTACGGTCAAGTGCTCAATATGTCTCTGCCATGACAAAAACTCATCAAGTGTAATTCCAAGAAACTGCACGTTACTGTTTAGTCTGTAAGTTTCATTATTTACATGTATTGAATCATTAACAGTTAGACGCTTATTTTTTGTTTTAAAAATTGCTAACTTTGTTTTTTCGGTATTCAGTATTAGCTGATTCTGTTTGAGCCATTAGAGGTTTGGTGTAAGGCATCCTGCGCCTTGATCACAAGGCCAGGCAGGTCTGAGCCAGATAGTAGAATGTTGGTGTCATCTGCATAGCTCGTTAACATAAATTCTTCTCCCATATTGTACATGTCATTAATATAAATAACAAAAAGAACTGGACCCAAAATGCTTCCCTGAGCAACCCCCGTATTGCTTATACCTATTTCGGATTTTGCCGAATTTATTAACCACTCTTTGCGGCCTATTTGACAAATATGATTTGATCCATTCACTTGCTTTTCCCCTTAACCCATATTTTGATAATTTGACTAGCAGATTCTCGTGATTAACTAAATCTCGTGGTCCATAACAGTTTTGATAAATTGAAAGATAGCCGTGTTTGTAGATCTGCCAGTCAAATATCCATGCTGATTGTTTGCCAACAAGCTATTGCAATTCAAGAAATTTAGAATCCTAGTACTCATTACTTTTTCGAATATTTTGGAGAAACTGGGAAGTATAAATATCCTACAAAAATAAGTAATTAACCTACAAAATAACATTAACAATTTCCTTATAATCTAATAAGCTAGTGAAATCAAAATCGAGTCGATGGTTTATTGTATCCGACCCATAGAAGCCATTATTATTTTATGGATCACGTTATATCTGAGTAATGTGCTATCCAACGTGTAATTTTGAATTTACGCGTTCACTAGTGGTTAGGAAAGAGTTATGGCTTAAAGGAAGTAATGTTATATCTTGTGTTTTACCCAGATATGGATTACGTTGCGAGCGTCAAAAAAGTGAGTGAACATACATCAAGAATAATAAACCGTAGCATTTCGTTTCGGTAATCTTGCTAAAGTTCGGTCTCTAGTTCCCTAAACTATCAACGAACCCCAAGGCGCTAATAAGGGTGGCGAGTAACCCCATAATTGTTGCGCCACGCGTCTCTGTGTGCAGAATAAGCCTAATCTGAGAAATATTGGGTCTGTGGGGTAAACAGCAGTTGCCCGCGGACATTATTCACCGTTTCCCCATTCAATTTCGCGTTATTGCTTTACCTATTCCGCCGTTTGAGACGTCCAATCCATTTTTCTCAATTTGTTTTGATAAATGGATCCAGCTCCTATACGAGAGAAACTACCACTTCGTCTCACTCCCTTCCATGCCTAATACGAATTAAAACCCCCTCTCAAAAAAAGTGAATGCTGCCTACAAAACCCCATATTACCGTCAATCTGTCATATATTTCGCGTTTTGGCGGGCACCCCTCAAATCTAAACTTTATTGTGTTAGTGAGTTCCAGGAGGGTGAGTTTAAAGCTCCGTTTACATAACTACTTTCTGCCGCTTTATTGCATAAATTCTGCTTTCAATTACAATTTTTGTATTACGGTTTTACGTTATTCGTGAGTTTGTAAATTCGTTTTTACAAACGTTTAATTTATGATGAAATTGTACATCAAGAACAATAATCGCTATTTAAAACTATAGATAAAGCAAAATATCTCAAAAACTCAGAATTATTACATATGCAGTTAGTCCTCATCAAAAATTCATCATATTTTTTCATAATTTTAAACTTTAAATTGACACAGTTGGACACATGCCGGTGAACAATTGAAACGTCCAAAATCCCATTTTGTACGGCTTCATTTGTTCTCCCGATTTTTCATTTGGACTGGGTCAACAGGAAAATAATAAAATATTCAAAACTAGAATGAAACCAGCCAGGGGTAATTGAACCATATCCCACTCTGAATTGAACGTGCTCAATAGTGCTTTTAGATTTTTTCCAGTTTGCAAAAATGATGAAATAAAGACACATTGCTAAAAACGTTCCTGGAGAATAAAATTCTCTCTATGGGTAGGTATACATAATATGTAATTGTACATAAAACAAACAACGATTTGTTAATCTCGTTTACCACCTGACAGATTTTTCATTTCGTACACAGTCTAGACGGGACGTTTATCCGACTTTTTCCATTTATCGCGCAGTTTTCCATTATTTGGCGTTTATAGGGCGATATAAATTTTTCTGCTTCGCTCTATGGCGGCTCTATTTTTCATTCGGAATGTTTAACACAGAGCGGCAATTACACTGTCCTGGATACCTTTGTTGTAAATACCGATTTCCACTTTATCCTATTCCGTTAAATAAGCTAAATTAATGTCAAACCAGAACTCAACAATAGACCTTCAACTCTTTTTCTTTATAGGTCAGTCGAGCGTTACTTTGATCTGATTACAACTACACAGCTGTACGCAAACTTTTCCATGATTTAACATTTTAAACTTCGTTTAAGGAACACGCATACAAACTGAGTTGAAATGAGGTTATAGGAAAAGTTTTAACTGTCATTATAAACGCAAAAATAAGCGGCAGTGCATGAATTGTTTTTCTGTAAATATGGTCACTAACTTTTGAAAGGACTCTTCGAAAAGTTATCTCCCAAGCCGACCATCCACCGTAACATTTTGACGATTATAGAGCAGCTGCTTGTCGTGTCTAATACTGGAGGAGCGGTGAATTTTCTTGCAGAGATGCACACCAAGTTTAATATTTCGACAAGTTTCACAACACGTTCAATTGAAAAACTTCGTGCCGTCGCCATTTTCATATAACGCGATGGAAAAGTTGTGCAAGTTGACCGATTATGTAGTGAGTTTATCGTGGAGACGGTTTGTCGATAAGTTTGCAGTCGTCTTTAATTATGAGTTGGTAGAACGAATTTTTGTCGTAGAACAACGGTCACATTATCTTGTAAAGCTTGGAATGTTGCCTGAGACTGGAAATTTTATTTTTCTACCCTGGTGCGGAAAAACAAATCTTTTCCACCCTAATGCAAGAAAGTTTTCGTTTTGAGAACAAAAATAGTGCGAAAATGTCAATTCATAAAAATCTACGTTTTATAGCTGGATAGGACCAATTATTTTGATAATTATGACGTTTTAGTATCTGGGTCTGGCGTCATTTATCACATTTCCGAAGTGGGACCATTGAGCTCTCAAGGATTTTTTCGACTTAGCAGTTTTGGAATTTTAGTGCTTCCTGGGTCGACATTTGACAGCTGACAAGAAAATTCAGCGACGTCTTAAAAAGTTAGGTAAAGATTGCACTTATGAACATTGGCTTCAAAAAGGTAATTTTAAGCTTTTAGAGTCAACAAAAAATCAAATTGAAGCAGTAAATTATTATCAATGATGAGTAGTTAACAGGATGAAGAACTATTAAGTTTCTTCAGTCAAAAACTACGTTACTAAAAGTCAAACTTACACCATTAAGTTCAGGTTTAAAAATCATTTGTTAATATGCATTTTAAGCTCTTTTCTGTTTAGTTCTGTTCAACATTGTTTGCTGAACAGTGCTGCGAAAAAAGTCAGAGTTGACTATTGAGGAACGATAATTTGTTAAGTTTATCTCGAAAACTATAGTTGGGCCTAACCTAACCTAATTGTTAACAGTACAAAGTAGTAAAATAAAGAACATCAAAACAAATGTCAACCAAGTTTAAATGGGACACCTTGTATATTATTGCATTTTTGGATTCTACGTCATATTCTAGACATATTTCGTGTATTAATGTCATACATTTAATATTTTTAGTCTCCAAAACAATAATTTTAATTTATGCCTATCAGGAAACGTTTTTTTCTTGAATTTTGTGTTTTGTCGTGTTGTACAAGGTTTGTTCTAAGAGTGGGTGAAGATAAACGATAAAATACATATATTATACAGGACAAAGAGCAGGGAAAACAGGGAAAAGAGCGTTTTTCAAATTGAACACTCATTCTTATAACTTTGCCTGATTCTCTATTCAAAATTAAGGTAGGTTAAGTTTGTATTAGGTCACTTATTTGAAAAATTTGTCAAATTTAGTCAAAACTGTCTTTATTATCAAACAACTCGTTTATTTGCAACACTTTGTATAGACTTTTATATGTCAATGGATAGAAAATATAATGGGCTTTCCAAAAATATGGCTGTTTGTGTTGATAGGGTGCTTTGTTTGGCCCCCAGACGGCTCCAAAGCTAACTAAACGTTTTTCTTGACTGTAACCACTCTAACTTCTTTGAGGGATTTTTTTTAAATCGACAAATCTAGCACAGTGTCAAATTTAGAGCCGTAGCAAAACTGTAGAAATAAAATCATTAAAGTCGATTTTCGATTGCACTAAGTGGCCAATATAACGCAAAATCCATTGGAATAGAGGTGGTTTTTCAGGCAAATGTGACCCTAACAAAAAAAGTCATTTGCAAAATCGGTTTTTCTAGAAATTTCTATGAATTACATTATAGTAGACCACCTAGTAGCTCATGTAACCGTGTTTTCCTAATTTTCCAGGGTCAAATTAACCCAAACCAGTCAAAATGTGTTTCTGTGGCACCCTGTCTGTAAACCGTAAATAACACACGTATTTGTAACACTTTGTATATACTTTCATATGTCGATGGACAGTCAATGAAATGAGTTTTCCATTGACGTAGAAAAGTCGGTTGGTCAGTGGTACCGTTTAGCCACTAGAGGGCCTCAACTTTGACAATTGCACTATTTTTCAATGAATAGCCAATGGAATGAGCTTTCTAAAAATTGCCCCACTGGGGTTGATATGTTAGACGGTTTGGCCGCTAGAGAACGTCAAAGTTGACTATTTTTTTATGACTTTTTTCGTGTATTCTTTTGTTCAAGCTTCAATAACTCGTTCATTTGCACCATTTTTAGTAGTGTTTTATATGTCAATGGATAGCCAAGGCAATGAGCCTTCTAACAGTCTCTCAATTTGAATGGGTAGGTTAGACGGTTTCTCCGCTAGAGGGTGTCAAAATTGACTTGTGACTTTTTTGGCTTTTCTTGACTTTTTTGGTGCATTCTTTCGTTCAATAACTAGCTTATTTGCCACACTTTTTATAAACTTTTATATGTCATTAGATACCAATGTACCTCCAGTAATACCCATTAATTCCTAAAATTTGTACACCATAATGCCCCAGCGGTTTACCCGTCGCGTGATGCACGAATCGCATAACACTTGACTCTCTCAAACATTGGTTGCAGAACTGGGCCATCTACTAAGCATCCGAAAGTATAGTGAATTTCAGCTAGATTAGCGATAATTTACCGAAAAAGCCAACATGTTGACCATTGAGATACAATAATTATATCACAAAAGTTAGGGTTAGGTTAAGTTTATCTCGAAAACTATAGCTCCAGCTACGTGTAGAATATATTCCGATCATCTTTGTATTTCCTACATTTGTAAATCATATTCTATAACACTAAAAAAATAAAAAGAGAAATATCCTCTACAGAACTTTTAAATAGCCAAAAATTACCAATCATTTTCTTTTATAATACGATTATAACTACTTTGTGTTCTAGTCTTCTTACGAATACTTTTAAAATAGATTGATTTTATGTAATAGCCTTAAAAACGAAATACTACAATTGTGGTTCTAGTTTAGTCAGTGAGTTGGTGATAATTTCCAAAAACCAAAATTTATATGATTAAGAATTACCCATATTTAATAATACTATTATACAAATTGTAGTTGATCTTATTCATACATACATATAGCCCATTTTATGATGTTAACATACAGACCAAAAAAAAGGTTGAAGTGGAGTTTAAAATTCAAGTGACAAGCCTTGACCTATCCACCAAACACGTTTGCCTCTTTTAGCAGTCATTCACCCTCAAAGCGCTGATTTTGTGTGTTAGGGATGTTCCAGAACTCCCTTTTTTTCGGGTTTACGCCAGTAGCGTATCTACTATCTGCGTGTGTATTTGTCCGAGACAAACGCAGCCCGACCTTCCGGTTAGGTCGTTTCAGATATGAACAGGTGGGTGTCGTGCTTCCTTCAATTGTGACCAACCACTCAATCGTGTTGCTTTTCGTTGTTGATGGAAAAGAAACGGCATCGCCACCACTGTCGACAAGACCCTTAAAGGTCGATATGGTCGGCCCTTCGTCTCGAGCTGACTGTTAGGAGGGGTGGAAAAAGAAAAATGGCACGCTACATCGGTTTCCCAAATCATTATTGCTGATAAGAATAATCTATGGGCATGTAGTTGCCTAGTGTTAAGTGAAAATATATATAATATTTATCTGGTTGAGTGATAAGGGTTGTTAGTTAGTCCCGACAAAAATTTAGGGCTGGTTGGCCTCTAAAATTCCGAACAAGTTCATTTCTCGTTACCGCGACTTATTCGAAAGGCAATTTCCCACGTAACGTCAGGTGGAGCGGTATATAAAACTAATAAATTCCAACTTTAAACAAGTAAAATTATATATTGGCATCGGTGCCGTCCGCAAGGCAAAGTTCGAGTACGTGCCGTTACGGTCGCATTTTATTTTCCCCGGGAGCGATTGACAGCGGCAGATTTATTGAAAGCGCCTTTTGTAGTTTTAAGCTGTTCCCTGGTTTTCTATTAGCGTTTCGGAAGAAGTTTAACTTTTTGTCTAGTCAATAAATCACTCGCGCTTTGAGTTGCAAAGCTCCCGGATTTGAGCGAATCTTTACGAAACAGGTTTTTGTTTCGGACCTAAATCCTACCGACTGCGCCCACATCGAATTACTTACAACTATTGCACTAGCCAGAAAATCGAAGGATTTTAGTTTCTACTTATTTTGCCATTTACCCTGCTGTTCAAATTTATTACGTGTTTCGATAGTGCAGTAACTATAACAGACACCCGGGAAACTTGAATTACATTTCATTGGCAGAAGTGTTTTGTGCAAGGTTTCTTGGAACTAAACAGTTAAGGACTGACGGTTGTTAGCGCCCTCTAACGGGATATACAGCACGGTGGATCAAATTTTCTATGAGGAGCTTCATACGGAAAAGTGTGATCACTAAGAGGAGTTTTCAGAGATTTTTTATGGGGTGATAAAATTTGCTATGGCCAGAACGACTTCCTGACATTTATACTCTTGATTTTGTCGTACGAGTACCACCAAAACATTAAGTACCTGCTCACTGGTTTTATATTTGTACAACCTTATTTATTATCACATAGTACGTAAGAAAATAAAAGAAACACAATGTTTTACAATTGGGTAAAAATAAGTGACCGTTAACACGGTCGAATTAACGATAAAACAAGACCCGCAAACTAAATAGAGACATTCCAGTGTATTTTCTGAAGCGTTTTCCCTATTTTCCGAAGACAAATACATATGAGAAAAGCACATGTTGTGTTTGCAATTCAATAGGAAAACAATACGATACGTATCAAGGGGGTGGCGGAAGGGCTCGAGCTGCGACTGGGAAGGGGGGGTTTGAGGAGGGGGAAGTGGATTGAATTTCCGTCCTCTCGGAACTATAAATGCATGCAATTTTCCAAACAAACCGACTAGAAAACTGCTACGAAATATTTCCTATTATGGCCCTCTGTTTTCTTCGGGAATACGTGATGGCACAAAAATACAATCTCCATGATCTTCGAGATTTGATCCGATGAAAATCGAATTTTATTGGTATTAGGCCAGGGCCTGTTTCGTTGTATCGTGGATGTTTAATGAGGACTTCTTCGCTGCGTCTTTATTGGTGTGGGGGGGGGGAATAAAAAATGGGAGCTGACATGGCACTGACACACAATGATGGCGATATTAAGTCAGAAACGCAAGCAGGAAGAAATAAATAGCCGATATTATGGTAATTCAACATTTGGGGTTGCGGCTCATTATGTGAAGCGTTTTATTCTGATGGTGCAGGGGCACACAGTGACGTTCCACCTTGAATTCGAGAAAACTTAATAAACATCCCGACCTGAAAAATGCTTGAAACGTACCTTAAATAACAACAGCGTGGCTAATCACCCGTCAAGATTCAGATCTTTATGTGCAGAAGGGCAAGAAGAAATTAAAGGCGTGTTACTTTTACACTGCAAGTTTTAAGTGTAAAACGCGGTGTCAGTATAAGCTCGAGCGAGGCGAATTTGCATACAAAAAGATATGGGCGAGGAGTTTTCTATTCGCCTTTTCGCTTTTATTACTTTGCTTTTAAGCTTGGATATTAACGCTGCACCGAGTTGGGCATTTTGCAAAATGTGTGTTTTTACCAATGTTAATAAAAACTACAAATGTTTAAAAAATAAATTACTAGTTAGGAACTTCACAGAGAGAGTAAATTTTGCTATTTTATAAATCAAGTATGTGGTTTTTAAAGCATTCAAAAACTTGTATTTTACCGAGAATCAAAGAAAATTAGAATGGCGTCACAGCAGCAAAATTTTACATTCTTCTCAAAATGTTTTTTTTGTAATACAGGGGTGATTACGTCACTACTAAAGATCAGTAGGAGTACTATGTAACTTGATAGAGATAGAAATAAAGGTTTAAACAAGACAGACTTATAGTACGACATGCAAGTTAAAGTGAAATAAAGAAAGAAAATTCTTTATTCTACTCCTACAGGAATATTGGTTCATTCTTTAACAGTTTAGAGAACGGAGAAGTAGGCAATTGCCAACGGTTGAACGAATACAGAATTCTACACTTTCCGCAACTGTGCGACCAATCACAGGCACTTTTCAGCGTGCGATATGAAATAGACCAATCACAGACAATCTTCAGCGTGTGATATGAAGTAGACAACTTCTACTAGCGTGTGCAAAGTATTTATTTTGCGCACGCGCACCATCAAAGTTTGTATTTATGAATCGAAACAACAGTCGTAAAACTTGTACAATGACTTTAAGGTTAAAATATGACCAACAAACTGTGCATGTGACAAGCGTGTGTCAAAGCTGAATTTATATTTCTGTTTCTACGAGAAAAAATATTGTTCCTAACTCTTGTGCAAAGTGTCTTGTTCGCACTTGTCTGGTGCATATCCAGCCATCGTGCGTACAAGCCTTACTTTGCACACTGGTTAGGAAAACTACTATTCTATTCTCTTACGTAGTTCCACTGCAGTATTACCATACTAATATGTTTTCTATTTAAAACGTGAAAATATTTGACAGGAAACACTAAAACGTATCGGAGCAACAAAATATTAAAGATGTCAACTTTTTTTGACTAAATTTACTTCGCAATGTGTTCTTCCAGAAAAATGTGAGTTTCCGTTTCAGAAAAAATAGTGAAACTAAAAAAGTTGTAAAAAGATAACGCAGTTAATTGCCATTATCATTATTGTAAAAATCGTTTTGGAAAAACAAGAATGTAAACTAAGTTACTGGCGGTTTTTAAAAAAATGTCTTCTAAACGTTGTGTGCTTTTTTGAGTTTTTGTTGTTTTTAAACTGTACAGGGTGCTGCATTTTCGATGGTTTTACGGGGTACAGAGAGAACGGTAATAGATAGAAAAAAAGTAGCATACGTGTTCTGATCTCTTTTTCTGAGCTGAGATGACTGGCGAAAAGTGGGCGGCGCAAACTTCTTTTGTTTCAAAGATACGGGGGGTTTTCGAAAATTGGTAATTTTTGAACCTCTTCTGTACTTCAGTTGCTCTTAAAGTTATCAAAAAAGGAAGAACGGTTCCTGGTAGAAGTTTTCATGTAGAATCCAATGGCGTAGTCAGTTTTTTTCTATTCCGTTTAGTTTCTGACATATGACAGTAAGTTACATTTTTTTAAATGGAACATCCTATATATTTTTACGTCATTTAATTCTGTTGATTTATACCTTTTCAACGGTGTATTACAACATATAAATTTGTAAAGGTTAATCCTGTTATTTAAAAAAAAGACCTTTGCTAAGCTAAAAAAAGGCCAATATCTAAAATACCAAACAAAATCGGAAATCATATAAACTAACACATCAGAAAATTAAATATTTTTAATAAATCTTATTAACTTTTTAATAAATCTAAGTTACAAACAGTTCTACCATCACTTTAATAAGAAAAGTGGCCATTTCTATTTTCTACTATTTTTAAGGTAGAAGTTGAAAAAACTGTTTATAAACGACATGTAACATGTTAATATGAACATAGCCAAATTTTGTTTCGACTGTGGGTATTTTTATACATATTATTTAGCACTTTTTTGTTAAGGAAACGCTTTTTTTCTAATTACCAAGATTAACGTTTACAAATTTATATATTTTAATACACCGTTGAAAAAGTAAGAATCAACAGAATTAAATGAACTAAAAATATATAGGGTGTTCCATTTAAAAAAATATAACTTACTGTCATATGTCAGAAACTAAACGTAATAGAAAAAAACTGACTACGCCATTGGATTCTACGTCAAAACTTCTACCGGAAACCGTTTTTCCTTTTTTGATAACTTTAATAGCAAATGAAATACAGAGGAGGTTCTAAAATGACCAATTTTCAAAAGCCCCCCGTATCTTTGAAACAAAAGAAGTTTGCGCAGCCCACTCTTCGCCAGTCATCTCAGCTCAGAAAAAGAGATCGGAACACGGATGCTAGTTTTTTTCTATCTATTACCGTTTTCTCTGTACCCCGTAAAACCATCGAAAATGCAGCACCCTGTACATAATACTTATGTAGGCACATTTTGAAGTTTGTGACGTCATGCTAAATTTAGTTGATTTTGCAGAAATATTTTGTCATGTGCAGAAACAATATTCTTAGCTAGAATTCTTATGGACAGATTACTAAATTATGACAAAATACAGTAGAAAAGTGGTTTATAACCATCCAACAATTTAAATACGTGCAATTTCTCTTATACTTTATAGGTAAATAGTTAAAAAATCACCATATGACGTATATTGTGTCGATGAGAAATTTCTAGTTTTATATCGGCAAACTTTCTAACCTTGTTACTTGCCTACATCGACAGACCCATTCGTCATCGAGAGACCTTTTTATTATTTTTAATAAGGAAAACCAATATCGTCAAAGTAGATGGAAGCGTGCAGCAGCGACAGCCGCAACATTGATCGATGCGACACGAAACCGAAACGCGTTTTATGAGGAAATTCTTTAAAGTAATTTTCCCATGTTAAAAATAGAAAACCATAGGGTTTATAAGCAGGCAACGTACAGATCTTTGAAGTTTTTAACAGTGTTATTAGAAGTTAAACATTTTTAATTAACCAAGTTCTAAATGTGTTTCACAATCTGCTGGTGTTGAGTTGGGGCGCAACAGTGAATTTGACCTTTTTGCCGTTAGTCAATAATTAATTGACACATTTCCCACAGATTATGACGTCCATTTATCATCGAACAACAAGACAGGGGTGGCCACTTACCCTTATAGTCGGTGTTAATAACAGAAATTGCGGTAATGGATGAAAAAATGACCTAAGCACAAAAAGGTCTTAATTAGCGATAGGAAACATCGGTCGTTCAATCGTTTTATCCAATAAAAATAAGCCACTCGCCTTCCAAATGGTAGGGCGAAGGGGTTCGAAAAACTTGGCGTGACTCAGTCGGGGCCCCTGGGGAGACTCCCGTGGCGCCCAAAATGGCCGAATACATTTGTCAAACTCATGGGGTCAAAGACGTGTCATTAAGACCCCAAATACAGAAACATCCAATAATTCCAAAGCTTTAGCTCTTATTAAAAACGTTTTGCTTAAATCTGCATTAGTTCCAGTGAGAAATCAAACTTGGCAAACTTCCACATGGCTTTCCAAGTACACGCCACCAGGTGCTTTGTCCTTCCCGACTCTTTTATATTAAAGAAAAACATGACCGAACCGAAAATCCGATCAGTGAAACGGGAAACCGATGAAAAGCTCGTTTGTCTCGAAATGTTAAAAAGGTTAAACTGTATTATAACTGTCGTCGTTCTCGCTTTTTGTCTTCTATAAAAGCAGATTATGGCCAGGAACCAGGCCGATTTAAAAAGAAAAATCAAGACGAGGGCAAAACTTGTGGCAAAACGGTTTAATATTATTCTTTGAACAACTTGAGTATTATCCACCTTGAAACTGGCCAAATGGTAGAACATGGGGGTTTCTGAACCCCGTTTCCAATATTAACCGGCTTATCTCGACTCGACACCCCACAAACTAAAGAAATATTGCCGATTAATCCAGGTTTATTGGCCTGTTTAAAATGTAATTTGCTCGATGCTCGTGGATGAATTGGATAATTCGGGGACAATGCTGCCCATTGAATTTCGAAGGAATATTTTGGGGGATTGTGTGCAGTTTCGGATTATAATAACTCGATGCTCAACGGGAGTATTATTGACATCTGTTTGAGAACGTTGTTTTAAATTAAAACCCTCACTGATAGATTATCAGAATATATTAATTTACACTGGATTCCATTAAACTGTCGAAGTATTTAGCCATACCAGCCATAATTTGATCAACACAAATTTTGGGAAGTTACTAAAAGTATTATCACGTTTGATTTATAGGTAGAATATCCAAAGAAACACACAACTTTAACAACATACGAAAGTTATTTTTATGGAACTGAATATTTAAATATTAGTCAATTTTAATGAGTAAAATGTTGAAAATCAGTCAACATTCGTAAAAATTGGATTAATCAATCGTTTTCAGCGGTTCTAGTCTATTTCCAACGTCAAAGTTTTGAACAATTGACGTACCGGATTATTTGCAATTATTTTAGTCAATTTTCAACAACAAAACATTGATTAAAAACAGTCAAAATTAGGAACAATTGTCTTATTTAAGTGTTTGACTTGAGTTTTAAGTTTAGACGTAGAGAAACGTTCAAAAATAGTCAAATATCATGAAAATTGTGTCGTTGTGTGTGTCGTGCAGAGTAAATTTTTACAGTCAAAACGGTAAAAACGATCAACTAATACAATCTGATTTAGCCGGCTATTTGCAGACCAACAAGTTAAAAAATGTTATGAAAATTGACTTACTGGACTATTTGCAGCCATTTTAGCCAATTTTCAACTGCTAACAATCTAAAAGGCATTCTGTCGCCAAAGCTGTCAAAAGTTGTCAGAATTACAGTAAAATACAGTGGTTGAGAACGTCAAACCGTTTCACATTTATAGAAATAAAAAGCGAATTTTGGCGATAGTATTAACCTGAGTTTTAAGCTGTAGTAACATAGGCCATTTTGTTTTATCAGAATGAGTTAAAAAGCTAAACTAGTGATTTTAACATTGACAGTGTCAAAATAGCTATTTATGTAACCAGTTACGAAAAGATCGATTTTGTGTAACGAATGAATGTTTGTAGGGCGAGCGCAGCGAGATCCTACAATTTGAATGAGTTACACAATAAGACATTTTCGAAACGTGTTGCATACATAATTTTTTCTAATTTTGACCAAAAAGCGGTAAAAGCCATCTTTTAAAGTGATTTAACACAAATATTCACTTTCATAGCACCTTGTATAAACAGTGACAACGACATGTTATGATGGATGTCGCCCATATGT
This sequence comes from Ips typographus, assembly GCF_016097725.1. Lineage (NCBI taxonomy): Eukaryota > Metazoa > Arthropoda > Insecta > Coleoptera > Curculionidae > Ips > Ips typographus. The sequence goes on from NC_138424.1 coordinate 6,361,635, forward strand.
TTCTACGGAAATGCATAAAAACAGGGAGTGATGAAATGAACTTTTCATAACTAGTTACATAAAGTGATACTTTATGTAACTAGTTACATAAAGTAAAACGTTTTGTCACTCTAATCAGTTTTGAAAAGTGTCACTTTATATGCCAAAATTAGAAAAATGTAATTTTTAACATTTCACTTTCATTTTAAGTTATCACTCGTTTTTACCAAATTTTTTTAAAAATTCAACAAGGTTTACTACTCGTTTTACCACGAGTAGCAAAAATAAATCACCTGAGCTTGTAAAATTGATTATAGGCAACAAAGTCAAGTTTTTTTTTTAAATTGAACCTGGTTCAAGACAAATTGCAAAAATAGTCACGTGACCTTGTTAAACTGATTCTAGACGGCAAATTCACTAAATTTGAAATGCATACATTGCAAATTTTGAGTCATGTGACCTGGAAAAAATTGAGGAATTGAACACGTGACTTTTAAGTATTTTTCTAGAAATTTAACATGATTCAGGACGAGTCGCAAAAATAGTCGCGTGACCTGAAGAAATTCAGACACTAAACACGTGACCTTTTAAGTAATTTTCTAAAAATTTGACATGCTTCAGGACGAGTTGCAGAATTACTCACGTGACTTGATTAAACTGATTCTAGGCAGCAGAGTCACAAGAAATTTGAAGTAGCATGCTTGGAAATTTTCAGTCACGTGACTTGAAGAAATTCAGGAACTGAACAGGTTACCGTTTCAATATATTTTTCACATCAGTTTTTATAAAAATCAACGTTTAGCGCCTCGGGAAAATAGAAAACAACCAAAATTGGATCCGTGAGATCCGTGATCCGAAGTGTTTAACATCAGATTCCAGGGATTGAGGAAAAATACTGTAACTTTGCTAATTTAAACTAAGCTGGAAAATCAAAATTAGTGGAGTTAGCTATTGAGTAAAATATAAACAATCACCCTGTACATACATGGTAAAAATAAGAGGTTTTTTCAAAGAATATAACTATAACAACCGATCAATGCAGTTCAACTTTAGGAGATTTAAGCAAACTTTGTAATTAATTCCAATAAAAGGATTCTTGTTAGAAACATAATGTTCAAATTTAAAGCCAAAAGTAGCGCATCTATGGACAACATGACTGCGAGTTTACATAACGACGTCATCATTCAAAGATGAGTATGTAGTTAAGGGTAAATATTGGTATTTGGCTTGTAGCCGTATAAACATGTGATCATGCGTGACAGAATTAACGAACCGTTTTCCTTTTTAATCGAAATGACGATAACACAAAACAACCATCAACGTAAAAGTGCCGCCGGATAAATGGAAACATTAACTTGCGACTACTGTTGATTAGTTGACATTACTCTTTGCCATAAAACTCCGTCTTTTGTTCGGAGATTTTCGAAATGTGACTTTCAAGTCCACTTACCCGGAAACTGAAGCTAAGCTTCAATTCCTCTTGTGCCGTAAAGCGGTAACAATCGTTGCAATAAAGCGTAACACTGCTACATACTTAGCTATAGCTAATTACTCTTCCAGATTAGAATCTTCGTGGATTTCATTTGCGCGAGAGATAAGAGAGAATTAAGGGCGTGTTACGTTTACAACTTTACACCGCAAGTTTTAAGTGTAAAACGCTGTGTCACTGTAAGCCCGGCCGGGGCCAATTTGCATAGGAAAAGATATGGTTGAGCGAGGAGTTTTCTATTCACTTTTCGAATTTTTATTACATACTATCACCTTCTGTCTCTCTCGAACAGTAACCTGGAAATATTATAATAATCTGTATGATTCCGTAGTTTGCAAAACTGGATTTTTACCTTTCAACTCGTGTGTAAGTTTGACCTGAAATTGGGTTAGAGGGGTTTGACATAGTTTCAGTTAATGATGAACACTTTTGATGATATTATGTTCTGAAGTTAATTAGGTCACTAGGTTAATTAAACTTTCTTGTCAAACAGGTAGAAGGGGATGTTCAGGTAGATTAACAGTTTAATGATGAGCTTGATCTGTTACATCACAGCGTCGATAGATAGAGTTCTGGAACAATAAGATTATTGCAATAAATAAACTTACAGTTATCATCTAATTGCATTAACTAGACAGGGTGTTTCAGAGTTGTGGTGACAAATAAACGACTACCAAAATCAAGCAAAAATTTCAAGAAAATATATGTTCGCAAGTGCATTGTTCTGGAGATACAGGGTAATGATTCATTACTCTAAGATAATATTTAAAACTAGTGAGTAATAAGCATATTAGTAAACTGTCGTGAAAAAAACAATTTATTGCATTTAGTTCGAGATTTGAAACAATCATATAAAGAATACACCCTTGCTGGAGTAGCTGTAACCATACTCAATATGTTTCCTCTAATGTCCTTAAAGGAAAAATCAGAATCAGAAGTTGTTTTATTGATTTCTAAGGATGATAGTTGACAATTTTACAGTTTTTTTAGGCTTTGACTGACAAATGACTCAGTAGAAAAAAATGTCCTTAAAATTTGAAATAACAAGAAATTTAGAGCCAATTGCCACAATGTTTTAGTGAAGTTTTAAACTTTTTCAAGTGGAAAAAAACTCAACCAAAAAGAATCCTAACTAAACAGCACCACCGCCATTTCAAAAAACATGAAAAATTTGTCAAAATGAGTTAAAACTCGCCTTTTTCCCCTCTTTTCCTAGAAATTAAATTTGAAAAAGTACGTTAAAAATATGAAACGTCAAGTGTTCACAAGTAAAGCTGTTTTTAATGAGACAATGAACACAGAGACATAAAATAGGATCACAACGGACAAAACATTTTGAAAACGTTGGTATTAACTTTGACACTTTGAGACATGACAGGAAAATCGGAAAACAGACGTAAAATTTAAATTTTCGTTTCTATTTAATGTTGTTGTCCGTTAAGTTCGGTTGGAAATAGAATCAGCAGGCTTACTATGATTTGAAAAAAGAAGTAAGTTTGGAAGCAAACCTATGTAACTGTAACCACACTCAATATGTTTCCTCTAATGTTAAAGGAAAAATGCACAATGTTGATCCAATTTCAGATTTAGAAGTTGTTTTATTGATTTCTAAGGATGATAGTTGACAATTTTACAGTTTTTTTAGGCTTTGACTGACAAATGATTCAGTAGAAAAAAATGTTCTTAAAATTTGAAATAACAAGAAATTTAGAGCCAATTGCCACACTGTTTTAGTGAAGTTTTAAACTTTTTCAAGTGGAAAAAAACTCAACCAAAAAGAATCCTAACTAAACAGCACCAACGCCATTTCAAAAAACATGAAAAATTTGTCAAAATGAGTTAAAACTCGCCTTTTTCCCCTCTTTTCCTAGAAATTAAATTTGAAAAAGTACGTTAAAAATATGAAACGTCAAGTGTTCACAAGTAAAGCTGTTTTTAATGAGACAATGAACACAGAGACATAAAATAGGATCACAACGGACAAAACATTTTGAAAACGTTGGTATTAACTTTGACACTTTGAGACATGATAGGAAAATCGGAAAACAGACGTAAAATTTAAATTTTCGTTTCTATTTAATGTTGTTGTCCGTTAAGTTCGATTGGAAATAGAATCAGCAGGCTTACTATGATTTGAAAAAAGAAGTAAGTTTGGAAGCAAACCTATGTAACTGTAACCACACTCAATATGTTTCCTCTAATGTTAAAGGAAAAATGCAGAATGTTGATCCAATTTCAGATTTAGAAGTTGTTTTATTGATTTCTCAGGATGATAGTTGGCAATTTTACAGTTTTTTTAGGCTTTGACTGAAAACATCCCTTACAACTGAATCTTCTTGAGTGTAAACAATATTACTGAAAAAACATCAATCACTCATCAGTTTGTAATTTATCGCCTATTTAATTCGATAAACGAATATCATATTATTTAAACTCATCGGAGGGAATTATTAAAGCCTTGTAATGGGTAAGAAATGCCCTTACATTTTCACCCCGTTGTAATTACTTCTGTGTGACTTGCACTATTGGGTTATTTCATTAGTGTATCACTTTGTGGAAAATTGCACGAGGTGTGCGAGGAGGGTGAGAGGTAGATTTATGAAGACGTTCTATCAGTGGCGCCCCCTCGGCCCTTGATTGTGATTAATTTCCTGAAAAAGGGCATGGAATGTAATTGAAATTTTTTTAGTGTAGGAATCAAAGTTGCGGTTACTCTGTGCATAATAAAACTGTGGAAACTGGGATGTTTTTGTCGAATTTGTGGGGTGGAGGGTGGCAGCGTCAGCATCATTGATTTACCCCCAACCTAGTTTTTTCTCATGGAGTGTGAGAACCGAACTCGTAAATCATCGGAATAAAAGGGGAACAACCACAACACGCCATAAATCGGTATTGCAGGCGGTATGGAAGTCGAAGATTTAAGACACGTGCCGTCAAAGGATTAAAACAGCCGAAGATCAAAAGGCTTGTTTGAATTTCGGGGCCGTGTGATTAGTGGTTTGTAGTCGTTGTGTCATCCGCCTAAGCCGACACCCGATGCATAGAAAAATCCCGCAGGAATTAAACCGAAACAATAAATAAAATGACGCTGAATATACACACATTGATATAATTTAAATCGGACCTAACTAAATCCAATTTCAACCACTTAACATCAGCCACACGTCCGCTCGGTAATTGTTTAAAACAATAAACAATGTTTAAAACCCTAAATACTACTCGACAGACGCTAATATCGCAAATCCATTTATGTATTTCAATGTTGGCCGGCTTTAAACACTTGCGACAGTTTAATTTATTTGCCTGGGGGACAGTTTGCAATACTGTCTGGGGCGAATTTAATTTTTAAATAATGTCAACAATTAACTGTGACGTGTTTCAGTCGCTTTGACGACGCCCTGGTACCCAATCCATAATGTTGAAACTCGAACAAGAGGAAGCCTATAAATACATGAAATAAACACAACAAACATAAATAAATTTACTTCTATCAGATGGGTTTTGTAATGTTTGATAATCGTTCAGACGTTATGAGGAAATTCTGCATGGATACAAAGCAGGAAGCAAACAAAATATAAATCATAGGATTAACTCTACAATAAACACGTTGTTAAAATATGAAATTTCGGATGTGTTTTTACTTCAGTTTTGAAAATATGCCAAGAGAGTGTTTCTAATTTTACTTTACAAAAAAGTAAGAGTTATCAAATCCCTCATTAAAAACTATACTCGATGGCTAACCCGTAATAAAACTCTTTACATTTTGACTCAAAAAAAAACTGAAAATAGGCTAGTGCAATACCGGTTTTAATATGGCCAGTAAACGCAGACGGTCTTTGACAAAAACTGTCCTTAATTACTTCTCTATTGGGCTCTCGCTCCGCCTCGCCTTCCCCAATTTTAAATTGAGATGAACGGAAGCAATTATCGCATACGGGGGCACTCCTCAAAATTTGTTTACGCCATATCAAAGATGAACGTGGAATCCAATTTCGCTAAGGCCCTTGATTAAGGGTTAATTTCAGGACCCTTTTTCAAAAAGAGTAGATAACCGGCTAGTTTATATGAGGTTGCAATTCTCGTGTTGCGGCTGAAAAACTACCAAGTTTGTGAACCGAGTTAGATCGTTTACGGAAAACTCGTATAATTCCGTAACTTTCCGAAGTAATACACAGCTACAAAAAGCTCCCGAAATAGCTATCAAATTGCTAACTGCACTACTAGAAAAGTTTTCAGACTGACGCTGACCTATGGCCACTTATATTGACCCCGATCAATTCGACCAGGCACGATAGAAATTGCTTCAAAATGATGGATTCCTCTTTTGGAACGGCTATTTGCCCCGAAAAAACCAGGCCCAAGTTTATCACGGAAATTTTTATGATTTATTTCGTGTACTTCAACGAAGGTGTTCCTATCGTGTCGGCAAAGTTCAATGATTTAGTCGTCAACTCACCAAAAACAAAACAAAAGTTAATAGAGAATGTGTGATTTATTCATGATTGCATAATGACTTTTGGCAAAAATCGGCTTTTTTCCAATTTTTTACAGACCCCATTAGAAAGAGCATGAAAAATACTACAAAATGAGCCAAAACGGACCTCTCTTTCGAAGATATTTATTTTTAAAAAGTACGTCAAAAACACTTTTAAACCCTAAATGCCCTCTAATAAGTGCTTTTTTTGTGTTTATTTTACCTAATTTAAGGCCCTTCATTGGAATGCTTCTGAAACTAAATAAAAAATGACAAAAGTGCATTTTTCCAATTTTTGAACAATCAAATTTCATTCTTTGTCATGTCTGGCTTTATTAAATCAACATTTGAACTTCCGAAAATTACAGGCACACTTTAAAACGTTTTTTTAACAAATAGTCATTCCAAATCTGTCGACGTTTTTGGTAGAGAACATAATTTGGTAGTCAAATTAGATAGAGAAGAGTTTAAGCTGTTCGAAACCTATTAAACTCATATTTATTGATGATAGTTCAATAAAAGCTTGTTTCAAATATCAAGGTAAATCTTTCATCATTGAACAGTCCAGGTATACAAAGTTTGGCAAAGTTACATTACTTCTGAATTCAGCTTTATTTTTAACAACTAAACACATTCGGAAAAAATAGCAAGGTATACTAAAATCTCTTCAAATGATTGTTAATAAGAATTCTTCTTCTTCTTCTTCCAATGCGTATCCACTAAAGGATGTTTGCGATAACATTTTCCATTTCTTCCTTATTTCTTGCGGTGTGTATCAGCGGCTGTACATCGTTCAGCCCTGTCCACTGACTGATATTTCGCAGCCAAGACATTTTTTTCCTTCCTATCCCTCTCCGGCCTTCGATCTTGCCTTCAATCAATAGATGTAAGAATTGATATTTCGTGTTTCGCATTATATGCCCCAGGTATGCCGTTTTTCTTTTCTTAATCGATTCAAACAGTTCACGTTGCCTGTTGACTCGTCTTAGAACTTCTTCGTTTGTTAGTCTAGCTTCCAGGGTATCTTCAAGATTCTGCGATACAGCCACATCTCGAAAGCCTCCAATTTGTTGATTGCAGCCGCCTTCAATGTCCAACCTTCCATAGCGTAGAGAAGCACCGACCAAACGTAGCATTTAGTGAATCTGAGCGTTAGGTTAAGGTCAAAATCGGAACAGGTAAGCACTCTATTTCCTTGTCTGATGTCCAGTCTTCAAAAAGCCAGATGCCCAAGTATTTAAATTTATCTACTCTTTCTATGGGCCTTGCGTTAAATGTTATGGTGGAGTTTCCAAACATATTTAGGTTTCTAGAGATAATCATAAACTTTGTTTTTTTTGGTGTTGATATTTAAGCCCATTGATTTGCTCTGTTCTACCTGGTTGACCAGTTGTTGTAGGTCGTGTATGTTATCAGCAATTAAGGCCGTGTCGTCAGCATAGCGGATGTTGTTGATCCACACTCCATTGACTTTGATTCCCATTTCCACGTCTTCCAGGGCCTCTTGGAATATTGCTTCCGAATATAAGTTGAATAGGAGTGGAGACAGCACACATCCCTGTCGTACCCCCCTTCTAATCTGTATGGCGTTGGACATATTATTGCCTAGTTTGATTTGCGCTGTTTGGTTCCAATATAGGTTTTCAATGCATCTAATGTCCTTTTGGTCTATATCAAGCCTATTGAGGAGCTGCATCAGTTTGTGGTGTTGTACGCGATCAAATGCCTTTTCATAGTCTATGAAACATAGGCACACATCCTTTCTCTTATCATAGCAGTTCTGGACAAGCACTTGTGAAGCAACTATCGCTTCACGCGTACCTAACCCCTGTCTAAACCCAAACTGCGAGTCGCCTACGTCTCTTTCACATTTCTTGTAAATTCTCTGGTGTATGATTTTAAGCAATATTTTTAAAGTGTGGCTCATCAGGCTAATAAGTCTATGATCTTCACATTTTTTTGCATTGGTCTTCTTAATTAATAAATAATAAATTAATTAATTGCAATACCATTATTATAGATAGTAGGAAAAGTGCTTTGAACTTAAATAATTAGTGATGTTTGCCTTAAATATGCGGTTTCTTTTTTCTTGTACTTGATTTAGCTCTAACGATCTTACCTGAGTTTTTATGTATTTTTTTCTAATTTTGGCTTTTTTTAATAATGGTCAAGTTTCAAAGCTACATTTTGAAATTTTTTTGACGCTCTATTTTAACGTTTTCACTTAAGGTAAAAGCTAGCCAAGACTCTGAGATTTTCAAAAATATACCTAAAAAAACTGTAACACGTTTGAAAAAAAAAACATTTTTTTGCAATTAAACCCTTTGGTTTGCAAACTAGTTGTTTCAAAATTTGAAAAGCCGTTCGATGAATTTCCAACCGTGCACAATGAAACAGACAGAATTGTAAATTGAAAAAAAGCACTTACAAAATACTCGAAATTTTGCAAGTATGTATAAGGATATGCTGGTTAAAAGTGGAAAAAAACTCAACGAAAAAGAATCCTAACTAAACAGCACCAACGCCATTTGAAAAAGCATGAAAAATTTGTCAAAATGAGTTAAAATTCGCCTTTTTCCCTCTTTTCCTAGAAATTAAATTTGAAAAAGTACGTTAAAAATATAAAACGTCAAGTGTTCGCAAGTAAAGCTGTTTTTAATGAGACAATAAATACAGAGACATAAAATAGAATCACAACGGACAAAACATTTTGAAAATGTTGGTATTAACTTTAACACTTTGAGACATGACAGGAAAATCGGAAAACAGACGTGAAATTTAAATTCTCGTATCTATTTAATGTTGTTGTCCGTTAAGTTCGGTCGGAAATAGAATCACCAGGCTTACTATAATTTGAAAAAAGAAGAAAGTTTGGAAGCAAACCTATGACAATATCTAAAAAAATATTTTTTATTGTAAAAATACAAAACGTACACGTATTTCCGGTGATTTATTATCAAAGAATTTTCAGTTGATGTCACCTCGTTAACTGCATTTCTAACATCTTCAGACAGATTCCCACAACCGAATTTAAAACCGCGGGTTCCGCCTCCGTCCCAAATGTTAGACAACCGCATTGACAGCTTTAAAAATGACTCGATCCTCCCCCAGTGTCATTCGATACACACTTCACGCCTTTAAACCATATGCCTTGAATGCTCAGGGCTCGTCACTTTCTTGACACAAAGTGTGATTTAAAATTGTTAATAATAGTAAAATTACGGAACGTGAGTAGCCTAGCAAAAACAAATTTACCTAGACTTATCTTGAAAGAGAGAGAGAGAGTAAAAAAAACATAAATATGGGGAGGTTTTTCCGCAAAATGGATGTCGGAGCTCATTACGTCAATGTCGCATCCAAAAAGGACGAAAAAATACGGTCGTCGAGGAACAGATGGGTCCTCGTTAAAGCTGAAATAAAACCATTATCTAATCTCTACTAGTATTTTTAGTGCACCTATTTAGCTAAAGAGGGACTATAATCGATAGGAGGCAGCTTCCTAGATTTATGTATCAGGAAATAACATATCCACGATTATTATTACGCTCTATTTTTATATTTCCTGGTTTATAGATATTTATTGGATGTAACTGTAATGGGGTGTAACTTCCTAAAATGCAATTCATTTGGTTCAAAGTTATAGGATGATTGTCTCACTCTAATTTTGAGGTCGTTTTGCATTAACGAGCAAGCTCTCAATTACATATTTTATGAAACTGGTAAAGCTTTAAAAAACTGAAATGGGTCTGGGGGAGTAAAATAAAAGTATAAATCTCGTCTGTAAACTTTTACAGCCTTTAAATGCGTTTACGCGATAGTCATTAATTTTAAATTGGCAATTTCGAGTATTACAATTGTCAGGATGAAGCCTTAATGGTCCTGAACGAGCCCGAAAGCCGTCTTTTATGGGACATTTCTTGCATCAAAAATTGAAAGGCTTTTACGATGATAGCTGTCATTTGCGCTCTAATTTGGTGTAAATATAGCTACTCGATTCGAATTTTTCGGTTGTGTTAACTAAGTAATCATAATCGTTAAGGTTTAAGTTAGGGATTTATCCTGTAACCGACTCCCATGCCGGTCTAATCTATTTAGGCCGTCATTAAGCTTTCAAAGCGTCCGCCTAATTTAACTCTCCTCAAGAATTCCGACTGCGCAAAGTCATAATTTAAAGTGGCGTTATTTTAAATGTGTCAACAGAGAATAAAATTAAAAGAGTGTTTTACAACCGCCATTTCAAATGAATAATTTAGACGTGGGGCGTTTATCCGACGATAAGATATTGACTTTGGCTGGCACGTCCTTTCTCCTGCCCGTCTGGTCAAAATATTAACGGTATGGAACTAATCTTGGTAACTATGACTCAACAGTCATCAGGGTCTCTATTAAGCCTTATACACTTTTGCCGAAAACTATCGGCTCATAAATCACCCTAGAAAACTTCTAAAAATTCTCGGCAGCTTTTAAAACGGGGGAAGATAAAACGAAACTTAAAACCCAAACAAAAACAAAGATAAAAAGCAACGTAGAAATCATTAAGATACAGAAATACATTCCCCGCCAGCGACATAATTTAGATTAGCTGTCAGCGGCGCTGTGCATGTTAACATGCGACATATGACTCTTTTCCTAACAGGAAAAGATATGACATGGTATATTGCTATTTTAGATTAATGAATTTTGGTCTATTTTTGTTTCAGGTAAGAATGTGACGCCGCCACGTCAATATTGTGAACTAGGGTAAAACGTAAGTAGAGAGACACATTTATTAGTTGTAGAATAATTGATATGATATAAGAGCGGCAGGGTCAGTTAAATAAAGAAAACAGAATAATAAATCTGAAAACACCTTTTAATAAACTGTTAGTTGTTATTTTCAATGTATTTCTATAACAACTACTATAATTTATTTACTCAAAGTTATTTCACATTGACATTCTGACAAGCTTTTCAAAGCCTTTAAAATTATATTTTTTTTTGAGGAGAGGCTGAGAATATTTGAATTTCTTTTCAGAACTGCCAAAAGGGGACGTCATAGACTGAGATTTCAAGTTTGAGCTGAAACATCATAAAATTTTTGAAATTTTCTCAGAAGACAATTTTAACACAAATAACAAACTGAAATAGAAAAATGTGTGGTATTCAATAATTTCAGTGGTTTTCACAAATGCCAGAGGCCTTTAAAACCTTTTTACCTCTAAAAAAAATCATTCAACTTTCCAATGTCAAGAAAAATTCCAGTTTTTTTAGCTTTGAATGTATTAATTCTAAATAAACTGCTGGCTAATTGAAACGACTCGAATTTTTCGACAAAGTTTAACAAGAGATAGATTACAATTAGATAAAGATACAAATTTATGATTTAGGATATCGATTAGAGCCATTTATGGAGAAGCTATCCTACCTGGTCCGTTTCCAAAATTTTCTAAAGTTAGCGTATATAAGGCTACATTTTTAGGAGTTTTTATACATATTTTACGAGAACCTAGGAAAGTTTTTAACCGAATGAGTAAAACCAATAACTTGTTTTAAAAAACCAAATTTGGCTCTTTTCACTTTTTTGCATTGCAACTACGTACTTTATGGAAAAATACATTTTATCAGAAATTTAGCTTCCATATCGTAAAATGAGTATTACCTCAATATTTTCGGACTCATGAGTTATGACATTTTACTCTCAAATTCTTGAAGAGAATGTTAAATATCACTCCAAACATCAACAAAACTTGCAGATATTGACAAGAAACTATCGTTTTTGATGTTTGAGGTTGTTTTCTGAATATTTAACACATACAAATTGATATTAGAAAGTTACATAACAGCAAAGTGTAATAGTTAGGAACTAAAGATAATTTAATAGGGATGACCAAGTAAAATTTCGTTGACGGAAAGGTGTACAGTACAGGGTGAATCAACATAAAAGACTTGCATTCTTGTTTGTTTGCGTCACGAAGAAATAATTAAAATGTTTGGACGCCCTGTTCTTAGATCTTCTGAAACAATGGCGGCTCTGACAACTTTTTCTAAATTTACAATTTCTTTGGAATTGAAAAATAGAATATTTCATGAAAAATAATTTTTTTGTAGTATGTCCTTAGAAAAACAGCTATGTAATAACCATCAAAACCCCACCAAGCTTTAAAAAACACAACATTAGCTTGTTAAAATGTGGTTTTTAGTTTTATGTCATGTTGAGAGTGTTTTGACGGCTAGGACAGCTGTCATTTGTCCCCAAACTACATTCTTAGACTACGTGATAACAATAACGTTTCAAAGTCACACCAAAGAAGTGCCTTAGATCGTATATTCTATGCTCTAGTGTCACACTTTCAAACAAAACTAAAACTAATTTTCAAGTTTCATTGGAGGCAATTTTTTCGCAGTTCAGCGACTCTCTCTCAACTTTGCGGCGCTTAATTTAACGTGAAACCCCCACAGACAATTGCAGATAGACCACAATAAGAAGATTAGATCGACTAAGAAACAGCATTACGTTTGTAACGAAAACGCTCGAGACCGGTTCAGGCAAATGAGCTCCCGGGAGTTTAATCCCCCCGGAGATGATGAAAATGCATAAGGCGACATTTGTTCATCAGGATCTCTCCGGGGATAATCGGGTTATGGAGTGCCGAATTGACCTGAAAGCGCGAAAAAGCCCGGTTTAATATTAATACCAATCTAGAGGTTGCGCTTTACCTGCGATCCAACTTTGTGCTCTTTCCGCCCCGGATCCGTTGCTCTAATCTAACATATTTAATTAACGAGAAGTCAGCTTCCGCAAAACTAATAATTGGCTTAATGAACAGTGTTTCTAGTGTTGCTTGTTGGAGAAATGTTTGTTTCGGCCCGATATTACTTTAATTAACTGCATTGCTGAGATTCAACCCTGAAACACGAGGGCGTGTGTTTAACGGAGAAGGTGCTTTGATGTCATGTCTGATGTGTTACGCGTTATTAAATTTACTATCTCCCAGCTATTCTGATTAATAATGTTCTCCTTTTAAGCTTGCTCTCGACTATTCATCAACAAATAATTTGTAGTTTCCATGAATATACTTAACATGCGACAATATGCCCATCCAATATTAGAATCCAATAGTTAAAAACAAAATAGATTTGGTTCTCTATGTTTTAGCTCTATTTTAAGACATTTCCCTGTCTTTTGTTTTCGATAATGGCTGCCAAATCTTTCCAGGCCAAGTAGAGAAATTTAAATAACTCTAATTAATTTAGTTGATCAAAAAATGCTCAACAATCCAACATGGCGCCAATAAAAATTTACAACATTTCCACTTTCATAACTGCTCACGATGTTCTTGGATCTACCATGGCGCTTTGACATTTCAGATTTTGTATAATTTTCCTCAATTTTATATGACATTTCTTTGACAGGTTTTAATAAAAATGCAAATTTTTTATTACAAAATATGATAAGCATTTTCTTCTTGCAAAACTTAAGTTCTCACTCACAGCTCGTCACACATTTAGGCCCGGGTTTTCCATCTCCTTATACAGGGTGGTCCAAATTGATTGTAACATACTTAAAGCGTGGAAAGTACATAAAAAATAAACTCGAAAGTGTCATATAAACTATGGTCGAAAAGCGCCCCCTAGCAGAGCTAGCAAACCCTAAAATATGTGCCCCAAAAAACAGGTTTTTTTATTTTAATTCCTAATCAATAAAAACTCAAATGAAATTTGGCAAATTTGTCACCATTTTGAAGTAACAATGGAAATTTTTATATATTTTTTCAATATTCCGAACAGAAGCAAATTTTTTACTACCCACGAGTTTATAAAAATGACTGTATCTGAAAAACTATGCAAAATGAAAAGAAATGCCAAGACAAACTTTTCTTGGGAAAAAGTATGGGCTATCACATGTGCCACATCAGAATGTCCTAAAATTATAGCTTATAGAAATTTGAAGCTGTCAAACTTTTTGAACGGCTTCCGTAGCTGTCCGGATAATTTTCAAAATTTGAAAAATTTTCCAAATAAACATACTCAACATAGCAAACATGCATTCCAAATTTCATTTGAGTAACTTTTTCGTTTAGGAATTAGAATTTAAAAAATTGTCTTGGTGCCTCACCCTTACAGTTCGCTAGCTCCGCTAGAGGGCACTTTTCGACTATAGTTTATATAGTTGATATTTTTTATGTACTTTCACTGTTGATATTTTTTATTTACTACAATCAATTTGGACCACCCTGTAGAGATCTAATAACTATAGTATGTGACTGTATTTTTAGTTATAGTTATTTGACAAATTGCTATTTGGAAAATCCGAAAAATGGAAAGTTTTGTTTTCGTCAAATTCGTAACTAGAATATTTTTTACTGTTCCAAAAATTCTCTGCAACCTTTTCTATGCACCATAAACCAGATGCTGAGAATGTGAACATTCTTTTTTGAAGGAATACAAATAATTACCTACTATAGACTTATTTCAAACTAATTGTCGTTGTAACCATTTTCGGAAGTAATTTAGTGGGCTTGGTGAAGAGGAGGCGTACAGAAATAGAGGGCGTCCACCGACCCGATGGACGGATGACATACGGCGCGTCGAGTCAAATTGGATGCAAGCGGCACAGAATAGAGATACGTGGCAACTGTTACGAGAGGCCTATGTCCAGCAGTGGACGCAGCTAGGCTGACTGATGATGATGATGATGGTGAAGAGTTTACAAAAGTTATTAATATTTGGTCTAAACACAGGGTTTACAGGAATTACATCTTAGAGTAAAATAAAATATTTCATAGTCTCTGCATTAGAAAATAATAGTGATGGGTAAAGTAAATTAGAAATACTGTTATTTAATGAGGATTCCAAAAATGTGCTTAAAACAGTTATTTTCTCCCTTTAAGGGGGTTTTACAGTCGATTTTCTCTCTGACTGTCCTTTCAAACTGTGTTTCTGACAGTTCAAACTTTGACTCCGTTTTTCTCCCTGACTATACCAAGTTTTGAAATGTTTTTCCAGGTTATTGGATACGAAATCTAAAGCAAATTTCAAAAATGTTTTTAAAAATGACTTTTTTGCATTCCAAGTGGGTTTGACAAGCAAAAGTGTTCTTGCAGTATTCGATACAAAACGTGTTTCGGAAATTTATGACCGTTATTTTGACAATGGTCATGTGAGTGCCTAACTAAATTATTCTCCAAAAATCACGTGATTTTCTCCTTGACTGTACCAAATTTTGTAGTATTTTTTTAGGTTATTGGATAGGAAATTTAATGAGGATTCCAAAAATGTGCTTAAAACTCATTTTCGCACTCCAAGTGGGTTTTACAGGAAGTTTTGTCCCTGACTATTCATTCAAACTGTGTTTTGGACAGTTCAAATTTTAACACTAGTTTTGCTAACTAATCGATCAAATCCGTCGTTTTGTGACTGTTTCCGCAAGTTTTATTTATTTATTATAATACAAAAAGTTTTTAAGCACCTAAGTAGCTTTTATTCTAATTAATTAACATTTAAATTACACTAATTGACTGATTTTTTTTATAATCATTTAATGCGGCTTGAAATTAAATAGTTATGTTTAATATTTCTTGTAGGTAGAAATCCTTACTAGAAAACTTAGTTTTGAATTTTAGTGATAATTTGTTTTATTCTAATTTTCGTTATAATTTTAATGATCCAACTGAACTATACTTTTGGCTAGATAATATCATACTTAGAATCTCCCTGAAGACGGACAGATAGAAAAGGCGTCGTTCAATTAAAACTTCCGACAAGCTCTTACAATAAAAGACAAAAACACTACGTTTATTTTGCTGTTCTACAATTCGTCGAGACGTTTCGTCTGACAGGCAACCCTGCAAAAGTGTTGTTCGTTAAGCCAATTATTAGTTTTGAAGCAGCTAACTTCTCATTAGTCGTATAACGACTTCGTAGTAGTGTACATTCCGAATAAGTGTAGCCAGGTTGTGAATGAAACAGCAACAGTTCAACGAACCCAAAGTGTAATTTTACTTTTCCTAATGTTACATCTGCAACTTCAATGAGGCGTGTTAATTTTAATATTACATCCAGCAGGCACGTACGACAGTTTCCGTAAACAAAATAATATAATGTGGCGCAACGTCGTGTATAGTCAAAAGACAATGGTATTACTGGAAGGTGGCAAAAAACGGATGGGGTGGGAAATAAATCAACCGGGGCGTGCAATGAAAACCGTAAAATCCAAATCTCTGGATATTTAAAGCCAAGAAAACAGCTGTTACCGCGGCTTCCTGTTGTTTCTCATATTTTACCGTGTGACATACGACGGTTACATGCTGACGGAGGACCAGCAAAAGCAAAACGAATTGCGAACAGGTTAATTTTGTAACTAATGCTGCAATTTTAATGTCCTAATCAGTCCAGAATAACTGCAATGCAACGTGAATTGTTTGATGACAAATATCAACCTGGGACGGACCGGAAAATGTAACAATATATCGCAAAAATTCGGTAAATATTGATTTGAATTTCCGATCAAAATATGGTTCATCTATCAGCCACTTGATATTATTTTTTTTATAGGAAATATTCCAGGATATCATGGATGAATTCATCACTTTTATCTTTCTGTCTGTCTTACTTTATTAAGATATCCATAATAATTTACCCGAGGGGTAGATCGCCGAAGTATTTTGGTGTGCACACTCGAGGTATTATTGCCAGTATTACGAAGCATTTTTGAGGTATTTTTATATTTATGAGGCATTTTGAGGAATTATCTGAATATTTCAAAATGTTTTGTGGTATTTTCAATACCGTGTATCAAAATAACTAAATTGACTGAAAATCGCAACAGAGCAGCATAAGCACATGTAATTACTGTGGGAAAAATTTTGTTACATTATATTGAGTTGAAACAATTTTCATTATAAAATATCATAATAATTTACCAATTTTTCAACGTTTAAACTACATTTTTAAGGTCACGTGACTGTTTTTGACAATGTCAACTGGCCTTTACAGTGTTGCAAGCTCAACAATTGAATTATCAAAGTCTCGTGACGTGTATTTTGCAATTTAAGTTTGTACAACTGTCTAAATTTAATTTATCAATTTTCTAAAGTTTAAACTGCGTTCTGAAGGTCACGTGACCGTTTTTGACAATGTCAACTGGCCTTTAGAGTGTTGCAAGCTCAAAAATTGAATTATCAAAGTCACGTGACGTGTATTTTGCAATTTAAGTTTGTACAACTGTCTAAATTTAATTTATCAATTTTCCAAAGTTTAAACTACATTTTTAAGATCACGTGACAGTTTTTGACAGGTCTCAACTGGCTTTTACAGTATTGCAAGCTCAAAATTGTATTATTAACGTCACGTAAAGTGTATTTTACAATTTCAGCTTTTAAAACTGTCTAAATTTAATTTACCAAATGATCAACTTTTAAATTACCTTTTAAAGTCACGTGACTATTTTTGACAGGTGTCTCAGTTGGCTTAGACAGTGTTGCAAGCTCAAAATTGCATTATCAACGTAACGTGTATTTTACAATTTCAGCTTTTACAACTGTCTAAATTTAATTTACTAAATTCTCAACGTTTAAACTAGATTTTAAAAGCCACGTGACGGTTTTTGACAGGTCTCAACTGGCTTTTACAATGTTGCAAGCTAAAAATTTTATTATTAACGTCATGTAAAGTGTATTTTACAATTTCAGCTTTTTCAAACAACTATCTAAATTTAATTTACCAAATGATCAACGTTTAAACCACATTTTAAAGGGACATCAAGGACATGCAGAATTGCATTATCAACGTCACGTGACGTGTATTTTGCAATTTAATTTTTTTCAACTGTCTAAATTTAATTTACCAATTTTTCACTTGAACGTTTTTGACAATCAACTGGCCTTTACAATGTTGCAAGCTCAAAAATTGAATTATCAAGTCACGTGACTGTCTGTGTTTTTTTTTAATGATAGGTGTCTTTATTTGACAAGTGCTAACTTGGTTACTATGACAGTTAGAAGATTCGTTCAAACGTCAAAAATATAACCCGTAATTTTAGACAACCGTACAAAAAATATCTTTTGTTTGTCAGAATTTGGAAAAACAGTCACCTGGCCTTAGAAATGTTCAATTTTAAACTTTCGGCACAAGGTCAAATCAAGTGTCAAAAATTGGAAAAAACGTCACGTGACTTAAAAAAATCAGTTTTAAACTTTTAGATCTTCAAAATTTGGAAAAGCAATCACGTAACCTGACGAAGTAATTTTTATTGAATTTAAATAATTTAAAGGTATTTCGATGTATTTCCAGGCAATTTGGGGCATTTTAGACAGTTTTAAGGCAATATATCACTATGAGGCATTTTGAGCAATAATAGAAGCATTGTGAGGTATTTTAAAGGCATTTCAAGATATTTTGTATGCAAAAACGCATTTTGGTTTGTAAAAAATTATTGGCGGTTTACCCCTCGAATTTACCTCAAGCCTTAGTTAACATTGCAAATTTTGATATATTATTACCCCTTTGAAAACATTTTACAAAAATTGAGCTTTATACTAAGGCATTAATAATTTCCGGCAACACAGTGGGTCTAAACGATGAGACGGCGGCATTAAAAAAAGGGTAGCCCATTACCCCCGAAAACAGGATAGTTGATATAAAAAGGGAAATTAGGGCCGCCACAAAACCAATTTTAAAAGGATAATTCTCCTTTATAACCCTTTAAAAACGAGCAATTTTTATGTTTTGACATCCGACGCGGGTCGGGAGGGAAAGGAGGAGCGCGCGCGAAAGAAAGAAAAGTAGACGGCGTTATGGAGAAAGCAATTTAATTATTTTAAAAGGGAGCTTGAAAGACTACGGACAGGCGCTGACGGGGACGAAATTGCCGGAGAAATTAGCAGTGACAAATTTCTTTCTAGCTTGGAAGCATTATAGGCAAATTTTCAAAGCGACCATGGCGTGTTCAGCTTTCTAATAAGGGTTAATGGAATTTAGGGTTGTGAGTTTTCAGACGTGGCTGCGTTGCGGCTAGTTTTAGCAATAAATTGTTTAATTCTATACAAATTGTTAAACAAGTTCAATTTAATGTATAGCCCATATACAGGGTAGTGCAAATTACAGAAAAGAAAACGGGAAGAATGTTTTGAAATTATTGAGCTGGCTACTTATCCAGAAATTCTAAAAGAAGTTGCAAAAGCCAACATATACCAAAAAACAACTAAATTCTCTTAGGGTGAGAAGAATGTGCTGAAATGATTTAGCAGGCTAATTGCTTAAAAAATTTTGAAAGAGCATTTTAAGAGCCAACCTATATAAAAAAAATGGTTTCACTTAACAGGAGAAAAAAAGCGGAATAATTGTCCAAAAAATTTAAAAAAACTGACAGATTTCTGAGAACAGAAACAGAACAAATTTTTCATTTACTTGTTACAAACATTTCAAAAATCGCGTATTCTCTTCCCTCCCTTCACTTGCCGAAAACTTAATATATACCCTGTATTCTATATTGATATTCTTCATTTTTAAATTGTTATGCATAAAGCAAATGATACATAAAAAAATATGTAATTTTATTAATTTAAGCTTCTCAGGCTGTAATGACAAAAACTAAAAACACCACTGAAAACACCATTAATATTAATTAATCAAAATGTTCGGGTAATAAATGACCTACATTGTTATACAAATTTTCAGTATGCACAATACAGACAAATTGCTAAATGTTGCGTAATCATTATTAATGCAATTTTTGTAATTATCCTTCAATTACACATTCTGCTAACATATTGTCGTTGGAATCGATTCGATGCTATGTAAACACTATGTAAAAAATTGAAAGATGTTACAGTATGTAAAAGCAGTAAATTTTTGTTAATATTTCAAACATTCTTTTGACGATATTGATGAAATTTAATACATTTATTTTTTAGCATTAAAGAGGTTGAACTTCTTATGTGATAAAGACTCGTTTTTTGTGTGCTAATTTCACTTAATATAAAGTCCTTTGGTATAAATAATAAAAGTTTGCCAAAATTGCACTTTTGACAAAAATGGCTTTTCATCAATTTTTGAATGATTGTAACTTTTTTATTTGAACTCTTATAGATTTCACTAAAACGCCATTAGAAAGAGGATAAAAAATACTACAAAATGAGCCAAAACTGGCCTCTCTAGCTCTTCATGTTACCGCGGTATTGAATTTAAAAAATTAGGAAAAAAACACCCCTAATTCAATTCACCATTCTTTCAATTTATTTGAAAAATATAAAATTTTAAAGTGCTTTTTTTGTACTTATTTTTCCTAATTTACGGTCCTTTGGTATAAATATGTCCTTTGCTGTGCATTGGAGCAAAATAAAAAATTGCTAAAATTGCTCTTTTTGCAAAAATAGCATTTTTTCAATTTTTTAATGATTGTAACTTTTTTATTTGAACTCTTATAGATTTCACTAAAACGCCATTAGAAAAAGGATACAAAATAATACAAAATGAGCCAAAACTGGCCTCTCTACCTCTTCATATTACTGCGATATTGAACTTTAAACAGTAGAAAAAACGACTCCTCATACAATTCTTTATATTTTTTTGAAAATTGAAAAATTTATAAGTGCTTAAAGATAAACTTTTATATTTTTCTAATTTTTATTTTTTAAAGTCTACTACTTGCGCGAATAATATACTATCTCAGTAGCTTGTCAAACTGTGCAAGGAGATAGAACAACTGATAGTAGAAAGAAAGTTGGCAACTTTAGTTTCCCGTGATATAACTAGCTTTATGGCACCATCCATCCCGAGTATAACTTTGTTGCAGGGAAAATAGTTAATAATTAACTTGCTGTAACTAGAGTGTTCCACAAACGGAGCCGACAGTATCAACACGGCCCCACGGGAGTACAATAATTAAAGTAAAGATTTGTGCATGATTTTGTGAAATATTAAGGAACGGAGAATTTTTAATGAACTGGCGCAGGTATGATGGCTCGAAACTTTCCTGAGAACCGTCTGCGAGTTTAATTATTAACAGTTTATAAAATTTTCAGTAATTGCGGAGCCATTTTAATATGGTTTTAATGTAAAAAGGAGCGGAAAATTAATTACTCTTTTGTAGAAATTCCAGTCTAATTTCCACTTGTTTGTTTACCGCGAGACTCCATCATTCTTAGCCGCCATCTGCCCGGGAGTTTGTCGTTTTTCGGGCGCGCCGGTTTCGACGGTAATTTTTCAACTTGTTTTTTTCTCGTGTCCCCAACTTCTCAAGACTCACAGAAAATTAATAATAACAGATGTCCGGGAATTCATAACAAGAGAAACACAACGGACAACTTCCGCACAACTTCTTATTGACGCTACCAACTTTAACATGTATATTTTTCGCGGCTGAAAAACCGGCAAAGATTAATTAATGTTCAAATGATCTGACAAGACGACTTATTTGCACCAGCACAAAACGCAAACTTTCCGACACGTCTCCCGGATACCGTTTTCAGGACACGTCCGAACATGCCGCAGGCCGTGCGGAATAGCAAACAAGAGAGTGTATTAATTCTGATTTGTTCAAAATACCCGAAGCGGGAATCCTGTTATATGCGCGATCTGAATTATATTCCTACCCTGTATACAACCTGCACACAAAAAAAATAACAATCCGGATTGTTTGTTTCAAATTAAATTAATTAATTTGTCCGAAGCAACTTCATTAGAAGGAATTTTAATTACTTTGGATACACAAACAACATGTTGACTGGAACAGGGTGATATTCTAATTATGTTTCAGTTAAAAATCAAAACAATAAACTTAGCAATTTGATTATGACCAAAAATAGTAATTAAAACCAGACCCATTTAATGTCCAGATTAAAATAGTAATATACACATCAAAATGCTACTTAGCAAATAAGGCAGCACGTAAAAATGTATAAAATCAATAGTAAAATAAACCAAAATAACAGTAAATTAAAGTAAAGCAAATCTTATTAACCATTTCAAAATTTTGTATAAAGTGTAGTTTTAAAAACTGTGAAAAATGTTATAGTCTAAATAACTTGCAATGCCTTAAAATTAGTTCAAAACTACAAGATTTTTAAGTTTTTTAAAATGATCGAAAGCTACTTTTCATAACACAACATGCGTTAATATTACTTTGAAAAAGTGGTTCAACAGATGTTTTAAAACAACGGTAAAACAAAACTTTTGTTCATCTTTTGATTTTGTTTAAATTTTTAAAATAAAAAAGAATAGAATGAAATTTAAGACTTAAAACCACATTTTTGTCAATTTTGTTAAAACTGTCCTTTTAACTTTTCACGTAATTAACTAGAAACAAATTTGACTAAAAAATTGTCTTATAATATCTGAGACATCCTGTATTTAGCATTGTTAAAATATTAATTAACACACTTATTACACTACACACTTAGACAACTACTTATTTTAAAAAGACAAGTAAAATCCTGTATATCTTTCAAGTTTTGAATTGTACCAAGATTGAAACTCTTGTGGAGCAAAATAAAAAAATGAAAATTTGACAAAAAATGCCATGTTTTCAATTTTCGAAAGGTTGAAAGTGGTTATTTTACCTAATTTAGGGTCCATTGGTATAAATATGCCCTTTGCTGTGCATTGAAACCTTTCTGGAGCAAATTGAAAAATTTCCAAAATTGCTCTTTTGGCAAAAAATTATATTTTTATTTGCAATTATCAAAATAATAAAAAATACTACAAAATGAGCGAAAACTCGTCTTTCTAGTTCTTCATGTATACCGAGATAATGAATTTCAAAAACTAGTTAAAAAAAACTCCTAATACCCTTGATATATTTTTTAAATTAAAATTTGTTTTTTTGTTCTTATTTCATTTAGTTTAAGGTCTTTTGGTAAAAATATGCCCTTTGCTGTTCAATGGAACCCTCTTGGAGCAAATAAAAAAAAACATTTTTTCAATTTTTGAAATCCGTGTTTCTAAAGTTAGATCGTCCAAATTTATTCCTGAAGATTGTGCTGTTATAGAACTAAAAGCATCGATGAAAAGAGTGTAACACAGAAACCACGATATCAATTGTAAATAACCTCTATAAACTCATAAAACTAAAACTTAATTATTGAAAGTTACATGACATACTATTAACCTACATCATAACTTGTGTGCATATGATACACCGTTTATTACTCACAGCTTGCCCATAAATATAAATTATGGTTAGCAATTGAGCAGCAGTTTTATCGCTTTTCCTGATTAAAATTGTTTCTATATTCCTCACAAAAAAATGATCTTTTCGATCAATTATCCAGCCATCTATTAGAGAACTTTTTCAATTATTAAACAAAAACTGACCGGACGGTAGTTCAGGCCGTTTTAAAGATATCTGTCATAATTAAAACATTTTTGCAATACTTTTACGCGATCGAGGGGATATTAAAAAGTTTGCACTCCTACATTCAGATAACCAAAAAAAAAACGAACAAAAAGGTAAAACTCTAAAATTTCTGTTTTTATTATACTTCGAGCAACTCTTTCGTTGGCCTCCGGTCACTTTTGCCTGGATTGTTTAATGTGTAATTTTTACTTTGTAAGTAAATATTCGCTGAAACTTTTTTGAATCCGAGTGTTTAATTTAACTTTTCCGATACGCCGGTTTAGCCCAAAAAAAGCAACTGGAACGTAATAGGATATTCGATTGAAGCTACGAAAACAAAGAACGTTATGAGTTTAAGTTCGAGAATCTAACAAAAAGCGAAACTTTATTATTTATTTTAGGGTAACCAAAGAAGAATGAAACGTCACACAAACTTTAACTCGTTAAGTGTTAAGTCGTGTTATGATTCGAAACTTTCGTTTGTGTTTTTTGACTTCCAAGTTTTCTCTATACAACCACGTCAGCCCTTAGAGCTCTAAATTTAAATAGAGCGAATCCGGTCCGGTCGCTCAACGGACAAAAAAAAATAGTTGGAAGCGCAAGAAATGCGGCTCTTACCCGGACTAGTAGTAAATTTCTATTTTTAACCATCCGGCCGGGTTGTTTATTACGCCAACTCTCCCTGGAAGAGTAATTAATAACAATTAACATCATCCCCCGTCCTGACCCGGGCCCGTATTAAAAATGATAAACGCCGTATCGTTAAAATAATTGCGAATTTTTATTTGGAGAGAAATGTAGCCATATTAAAAATTTAACGACGACTGCCGGCCCGAATAAATATGATAAAGCTACGGAAAATGGGAACCTTGAATTTTTAAAGACTCAAGTTATTCGTAAATTATATTAGAATAGCGTTTTTCTTTAGATACATGTAAGAAATCACATTCCAAGCAAAGTAAGTCTACGATGCTAATATTACCATAGATAAGTAAATAATCTAACTTTGCCTACAGTATGGTTAAAAACTAGTTTCTTTAGCGATTTACATTTTTGAGATATCTAAATTTTAAAAGTACTTACACACATTATATTACTACACAACCTCTACAACCTTAAAACGGCCCATACATTATACAATTAGTTGTACGACAAGTTGTACGATAGATTGAACATACAATTGATGCGTCAAGTTGCACCTGATTTTGGTCACACACACAAACGATCTGAGAATCAATCAGTCTTGAAGATTTGTAGTTTTTAAACTTCTGTAGCACATAGAGCATAATGCCGCGTACGTTGTCAAAAACAACTACAGCAGCAATAGTGGTCGCTTTAGTTCATGATAAAAGAAAGGTTAGGAAAAAGAAAAGAAAGGAAAAAGTTTATGTTTATTGGCATATTCATTGGATTTCACATCCCACAAACAAACCTGCTCCCGATGGAGATCAATAAATTCAGTCAAAAATATATGTCTCCATATTTGCGGGAGTTTTAAGTTCTTTTTTTAATTTTATGTCGAATTTATTTGGTAAGTCGTGAGTTGCGCATAGATCAGTCCGATTTGTCGTATATCAAACGACGTCGTACAATCAATTTTTCTCCAGTCAAACTACCGTACGATTCAACCGGGTCGTACGACTATGCAATTATCGTTTCGACGGTCGAATCTAACTGAGTTGTACAACTAATTGTATAATGTATGGGCCGTTTTACTACCCTCCTTCCCCTGCAACCGCACCCTTCTGGAGCAAAATAATTTTTTTTTACTTTTTACAAAAATTGCATTTTTTTAATGGTCATCACTTCTTTATTTGAATTCCGGTTTCATTCAATCACCATCCGATAGAGCATTAAATGTACTATAAATTGAGTCAAAACTCATCTCTCTAACTCTTTACGTTTCCGAGATATGCAAATTCGAAAAAATTCGGAACCTTCAAAACCAAGTTAGCATTTTTTCATATGCTAGGACGTCTGGAATGAAATTTATTGTATACTAAAATATAATATTATTTTCTGCATTTACTATAATACAAATAATAAACTCAAAAGATTTTCTAAACTTGCAAGATTTTTAATGAGTACCTAATAAATTTGGTAAAGTAAAGTAAAATTTGACCGGTAAATCACATACTGTAATTCTGGCAGTTCAAATTTTGACACCGCTTTTCTCCCTGACTCTATCAAATTTTGCAGTGTTTTTTCATGTTATCGGATAGAAAATTTAATGAGGATTCCAAAAAGGTGCTTAAAACAATCATTTTCTTACTCTAAGTGTATTTTTACTGGCGATTTTATCCTTGACTGTCCTTTAAACCGTGTCCAAATTTTATACCACAATTTCAACTGATTTAAATATTTGTTGCAGCATACCAGTTTTTCTTAAATAACTCGAAAACGGTGAAAGTAACAAAAAATTTGCAAGAGACCAAAAATGTTTCCAATCAACTCCTTAATCCAACGCCGTAAGTTTGCAGGACCGTTTTTGCTACCAGTATACAGAGTGTGCAAGAAAATTATGGTGCTTCACTATTTTTGTCACCCTGTACGCAAATTTTAAGATAGAATTTTTTACTTTACACTTCTGGAAAGAGGAGCTCAAAACGGTTTTTTCAAGTGGCTGAACCACCCTGAACACCTTGAAATGACTGAGTTACAGAGTGTTAAAATTTTAAACCGCAAATTCAACTGATTTGAAAATTTGTTGCATCAAACCAGTTTTTGCTAAATAACTCAGTACCGTAAGTTTGTAGGACTGTTTAGTGATTCATTATTAGTGACTTTAGAACAGTAAAGTGTAGTGATTCAGATTTATGACTTTACAAATTAATGACAGAAAAATGATATCTTTCAAGCAAGTTTCAATTAAACCCATAAATTTACAGGTCAAATTGGAATTTACTGGTAAAATTGGTACATTTTCGTGTCACACTAAATTCTACTTTTCCAATTTTACTTTATCTTATCGGTAAATAATCGGTCACGGTTAATTTTGCACTCCGTAATCTTTAATGTGATGAAGGAGAGGAGTATTTGAATAGATCCTAGTTTTCCTAGTTCTTAAAGTTAATTGTACCTTTTTTTATTTTTCACTAAAACTGAAGAAGTACAGCCGTTCCATGATATTTTATTAAAATCATGGATAACGGAACACCTTTAACACAAACCAAACACCCTTTTTGGATTAGAAAATAAATCTTTCACTTTTCAAGTCGGACGTTAATTCTCATTAAAAAGTCATGTATTAATTAAAGTTTACCCTATCGAGAGGCAAACCGGGCAATGGCTTGGGTCTCCTTCTTATTAATTTTCCACGCAAAAATGGATAATTCTCGGTATAAGTTCTGAAACGACCACGCCCGAATAAATTAACAACTGATTAGTAAACATTAGTGTCCCGATAGAGCCGAAGCAATAAACAGCCGAGGCCGGGTCCCGACTTGACAGTCTTATTAAAAACACAAGAAAGTAAGTTCATTTTCTCATTAATTTCCCCCGCTACTCAAATATTTAAGATCAAATGGAATTAGGAAGGAAGAAACATGCCGAGGACAGCTTGCATAATAAGACGAATGTCTACGGGGAGTCGGAGCCGGGGGATGCTGGGAAAGACGGAAAGTTTTTGCAACTTTTATCTGGAACGTTGTCCTGTCTTGAGAAGATTAAAATCGCACCCGGTACTGCTTTTTTAGCCAAAAACTGTGTTATCAATTTTATTCCAGTTTGAAATTACCTAAATACGGAAGTATCCAGCAAGCACATCTATAAGAAATCTAATTGAATTACTTCAACTTTAGTGTGTAAAAAATTAGTAGGTACATGCAAATGTCTGTTTCTTCTGTATTGTAACAGTTAGGTCAAGTGATTTATCCTTTTATACTATTTGAGAACGATTACACAATAGGTTCCGATTTTAAACAAAAAATTGTCGCTAACCTACCCTAACCTTAAAACTTCAGTGATATAAATCATCAACATCTTATCTTCATTACGTGTGTATTTTTATCGATTTAGATGCTCGTTTCTATTCGAAGATTTTAGGTAAAGGACGAACACTCCTAAAACTTTGTCTGTTTGTCTTGAGAAAGCACGATTGAAATTCAGCAACGAATGACAATGAACCGAGTTAATAAAGTGAAAAATCGTCTTGAACCGTTTATTTTCGTGTCGAAAAGTTAAGACTGCCAGGAATTAAGGGCATTAGGAAGCCTCGACATCGCGGAATGGTAAAAAAGGGTAATTATCGCTATGGGGTCGCTACCATAGACGTGCAAATTTTCAAACTCTTCAATTTTGAAATCAACTTTCAGTGAAAGGAACTTTTTAAAGCAACGACAGAATAACAAGAAAAAGTGATTTTAACAGAAAATTTTAGAATGTAATTTAAGTGGCACGCCAATGGAGAAACAAATATAGAAGTAGGTTGGAAAATGGGCGCCCAGCACAAGAGGGCGCGTGAGAAACTTTTCTTCGATGGCTTTCGAGTTATAATTATTCAATTAGATGCGCAGACGGAATTGATATTTGATGAAAAAGTTTGTAAGAATTTTAATTTTAACGGCACTTTTGCAGCATCTCGCGATATAAATCGCCAACGAATCGAGTTAACTCCGCGTTTTATTGAGTGTTTTCCAATAGACTTAACTTTACATAAAATCGGTTTACATTATTATTTTTCTAGAATAACCAAGATAATTGAGTTTGTCAGTTCAAGATACGTACGGATTATAATAGAGAAAACCGAGCATTACGCAAACCGCAAAATTAAATTCGGTAAAGTGTCTACATGAAGAGTTAAATTTTCATCAATTTAATATTCTCTCGTAACACCAGACAGTGTACTGTAATAGAATATTTCATTACCAGTACAGAAATGAGGATTTTTCCGTGCGCGCGTGACAAATTCTCGTGTGAGGCGCAGCCGAACACGGGAAGTCATGCAAGAACGGAAAATCCATTTCTGGACGAGTAATGAACGATATTTTTTATTATACTTAGGTACCTGAAATCAACATAAACAAAAAATATCGCAAAAAATTATTAAGAAAATCGGGAATATTTATTTTTATTTTTAAAACAGTAAAAATGTAAGTACATACAATTCAAATTAACAAAAAAAATACAAGTAGGTAATTCTAAGAAAATTAATTTTGGACAGAACCGTTATTATTAATAGTAATATTTATTGTACAATTCGTATTATTGTTGAAGCTCAATCCCTTTTGCATTTCTTTTTGTTGAACTAAAGACTCTTCTAAAGATGTTGAAGCGGAGTGTTCGTGTGTGCTTTGGTTCTCTTGATTGACTGTTACAGATGTTGTAGTTTCCAAGTTACAAGGGCTAAACAACTTCCGTGATATTTCAATTTTTCTTTGTATGGACTCTTCTATTATCCTTCTGCTACATTGGAAGAAAGCCATCCTCCGTGTCTTTTCAAAGTGAGCAAATCACCGCCGTTTTCCACCAACATGATTGCCGAAGAGCGCCTTAGCCCATGTCCGGTATATTTTTCGGGATTTTTTAGTTTTAGGTATTTTGCAACAAGTTTTGGAATACCACTGATAGTATGGCACCCAACATGTTGAGCGTAACATCTTTGGTTTCGGTATGCAACAAATAATCTTCTACTCTCCATATGTTTAGGGCGGAGATCTGCGTATTTACGGTAAATTGTACAGGGATCGAATTTGCAATTTTCATTGGTAATGGTAAAACTTCTTGACCTGTGAGTTTTTCCATCTCGTAAGAACACGACAAGGAAACGCCCATTATCTTCCACATCATCTAAACTCAAACGTATTAAATCATCTCTGCGGCATGCACCGAAGATGCCAAACACTAAAATTACTTTTGCTAGTAGATATTCTCCATCTGAAGCTTCACATAAAAATTTGGTTACTTGTTCTGCTGTAAGAATCTTGGATTTCTTTGGTATATATCCTACAGCTTGTCGTTTCAAAAAAGCAATCGTTTTTGGATATTGATGGTGAGTATTTTCTTTTATTCCCAAACAACTCTTTAACATAGAGAATCGACTCCATAAAGTGGAGGATTTCATAGTGTTGGCTTTTTCAGAAAAATATACTAAAAGAATATCGTCACTCACAATTTTGATTCGTTTCTGAGTCCGCCATTCGGTAAAACTATTATATTCTTGTTCATATCTCAACCTGGATTTCACTGGTAATAAATCTGCACTCACTTCTGCCGCTCGTTGTAAGATATTTCCGGGAATATCCCGATTTTCTTCACAATCTGAATTCATTTTTGCAAAATGTAATAAATACATAAATACTTAATTTTCACTGACAGAAAATAAAATTTGTCATTAATAAATAAATCGTTGCTATAGACACATTACTCGTTTCTTTTTTTTCTTCGGGTTGCCATAGGATATCTAGTATCATGGATATCTATGTTTATTATTAAGCGCACGGAAAGAGGGATCGGGAAAAAATTTCCGTGCGCTGTTCCGAAAATGTCATATTTACTGTATTTTATAAACAGTTGAAAATGTAGTATTTTCTGTTAAGTATAATAAAAAAGCGTTTCCTATATGTATACAAGCAGTGCTCCATCACTTTTAATATAGAGCTTGTTTTAATTTTTAAAGTGGCCGTACAAATTTAAGCTTTGGTTTAACGAGCATAATTACAAAACATGAAAAATACGTCAAGTAACATTTTCAGTTTTTTTTTTAAACGATTTATTGTTCTTATTTCAAATGATACATTTTAGCTTTTTACTGTGCAAACAAACACTTTTGAAGCTAAATAAAAGGTTGAGAAAATTTGGACAAAATTCGCATTTTTGAAGGTCAGAGCTTCCTTATTTGAAATTCATTCGAGAAAGCATGAAAAATTCTACAAAATGGGTCGAAACTTGTTTCTCTAGCTCTTCACGTTGTTGAGATATTAAAATTCAAAAAATACTCAAATATCCCCATTATTTCACTTAACTTACCACCTTTTAGTACAAATCTGCCTTTTGCTGTGCAAACGAACACTGCTGGAGCAAAATAACAAATAAGCAAAATAAAAAAATTATTTTTTTTTTTAAATTAAAAAAAGTTGAATTTTTAGTCAAATGGTTTTATTTCAAACAAGGTTCTGTGATTAAGATCTGTGACCATTATTTTGACAGCTGCCACGTAATTGTCTAGCTAAATTATGTCCTAGAACCACGTGACAACTATCACTAACGTCAAAACGGTTGAAATTTGCCTTTCTGATCTTTCTGACGTTTATAACAGTAATTTGAACAGTAGTCACGTAACTGTCTACCTAAATTGTGTCTTAGGCCACGTGACAACTGTCACTAACGTCAAAACTATTAAAATTTTCCTAGAGCCTACAAAAATTACAGTTTAACCCAGTTTTTGAAACAAGACGAGTTTTTGACAGTTTTTACGTAACTGTCTAGGTAATTCATGTCCTAGAACCACGTGACAATTATCACTAACGTCAAAACTGTTAAAATTTGGTTAGAATTTACAAGAATTACAGTTTGACACAGTTTTCGAAACAAGTACTTTTGAGATTTATCAGTTGTCATGTAACTGTCTAGCTAAATCATGTCCTAGAACTACGTGACAATTGTCAATAACGTCAAAACTGTTAAAATTTGGTTAGAATTTACAAGAATTACAGTTTGACACAGTTTTCGAAACAAGTACTTCTGAGATTTATGACAGTTATTTTGACAGTTGCCACGTAACTGTCTAGCTACATCCTGTCCTTAAACCACCTGACAACTGTCAGTTACGTCAAAACTGTTCAAATTTGTCTTGAACTTACAAGAATTACAGTTTAATGCAGTTTTTGAATCACTATGTGTTTCTAAGATTTATGACAGTTTTCTCGTAACTGTCTAGCGCTAAATCGTGTCTTAGAACCACGTGACAACTGTTACTAACAAAACTGTTAAAATTTCTCTAGAGCCTACAAAAATACAGTTTAACCCAGTTTTCGAAACAAGACGTGTTTCTGAGTTTTTGACAGTTGTCAGGTAACTGTCTAGCTAAATCGTGTCTTAGGACCATGTGACAACTGTCGCCAACGTCAAAACTGTTAAAATTTGCCTAGAACCTCCAAGAATTACAGTTTAACACAGTTTTCGAAACAAGACGTGTTTCTGAAGTTTATAACAGTTATTTTAACAGTTATTTGGACAGTAGACATGTAACTGTCTAGCTAAATTGTGTCTTAGGCCACGTGACAACTGTCACTAACGTCAAAACTATTAAAATTTTCCTAGAGCCAACAAAAATTACAGTTTAACCCAGTTTTTGAAACAGAACGTGTTTCTGAGTTTTTGACAGTTGTCACGTAACTGTCTAGCTAAATCATGTCCTAGAACCACGTGACAGTTGCCACTAACGTCAAAACTGTTAAAATTTGTCTTGAACTTACAAGAATTACAGTTTAACACAGTTTTCGAAACACAATGTGTTTCTGAGATTTATGACAGTTTTCTCGTAACTGTCCAACTAAATCGTGTCTTAGGACCACATGACAACTGTCGCCAACGTCAAAACTGTTAAAACTTGGCTTAAACCTACAAGAATTACAGTTGTAACATATTTTAGTGTACGTTGCTGGTTTTAGGGATGATACAAAAAGAAAGCCGGATTTGTAGCGGAATTAAATTACAGCCCGAATAACCACAGGACGGAATTTTCCCGGGCAGGTTTTTCTGTTGTCGTTTGCCGGGAAAACCCCTAATTGGCCATATTTCTCCATTACGAGGCGCTAAAGTGAAAAGTCGCGGGAATTTATTAAGCCGCCATTTCTGATATCCGGCGCCACTTTAAATATACTATAATAAAGTTAGTTGTCTCAAGCCCAATTGAAAAATTTACAACCTGTAATATAACAAACGTGGAGTTGGAAATTTTATTCGTTGATCCGGCAAACGGTAAACTAATATTTATATCAATTTGAAGGTACTTTTGAAATCGTTATTTCTGAGCCAGAAATGCACATTAGACTGATCGTAACGTTATGTAGGAAATTTAGATTTATCCTCTCGGATCCGTTTGCCTGTAACGTTTTTAGTTTCGTATAAAGAAAATACCAATTTGAATCGGATGAAAACTCCATTTTTGCATTTGTAGGGATAACTTTCTTATCGATGCTAAAAATGTGGATCTGTTTGCAAGAACTTGTCCAATGTTCACTAAAAGAGGTGTTGATGTAGGATGAATGAAATTATTATAAAAACACTGTCAATGCAATACAAAAGCAAAAAAAACAGACGTTGTGTGCTCTATTTGAAAAAGAGCACACGGTTATTTTAGTATCTATGTCTCTAAAACTGATTCTGCTTGACAAGAAACAGACAGCAAAAGAGTAAATTTAAAAGGAACGGAAGTTGCAAAAAACTGAAAAGTGTGGGGTTGGGGGAGTTAAAATATGGGGTGTACTTCGTTCGGTTGCAGTATCGACCTTCTGGATGTTTACAGCGTGTTCGGAATTCGTCGAAACTCATATAGTTCGTGTGTTTACGATTATTGCCGACTAAATTCTGGTCCCGTAACCGTTACGATTTCGGAGTAAGTGAACTGATTTCGCACCGCCTTGCCTACTTGGAACGTAAACTGTCGTAAATAAGTACACTCTTGAAGTTGGCGAGCTTTTTATTGCCGCTCCTCTTGTCTGTTTCGACACAATTCGCCCCGCATCAAGACGCGAAAAACAAAAATTACTCGACTCCCCAGTTTTTTTTTATCTATCAATCGACGACAAGATAGGGCCGTTGCTCGACGAATCGATATCCAGAACAAGAACCCACATTTGCGGTCGGTCGATAATCGGGGAGAAAACCGGAACCACCTACCGAGCGAAAATTAGATTTAAAATTCAATTGGAAAACGAATTTTATTAGGTGCATGTACCGAAATGCCTGAAAGGTTGTTTTTCCTGGGTAAATACACTCTACAAGCATCTTGAAGTGGTTTAATTGAATGGGAAATATCTGAAAAGAGCCTGGAGAATTCCGTTGGATTTAATTCCGAGTTTTCTCCCTCTTTTATTTTCTTGTGGGCTACTTTGGATGCCACGATATGGTCTCACTTAAACTCTAATAGTGCAAAATGAATAAATGTCATGTTTAAACTTTATTAGGAAGGTGTAATAATAGAAAGTCGCATTTGTTAAAAACGTGGCACAAATTTAAAAAAAAGACAATCATATTCACTTTCCTGTTTTTTTATACTATTCAAAAAGAAGAAAAATAAACAATAATACTTTTGTTAACTTCTAGAAATTGATTACACTGCAAAACCCAGCAAACAAACTTAATAACTACATTAAATACTTCAAAAACAAACATCAAACTAACAAACAGAACTCACAATTTGTAGTTACCATTTTTCAGATTTGGACCTCGATTTTGGTAATGCGAAAATTGAGTTCAGCAATTTTTTCTATGCTGCAGTTAATTTTGATGCGAAAAACATGTAAAAATTCCTTTGCATACGAAACAAGTCTCGATCAAAACTGATTTTTTTTAACCGAAATGGGGTTTTCAAATCCACAATGTAGAGAGTATGAATATTAAAAACAGCGGACGGTATTATTTGTTTTATTTCGCGGTTGAATCGGTTTCAGCTATGTGGCCATATCCGTATTTGCATTTTTTTCTCTTTGAATAAAAAAAAATGTGCAAAATGCAGACTAGTCGTTTTGATTTTGCGCCTCGTTAATTTTTTTTTTGTCGAATCTAGACTAGAAGAAAACTTCACATTTACAACTGTTTATTGTACCGCAAAACTGCTGTATTTACTTTGTAACAACATCAATTTCCAAAAACAGCAACAACCGTATACAACTCACCGACCGAACAAATATTGGTTTGTAATTATTGGTTCCTTCCTGGCAGCCAGGAAAAAAAACACATGTTTTGACGCAAAAACAAATGCGGAAAAAATGTTCGACTAAATTTAATATGCAACACATGTTTCCGGGAACACAAAACCACGTAATCAATCCGGCAAAACAGACATTAAAATTAATTGTAGCTATAGCTACAGCGTCGCTGGTTGCTTTCAATCCGGCGTACGTGATTATAAATATCACGTAAAACTGAAACGGGAACCTCGCGCTATTAGCCAACTATTGTATGTCAGGAAAATTTGGTTAGATTAATTTTAGCTTTTTGTTACTTAGATGTTTAACTAAAACCTTATATTTGTCAAGTAAAAATTAATTATGAAACAATATGCATTTAGTTCCAAGCCTTAAAATGTTGTTAGTTTGGTTAATTTATTTGGTGAAAATCTTAAGGTTTTTTCGAGCTATTATAACCTACCACAAAGGTTAGTACATATTATTAAAACAGGATATTATTCAACGAGCATGTAATTATAGCTATTACTCACGAAAAAGCAAATTAATCGATTATTGTAAGTCATCGGAAGAATTTGACAGCTATAGCAAAACTCAAAGTAAATTAAGTCACACTGATTTTATTACTTTTCAAGGATGTTTCGTTGTTTTGTACCTCCATGAATTAGTTTCCAGGTTTAGAACAGAACTGTAACTGTCGACAAAATGTCATAACTGTCAAAATTCTACTCATAATGCTATAACATACGTTTGGTGCTGTTTATACTGATTTTACTGGATTTTAAGAGTATTCTGTTCTTTACAGCTTTATGGAGAGGGTTTTGACGGTCGTCATATTTAAAAGTATCCTGAAATTAAGTCAGAAACAGACAACCGAATGTTACAAATTCAAAAATGTACTGATGAAGGTATAAAATGAATTCAGCCAAAGCCACATTGATTTTGTTACTTTTCAAGTATGTTTCGCTGTTTTCTGCTTCTATGGAATTGAATTTGACAGTTTCCAGGATTCGGACACTAAACTGACTACCAAATGTCATAACTGTCAAAATTCCACTCATAAAGCTATAAAATTCGTTTAGTACTATTTATACTGATTTTACTGGATTTAGGATTGTTTTGTAGGTTTCCAGCTTTATGGAGAAGATTTAACCGAATGTCATATTTAAAAATAGACGAAAACTAAGTCAGAAACACACAACCAAAAAAGTTATAAATGCGAAAAATGTACTGATGAAAGTATAAAATGCATTCAACCAGTCACACTGATTTTGTTACTTTTCTAGTATGTTTCGTTGTTTTGTACTTCCATGGGATTGAATTTAACAGTTTCCAGGTTTAGGACAGAACTGTAACTGACGGTCAAATGTCATAACAGCCAAAATTCCACTCATAAAGCTATAAAATACGTTCGGTGCTGTTTATACTGATTTTACTGGATTTTAAGAGTATTCTGTGGTTTTACAGCTTTATGAAGAAGATTTTGACGGTTGTCATATCTAAAAGTATCCTGAAATTAAGTCAGAAACAGACAACCGAATGTTACAAATTCAAAAATGTACTGATGAAGGTATAAAATGCATTCAGCCAAAGCCACATTGATTTTGATACTTTTCAAGTATGTTTCGTTGTTTTGTGCCTCTATGGGATTGAACTTAACAGTTTCCAGGTTTAGAACACTGAACTGACGACCAAAATAACGAACTGTCAAAATACGTTTAGTACTATTTATACTGATTTTACTGGATTTTAAGATTGTTTTGTAATTTTACAGCTTTATGGACATGATCTAACCGATTGTCATATTTAAAAATAGACGAAAATTAAGAGAAACACAACAAAAAGTTATAAATGCGAAAAATGCACTGATGAAAGTATAAAATGCATTCAACCAGTGATTTTGTTACTTTTTAAGTATGTTTCGTTGTTTTGTACCTCTATGGGATTGAATTTGACAGTTTTAGAGAGAGTTTAAAACAGAACAAAAGACAGAGGTGTAACTGACAGCCAAATGATCTGTCAAAATGTAATAATGTAATAGAAAGGAAAATCAAGATTTAGGAATAATACTATGGACTTCATAAGAAGGTAAATATGTTAAATTTGACAAACGATGAAATAAACGTTACATTCAAAACATTTTTGTTTCTGTTTACTGTTACGTCACTCTATTTTACTTTGATTTTTGTTATACTATATTAGTGGTGTCCGCCGGTGGCCTGAACCAGTGAGTAAAGGCCGTGAGTAATGTCAGTCATAGAAAAAATAGTTTCTCTGATGCATGACAACAGTAATGAACTAGGTTTAAGTTGTATTTAAGACACACATAGAAAACGAAAATACATATAAAATGAAAGCAACGACGGTTACTTTACCCAAATCCAGACAAGTGTTTGCCAAAGCTACCAGTAGTGTTAAGAAATAAACAACAAAATTCTCTGTTAAACTGTGCAAAAAAAAAACCGTTTGAAAACTTTTCGATTTATTGAATATGAATTTTCCTTTTAGCTTTCCTGTGAATCTCAAAGCCAAGCTTACCCGTGTCAGGACGCGCCTACCCGAAAGCGCCCGTACATTTTTCCCGAGTGATTTGTGCGTTGTCTCTAAGAAAAATATGTTTTACGTCCTTCTCATGTGTATCTCCCTAAAAGCAATTTGAAACAAGAACAAAATGAGAATCGAGATTCGTGTTCTTAATGTTGCTTTTTATATTTTTGTACATTACGTTCCGTCTGGGATCATCGATCCCTATTTTTCCTTGATGAATTACGTATTTGCTTTTATATTTGTATACGGAATTATACGATAATACCAGCAGACAACAAAGACTGCCTTTTCCCAAAAGACGTATGATAAAGTTCTAGTTTCATTCTCGCCCTCAAATTCTGAAATTATATTTTGCATTATAGTACATACTAATAATTCCAGGTGGGTATGGCTGCTCTCTCTGGCTTTCCCGTCATGAATTAATAAATGGAAAATACGTGTAGATGCATGTCGGGCACCATTACACACGATTTTGTACATATTGTCGAGTTGGAGGTGAGAAGGTTTTGTGTAAATCAACCCTAATTGTAGGAAAGCCCTTGACGATAATGGACTTTTTCTGCTCCAAAGCATAAAAGTTTACACCCCCTTCTCTTCCCGGGCAGGTTATTAGTGCCACCCGTTACTAATTGCGTTAAGAGCAGAAACCCCTTTCCTTAACCCAGAGAATGAAAAATATCGAAATTGCCTAGATTACCTAGCCTGCGCTAACGACAAACCGCAATATTCATAAGCAAAATAATTAAGAAATCAGGTTAATAAGTCATTTCCGAGGTAAACTGGAGGGCCTGGAACGCGGGAAACTGAATTTTGGGAAAAACTGTCCGCTCCCATTTGCGAAATTAATTTTAAACTTGGAGAAGTTTATAAACCGACTGAACTAAGCAATTTGATAAAGTCGAGACTGGGTACGGCGTGATTGATATTACGTTTTAACGCAAATATTGATGTGTTTAAACCCTCAAGTTAAATAATTAAACCCTAAAGTTAGTATATAGCAAAGTTTTAAGTTATAATATTAGTAAATACTTATTGTCTAATTATAATAGTACGCCTAGTTTCTAATGCGTATTAAATTTCAAGAAAATAAGTTTGACGGTAACTTAAGCTGGGAAACCCATATTTTCATTTTTCTTAATAGGTACTAAAGAACAACATTAATGTACGTCAAAAACGGAGTACCATTATCGTACAATATGGTGAATTAACATTTTTTCAAAACAAACGTCATTCGAAAGAGCATAAAAAATACTACAAAATCAACTAAAATTTGTCTCTTCAGCTCTTTGCGTTTCCGAGATATTTGACTTAGCAAAACTAAGACATAACTTGATGTAAATAACAATTATCGATATGTTTCTGGTATTAGTGTATCTAGATTTTAATTTTGTGGCTGTAAAATCACTCATTACGTAACTCAGAGAATTAAAAAATATTGTACAGGGTGTTGCATTTTCGATGATTTTACGGGGTACAGAGAAAACGGTAATAGATAGTACAGAGAAAAAAAGTAGCATACGTGTTCCGATCTCATCTCAAGTTATCAAAAAAGGAAAAAACGGTTTCCGGTAGAAGTTTTGACGTAGAATTCAATGGCGTAGTCGATTTTTTTCTATTACGTTTAGTTTCTGACATATGACAGTAAGTTATATTTTTTTAAATGGAACACCCTATATATTTTTAGTTCATTTAATTCTGTTTATTTTTACTTTTTTAACGGTGTATTAAAACATATGTTTGTAAACGTTAATCTTGGTAATTTGAATCGTTTCCTTAACAAAAAAGTGCTAAATAATATGTATAAAAATACCCACAGTCGAAACAAAATTTGGCTATGTTCATATTAACATGTTACATGTCGTTTATAAACAGTTTTTTCAACTTCTACTTTAAAAACAGTAGAAAATAGAAATGGCCACTTTTCTTATTAAAGTGACGGAAGAACTGTTTGTAACTTAGATTTTTAATACGATTTATTAAAAATATTTAATTTTCTGATGTGTTAGTTTATATGATTTCCGATTTTGTTTGGTATTTTAGATATTGGCCTTTTTTTAGCTTAGCATAGGTCTTTTTTTAAAATAACAGGATTAACCTCTACAAACTTATATGTTGTAATACACCGTTGAAAAGGTAAAAATCAACAGAATTAAATGACGTAAAAATATATAGGATGTACCATTTAAAAAAATTTAACTTACTGTCATATATCAGAAACTAAACGGAATAGAAAAAAACTGACTACGCCATTGGATTCTACATGAAAACTTCTACCGGGAACCGTTCTAACTTTTTTGATAACTTTAAGAGCAACTGAAATACTGAAGAGGTTCAAAAATTACCAATTTTCGAAAACCCCTCTCTCTTCAAAAATTTCTCTCTCTAATTACGTGTGGATTTATGTCACACCAGTAGTGTGAATTATGTCTATTGGACATTCCATTTTTAGGACATCCAAGTATGTAATAATATATAGGGAGTTCTATTTAAAATAGGAAAGTTGTGATCGACTTCCGGCATAAACGGAAGTGCAACCATATTGAAAATATTTTAGTTAGATTGGGCATGCCGACATCAGTATCCTGCCAAATTTTCAAAACTCTCCTATTTATACTTTTTACAATATCAATCGATGTCTTTCGTCGTGGGACACCCTGTATAAAGTTTATAACTGAAAATGTGGGAGGCACTTGTGTTACTGAGATTATACTAGACCCACTTAGTTTAGTGTAGAAAATTTCATTTAAAAATATTCCAAAATGGATAAAAAACTGCTTTGGTTTGAAAACAAGTTGATTTGAGTTTATTTACTTTATTTTTATTTATAAGGTCTAGTCAATCGGTCTAAAGTTTTAAATTTAACTTAAAATGGATCTAAAGTCCAATTTCTAAAATATCAAGAAAAGGGTCTTTTAAAAAACAATACCTATTTTCTTATTTTGTAGTTCCAATAAGTTTACTAGGGCCTATCATTAAGAAAAACATTTGATTACAACAATTAACAACTTAATAAGAGAATGCAAAAACTACTGCGCCTTTCTATTGCAGGTAGAAGCCAACATTTTCTGTAAAGCAGATTAAGTGTGGAATAACTTTTGTTAAAAAAGAAAGATTTTAATTTAAGGGTTTTTCAGTAATACAGTAAAAGCTAGAAAATATACAAGTTTGTAGCACTACAGGAATTAGAGACTATTATATTAACTTAATTCCCTTCATACATAAATAACTGTATTACTCTAGCTTTTTAATATAGTACAAAAGTAGTTTAGTAGTAGTAGTTAAGTTGTTAATAAAATAACTAATAAAAATTAATTTACGAGCATTTCTCTAGAGCAAACTAGCCTTGGTTGATACCCAAATAGTACGTACCACATGCAATAAAGTACGTACTTTGTATGTACAGGGTGCTACATTTTCGTCGTAATAGATAGAAAAAAAATAGCATACGTGTTCTGATCTCTTTTTCTGAGCTGAGATGACTGGCGAAAAGTGGGCGGCGCAAACTTCTTTTGTTTCAAAGATACGGGGGGTTTTTGAAAGTTGGTCATTTTGGAACCTCCTTTGTATTTCATTTGCTATTAAAGTTATCAAAAAAGGAAAAACGGTTTCCGGTAG
This sequence comes from Ips typographus, assembly GCF_016097725.1. Lineage (NCBI taxonomy): Eukaryota > Metazoa > Arthropoda > Insecta > Coleoptera > Curculionidae > Ips > Ips typographus. The sequence goes on from NC_138424.1 coordinate 6,401,903, forward strand.
AAGTTTTGACGTAGAATCCAATGGCGTAGTCAGTTTTTTTCTATTACGTTTAGTTTCTGACATATGACACTAAGTTATATTTTTTTAAATGGAACACTCTATATATTTTTAGTTCATTTAATTCTGTTGATTTTTACTTTTTCAACGGTGTATTAAAATATATAAGGTTGTAAAGGTTAATCTTGGTATTAGAAAAAAAGCGTTTCCTTAACAAAAAAGTGCTAAATAATATGTATAAAAATACCCACAGTCGAAACAAAATTTGGCTAAGTTCATATTAACATGTTACATGTCTTTTATAAACAGTTTTTTCAACTTCCACCTTAAAAATAGTAGAAAATAGAAATAGCCACTCTTCTTATTAAAGTGACGGTAGAACTGTTTGTAACTTAGATTTTTAATAAAATTTATTAAAAATATTTAATTTCTTGATGTGTTAGTTTATATGATTTCCGATTTTGTTTGGTATTTTAGATATTGGCCTTTTTTAGCTTAGCAAAGGTCTTTTTTTGAAAATAACAGGATTAACCTCTACAAACTTATATGTTGTAATACACCGTTGAAAAAGTAAAAATCAACAGAATTAAATGACATAAAAATATATAGGATGTTCCATTTAAAAAAATGTAACTCACTGTCATATGTCAGAAACTAAACGGAATAGAAAAAAACTGACTACGCCATTGGATTCTACATGAAAACTTCTACCGGGAACCGTTCTTCCTTTTTTGATAACTTTAAGAGCAACTGAAATACAGAAGAGGTTCAAAAATTACCAATTTTCGAAAACCCCCCGTATCTTTGAAACAAAAGAAGTTTACGCCGCCCACTTTTCACCAGTCATCTCAGCTCAGAAAAAGAGATCAGAACACGTATGCTACTTTTTTTCTATCTGTTACCGTTTTCTCTGTACCCCGTAAAACCATCGAAAATGCAGCACCCTGTAGAATACTCGTGTGGTATGGCAAATTAATGGACTCATGTACTTCCCACTCGTGAGTATAAAAATGCTCATACCACACTAGTAATGTAAATAACTATTATTGCGATTCGTTTGATAATAAATTCATGTATACAGGGGGTCCCAAAAACACAGTTTTCCACAGTGAACCTAATTTTTGAATTTTGAATAAAAACCTCAATTTTTTATTGTTTAAAACATTCAACAATTTATTCAAACATTTTTTTTTCATGCAAAATACTTGGATTTCCATGCAGAATCCTCATTTGAAAAAAATAAAGTTTACAGTTGGAACTTCTTCTTGGGTCACCTTTTAAGTCCTGTATAATTGAATTTATCATCAAAAAATCGCCATGAAAAATAAAAACTGGAGTTTTTTTTCCAGAAAATCAACTCTTCATTTTTAAAACATTTTTTCCACTACTAACATGATAAACATATCATTATTGACCGATTAGTAACTTGAAAAATTAGTTTTCTCTTCCTTAATGACCTCAAAAATAGAGTCTAATCTCTAGTTCTACAGTCTGGCACTAACAGATAACTAGGTTAGGTTAGGTTAGGTTATATGTATATCTTAATAGATATTGACATTATAATTTACCTAGGTCAATAATATTTTCTTTTTTGTTGTGTTTGTGTCAGATTAGAACTAGAGATTAGGTCAACAATGACCATTAAGATGGAGAAACCGAATTTCACAAGTTACTAATCGGTCAATAATGTTATGTTTATCCTGTTAGTAAAGGAAAAAATAGGTTATTTACATTATTTAATAGTTATTACTATCGCAAATTTAAAGAATTTTGTTTGTAAGTTAACCAAACCTAACCTAACCTACAAAGTTTCTTATAAAAATCGGTGTATCGTATCCGGCCGCGTTATGAACTCGATAACACTTCTCAAATTTACAGCATATTATGATTCGTTGAAATTCTCGCGCTTTATTGAATGCCACGGCACGCAAGAAAAATGATTTCCAAAAGCCGTCACAGTAAATCGTAAATATTAAGAGGCGTTTTATTATATTTTAAGCTTCGCGAGATCTTTGTCGTAATAAGGTTACCAGTCGCAACTCGCGGCCTGTCAGATAAAAAGACACGAAAGCGTCTCTCCCTCTAAAAGTTGATTGTTATTTGATGTTCGGAAGGAATTTTAATAACATTCGAGACTTCGACTCGTTTCTTAAAATATAATATGCACAAATTTGCCGTGCGATTCTCCCAGTTTGTTTGGAATGTTTTTGGGACATTTATTAGGGAGAACGATTACGTATTGTCAGAATGTCAACACTCCTATTATTGCTCTGTGAGCGTTTTTTTCTAGTTCGCTTGCTAGTTGGATGTGTGATTATTTATTGGCAGGATGGATTGCTTTTTTGAGCCATGCGGATCGTTGCCGAAAAAATCGGATTAAACTTTTATGCAGTCGCTTTTTTATTGGTTGTTTTCTCGCGCGGCATATGGGACCCGAAAATTTCATATCGCTACCAAGTTCCTGGTTGTCACCAATTATTTTCGATGCGAGCGACAAAAGCAATTTGCTAGTTGTTTAAGTAAGGATTATGTTTTCCGATAAATTGACACGGTCACTGTAAATTATTGTTGTTGACGTTCTGACCGCCATTAATCGGAAATAATTTTGATTAAATTCTATTTTCGCATTATTGTGCCACTTTAAACTGGTATGTTCTAATAGGCAACGCTTGTGTATTCTCTTTTAAAGCTGAAAATGTTAATTTAACTGTACTACCTTGTCAAAACTAATTTTAAATTTTACTCAGAGATACTCTAAATTACTCTTAAATCATAACACAAAACAGCAGAGCAAAAAACATTTTTAATATGGATAAGGTCAGACGTCAAGCCCAGAACTTTAGAAACACCAAACAAACTTTGCGCAATTCATATTCGAAGGAAACTTGGCCCATTTTTTACGGTAAATACCTATTTTGCCTTAATGCGTCCGCCCCAAAATTGCCTATGGCGGATTACAAATTCATCGAGAAGCCATCATGCTTGAGGAACGAAGTTTTATTAGTTTTTCCTTTGGAATATTTGATTCTTCTTATGTTCACGAAACCAGTGCCAGTTTTTTCGTTTCACGCGAGACTAATTTCAATAATATGCAAATTGATCACTTCCAGATTCGAAACGATGTTAATAATAAGTCTCCAGATGCAGAATATTTTCCTAATTAACATAGCTACAAATTCGGGCGTGTCTAAATCCCGGCCATATTTATGCGGAGCAATAAATCATCCCCAAATTTGCCCTTGGAGGGAGGGCGGAGGAAGTTGCCCTCGTTGGCAACCATTCTATTCTTATGTCCCAGATCTTTTATAAAACTTTAGTTTTTTTTCAGTTTGTTTATCCGCCTGATTGCTCAAGAAAGCTATAATTTCGAGTCGTTGTAGTATTCTGAGTAGTGTAATTCGGTTCACGTTATTTTGAAAACTGTTATTTTTAGTTCCATTTGTGTAATAATGTAGGTGGGTTTTTTCCTTTTAAATACATCCTTAGAAAAAAAGTTTGAATGTCAGCTGTGACTGAAGGTAATTAAGCACACTTTTTAAAGTTGGCAGATAATTTCATACTCTTTAAGGAAGGTTTGCCTGTAGCTTGTATGTTTGTCCCCATTATTTTTCACACTTTTTCACAAAGTTTATTTGTTGAACAAATAACAAATCTATTACAAATTACTGTTTATGGTTTTATATTTTTATTTCATAACAGTACTGAAGTGAAAATTCTTCAACAACAAATAATGTACTTTTCGTTTTGAATTTATTTGGATTGTAGTGTTTTTACTTGTAATTTAATTTTAAGAGTGTGTTTAAGCTATTTGTGTAGCTGGGAAGCTTGCAAAATTAGCATTATTTAATTAATCTACCTATACAGGGTGTCCCACGACGAAAGACATCGATTGATATTGTAAAAAGTATAAATAGGAGAGTTTTGAAAAGTTGGCAGGATACTGATGTCGGCATGCCCAATCTAACTAAAATATTTTCAATATGGTTGCACTTCCGTTTATGCCGGAAGTCGATCACAACTTTCTTATTTTAAATAGAACACCCTATATATTATTACATACTTGGATTCCTCACAAAATTCTGACCAACTTTTGTGTACAATACTCTATGCCTATCTCTATCCGTTTTCGAAATATTTGATGTTTTTCCAAAAAAGTGACAGTTGCAACGCTCAACATATTTTTGTACTCTGTCAAAACCGTATTTCATTTTGCAATGAAACTTTGGGTTATTGTAAATAAAGGATCGTTTTATCAAACTGAGGGTGCGTAATGACTCATTTGTATACAGGGTCGTTAAAAAAAATCATAAACTTGCCACTAAAAAAAATGAAAAATCTCAAGTTTTTTAAATAGAAACCCAAATTTTTTATGACGGAATCATTTTGAGCATTAAAAATTACTATACGTTTTAATTTACTTGCCTATACCTAAATCCAACCCATTTCGTTTTATTTGAGAATAAACATTTTTTATTCATAAAACTCCAGATTTCTTGAAAATTTCTCTCTCTAATTACGTGTGGATTTATGTCACACCAGTAGTGTGAATTATGTCTATTGGACATTCCATTTTTAGGACATCCAAGTATGTAATAATATATAGGGTGTTCTATTTAAAATAAGAAAGTTGTGATCGACTTCCGGCATAAACGGAAGTGCAACCATATTGAAAATATTTTAGTTAGATTGGGCATGCCGACATCAGTATCCTGCCAAATTTTCAAAACTCTCCTATTTATACTTTTTACAATATCAATCGATGTCTTTCGTCGTGGGACACCCTGTATAAAGTTTATAACTGAAAATGTGGGAGGCACTTGTGTTACTGAGATTATACTAGACCCACTTAGTTTAGTGTAGAAAATTTCATTTAAAAATATTCCAAAGAGGATAAAAAACTGCTTTGGTTTGAAAACAAGTTGATTTGAGTTTATTTACTTTATTTTTATTTATAAGGTCTAGTCAATCGGTCTAAAGTTTTAAATTTGACTTAAAATGGATCTAAAGTCCAATTTCTAAAATATCAAGAAAGGGTCTTTTAAAAAACAATACGTATTTTCTTATTTTGTTGTTCCAATAAGTTTACTAGGGCCTATCATTAAGAAAAACATTTGATTACAACAATTAACAACTTAATAAGAGAATGCAAAAACTACTGCGCCTTTCTATTGCAGGTAGAAGCCAACATTTAAAGCAGATTAAGTGTGGAATAACTTTTGTTAAAAAAGAAAGATTTTAATTTAAGGGTTTTTCAGTAATACAGTAAAAGCTAGAAAATATACAAGTTTGTAGCACTACAGGAATTAGAGACTATTATATTAACTTAATTCCCTTCATACATAAATAACTGTATTACTCTAGCTTTTTAATATAGTACAAAAGTAGTTTAGTAGTAGTAGTTAAGTTGTTAATAAAATAACTAATAAAAATTAATTTACGAGCATTTCTCTAGAGCAAACTAGCCTTGGTTGATACCCAAATAGTACGTACCACATGCAATAAAGTACGTACTTTGTATGTACAGGGTGCTACATTTTCGTCGTAATAGATAGAAAAAAAATAGCATACGTGTTCTGATCTCTTTTTCTGAGCTGAGATGACTGGCGAAAAGTGGGCGGCGCAAACTTCTTTTGTTTCAAAGATACGGGGGGTTTTTGAAAGTTGGTCATTTTGGAACCTCCTTTGTATTTCATTTGCTATTAAAGTTATCAAAAAAGGTTTCCGGTAGAAGTTTTGACGTAGAATCCAATGGCGTAGTCAGTTTTTTTCTATTACGTTTAGTTTCTGACATATGACACTAAGTTATATTTTTTTAAATGGAACACTCTATATATTTTTAGTTCATTTAATTCTGTTGATTTTTACTTTTTCAACGGTGTATTAAAATATATAAGGTTGTAAAGGTTAATCTTGGTAATTAGAAAAAAAGCGTTTCCTTAACAAAAAAGTGCTAAATAATATGTATAAAAATACCCATAGTCGAAACAAAATTGTGCTAAGTTCATATTAACATGTTACATGTCTTTTATAAACAGTTTTTTCAACTTCCACCTTAAAAATAGTAGAAAATAGAAATAGCCACTCTTCTTATTAAAGTGACGGTAGAACTGTTTGTAACTTAGATTTTTAATAAGATTTATTAAAAATATTTAATTTTCTGATGTGTTAGTTTATATGATTTCCGATTTTGTTTGGTATTTTAGATATTGGCCTTTTTTTAGCTTAGCATAGGTCTTTTTTTAAAATAACAGGATTAACCTCTACAAACTTATATGTTGTAATACACCGTTGAAAAGGTAAAAATCAACAGAATTAAATGACGTAAAAATATATAGGATGTACCATTTAAAAAAATTTAACTTACTGTCATATATCAGAAACTAAACGGAATAGAAAAAAACTGACTACGCCATTGGATTCTACATGAAAACTTCTACCGGGAACCGTTCTAACTTTTTTGATAACTTTAAGAGCAACTGAAATACTGAAGAGGTTCAAAAATTACCAATTTTCGAAAACCCCCCGTATCTTTGAAACAAAAGAAGTTTGCGCCGCCCACTTTTCGCCAGTCATCTCAGCTCAGAAAATGAGATCAGAACACGTATGCTACTTTTTTTCTATCTATTACCCTTTTCTCTGTACCCCATAAAACCATCGAAAATGCAGCACCCTGTACTATGTACGTCGTGTTGCTATTTGGGTATAGTTATTGCTAATCGTTATTTTACTTAATTAAAAAATATGTCAAAATACTATAACACACCAAACCGAAACGGAACATGCACAACGTGCGTGAATAGTAAATCAGCATATTAATATATTATTAAAATTAACATATTACACACGTAGAGCGATCGCACTTTGCAACGCACTGCCACACGCACTGATGAGCGATAACGCCGAAACAGGGGTCATTTCTGACTTGAACCATTTTAGATGATTGGTAATTTTTTAAACGTACATTAAATATGAAGTTTACTGGTTAGCCATATAAACCAAATTTTCCAAACCAATGCTTTTAACGCACACAACTGATCATTGTTGCAATTGAAAACGTGTATGTCATATCCACGTAAGTTATGATAATCTAACTGGAAAATGTTGTTTGTGCAGTGTTAATGAACCTCTAAACAGTGCTTAGTTTGTGATTGGTTAAGAAAATCAGCCTTCAGCTTGCTGTTTTTTTTAACCAATCACAACTCTAAATAGTACTGTGATCTAATAAAAAACTTCACATGCGTACTTCACCACGTAATTGCGACTAAATTCGACAACATCGTCCTCAAACATCTATTTTTAACGAATTTGAGGCTCTTGCAATTAACGTAAATTTCACAATAGCTAACATGTTTGAGTAACTACGTTCGTGGGGGGGACCATTAACGGCCCCGAATTAGAAACTTCCTAGAGCTATCCGGTCCAATCAATAATTTGGTGATACTCCAATAAACTTGAAACTTTACGTGCAGCATCATGATGCTATTCACCTTTACTCTAATTGATTATTCAAATTAATTCAAAGACTGTTTCTATAACTAACTAAGTGAAGATAGGAACAAAGCCATCCTCCCGCTTTTGAAGTTATCTTCTATTGTTCTATTTTGTGTGTTAACTCCCTTTTGATGAAATATATTAATTAGCGCTGTTTCGTCTAACTCGCGTACATTGCCTGACACTTGCTGTCCTGTTTTTTTTTTTTGTTGAATTACATTTTATGAGTTGTTGATGATTATTTGCAGTGCCGCGGTGGATGGCAAAGTAATTTCGGAAATTATCCCTCTTTAAATCTAGCAAATTAATCTGGCTGCTTCCAGCTCCGGGTCAGGATGAGAAGAGGAAACGAGAGAGAGAGAAAATACAGAGCACAATTCGATTACGTGCATGAAAATATTTGCACGATGACATAATATAGGAGCAGCAGACTACGACGATTCACCAGGGCATAGTGGAAGTAATTTTAACTAGAGAATGAAACCCACCCGGAAGATACTAATGTTTGAACATTAAATAATTTGTTTAACCCGGTATAATAAAAGGAATGAATATCTGCGTTTGAGTGGTTAGTTTTAAATAGGACAGCTTTGCAAATGGGAAATTTATTCTTGGAATGGCCTCGTTCATATTTTCTGTAATACAAGAACGAGTCGAAATATCGACGTTTCTAAACCGCCTTTATTTATGGTTCGCGCAATCGAACTCCAATGCAATAACATAATCTGGACACAATAAATTACATTTAAAGTTAAAACATTATTCCCTTCCAGTCTGATTTATGCTTCCTTCCAAACCCAACGATATTGTATTGCTGCTCCAGCATGAAGAGTCATGCAAAACAATGACCTTAATACCAGTTAATATCGCTTTTGTGTTCAAAGTCTTGTCTTTGTGTTTAATACAACATGTGATTGATTATACCTACCATACAAAAATACACTTTTGAATCTATTACTGAAACAGAGCGCCATTAGTGAACGCTTTGAAAATTCCGATCGCAAATTATCCGATACAAGTATGTCTCATTATCTAGGAAAATACAATCGATATTGAAATGATAGTGATAAATCACGTCAGTCTAGATTGGACGGGAAATATTAAACATTCTGCTGGCGTTTACTTTAAATTATTGATTCGACTGCAGCTTTATAAATGATGTAATTAAAATATCGAGCTGCAGTTGCAGTTTTTGCATTGTACCTGTTTTAGCAAATCGTAATCAAATTATTTTATTAGGGGCAGAGTTAATAAATGTTAAACTATAAGAATAGCACACCAATCCGTTGACAAGACCGGAAGAAGTAAAATGAGGTTACTACTTAAAGCGTGTAAAAGCTCATTCGGTGGAATGATCGAATTTGAAAACTCGGCTAAACTTAAACGACTAAGACTAAAATTAGTTTTTGAAACCAGACAAAAGTATCCAGGATGTCTAGAAAACTATTATACAGAGTGGCCCAATTCTAAACAGTAACAGTTACAACTTCGGTTAAATTGGACAAAAGATGTAAAGTTTACAACTTAACATCTCAAGAAACTATTGTCAAATTAAATAAAATGTTTTAAGTAAAAGTTAGTATAGCAAAATTTAAGGATAAATAAAAAAAATTAAAATTTTGAAGCTTTACAGAATGAATTTAAATTTAACAAAATAGCACTTAAGTGTTTTGGAAGTATGGCAACTGTCAAGTATTTAAATAAAATATCAAATTAAGGGCATTACTTTTAGCGTCTTGTTGTGAAACCGACCATTTTTTCTAAAAACTTTTTTAAATTGGAAAATCAATTTTTTATTTCTCTTTGGCTAGAATAGGTTTACCACATTTCCTGAGGCCCTTTAAATGAGTTTTGCATGTTTTTAATAAAATGTATTTTGGCAGAATTGCGCACTGAATTTACTAAAGATAGGCTCAAATAGCTTAGCTAGCAGATCGTGGTCTTTCAAGGGTTATAACTGTCCTTTATTTATTTTTAGCTCGTTAGCTCCAAAGGTTTCAAAGATTGGAACATCAGAGAACCTGTCTAAAAATATTTTCAACTTTGACGCCAATAAAAAAAGCAAAAGTAAGGTTGAAATTTGTTTGGAAATTTGGCAGAATTAGAACAGACAAATTTTGTCACAAAACTCATAAATTTTGACAACGATGTCACAATCTAATTTTGTAGAAAACTAGAAAAATCATTGTTTATTCAACTTTTTTACTAGTGAATTTTGGATATGTGATTCTGCATTAAATTCTCATTAATTCACATCAAAAATGGCGTCGATAACTTTTCACTTCTGAATATCTTGATTCTAAGTATATTTCTTTGGAAACTGTGAAATCAGACACTGCTAGTGGCCAAGTCTGTCAATTCCATAGAAATTATTTTAACGACAATTTTATTCAGAGGTAAAAGTACCGATCCTAAGTTGTTTTTCTTTAATACAGGGTGGTCCAGTTTTAAATGTCAATAATTCACCGATCAATAGCCAATTAAAAAATAAGTTGACATTCATTATGTCATTTTCCTGAAAAGTGCTTCCTAAGGAAAATACAGTCCTTCAAATTTCTGTTTAAAAAATCGTTTTTTTTGTCATAACTGTCAGACCGTTGGAGCAATATTGATCAAATTTGGAACAAACACTGTATTACACGTTATTACGGTCAAAGACCCAAAACTAACCCAACCCAACAAAAAAATTGTGTTGGAAGCGGAAAATTCCCTTAAGAAGTTTAAAAAATATTATTGTAGCCAGTTTTCATAGTTTCCAGACAAACTAAAAGACTTTAGTTTTGAAAATTGAATTAGAAAAGATAAAAATTTCAGAAGCTTAAAAATTGTGTTTGGGACCAGTTTTCATGCAAATCGAGAGACTTTAATAGTAAAAATTGACTTGTAGACATAAAAACTACTTTTTCAAGAACTTGTTACTACAAATTCATACATTTAAACCTTAAAAATTGACTTGAACCCCAAAATGTGACTGAACTAATGAAAAGTGACATCAGAAGCTTAAAATTTGCATTTGAATTAAGTTTTCATAATTTGAAGACAAATTTCAATATTTTAGTCTTGAAAATAGTCTTAGATGCAGGACATTGACATTAGATTCATTAAAATTGTCTTGAAAACGAACTTTTCGTGCTTTTTACTTTGCTTTTCATTTTCTTCGAATTCTGGACTATTTTTAGTCCTTCAAAACTGCTTTCAGCTGGGAAAATCGAGTTTCAAGACTATCTTTACCAAGTTATTGACATAGCAAACTTAAAAAACAATTTTTACATTCTTCATAGACTTAAAATGGCATTCCAAGCTTTGTCACTATTAAATCGACTTCTAGACACCTCAGTGCTAAAAATTCGGGTATTTCTTAATAAACTAGACTGTTTTTAGTGTTTTAAGGCTGTTTTCAGTGCCTTAAATCGAGTTTCAAGACTATCTTTACAAAGTTTTTGACTTATCAGGCCTAAAAGCCAATTTGTCCACTGACCATAATCTTGAAAATGTTATTTTAAGCTTCTTCACTATTAAATTGACTTCTACACTCATAGGTGCAATAAATTGTAGCATCTCTAAGAAATTCAGACTGTTTTTACTGCTTTTTAAGACTGAAAAATCGAGTTTAAGACTATTTCCAAAAGTCAAGTTTCTTCAGTAATAAAAGTTAAAAATTTTGGTACCAAATACTACAATAATAGTCTTGAGAACTAATTTTTAGAAATAAAGTAGTCCGAAAATTTAATTTACTTCTAGACTTGTTGTCCAGTCCAGAAAATTGAGTTGTACACCAATTAAAGTCTTGAAATATACTTTTGGACTGTCTTTAGTCCTAGTAAAGTCAGTTCTAGCATTAAAAGTCAACTTTTATACTATTTTTAGTAGTAAAAAATGAGTTTCATGCACAATATAATCTTTGTCTTGATTTCCGGACTTTTTTTAGTTCTTGAATGCCAGTTTCAGACACTCAACCAGGATGGCAGTCTGAGAAAGCGAATCATAAGAAAATTCCTAGTAGTAAAAAAGTTTTTAGACTATTCAGTACAAATTTGGACTTTCACAAGTCTTGGATGTTCAGTTTTAAACTATAAAACGATTTTTTAATTTGAAATTTGGAGGACTGTATCTTCCTTAGGAAATGTTTTTCAGAAAAATGACATAATGCAAGTCAACTTATTTTTTGATTGGCTATGAAATGGTGAATTATTGACACTTAAAACTGGACCACCCTGTATAAACGTTCTAAATAGTTTTTTTACCATATTCTCTCTAACATCCATCAAATCAGTGCTAGAAAAATACAAACTAGATATTCGCCTGGAAAGTTCAGGAAACTGGGTCACTTTTTTATTTTTGCTGATCCCACTAAATTATTGCCTTTTTTGCCAGATTTTTAAATACTAAAACATAAGTATAGACATAGTTTGAGGTTTTTTTGTCTTGCATTTTGTCATGTACCAAAAGTAAATTAACACTTAATGCCACATGGGAATATTTGATTAGCGTGATAATGTAGGCAAACCCCATTTTTATTTTTTACGCTGCAAAACTATCCAGGGATTTTTATCTGGCCGTTCCAATCGGTGAGGGTCATTAAAAGCGTCATTTATAAATTTCTAATGATAATTTTCTCGTTTAGCGAGTGTTTTATTAATTAATATGGCTTATAATGGTGGCTGGTTTCTCCAGAGGTACAGTCCAGACTAAAAAAAAATTATTTCCTAATTTATGTGCGTTGTTGTGGGTAATAGTAGCAGTTCAGTTAGCACCCATATATCAGTCAATTTGTGCCCGGGGCGCACACCTTAAATCACCCCAATAATCCCCAACTTCCGCCTTGTCAGAAAGGGTTATTACCTACGAGTGTCCCTCCGGATGTGTTATCAAACATAGGGCTGAATATTTACTCTCGCTTTGATCTTTCCAATCTCGGTCAGCAAATAGGCCTTTTAATATCAGTCTCTTCGTATGTCAACCAAAAGAAAATTTTAAATAATTCTGTAACGTTTACACAGTCAGTAATAATGATTTGTTTTTACCCACACTCAGACGCATTAAACATCCTTTCCTCGCTTACAAATCGTTTCGTGACGAAATTTAATTTTATCTCCCTATTCCGCTGTTAAATCGTCGGTTTTTGTGCCACCTCCAGAAATAATTGTCATTAATTTCCTCACATGACACTTTCGGCGAAACTGTTAACGAAAAACCCGTTTTAATTTATTCGAACAATGGCGGCCAAGAGTTTTTATCTGGTCCGGTCAGTTTGCGTGTTTCTCTAATTTTCCTCGCGCCAGGTGGTGTGTTGAAGTGTTTAAATTACAATCTAAATATTTTCTGCACGTCTTTTTTCACAAACAGTTTTGTTAATGTCACTTAATTCAGTTTTGTAGTTAAGTCATTCTTGTTTCATAGATAGCTACTAAACTCACAGCCTAAATCACTATGGATCTGTTTGCAGATAGAATCTCCAACTAGTAATCTGGTCACAAGTCAGAAAACGTCATGGTCATGTGAGCATTCAATCAATGAAACTTGACATTTATTGTTTCTAAGTTGGAAACCAGTCAGTAAACAGACATAATGAAATTCTCATAATTTTTGGTCCGGGAGAAATATCAATTGCTGCTTTAAACTAATGCAACATAAGGCACCAGTAAAACAAAATATTGGCTTTATTGTTTTTAATCACGTTAGCTACAAAACTTTGGTTTTCAATATTGTAATAGTAGTAAACCGGATAATGCACTTTATCAGATAACCGGGTATAAGGTAAAGTCATCAAATACAACTGTGTATCATACAATCAAAAATTATGCTGTATGGATATAAGAACTGTGTGTCTTACAGTCATAAGTTTGCACTAGAAGATTGTAACTTGGCAGTTTTTTTTAAACTATTTAAACACATTTAGACTTTCTCGTTGCTGTGCTCTAAATATAGAGAACCTTCTTGCAAAGACAATACACCCGTTACGTGCCTCAGACTTGATCTGGAGAGTTTGCCAAGACAAGGGCTCAAGTGGGATGTGACTCTTTAGAAAGCTTCAGCGGACTTTAAATGCGGATTTACTTTTTAATAAGTTTTTTGCTTAGCTTCGGTATTATTAAACGGCACATACACCTCCTCGGCGGGCATACAATCTGCTCGGTTCAACTCCTCGATTCCACTTTCTTGACCTCAATTTCCCTGCAAACCGATAAGGGGGTCCATAAATTTAAATGCTAAACTAACACCACTCAACACCTCTAAATCAAACTTTATTGTTTGCGTATCTTTTAGGGGTTGGAGTTTTATCTAAACAAAACTTTAAACTCGAAGATGTTGAGTAAATAGATGAGTCTTGGAAATAGAAGCAAGTGTTAGCTTAGAGTTTTACCGTCATAAACGTGGAATTTATAGATTTTCGACGAGCTCTTTGTTTGGTTTTTGTACGTGTTGTCTCAACTGTTTTGTGAGACGTTTAGTGTCAATTTTCAAGTTGTATGACACAATTAATGAGTATAAAAAACTTCCAGACACGAGAATTATTACAGAGACAAGATAAGCATTCGCGAATAACCGGTTTTAGAGGTAACGACCGGAAAACTGGGTTGGGGGCTAGGAAACTGGTTAGATCATATTCGACACACGTCTGTCACCCGTGTCACGATGCGCCCATTCTTTTCTCCAATTTATCGATCGCGTCTCGGATCTCTCTAATATAATAAAATACGACACGAGCGTCGTTTGTAAAGTATTCCCGATAAAATGGCCGCTCATTGTTTCACACGGCGTCGCCGGAGATACCGGTTGATTAATGATGCCGGCGACTTGTCGTCTCCTGGAGAAAATTCCGACCACATTTGCGTCTTCTTGTTACTAGGAGAAGAATTTATTAAGGGTGCTGCGGAATTTGCCTTCGAGCTTTTTGGGGATGCGGTTTGCCAGCGTCATTTTGTCATATCATGTTGCATTTATCCGGTACATAAATAAACTACCATCCCAGATGCTAGAAATTGAATTGGCTTACTCCAAAAAGGTCAATAACTTCAATTCAACATTCAATTCACCTATATGATATAATCTATTTCTGGTTTTAGCTCAAATCTTCTAATTACTAGCTTAGCTTTATATCTATTATTTTCCTTAACTCGACAAACACTTACTACGATTTTGTTGTTTTTAGCTGCCTGTCACAATACACCAAGTATAACTTTTTTTCAGTCCTATTCTCATTTATAGCTTCCCTGTACGACAGCGTTACATTGAATTTTGACATATTTTTTTACAACATTTTTAACTTAATTGGTTGGATACTAATGGAAATTGGTGGTGTTAGTGCTAAAATTTGGCAGTAGAAAGACTTTTTTTAGTGTTCAAATTCGTCAGTAAAAATGACAAAATTGACTCATTTAGTTCTACAACATGACAGTAAAAACGCTGAAATTTAGATTTTTACGAATCAAATTTGAGACCAAAAATGATGAAATTGACTGTTAGTAGTGTTCAAAGCTCGGTTCAAAGTGTAAAAACGCAAGAACTTACGTTTTTATTGCTTAAACTTCACAACAAAAATTACAAAATTCACTGTTTGAGTGCATACATTTAACAGCAAAAATTTTGAAAACGATTGTTCTAGACTTCAATTTGACCGTAGAAATTATGAAATTGATTAGTTTAGTGCTCTAGCATGACAGTAAAAACGCTGAAATTTAGATTTTTAGTGCCCAAATTTGATAGCAAAAATGATGAAATTGACTGTTTTAGTGCATAGATTTAACAGCGAAAATGATGAATTTTTTTAGTGTCTAAATATGTCAGTAAAGTTGATACAATTTACTGGTTTAGTGTTCAAATTTACTAGGAGGTACAAATTTTGAAAATGATTGTTTAAGTCTTCAAATTTGACAGTAAATAAGATAAAATTAACTTTTTTAGTGTTCAAATTTGTCAGTGTAATTTAATGCTCTAATTTGGCAGTGAAAATGATAAAATTTACTGATTTAATTCCCAAATTTACCAGGACAAACTACGAAAATAGCTGTTTTATCTCCAAATTTAGCAGTAAAAATGATGAAACTGTCTAATTTAATTTTCCAACATGACAGTAAAAACGCTGAAATTTAGATTTTTACTATTCAAATTTGAGACCAAAAATGATGAAATTGACTGTTTTAGTGCTCAAATTTGGCAGCAAAAATGATGAGATTGACTAGTTCTTCAACATGACAGTAAAACACAAGAAATTAGATTTTTAGTGCTTAAATTTCACACAAAAATTATGAAATTTACTTGTTTAGTGCTCAAATTTACCAGTACAAATTTTGAAAACAATTGTTCTAGACCTCAGATTTGACCGTAAAAATTATGAAATTGATTAGTTTAGTGCTCCAGCATGACAGTAAAAACGCTGAAATTTAGATTTTTAGTGCTCAAATTTGATAGCAAAAATGATGAAATTGACTGTTTTAGTGCATAAATCTTGGCATAAATTTAACAGCAAAAATTATGAATTTTTTTTAGTGTCTAAATATGTCAGTAAAGTTGATACAATTTACTGGTTTAGTGTTCAAATTTACTAGGAGGTACAAATTTTGAAAATGACTGTTTAAGTCTTCAAATTTGTCAGTGAAAATGATAAAATTTACTGGTTTAGTTCACAAATTTACCAGTACAAATTTTGTAAAAGTCAAATTTTGCAGTGAAAATCAATCTCAATAATTTCAAGTTTGAGAGCAAAAATGATTAACTTAGTACTAAAAATAATTAAATTTACTGGTTTAGTGCTCAAATTTACCAGTACAAGCTACGAAAATGGCTGTTTTAGTCATCAAATTTGACAGTAAAAACGATTTCAAATTTGGCAGTGAATATGATAAAATTCACTGGTTGTGCTCAAATTTGACAATACAAATTATGAAAATTACGGTTTTAGTCCTCAAATTTCATAGTAGAAATTATATAGTTGTGTAGTTTAATGCTTTAATTTGGCAGTGAAAATGATACAATTTACTGATTTAGTTCTCAAATTTACCAGGACCAACTACGAAAATAGCTGTTTTAGTCTCCAAATTTAGTAGTAAAAATGATGAAATTGACTGTTTTAGTGCATAAATTTAACAGCAAAAATGATGAATTTTTTTAGGGTCTAAATATGTCAGTAAAGTTGATACAATTTACTGGTTTAGTGTTCAAATTTACTAGGAGGTACAAATTTTGAAAATGACTGTTTAAGTCTTCAAATTTGACAGTAAAAACGATAAAATTAACTTTTTTAGTGTTCAAATTTGTCAGGAAAAATGATAAAATTTGCTGGTTTAGTTCACAATTTTACCAGTACAAATCTTGAAAATGACTGCTGTAATATTTAAAATTTTGCAGTGAAAATCAATCTCAATAATTTCAAGTTCGAGAGCAAAAATGATTAACTGTTTTGGTGCTTAAATTTAGTAGTAAAAATAATTAAATTTACTGTTTTAGTCCTCAAATTTCATAATCATCAAATGTGACAGTAAAAATGATAAAATACACTGGTTGTGCTCAAATTTAACAATACAAATTATGAAAATTACTGTTTTAGTCCTCAAATTTCATAGTAGATATTATATAGTTGTGTAGTTTAATGCTTTAATTTGGCAGTGAAAATGATAAAATTTACTGATTTAGTTCTCAAATTTACCAGGACCAACTACGAAAATAGCTGTTTTAGTCTCTAAATTTAGCAGTAAAAATGATAAAACTGACTAATTTAATTTTCCAACATGACAGTAAAAACGCTAAAATTTAGAATTTTAGTGCTTAAATTTGTCAGCAAAATCATGAAATTGACTTTTTTAGTGCTTAAATTTTGCAGTAAAACTAATAAAATTTACTGGGTTAATGCTCAAATTTACAAATACAAATCATGAAAATGACCCAAATTTGACATTAGAAATAATGTAATCGTTTAATTTAGTGCTTTAATTTGGCAGAAACGATGATAAAATTGACTGGTTTCGTCCACAAATTTAACAATTTAACAGAATAAATGTATACACATATGAAATTTTCTGAGATTCTAAACTGGTGGAAGTAAATTGTGAATTCAACTTTTTAAACCACATCAAGTGGATATTTCAGTTTTTTAACAATTATATACAAGGAAGCCTAAAAATGGCGGTTGGTCCCCAGTGGTCCAAAATTCCAGATTCCTATAACTTTCTCCCTGAAACATTTAATGACAGACGTGGTTTAAACCAGTGTTTGCTTAGATTTCTTCATAGCCACACCCAACGACCCTCTAAACAATGTCAGATGAGTGCATTACATTATTCATAGTCTAACGGGCAGCTGTTGTGTATAATTTAAACGCGCCCACTGTCCTGGGTTTAAGGAACTGGCACGGTCTTATTGATTTGTATGGAATAATTGAGGTCTGCAACGTTGAGGTGTAATGAAACTTAATGACTAGCTAAAGCAAACGTTTCGATCGCAATGTGACCTACTGCTAGCATTTCGTAGGTACCTAATTCATATAGTTTCGGGAGGCCGCAAATCGCCTCGGCCTGACCCTAATCAGCGAGTAGGCAAACAACAACACGACCGCGATCCTGTTTTTGTTAATTTCCGCCCAACTAAAACATTTATCCGCCATTAAATGGCGATAAAAGGGTCTGCGGCGGCCATATTGACATGGCTAAACCAACACAATTTGCCGCCGATGTCCAGGATTAATTAGCGACCTACATCTTGATTTCAGTTTCGAATTCACGTTGACGGCTCAGAACTTTCAAATCCAAAATATATGACGGGTTTCCTTTCATTCTGTTTGGCTGTACTCGGGTGTTCAGAGTGCCATTTTAAACTAATCTGCTTCGGTAAAGCATTGAAAACGTCTGATTATTTTCATTGATAGTCACAAATGGAATTTTTGACAAAACTGGGTTAGCACCATACGAGTGAGCCAACAATTTGCGTAAATTACAGCTTACAAAAGAATAAGGGCAATAAAAGCCGTTAGTTTTCACTGTACGTGAAAAGAAAACTAGTGCACCATATAGAAAGATGGCAAAAGATGCCAGCTTAAGAAAGCAATGGAAACTCAGCTATACTGCGTCTCTGGAGAGCGGCAAGTTTCCCGGGTAAAAGCGCTGAGGTATTAAAATTTCACGACTATCTCTAATGCAAACTATCTAGCGAAAGGTCCCGGCCATATTGAAAAATTTATGCCACAAGGCGGCGCTTGCGACGCCATTTCTTTTATTGTAAACCTTAAAAATGGGGGACGTCGGACTTAACCGAAATGATTTGCTCACTTTTACAAAACTGTTCTGGCTCAGTTTACATTAACGTTTCATCACTATCAAACGCTTATAGGAATTTTCCACTAAATAAATTTTCAAAGCGAGGCATCCGGATAAATCCACCTAAACAACGGAAAAGCGCAGACCACTAAAAGCCCAAATATAAAGCAATACCCAACGTATCAAAGAGCCAATAAGCTTTTGTTTCGGGTAATTTTTTCGAAAACGCTTTGCGGCTTCCTGCATTTAAATAGCTGAATGATGTTTTAGTCATTTCTGTTCGCAAACACTCTGGTGACTCGTTAATTTTTGAAATTGTCCGAAGCGTCAAAAATTACTCGGCCTTTTTTCCATTCACCTCTATGAAACTCTATAAAATTTTGAATTACCTCGCGGCCAAAACAAGTTAAACCTCGTTCGAACGTCGCTCGATGCATTATTTATGGAATGCTGTTCGACTATTAACATCAGATTTCTAAGTTATTAAATTATACAGTTTCCGGGAAAATTCAGCTCTTTAGGAACGTTACAAGCGGAAAGAAGCTCCGGAAATAAAAACGACATGAAGGATATTTACTCGTCAAGGGGTTCGGAGTTTTCTAGTTGGTACAGAATCTTATTAAATTGTCACAATTTTAGTTTAATGTTTGACTTTATTTTTTTTAAGATAACAAATTGAATAGTAATAATAACGTGTAAGACAAAAATTGTTGAAAAACAACATAAACAAACTGGAAATTATTGTCACGTGAGTAGAAATGGAGTTGAACACTTTAAGAAGTCGAAAACACAACAATTTTGTCAAAAAATCATAATTTGGCAAAACTCAAACTTAGTATAAGATTAAGTAACTGTACAAAATCTAAGCAGTTAGTTTCTAAAAAATTTTTGAGAAAAAAACACTTTTTTTGTTATTTTTTCAATTTAATTTTAATTTAAAAAAAAACATTTGTCTGCTACAGTTTATATAGCAAACTAGTATCAATTTGTATGTAAAATACAAATAACAAATGCAATTCGGGACACCCTGTTAAATTTGATTGATTTGCTATTTGCCATGACACTTAGTAAGTGCCCATACAAATAACTGCCCACACATAAACCTAAACATATGGAAAAGTTCAATTGAACACATCAAAAAAGCAACGATGCAAAAAATTCCAAGCTCGTAATGTTGCAGAAAAATTTTGGCCACCCTGTAAGCAGTTTTTAAGATATAATTTTTTGCTATACACCACTGGAAAGAGGAGCTCAAAACGGTTCTTTTAAGTGGTTGAACCACGCTAAACTCCCAAAAATAACTGAGTTAAAAGGTGTTGAAAGTTACAATTTCAACTGATTTGAAAATTGTTGCATCAAACCAGTTTTTGCTAAATAACTCGAAAACGCTGAAAGTTACAAAAATTTCGGAGATCAAAAATGTTACTAAACAAATCCTTAACTCCGCACCGTAAGATTACAGGACCGTTTTTGCTTCCAGTATACAGGGTGTGCATGAAAAATATGGTGATTGAAGGTTTTTGGTCACCCTGTACGTAATTTTTCAGATACAGTTTTTTGCTTAACATCATTGGAAAGAAGAGCTCAAGATGCTTAATTTGAGTGGTTCAACCTCCCTGATCTCCCAAAAATCACCGAGTTACAGGGTGCTCAAATTTCAACTAAAAAACTAAAAATTTTAACGAGAGGAAACATTTTCGTAAAGAACTGCTAAAGTCATCTCTGAAAGCTTTACTGTCCGTTAGTGCCACTACTATACAAGGGGTGAATGAAAAGTGTAGTCATTTTTTTTTTTGACACCCTGTAAGTAGTTTTTAAAATAGAATTTTTTGCTATACACCACTGGAAAGAGGAGCTCAAAACGGTTCTTTTAAGTGGTTGAACCACGCTAAACTCCTAAAAATAAATGAGTTAAAAGGTGTTGAAAGTTGAAATTTTAACCTACAATTTCAACTGATTTGAAAATTAGTTGCCAGTCATCTAACCAGTTTTTGCTAAATAACTAAAAAACGCTGAAAGTCCCAAAAAAAATTTTACATACACATACACCGTAAGATTGCAGGACCGTTTTTGCTGAAAAGTATGGTGATTGACTGTTTTTGGTCACCCTGTACGTAATTTTTCAGATCCTCAAACCAAAAGAAGCTCAAAACGGTTAATTTGACAATAACTGTACGTCTTAAATTGCTTTATGATTACGACCTAAACATATGGAAAAGTTCGAATAAACACATCAAAAAAGCAACGATACAAAAAAGTTTCAAACTCGTATTGTTGCAGAAAAATTTCAGGTAAAACTGAACTTTTTAAAGTATTAGCTAATAGTTATTATACTCTACAAGATTAAAAATAAATTTCCTTGTCTAACTATGAGGAAAGTTTGTTTTCGTCCAACTTCTTCAAAATATTATTGGCTATTGTTTTTTTTAACCAAAAGTTTAATAACGCTAGGAAAAGAGCCATGAAAGTCACCGAAATTTGAAGCTTTCATAATAACGGTCCACCTCGCATAAACAAAATGATTATATAAGTTACTACATAAATTAAACTAATTTTTAAATAAAGGTAAATTACTCGCAAAAGTTATTAAAAACTTTGCCCTTAATCAAATTGTGTGATTTTTTTTCGATTCTAAACCATTTTTCAATCAGAGGGAGTGAAAAGCACCAATTCGCATTGACGTCGAAGTCTATTCGTAGCGAAACTGAACGTGTTAAATAATTTGAATGGCCGAGACTGGATTAAGTGGAAGTTAGCGGTCGGAAAAGCATTTTAAAAATGTATACAATGCTTTGAAAGTCTGAGGCAATTACTCACAAAAAAAAACCGACCCAATTCGATTCTTGAATTTTTAACGAACTGTAGTTGTTCAGCTGCCAATGTTAAATTTACTCGTTTTAGCTCCAAATCAGAACGTTAATGGGTTTTGCCTTGTTTGTTGAATAAATGTTTTTTGAATAATAAACTTTCTAGAGGTGGAACAAACATCCAAAAATATAAAATTACTTTTATCCCATTTCAGCTGTGTAACTTCTTAATAAGTTCGGTCAGCGATCGAAACTTTCAGCGAGGAAGGCAATTTTCACGATTTTTCCCTGTTAATAAATGTATAAGGAGAAACTTTTATAATATACCAACAATTCCGGGCTTCTAGTGAGAAACTTTCCGGCCGAACCAGTCGATCATTTCTTATTTAATCATCCTCGTGGATTTTTAATACCGTCGCATCCAGATCGAGCAAGATAATTATTGGCAGTTTGAATTAATTATTTAAAACCTCGGAGCCAGGAGAGTTGGATACTTGGAAAACAAATATTTAATACCAACCTTAAGGAAGAAAGTTCCAATCGATCGATATTGGTACACAAAATCCAATACCAACGAGATCAAGGATTAATACCTCGTTAAAACTTTTCAGTTAAGTTTTGTTTAATTTTCCCTTTTCTCGAGAAATTGCCACCCTCCTTTCGGTGCATTTCTCCCCTAAGGTTCAGCTAAATCACCCACTATACACAACGCAAAAAGAATACGTCGTAAAAACTATTCGTAAATATACACGAGCCTCACATTTTATTCTTGATGCCTTTAGCATGCATATTAGGTACATTACACCATCTTTTCACGTTCTCCGCATGCCACCCTCCACATTTCAAAAGTGAATTTCCCCAGAAAATATGTGAGAGAGACGGGCTAATACATTTTTTACCCCGTCGAAACTTTTCTTCCCCGCTGGGTCTTAAATCATCAGTTCCATAAAAGGAAACTGCTTGGAATGTTATGTTTGTTTTCCGTGACATTTTCGAGTCAATTAGGTCGATATTTGACAACGCAACTGTTTTTTTTTGAAAACAAAATTTTCAGGATTGTTACATTATTGTCGAAAAGAGTGGATCACAGTTACAAGGGCCCTAAAGCAGGACGAGTCAATTAATTTAGCACCATAATTGGAAAAAAATTAAACTGACAACTAGATCCATATTACCTTGTCGGAAAATATGTTATCGCCCCAATGAATATTGTTTTTATTATTAGAGTCGATTTTTAATGGCACTTTCTCGTATTAACAAATCGGCTTAAATATTGCAGGTTCTAATAATTTAGGTAATGAGCTTGTGTTTCATTTTATTTTCCACTACTAGGAAGGTATTAAAAATATTCATTTTACTAAAAGGTCCATACGTTTGCCAGAGTTTTATTTATATTAATTTGTAGTTTTATACATTTAAAATAATGGTTTTTGTTTAAGTAATTTGTTCTAAGCGTGTATAGAAATATTCCGTCAATGAATGTTTTGATTTAGTAGTAGTTTTTATAGGATTTTTGGAGGTGTGTTATTGAGCAGCTAAATTTCAACACTTTAAAATCGATTGATGAAAAGCTACAAAAACTACACCTAATAAGTGATACCATCTAAATGTTGTCGAGATATTTACCATTAAACATTTAAACTTCAATCAATATTTGAAAGGCTGTAGTACCAAACGGTTGATGTTAGGACAAAACAAAGATTATTTTTTGATGTAATACGCTGTGAAAATTACTCATAGAAAAACATACTACAGGGTGTCCCAATAAACCGTGCACGCGGCTGTTCCTCGGAAACTATACGTAGTATAGCTACAAGACATTTTTTTTATTAGTAAATGTGGCCATGAGAAAATACTGAAAATAATTTTCAGCTTTCTAAATCCACCGCTAGGGGGCTCTTGAATTCTCTTGAAAATGCCGCAAAAACGAATTTTCTACGATTAGCCGTTTTCGAGATATTTCATTTCTTTCAAAGCAAACTTTGAACTACTCCCATCACTTTATTTGAAGAGATAGGAAAACAAGTTAAATAGGAAAATTCTTCGTAGAGAATAGGGGATTTCTTTTATGAAATTTTTACTATACCTTTCTATTTAAATTTTCAGAGTTTTTGGACATTTTTCATTTTAGTGGAATCGAAGCGCCCCCTAGCGGTGGATTTAGAAAGCTGAAAAATATTTTCAGTATTTTCTCTTGGCCACATTTACTAATAAAAAAAATTTCTTGTAGCCACACTACGTATAGTTTCCGAAGAACAGCTGCGTGCACGGCTTATTGGGACACATTGTACCGGGTGACCCAATAAGACTGTTCCTCGACCATATCTCGGGAACCGTTCGTCGTATGATTTTGGGGTAATAATTTTTTTAGGTAAATCGGCTATGAAGAATCACTGGAAAATATTTTGAAGTTCTAAAAATGACCACCAGAGGCCGTAACTGCCACCCTAAATTTTTAAATTACATTTTCTATAAATTTTGCACAATAAACTAGAGTTTTTTTTCCTCATTTTTAAAGCGAACCAAGTTAAATATCATTTTCGTAAAAAACAAATTTCTGTTATTTCAAAAACAAAGATGGCGTGAGGTGTTCAATTGTTTTTGCAATGACCTGCTTTAACTTCTTAACGGTTTGACCAATTTTAACAAATTCAGTATTGTTGAAAAGAGCATTTCTTGAGCAATTATAATCAACCAAAATATAGTTAATTTAGTTGAATCTTTCTGCCCCAGGGGGCTACTTTTGACACCATGACTAGAATTCCGAAAAAAAAAATAAAAAAACAAATGGAATGATATGACTTTTTCTTTATGAAAATGTAACCAAATAACATCCAAATAGGTCAGTGAAAACCGTTATTCAAATTCTCGTTCCTAACCTGAAATATTGACAAAATGAGATTATGAGATATGGTCGAGGAACAGTCTTATTGGGTCACCCGGTACAAATCCGGACACCCTGTAGAAAATGGTCAAGATGTTGCTATTTGTCTATGATGCTACCTTACAGAGTAGGCAAAAAATACAACGAAAAACCAGTTTTTTATTTCAGAATGAAGGCAGAAGAATCAACTTAAAAAAAATTCCAACAAAATTGGTATGACTTCCCAAATCCCAATAATTTGTGTTAATTTTTAGAGCCATTTTCAAAATGATTCTAAAAGAGTATGGTAATTTTGAAATTTTCTTGAAAGGTTTAGAATACTTGTAGAAGTCTCTGGCATTTGTAAATTAAATGTAGAGGCTTCTGGCAATTAAAAAAAATCTATAAGCTTTCGGCGATCTTAAACAGTTTTTGTAAATTGTAGGATTTTTTGTAATTTGTAAAAGTCTATGGCAATTTTTTACAGATACTTAGTTGTATTTAGAATTCTGTGGCATTTCCAGAATGATTTAAGAGAAACCTGGCATTTAAAAAAAAATCTTGGAGGCTTTAAAACACTCTTCTAAACGCCTATAGCAATAAAAAAAAGTTGGAAGGCTTGTAGATCTCTGGAAATTTGTATCTATTATTGTCATTTGTCACCCAATTTTTCAAAATCAAAAAAAAAATTCAAGTTATCAGTGGATAATGATTAAACTTTAACGACTATTTCTTTCATCATCAACTACAAAATGTAACTCATTTCCTCTAGTTTAACACAATTCTTACTTAAAAGATATTTTGCTGTTTTACAATTTAGACCACGCTTTGTTGCTCAAATGTATTCTTTACTCTAGCCGCTGCGGTTTAAAATAAATATTATTGCACCCTATTGTAACATGGTAAATCGTCTATTATTTATTCCTTAAAACAATATTGATATGATCGCCTTCTGTATTTCACGTCCCGACGCGATTACGAAAAGCCATTAAAATAATAAAGCGGTACGTATACAGCGCGGCCATCAATTATCCTACGTCAGGTGTACGGGGGGGCGCCATCTACAACCGCTACGAGTTAAATTCAACTAAAATTAGCTACATAGTTACATAAAAGGATGATAGATGTTGCTTAATTTTCATTTTTATGTATGTATTAGGGTGACGTTTCGGGCTCCGGGATGACGGAGTTAGTTTTGAAAAGGAAACTTTGTTAGGGTTTTGTAGAAAAAATACAATATAAACTGCGAATCATGTCGCAATACACTTGAATTTTAGTACATAATTCAAGTGACGGTTTATTAATAATATGGGGGGACCTTCTAGTAAACTTTGACCTATTTGTGTTAAAGTTGTCAGTGAAATTTTAATGAGACCCACGTCACTTTTAATACAACCGAAGTAACCGTTTGGTTGATTGGATCTTATTTTATATGTCAATTCTATTTATATTCTTACTAATGTGAGAAATAATGACCTACCAGAGTTAAGTCTGGTTTTTTGTATTTATATGAAATAATAACTTAAAGCTCCCCCATTTTTATTTTTTAATTTTGGAGGTCTTTGTGAGAGCCTTCGCCAACAAACATACAAATTCCGTAATGCTTCAACTCGCACAAAAGAAACGGTAAATATTGAATCAGTCAATTTCGGTAATAGGCCGAGGCTTTCCGGTGAGTAATTGACAAAAATTAAATATTTAGTTTACTTTGGGCCCCATTGACCAGTCTGTTTACCAAACCGGGAAACGAAATGGAATGGCAACGAATCGAGAAGACCGCCTCCCTTGCAATTGACAGCTATTAGAAACGTTGATTGGTTTTCTTCCAATGTTTGACATTTCCATGAATTATTGATCAATACTTTGCGGCGGTGCTTATATTTTCTTTACCGTCTCAATCTAACTTGAACAAAGGATCAATAAAGCGTGTACTGTACAGTAAATCTTAACAGGCAAAAGCCCCAACCGCGCACTGACATAGAACCAACAACAAACAGGGTGGAATATTATTATTATTGAATGCGGAGAGAGTCGAATATTATATGTATGGTATGTCTAAAGAGAATATAATAGGCCGCAGTAATGGACCGTATACAATATGGCAAATGGTTTATCGGTCTCAATATTGCAGTTTGCAACTGCCTTTCAGGAAAAGCAAATTGTAATATGGGTTTTAATCGGAATAAGGGCTTAACTATAAATGTATGGTTCAATTTTTTTATAGGGTTTTTCAATGAAAAGTAGCCCTGAATATCTTCCACATCATTCACACAAATCATCAACATTTCATCCATACAAGGTAAAATTGGTTCAGGAATTAAACTAAGATGACTATAATAGAAGACTACAATTTTGTGAAATTATGTCTACTAATCTGACAAACAACGTGAACTTCTTCTTCTTCTTCTTCTTCTTTCTTTCTAACATGGTGAACCATATTAGTAGGCTACTGCCTGTTCATTGCCAGCATGTCCTCCCCGGAGGATGATGTCCAGCATTCTCGCCATCGTTTTGGTGGTCTTCCCTGTGATCTTTTTCCTACTGGGTTGTTCATTTTTGCGGCTTTGACGAGTCTGCTGTCTCTCTCTTCTTTTTATATGTTTGTTCCAAAATCTTCGTCTCTGTCTCACCCACCTTCCTATGTCCTGTATTTCGCATTGTTGCCTAATATCTTCATTCCGAATTCTGTCGTGTAGCGTTTTGCCTTGTATGGTTCTTAATGTTTTCATTTCGACTGTTCTCATCAGTTGTAGAGTTCTGTTTGTGTCTGATCTTGTCTCTGCCGCGTATGTTATGATATGTCTTACGGCCGTTTTATATATTCTGGTTTTGCTTTCGGTGTTAAGGTATTTGTTCTTCCAGACAATTTCTCTCAGGCATCCCGAAATTCTAGCCCCCTTCATTGTTTGCTCTCTAACTTCGTTATACAGATTTCCATGGGTCGATATTTCTGCTCCCAGATACTTAAAGTGGTTTACCTGTTCGATAATTTTAGAATCTATTTCCAACTTGCATCTTATCGGTTCTTTAGATGTTACTAAGCATTTGGTCTTCTCGGTGTTAATGACCATATTTAATTCTTTTGCTTGAGTGTTAAAGGAATGTAGTAATCTTTGGAGATTTTCCTCGGAATCCGCAATAAGGACAGCATCGTCAGCATAGCAGACGGCATGGAAGAATGTGCCTCCCATTTTGAATCCAGCAGTTTTGGGTAGGTTTTCAATTATTTTATCCATTATCAAATTAAATATGAAGGGGCTAAGTGAATCGCCTTGTCTAATTCCTGTGTTGATCTCTATGTCTTTTGTTGTCATATGTCCTGCAATGATTTGAATGCCCCAAATCAGGGCAGGACATATGACAACAACAATCATCCTGCCCCAACGTGAACTTGTTGTACAATATTTGCTTCAGTGATGAGTGTATGTTTTTTTTTGAATGGAGGAGTGAACAGGCATAACTGTAGGTATTGGTGGAATCCACATTGGTTTAGGGAAACCCATTATCCAGAAAAACTTAATGTTTGGGCAGGTATTTTAGGAGACCACATCGTTGGTCCGTTTTTTATTGACGGTAATTTGAATGGCGCTACTTATCTTGAGCTTCTTGACACCACTGTTGATCCGACCATAACAGAGCTACTAGAAAATGATGAAAATTTATTTGAAAATCAAATAATTTTCCAACAAGACGGTGCACCTCCACACTATTCACTTCCCGTTCGAGAATATCTGAACAATCGATTTCCTGGAAGATGGATTGGTAGACGTGGTCCCATGGAATGGCCTGCGAGATCACCCGACCTCACTCCGTTGGACTTTTTTCTATGGGGGCATTTAAAATCTAAAGTCTATGCAACACAGCCGGCCAATATTTCAGACCTTAGGCAGAGAATAAAACATGAATGCCGACAACTGACACCGCAAGTCCTCACAAATGTTCGCGAACTCTTCCAAAGTCGCTTGTATTATTGTATGGAAGTTAACGGAGGTTATTTTGAACCATTAATTAAATGATAACCGCTATTTGCTATTATTTCTGCAGTTAATAAAAAATAAACACAAAACGTATTTTTTATTTTTTTTGGTCTCAATTCAAAGCAAATGTACAAATAAAATAGTGCAATTAATTCCTTATGAAATACCCTTTCCAACGATGTGCCACACAGGGTATGGTGCCATTTGAAAACTTAGGGGGTGGCTATGGCGGCAAAGGGGCTGATGGCAGAAATTCAAATCCTACGTAAAAAGATGTCCCCCTTGCAATCTTTGTTGACGTGTCTTAGCATTTTTTAACAGAGATATTATATAATATAGAGAATATTATATTTTTTATTTTGGAAGATATTCAGGGTGGCTACTTTTCATTGAAAAACCCTGTATATTTTAGCTATGCAGGGTCCACCCTTGCAGTTTGTTAGAATTTACATTAGAACATAAAATCTTTTTTTTTATTCAGTTTTCAATACTAACTTTGTTGGTTAATGAATTGGGATACAAAGTATTCTTTGTGCTTTGATCAGCCACCGAAAGTCCCAAGATCAATGGAGAAAAACATTATTTTTTACGGTCAACAGCTTATAGTAAATTATTACGGACGTGTTTTTGCGATTTTTATTGAAAACTATAATAATTAGAGAGAAAATAAGGATTTGAAAAACTATGACTTCACAGAACGTTTTCCATTATTTGGCAACTTTGATACTTAAAGATTTATTAGTATTTACCGTTATTTTATTGTTTATGGCATGTTTATGTTCACTTTTTTATTACAAAAGACATGAAATCCTAAGAAGTGTAAATATGACTTTAAAAAGTGCGTTGTACGTGTTAAAAATAATTAATAATTATAAAAATAATACTTCTCAAGTTTTCCCATTCAATTCAAGTTTGGACAACATGATGTCAAAGGATGTCAAATTTTCCAGAAAAATTGTAAAAACTAACAATTTTAAAGAAATTCGCTTATTAAATAGTTAAGGATATTAGCTGTCCAATGGTACCAAACATCCATTATCAACCCAAATTAAAGTTTATTGTACTTTTAATAATAAATTTAGATACAAAAGTAATACAAATACTACAGTATTGTGGAGAAGACTGCGTGTCATTCCCTTCCTTTTGTACTTGTACAACTCCACTGAAAGAAAATGGACTACTACTTCTTTTTTTATAAATTTAGATGTTTTGAGTTTTCTCATTATAATACATGACAGTGGTAATGACAAGTTTGACAGTTATGTACCTTTCAGGAAAGCCTACATTCAGGGTAAGGCAAATTTTCATATGATTTTCATTTAGGCATGGAGTAACTGCTGTGAAGATCATTTTATTGTAAATAGTAAATAATTGCTCAAGAGTAGTGCAACTGAATTTTTTTAGTTTTCTGAAAACCCTAACTGTTTGACTCACTGTGTGTGTTGTCGTTTGGTTTTGAAAATGAGTGTTTACACGGATACATCACGCCAGATTCAGAATCGTCTTAATAATGACATATCCCCACACTCAATAAAATTACCCGAATGTGTCCCAAATAGGAACATTTCAGACATTAGTAGAAAAGTTCCTCAAAAGAAGGTAAAACTAGAAACTCCTAATCGTAGAACGTTGTACATAATAGAATTTTCATCCCATAGTCTCACTGATCAGTGGTTTCGTTTAATGGAACAAACGGTGCTCTTAAAGTTTCAGAAAAATAAACATTATTCCTAGAGAACGTCAATGTCAAATGTGTGTGAATGGAATACGATCCGACTTGAGGTGACAACCTCAATGGTGTTCCGTATTTCACAGTTCAGGGAGACTAAAAAAAAAAACAAAAAATATACGGTTTAATAAACAAAACACTGCCGTAGAACCCTCTTTACAGTTTTCTACTTTTTTCTTACTTTAAAGCAAATCGGGCGCAATTTAATCTTAAACCGGTGAGTAAACGTGGAAGTTCCTAAAACCTTGTAAATTTAAATGATATAAACTCGCTATTGTAGACTCAATCTCGAAAGTAAACTTACTTATCTGGCGCGATTTCCTTTTGAATCGACGACACGGAACGGGGGGGTGAATAACAAAAGAGGGCGGTTTATCTACACCGCACTCGATAACGCCACCCCGCAAGGTTTTGGCTTTTCAACGAGATCACCTGGTGTCTTAAGAATATTGGATGAACCTGATTTTCCTCAATAACTAGTTGTAAATTAGATCGGGTTTATTGGATGTATTTTTCCTTTTTTGCTCGGCACAGTCTAAAACTTGGCTTATTTAGAGAAGTTCCCATACACTTTATATAGAAGCGACATTCGAGCAGTTAATTCTCTTTCCTCGTGACGTTTTAAGATGAATCGCGAATAAACCTATTGTTCCTTTGTATCTACACGTTGCTACGACTTTAAGACGGCATATTACAGTTTACAGTTTCGCACTTATCTTAAAACGTTCAAATTCACTTTTCGTGTTCGTTCTAGTGTAACCAGTTGAATTTGGTGACATTTAATTTAACCAGCAGCAAAAACCCACAATAGCCTCTCGATGTTACGGTCATGATGTATCAATAAAGGGACGTTTATAAATAATGGTCCTCACATTCATAGAGAATGAAAATCAGGTTTTCCCATTTATCAACGGGTTGTGACATGGCGACACTGGATTAGAACTAGACACCTCCGGTTTACTTGACGGGTTATTAATATATTTTAATATTATTCAGGGGGGTGAAGTCTAGACGAAAAATAATGGATGAAGCTATTTTGTAAATTAGTTTGCTAACACGAGTGTTTTTTGTTGCAGGTAAGCTGCCTTTTTTTCCCCAATTCGAAGAAATGGTAAGTTACTAGCATGGCGGATGGATTTACGACAATTTTTCTGGTTCAAAGTCGACCCTAAACTATTGACGGGTCATATTTCAAAACACCAAACAGCCCCAGAGGAAGGTGTTTAAATATTGATACGTACGATATTGATTATTTGTGTTTGGTTATACAGGCTGACTTAAGTTTTAATCGGAAAAACATACTTACAGATCAAGTTGTGATTTAGCTAATTTTCTGAATACTTCGAGATTTAATTTTCGTTTGCATACATGTAAATTCAAATAAGAGGACTTAAAGATTACGTGACTGTGTGAAAATTGCACGTTTTACCTTTTAAACGCTGTTTAAATCTGAAATGTATTGCTTTCGGTCACGTGACTTTTTTGACAAATCTACAAACCACAACTTGAAATTTTTAAAAAGCAAAAAATGAAAATTTTACAAAACCAAATTGAGAGTATGACTTTACGCACTGTCAATTTTACACAGTTTTCTGAACTAAATTTGATTTACTGGTCACTGTTTTGATTTATTAACAAACTGAATTTTCTCTTTTCCTAAATCAAAGTTCCTTAATGTGAAAAATTCAGTCCTAGGTATAAATTTTAGATTACTAAAACTTCAGATTGTTGCTAAAATAAACCAACGTTAGTGTTAATATAAGATTGATGAAGGTTTAAACAAACTGAGAAATCATTCTAAAACCAAAACAAAGGTCACGTGACATTTTGGATAAACTTACCTGTCAAAAAGTCGTAGTAAATAAAAAACTACACTTGCATAGGTACTAATCTTGGAAATTAGTTATGTTCTATTTTTTAACATTATTCGATATTTTTAGTTTGCAAGACTAAACTTTCATTTGAAATTAGCCAAGTTTTGTTCTAAACATTGATTAGATTTACTTGGGGACTTTCTTAATAATTCCTACATCAAACAGTTCGCATCTCTTTAGTGAAAACTTGCCTATTCATTCCTTTCATTTCTAGCGGGCAAAGCCAGTTTGGTCAGATTCCCCAAAAAGGTATTTTATACCAGCGTTATTTATTCCCACTGGGGAGTTTAGTTGCAAAATGAGAAGTTTCCGGTTTGTAGTAACTAATGCCGGTAATAGAATTTTTTAATAAAAACGTTATTACGTATTCTAAGACCCACTGCAAACGGTACTCGTAAAATTTCGTCACGCCTGTAACGTGGGTGTAGATAAATTTCGATAATTCATATCTCCCAGCGACGTTCGTGTTGCTACTGGTTGATGTTCGAACAGTAAAATTCTTTTACGACCCTGCATGATTGGGACTAATATTCCGCCATTTTTCGATGCAAGCAAAATTCGGTTAGTGGTGGTGTTTCTCCTTGAAATTCCGTTTAGAAATATGCTTTTTGGTGCCAGGCACATATCAATAAGCCTTTGTACAAACTGGCGTGTATGTTACTGGATCCATTTGTGATTCCCAATTCAACAAAGGGTGTAGAATGACCGCGTAGTCCCTTTGTAACAATAATAATCCGAACATATAACTCTAACTGTGCAGTGCTGCACGTCAATAATTACTACTGCACTTAAGCGCAACAGAAACTGATACAAAAAGAAGCTTTTTTATATATGTAATCCTTCCTGTAGCACCAGATCCACGATTTGCCCGATTGAACCAATTTAGTTGGCAAACAAATTCCAAAGGAATGTCGACAAGGCGGAATCCCTTCATGGATTGGCACAATTCGAAGACAATAGCGTCTGGCAAAGAAGCCTGATCTCGTTTGTTAGTTCCTCTTCTGAATGGATTGTCGCATTCGAGTTTTGTGTTCAAATGGCAAAAATGAGCAATTGTTGAGTGTACGGCTAATTCTTACAGAATACAAAAATATGTGTATCGTATTATCTTAAATTATGAAAGACGTGTATAGTACATTGTATGCCACAAAAATTAGTCAGTTAATAGTATAATACTAGTAATACATACACAGAAAGTTTTTAAACTTTCCCATGTTTTTCATTCCTAAAAAACTGAGAAAAAGTTAAAGCCATACACTACGTTTATATCCTAGGCTGTTAATCCGATCGAGCGGATTGAATTAAGTTTTACTTACATTTGATAATTTTGGATTATTTCGAAAGATTTGTAAGGATCGAAAAGAATCACTATTCAAGAGATAACAACATATTCGTAATTGTTATAATTATAAACAAAACTCAAAAAGCTTGGTAATTTAAATTTCAGATTCGTCCGTCAAATTAATGTGTCAATGTCAAATCAATCCAGTTTACATCGGACATCCATGCATGGACGTCACCGTTTCAATCGGATAGAGCATTTCAATCTTGTTATTTTTTAGGATTGACTAGTCAATCCGAATCGTTAATCCGCGTCGTTTATATGGAGGACTTTATGACGGGTTGCATGATGATTGATTGATCAATTTGCTCGATATAAACGTAGTCATTGACTATTATACCACTATTTAGATACTACTAACAAAATTATCAATTTAACTCACCTTATGTGTAAGGGATAACAGCATACTAATAAATGGAGCTGATGGATTTAAATTAGAACAAATGAATGACTATACGGGTCAAAATATTAGGATTCTCAAAATCGACTAAATTAATCACTTTTTGTCTAACTGAATTTTCTCTAAGCGAAAGGCAAATGCAAAATCAACAGAACGTTCTCATTTTCAGACTGGTTTAACTCCGTCAGACAGCATTATAAATTCCTAATCGAGTGGATCTCCATTTACGTCACAAGGGATTAAGTAGAACATCCCTGCTCGATTTTGCATAATTCCCTGACTTTTAATAACGCGCTTGATCTATTTTTGAGATTGGCTTACTTGAATATTTTTATAAAAGTTTTGTTTACAACGTTTTGCTTTTTATTCCAATTTACTTGGGTAAATAAAGTTTATAAAATTACTAGAAAAAGTTGTTAAAATTACACGTATCTTATCAACTGTTTCAACTCAATCTCCCCCCAAAGCGAAGATTCTTTAGGAGTAATTCCATCTCCAAAATTTACCCTTTGAATTCACCCTTTACGTTCGGCATTTAACTGTCGGAAGTTTCAAGAACAAAACTAACCCGCCGGGGCAAGTACAAAGCTCTAAAACATAAAAGAATAATATTAAAATATCGTTTATAATCTCCGACATGAAAAGGCATCGCGATCCAAAAGCGGCGCGGAGTTTTAATTAAAAATTATGATCTGCTTAATTAATATCAGTAAGTTGTTTGCTACAGTTTCACAAAGCGTATTTTTATCGAAGGGCCTGGGCAATTTGTCAGACGGTTTAATAAACCTGTAGTATTTAATTTCGGAAAGTTTTCCGAAAGCCGGGTTCTGATTAGGTGCCTCGCTAACCCTCGCCCTACATCCATCAGCCGAAAACCACACGTTGAAAGAAGCCACTAATTACTACCCCCGGGCTACGTTTCCCCTTAACGGTGGTGACAAACGTATCAGCACTTGGGGGTTGCGATGGAAATTAGCCCTTGAGGCACCCAGAAACCACGCCGCGAATTTACTCCCTCTTTCGACTCAATCCAGCCTGTAGCATCATCATCAGTGAATGGCAGTATTATATTTTTTTGGAGGGGAAATTGTTTTTAATTTATGGTATTACTCACCTTAAGAAGTGTGGTTACAGTGTGGTCTAGACAACAGTAAGTAATCAAGGTGAACAAAAAAAATTAATGACAAGTAAATTGATTGGTAGAGTAGGTGATTACTGTTGGTAGTTTGTGCTAAAGCTGCTTTTTTAGCATCCTCTGTGTCATGAAGAGGAAAGCAGGTAGCTCAAAAATATGTACATGAATAAGACTGAAACAAGTCAAACACAGTATAAGACAGACAGCAAAACAGAAATATACCATGAGAAAGAGCGAGGGAGACTGTGTCAAGCAGGTGTAGAGCAAGAGAAACGGATATAGAAAAACTGAGAAAACCGGTAGTGTAGACAAAAGATAAAACTAACACAATGAAAGAAAGAGAGTTTAAAAACGTGTGAAAACTAATGTGTGCCAGAAGAAGCACAAGGGAGAGTGAGTGAGAGAGATGCAAAGAAAAAAATTAAAAAGAACTCTACTAGAGAACATCAAACCTGGAAAAACATGCTGGCTGTCTTTGTCGATATCTTGTAAACTGCTAGAGATATCAGGTTAAAAAGCTAAAAAGACATTTAATGACATCCTACTCTTTCGACCACCTTTGTGCGCATTTTACACTTTTTTAATTCAGTTATTTTCATAGATACGTGAAAATGGCATATCAACTGTTTGGTAGTCTATAGTTGATGCTTCCAGAAACCAAAAAAATATTAGTGTGTAGTCATTCAAATTAAGCCGCTAGAGGGCGTCAAACTACGAAGAAGATTTGGTCGGTTAAACGCTCGATATCAAGTTGAAATTTGTAGGGTTATCATCAATAGGAAGCACCCTGTACAACCGTGTTAAATAAACGTAAAGCATCATTCACATAAACTTTATGGCTATTGCAACGGTAAAGTATGTGTACTGCTAAAGGTTAGGTATATTATAAACTAATGTACTGTTCACACTTGTATACTGTGGAATTAAGAACTAAATAGTAGTGCAAAACCTATCTAGCTTTTAGCTTTTACTCTTAAGTTTTGCCACCTTAATACCAGCAACCAATAAGGAGAGCCATTTCAGACGTTTGACACATGCGTATTTTTGTTGTCAATTAACTGTTCAAAATTCGAAAATTTGAAAGAATGCTTTTTTGTATTTGTTTATGAATGTCTGTTTAGTTTGTACCTAATTATCTTTTTTCAAACAAATAGTCGAAGACGATGGTTACTGTTATTAGTATGACGTTTATGTCTTGTGTTTCTGAAATTCTAACCTATTTTCTAATTTTAATTTTGAGTTTATTGTGAATGCTGTCTAAAGGACATAACTATACGAATACCAAGCAATTTCAAACTAAAAAAAATCCTAAATTTCTTTGTGCTATTGTCTTTAATTCAGGTGTTAAAAATTGATAAGCAAACTTTTTCCTTTTAGAGCAAAACGACAAAACGTAGTTTTTTAATTTTAAATATTCAATTAAACTAACGTCATTAACAGGCAAATATCTTATGCAGCAACAGTCTTTAAGAGTGCTATTAAGCAAATCCTATCCGAAAGGTCAAAAGGAAACAAATCGTAATTGCAGAGACAATATGAAAATTATCGCTCGAAGCTCCGAACATAAAAGAGCGCTAGGATTTACAGTGAAGTGAGTTTTAATTAAAAATTTAGATCACTTTAATTAGAGACTGCAATTTCTTGTTACCATGTCAACCTTGATGGGAACTAGTTTTGTATCGAACAGTCCCAAATTTCTTGTGTTTTATTTTAAATGAACAATGTGACAAAGTTTTTCCAAAAATCTCCGGATGAATGGATCTTAAAACTGGAATGGTCGCTTTTTATTTCGTCGGCCGTCATTCTCCTCAACATGAATAATTAAACTGCAAAATTAGATCTGAGCCGAACTTTCCAACTAATAAAAACTTCCATTAGGGCCGAATCCTTGTTGAGTGTCGGGACTTAATTATAATTTTTGTGTTTAATAACTTTTGTTCAAAACAGGCCACCCCGAACTTATTTGCATTTAAGAACGTTTTAAATGCACATGCATTATTCAGATCCGCAATTCAAAAAAATTTAAGAAATTACCCAGATGAAACAATAAATTTTGAATAATCAATGGGTAGCATAATTAAGTGTATTATCTGGTAAAAACAAGAAACAATAATTATTGCAATCATAAAATGCAAAAAAAAAAAACGTTTTTATGATGGCAAGTGTGCGTGGAAAAATTACAAACTTACTGCACGCGAATGGAAACATTCTTTCTGTCGGTAATCTGCGGTTGTAAGGGATAATAAAACAATATTTTATTCTAAAAAAAAAAGGTTTTGCTAGGGGAGTAGATATAATCAGAATGCGAAACACCTTTACAGTAATAAATAATTAAAATTATTAATTCTTTCTAAATATATTATTAATTTTATTGTTTTTTTGTCACGTAATTGTGACGATTTAAATTAGCAGCTTAGAACACTGTAAAGTTAAATTGATTATTGAAACAGTTAAAAAAGCTGAAATTGTAAAAGTACGTCACGTGATCGTGACAATTCCAATTCACAGCCAGCAACACCGTAAAGTTAAGTTGAAACTTGTCAACAACAGTCACGTGACCAAGAAAATGTAATTTTTAACTTTGTAAAGTCCGTAAATTACATTTAAAGAGTTAGTAAAGCTAATATTGTAAATGCACGTCACTTAATCGTGACGATTGAAATTCTTAGGTGGCAACCCTGTAAAGTTAAGTTGAAACGTGTCAACAACAGACATGTGACCAGTAAAATGTCGTCTTTAACCCTTGAAAAATCAGTAAATGACATTTAAAGAATTGGAAAAACTGAAATTGTAAAAGCACTGTATAATAATATACAGAGTGTCCCTGAAAGGTCTTTACAACGCTCTATCGCAGTTAGCAGGGTGTCTATTCTTGAAAGCAGAGAACGGAATTATCAAGAGAAGTGTTGATAGAATGTGACAGAAGAAGCTGACAATGGCGGGTTTCTGTCACATTCTTTCTCTTAATAAGTCCCTTCCCTGGTTTCAAGAATGCCCACCCTGGGGTCAAACTAAAGCGATTTAGCCATATTTTCCTTAATCCAAAAGTTGATAATAACAGAGCTACAGAGCGGCAAAATTAAAATTAAAAAATCAATTTTCAATCGTAGTTTTTATACCAAACCATTTAAAATTATGAAATTAGGTATCAGGTGGTGGATGGGGAATTCATATCTGCCAACGATTTTTACATTGACCGTAGAGGGCGCCACATACGGTTGAAGCAATTTGTTTAATTCCTTTGTACTTTTTCTCGGTACCGGTAAATCACTTTTGAGTAGAAAGGCGTATTTGCCTGTCATTTCTGCTTAGAAAAGGTATAACTTAGTCATGTCGCTATGGGCAATCGTTTTCGAGAAAAATGCGTTTGAACTACTAAATGTACGTTAATCTCAGTCTAAAACAGTCTCCAGAAGTAGCTCTGTAATTATCAACTTTTGGATTAAGGCTAAATCGCTTTATTTTGACCCCAGCTAACTGCGGCAGAGCGTTGTAAAGACCTTTCAGGGACACCCTGTATTGCCGATTGCAAAGAGAATTAATTGATAAATATCACCCTGTTCTAATATAAAAGCCATCAATTTGAACTACATTACTTGGGATGTTTTTAACGTAGAATATGGTGACATTTTTTGCTGAACTATCTAAAAGTACAGAAAGTTTTACTTTCAAGCACAGACATATTATCAAATCTGCAATAAGCACTTTACAGTTTTTGATAATTTTCATTTAACCACTTACACAAAACCGGTTTTATAAAGTGTGGCACGTATTTCCTCATACATTTTTAGCGTAACTCCTAATCGAAAAAATTGAATAAAATTTACGCTGTTACGAAACTTTGTGCAGCGTTGAAGTTATTGACAACGTGTAATATGCAGCGTTTAAAAAAGTTGAAACTTTAGGAAAAGTCGATTTGGGAAGTGTACGTTACACATACATTCATCTGATCGAAGTTCCCTTAACTTTTGCAAACTTCCTAGTGATGGCGCGGGGCATACTTGAAGTGGAAAATAAGTATCGATAAAGTTTCTAATATGGAAGCTAAACCTAATCTTGCAGGCACCGCATACCGAACTGGGTTACGTATGTTCAATTGCACAGAGAATTCAATTGTTCGAGGCTCCACCGAATGACGTAACGTTACTAGCACAAAGCCGGAGCTTTTGGTCCGGATGTTGTAAAGAGACTCAGCGGTCGCCATAAGAGATATTGACGGCCACTCGATATGGGAGGTATAAATCGTCAAATTCCCTTTGTCTGTCCCGTTTCGGGTTAAGCGGCACGTTGATATGGGGGGAAAGGGGGGTGCATGGTCTAATCCATATACACATCTGCTGCCGCTCCAGCAAGGAATGTTACTATGAATATCCGGATTGTGTTCCATAAGTGGTTGCGGTTCTCTATCCCTGTTACCGGATATTATACACTCCGCTAATTCAGTCACATAGTCATAGGATTACCTCATTCCTAACACATACAGAGTGTTCACAAATATTTAATTGCAAAAAGGAAACAATTACGTATGTACTAAAAAAAAGGTCTGAATATCCATGAATTCTTCACCCTGTATGTCCATAACTTATGACCATGTTAATATTTTAATATTAACAATTTTTTGATTTGTTTATGACAGACTGCAGTAAAATCACAGACTTTTTTTAAACTATAGTGACACGAACCAAAACAAATGAAACTACATATACCATTTGCATGACATTGAAATCGCCCATTCAAGTAAACCATCATCAAATAAACAAACTTTAAAATGATGACAGAACACGCAGGATATCCAGACAAATTACTGTTGACATTAAACTTACGACGTAAAAAACCGGTTTTGTTGCCAACATTCGAGCAATGCAATAATGATTGTTTTTCTAGGATTAGAATAATGAAGATCGAAACGAAGAGGGATAATTAACACACGGCAAGTTGCAGTACAGTTTTAATCAACGTGGAGGAAATAACGCAGACAAAGAGGCTGCGCCCTTTGTCTGCAAAGCTGCGGTTGCGGCGATGGATTATATGCTCTTCTTGCCGCCCCGTACTTCTCATCAATTTTGAGTAATACATAGAACTAATTACCTCGGTGATATTTTAATAACAAGTCACGGTGTATTCGTTAACTTTACTGAAATTACAGCTTTCTCCATGATTATCTTCGTATTCAATACGTTTCAAAAGTGTTATTGAAACTATCAAATATGGTTACTGAGTAGACTCAGTTTTGAACACAATTTAATATTCAATAATTTGACTAAATTAATCAAATCTAATTAGTCACGGTAGCACAGTTATACGGTTTAATTTTAAATTGCAGAAAAAAAACGGAAAACTTATCAGGTGTTAATGATAGGCCTGCAAAGTCAAAGTGAAAGGATTTTGTTGTGGCTGGCGTACCGAAGCCATATATTCGGAATTTCAAAGCGAATCTGCATAAATCTTGTCAAAACTGCGCCTGAAGCTATATGCTTATGCCGAATTATGCAGATTATGTGCATATAACTTATGCATATTCTGCAAATGTTAATTTAAATAATATCAGAGTGTGTAGTCAATAGGGGGTTACTAAAGCGACTCTTAAGTTGTTGCATAAATTGAGGTAAAGTTATGAATCGACGTGGGTGAAAGCTTTCCATTAAATGTTGATGTTTTTGTTCTATTATAGTAGATTTTTTTTAACAAACAAAACATTGTATTTCCATGGAAATTATTGCACTCACTGAATTTACATTAAGAAAAACTGATGATTTAAGCGGACTACTACGAAGGCGTAGAAGGGCCACAAACATTTTTTTTCTTAAATTCCTCGGAATTTAGATAAATTCCGACTTCGAACTCTGAATTTAGTTAAATTCTGACTTTGAACTCAAAATTTAGTTAAATTCTGACTTTGAACTCGGAATTTAGTCAAATTCCGACTTCCAACTCAGAATTTACATTGTCACATTGCAAAAGCTCTTCAAACCAAATTAGACAAAATTTTTCAGTTTGGCAACATTGCAAACATTCCTCGAAGCAAATTAGTAAAATTTGTTAACTTTGACTACATTGCAAACACACTTCAAAGAAATTAGTCGGACTTGTCAGTTCGGTTACATTACAAATACTCTTCGAACCAAAATTGTAGAACTTGTTAGTTTGATAACATTGCAAGGACACTTTTGAACCAAATTTCCAAATTTTGTCAGTTAGGCAACATTGCAAACAGTCTTTGATCTAAATTAGGAGAGTTTGTTATATTGGCAACATTGCAAGCAGACACACTTCAAAGAAATTAGTTGAACTTGTCAGTTTGGACAGATTGGAAACACTCTTCAAACCAAAATTGTAAAATTTGTCAGTTTGATAACATTGCATATACACTTCAACCCAAATTAGTAAAATTAGTCAGTTTGGCAACATTGCAAACACTCTTTGATCTTAATTAGTAGAATTTGTTAATTTGGCAACATTGCAAAAACACTTTTCGAACCAAAATAGTAGAATTTGTCAGTTTGACAACATTGCAACTAAATTCCGAGTTTGAAGTCGGAATTTAGTTAATTTCCGAGTTCGTAGTCGGAATTTAGTTAATTTCTGAGTTTGAAGTAAAAATTTAAGAAAAATAATGTCTGTGGCCCTTCTACGCCTTCGTAGACTACTAATGTATTGAACTACTGGGTAGTAAATAACGCAAAGTAAATCTGTCACAGAGTATAAAAAATAAAACAAAGCCGGTTTCAATCAGTCCCACAAAGCTTATAACCCTCCCAAATAAAATCGGTAAACTGTCCATTATAGCGTTAATAAATAGCCTCGACAAGTTGGTTATTTGAATCCATTTTGTAGCGGTTTTCAGTACAGTACAGCCATTATTGCCCCGTTAGAAATAAAAGTAACGATTATTTGAGGGACTGTCGTTTGAAATTCTGTTCATCTGACTCAGAAGTGTCTCGTATTTACATTCCATACACGTAAAAAGTAGAGAAACTGGTCCCTTCAACTAAAGAAAGGGAGCTTACCCAATTGGGCAGTAACAAGTTTGAAATTGCATTATCTTGTTTTGTGACTTATTTTAAAGTCATCGATCATTTTCACTCCAAACTAGATTTTGTAAATTTAAAAG
The DNA here is from genome assembly GCF_016097725.1 of Ips typographus. NCBI lineage: Eukaryota > Metazoa > Arthropoda > Insecta > Coleoptera > Curculionidae > Ips > Ips typographus. The sequence continues at coordinate 6,443,878 of NC_138424.1, forward strand.
AAAAAAACGACAATCAAATGGAAAAGTCGCTTTTCAAAATTACTTTATTAAAACGATTATCTCCCCCTTTAATAACGCAATTTTTCTCTTCAATTACGCCTTAAAAGTCTTATCTGGAAAAATCCCCGTCGTTATAAAAGTCCGGGCCGAGACTGGCTTACGCTTAAGCATTCTCTGCATTAACGTTATACAAATTAAATTGGCCTGCTTTAGTTGAAATTCAATTCTTTTGGTAAGTGTCAAAAGCGTTCTTTACTGTGTTTTTGATGGAAGCGGAGCAGCAAAATAACAATTATTGTCTTATATCATCAATAAGATTTACCTAATAGGCGTGTCAAAGCTAAAGGGCTCAGTAAGAGAGTAAGCGTAATGCAATTTTGTAAATCAACATGTACCATCCCTTCGGTGAATATATTACCTGTACTGATGGCAGCTCTCGACACTCACTTGAGGGAATAAAATTAGAGAGGCAAAGGAGTGAACGCACCCCTTCAAAATTGTCGATTAGTTGTTTGAGATCTCGTAGAGGAATTTACTGCTGGGGTGCTTTCGTTTGACTTAGAGGCAAGTTAGAGCGTGCAATTATTTGCCAATTTATTTTACTGCAACTTAAAATCCCATTACAGTATCACTAACGTTCCGAAAAATTCGAGAAACAACAAAAGAAAAAGAGTGTTTTCGTTCAGGTAAATGTATAAATCCCGAACACGAAACTCAACACTTAAATCAATGTAGAACCCTAAATCGATAACCGGCAATCTGAAAGGAACATTTCGAAGAAAATCCACCAATTGTCGTAACGAATGAACTAGCGGCCTGACCCTAAGCCTCAGATTTTTCCGCTGTTATTTTTCCCATAAGAATATATTTGGGTCAGAGGAATTTCCCAGTGACGTACTTTCGCACAATTGATCATCAGTATATCGATACCACTTAATAAAACCCAGAAAACGTTTTTCCTGTTAGTATCCAATTCAAACGATTCTATGGTTGCACATTGAAATCAACAGTAATCACCATTAGTTTTTTTGTAATATTTGAATGTCCTGCCACTGTTTCAATCCCGAGGAACTTATCTTTCTATACTTTAAAGATTTATATCAATCTATTAGGGGTCAGACCTTTTCTTTTACGGCCCGAGTAAGTTGGATGTATGTGTACACCGACGCCGAGATTCCGGATATTACGACCTAGGAAATTGCTTGTTTAAGGCTCGAGGTATTCCTTCCCTTTAAAATTCCAGTATGTTTTATGGTCGCCAGAAGATAGGTTAAGTTAGGTTGAGGTGAGCATTGCTTAAAACAAGCAGAAAGTAAGTCCACGTTTATCACTAATATAATATGAGCAGAGAAAAACTGGAATACATACCCATATCAGTGTTGACTCAACTAGATATTATTATTAATTCAACTTTAAGTATCCTATTAAAAAATATGTCAAGCGAATGTATTACAAATTCATACCATGAATTGTCTCTTTCATTTTGATTTTGAAACCGTGTATAGTAAAGCCCTAACAAGCAACACCTTTCACAAAGTTTCCAGTTAGCTCAATTACATTAGTCTTATAACAAAAACTGCAGCTTCAAATGTCAGCTGTAGAATATCAGTTCTGGAAAAACCTTAGATGTCAATTTAACAGTTCAGTTAATATCAGATTATTGTGACGTTTTTATCAATGTTTCGTTAACAGAGTCGGTTTATATAGAGGAATGTTCAAAATGCCGTTCAGGTATAATGAAAAGGATCATATTTGAATGTGCTAAGCTAAAGACCTCTAAATGCTACTGAGAACTTTCTGAAAAATTCCAAAGCACTCTACAATTGTCTTAAACTTTTCCAGAACTGTTTTCAACTGTTAGAAGCCTCTATGACCATTTTGAAAGTTCCATAGACCTCTAAATGCTGTTCAGAACCTCCTGAAAAGTCTCAGAGCTTTCTACAACTGTCTCAAACCTTCCCAGACTTGTTTTAAATTTTCAGAGGCCTCTAAGACCATTTTGAAAGTTCCATAGACCTCCAAATGCTATTGAGAACCTTCTAAAGAGTGCCAGAGGCTTCTACTAGTGTCTTAAACCTTTCCAGACTTATTTTAAATTGTCAGAGGCTTCTAAGACCACTTTGAAAATTCCATAGACTTCTAAATGCTATTGAGAACGTTCTAAAGAGTGTCAGAACCGTCTACAACTATCTTAAACCTTTCCATACTTGTTTTAAATTTTCAGAGGCTCTAGGACCATTTTGAAATTTCTATAGACCTCTAAATGCTATTCAGAACCTTCTGAAAAGGCTCAGAGCCTTCTACAACTGTCTCAAACCTTCCCAGACTTGTTTTAAATTTTCAAAGGCCCCTAACACCATTTTCAAAGTTCCATAGACCTCTAAATGCTATTGAGAACCTTCTAAAGAGTGCCAGACGCCTCTACTAGTGTCTTAAACCTTCCCAGACTTATTTTAAATTGCCAGATGCTTCTAAGACCACTTTGAAAATTCCATAGACTTCTAAATGCTATTGAGAACCTTCTAAAGAGTGTCAGAACCTTCTACAACTATCTTAAACCTTTCCATACTTGTTTTAAATTTTCAGGGGCTCTAGGACCATTGTGAAAGTTCCATAGACCTCTAAATGCTATTCAAAACCTTCCATACTTTTTTAATTTTTCAGAGGCCTCTAAGACCATTTTGAAATTTCTATAGACCTCTAAATGCTATTCAGAACCTTCTGAAAAGGCTCAGAGCCTTCTACAATTGTCTCAAACCTTCCCAGACTTGTTTTAAATTTTCAAAGGCCCCTAACACCATTTTGAAAGTTCCATAGACCTCTAAATGCTATTGAGAACCTTCTAAAGAGTGTCAGAACCTTATACAACTATCTTAAACCTTTCCATACTTGTTTTAAATTTTCAGAGGCCTCTAGGATCATTTTGAAAGGTCTGTAGACCTCTAAATGCTATTGAGAACCTTCTAAAAAGTGCCAGAGACCTCTATAAGTGTCTTAAACCTTTCCAGACTTGTTTTAAATTCCCAGAGGCCTTTAGGACCATTTTGAAAGTTTCATAGACCTCTAAATGCTATTGCGAACCTTCTAACGAGTCTCAGAGCCTTCTACAACTGTCTCAAACCTTCCTAGACTTATTTTAAATTGTTAGAGGCTTCTAAGACCACTTTGAAAGTTCCATAGACTTCTAGACATACGTTTTTTGCTGCTAATTGTGACGCAACGGTCACAAGAAGAAGAAGACAGAAGTGACTGAATCTACTTTATGTTTAAAAATCAATATTTTATCACTGTTGGCGTGATGAGGGGTCACTTGTCTATAGTCCATAGCATACAGGATTTTTGTGTGTATGAAAAGTAATTGAAAAGTCTTAGTACTGGATTTTCATTCACTCTGTATTATGATTGAACTTTCAGTTTGCAAAAATTCTCGGTCATTTTAGTCACAATAAAAGTTTGACTGATGTTAAGTCAGTTACAGCTCTACATCTTACAAAAATTGAGTTGGGGTGCGTTAAGTTTTTAAAAGAGACCCTGTACGTTAGACTGAACAACTGAGCAACCCTCCTATTGAGAACGATTCATCTTTTCTTTCTGCTATTGTTTTCGTTTAGGCAGGTCGATTCGATGTCGTTTTCGGAACACAAGAACAATAAACGCCCCCGCGGCGATAATGAAGCGACCGGTTGCCAGAAGTGACGATAAAATATTATTTTTACTTTTCCCGAAGTATTCCGGAGCAACCGTGGGAGGTCAGTTAGTGCCCGGATAAAACACGCTCTGATACTAAAACCTTGGCAAAAAAGTGTCGTTTTAGCCGTGAGATTAAAATATTAATCGTGACACGGGTGGAATATAACAAGTTTCACAAAAATGGAACAGTAAAAGTTGCATTTCAACCTCGACGTGCCGTTTAAATTTTTAAAAAGGACACGGCTGAAGCGAAATGTAAAGTTCAGCGGGTGGCCATTTTGAAGGATTTGAGAAAGGTCGATCGCCTCGAAATTGTGTTAGGCCAAATAAGACCCAGCGCTCGTTTAAGTGCCTCAATTAATTTTGGGGAAAAGTTCCAGACCTAGAAAAACTTTCAAACACACAAACATATTTTATTCTCCAGCTTAATTTGGGCTTAAACTTTTTATTCTGGTTGTCTAGACACGCAGAAATACAAACGATTTGATCATTACCCAAAAAGCTATTTGATTTACTTTTGAACTTGTGTTTAAATATTTTGTAGTGAATGAAATCATTGTGTTTGCTTCAAACTTTGCTGCTGGGTGTTCCGTAAAGAATGCGCCAAAAAGATTCTGATGTTATTTTCAGCTAAAACTTTTTTATAGGACATCCTAGTAGAATTTAGAGTAACACATGAGATCAATTATTTTTACGAAGAAAAGGTACTCATTTGAAATCGATAGAACGAGCCAATTCGGTAATTTCCGACATTTAACAATTTGTAAACCTAATGGATGGGATGCTGATTAAATACGAGTACACCAAAATTTCATGGAATTACGATGCTATTTACAATAATTATTAAATAAATTTTAGAAATAAAGAAAAACTTTGACACATTGTATATCGAAGAGGAGCAACATTTTATTAAAGCATGTTTCGTGGAATCATAATATTTTGACGTCTAGAATCTAACCTTGCTTTTTGGCGAATTCTTTTCGCAAATTATTGTGTTTGTGCAATTAACCCAAGACCATATTATTTACATTTTGATTAAATCTTATAACTTAAATATTGTTACATTCTTACTTTATATTTCCAAAACTACTCAATTAAATTTATATTTTCTTGACGATTTAAAGTTGGTTAAATGCATCAGGGAGTTTACAAAAGCAAGAAAAAACATTTTCTGATATGAGTAAATTAATATTGTTTTGAGGACTGAAAATGTCACAAAAAATGGTAAATATCTCAGGAACATGCCGGGTGTCCCTGAGAAGTGGCTCGCCCCTACAACTTTTTTATTTTTTAACCGATTCAAATAAAATTTGGAGGTTATGTATAAGATATTAAACTATCAATGGAGGCATCGAACGATTTTCTAGTGCTTCCGTTTTAACCGAAAATGACGTCATAATCAAAAATTTAAATTTAAAGACACCCTGATATTTTTTGATATTCGGATTCTGCTTATCATTCCGCATCCAACCATACCCATTTTGTCATATTTTGACTGAAGTTTTTTGAAAAAAAGAAAAAAAAAATTGATCTAGTGGGCTGTGAGTTCAATCAAATGTTAAATTTCCGGTCGAGGACTTCATAAAAAATAAAGTTTTCGTATTTTGTTCATAAATTTGTTCATAATTTACAACGGAATTGCAAGTTTCTAGTTTTTGAGAGAAAATTTGATTTTTTCAAATGGCAACATGGCGGCTCACGAGTTTAGTAAAAATAGCATATTTTTAGCAACATTTTGGTACCAAACACTTTGGTGTTTTCTATTTGCCATTTTCCAAATATTAGACAAAAAAGATGCACCATGCAAAATTTATATCCATAATCAACCTCATTCAAAATAAGACAAAATGGGTATGGTTGGATGCGGAATGACAAGCAGAATCCGAATACCAAAAAATATACAGGGTGTCCTATTTAAATTTTTGATTATGACGTCATTTCCGGTTAAACCGGAAATGCTAGAAAATCGTTCAATGCCTCCATTAGTGTAGTTTAATGTCTTATACATAACGTCCAAATTTTATTTGAATCGGTTAAAAAATAAAAAAGTTATAGCCTATAATTCGAAGTAGAATCCGAAAATACAAAAATATACCGGATGTCCCGTTTAAAAAAAGCATTTGACATTGAAAAGTGTTAGAAAATATTTTTAAAATACAGCGCAAATCAAATTTATCTTAATTCTAAATTTCTTTAAATATTTGATCTGTATACAGTTTTAGAACAGTTTGGGTGGCTAACCCTGTGTAAGTTACTACTAGAACTAATATTGTTACCATAATAAAACCGAAAAAAAAAACAATCAAGTTTAGTAAATCGGGAAATATGGTAATAAAAGTAAAGCACCATGTAAATCCCTCACTGGTTGTTTTACCTAAACAAAAAACCTTTCAGATAACCGAAGATGGTCAAAAGCAGTAAAAATCTAGGTCAATAAGGTCGATAAAGCGTCCATAAGGGAGATCCAGGAAAACATTATCGAACTCGCCCTGTTTCTTTTAACCCTCAACTTAAACAACGCAAAAAACTTTCATAGAACGATATTAAAAGTTTCCGCGACACTGTTTGCCCATCATATTAGTCGCGTGGATAAATCCCACGAGAACGTTTTAATTTCCTAGTAAAGTTAATCTTGTCGACATTCCCAAATACAGATCTACTGCCCTTCGATAGAGAGTGACGACTCAACGAAATCGAGGTAACTTAGAATAATTGACAATTTACGCACCCTACCTTCTAAACGAGCGAACCGGGCCCATTTTCAAATTGATTTTGTTCTTCTTCGCACCTTTTTGGAATATTAAACACTCCGGCAATCAGCGAAAGAGGATTCCGAATAGTGTAACCTGCGGATCGAATCGATGTCTCTTCAATGACAAAGCCATAAATTATGTCAAACTAGTGTATTCTTTTCTGTTTTATATATAGAAAACACATTTTTATTAGGGTGTTTGATCGATTCCACTGTGAAATGACATATTAGATGGTAAAAGAGACACTAAAACGAGTTGTAGGAAGTTAAAATAGGTCTCGAGCACTTTTAAGTTTGAAAAAGGCCCCCAAGAACAGCGAGATAACCTTCTCGGTTTCCCGGCTCCTTTTTTCTTTTGCCCGAATCCTTTCTGCCGAATATAATGGCGAGTTTCCGAAGCTAATTTTCTCCGAGCCCTTGGCTCCTAATGCGGCCGTATGATTTATGCGATTTTTTCTGCGTGTGTTTCACTTTTCATAACCGTCACTTGTCAAGTTAGATAGTTTTCTATGCCATGAAAAAGGAAAATATAATAAATTTCCCCGAGCCCGTTCTCGAGATTCCATTCTTGGTGTGCGCGAACTGATTTTTTATTTACGATAAAAAAGCCATATTTTATACATCCCGGAAATTCGAGTCGGAGTGCTCTCTGTTTACCTTTTATTTATTGGATGTGTAACAGTTTAGGGTTGAAGTAGGTGTAGGTTAATGCATATTAGCGACACGTGGCATATAAAAAAAAAACATTGAAAAATTTGTTGGAAAATATAGAATTATTCGTTTGAATGACATAACAGAATGAAGTGAAAAAAGATAAAATAGCAAAGTAGAAGAAAGTATGAAGTAGAAGATGATAGAAGTTTTACAAAAACCCAAATGTTGTCTATTCTATTAAATAACAATGTGTCTTGAAAATAACCATTTTTCAAGAAAATTATTATTTTTTTTATAGAAAAGATAAACGTTTGTAGGGATATCAAGTGTTTTCCATTATAGTTAATTTTAGTAGGGTTGTATATGTAGTTATTAGTATGTTAATAGTATTACTTCATAAACTTTAAAGGTAATGAAAAAATATGGTACGTGGAGGTGGTATAAAAGTTGTTTTTTTCTTTTTGGTTGTTGATTGACAAGAGAGACTTTTAATGAGAGCTGGAAAGTCAATTTTCTAAAAGTTCAAGGAAAATCACAGTATTGAAGATCACGAAATCTTAGAAAGCTAATTCCTTCCGGATCTGGAGTCACTGGGTGTAATATCAAGAGCTACCAGACCAGCTCCTGTACCAAAAATTATTGCACGTTGTCCAGTGAAGCCGATTTTGAAGAGGGTCGGTTCCAGAAGTGGTTGAATTTGTAACCAAGGAGGCCTCCGGGCTGTTATCGAGGAGCAGCCCTCTGCAGTTAGGTAGAAAGTAAGATAGGTTTAGTTATTTACCAGAAAAATAACTTGGCATCCCTAAAATAGGTTTTTATTAAAATAAATATATATTTTATTTTTTTTTATTTATTTAAATTTTCCTTATTTACTGCAACAGAATGAATGGTCAGGGTGAATCTGATGCCAGTTGTGATGGTATTATCATGCAGGTTGGAAAAGAAGTGGATTTGGGTGAATCTCGTCTTCAACTTCATGATAATAATAACCATGACAGATGCTTAGTCTATTTGTGCTACTTCAATTGTTTTTTACCTACAAGCTACAAGTAGGACAAGAATGAAACTAAAAAGGAATGATGTAACAGTGTAAAAGGAAGATGAATGTTTTGAATTTGATAAAGAAATTGGAATAAAAAGTACGAGTGCAAAAATATAATGTTTTTTAAATTTCTATCAAAAGTAAAACTTGCTAACATTTATAACATTTATAGTTTATTTCGCTAGAAACTATGAACGTTGCTATTGGATGTAATAATCTCCACCTTTTTTTTTTTGACTTTTGACATGATTTATGACGTTGACTTCCCAATTGGGATTAAGTTGACTTTAGTTTATGTTCGATTAACTTCAAAACTATAGTATTGTTAGACAGTTTCAATGACGTTTGATAGAGAACGATACAGATAAAGCAGACATCCTCTTAATATTAGTTATTTTATTGAAATTAACTGTATTAGTTTAGTTTATTAAGGGTTTTATTTATTCTCTATATTTTCATATGAATATTATTATGCTTATGAGTAACAACCGAACAAACTATTGCTTTATCCTTCCTGACAAAGCAAACATTTATCGTTCATTGATCAATAGCTTACTACATCATCGTGACAGGCTTTTTGAACAATGAAGTTTTTCTATACTAATTTTTTTTTAGCTTAAAGTAACTATTTTGAAATATAAAAAATTACGTGTACTTATTGTTTTTTTCTTGGTTTTTCTGCATAAAAATAAAATTAAAAAAATTATGAAAGACCATCATTACATAAGTCTACATGTGCAGCAATTGAGTAAATCTCACAACAGTAGCTAGTTTCTGATTGGCCAAGAAAACAAATTACATTTTGACTTATTTCAGTAAACTAATTTTTAGGTTATGATAAACCCCGTCCCTGTATACATTCAACATTTGATCCCCCCCTGTACGCCTGGGGTGTAGAGTGCTGATATACTTGATGCGTATGTGAATGATTTTCAAGTACCCCAGGGGGGACAACAAGTGTTCGCGTTTTAGCGGCTAGATTGAATTTCAGATTAAACCCCCGTTGTTTTCCGATGCGAAAATAACGCTGTCAAAAGCTATGTTTCAAAGCATTAGAATCGCTCAGCCACAGTCATCTAACGGTATCCAGTTTGTATGTGTTGTCGTTTGTCCCATAATCGATAAGCGATTCGCGCAAGATAAAAATAACGTTTCTAATTTAATACGTTTTATCCTTGGTTGGTTGACGTAAACTATGAAAAGGTGTCCTTTTAACGGCACTATTGGGTCAACCAGATAAGAATCGTTTTAATTTATGTCCGTACAGTCATTCCGGTATGAGGAGTTCGTAAATGGAACATTGATTGATGTTTCCTTTCATTAAAACTACATTAATGGGAGGATGTTTTCCTTTGTGCAGTGTCTAGTTTAGTTGTTTGCAGTTATTGTTAAATCAATTGCAAATGCTTTATTGCCTAAAGGTTTAAATTAACAAAACCAAACATATAGTATAACAATAACTATTTATGTAACCAGTTAAGAATAGTCCAGTTTTGTATAATAGGTGCTGCAATTGGATTTAAAAATTACTGTTATTCAGCTTTATAGTAGTTAGTACTTGCTATGTTTTTTCTAAAAAAACAGACCTGGTATTTTAATTTATTATAAGAAGCCTGTCACACATCCATTCATAGATGTTATGATATATCAACTCTGAATCGATTTTAAGGATATCATATAGAGACATTCTGGGCGAATGTCTTTTTATGGCAAAAACCACCACATTTCCACATCTCATTTTTTTTCTATATCCTTGTAGAATTAACTCAAATTAATATTTTTTACAAAAAAAAATTGAACTGAGGCTTCTGTCTTTGGAGATGCCGCCAAAAATTAATTTTTACTTTTTTAACCTGGTTTATGGAAAACTGAAAACTTAGAAAGGCTCGTGTTATTGACGAAAATTAATTGAGACCTAAAATTTTGATTAATCTTTCCTAACAAAGCTGAATTAGAGGAGACTTATTATCATTAATAAAAATTAGCTTGAGAGTAACAAAACTTCCAGTACAAAAATATATCAATAAAGAAAAAAGTTTTATCCAACAAAACTGTATTTAAGTATTGACACAGTAAACGTATGAAAAGTAGGCAGTGACAAACAAAATTATTCACGAGTGGACGTGTATAAATAGTAAAAAAAAACTTTGGAATATAAACGAATAATTTATGGACGAAATTCCATTTTCAGGTATTATTTGAACACATGCTCGCCTTCCGACAAACTAATTATTTAAAAGCAATTCAGTAGCAGTTCGAAATATTGTCCCTATATGATGTAATTATAAATCTGAATGTACAGTTTTATTGGTGTTATTCCGACTGTCGAGATTTTAATGAGGATTTAAATATATTTGTCCTGGATTGATTAAAATTACTATTGCTAATTATAGCTGTATGCAAAAATAATTATATTTCGATTCTATTCAGGATATTACGCGCGCAATGAACCTAAACGAGTAGGTTTTAGTTTATATTACCGTTATTAAATTGGGCTTATTTAATGAAATGGTTTGGTAAAAAAATTATGAAATCTCTTTGATTTACAACAACTAAAAAACCACTACTCTACAAGCTATTTTGTGTTCTATCTTGTCCAATACGTATCAATCTCAAATAGATCCAACACGTAAAGCCATAGTAATTTCGGCTTTTGCAGCGAGTTACAAGCGTCGCCTTAACAGCATTTACAAGAACTTTTTAAAAGTTACAGTCCACTCTGAAATAAGTTTGTCGGAACTTCTATGTTAGTGACGTCGCGACGCCATCCAGACGTAGGCAGCGTCTCGATTAGTTGCTCAATTAGAGCGAATGATAAACTAATAGATTCTCGGGAAGGGGCGTTAAAATTTAATTTGTTTAATGCCCTCCCGGCGCCAAATTGTTCTACATTTCACACAAATCCAATCACAGTACTTTGGAGAATCTTTTAAAACACTTTACATACAATGGGTCAAATTGTGTAAACGTTTGACAAGAATATAATTTGCCATCTCGGCCAAAATGAGCGAAACCTCGGTCGACGATAATTAATGATCTATTAAAGTAAATCGGCTTTGCTTATCGCACAATGCACGATAATATCAAAAGGATTCTCGTGTCGCTTAATCGTTTACATGATGTTCATTTGAAACTGCGGCCGCATCAAACACGGCTCGCCAAAATGGTGGTTAATTAAATCTAGTTTAATTAACATTGCGGAGTCACGAGAGGGGGCGCTTTAGTCGGATCTGGTTAACGGGGCACGCGAAATAAAACAACGTAGAAGTGTTTCGATGGCATATTGATATATTGGTAAATTATTTTTAAATAAATTATCAGAAAAGTAGTTTCAGAGCTTACTTCTTAAAAAGTAACCTAATTCAGACTTGTGGAAAGCGTCTTTTCCACACTCGAATGCTTGGCCGAAAATAACTCCACCAGTTACTCCATAGGTTGCGTACAAAATTTTTTATAAAATCGACTTGTTTGATGACAAAAGCACAGCAAACATCTCTCTTGTCCTTTTTGCTCTCGGGAGAGCATGGTGACATCATGTTTCTATTGCTCGGATCGTATTTCTCCATCCTGCTCTGTCCTGAGCTGCAAGAGAAGCTTCTGGCAGACCGTGACCAATGATTTCTTTGGTTTTATCCACCCAGCGCGTCGGATACCTTCCTCGTGGTCGTTTACCATTAATCTTCCCTCCACAATAAGTTTTTCCAGCCCATTCGTTCTCCTTGAGATGTGTCCAAAATATCGTAGGTATGATTGATTTATCCTGGTTGATAGCCTTGTGGTGACTTTTAGTTTCTTAAGAATTGACACGTTAGTACGATGTTCTGTGTATGATATTTGCAGCATTCTTCTGTAGGCCCACATTTCATCTATTATTCTTCGATTGGCCATTTTTAAAGTCCAGGTCTCAGAGGCATATGTGGCAATAGGAAAGATCAAGGAATAATTTCAGTTTGTTGCGTTGAGATATTGCAGAGTCTTTCCATATTCTAGTTAGTTGTTCTTTTTGTTTAACGTAAGGCCATGTTCTCTACTGATCCTATCCAACTTTCTCATGATTGTAAAAAGTAAAAAAAAAAAGTAAAACGTTTTGCACTAAAAATCAATCAAAAAAGTGTTTTGCACGATTTTATAAAATAACTATTTTTCTAATTTTGACATATAAAGTGGCACTTTTCAAAACTGACAACAGTAACTAGTTACGAAAAGTAACACTTTTAGAAGGAACATAATAATTTAAAAAATCAATTATTGTAAATATTAATTACACAATTTGTACAGTTCGACAAGTTGATGCCCGAATTTGTCGTGCTGTTGCTTGAATTTGTTGTTACAGCAAGTGATTTGGCACTGCTTGTTTCACCAAGAATGCTAGCAGAAATGCTTTTTTGTTTTCAATCGAGTTTTCAACACATCCCTCGGCAACAGAGTTCAATTTCCATCCCCCAGGTTGTTCTATTTTCAACAAATTGGCTCCAGAGTCTGCAAGAAAGGTATCAGACGACCTTCGAAAGCAATGTCTAGTGAATAATCCTGGATTTTTTAAGCCACGTAATTCAGCATTTTTCTTTGGTAACTGGCCAATACTATTAGTACCTACTGATTGTATACTGCATTTGCCATGTAGGTAGTTAATAAAAAATCTGTTGTGGTTCAAATCTTTTGGTAGCATATTAATGTATCTTCTTAGTATATCTACAAAACTGATTCTCTCAATACCTCCTTCCGTTATGACAAATTCACGTGATGTTTTTGTTTTTGTGATTGGAATGTTAACTCAAAAATACGAGTGTTCATCTTCATCTTCATTCCGAAGAAATGTTATTTCTACTTTTCGACAGGCGCCTGCTACACCTACAATAAGGACCACCTGAAATATGAAAATAATAATCTAAGTGATTATATCGAAATTTTATGTAATAGTTTAGGCCTTAGTAATTAGTAATTTTTTATAACAGCCACTTGGAATCACCTGCTTCTTTTAAAAAGTCTGACATGTTTTCTCTAGTAAACACATTAGATTTCTTCGCCTTATACCCATCGCTGCATCTTTTTAAATACGCAATCAAACTGCAATAACCTTTAATGTCTATGGCTTTCTTCCGCTCTCAACATTGAATAAAGTGACCATAATGTTGAAGATTTAAGATACCTCTTTTCCTCGAAGTAAGCAAGCATAACTTTTTCATTTATGTGTTTTACCTTTTTTGATTTAAGCCATATTTCAAATTTTTTGTAAGCTGTATCGTACAGCGACTTAGATCTTTCGGCAATGAGAGTCAGCACAGCTTTTCTTGCAGCCTCTTCGATATCACTCGGTAATTCTGAATCTCAGTTGTTAATTTTTCAGTTAAATTATCGCACCATTAAAAATCTGTCGCAAAATTTCTCGCGATGTTTACAGCATAAACAATATTTGACGTGGCAAAATTTTGATATATTAACAATTCACGCACAAGTCACCATGGATATTTCATTTGGAACAACTGGTGGGGGATTGGAAGGCAGGCATAGATGTTGGATGTGAAACTATAATTTACTTAGTTTGTACCACTTTTAACTATTTACCACCCAAAATTAGAAAAAATTATGTATAAAACACGTTTCGAAAAGGTCTAATTGTGTAACTCATTCAAATTGCAGGAAAGATTCATTTGTTACACAAAATAGCACTTTTCGTAACTGGTTACATCAATAGCTATTTCATCATCAATAAATTTATTAGTTGACACTTTTGGAGCATGAATACCTTTGGTTTTAACAAGAAAATTATGTATTAACATTGAGAATAGGCTTTTATAACGGTTATATGATCTTTTTCAAGTCTTGTTCGACTGCAAATAATGATGTAATCCAATTTACTATAGTCGAACAACATCGTCCAAAGAATGAGCCAAGAAAGGAGACACGTCAACGGGGAAATTTGCGAATTCAGTTCAAACAGCGGCACCAGAAACGGCGACCACTATAAATTCAAGTAATCTAGGTTGTTGTTTGCCGTTCCGATTCCGAAACGTTCCCGACTACGTATGCATGTTTGCAAATCCGAAATTCTTGTACTCTGGATGCACCGCATTCTGTTGGGCATTAGAATCGCGAGATATTTATTTTCCAGAAAGTATTATGTACGCGATTGTGGCGTTTGTTCAGTTTTAGGGAGTGTTGCAGCTGGTAAGTGAAGATTAAGCCCCTATTATCCTGTTGCGATAAGCTCGTGTAACGTTGAAGTCATTAGAGCGTTGAAAAAAAATAGGTTTGTTATGATTCCGAATGGTCCTATAAATCTGCGTTTTTTTGTGTGTTTGCGAGTGCGGTTGGTATTGAAAACATAAATCTCAATTTGAGCAAAATTATACATTCAACCGGCTCCGGAACCAATGAATAGCTTAAAATTAGCCGCAAAACATAACTTTTCCTCGCTTCGTGCGACCAGTCACCAAATTGGAAATACTCTATATTATGTATAATCCGCATGAATGCTTCCTAACTAAGCCGCTTTGCTCCTTTTTGATATGAAACTCTATGAATTTCGTTAGAAGATATTTTCAGATCCGCTTTCCTACACAGTAACTGAGCCAACTTACTAATAAAGCAACTTTGAATTATAGTGCAATATGTATCTTTGTTGCCGAACACACCCCTTTCATTTGTATCATCTATCTCATGACCTTTTTCCGCATGTGTGACTTTAATATTTAATGCCGACTAAAGAGAGAGATATACGATCGATACAGAAAGACAAATGACTCCTATAAATTCGCAAATTCTTGAACGATCCCCTGAAAACGATCTCTTTGACGACACCAAGGGTGGCATTTTGATTTCCCTGGAGGGGTGAGGGGCGAAGGGGGACGCGTCGACGAGGACAAAAGACGAAAGGCGATCGCTATCCCGAACCGATATATTTGCTTCCCTTTGTCACTTGCAGATGTTTTAATCAAGCTGCCCAGGCGGTTCTACAGTGTTGGCGACGTTTCACGCTTTTCCTCAGATTGTCAGTGAAAAACATCACTACAAAGGATGCGGTTTAAATAAGTTAGCAGGGAGAACGGGTGTGGCAAAATACGTCTATTTCTCTCTGTATATTGCTATAAAACTACCACCAGAGAATTTAATTAAGTTCTCCTTTTTCTCATAGTTTCGTACTTTCACAGCTGCGGCCTAATATTTTTAGTACATTTAAATGTTAAAGAGGTTTGTAAAATAAACGATGGTCTGTTTTGAATAAAAGTACAGTTCATTCACAGACTAATAGTGCCGACAAATTTGACAAACTAAAAACTAAGTATGTTTTGTACACTTTGAGTTGGTTTTTCAAGAGAAGAAGTAGCATTTTTGTACTAGGAGGACTACACTGGACAAACAATTTGCTGCTACAATAATTTCACATTTAACAAAATCCTTAAGAAATTTTACACAAACTTTAGGAGTTTTCTGTGTAAAGAAACAGCCTGTAGGAGGAAAGAACATTTTTTGAGTCACTCATTGAAATACCAGATATAACGGAAACTTTTAAGGAGCTATAAATAGTATAAGCCAATTTACCTGGGTAATTGCATCATTGCCATTTTTAACAAAGAAAAGTATAATGAAAAAGTTCTTAAATCCGCCGAAAACAAAATTTAATAAATTGGAGAGAATATGGAAAAAATCCAGGTAACAACAACTACAAACCCGATTTTAGCGATTCTCTAGGTATAATTTGAAAATTAGAGGATTAAATATATCTTTCTTTGATGAATTAGATAAATATTAGCTAAACATCGAGATTTTAAATAAGTGGAAGTTAACAAACTTTAGCTGTACTATAGTTTCCTGGACTTCCGTTCATACTTTCGTTATATTATTATTTATTAATTAATTTTAAAATTACCTATTCTGAACATACAAACAAATTATTGAATTTTATTTTTACAACTTTACAACTGAATGATATTTAATTAACAGTTTTTTTTTCATTTTTAGGTTAGTACCCGCCTGACAATCGTGGTAAGTCCCTAATCTTGGTATCTACCATTCTGGCAACATTGCAACTCTTTAACAGGAATACTACATCTATAGATGTTATGAACGTTACAACTTGTGAAAATCCTCCGTTAAACTAGCGTAAATCTTTGTGATTATATTTGGAACAATTCATTCTTAATTAATTTTTTAAATGGCAGAGGTTCTAACAAGATCAATATCAAGAGAGGTTGAGAGTTTCACAATATTTGAATCTTCCTTTAGAGAATATTCACTTGATATATTGCCTCTTAAAGCAAATGGAATAGAATAACTAACTGTTAACATTCTGTTAATAAACAATAGGTGAAATTTGAAAAGAATTAGTCGTATGTTTTTAAATTTATCTAGAAATTTCAAAAAATTATTTTTGTATCCTTGAATCTGGTATGAGTATCTTCAATACTAAGAGTATCTATTGAATAAAAAGCTGTCGAGAAATTTACGAATATACATTGATATACGCTATACTAAAGCAGTAGAGTACGGCCAGTTGTGTAATATGGTAGAATTTGTTGGTAACTTAACTAAATTACATAGTTATAATTAAATTAATGGTACTCAAAACCTAACAGAAGTAAACAATTTTATTTCACATAATGAAAAAGACATCTTCATATCTATTTGATCTGGATGAGGTGTGGAACAGGATGTAACTCAAGTAGTCTTCTTACGGACTACCTTTTTGCAAGAAACAAAAAATCCTCTTTTGTAGAATTATATAAAAAGAAGACCACTAAAAGAGAATAATTATTTATTACAGCTGATAAAACAAAATGCTATAGAAGAGATGCAGACAGTTAACATATTTTTGACTAAAACTATTTTTTTTTCTCTAAGTTTCTTGGTTTGGTTTTTTAATAAACAGTACCGGTTAAAATTTACGTTTTAACCCAAATTTAAAATTCAGTTTTTATGTTTTTTTATATTGAATTTTATCTTTTATGTAACAACGTCTCAACGATACTAGGGCCATTCGAAAAAATATCTCGTAACACTCATATCGATGTTTACAAGAGTTTTTTTTTCTGAAGGGACTGTTGCAAGCAAAAGTGAACATAAACATGAACAGGGTTACAAGGGTTTTATATTTCTTCTTTATCTATCCAGAATTGGAAAAAAAAACAGAAAAAGAGCAGAAGAACAAACGGTGCTGAATTGTAAACGTCACATGCTTTATTCTCTTAATAATAATAATAATTTAACACAAGCAGTGCAAAACCACAAGAGAAAAACATGTTGGTTTTCTCCCATTTTTGGATTCGTATATAACATTTCTCAAAAAAAATTAATTACTCTTTGATTCATTATTATTGATTGCAAGTAATTACATAAATTAATATATTGTTGTTGAAACTATTTTAGCTTAGTTGCTTAATAAAAAACAGGCACAAAACGGCAGTAGTAGCGCAAATACCACATTAAAATGCTAAATAAAAACCTGAAGTTAGTCGTAAATACTCTGCTTTTCTCGTCTTACTAGTCCCGTAGGAGACATGGGAAACCTAAAATGTGTAACGAATAACCATATCATTATCCGTTACGTTTCTTTACGGCTCTTTGTCGAATAAAAACGTATCTGGGTTTTGAATCTAGTACGGAACTTTGACGCAGTGGCATCACCGAAGATTATTGGAAAAAAAAAATCGTCCCCAACATTACCCCTTAATAAGTGACAAAAGAAAATATATGGACCGTTGTTGCCAACTTTACTGCCGACTTTACGATCGCGTAAATGTCACACTGAAAATTAAGATTCTGGAGGTATTTAATGTTTTATTGCTTTGGTGACGATCATGCAGTAAATTTCCGGACCGAACCAATTTATACGGGCACTATTAACGGTTTTTTTCCTTTCTAGGTTACCGCTTAATTTACCCCCAGAGACATAAAAGATGACGTAAATGAAACCGTTCTTTTAATATTCAGCCCTACGGTGAATGCGTGCACTAATATTTACCCGCGATGACCCTAAAGATTTTCCAGAAAGGTGGCAGAAATCGGTTCTATTATTTTCGCTTTCGGCATTTCCAATATACCAGAACCGCCATTTTTTTCAATTTCGACCCGTTGGTATATATTTACATTCGTATCACGTTCGGCACAAGAAAATAGCGCGTCCCGGACGCCTTTGCGTCGTCTTGTTTGTCCTGGGTACACATGCCATCCGAGGTGTGGTGCGGTTGGTTTAATGCAGGGACGTTCATGTGTGTCCCCGGTTATATTCAATTTATTATTAGGAAATTCGTCTCCCTTGTCACTCCGAATGTTTTACGACCCGTCTTGACAATGTGACATTTTCTAGCGACAAATTGAATTGCAAGGACAATACACCTCGTGCGGATATTATGGGGTGCCAGGTGTCTAGGAGGTGAACCTTTCAGGACCATTCCTAGACCACATATCCATAATAACTTACACCGCATTCTGCTCAATAGTGTCAGATGATTTATGAAATGTGTATTTGACGCTAAGAATAGTAATGTTTGACTGTTTGAAATTAATTATTAGAAAAACACTCAGCTTGGAAATTTTATGTAAATAAACTGCTCACCACCTAAACTGAGACAGTAATTTTTAAAACCATTTCGAAACAACAAACAATAGATTTTAGGCGACATTATGACAAAGTTTTTGTAATAGATAGATAGATAGATAACAGCTTTTATTTAAAACAAATAATTACAGGGTAATTATGTTTAAACATGTCAAAGAAGAAAAAAGTATCTAGTACCAGTGGATAGATGTATACATATTTAACTTATTGCTAAGAACGTTGCACTTTTTGAAAGAACTCCTCAAAATTGTAAGGTTCGATGAAAACGAGAAGATTAAACAAATCCTTTTTAAACTTACCCAAACCTTGTGTTTCTCGAAGCTTTCTAGGTAAAGTATTAAAGCATTTTATCGAAAAATATGTACACTGTTTTTCAGTTAAAGTTAACTTGTGTTGGGGAAGGTTGTACTGATTCTGACTGCCTCTTGTGTTGTGTGAGTGATTGACTAAGAAACGTTCAAATAAATTTGGATTTCGTTTCAAAAACAATATGTGTTCAAAAATAGATATTGCTGGCAAAGTTAGAAGATCATTATTTCTAAATGCATTTCGACAAGTAGTTAACGGTGGCGACTTGGTGATTATTCTTAGTGCGACTTTTTGGTTAGTGAACAGCAAGCTTATCTTAGTGCTGTTTCCCCAGAATATGATATTGAATTTAAGCAATGAATACACTGTTCCATAATAAGCAATTCTTAATGTGTCTAAGCTACAGTGTTTAGCTAAAATTCTCAAAGCATAGCCTAATCCATCGACATGATAACTGTACGTCAGGCCAGCATCTACCTGCAGCCCCAATAGTTTGGTATTATTACTTATAGGTACAGTGTTAGTCTTGAAGGTTATGCTTTCTGGAAGTTCCACCAAATTATTACTCGTTTTGAAAATGATACACTGGGTTTTATCCATATTTACAGTAAGATGGTTCTGACTAAACCACCTCTCTATGTGCTCGAAATGGTATATACAAAGAACAGTTAAAAACAGGTATTTGTGTATGATTTTGTTTCTTTTGTATATGATGAATTTTTGATTCAATTTGTCTTTAAGAGCATTGTGGTGCCCAGAATAAGATCTAGAATAATAAAGTTTTAATTAAAGCCAGACTACTTCTTGAGGTTACTTCAGTTAATTCTCCAAGCAATACACCATCCAAAAGTTTATTTTTACATGCTGATTTATTTTGTTAAGTTGTAATTTGCTACGAAATACAAGAACTTTCCTGTTAGCAGCTGTTAGTAAACTAAATAATTTTCAAACAACTTTTTATTGTCGTTTCACGTTGGCAGATGACAGGATTAACAACAACGTTACTAAAGTTAATTACCGTGAATATGCGTTGTCACTACTTAAACTCAAAGATATTTGCTCTGAGGAAATTGGCTTTTAATGCGGTTTGAACTATCATTGAGCTTGATTTATTAGCTGTTGGATGATGGGAAAAACTTTGACTTAAATGATGATAAATGATGAATGATAACTGTACTATACAGAGTGGAAAAAAATTAATTTACAATTAACCAATCAACTTTTTGCGGTTTTTATTTTAACATAGTAAAGTGATGTTTAGGTCCATATCTCGAGACGTTTTTGGCCGTTTCCCAAATAACGTCCTGTGTCTCAAGAAATATCGATTTATCCGAAAAGTTGCGATAACTCTCGCCGTAATTTTCGTCTGTCAAAAGTAAATAAATTCTGACCCCAAAATCAAACAAAACAGAAAATGGTAAACAAGAACTGACTCGACTGTGTTCTGGAAGCCTGTCTGTCACTGTTTTGCTGTTCTCTTTATAAACTGTACTGTGTAGTAGTGTTTCATTTTAAGGTTATGTTATTTTTTCTATTTGACTGACCAAAATTACTAAATTCAAGTTTTTTAACAAACGTACACAGAAATCGAACTAAACACAGCACATTGCAAACAGATTATCAAAATAAATGGAAATGATTAGGAATGTTCCAATCCCAAAATTAATTTTGCTATCTAGTCGCCGAATTTAGAGAGACAACTGACAACATCGCAGCAAAATGTTTGTCTACTTGGCCTTTTTTAGATTTTCTATCTTTGTTTCGCTTAGGCAATAATCAATGTTTCCCTGTCCGTTACACGTTTTTCCTACGGTCGGTTTTTCTTTTATTACACCTGTATGACAGATAATATTGGATCTATACTCGACTAATATTTCTCATCTTCTTCAGTCGTATTTTTCGAATAAATCAATATTGCTTGAGACAACGTCCAAAAACGAGATATTGACCACACTTCCTTATATTAAAATAACCAAAAAAAAACTGTTAATCAATTTGGCACTACTTGAAAATTTCACTCTGTATAGTACAGTTATAGCGCATTCAAGTTAAAATGTTTCAACAAAAAGCCAATAAGTCAAGCCCAATGACAGTCCAAACCGCATTACAATCAATTGATTCGTTTCGAAATGGCGAGGATTTGAAAATGTCTCAAGAACTTTTCTAAAAATGTTAAAATATTTATTTTTCTGATTTTGTTTAAAATGTTTTATCAAAAATCTACAAGAAACAAGTCGTCAAATCTCTGACATACAGAGAGAAGAGTAACAGCGGAAGTTTTCCCTTTAGACCTGTGGTCAAATGGATGACAGGGAAAAATCAAAGCCTCTCCCCTCCAGCCCCTTGGGACCCCCACATTTTTTTTGTTGAACCATTTCTACTTCAAGTAGAAGAACTTTTTTTACAGAAAATCGTATTTACAGAAATTACTTTTTGTACCAAATGGCACATTTATATTATACCTACTTGTTTTGCCGCAAATAGCTGCCTCGTCCGCATATAAACATTCTCGGTAATGTCCTGTGGGAATTCCTTTCGGGAATTCGTATCCGTCATATTGGTGGACTTGAAAGGTCCTCTCTATCGCTTTATTGGGCTTCTGTTTGATTAATTATGTATACACGATGAGTTCGGTTTCATATTTATGAGGTCTACCCTATCGGGTATTGGCATGAATAAAGTTTTTCTAGCTTAATACAGGGAAGTAAATAATGTATCTGATTTTTTTCTCTCGCTAATTCCAGTTTGATTACGTGCTGACAGCTGATGTTCCGTTTATGTATCCGGCCGCGAGTCGAGGATAAGCAATTTCGTAGAAAGGCGCCTCAATTTCCGAGATTTTGCATATTCACAAAACTAATTTGCCTTTTAAGTAAGCAAACAACATAATAACTGAAAAGCCCCAGCCGTTTTGGAGGCGGCATTCAGAGAGAGCGGGCAATAAGACAAAGTGCGTTCGAAGAAAATCTACGTTCATGAAAAGCTCCGAGATTTTGGCTTTTATTTTGTATGAAAGACGACTTTACGACGGAATAATAATTATCGACTGACTGTAAAGCTGTACGTCGACATTTACTGTTATCAGTAAACAACTTTTATGTAGTGTCAGGAATTCCACTGTGTCGGTTAAATAAGCATTAAATTGAAAAACTTAGAAGTGACAAGTTATTACTGTTACCATATTCTCTTAACTAAGTAGTATGTAGTATGGAGAGTCTTGTTGCTTGGAATAGTTTACAATACAAATTGCCATATACAGAGTGGTCCAGTTTTAAATGTCAATAATTCACCAATACATAGCCAATTAAAAAATAAGTTGACAGGCATTATGTCATTTTTCTGAAAAATGTATTCTAAGGAAAATACAGTCCTTCAAATTTCTGTTTAAAAAATCAGTTTTTTGTCATAACTGTCAAACCGTTGGAGCAATTTTGATCAAATTTGGAACACTCATTATGAAATTAATACTCATTATGAATGACGTTTGCAAAAATTCTCCAGTAGCCTAGATACAGGAAGATGGTTTTAATGTTTTTGCCTTCTACGTCTCTAGATATTTTTCAAAAATTACGTGTTTTTTTTAATTTCATTGTTTACGATGAAAAAGAAATTATCTCTTATAAAATTCTGATTTGAAACTTTCTTTACGATATAATTCAGTTATTACTTTCAAAGACCCAAAACTAACCCAACCCAACTTAAAAATTGTCTTGGAAACAGAAAATTCACTTAAGAAGCTTACAAAATTTAATTGTAGCTAGTTTTCATAGTTTCTAGGCAAACTGAAAGACTTTAACGTTTTGAAAATTGACTGAGAAAAGATAAAAATTGATTTCAGAAGCTTAAAAATTGTGTTTGTAACCAGTTTTCATGCAAATTGAGAGACTTTCATATTGAAAATGGATTTGTACTTGTAGACATAAAAACTACTTTTTCTAGAATTTTTGAGTACAAATTCATACATTTAAACTTTAAAAATTGACTTGAACACCAAAAAGTGACTATGAACTAATGAAAAGTAACATCAGAAGCTTAAAATTTGCATTTGAAGTAAGTTATCATAATTTTAAGACAAATTTCAATATTTTAGTTTTGAAAATAGTCTTAGATAGAGGACATTGACATTAGATTCATGAAAATTGTCTTAAAAACTAACTTTTCTTGCTTTTTACTTTGCTTTTAATTTTCTTAGAATTCTGGACTATTTTTAGTGTTTCAAAACTGCTTTCAGCTTGGAAAATCGAGTTTCAAGACTATCTTTACCAATTTATTGACACAGCAAACTTAAACAATTTTCACATTCTTCATATACTTAAAATGGCATTCCAAGCTTTGTCACTATTCAATCGACTTCTAGACACCTCAGTAAAAAATTGAGTTTTTCTTAAAAATCTAGATTGTTTTTAGTGCTTTAAGGCTGTTTTCAATGCCTCAAATCGAGCTTCAAGACTATCTTTACAAAGTTTTTGACTTATCAGGTCTAAAAACCAATTTGTGCACTGTCCACAGTCTTGAAAATGTTATTTCAAGCTTCTTCAGTATTAAATTGACTTCTACACTCATCATAGGTGCAATAAATTTTTTGTGTTCTTCAGTAATAAAAGTAAAAAATTTTGGTATCAAATGCTACGATATTAGTCTTGAGAACTAATTTTTAGAAATGAAATAGTACGAATATTTAATTTACTTCTAGACTTGTTTCAGTCCAGAAAATTGAGTTGTACACCAAAGTCCTGAAAATAGACTTTTGGACTCTCTTTAGTCCTAGTAAAGTCAGTTATAGCTTTAAAAGTCAACTTTTAGATTATCTTTAGAAGTAAAAAAATAGTTTCATGTACAATACAATCTTTGTCTTGATTTCCGGACTGTTTTTAGTTCTTGAAATCCAGTTTTTTGAGAAAACAAATTATAAGACTATTCCTAGTAGTAAATAGCAAGTTTTTATACTATTCGGTACAAATTTGGACTCTCACAAGTCTTGAATGTTTAGTTTTATACTATAAAACGATTTTTTAAATTGAAATTTGTAGGACTGTAAGTTTCTTAGGAAACGTTTTTCAGAAAAATGACATAATGCAATTCAACTTATTTTTTAATTGGCTACCGAATGGTGAATTATTGACACTTAAAACTGGACCACCCTGTAGATCTAAAGGGTTGTTATTGTAATTTCTTAAAGTCTTGCATTGTTGTAGTGTCATTACGTCCACTGAACTGACTGAAAAGCAAGCATTACTTGGGACTTTTTCTGTCGTACTTATCAAATTTTTTTCTTGTTTTTATAACCACATACACGACGGTAGGAAACATATAAGTTAAAGGAAAATATGGGCCCAAGTCAATTTTTAATGGTGGAGTTTTAAAAAAGGTCGAGCAGGCAACATTCCAGTGACAAATGGGCCCTCCGATCCCCATAACAGTGAAATACGTACAAAAAGTCTTACGACCGACTATTATTAGAAATACGCTAACCATTTTTCCCCCTTTGGGTCTTTCCTCCATATTTAATGAACGCTTTATCGTTCTCCGTTAAATGGTGCCTTTAAACACTGCAGACATTACGAATTAATAAACGTTCCTTACGTTTATGGCTAGTGAGAACGCGTCCTGGTTTGGTTAATAGCCGAAGCCTGCCCTGCACTCTGACGTCACGGGGGGGTTGAAATTCCAGCCGGACCTGCATTAAAATGCCCTTTCACTCGGATGAACACAAACATATTTAAATATTAAAACCCCCGACGAGCATTTGACCGCGAAAGACTGCGGTATGGCTACATTTAGCCAGTGGCGTCGTTCTATTGTTATTTATGCATGATCGAACCAGTTCAGCCATCCGTTTTTTCATCAACATCCAGTAATTCCAAATCGATTTTATTTTGCACGGTAACTGATGAGTATCTGAGTGAATTGAAAAAGGAAAACGATATGAAGCAGTAAAAGCCCCAAGGCCGTATTCTACATACGAAGAGGGGTAGTTCGAGTTGATAGAGATGAGGCAATAGTAAATGCAAAAGCCATTTAGGTTGAAACGATCCGCTACTGCTACTAAACCACCGACGACCGTACTAATATCTAGTCTACCCCATTTGCAAGTTCTGGACCTCGTATCGTTGTCAACTCGGCGGAAAATCTGGCAGAATTGCTTCGTATAATATTCCAGGGACATTCGAATGAATGCGGCCCCGAGTGTGTAACTACTAATTAAAATTGGCTTTTAAAATTCCTTGCCTAATGGAGACGACACGGTCTAATCGCGACTTTAAGAGCGAGGGAAACAAAATCACGTGGGTTTCTTTGACTTTAATGGACGAATTACGGTATACATAAATAAAACGAATTTCCTGTGAAACCAAGCTTTTTGCAGTCGTTAAAACCTAAATTGAGACCCAGCTTCGTAAAGTAGCTGAACTGAAGAAGAAAAGTAGATTTGATCTATGATTTATACTTGATGGTCTTTTGACCAATCTGTATTATTAGTTGTAGCCAAAATTCGTGATAGGTATTACAGAACTTCAATTTTGTTTCTGTTGCTTATTCTGTTTCCTACTTCTTCTTCTTTCGCATGTTGTAGGTCTTAAGGCTGCATTTTCCAACTTTCAGTTCCCTTGAGATGTTGAAGACCACGACTCTATCCATCTTTTTGGAGGTCTTCCTAAGGGACGTCGTGTTCGTGGTATACCAGCTATCCTAACCATCCTACCCACGTGATCATCTTCTACGTTTACATCCTGACCTGACTTTTTTTTGTCTCTTAATGTGTACCCTGAGATGTTTCTAAGTATTTTCATTTCATTCATCTTACAGTCAACACCGGTCTGATAAAGGTTTTGTATATTTTAACTTTTGACCTTTTATTAATATTAGTGTTATTCCAGATGATGTCACGAAGTGAATATTAACAGAATCGTAATCTACGTAAAAAAGTGCCTTAATAATGTAATAGTTATTTATGTATTAAGTGCGCAAACCATGACTTTTATGCTCTGAGAATCATTCGAGAGCATAAAAGTCACATTGTGCGAGCAATACATACAATATTTTTTCTACAAACATCGCTAAATATCTATTAGAACTAAACTTACTGCGTAGATACTCAAAAACAGGATCAAAATTATACACAATTGAATACTGACATCAAACTGGTGACACTGACATTTTCAACAATGGCATGCATAGTAGTCGTGTCCCTAGACAGCAAGCGAAAAAAATTGTTTCCACTACTAACATAATAAACATACCATTATTGACCGATTAGTAACTTGAGAAATTAGTTTTCTCTACCTTAATGGTCATTGTTGACCTAGGTCAAAAATAGAGTCTAATCTCTAGTTCTAGTCTGGCACAAACACGACAAAAAAGGAAATATTATTGACCTAGGTAAATAATAATGTCAATGTCCATTAAGACATCTGACATATGAAATATACTTGACTTGACAGAGACAGATAAATTAGGTTGTCTCTTCATGTTATTGTTATCTTAAATTTTTAAATTTTCAATAAAAGGACCATCAAAAATATTGTTAATAGTGGAAAAAATGCTATATTATCCACGGTTTAGACAGCTTTTATTAACCTTATGTCAAATCTTGACATGCGGTCAATAAAAGCTTCTGTCTAAACCTTGGTTAATAATATACTATTATCGCTCGCTACCCTTGGCAGGCTAAAGTAAACTCCTCAGTAAAGGGTAACTTTTCGTTGAGATTATTGGAAGCGAAAAATGCATCATTATTGAATGTTTGTAGAAAAAAGTTATTTTTATCAAACTTTCATAATAACAAAGTTAGAAGGACTTGTCCAAAGTGTCAGAAATTCAAAAATTGCATTTACCAGAAAAGATTATTACGATTTTCTATTTGAGGCATCGAACTCATCTTGAAAAAATACTCCAGCAACACCTTTTTAGTTTTTAAATTTCTTAATAATTTTGGCAGTTATCAAAAACAAGCAAATTTTAGGCCATCCTGTATAAAGAAAATAGGCAAATCTTGAAGTTGATAATAAGAGTAGGATCTAAAATTATTTGATTTTTTTAAATTTAGCCAATTATCGGTACATTAAAAATTACTCCTAATTTGGCAATGTAATATACAGAATGTTGCATTAAAAAAAGGTCAAAATTTCATTAAAAGAAAATAATTCCTCCCAACATGTCATTTAACTAACAAATCTCTGATTAAAAAAATAATTTTCGTTCTGTATAACGCAACACAATTTTTGTTCCTCACCAATCAAAATGGTTTATTTTCCTGCGATAACGTTCACTTTGATTGGTTAACCCTTAAACACAATGATTGTTTTATGTTACGTTGTGTCAATTTTATAAATCTCGCATGTTGTAAGAATCACCCATTACGCCAACGCTTTTTTAAATTAAGTTTCGTTTTGACTGTGATATTTTGCACCTGATTTGTCACATTCAAATTCCAACTTTGATTAAAAATATGTGCCATCAGTCAATTCCAAAGTTCTCTCTGTGTGTTCTTCTTGAGAAATTATTTATTGCAATTTCGGGTAAAAACACATTACCCTGTCATTACTTTATCTAGAATAATACTTTATTCATTTTACGTAATTGTTTAACTGATCATTTAATCTATCAGAGTAGTATTATTCAGACTTTTAGTTTACTTTTAAGACCTTTAATTTCTGACAATCGAGGGTCAAAATGAGCTAATAATATAATCTTGTCTTCTAATAAAAGGGGCATAATAAGAGTGTAATCGAAAGTAATGATGGGTTGATTACTGACTTTTTTAAGATGTGGTAGTTATTCTAGCTTATCTATTACAGAAATTTACTTGAAAATAAAGTGTGTAATCAAACTATCAAGAAATGTTTTTAAAATTAAATTTTGAATGGCCTTTGAGCTTCCTAGCGTCTAATTCCCTGTATGGCCCATTTGCCACCGAGAAGGTGGCAAATTGGTTCGTGTGCTAATGCAACAGTTCCGATTTGCATTTACACAGCGCCTAATTAGCTAAGCCTATTTCGGGGCAAATGTTCGGTTTCCACCAGAACTGTTTATGCAACGTTTAATAAAAAGTTGGCGAAACTTATACAACAATGTTTGCTCTAACTAACAGCGAGGGAAAATGTTATATTGGCCTGTATGGGATGGAACAAAAAGTCCGCCAGATGTTTATGTGTATAAAGACAAAAGACGAAAGCGCAAAAGGGGCGGCGAGGAGACAAAGGGGCGGCAGCTGAGAAGAATGTCGATATACTGTTTTTCCTGCAATTAAGCCGGCACTTACTATTCCGCACTTGCAGCTGCGTCTTATTTAAATTGAGGCGGCGGCGAATTTGCCGGGCCGAATGAAAAATACCAGTTAAACAGATAAAATTACAACGTGGAGCAAGACGAGGGTGGAGGATTTGATTAGGCAATGGCGTAGCAACTTAATCTGATCAAAAAATCAAACTCACCATATTACTACAAGTATTTGCGCAGTAGATCCAGTTATTTGTTTACTCTGTAGAGGAGAAATATACAATTTGCTAAAGATTTTTTTTTATAAGAATTCAAAGTTCTAATTGATTAATAAGGCTCTTATAAGATATCAACACAAATTAAAACTAAATAAGAATTAAGAGAATAAATAAAGTATAAAGTATCTAAATACATCATCAGAACTGTATTTATATGTAGAATTGTAAATGTCATTAATAGCTGATTTGACTGTTAATGAACTTGTTTAGAAAAATGTCAACCTCGTACAGAAATCCAAGCTGTTTACTTATCCGAGGTCTGGAAAGACGGACCAAAATAAAAGTCCACATCCGTACCGAAATAACCCCTGTAGCTGTAGCTAAACGTAATACCGTGTAAGACTAGCACGGACACAACTTTATTTCCTCTTTTGAAACCTAAACCGTTTCGTTCGACGTACTAAATCCCAAGGAGTAAGACGGTTTTTCGCTTTTGTGTGCGACCGTTTAGACGTGAGCCTTGCCGTGTGCGAATTTGTTCATCTGCCCGGTTTTATCCAGGCCGGTTTCCCCGATCGACTCGATTTAACAATGAACTGGATTTCACTGCTTTTTCCGACAATCGAAACCATTTTTTTCGGCTTTCGTTTGCTTTTCCCGTTTACGATTAGTCGAAGCTAAATCGCCACTAACGAACAAAGAAATGATTTTCCAACAGTTTCTTTTAGGCTTTTTTTTACTTTCTTTACAACGAACAATAGTATAGATGGAAAATTAGCATGTCATGCGATACTCGTCGATAACATGCTGCTTAATGTTTAATTCCTCTATTATCTATCATCCAAGTGAATATAGATGGGAGTCTTTGTTTCACAGTCGACTATCAGCTTTGAACTACTTAATCGACTATTTAAATATTAAAAGGGGAAAAAGACCTTTTGTTGAATAAAATGTATACAAAGAGCTGGTAAACTTTCAACAACATTAAGTTCACGTCGTGTTTGTACGACTATAATATCTAGGTTATTTGATATTGATTAATGATTGAAGAACCCAAAAATGCAGATGTTTGATGAAAGTTTGTACCTTTTGTTTCACTACTAGAAAGGTTAAAACATTTTCCTACTCGGGTGCGGTAAAGTGCACTTTTCCGAATTGCAAGATCAATTTACAATAAATGTATAATAAACCTGCAATTTTGAAGTTTATATGTGTAGAGCGAAAATACCCAGGTGAACCAACCTTTTTATGAGATGTTCAAGCGAAGAAAAAAATGAGTGCGGAAAAGCAACTTTATCGCACTAGTGTGGAAAAGTCACTTTTCCGCAATCATTTTATTTAAAAAAAAAAAGAACATTTATCTCTCGCAGTTAAGAATATATTTTATTTTCAACCAGGTATGTAATAACGTTATTACTTATGTGTAAACCAGGTGGAAAGATGAAAATTACCTGCTTTTACTTTCCAGCCGGGTGGAAAGTGAGTACTTTCCACAACGGTAAATGTCACTTTCCACCCGGGTGAATGTCAATATGCGTTTTGTCATATCTGGGCTTACTTTTTGTAGTGAAGAGACTGTGCCACCACCTCTGCAACAGCTCGCAGCTCAGGTGATGATGAGTAACATCTGCGTCTTCAGAAATCTCCATGTTAAAAGCACTTTATGAAACGTTTCAGCTCAAAATATTAAAGACAGAATAGCACAATAATGACGTTGTCAAGATTGTAAACAAATCACCAGTCGTTTATTGTGGTTGAAGTCATAACTACTCGTGCACCTATACTACCTTATTGTTAGAGACTATTAGCAATCAATATTTCAACTGAATGATTTATTAAAAGTTTGATGAGATTTTGATAAATGGTTGCAAATAAAATAGTATACAAACCACGGTAGAAAGTTTAATTTCTGTCGAGATAAAGTGTACTACCTAATTTCTCGACAGAAATCAAACACTTTCCACCTGAGTACGTAATATACTATTTCCTCAAGTTTTCATAAGTTCCATTTACCATTTAATAACGCGGACAGTTAGAGCTGTCATTCTATACAAAAGCCGACACTATTTTAAATAGGACACCCTGTATTTTATTACGTAGTGTAATTCTGCTTTCTAAGGCCTGATTAATGGCCTAATCAATGAGGGGAAATCAAACACTTTCCACCTGAGTATGTGGTAATATACTATTTAATCATCTTCGCAAACCGAGGCTTTAATTTTAGTAATTTCTTACTATACACTTTCCTTCAATTTAATGAAAATTGATACTCGTAGGAAAACTGCTGTACATGCGGAAAGCATTTTTCCCACCCATTGCGTCGTTCAACAACTGCAGTATTGTGCGGGAAAGTACCACTTTCCGCACGTATTAGGTAATTAACTATTAACTAATAATATCTACAGTTTTACAAATACAATAGTGTGGAAAAGTAAACGTCAGAGTCATAACATTGACCTACTGTCAGATTCCTCAAACTTGACCATCACGTGATTAAAGAAACTGATGAAATCCGACATTCAGTTTTTATTTTCTAAAAAACTTTTTTATTTCTAAAAAAAAATGGTAACGTGACCTTAAGGATGCTATTTTGACATTGAAAACAGTCACGTAGGTAAACAACAATTTGACTGTAAGTATGGTCACGTAACTGCAACTATTTTAACTTTCAGCAATGTCACGTGACCTTCAAGATTCCATTCCACCCTTAAATATAGTAACGTGCCCTTTCTAGATGAATTTGATAGTTAGAAACAAACACGTAAAAATCGTTCAGAAATTCCGTCAATCGTAAAAATGGTCACCTTCAAAACAACATTTTGACTTTAAATATGATTACGTCACTGCATGGATACTATTTTAATCTAACCTATTTTCAAGTGAGTGCGGAAAAGCGCACTTTACCGCACCCGAGTAGGAAATAAGTGTTTTTGGATCGAAAAATAAAGAATTACTATTTTTTATAATTTGTGACATTACGATGGTCACATTACTATTTTGGTATTTTCATTCTAAGAGCATCAAATTTTAGGAAGGCGCAATTTTACACAGGTTTAGATTACGAATAAGATTTTCAAAAAAGTCAATAATCTACTTTCCAAGGATTAAAACAATCAAATATTGCAAAACATGAGCGTAGGTAATATTTTTTTTTAGTTAGCAGCCTTGTCCACATCAAATCTTCAGTGCTAAATTCAGCCACAGCTAATTGTGTATAAGAAGACATACAAGCTTGTGATACATGAGGTTAAATTTGACACTAATTGGATGTTAATAAAACAGCATAAAATGACAAAGTTGTCGATATAGTCACGTGACCAAGCTATTAACTTTGACATTTCTGTTATTGATTAATACTAAATGACTTTTGTTCTTTCCGAAATGACATCTGTCAAATATCTGCCACCAAGTCAATGATAGAAATGTTATCCTAAAAGTCACGTGAGGCAGTGTCAATTAGCTTGTGGTGCAAGACCAATCAAACCGTTTCATTTAATTGACGTAATAAAATGTGCACGTGACTATGACATTTCTCGACATCCAGTGAATGACTGTACATACTTCTCTAACTACTAGAAAGTGATTCTCTCAGGTCATTCCAATTTAGTTTGATTTTCTTTATCAATATATCTCTAGATGTCATGCACGTGTAACGTGTAATTTCCTCATTTTTAAAAGGCAAAACTAACTAATCAATAGCAACAGTATGTAAAACATAAACACGGAATGTTTTTTGCTTTATATGCCCTCTTCATTACGAGAACAAATCCACCTAAAACTACCTCTTGGAGAATGACATTTTCCAGATGGGACTTCCACGGTCCCCTATCTGGATCAGGTGTTTCCATGCCCGTGTACGTCTTACCGGTAAATTAAATAGGAAATTTATTTTCCGAAATTTATTGTCTAGCTTGGTTCTTAATTATTTTCTATATCACGAGAAATAAATGACTTTGTGCTGGTTGTACAACAATTATTAATCCAGAACGTTTTTCAGGCGACTTCAATACGATGCCAGCGATAAACCGAAGAAAATCCGTAAATAAGCTTCAAAGTTGACGTCAATTTCCGATTTGTTCATTTTTCATGACCACTTTAAGTGCCGGTAAATGTCGCGACGGCTTAGAAAGGATTGAATTAGATCTTATTTATCGTTTTCTGACGCTTTATAGCGTAATTTATGGTTCACATTAAAAATTGCAATTAGTAAATTTGTTTATCAAAACGTTTCTTCCTAAAATATAGACGCGTAATTCCACTTAAGACACGAATTTATAAATAACGATGAAAATATGGTAACTAAATGATAATGACCGGCGGCTGCGAAAAAGAAAAATGACTCGTCCCTTAAAGACTACTTTGGCCGGGGATTATAAATAAGAAAAGAAATTTGACCTTTAGACTGTAAGTAGTTTGTTGTGCGTCATTTTCCAGTTTCGCAACGCGTAAAAAATGCCCCCGATTATCCCCAAAGGCGGATCGAGTCTATCAATCAAAAAGTTATTTATTTTACGAATGTTTTCTTCTTTCACTGTTTCTAATAAAACCAAAAGAAAAATGTCCCTGCACCGCATGATAAACTTCAATTATATATTCATTAAGGCCCTTGTATACGTGTACGCGATCCTCCCCAAGAAGCCATCAGGTAATTAAAATCCACCCCGCCACCCCTTCGAGAATTCGACGTGGGCTATGCTAATTAAAATGTATAACATGGCGCCTTGCTTAAATCAAAAAACGATTAATATTTCAGAAAGGATATAATCTATCCCTCAGGGACCTCGAAGAGCGTATCCCAGCCAGGAATAACGGATAAGGTGAACGTCTTTGGGGCTTACCATTGTTTTTATAACCAACAAGCCTTTGTACTTTGTACCGACTTTCCCCTCATCTACATTTCCATACGTCGAAGTGTTTGGTTTATCTTTAAAAGTCAACGTATTATATTACAGAGCACTTCAATATTCCGTTAACAGGGTGTGTCATTTTGCTGATGTATGCATTGAATCTCAATTTTTTTAATGGGGAAGTTGTTACGAAATTGAGAAGAAGTTTAAATACGATTTGGAATTTTTTGCTCCCAAAAAGTTAGAAGTGAGATCAATCATAATGTTCAACAGGAAATAAGTAGGTAGTAGCTATTTGTAAAAATTGAAAAGACCTTACAAGTATATTAGGTTAAATTAAAATCCAAATACCTAATACATAACAGTTTTTAGGTAAATGATGTTTTTAGTATTTAAATTAAAATGGCAATCAAAAAAGTAAAAAAAAATTGAATGCAGCTACCATTAACCGCATTGCATGTATCGTTACTTACTAAAACATTAAATGGGCAATTTAGGTCAAATATTTACGCGAAATGCATGGTAAAAATGCTTGTAAAATATTTATGAAAACGTGACACTGAAGGGCCTTAAATGACCTTTATTGGTGGTCCTAAATGTCTAATACAATTTTAGTTTATTGGGATGTCGCAGTTCTATCGGGAATTTTGCGTTATTAATGATTGTCATGTTTTTATTCTGACCTAACCTACAAAGATGAAAATAAGAGTCACATGAAGTAAAATGAGCAAAACTAGGCATATACAAAAAAATCAAAGCAAATTAGGCTGACTTATGGCTTTATATCAGAATATCCTACAGGATATTTTGCAAAAATCAAGGTTTAGAAGATTAGTTTTCTTGCAGTATTTGATACAAAACGTGTTTTTGAGATTCATGACAGTTATTTTGAATGTGGTCACGTGACTGGCCTAGCTAAATTCTCCTCTAAAAACCACGTGATATCTGTGACTAATGTCAAAACTGTCAAAATTTGGCTAGAAATTGCAATGTTCTTGCACTGATCTAACCTACAAAGATGAAAATAATAGTCACATTAAGTAAAATGAGCAATGGCTTTAAACTAGAGTATCCTACTGGATATTTTTCAAGAAAATGTGATACGCTCTTGTTTTTTTTTTATAAATACAAATCAGTTTTGTTTCTTATCAATTTTTCTTTCCAATCGAATGACGTACATTTTTTTACAGGGTGTCTCATTTAAAATAGCTGAGTTTCCGGCCTTTGAACAGAATGACATTTCTGTTCAGAATTTAACCTTAAATATCTCAGAAGCTATAAACTTTTTGTAGAGTACTCATTAGGCCATTAATCAGGCCTTAGAAAGCAGAATTAAACTACGTAATAAAATACAGGGTGTCCCATTTAAAATAGTGTCGGCCTTTGTATAGAATGACAGCTCTAACTGTCCGCGTTATTAAATAGTAAAAGGAACTTATGAAAACTTGAGGAAATAGTATATTACGTACTCACGTGGAGAGTGTTTGATTTCTGTCGAGAAATTAGGTAGTAAACTTTATCTCGACAGAAATTAAACTTTCCACCGTGGTTTGTATATTATTTTATTTTCAACCATTTATCAGAATTTTATCAAACTTTTAATAAATCATTCAGTTGAAATATTGATTGCTAATAGTCTCTAACAATAAGGTAGTATATGTACGAGTAGTTATGACTTCAACCATAATAAACGACTGATGATTTGTTTACAACAACGGAAAGTACTCACTTTCCACTGGGGTGGAAAGTAAAAGCAGGTAATTTTCATCTTTCCACCTGGTTTACACGTCAGAAATAATGTTATTACATACATAGTTGAAAATAAACTTTGTTTTCCTTATAGTAGATTATTGGTTTTATCAGGTTGTTATACATTATTTTAACCATATTGTTGAGTAATAAATACAGAGTGGACTTAATTTGACAGGTTCTACTTAAATTAGTCACTTTCATACAGCTTATTCGTCCTTTTAGCAACTAGAGTGTAAAAATTCATGATAACACATGACTAGTATTTTGTAAATATATTCACAGACACGTGACATTTGTCAAATTCCGTTTTACTCGCGTTTTTTGGAGTAATAAGTGAAAGTTATTCAGGGTTTTCATTTTAGGTTCAAAATTATATTCTTTGATTGGCAATATCGAGTAATCCAGTTGTTATGGGCCGCTATTGTTAGCTTCTAAACCGTAAAAGTTACAGTTTCGATGAAATTGTACAACAAATGTAAGTATTTGAATACTAGTTATAGTATTTTTGCATCATGATGAGATACAAGCACTCGTATAGGGTGCCCAAATAGGAGTGATTTTTGTTTTTTTTTTTTTTTTTGACTAAACGTAAAAAGAGTTTGTTATAAAAAGAGACCTAAAGAATTAGTAGATTTTTTTTTTAGTTTTGAGAATTGCCTACAAGAGAGCGTACTAACAAGTTTAATTCACATAAGTGCGTATCTCCAAAATTTCAAATACAATGGCACTTTGAAAATACTTGCAAAGGGAATTATCAATAGCAACTTTTAATTAAAACTTTTTTGCATCTCTTGAAACCATTTATCATAGAGCATTGCGTTTGGCTAAATAAATAATAAATGATTGTTTAAAATCAAACGCAATCCATAGCGTTGATTAATGTCAAAATGAAGCAAATCAAATAAAAAGTACTACATCAGACAGCAAAAACCACCAAATTTTTAGTTTTTTTTTCTTTTATAAGTTATTCACAAAATAATAACTAACAAAAAAATTGCCTGACGTTACGTAAGTCACAAGAAAGGTGTTGATTGCTGCATCAACTTGGGTTAGCACACCCAAAGCTTTGGCTAAAGACGTTCGGTTTGTCGTAGATAAGCTTTGTCAGCAAAAACAAGATTTGCTTGAAGATTACCAAGTTTGAATTGAGAACAAAAAGCTACAATATTGCCGTGCCTTAATTGGTTTAACTTGGTTTTTGTCTTCCCCTTGACAGTAATTTGTGGTGGCTAGAGAAGAAACTCGAAACTCAAAACGCTGCTGAATTTATTCGTGGAGTAAAGCAACGTAATGAGCCGGTAGTTAAGTAGGCCTCTTGGGGGATATGAACGATGTTTGCGGCCTCTTATTTCTAATATCTTATGTCTTACGATAATAGAAAATTAGGACTTTACGGTTGAGCGGTTTTATGACGGTTATTTTGTTAGATCGAGCCCTAGCGGTCCAAGGGTTCAGTTTACTGATTTTTAATGTTAAAACCTGGTGTTACCTGTTTTGTTATGCTGACAGCAGAATCGAACCTTTTAAAGTCTTAAGCACGTTACGATGTTCGTTTATAAAAAGTTCGGAACCGTTGTACGTTTAATATCCTATTAAAAGTTTTCCAGAGTAAATCCATTGTTGAGCCACTTTCAATTTAGGCCGACCGTTTCGAGCCCTATTTTATTAATGTATTACGGACGGAACTTTCGGATAATGTTAAGCCGCTTGTTACACTCGCAACACGGAATATTTTGAATGTAATTATGTTGGCAAAAACACGACTCATTAGCCCCAGTTTATTGATTTAGGGATGCGAATACGGTAAAGGCTGCGCTGGCCAATGAATAACAAACATACCGCCGCATACACTTAAGTTGGGCAAGTTGTTTTAATAAATTCCCCAGTTGATTGCTACACGGCGTACACACAGATACAGCTAATCATTGCAATTAAATACTAATAAACGATTCGTCAATAGAATCCACTAACCGTAAATACAAACACTATATCGCTTACGGCTCATTCTACTCTAAAATACACACTAGCCGCCTAACTTGTGTGTGTTTGCTGTAATAGCGGAATGTGGCTGCCAATTAATTTCATGTATCGATAGGTGCGTAACGAGATTTGATATGTGATAACACTAACATAAAATTTTAAAAAGTAACAACATTCCACAAGAAAAGTTCAAATTTTGTTGCTTTACTTTCTAAACTGTTTAACTCAATTTTGTTAAATCGTCTTACACTAGTAAAAATAAAAAGCGTAACTGTGTTCTTAATTTGTATGAGTATGATGAGCACTTTATACTTTAAAAATTTTGATTTTTGTAATTATGAATTATATTATTAATTTAATATTTTATGAATTTTGAAGCTTTTTAGCGGCAAAATGGTACCACTAACCCATCAACTTTTATACATCAATAGAAAGCTTATTTCATTGGCTATCCATTGGGATATAAAAGTTTATACAAAGTGTTGAAATAACTAGCTTATTATTGACGATTGAACAAAAGAATGCACCAAAAAAGTCATGAAAAAATTAGTCAAATTTGACGCCCTCTAGCGGCCAAACCATCTAACCTATCAATTCAAATTGAGCTACTGTTAGAAAGCTTATTTCATTGGCTATTTATTGACATATAAAACTCTAGCAAAAATAGTGCAATTAAGCGAGTTTTTGAATATTTACTTACCAAAGAATACACCAGAAAAATTGAAAGATATTGACGTCCTCTAGTGGTCAAACGGTACCATTAACCAACTTTTGACTGGTTAGGGCTAATTTGAGCCTGGAAAATTAGAAAAACACGGTTACGTGAGCTACTAGGTCCACTACGATGTAATGCATATAAATTTCTTGAAAAACCGATTTTGCAAATGACAATTTTCCTAAGGGTCAAATTTGCCTGAAACACCACCACTATCCCAATGGGTTTTGCGTTATGTTGGCCACTTAGTGCAAGCGAAAATCGTCCTTAATGATTTTATTTCTACGGCTCTAAATTTGCACTCACCCTGCTCGGTTTGTACCAAATATTAGGGCCGTACCTGGCCGATTTCAAAAAAAATCTTTCAAAGAAATTAGAGTGGTTACAGTCAAGGAAAACGTTTAGTTAGCTTTGGAGCCCTCTGGCGGCCAAACAAAGCAGCCTATCAACACAAACGGTCATATTTTTGGAAAGCCCATTATATTTTCTATCCCTTGACATAAAAGTCTATACAAAATGTTGTAAATAAACGAGTTGTTTGACAATAAAGACAGTTTTGACTGAATTTGACAGCTACTACTTTAACCTTCAATAACTCGATTATTTTGACAGTTACAGGGTGGTTCGATGTATCAATTTAAAGAATAAATTTTTCAAATATGTGATCTAATACAAATTTACTTTAATTTTGAACGGAGAATCAGACAAAGTTATAAGAATAAGTGGTGTTTAATTTGAAAAACGTCCTTTTTTAGAACTGATGCCTTTTTTGACAATCCTGTATCATATATTTTATTGTTTTTCTGCACCCACTCTTAGAACAAACGTATGACACGACAAAAATCAATTAGAAAACCTGATCTGCATAAATTAAAATTATTGTTTTGGAGACTAGAAATAATAAATTTCACATAAAATGGTAAATATCTCAGAAACGGATACAGATAAGTGTATGACATTGATACACGAAATATGTCTAGAATTTGACGTAGAATTCAAAAATGCAATAATATACAAGGTGTCCGATTTACTAAACAGCAGTTGATATCTACTTCTGGTGAAATTGTTGCACGCATATTTTCTTATTTTTACTTTTTTTAATTAAAAAAGGTTTTTTTAGACTCTCCAGTCGTGGTAATTCAGAAAATTAGTGGGTATGGTTAGGTTAGATTAGTTATTGGAAATTATTAAGAATTACTGGGCATTACAAGGAATTAATGGACATTTAGGAATTAGTGTACAAAATTTTACTCAGCGGTTTCTCCCTCGATTGGAACTTATTTGGTACAAGAATCACTATTGTCAGAAAAATTTTACTTGTGAAATGAATGACAGCCATGACAGGAAAATGATATCTTTCAAGCAAAGTTTAATTAGACCCATAAATTTACTGGTAAAATTGATAAATTTTCTTAGAACACTGAATTTTACTTATACCACAGTAAAATTACGGCCATCACTAGAAATAATGTGTATGTCTGGTAAAGGAAAACTGAATAAATGATAAAGACTTGTACCATTTTATTTATTTATCACGAAAATGGCGTTTTAGTAGACTTTGTATGGTGTGTAGTTGTTTTATTAATGACATTTTAAAGGAACAAGCAAAGATTTCTGTTATCCCATTTTAAGCTGAGATGCTTATTAAGAGGATTATTATCGTTCTGGTGGAGGATTAAAGATAACATCTCCCTAAACGGTCATGTATTATTCACCATGTAAAATCCTTGTTTTGCCTTTTGTTGCGCCGACAACAGATTTGCCTGAAACGAATTTCCCAAAGCCCTCGGATAATCGCAGTGTTTAACGTCAAAGAAATTTCGCCTGGTCCCGTAATTATTGTTTTAAACCTCGGCTGCTCACACATTATCATCTCCCGAAAGCCTCGTCACTTTTGTAACGCTAATGCAAATGCGCAAACCCAATAAAGCGAAACCGTAAAACCTCTTCGGGAACTCGCCCGCCGGAAATCCAGACCCTTTATTAACATGTTTACCAACTTGGCGCAAGTTTAAGACAGGCGTTAACCTACAGTTAACTAACTTGTATAAAACTTCCTTCCGGTGAACCGTGAAGTGTGCATAAATGCGCCCGAATACGAAGGATGCCATTAAACATATGAGGCCGCTTTGTTAATTAAACTTCATCTTGAGCAAACTTGCCAAGAACGATAGGAATTTTTGTCGAGATTAATACGCACATTAAAATAGTTTGCCTGAAAATATTGCGGCCGCCTGGAAGCGAATTTCTCGTGCAAAGTTTTTAAAACACTTCCTCGTCCCTTTGACAGTCTTGAATATTCATAACCCCCTAGTTTTTTTTAAGTATAAAGTTTCCGAGGTCAACTTAATGCATTATTGATAAAAAAGTCGTTTGCTGTGGTTAAAACCCCATTTACGAGAGACTTGGAAGGTCTTCAATGCACAAACTCGATTAGGGACTTTACATTTTTTTTATTGGTCGTTAATAAAACCTTTGAAGTTGTTTGCTTATTCATAACTTGGTTGATGGTTAACATTGAAAATTTCATGTGGAGGAAAAAGCTGCTAAAATCTAGTCAAATAAATAAAAAAATAGTTAGGTACTATTAGCATATTTTGTAAATTTTGATTTAAAATGTTTGGTTATTCTGGGGAAGTAGATTTTTTTAAACAAATTATGTAAACTTGCACAAAGTCATAAAATATGCTCTCTAAAACCATAATTTGACTAACTGTCAAACTACGTCACAGTCGCTCTGTTCGCTCCATGGATATACAAAAATGATAATATGACCATCGTAATCTCACAAATTATGAAAAATATTAATTTTTTATTTTTGAAACCAAAAAATATATGACATATTTTTTAGAAATGTTAAATTTTACTCTAATAATTCTAATGTTAGAATATTTTTACTTTGCTACTTTCAAAAGTTTTTTTATAACAAAACAGGGTTATTATCCTTATTTTGAGGAGGATGTTTGTTTTAAGAGAAAATTAAATATGAGGTATTTTTTGGTTAGCTTGAAGAGTTTTGAAATGTTTTATGTAATATAATTCCGAAAATATAATCTGTTCAAAACCGTACAACTGTAGTGCTTTACCCATTCATTCTATCATCTGCCATTTATTTGTCAGATTTGGAGATTTACAAAAAATTTAGATCTTTTTGGTAATTTTAATATTTATAACGGTTAGATTAGATAGAAGGGACCTATTTAGAGGTGTCATATGACATTTTAAAAATGATTCTAGTATTATATGGTATTGTAATTTTTTTTTTGAGCGTTTGGCAGATTTAGGTATATTGTTTATGACGACATTTTAATTTTGTGTAATTTATTATTTTTATATCTCATTGGTTCACACGTAATTTCTTTTGTTTATTGCATAAATATGCATTAATGATTTGTTTAAATTTTCGAACCACATTTGGATATTTGAAGAAAAAAAGAAATTTTATAGTCCTGACGTGTATCTGTTTATTTTAAACATATTTCAATCTGTCATAACTTGAAAACTGTTAAATACCACTCCTTGAAGCTATGAAACTACAAAAATTGTTTAAAAGCAATACAGTCAGTGTAATTCATATTATTATGGATTTTATAGTTTCATGACTTGTTTTTTAGGTTGTGACGTGTAACTGTGCTTTGTGGGCATATTTCGATCTGGGACAATGCTGGTAATTGTCAAATACAGGCAGTACAATCAATATAAATAATATTTACTGGTACGAATACACTTTGACAGTTCTTATCATACAAATGTATGTTCCGGACAGTCAATCTGTTGCAAACGTATTAACTGTCAAGATCTGATCCATCAAGCTATTAAACTAAACCAATCACTTGAAAAGTACTTAAAAGCACTGTTGTAGTTAATACAGTTGTAAATTATATTAAATACTTATTTGTTGTAAAATGTTGAGTGAGTTGAGTAGAAATTGGACAGTCGTGACGTGATCATTTCAGTCTGTTATAAACTGGGAAACTATGAAAATTTTCTCCATGAAGCTGTCAAGAACCACTCTATGTAGCAATTCAGTTCTGAATCCTTTAAAATACATTTAATAGGTTGATGAGTTTAAGTTTGCCCGTTGTGACTTATTTTAAAAACGTTTCAAAAATGCAAGGACAAATTCATGCTTAGTGGACGTAATAATAGCATTTTAAGTGGACACTTAAAGGATTTTCAAACTAGAAGAAAGTGGAATTAAAGCAAAACTTAAAAAAATCCAACTTTTTTAAAACGCTTTTGGGAAATTATATTATTTGAGGGTTGGCAACACTGGGTGTACACTGATAAAGTTAATGATGAGTGAAAAAATGAAAAAACACCCTTAGAACGTCGGCGTTTATACAAAGAAAATCACCCCTTTCCCGTATAGTTTTGCAGGATCATTCAGATAATTACGAAATTTGAATCCGGGGATGACGGTAGCAGGATTTGAAATCCCGTTGAAACAAAAAGGGTTGATCGAGCGTCATGGGGGTAATACCATCTTTACCTAATTGAGGGTGCGATCGAATCGAAAAAGAATCCCAACCCTTCCGTCTCGAGTTAAACATAATCAAATTAAAGGCGACCCGGAATAACCCAAACAATAAATTACGTTAAGTGCACATTAAGGTGAACTTCTTGGAGTTTTCCCTTCGGTCCTTATTACCTGCGCGTTAAACCGAGGTGTTTTTCCCTCATAAATTTGCATATTTTACCAAACCCGGTGTTGCCCTAGCCGGATAATTTGATTTCCCTTATAAAGTTGGGTTGCACTCTCTTTTAAACTCAAATAACCATCACGATCAGAGTGTATGCCTGGAATTTCTTTTCCTGTTAAATCTCTTTTGTACTCCAATTAAATTGCTTTTTTTTTAATACTAAGAAAGTGTTTTATTTCTAGCTGGATGCCAGTTCAGAAAAACGTGGCAAGGCCATTGGTTCCAAAGTGGTGTCCCAGGACTCATTCTTATCAACAGTACTCACATCGAGTCCAAGGGAGAATGCTACGAAGTGCAGGGTGATAAATACCTAGTCTATGATAAGTAAGTATTCTGTGTTTATGCAGCAAAAGTGGTGAAAATACTGGTGTGTGTGTATATGAAAATATTTCAATTTCCGAATGGCAAATTGAAAAAGCAGGAGATTTATATCGCATTCACTTTATGCAAGTGTTTTCCTTCTGTTTGTACGGAAATTAATTTCTAGATAGAAACAATTTTTGTTGCGTTTGTCGCTTTTAAGAGTGAATTGTGAAACAAGAGAGGTAATTGATTTCTTTTTTGATGTAACGTAAACAGGCTAAAGGGTGTTATCTGAAATAACAGCATTTGAAGTACTGTAAAATGTTCACGTTATACAGAGTGATTCAAAGTTTTTTAA
Organism: Ips typographus; assembly: GCF_016097725.1. Taxonomy (NCBI): domain Eukaryota; kingdom Metazoa; phylum Arthropoda; class Insecta; order Coleoptera; family Curculionidae; genus Ips; species Ips typographus. The sequence goes on from NC_138424.1 coordinate 6,486,975, forward strand.
ATACTACAAAATGAGCGAAAACTGGCCTCTCTAGCTTTTCATGTTACCGAGATATTGAATTTCAAAAAGTAGTAAAAAAAGAGCCGTAATACCCCCCCATTCTCAAAAATTTTAAAGTGCTTTTTTGTACTTATTCCATTTAATTTAAGGTGCTTTGGTATAAATATGCTCTTTGCTGTGCATTGGAACCCTCCTGGAGTAAAATAAAAAAATTGCCAAAATTGCACTTTTTAGAAAAATTGCATTTCTTCAATTTTTGAATGATTGTAACTTTTTTATTTGAACTCCAATCATGTTCGTTAAATCTCTATTAGAAAGAGGATAAAAAATACTACAAAATGAGCCAAAATTAGCCTCTCTAGCTCTTCATGTTACCGAGATATTGAATTTCAAAGAGTAGTAAAAGTTTTACTTGGGCACTTACATCCCTAGAATTATTTTTTTACATTTTTAAAACTTTCTTTATAATCTGGCTGTGGCAGGTCTTGTCCTCCAACTTTGGTTCAACCTGTACTATAATGCTGTATGTTTATTTTTAGGTCTGACAACTGCTACAGATGTCTAGTACTGCACGCAAAACACCCTAGCGTACTTCAGTATAAAGAAAGTGAGTACCAATGTAATTTTAACAAACTGCACTACACTATGACTGTCATTTTTTTCAGCATATTGTGAAGCTAAAGAATCTTTAGCTGAGATTTGCTCAAGAATCGTAGGAGACGCAGCTCTTTTTAGCATGTTTAGAAAGTATCCCGAAGTGAAACCGATCGAATGTCCGTTCAAGAGTGCGCCCTTCACGTTTGGGTACTACCGTAACCGTATTTTTGGTATAGTTTCACTTTAGTACTGTCAAAATTGTAGGTATAACCGAGGAACTGGCGATTGCAGTTATCCTGTTAGTAGGGCCGAAAGTTGTACTGATGATTCGAGATTAGTGCTGAAGTACCAAGCCTGTCCTGATGTTCCCAGTACAGAAAGCAACGGTAAGTTTTGCCTATACTAATTAAGAAAATGTACTAATAATTTGGGGGGATTATAGTGGAAGAACTGATTTGCCTGGCTACTTGGAAAGAAGGATCAACCAAGTACCTAATAGGAAAGATTGCTCAGGGCAATAGACGTAGCTTAACTTCAGACGAAGACCAATACAGATGTTTTATTTACCAAAGAGGAAAGGAAGACGGAAAAATTGTCTACAATATAGCCCAATCAGGTGACGCCACTTGTTCTGGCTTGCAAAGCTCTACCGAAGGTAGCAGAACGATGAAGTTTACCATAGGTATGTCCCTATTCTTAAATTTTTCTTACTAAACTAAAAAAATCAATTTACAGTTGATGATCAGCATAAAAGATGCAGATTTCCTGAATGGATAACTACACATCACACTTGGGTGAGTTTGGACCATCACAAGACTTATAAGTTTGCGCAGAAGAACGCAACGTTAAAAATCCTTGATGATGAGACCACCAAAACGATCAAAGTCCATCAAACTTTCCCGCAAAGTCAGTTTGCTTTCCAAGATTTTGGTAAGTTGCCACATCACAACCCGACCAAGGTTAAAAATGGAAATTACACAGGGTTTGAGTCGGAAGATCAGAAGAAGCAGAGCTCAGAAATGAGGCTGGTTTGTCATGGGATTTTGCAACAATTAGACAATAAGCAAGTTCAAATTGTTGCCCATATTACTGCAGGATGGTAAGTAGATATTCTATTATTATATTTTGAACATCAAAACAATTTCACTATCAATCCTTTCAGTGATAGCGGTTACGTGTGTATGATATTCTACAAAAGGGACTCGAACATCATGGAAATTCAACAATCAGGTAAAATTTACCGATCTACTACACAATAATAATTATAAGTATATCAAAATACAGCATCTCTTTACGTTGAATAAATTTTAAATACATTAGAATGGGGTAATCTATCAACAGTATCGCGTTTAATCGTTTTGTCAAAGTTCCATTCATTAGTGATATTACACATTCGATGTAAGCGTATTATTTGCTGTTTACTGACTGACTATATTTGATAATTCGATCATTGCGGCTTAATTACTAATGTTTGAAATATTAATATCGGATGTATTATCGATTATTTGGAATATAATTGTTTACAGGAACGTTCTTCGAAAATCCTGATGATGCTTGCAGTGATTTCGACCCTACAAAGATTCCTCACATAACTTTAGTGGGTAAGTTATAACTAATGATGAAGCAACTCAATAGTTCAATTTAAGGGAATATTTCAGCTCCAACACTGCACACTAAGAAATGTCCTCATTTGGGTAGGTACTCTTTTAGTGAACCCACTGCATTATTAGACAAACGAAAACGAAGAGAACAGCCAGGTAAAGTTAGTATTTTTTTCTTCCGAGCTTAGATTAAAATTATTAAAAATTTAGATGATCTGAACACGAATAAAGCGGAGCCAGACTGCATTTCCAATGAATATGAAAGCCTATCAGTTGGTTGCAGTAGATCTCACGAAATGGAGTTCAAGTCTACTTGTCCCTCTCAGTCCAATTGTAAGTCAGAAATATGTTTTATTTTTGTTCATGTCCTAGAAGGTTATAATATTAAATTCAAGCTAGTTACTATGAATAAGGTACAAATCATGGCAAATGGTAGTACGTCATTATCTGCGTTGTTCAACAAATAATCTTATCGTTGGCTGATGGCAGTAAGGCAAGGCTAGGTTAGGTTAGGTTAGGGATATTGTGCAAAATGTCACAGTCAAAACAAAAACTTAGTTTCAGCCGGTCTTTAGCATGTTGGTGCAATTTCATTTAAAACCTTTCTAAAACGACAGTCACGGTCATTTGAAAACTACAGCAAAATTCAGATAAATTTGGTATGACGTCACACTTAGGTGTCTCCTTGCAATCAGATGTAATTCTGGTGTTTCTGTCAAACTTAGTTTTCAGAGACGTCTGTCAATTTTTGGGAAGCTCTCAGTACCATTTTAAGGTTTTTGTAGCATTTCCAAAATGGTTTTAAAGGCACCTGTTCTTTCACAAAAATTTCCAGAATTCCAGATTTTTTTCTAAACTAATTCTATAAGCCTCAGGCAATAATATAAAATTCTTGGAAAGGCTAAAGTCACTTGTACAAGCTTTTGGGAATTTTTTGGATAATATTTAGACGTCTCTGTCATTTCTAAAATAATTCTAGATGCATTTGACAATATTTAAAAGTCTTGACCAGTTTAGTGCACTTGTAGAGGCCTCTGTTAATGTTTTAGAGATTGTCAGTAGTATTTAGAAGCCTGTAGTAATTTCATAATGACTCTATAGAGTCTTTGGCAATGCGAAAAAATATCTCAGATTGTTTACGACCTTCTTTAGAGGTTTCTGGAAATTTTTAGGTTTTCACTAGTTATTGTCATTTTCAAACTTGTTCTAAAAGCCTCAGGCAATTATAGAAAATTGTTGGAAGGGCTAAAGTCACTTGCCTCTTTTGTATGGTATTTGGCGGTCTCTGTCATTCCTAAAGTGGTTCGAGATGCATCTAACAGATTCGAAAAATGTTTTTTAAGTTTAGGACAGTTGTGAAGGTCTCTGATATTATTTTGGAGATTTGCAATAGTATTTAGAAGCCTATAGTAGTTTCAAAATGATTCTATAGTATCCGGAAATGTGAAAAAAAATTCCAGAACGTTTAGGAACATATACCAATAACAATAAAGCTCAGGCAATTTTAGAAAATTCTTGGAAGAGCTAAAATCACTTGTAGAAGCCTCTGGGAACTTTTTTTGGTGGTATTTTTACCGGTCTTTGTCATTTCTAAAATGATTTAAGATGAAATAATAATTTTTAAAAATTCTTGGCAAGTTTAGGACTAAAAGAGAGCCTCTGTTGACTTGTAGGCGGTTTTCAATAGAAAATGCAATTTTAAAAAGAATAGTTTTTGAAAAATTGTGTGCAAATTTAAAAGATTTTTGATGAAACCGTTTACATTTTTTCGTACCCTTTGGCAACGTTGCTAATTTTTTGTGGTGTCGCTTTCCTAATTTTGTTTCATTTTTGGTTTTCCTAAGGAAAAAACATGGTCCAGGTTTTTCAGAGACACCCTGTATAATTATTTTGAGACAGATGAAAAGCATTGCTGAAGTAATCCTCGACATGAGTAAATTTCATTACGGTGCACACGAGATGACGTAACCGCCAACTACAATGGCTTGCTTTATACGTTACCACGCCATAGCTGCCAATATGACATTTCTAGTACCTAAATAAAAAAAATTACACCATTCAGCCCAATCAGAAACTTTGTCTCTTTTTAGCTTATGCGTGTCATGGCAGTTGGGAGGAAGACGGAGTCTCTTACGTTATCACAACTCCGTTGACTTCTACGAAAAAATCGACGCACCAGGACACGACTTTGAGGCACTGTTTCATATTCCAGCTCTCCGATAAGCCCGAGGAGGCGGTAATAGAGGGAGGTTTGGGAAAAAGCTCTGGTCCGCCAATTTTGAGAATATCCAAAATTAGCGAGAGTTGTCATAGGGATGTGGTGCCTGGAATTGACGGCAACATGGCATTTAATTTTACTAGTAACGGTAATTTATATTTTGCATTAAATTTCGTAAATTTGAATGATTATTGTTTTTTAGGTACATGCGAACAATCGACTACAGATAACGCCAGCTCGATTATCATCCCTGTTGTTCTGTTGATCGTACTGTCCTTGTCTGCTACGTTGTTTTTAAGGTGATGAAGAGCAGCCGTACTTCACACTTTGAGCAACTATTGAGCCAATTGGTTGGACGTTTTTAATTTTTAGACTATGAAACAATGCAATGTTTAGTAAAACGCATATTTTCATTGTTAGTCAATTTTTATGTGGGTTTTAATGTCGAAAAGTGTGACCAGAAAAGTACTACAACGTGGCAAGGATAATGTGATTGAAGTTGTTGGATTTTTGAACATTACGAAATTATTATTACATATTATTTGTTTTTTTTATGCAATTTTATTGAAAGTGGGTGCTTTAACAAAAGTATTTTCATAACTTTATCAATATAAAAAAAACAAGGGCATTTTTAACGAACCAGTCACAGGATGCCGGAACCTTTCTCACTTCACTCCAGACACCTTAATACAACGAATAATTCAATATCACTAGAATATTTTTATGGCTTGTTGTTTCAAAGTTGTCAGGGTCCAAAGCTGTTAATGCACCTGGTGAACTATCAGGGATAGAAATGCCCTTTAAAAACTTATTATTTTATAGTTCATTTAAGAAAAGTGTACGAGACAAACAATTGTTCTGTGATTTAGACAAAGCAGCTAAAATATTGAGTATATCGAAATGGTTGCTAAAAAATCTGTATGTACAGGTAGGGAAAAAAGAGAATGGATTTTTAACAGCCCTTTTTGTTTATTAATGATTGTTGTTTTTAAACCTCTTGCCTACACAAGTGTAAAGTTCGGACACTAGTGGAATTTTAATATATTAATATGTGGATGGCATCAGTACGAAACTACTAGAGTTACATAAGGAAGAAATTTTAAAATACCTTTATTCTAAAATTGTAGGTATACCCAAAATGAAACAAACTAATATTTTAGGAATTATTCAATTTGTACAATTATTGTGTAAATATATTTAGAGACAATGTCTAGGATCGTTGTACGGCTTATGGAATACGTGATAAGGGTTTTGTATGTTGTAGAATAAATTAGGAACAAAAACCAACATCCACAAGGAATAACCGATTTTATATTATGTAATACTGTTACTAAATGTAAATAAGTTGATATGACAGTCCGACTGAAGTTTTAAGCTAATCGGCCACCTAATAAACATCTACAGATTGTCTACATAATATTATTACTATACTGTATTAATTGATCTTAAATACTTGTAAACTTAGGTACCACCTAATTTTTGGCACACAAAGTCTTGATGGATGTGACAGCAGAGTGACAAACCTATATTTATGTTTTTTTGCAATTTAACTATTACGTAACGGTAATATTAATTACCATCTACTTATTACATATAATATGGTGATTTTTAACTATCTAAATGTGATTTCTGTAAAAATACAAATAACATATTATATATTTAGTTTCAAAACATTTTATTAGCCAAAGAATTATGGCGGAGCACATGAAATTAACTTTAAACACTATTATACTATAATAGACGTAAATATGATATTTTGTATATTTCTTGTAAATATGTGTTGATAAATACTACTAACGACATGTTTCCCTCTATATGAAACTTTTTTTGTATTATATAAATGTATAAAGACTGTACGCCAATATTTACAGAATAATATATTATTATAACTAAAATTACGATTAGATTTAATTTTAATGTTTGATTTTTTTATGGGCGTAGGTGGTGATTTTCATTGTTTTTCGACTTGCTCGGGTGCTTTAACGCGCGCATTATGTTGTTTTCTTGTCCAACGTGAATAATATAAAATATATGATAGTAAAACGATTTTGTTAGCTATTATACACGTCACATTTGCATTTTTCAAGTAATAGTGTGTCCAACTTTTGCTTATTACGTATGTAAGGTTATATTTCTTATATTTTGACTATGAAAATAGACAGAGAGAGTAAAATAATGACATATTGGAGTTTTTTTAATCACACCTTTACCAGTTTTGACAGAAAGTTAAACAATCATATTAATAGATAAGATAAGCAAAAAGGTAAGTTTTAATTACTTCTAATACTGGGCGCATTCGCCAATTGTCCAGAAAACTAGATTTACTTCCTGCGACTTCTGTACTTCTGATAGAAAATCTAAATTGTACAGAAAATTGAACATATTAGGAGAGCAGAAACGCAATGAGGTAGATTTCAGGTACACTTGATACTTACTTCACTCTCCATATTGTCAAGAAAACTTAATTTACCTTTTTGCGACTTCTGTGCTCCTGATAGAAAATCCAGATTTTACAGAAAACTGAACATATGATTAGGAGAGCAGAAACGCAATGAGGTAGATTTCAGGTACACGATACTTACTTCACTCGCCATATTGTCAAGGAAACTTAATTTACCTTTTTGCGACTTCTGTGCTCCTGATAGAAAATCCAGATTTTACAGAAAACTGAACATATGATTAGGAGAGCAGAAACACAATGAGGTAAATTTCAGGTACACTCAATACTTACTTCACTCGCCATATTGTCAAGAAAATTTAATTTACCTTTTTGCTACTTCTGTGCTCCTGATAGAAAATCCAGATTTTACAGAAAACTGAACATATGATTAGGAGAGCAGAAACACAATGAGGTAAATTTCAGGTACACTCAATACTTACTTCACTCGTCATATTGTCAAGAAAATTTAATTTACCTTTTTGCTACTTCTGTGCTCCTGATAGAAAATCCAGATTTTACAGAAAACTGAACATATGATTAGGAGAGCAGAAACGCAATGAGGTAAATTTCAGGTACACTCGATACTTACTTCACTCGCCATATTGTCAAGAAAATTTAATTTACCTTTTTGCGACTTCTGTGCTCCTGATAGAAAATCCAGATTTTACAGAAAACTGAACATATGATTAGGAGAGCAGAAACGCAATGAGGTAAATTTCAGGTACACTCAATACTTGCTTCACTCGCCATATTGTCAAGAAAATTTAATTTACCTTTTTGCTACTTCTGTGCTCCTGATAGAAAATCCAGATTTTACAGAAAACTGAACATATGATTAGGAGAGCAGAAACACAATGAGGTAAATTTCAGGTACACTCAATACTTACTTCACTCGCCATATTGTCAAGAAAATTTAATTTACCTTTTTGCGACTTCTGTGCTCCTGATAGAAATGCCAGATTTTACAGAAAACTGAACATATGATTAGGAGAGCAGAAACGCAATGAGGTAAATTTCAGGTACACTCAATACTTACTTCACTCGCCATATTGTCAAGAAAATTTAATTTACCTTTTTGCGACTTCTGTGCTCCTGATAGAAAATCCAGATTTTACAGAAAACTGAACATACGATTAGGAGAGCAGAAACGCAATGAGGTAGATTTCAGGTACACTCGATACTTACTTCACTCGCCATATTGTCAAGAAAACTTAATTTACCTTTTTGCGACTTCTATGCTCCTGATAGAAAATCCAGATTTTACAGAAAATTGAACATATGATTAGGAGAGCAGAAACGCAATGAGGTAAATTTCAGGTACACTCAATACTTACTTCACTCGCCATATTGTCAAGAAAATTTAATTTACCTTTTTGCGACTTCTGTGCTCCTGATAGAAAATCCAGATTTTACAGAAAACTGAACATATGATTAGGAGAGCAGAAACGCAATGAGGTAAATTTCAGGTACACTCAATACTTACTTCACTCGCCATATTGTCAAGAAAATTTAATTTACCTTTTTGCTACTTCTGTGCTCCTGATAGAAAATCCAGATTTTACAGAAAACTGAACATATGATTAGGAGAGCAGAAACACAATGAGGTAAATTTCAGGTACACTCAATACTTACTTCACTCGCCATATTGTCAAGAAAATTTAATTTACCTTTTTGGTACTTCTGTGCTCCTGATAGAAAATCCAGATTTTACAGAAAACTGAACATATGATTAGGAGAGCAGAAACGCAATGAGGTAAATTTCAGGTACACTCGATACTTACTTCACTCGCCATATTGTCAAGAAAATTTAATTTACCTTTTTGCGACTTCTGTGCTCCTGATAGAAAATCCGGATTTTACAGAAAACTGAACATATGATTAGGAGAGCAGAAACGCAATGAGGTAAATTTCAGGTACACTCGATACTTACTTCACTCGCCATATTGTCAAGAAAACTTAATTTACCTTTTTGCGACTTCTGTGCTCCTGATAGAAAATCCAGATTTTACAGAAAATTAAACATATGATTAGGAGAGCAGAAACGCAATGAGGTAAATTTCAGGTACACTCAATACTTACTTCACTCGCCATATTGTCAAGAAAATTTAATTTACCTTTTTGCGACTTCTGTGCTCCTGATAGAAAATCCAGATTTTACAGAAAATTGAACATATGATTAGGAGAGCAGAAACGCAATGAGGTATATTTCAGGTATACTCGATACTTACTTCACTCGCCATATTGTCAAGAAAATTTAATTTACCTTTTTCCGACTTCTGTGCTCCTGATAGAAAATCCAGATTTTACAGAAAACTGAACATATGATTAGGAGAGCAGAAACGCAATGAGGTAATTTTCAGGTACACTCGATACTTACTTCACTCGCCATATTGTCAAGAAAATTTAATTTACCTTTTTGCGACTTCTGTGCTCCTGATAGAAAATCCAGATTTTACAGAAAATTGAACATATGATTAGGAGAGCAGAAACGCAATGAGGTAGATTTCAGGTACACTTGATACTTACTTCACTCTCCATATTGTCAAGAAAACTTAATTTACCTTTTTGCGACTTCTGTGCTCCTGATAGAAAATCCAGATTTTACAGAAAACTGAACATATGATTAGGAGAGCAGAAACACAATGAGGTAAATTTCAGGTACACTCAATACTTACTTCACTCGCCATATTGTCAAGAAAATTTAATTTACCTTTTTGCTACTTCTGTGCTCCTGATAGAAAATCCAGATTTTACAGAAAACTGAACATATGATTAGGAGAGCAGAAACACAATGAGGTAAATTTCAGGTACACTCAATACTTACTTCACTCGCCATATTGTCAAGAAAATTTAATTTACCTTTTTGGTACTTCTGTGCTCCTGATAGAAAATCCAGATTTTACAGAAAACTGAACATATGATTAGGAGAGCAGAAACGCAATGAGGTAAATTTCAGGTACACTCGATACTTACTTCACTCGCCATATTGTCAAGAAAACTTAATTTACCTTTTTGCGACTTCTGTGCTCCTGATAGAAAATCCAGATTTTACAGAAAATTAAACATATGATTAGGAGAGCAGAAACGCAATGAGGTAAATTTCAGGTACACTCAATACTTACTTCACTCGCCATATTGTCAAGAAAATTTAATTTACCTTTTTGCGACTTCTGTGCTCCTGATAGAAAATCCAGATTTTACAGAAAACTGAACATATGATTAGGACAGCAGAAACGCAATGAGGTAAATTTCAGGTACACTCGATACTTACTTCACTCGCCATATTGTCAAGAAAATTTAATTTACCTTTTTGCGACTTCTGTGCTCCTGATAGAAAAATCCAGATTTTACAGAATATTGAACATATTTATGATTGGGAGAGCAGAAACGCAACGAGGTACTTTTTCAGGTACTCTTGATAACTGCTTCACTCGCCATATTGTTACGAAATTTTACTTTACGTCCTGCGATTTCTATGCTCCTGGTAGAAGATCCATTTTCACAGAAAAAAATTGGAATCAGTCGTAATGAAACCGCGTGCAGAGTTGTATTGCCCACCTCTATAGTTCAGGCAACCCGTAATACACCAATCTTATGGCACAAAAAAAAAAAACGCTCCCAGAAGTGATATCTGTCAACTGTCAATTGACCTAATTCTTTATATTTGTTCTCTCTCTTTACGGTTGGCTATACCTAGCATGCGATAAAGTGAGAAAGATATTGCACTCCAAAGGTTGACCTTACAAAATGAGTACAAGACCTATGATTTATGACTCATCCAATCACTGATTCACATAAACCAAAACATATGTTTTTGACAGTTTATTTTTTTTAGTTATTAATAAATCCAAGTAGTAAAGTAATACTAATAGTTTAATGTACAAGAAGAGGTCCCTATGGCTGTAACAAGGGGATCTCCAGACGATGACGGTTACAAGCGTTTCACTGAAGATATCAACAATGTGTCCTACGGCTCGGCAATCACTAGTAGGTTTATTATAGACTATAAATTATTATGAGACATCTCTGATAAACTTATCTTTGTTCAAACATTACGATTTCCTGTGATTTAATCCAATCTACATACCAATAACTAAAGAAGGTGCTCTGATTGTAGGTAAATGAGATAATCTTAATCATTGATATTACATTTCATAAATGCTTGCATTTTTCATTTTGCTTGCCATTCTCAATGTGAAGTAGATAGCGCACAATGTTTTTATGTAGGTGTTTATCATATTATATTATTTAATAATTTTGGTGTATCATAACAGTTAAATTAAGGTTGAATGTTCTGTAAGGAATTTAACATATTTGTGCAGATCCTGTGGATGAGATGGGGAGCAGATCAAGTCTGTCACGAGACTTGGACAGCGCTGATGTTGACCACTGGGAAATGAACTATCATGAAGCAGCTATATTTTTGGAAGTAAATACTAAATTCTTGACAATAAACTAGGCCAGTTTTTAGATATATGACATTTCTTAGGAAGGTGAAAATAATGAGAAATTTGATTCTCATCCCAGACATCCTTCAGCCCTACCTGCTTATCTACTAGTGCATAACCAGTGGTACTATGGTTTGGACTTGTTTTTCTCCATTGTCCTGTTACTACTAGCATTAGTAGAGGAGCCTGCAGTTGATCGTTTTGAACTGCCACCAATTATACACAGCACTCTTGAATTGGTCTGTTTAGGTAATATACATTTACTTTTTTTAGTACTGTTTGCTAAGTCTACTTCTCCCATTTGGTCTTTGCTCAATAAACTAGAAAGAAAAGTAGTTAAGTAAGTATATGGAAAAATTTCCAATCTTGTAGGTAAAGCTGATTTATTTTTAGTTGCATTACTGATTAACTTATTGATTAAATATTTGGATACCTCATTTTTATCACCTTTAGAAAAACTGAGGAATTTATGTGATTTAAAATATAAAATTTAATATGTCTCCTAGAGTGTATAGCTTGATAGGGATAAAAGATAAAAATCTTTTAATCCTGGTTTATCACACAAGCAACTTATATACAAAATTATCCTGTGGATAAGGTACTTCTTTAATCCAATACAATAAAAGTTTTTTATACTCTATATCTGATGGTCATCTCAGTCAAACATACAGAGTAAAAACAGAATGGTTGTTTTTTTTTAGTATACAAATAGCAATCTGTCTAGACACTACTACTGAAAATCTGATTTTTAACACCCTGTACAAGCTTGTTCATAACAAAGAATTTTTGATTCATAGATACCCATTGTGTTAGCGCCTAGAATTCTTTATGGAAAAAGCCAGAATAACCAGATCAATATAAATAAAATTAAAACTTTGAGTAACATCATGCCTGATAAGTTAAAAAAATCCTCAATAAAATAATATACCCAAAATAAATAATAAAAAGTTTGCAAATTTGAGACCCTCATCCATTTATACGTTTTGTATTAATTTAATCAGGCGTCATTGGAGTCGAATTAGCACTGAAATTAAGGTGGATTGGCTGGTCAACAATATTGAATCACAAAAGAACAATGATAAAGGTTAGAGTTGAACGAACGACACCTCAAATTATTTAATTCGTTTTTGTTTTTTAGTGTTTAACATTGATGATTATGGTAATTGAGGCCGTAGCCGTGTTGGTCAGACAATCTTCGCATTTTCGGGTCACAAGAGGATTGAGACCGATTTTTCTAGTTGATACCAGAGCCTGTGGAGCGGTCAGACGTTATATAAGACAAATTTTACAGTCTTTACCTCCGATTTTGGATATGCTGGTTTTGTTGCTATTTTTTGTCTGCAGTTATGCACTTTTAGGGTATTTCCTATTTAGCGGACATAAAAATATGTATTTTGAGACTTTATCCAGCAGTTTTATAAATATGTTCGTCTTATTAACGACTGCAAAGTAAGAACTCAACTTTGTTACGGCAAGTCTGTTTATTAACACTAATTTTAATAGCTTCCCTGACGTAATGATGCCTTCTTACCATAAATCCAAATGGAGCGCAGTCTTCTTTATTTCATACATTTCAACAGTATTGTACGTCCTAATGAATTTAGTAAGTGGGCTGTAGCATTTAAATCCGAATACCACATTATCCTTGTTTTGCAGATGTTAGCCGTGGTATATGAAACCTTTACAGGAATTGAAAAAGACAAGTTTAGAAAATTGTTATTGCACAAACGACAGGCTTGTAAACTGGCCTTTCGTTTACTAGTCAGCCGACAAAACCCTAATTGCGTTAGATTTAAACAGTTCCAAGGGATGATGAAGTATTTCTCTCCCAAAACTTGTAAATATCTACCAGACAAATGAATGAAATCAACAGCACTGACCCAATATTTTTTTAGCTCAAAGAGATGTTGTACTAATTTTCAGACAGTTAAACGCCTCAGGTACAGGACTATTGACTCAGGATGAATTTTTAAATATTTACGACGCCATCAGTTTGAGGTGGCGTCATAAAGATCCTCCAGATCCATGGTTTTCAGCCGCGTGGCCACCATTGAGAGGTTTATGCAGAACGGCCAGAGATATGGTGACTTGGCCCTATTTTGAATATTTTGTTTGTAAGAAACAGACAAGAATTAATATGTTTAACTTGACTGTTACGTTTCAAACATTTCTAGATGTTGTGATCATAGCAAACGGAATGGCAATGTTTGTGCGAGTGGCTGAGTCTTCACAAAACTTAGAAGAAGGCGCTAAAAACTTTTGCGCTTCCTGGGATGCTTGGTTGTTCTACGCTTGTAAGTAAAATGGAGCCTCGAAGGAGCAACAACGTCATTTATTTTACTTGTAGTGTTCTTAATCGAAGCTCTGATTAGAATTATTAGTTTTGGTTGGGCGGAGTATATATCATCAGGATGGAACACTTTCGACTTGTCCGTAACTCTACTGGCCATATTCGGTTCGTTTTTACTGCTTATATCACCAGGGTTTACAGTTGTGGTAATTTTAAGACCTTTAAGGTATTTCAAAACATTAAATTTAGATGCAGTGTGACAATAACAATAATGTTACAGAATTCTACGGTTGTTCAAAATCAAAAAGCGCTACAGAGATATTTTTGGCACTTTGGTGTTGTTGTCACCACTTATGTGGTCTACAGCAGTGGTGATGATGGTGATGTATTATTTTTTCGCCATTGTCGGTATGGAACTTTTCTCCGATTATGTGTTGGAGAACTGTTGTGTGTAAGTAGCAAGATAAAATTACTCTAAACAAATTGTATATGGTCTTCCATAGTGGGTCAACAGTAGAACCATTCTACTCTAACTCGAGTAATGCTTCCGGTATTACTTACTATTATATGAACAATTTTTCGGATCTTTTAATGTCTGGAGTGACCTTATTTGAACTCACAGTAGTCAATAATTGGTTTATCATTATGGACGCCTATGCTATAGTGTCTGATAATCCATATTCCCGGTAAGTTGCTTGTTGTGTGTTGAAGCACCACTAAAAAATTGTTTTAGGCTGTTTTTCATGGTTTTCTACTTATTCACTATGGTGGTTCTAACTATAGTGGTAGCCTCTGTGTTAGAAGCGTTCAGATTTAGAATTCAATATAAGCAGCAAACGTCCAAAAAGGACGGTAAGTTTCAGTTTGGTGGAAAGTGGAAATCCTAATTTTAATTTCGCATTTTATTGTTTTGCAGAGGAATTGATGCTTCATGAAGAAGTAATAGTGGACTGGCAATCTTTAGAACGTCAAATAAACGATCCGAAGCTTCTAGAATCGTTACAAATGGACTTTTTGTATGGGGTAAGTCATACCAACACTCATTGAAGTAAACAAACTGTATCAGTGACATTATTATGCATGGTCAGACCGGCAATAGTTTTTTAAAATCAAAGTAGAGTTTTCCAGACATTATCGAAAATATTTTATTTAATACAGGCTGTGACTGTCTATATTGGTCGCCGAGCGAGAACGAGAGACGTCCTGCAACGTCACATGTACATAACAGAAATAACTCAATGGTTGCAAGAAGCTGAGCAAGAAGAACGACAAGACATTAACCACATTATTGAGGAGGCGCACTTTAATGCCAGGTTAATAAATGCTTAACATATTTAAGGCAAGCAAGTTTAGCATGTACTTGTCATTTAATATGTAATGTAAGTTGTGTTTTTCAAAAATAAAATGTTGGTTTTGTTTTAGGATTGTGTAACTGGACATCAGTGTTCCAGTTGCGAACGATACCGTTGATATTCCAAATGAGTTTTATAGGTAACTACTGGATAGAGTACTCAACTGATTTGTAGGTATATGTTTGAATAATATATTTGTTAGGTTCTCCTGTGAGAAAATCTGATCGTTTCGTGTCATAGCGTTTAGTAAAAGTATTTTTAGAGCCATTTATATACGTAATTGCCTTAAAACTAACCAAAGATCGTACTGTGAATTATAAGTGCACAAACGGGCATTGAATGGTGTGTTACAAAATCATTTTTATAGTAAGTTTCTGTCTCAGGTTGTTTAATATTGTCAATAACTAAACCTCGAAAAGTTGAATTACTAATTTGTGCATTGTGATTATGTCTTGTATTTATTGCTATATGAAAATTGCCATTTTATATACTTCCACTTACCTTACCATTTATGGTGTTAATTCGACAAGATTTTTTTATATTTTAAATTAACTTGGCAGCTGATATTAATACACGTGCTAGTCTAGTAGGTCTCAATGTATACAGTATTAATATTTATTTACTTTATATATTTTATCTTTAACTTGTACCATCAATATACGCATTTACTAGTAAGGAAAGCAGTTTAAGTAATTTAAACAAAATCCAGATTGTTACTTGGAAAAACAAACAAAATGAAATAATGATTTTCAGACTATTTCAAAACTAATGACAGCAAAACCAATCTGCTGTACTGTTCTCGCCAATGAATAAAAAAAATGTAAACATAGCAGGAAGGAGCAATAGCGATCAAAGAGGGGGACAGAAACAAGGGGGAGGCGGGGGGAGTAATATGGCGGCCGTCAACTTCCGGTTGGCACTATAAAACACTATTATTATTGTCCACTGTACAACTTAATTTAAATTTGCAAAACTCAACTGTTAAAGAACCACAAACAAACTAACACTATACTACAACAAATACAAACAACAAATTTTTGCGGGTTTGAAACTCCAAACTTTCAATGACTGCGTCAATTCAACTGCGCAGTAGGCGAATGCGCCATCAACTTCCGTCCCCCTCGCTTAATGCACAAACGGGTTATAATTTGTATTATTGTTACCTCCTGATACTTGTTCTTTTTACTCATTGGTTCTCGCGGACTGAGTTTACCTGTGCGTCGTCCCCCTGTGATTTAGAAGTAGACATGCATTATTGACTTCATCCTTGTCTATTGTTCACTTTCAGAAAGGGTAAATATCTAAGTGTCTTCCAAGCGCTTCTATTTCAATCATTGTCAGTTTGAAATTTATTTGATTTGTTTACTATTAATTCTTTTCCGTTTCTTTGTGTTGTTAATCATTTATAAAGTTTTCTATTTACCACACCACCACAGCTCTTTTAAGAGCTATTTTTTCTACGCTTTTAACATTCTGTAAGTACTTTCATAATATTATTATTAATATTTTTATTTTTTTTATGTCGGCGGTCACGATCTAACCAAAACTGGCACAATTACTAACCTGTTAAAAAAAATGGGAGTGTCTATTATGGTTTTTATTTAGCCGTTTGGTTTTTCGTAAATTCGGAATTACTTACTATTACAGTATTTTTTTAGAAAATGCCTGGAAAAATTCTCCACAAACAAGCCGGGCAGTTAATTCTTAACCTTTGTGAATATTTTGAATTGGAAAAAACCAATGGAGGACCTTTAGAAGCTTTATCATCTGTTCAGGAAGAAAATAAGAAATTTTAAGACCTTACATATTCTTACTGATGTATTTTTTTTGATACTAGAAGGTAAAACTGTTTATTCGATTCGGAAAAAACAAGCAAGTAATCTTATGATTTCCTCACCTAGAAAACGTAAATCGAGACGTTATCGACGGGCCAAGACCACTGATTTATCTGAAAGCATTAAAATCGATGTTCGAAATACATTATATGATATGTACAAGGATAGTATGTTAATAATAGTAAAATATATCTACTTTGTAAGAAACATCTATTAACATTTCATTGTTTCCAGAGACTGAGATTTTTGGGTTGCATTATAGATTTTTCATAAAAATTTCTTGAAACATATTAATAATAAAGTCATAGAAAAAATAAAATAAACGTCTAAAATGTTTTCCAGCGGGTTTAAAATAAAATAAGTGGATTGCAACCTGAAAATGAGATACTACAGCATCACTCAGAATGTCTTATTGAATTTTTAATTTGTTGTACTTATTTTAGAGAAACATGTAACCATCCAGAACCTAAATCAAGAGCTTAAAGTTAAAGAAATACTACATATTGGTGATACATCTCTGAGAATTTTGGTAAATAAATTAGGTTTCAAATTTAGACGGAATTCTATGAACCAAACGGAGACTTCTCATAAATAAAAAATGTTATTTCGGTCAAGATATTTTTGATTTGCTTTGGTATAAGGTTGTTTTAGTGCAAATTTGCAGCCAAAGATCTCTACTTTCTGACTGACAATACACGCAAAATTTTAAACGTGACGAAGCTTTAGACACGCCCTTTTCTATAATATGAACACAACAGGGTGCCTATTCTTGAAAGGAAGGAAGGGAATTATCAAGAGAAAGACCTGTAGAATGTGACTAGAACCTGCCATGTGTCAGCTTCTTCTGTCACATTCTATCAACAATTCTCTTGAGAATTCCCTTCCCTACTTTCAAGAATTAGACCCCCAGGTTTGTTGACGAAAACTTGATTTGATTCACATGATTATAAATGACGTAGCCTTCGTGACGCACGGGTAAACTCACTCCGCGAGAACAGTATATTTTCCACAAATGTTATTACTGTTTAACAAAACAATATATTGACCAACTGTCAAATTACGTCATCGTGGCGTCAAATGATAATAACGTTCAGTCTGTTCAGGATAACTGTGATTTGAAAAACAATAAAATTACAATTTTTACATCAACATATTTTTGGAATGAAAAGAAAAAGATCTATTAAGTAATCAGAAAATACAGGGAGTTAAGGTCAAATTTGAATTACCCTGTATAGTACCAAGGACGGTAAACAGTAAAGGAGTGCTTAATCCCATAAGCGCAATCTTGCCAGTATCGGCTCAGGCCGGTGACGATTTTTACGTCACCATGGGTCTCTCGCGTTCGCGCGATTGTTTTGCGCGATGCGCGATTGCAGTCGATCATTCACGAATATGATCTCGTACATGTCGAATATTTAGCGTATTGTGCACCCGAAGGCCCACTGTGACGTCAGAATTCATTCGCCGCCGGGAAACAAAATCGGCCGATCGAGCAATCCTTGACTGTTTAATATCCTTGGTATAGTACATGGTGCTCTATTAAAATTTTAAACATTGATTTTTTTTCACATTTGCCACTCTGTCTAAATATACGGACCAATCCTGTACATTTAAGGGATTGACGGTAAGATGGGCCAGCATTACCATCTTCTGAATTTGAATACCATTTATTAAATTCGGACCATACAAAAGCAAAAACATTCTTATCTGGTACACACTTACTGGTTACTTTCTACACATTAATCATTTCGATTAATCGTATTTGGCTACTTCTTACATTTATAGAAAGTGAAAAAATACGTGATGATGTATATTAAAGTAAGAACTCAAGACCTGTATCGGAATGTATTGATTAGTCGAGCAGTAACGACGTTAAACAAGGAGGAATTAGAGCTAGACATTATAGACATATAATACATTATCTTTAAATTAAATAAATAGACTAAGAATCTTTGGATTTTAGTGGGTGTTTTTATGATGAAGAACCCTGTTAATCAACGATATTTAAACAAGGAAAAAGTTTCTAACTTTCGCCAAAATAAATATATCTAAATATGATTGAAGACACATGTAGATCACATTAAACTGTAAAAACACTTCATTGCCAACCCAAAAACTTTATGAGTCCCAAGAATAATGTAACAGTACAAAAAATCCTTACTGCGCAAAAAAAACAACTGTGGGACCTGAAGTGTACAGGGTGATGCAGATATGTGTAACGCAATACTTCTTTAACAATATACAAAGTTTTTTTTGGCTTTGTGGGTCACTTCTGACACTGAACGTTCAAAAAATACAACTAGAAAATTCAAGCCCGAACAGCACCGTTAATAAAAATGCCACCCAAATCTACCTCTCCTTTTTATGGTTGGTTTTGTCGAGCCCTTGTGAATCGCTCGATAAGTGACTTAAGTCATCGCTGCTGCTTCTTATGTCACCGTCCATTTGTCCAGCATTTAAAGAGTTATGGACAATTTTCAGGATCAAGTAGGTCCAGAATATGTGCAGCACTAGTAGCACGCACAAAAGGCTGTTGAAAATGTAATAAGCAGGAAACATGGGAACAATCGTTGGCGCGTCTATTGAAGTGCTGAAATAAATGTTAAAATACTTTCCACTCTTACAAATTAACGTAGACAAAGTAGACTCACTGTTTAATTATCCAAAATGGGAAGAAGCCTAACCTAGTGACTATCCACAGCACCGTAAAAATAGCGAAGATTACATCACAGAGTTTTTGGTACCCAGAATATTTGGTCAACTTGGCTGCCTGGAAGTTATATTTCATTTTAGATTTTTTTGTAAAATTGGCAAGATTATCTTAACATTTATTAGATAGAAAAATATCAACTACCCCCTGTTTAGCGTAATACACGTCACACAAAAAAGTACAGGATAATCATCTATTTATATGTATTAATTCTAGGTTTACAGATTTAAGTAGCCATTGACAGTCTTATCAACAGTTATCACTTTTATTAGTTAAATTTAAAAACGTCGTAATTAATTTTATTTCTGTAGGACCACACCGACTATAGTTTATAAAATATTGAGTACACCAAATATGACTGATGTTGATGTTTTAAATTGTCTATTGAAATTGATTACATTTTAATAATTTCGTATTTTTGACATATCAATAATAAGTTAAGGGGTTTGTGATTAAATTTTATTAAATTATGACGCATAGATCTGGAAAATGTAAACTGTCCTGAGTCATAACGGCAAGTTTTTGATAACATCTTCACAATTATAAAGTAAACAAGTATTTGCACGCTAATCCTACAAGATTGATAACTCATATGTTACAGCTTTAATATAATTAGTTTGAAAGATGTGAGCTAATTGGTGTATTACTAAAATTGCACAGCAACTATCGCTTATAAAAATGAATGTACTTCTCCCTCCGAAAAAGAATTTAAAATATTTAGGTACCAGCCATAAAACGTACAATGTAGTAAATAAGGAATAGTACTGTATTGCCAACTCTACACATTATCCAACAAACGTCACTAAAGTTCCTGGTAAATGTTAAAGAAAAAAAAGCACTTACTTCCAAGAAGATATCAGCAGAATCATGAATGACTAGAACCAAACAGCCCACTCTAAAAACATTAACTACCCAAGACAGGCACATCAGTAGAATGGTGGCTATGTGATGAATAAACATTTGCCAAAAGTCTTTGCGTTTAACGTCAAAAAATTGGGAAACGCACAACGACCAATAAAAGGCCATCGAGACCATGTAGTACCACCAGATGTCGTTTGTGACCGACTGGTGTGGAAATCCAATCCTACAAGAAAAATGTATACAGTGCGTTTTTTTTAACGCGCAACATATGATTTTACATGTTAAATTTTTAAGCCCCTGTTAAACCATGTTATTTTGGAACTACAGGTCTAAAACTTGACGGGTGTGTTTTTAGTACCCTGAAGCTTAAGTAAGTTTACCAATTTGGTCTAAAAAGTAATGAAAAACTGGCAAAAAATCATTTTTTTTCGAAAAAATTGTATCGTTTCATACTCCCTGTATGTATTGTTGTTCTTTGATACTGGCAGGACAGGTAGCAGGTAGAGTGACATATTTTGACTGCATCACGACCCGACATCTTTTGAACGTCAAAAGGGCATTTTATGATTGTTTGGGATACTGTTTGGCTTCATACGGAGGTCACTTTGAACAATTCATTTATAAAAATACTTCTTTTGTTCTTAACTTTCTTGATATAAAGTTAATATTCGCATTTTGATCACCCTGTTTTACTTTCTACGCCAAATTTTACCTGCTACCTGCCGTGCCAGTATCAACAACAACAAGCACCATATACATACAGGGAGTATGGAAAGATAAAATCTTTTCCAAGAAAGATGATTTTTTGTAAGTTTTTAATCACTTTTTAGGCCAAATTGGTAAACTTACTTAAGCTTCAGGGTACGAAACAGCCACCCGTCAAGTTTTATACTTGTAGTTGCAAAATAACATGGTCTGACATCTGCTTAAAAATTTAACACGTGAATGTGCCTCAAATTTGCTTCTTTACATTGTTTGACAATTGTCAAAGTGTAATATTATTACGACACCTTTACCTGTCAAACAAGATTGTCTATTGTTTTCTAGAAAAAAAAACCTTACGGTGCTTGTAGTGTCGAAAAGGACTCATTATCAAGAGCTCAATATTGGTAATAAAAACTTATAAAGCATTTCTAAAAACTTAATTAGGTTTTTTCCCAAGAAATAAAAATTATCTTATCTGGTAATAAAACCGGAAGTGCCCTCCATTTTGAGAACACTAGTGATTACTATGAACTGGTCTGATCACAAATAATTTATTATTAGATCGTACAAATACCCACAATTACTAAGAACACCTGATTTTTTACATAACTACTCGGAAAAATCTGTTTGTTTAACTAGTGAAAGTAATCAAGTGCAGCTCTACCTTTTATGGACAATACAACTGGTAGATAAATAAAACAATCGTCACTGATATTAATTACTCATTTCAAGGAAAATGAGTTCCAAGTTATGCAGTTAATAATAAGTATCATAGGCGATTAGATTACATTGCCAACATTTTAATCTTGGAAACTTACTAATTAGAAAATTCGTAAAAATTAAACCAATTTTAAGTGTGCAAATTAATATAATTTATATATGAGATCCAACTTAGATTATTACATAGAGAGGCATAGAAAAAAAACGTTTTCAGTTCGGTTAGCAGTTTTGGTTGGTTGCATGATTTATCCTGTCAAATGATTTCTTTCTGCTCTCCCTCGAAATCCGTTCTGAGTTGTACGTAGGTCTGGATCTATCAAAAACTGGTTTAGTTTCGTTGTGAAGCCTTTTTCTTGACAATTCCTCCCTGGGACGATTAACTTGAATTAATTTCGCTTCTCTAGATTGTTCATGTCTCTCTGTTGGTTTTTGTTCTTGACAATTAACAGAAACGTCGGAACCTTTCCTTAAAACTTCAGAATGTGTGGTACTCGTGCTGGATGCAGTGGACACATTAGAGCAACTGCTGTATTCACTCCCACCACCCTCTTCTCTCTTTTTGCTCACTGTTTCGCCTTTTACTGGTCGCACCTTTACATAAGTAAAACTTCCAGAACTGGAAATGGTTGAGGTTCCAGAGTCTGACATATCTTTGGCGTCGTCGCTACTGTGCGATGTTTTGAATCTTTGAAACAAATTCCTCAGACCACTCATATCAAACAAATCTGATTTTTTCCTAGTTAGCTTAGGTTTTGGCACAAAGGGGGGATTTCTCTCCTTGTTGTCGTGATGCATGCTAATGCCTCTACGTTGCAGCAAAAAATCTCCGCTGGAACCTGATAATTGTGAACTACCAGGCTGAGCTGTTGTAGCACTAGGCAATCTTTCAGACCAATACATTTTATTCTTTCTGTCAAAATTATTGACTACCACGTCGCCGCAAGTTTTTGGTGGAGTTTTCTTTTCATCGGCTTCTCCAACGTAACTACGTCGATGAAAAGCACGTTGTGATACATATGGTGGTTGACCTCGCTGAAATCCCTGAGGTTCATTCTTGAGTTGCTGCACGTCCTTCTTGGAATAAGAATCACCAAAATTTCTTTGGCGTAGCTGCTCAAGTACCATGTCATTGAGATGTTCGTGTGACCTGGATGCTTGCCTCTGCGATAACTTAACGTCAGGATGATGCAACGTTTCACGGCTGCTATTAAGTGCTTTTTGTTTTTGTAGCACTGCATTGTTTATAACTATGTTTCCTTTCAAGTGTGAGGATTCAGACAAATCAATTTCCTGCTCCTCTTGCCGCTTAGATCTATGAACAAACGACTTTGCACGGCGAAGCTTTACAAACATTTTGCAGTTTAATACTGAACTCAAAACACTTTCAAATTGCACACAGGACTAAAACACCTTTTTGTTTGAATTTAGTTTGAAGTCATGAAGATAAGACCTTTATCAGTTCTTATTATCTCTCTGATGCTCACATTTGTTTTAATTAGAAGTGATAAGACAGCTATTGCGGTTTTTGGGATGTTTTTTCTTGATAATTTAAAATGTGACACAAGTAGAGATGGATTTCTCTAAACATCTTAGTTCAGATAAGAAGGCATAATGCAAAAAAGTAGAAAACACTTAAAGGGTGACCTTTATAAAGATTTGTAGTCATTTTTAGTTCTTATTAGATGATGAATGCCACTTTCCTAGTTCTAGACATTTTAAATTAGTCAGGTACAGATTCTGGTTAAATATTGCTAGAGGAAACACAATGGAATATAGGAAACGCCAACAGAAACTGCATTCACGTCACATACGCTCATTATGTCATAGATAATGTCGCCAAACTTTCAAACCTTTGTAAATGACAGACATTTTGCTAAAACAGGTTATTTGTCAAATGACAGTGAGTTGGTTTAACAAATTTTCATCAGGAATTTTGATTATTAGCTAGTTAAGGACTACCTTAGTTTTCTCATAACTTTAGGAAAAATATGCCCATTTTAACATACTTGTTTCATTTATTTTTATAGAAGTAGAGTTGATGAGCTTTAGTAAATGGCTTGGCCTCTACAAGTGCATTTGCTCCTCTCTTCTCCATAAAATTGTGCTCACAGAACGTAAACAGATCTTGGACAAACGAATGATTTTGTTAGGCTATTTAAGGCCAATGTATAGAAATTTGAACTTTGAAATGAAATGACTGTAGATGACACAAACTGTCACTTTTGAATTTCCAACAATAGGGCACCTGCTATGAATCCAAACTAAATTTTTGTTGATAACGTTGTAAACATGAGTTGGTACGTTTACGCCCACTAGAGTAATGTAGAAATAATACTGTCCAATAATAGGTTAAACCAAATGCCATTTATTCAATAAAGTGAATTATAATTGGTTTCATAGTTACATTGAGTAGAGTTTTTGTTCTTTTTTGCATATTATAGGGTTAAACTAATTAGTTTCGTTTTAATAAAAAAAAAGAGAGAAACGTCACAAAACTCAAATCTTAAAATTACGTCATCGATGACGTGAATGCAGTTTTCACTGGCGTTTCCTATAACAATCTTATTGAACCAAAAAAAATATATGTAGTTAACATGATCCTATTTCATACAATTTCGTTTTTTTTTTTAGATTATGTAATAACTAAATACCTGCTTAACCCAAAAATTGAATTTAGGGTTAACAATAACCTTGATTTTTGACACTGCAGTAGCCTTGAAATACTTAAGTAAATTAAATATTCATCTTTTTTTTCAGATTTCATTCTTTAGTTTTAATATCTCTCTCTTGTAACAATATCTCTTCTAGTAATATTTGTTATTATTGAAACAACCTGTATATTAATATTATGCAAAAATTAGAAAATGTTGCAATTCTTGTCTGACATGGTTCATTCAAGATTTTTATAGCTCTATTTGGAAATGTTTTATCAGTTCTGGAAAAAGTTTTAAGACAAATTAAACTCAAAACTGCAAGAATTTTACTGCTGTTTTATAGCCAGACAATGCTAAAGTCTTGCTAACCCAAAAATTAAAATTAGGGTTAACAATAATCTTGATTTTTGACACTGCAGTAGCCTTGAAATACTGAAGTAAATTAAATATTCATCTTTTTTTTTCAGATTTCATTCTTTAGTTTTAATATCTCTCTCTTGTAACAATATCTCTTCTAGTAATATTTGTTATTATTGAAACAACCTGTATATTAATATTACGCAAAAATTAGAAAATGTTGCAATTCTTGTCATGGTTCATTCAAGATTTTTATAGCTCTATTTGGAAATGTTTTATCAGTTCTGGAAAAAGTTTTAAGACTAACTAAACTCAAAACTGCAAGAATTTTACTGCTGTTTTATAGCCATACAATGCTAAAGTCTTGGTTAAAGTAAACAAAACCTATTCAAATACCACAAGTCCTCTTGCTTTTTATTACATAACAGTAAACAAATTCCTGTAACACTAATTTATTCAGGTTTAAGTTTTTAAGTTGATCTCCAAACTTTACCACATCTGAGGTATTAATGATAGTATGCTAACTTTGAACCAGATTCCACTTAACCTTTAAGCTGCATCAAAAGCTTGTCTATGTTTATTTTATGAGTAAACAACACTGTGTATGCTAAACCTAAATTACAATGTATATGATTAAAGCTGGTTACACAATTTCAGTTCAAACCACAGTTCAGTTGATCTGCATTGCTATTGCTGTATGTACTTATATCCTATAATAGTTCATCTCACAAAGATAAATAGAGATTCCCAACATCAAAATTATAAGTATAACTAGAGTTTATCTAAAACCATCCCATAATTATTAGGTGTGTAAAAGTAAACAAAAAAATCCTATTTAATGCAATACTTATCATTACAAGGTCACCTTAGAATATTATTTTAAAGTCAGTGACTGGCCTCATCCAAGTGAAGACTAATATTATATTAATTATTTTTTATCAAATCTTTGCAATAAATAAACTTATTTGCATTAAATTTAATTATGTACTAAATAACAGAGTTAAAATAAGACACTTACCAGCACTTTTTAATGTCCCACAACCAAGGTTTGTCCCATAATATTGTAATGCCATAGGTAAAACTAAAAGTATAATAGGTGCACCTCCAAGCAGTTTCACAGAATTTTGTTAACTTTGAGGGTTTATTTTGGGCTTTTCTCAATCTGAGCCACCTCTCTACCTGCCTTTCACTCATATCCACTTGTTTGGCTAGGCCCTGAATCTAAAAACCCAGTGTTTTATGTAACAAATTTCAATTTGTCCTAAAGCTAGTTACTTGTTTGTGCTTCCAGTGTTTTGATTGAGCATATGCCTCTTCTAATACTTTATTGGACGGAGCATTCTTAGGCTTGGTGTTTTTGATACCTAAACTTACACCTACAGGACTGAACCAGTATCTAGAACAAATTTGAAATTAAACAGTATTGATGCAAAGGGCTTATATTCTAGGGCAGCAGTGGCTTGACTTAACCTAACTTACTTTTCAAATAAAAATCTGATTAGTAACATAACTAGAGCCATTGGCAACGGATAGAACAGGTGTCGGTAGTCAGCATGTTGAATTTCCTCACTGGACTCAGGGGCTATATCCGCCCAGGTGGTGTTTGGGGGCAACCAAATGTGGGGAGACCAAAACGCATCTAGCGTTTTACGATAGTAATAATACAGCCCCTCGGCCATTGCGCGCTACCACTGACTTCCAATGAAATAGTACCGTTCAAACACCAGTTAGTTTGTCATAATCGAACCTTATTACGGCTTAATTTTTACTTAGCACCGTGCATGCGGCAGTACAACACTTTAAAAGGAAACACCCCACCAACTACGGTTTTAAAATTATTTCCGCGGATGTATACACAAAATTAAAATTTGTGACTGAATTTTAATTTTTTTTTTTATTTGGGCATTGACATTGACAGTAATGACAGTAAGCTTCTTTGGCCGCGTTCGATTTGACTCAATATCGTACGTGCAGAGCAAATTTAACGTCATGATGACGTATTTTGACAAAACCATATTAGAACAACTGTCAAATTACGTGATTGTGACGTCACATTCGGTCTGCTCGCTCTAGGCACAAGACTCTAGCTCTAGACAGCAAATTCAAATTTTATTTGCTATCTCACTTTGTTCAACAATTCTACAAGAGAATCTAGGCAACCAGTAATGCATACTGATGATTGCATTACTTTTTTTTTATTAACACTTATCACATAAGTGATCTGAATACATTATTGAAACAATATCACAGCTAATTAGAAGAGAAGCCATTTTTCTGTGCAGGTTTCATTTAAACTAATTTCATAAGTTTCTAAATTTCATACCCTGAAAACACCAAACTTACCTTTTACGCTTTCGTATATTAATTCTTAATTTAAAAAAGTCTAATAAATAAACTCATATTATAATTTATATTTATAATTGTTTGCCAAAAAATGTGTAATGTCGTATATCCAATAAGTAAACGTTTCAAACTAAGATGAAGAAAACCTTATTCTTTGAGTTGATGAATATTGGATTGTAAAGGAAAATGAAACAGCATTTTTTTGACGCTATTTATTTTGTGTTTGATTCTATAACTATTGTAACACAATTAAAAATAAAGAGTTTTGTATTGTTAAAGTGCTATTAATCTTAATAAAACAGACCTGCCGGGCCAAAAAAATATAAATAAATAAAACGGCGCAATCTCCCTAACAGGAGTTCCAATTTAGAGCGACGCTGAGCCAAATCAATAGAGCCGCCTGTTCGTGTCTAGGTTGAACAAGTTCTGGAAACCCAGTTTTCTCGAATAGCGATTATTACGGACCGGTATATTAAAAAAAAGAAAATAAAAGTACAAAAAATTTAATTGCATCGATAAAAAGCAACATTTTTTCTAAAACAGTGCATAAAAAGCGTGCGTAATGTTATTAAAAGGATGACCGTGGTTAAAGCTAAGATTTCTATTTATTAAACAAAATGTTTAGTGGAAAATGTGCGGTAGTAATCTTTACTATAGTAGTCAATTTCCAGTTGTGTATAATGCAAAAACCCAACGTGGATGCCAGAAGACACGATGTTTACATTGCTGGATTTTTTCCGTATAGGAAAGGGGTGGAAAACTCTGATACTGGTAAATTTTATCATTCAAATAACTGGCACATTTCAAAAACTAGTGTGTCATGGTTGTATGTCAAGAACATTGAAAAGTTTCAAAAAATTACAATAAACATAGCGTGCAGGGGAGATATCATAAGCCAAAGCAAGGTGGAAATTAACATAAAATACAAACCTTAGTAGTAATAAAAAAAAATGACGTACCTACTTATTTCTCAAATGCAGTTTACCAATGACACTTAATGCAAAACGTAACACAAATTGCAAAGTTTTTCTGTATCAAAAATAAATTTGAGGTAAAAACGAGACATTACAATTTTAGGTTTCCCAGTTCCTATAACAAAATCAGTGTTAACATAATCTATTATTGATTAAACAAAACACCACCTTATCAGATATTCTAATCGAATTGGTGGACAATTAACACGAGAAAGTATTCAGATATCCAGAAGATGAGCATACACATCAAATACTATCTTTTAGTAGTTAAAATTACCTCGATTCTCTAGGACAGAACTATATTATCAAGTAGTTGACATTTTTGAAAAAATAGTATGAGTAGCCTTCGCACAAAAAGAAACTGTTGAGTATTAATAATGCAAAAAAAAATCTAAATAACCATTTGAAATATGAGAATAACTCAAACGGATATTTTCAGGAAGAGGAGTAATGCCTAGTGTAAAACTGGCCCTGGACCATGTCAACGAACATTCTGAAATCTTAAGAAACTACAGACTGCACATGTGGTGGAACGACACAATGGTAAGAGCCACTCTTCACAAATTTTATGCAAATTAAGCCGGTGACAGGTTCGGGAAGACAGTTGCGGCGGATTGTGACTTGTAACAATCCTCCTTCTGTCGCCCCAATCTTGTTATACAGCAATTAACAACTTGGTCTGGCTTATTAATCTCCTAATTAGGATTTTGATAAATTGGACCTCAATAGGATACTCATTAATAGTTTGACTATTACAGTGTAACGCTGCAGTTGGAGTGAAAGCATTTTTTGACATGATGCACAGTGGTCCGCACAAACTTATGCTGTTTGGTGCCGCTTGCACTCAAGTGACCGACCCTATAGCAAAGGCTTCCAAACATTGGCACCTTACACAGGTATGTTTCCAACAAAAAGTACATCAAATAGTAACAAATGTTATGATTGTATAGCTCTCATATGCGGATACTCATCCAATGTTTACTAAAGAGAACTTCCCCAACTTCTTCAGAATCGTACCTTCAGATAACGCTTTCAACGCCCCCAGGCTGTCACTGTTAAAAGAGTTCAATTGGACTAGAGTGGGTACCATTTTTCAAAACGAACCTCGTTACTCCTTGGCACATAACAGGTATAAAATAACAAAAGCAACTGTTGATTCTATTAAAATTATTTCACAATCAAGACTGGTGGCTGAACTGGACACTTTAGCTTATCAAGTGGTGGAAACTCAAAGTTTTACCCATGAAGTGGTTGCAGCTCTAACAAAACTCAAAGAAAAAGATACGCGAATTATACTAGGAAACTTTAACGAAAAATGGGCTAGACACATCTTCTGTGAAGCGTATAAGCTGGACATGTATGGCAGGAAGTATCAATGGTTAGTGATGGGTACTTACAGTTACGAGTGGTGGAAACAGTACGATCCTGACGTAAATTGCACCTTGGATGAGTTGGAAACTGCTTTGGAACAAACTATTTTAACTGATTTATTACCTTTAAGCACAAACGGAGAAATCACCGTGTCAGGAATTGTAGGTTTATCCCAAAATATCTAGTCTCTGTCTAAAACTATATTAAACGAAATCTAGACAGCTGACGAGTATAAAGCTGAATACGACTCAAGAAGAGGACATGAATATTCTAGATTTCATGGTTACACTTACGATGGGATATGGGCAGTAGCGTCGGCAATACAAAATGTGGCTCACAAAGTAAAACATTTCCGGCGAAATCAAACTGTAACTGATTTCCGGTACCGAGATCCAATGTGGGAAACATTGTTCCTTGATGCACTGAACAATACTAGTTTTGAAGGTACTTACACGTCCATACCCAATCGAAGTAGTACTCAACACGTCATTTGTATTATTTATCAATGCAGCGACTGATAATAGTTGTCCGTAAACTTTCATCAGACATTGTCAGCTTAAAAATAATAAAACTTTTTTTTTATGTGTAATAAGCTAATTTTATAATAGGAGTTACTGGTCCAGTCAGGTTTTATGACAACGAGCGCAAAGCCAGCATCCTGCTTAAACAGTTTCAAGAAGGTGAAGAAGTGAAAGTTGGAGAATACAGTGCGGCAATACAACATCTTGATTTAACGCTGGGAGAACCTTTAAAATGGATAGGAAAGTATGTTTAAAAGATTTATAAATCAATATGCAGAACAATATACAACAAAGTTTTTTTCAGATATCCGCCAAAAGACAGGACTGTCCTCATCATCGAACACACAAGAGTAAACAAAACCGTGTATGCCATTTTGGCCTCCCTAGCAATTTTCGGTATTTTCATAGCTGCATTCTTTTTGGCATTTAACATTAAGTACAGAAATCAACGGTACTTTCGTCTTCTATTAACTTCCCTAAATGTCTAACCGTTTAACCATTTTTCAGATATATTAAAATGTCCAGTCCGCAGTTAAACAATTTGATTATAATCGGCTGCATGATCACCTACACAAGCATCATATTTTTGGGATTGGACTCAGGATTATCCAGCATCGGTAAGTCTAAACTTTGACACCGAAGCACAAAACAACAATTAAATTGGCAGAGGCTTTCCCGTACATTTGCACTGCGAGAGCCTGGACTCTAATGGCAGGATTTTCCTTGGCTTTCGGATCAATGTTCAGTAAAACCTGGAGGGTGCATTCCATCTTTACTGATGTAAAACTGAACAAAAAGGTCATTAAAGACTATCAGTTGTTTATGGTGGTTGGGGTGCTTTTGTTTGTCGATGTGGTTATAATGACCACATGGCAAATAGCTGATCCGTTCTATAGAGAAACCAAACAGGGCGAACCATATGTAAGAAATTCTAGTTTGTTATTTTTGTTGTTGAGCCTTAGGTATTCCAGCCGCATCCTTCAAACGAAGATGAAATTATTATACCAGAAAACGAGTATTGCACTTCAAGCAAAATGACCATATTCATTTCTTCAATTTATGTCTACAAAGGATTGCTTATGGTATTTAGTTCCATTTGGGTTGGATTAGGCTTCATGTGATATTTTTGTAGATTTTCGGGGCTTTTCTAGCTTGGGAAACTCGTCACGTGTCCATACCAGCCCTAAACGACAGCAGATACGTGGGATTCTCCGTTTACAATGTGGTAATAATGTGCGTTCTGGGTGCTGCTGTAGCCCTGGCTTTGGTGGATCACCAAGACGAAATGTTCCTACTTATCAGTAGGTAAACTAACATTTCACTGAATACAGTAATAAGCGAATATCACCATTTTAAGGTTCCTTCATTATGTTCTGCACCACAATCACTCTTTGTCTGGTATTTGTGCCCAAAATGGTAGAATTGCGCAAAGATCCTGGTGGTACCATTGACAAAAGAATTCGAGCTACACTAAGGCCCATCGGGTCGAAGACCCGAAGAGATTCCAGCGTTTCAGAGATCGAAACCAAAATAAAAGACTTAAAAGAAATGAATACAAAATATCGCAAAACATTGTTAGACAGAGATAATGAACTTCAAGTAAGTTTTATTGACCTCATGGTGTCCTATTTGTTAAGAAAGTTATAAAATAGCTAAGTTATTTAAAGTGGCACTTCTTATTTAAATATTTGATTATTACCAACATTTTCAGATGCTTATAAAGCAGCTGGGTACCGACGCCAATGATATTTTAGAACAAAAAACCGAAGATTCCATTAGCGACACAAATCGTCTTTCTGTTCCACTTTTACGTAAAGAAATGCCCAGTGCAACAGAGACAAGCGATCTCACCTCCTTATGCAGTTTAAGTTCGCAAGCTGAAAACGCATCTTTAAACAGGACAGAAAGTCAAAAGTAACTTTTTTTTGTTTACACCACTTAAGATACCAAAAAAGATACAAATTATAGGAAGAAAAAAATACAAGCAGCAGGAGATATGTCGCCTAAAAAGGTTTTAAATTCACCAAAAGCGCCGGAAGAAGATCAGTATAATCAACAGAAACCTATGCAATACCAGCAAGCCGGTAATAAAAGTAAACAGCAACAAAACGGCACACTTTCCAAAACAACCGCAGACCAAAAAACCACAAACAACACTATAAAAGAAAGCGGTAATTTGAAACTTGATAGTAATTATAATAGCGTCAAAGAACCAAATAAAGTCGTATCGATTACGGAGAAGATTGAAACACAAAAATGTGACAATCAAGTAAGTTTACTTACACTTTAAGGTGGCGCTTTGTTGTGGAACTTTTGTGATTAGATAAAACCAATTACGTGCGAACAGCTAGAAAAAGACTCAACTCTTCGCCGGCACGAAAAAAAGACACCAACCCACGAACGTAGGGCATCCAGGACAGTTGGAGCTGTTGATTCCATTGAAATACAAGAAAAACGTAGAAGCAGCATTAAAAACGTGGGAAATGTTTATGATGACGACACTTCTTTGAAAGGTAAAGGAATTAAGTTAGTTCACAGTTAAAAGACGCCCGTAACAGTTATTGCACCATATATCCTAAACATCTACTAACTAAACTCTAAACTACTCCCCTTTCAGCACACAGTAACAATCCTACAAAGTGTGAATGACAGCCACCACCATCTGTATTACCTCACCTTAAAACCACACACAGATTTCTGACTTTAAAATTATATTTTTTAACATATTACTAAAGAATATCAGAATCTGACATGTCATAAATAGCACTCAGCCCCTTTAGCCCCCTACACCGACCCTTTTTCATTCCAGAAGTGACCTGTCACAGAAGAACCAGCATGCAAAGCACTGCACGTACCACCCCCAAAAAGAAACAGGAGTGCGGTACACATATAGTCGCTAAAAGCGAACTGTGGGACACTGGTGGACAGCATAGATGTCAAAAGGTCCATCAAAAAAGTAGCAGAATTAGTATACCCCAACATGATGAAGGTATCTCAACCATGACATTTTTTTCTATTGTGATGGCTTGAGACCAAGATAAAATTGTTAAACCTTTTTTTAGATGATATTCACATACACAGAAGTACGTCGGAAAAGAACCGTCACAGTTCGCATAAAGAAAAACGGGAACGATCGCCGGCAAAAGTAAATCCCACTGACTGCAGTACATTGAGCAATCAGCAGTGCCAAAAGTTGGGTTACTTTACTAGTACCCCTAATGTCGCTGCGGCACTTAGAACTGGTACTCACCCACCTAAGCGTGATAAATCCATGTATAATGCCACATCAGAAGGAGAACTTCTAGATAGAGAAATCTTACCAATATTCCAGAAACTGTTGACAGAAAGAAATAAAAGCCAGCACAATATTGATTACTCCTTTGGGAGATCTTGTCCCAATATTAGTATTAAATGCGACATAGTTGAGTATTTATAGATGTGAGTAGGTAATGTAGTGTGTTAGGCACTGCTCAAATTCATGTAGAAAATTGGCATCTACTTCATTAGTCTAAGTATCAACATTCATTCTAACTAATGTAATTTCAAGTTCAATTCCACAGTTCCTTTCAATATCTTTTGACAATCTACACCAACTATAACTTTATTGCTTGCTAATTTACCAAATTAAGAATGCAACTTTCTCATTCAATTAATTGAAAACAACTCAATCTAAGTTAATAATTAAGTAATCTCTTATACTTAATTGTCCAGTTTACAAAACTATAATAGAAAAATGGTTGTGGCTTTTACCTTTATTTTTACCATAAGAAATGTTTAACTAATTTGTTGTAAAAAACCATTAAAAAACAAGTGTTTTAAACAAAATATAGTTTTTATTGCATTGCCTAATATTATGACCAAACACCAAATTGATTTTTAGCTTTTTACAGCAGTTTTAACAATTAGCTATTGATAATTTATTATTGTTATCTAGGGCATAATGCATAATATCTGCATAATGGTTCCACATCCAATGGAATGCTAGTTAATTGCCTCTGAAACAACAAAAATAATATTTAACCTACTTAAAAGACAAAATTATATGAACAAAGTGACAAATCGCTGTGATAATATTCATATGATTATTGAAGATTATTGGTTGCACTTTGCAGTAACTTCATTTATGATTAAATAGTTATAAGTGGCAAAACCTAGATTACCATTTTATATTTAGTGAAAAGCACTATACTTTCAGTAGCTTTTTAATATTTTTATCCAGTTGAGAATAGTGTCTTAAATATTAAAACCAGTGCTTTAATTTGTGTGAACATATTTTTGTTGTGACAAATGTTAATGCACGCCAAACCAATTTAGTGACTCCTGTAAGACCTATTACCTGAGTATAGATCATAATAATTCCATAAGTTTAAAAGTTTTAAATTCACCTATTATTTTAATCAATATAATAGGGTTTTCTTTTGGTACACCTAGTGCAAAACTACTGTTTCACCATACTGTTTCAGGGACATTAGTACCAAAATAAAATGGCTTTAGAATCCTCAAAACCACATACTTAAATTATATTACACTCACCTTAAAGTCTATAGACTACAGGAAGAAATTCTATATAGATTTCAGTCTTTCTAGGACAGCTTTATTATCTGCCTTAGACTCTGGGGCCATGATGGGCTTTATAAATAGAAATCCTATGTGCAGGGATAAAGCTACCCCGCCCAAAAGGGCTAGTTTTTTGGCAGCGGGTGAAAGCGCCATTTTGAACTATATTATCCAAGATATCAAGTATTACATAAACATATTAAAATACTGAAATGCTGAAAATGGTTTTTACATTTAAAAACAAATTTTTACACCTAACCTAATTCAAACTTTTGTCAATCAGCTGACAGTGACAGTATACCGACAGTGGGGTACATCCGACACTGACAAATGTCTTCACTGTCAGAAATCATTAAATACATTCTTTCACTCTTTCAGTCAGTGAATAAAGTGAAATAGCGACTGGTTATGGCGCAACTTTTCCTATAAGTTAATAAGAGATAGTAACTGACTACTACCAAGCAAACGAAAAAAAAAGTTAAATTTTGAATACAGTCCAAGGGGGCACCACCGTTCAGATTTGACGTTTTGAAAATTTTCGCATAACCAAATATGGCTTTTCCCGCAGGTCGAATTGAATGCTGAATACTGTGAACTAGTTATGAGGTTCTAGAATACCAAGGCAAAGTTAAATTTATTTATTTTAAATGTAAATAGACACATAACTCAAAATTAAGTTTTTCGGAGTGTGTGAATTTTGGCAAGGTAAGACTACTCATAAAAGAGCGCTTTGCAGGTTATGTTTGGCTGACTTTTTTCAAATACTCTGGGTAGACAAAAACATAAAAAAATCACTGGGACAGATAAATTAGATCACTTGGCTGGCAGGTATAGATAACTAACAGTGCTCTGTATTCATACTAGAGTAAATTAGACACCTAGATAAATGTATTTAGCACTATATTAATAGGTTACTCATATGTCTGAGACTTGCCTTATTTACCCCTCAGATGTATGGAGTTTTAGTTTAAATTCTTTTTTCTGCTTAAGGTTGGGTTTAGACATTTTATTGAATTATATACAAAGTTGTAAAGTATGCTTATTTAAGCAAAAATTAGCTTTAAGGGCCCACATACATCCAAACATCTAAAACTCACATTTGGTCATTAGTGTATCAAGCACACACAGTAATTTATTTTGCAGATGTCCTTTCGAGTAGTTAGAAGTTCAAAATTTCGGCATGTTTATGGCCAAGCATTGAAAAGAGAGCAATGTTATGACAATGTAAGGGTTTCAAAAAGCTCCTGGGACTCCACATTTTGTGCAGTCAATCCAAAATTTATTGCCATTATAGTGGAGAGTGCTGGTGGTGGTGCTTTTATTGTTTTACCTCAGGGAAATAAGGTAAGTAGGTATCATAAGTCCTTAAAAATAATTCCAAAGTTCAGTGTTTTCCTTTTTGGCCTGTTTTTGTTCTACATTCAAAATAGCATAGAAGATTATGATATACACATTGAAATCTTTTTAAGTAGTGGGTTTGTTTAATCAAGTATTAAATACTGATAAATAAGGTACACTCCTTGATATTTTAAATCTCCTAGTGATTTTTATCTTACATTTTCTTTAACTCCTTAATTTGACTACTTTTTGTGTCTAATTTTCTAAACTAAACAGAGAAAGTCATCTCTCTCTTTTAGTAATTTGATTAACAGCTGTTTTATTTAACTTACAAAATTATTTTAGAGAAATATGTACTACAATAACATCTCTCTCCAACATCCAATCTCCCTCTAATCTAAGGGCATTGCATTTGCAGTGATACAGTGATTTCCTGTCATTTATCAGTTTTGCTTTATATGTTTACATATTAAACTGCTTTGTTTCTATCTTCAAAGTTTAGAAACAACTAAATTTAAAATTTACATAATATTAGAATAATTAGGTGCTGAATATTGGAACTTATTTGCAAAATAAGTAGATTTGGAGAATGTCGCGCTTGTTCTGGGGCTAAATGTTCTAAATTTACAAATTGGCGCGGGTCCAGCCCCGACGTAATATCAAATGCCCACTTCGTTTCAATAATCTAAAGTGCTATTTTTAAAGACGCGTCGTTGGTGAATCGTTTCGAAATTTGCATCTTTTTTAAAGACTATCCAAGAATTTTCAAAATTTAGAGTAAGCAAAACATGCCTTTTAAAAAAACCAGACTGTCTGGTGTTTAGAAGATTGAAAATGTTTACTAAACAGGTTAATGTGTATATAGACTTCCGGAAGAATATCTGCTGATCATCCACTGGTTGGTGGTCATAAAGGGCCAGTTCTAGACATAGCTTGGTGTCCCCACAATGACAATGTTATTGCTAGTGGATCAGAAGACTGTGTTGTCAAAGTAAGTTTTTTTTATTTATGTATCAATCAATCACTGCATTATTCAAAGTATAATTAAGTCTATAAGTTAAACCTTTAAAACTGGATAATTTTCATTCTGCTTAGTCATGAATTAATTTCAGTTTAGTTATTAATAAAGACTCCTAGTAATGATTTATTTGCCAAAAAAATGATAGTAGTCTATACAAAAAAAAAGCCAATGTAATATATTATACAACTGCTGTTTTATATCTACTTTTCAATACATCCATATAAATTGTTAGCTAATCAAGAATAATGTCATATGAAAGCCAGTGTGATAAAGTGCTGTTCATTTTCCTGTAATGATTCACTCATATATTTAGTTTGTTGATAATTATTGATGATAAGATGTTACTGTTATAGCTTTTACAATGTTAAGTCCTATTGTGTTTTGTGTTTTAGAATGCATTTAAAGATATTGGAACTGTTCATTCATGCATTCCAAGTGTCTTACCTCATCTACATAATGTGTTAAATCAGTTAAAAATATTAAAAAGCTGATATTTTTATCAAAAATGTACAAATATTGGGCTTAACTGCTAAAAGATTCAGTTGTATTTTGTAAAAATGACATAAACATTAGTGAAAGCGTTTGCTCGGTCTTTTTACATAAACCGGCAAAATAAATGTATTAAATACAGTCATTTTTACACTGGCAACAATCTAACCAACATAATAATAAAAATGGCATATCTATACTGTTTTTTCTCTGAAGGTGTGGCATATACCTGATGGAGGGCTCATCAAAACGCTTACCGAACCAATTGTCGATCTCGTCTACCATCAACGAAGAGTCGGTCTGGTGTTGTGGCATCCAACGGCTCAAAATGTTCTACTTACCGCTGGTAGCGACAACCAAGTGGTTATTTGGAACGTAGGTAAGTGGCTTGGCGCAATTTGGGATGCTTTTACTTAAGGAACATTTGATGCGGTAATTAAGGAACGGGAGAAGCTCTGGTGGAGATTGACTGTCATCCGGACATAATTTACAGCGCCTGTTTCAATTGGGACGGTTCAGAGCTTCTAACCACTTGCAAAGATAAGAAAATCAGAATAATAAACCCGCGAACTGGCGCGGTGACGTCGGAAGCTTTGGCTCATGACGGTTCTAAGGCGACCAGAGCCATTTTTCTTAGGCACGGTTTGGTGTTTACGACTGGATTCTCTAAAATGTCTGAGAGGCAGTACAGTTTACGAACGCCTGATTGCCTCCAGGAACCGATCGTGATGGTGGAATTGGACACGTCAAATGGGGTCATGTTTCCTTTATATGATCCTGATACTAATTTAATTTATTTGTGCGGCAAAGGAGATTCCGTTATAAGGTTAGTCCTTTTAGTATAAAAATAAGTTAATCATTTCCGGTTATTTCCTAAAAGAGCCAAAATTAATCATGTAGAAAGTGATGGATGTCATTGAGGGAGATTATTGATTACGTAATTGAGAAGACAATGAATATTTTATAATCGAATTTTAATAGTGTTTCATAATATAACCCAATAAAATATTGGCTTGTTTATTGAATCATACTTACAATTAAATAATTTTATTGATCATCCTTCCATTTACAAACAAAATTTTTCATAAGGTATTTTGAAATAACGGCGGAACCTCCATTCGTTCATTACATCAACACCTTCCAAACTCCAGACCCCCAAAGAGGAATAGGTATGATGCCAAAAAGAGGTTGCGACGTTACAACTTGCGAAATTGCCCGCTTCTACCGATTAACCAATTCGGGATTGTGCCAAGTACGTTTTACTGGTCTCTTTGTAAGGACGGGGTTGATCTAGTTTTTAACAGATAATCACTATGACCGTTCCCCGAAAATCGGAACTGTTTCAAGAAGATCTGTACCCGGACACTTTAGGGGACACCGCAGCCCTAACGGCCGAAGAGTGGATAGGTGGCAGAGACGCGGAACCAATTCTCATTTCCTTGAAGGACGGCTACAAACCTCCCGAATCCAAGACGGTTTCGGTTAGGAAATCCAATCTGCTGAACAAAATTCCTCCTAAAGGATCCAAAACTACGGATTCGGGTGGTGGTGGCGGTGGTGCTCCAGTTTCGGTTAGTCCCCACATGTTTAAAATGTATGTAATTTTCTAAGTACATATTCAGGATAAGGTACTTCAAGATTTTGCGGACGAGATCCGAAAACTCAAAGCCATGATAGTAAAGCACGAGAACCGAATTCGGGCGTTGGAAGCCGAAGTAGCGCTATCCAAGTCTCATAATCAGTCCGGAAATTCGCTGGATGATACGGACGGTGCAGGCGGGGACGGTTTGGGTGCCGCCCCCGCGTTGGCGTCAGATGAAGTTTGAGATGAGGTTCAAGCTACAACACTGGTTTAATAAAGGTAAATATAAAATTGTTATATCCACAGCAATATTGCTTTGAACCCAATGAATGCCGACCTCGGTGGCGTGGTGGGTTAAATGTTGTTGTATGTGTTGAAAAAGAATTAAAAAATTAATTGACTCGGCCTGGATGAGTGCACAAGTGGCATTATCCATTAAAAAAAAAACAATGAATAAAAAAAAATATAGCAGGAAGGAGCAATAACAACCAGAGTGGGAGACAAAAATCGTTCAGTATGGCGGCCGTAAACTGTCAGACAATCAGTGGCGATAATCAATCTGCTGTTGCCCACTATCATAGACTAAATGATAAGTACAGACAACCAGGGCAATGTAATTAAAGTGCCACCCAAAAAGGAAGCCGTTTGCACTTCAAGGGCTTCCTAATGTATTTCGGCCGATTCAGCTGTAGGTAAACTCTAGGAGATGGCGCTAATACAGCTCGTCATTGCAGACATAGTTGCCAACTTTTGCAGTATTTCCTATAATTCGCTTTCTTTTGCTATCCCATCTGAACTGCGTAAGAAAGCTTGATTTTTTCAAATAAATTTGAGTTAAATTACTCGTATTTTGAAAACTAAACAAGATAAGAATTTCTGGTTTGAGGTATCGATAATAAAGCGTCTATTTATTTTAAAAGTCACAAGACTCTTTTTTAACGTCAAAACGGAATCCTGAAGGTCACGTGACCGTTTTTTTAGTTTTAAACTGTTACACTAAATCAGGTATCTATTTGGAAGATTAAAATGTAATTTTTAACGTCACATGACAGTTTTTAGGTTTAGACTTTTTTTGCAAATCGCGTTCGTTCGTTTTTAGTCGTTTTTAACGTCAAAACAGATCCTGAAGGTCACGTGACTCTTTTAAGATTAAAATGGAATTTATTATGTCACATGACAGTTTTAAATGTCAAAATGTCATTTGAAGGATCACATAATTGTTTTTCAGTTTAAACTGATATTTTTCAGACATGTTACCCTCTTTACAGTGCAAATGGCCACGTAACAATTTTCAATTATTTTAACGTCAAAACGAAAACCTAAAGGTCACGTGACTGTCTTGGATGTCAAAGTATTATTTGAAGAGTCACCTGACTCCTTATAATGTGCAAATGGTCACGATTTTCAAAAATAAAATATATTTTTAAAGGTCACGTGACTCTTTCTTCAGTTCATAAAGTCGCATAACGATTTTCAATAATTACTTGACTCCTTTTAATGTGCAAATGGTCACGTGACGATTTTCAATACTCAAATTTAATTTTTAGT
The DNA here is from genome assembly GCF_016097725.1 of Ips typographus. NCBI lineage: Eukaryota > Metazoa > Arthropoda > Insecta > Coleoptera > Curculionidae > Ips > Ips typographus. Next base: position 6,527,507 of record NC_138424.1, read on the forward strand.
CTACGTGACTCTTTTAAGATTAAAAATTGATTTTATAATGTCACATGACAGTTTTGAAGGTTAAAATGTTATTTAAAAAATCACATGCTCGTTTTTCAGTTTAGACTGATATTTTTAAAGACACGCGTTGGTAATGTGACTCTTTTTACAGTTCTTCGTATCTCGTGACTCATTTTAAGGTACAAATGGTCACGTGACTGTTTTAAGATTAAACATGGAATTCATAATGTATTAAGTATAAAATAACCCTTGATGAATATTAAAAATAAACTAATAACAAATAACTAAACTAAAAATACAACGAAGTGAAACAATAATTAAAGAAAACACACACTATTTTTTGCCTAGAAACATAACAAAAAATGTGATTTGTCAACTAGACAACGCCGCATTAAAACTGATGTTTTCCAATTCCAACAGTCAAAAGATTGGAATTGCTGCGTCTGGCTTTAAAATTAGGGGAATATGCGTTTAGAGGTGCCATCTCACGCTGCTTACTTAAATTAATTTTCAGTTCCATTGCCACTGTTTGTCTATACTTATCATTTAGTCTATTCCACTATTCACAAATCCACTCGTCAATAATAATTTAAGTTTGCAAAAATTAACCTTTAAGGGAACGAAAAGCAACTAAACAAAAACAACAAATCTTTGCGGTTTTTAGTTAACTTTTACCACCAAAGATAAACAAAACTGTTTTACGACTAACTTGGAAGTTTCAAATTCAATTGCGCAGTAGGCGAATATAGAGGACAAAGACGGCGACTTTTCTCTGGGTCGCTTAATGCACAAACAAATGGGTTTATTGTTACCTCCTGATACTTGTTCTTTTTACTCAAAGTTTGAACCTTTTGAAGTTTTACAGATTTAAAAATACAAATTAACACTGGAAAACCAAAGTCAAAAAATCGAGGCTGGTTTTATAAATCATCAAAAGCTTGTGACTCTACCTTACAGGTTTTTTTCAATCTTAAGCATTATTTGTACTTAGCTGTTCCAAATACTCTATTTTTTTTTTCTAGGGGTGTTGCACAAATTTTTCTGCAACCCGCCGCTGCCCTATCGCTTTTCATACCCATCATCGTTATTTATTTTGTTCATGACAACGACAATACTAAAATAATTAAATTAAACAATTCATCATTTTTAGCTAAGAAATTTTGTACAAACTATATTGTTAATAACTGTGAAAGGGGATTAAGATCGGACGTAACGAAAACGAGTTATTTTCTTCATTTATACAGGGTAGTCCACTTTTTCTACAGCATAGTAGATAATTTATTATAATACTTCAATGTTTTACAAATTTATTTAGCTTTTTAATTTTCTTAAACTCAAAAGCAGAATATTAATTATAATTAATTTATAATCTGCACTTTCATGATTTTTTGATTGGTCTTGAAAAAAATGTGAAAAGGTCAACTATGTCAGAATAAGTGGACCAACCAAGGCTTTTGCACAATAATCGGAGTGAATTTAAATTTAGATAAAACCCCCGGATTATACTCTCTCTACAATATCGTCAATTTAAAGTGCTCTTATGAAATTTAAGTCTGCTGTGCTGTTACATGTGTGAATTAGTTAGTTGAAGTTCTGAAGGGAGTTCTAATAATTTTTTCTATACTCTTCTACTCACAACTAAAACAATGTTGATATTGTAACTTGGTTCTGCCTCTGAATACAGCAAACTATTAGAATTCCTTTTAAAGCTGTCTTTAATTTATAGTAAGTGTTTTAAATATATTTATAGTTTATATAAAAGTGTTTCTATGGAATTTTTGATGATATATATATACAGCTTTAAATGTGTTCTTAATACCTCTTAAAAAACTATTTATTGTTGATATTGTCATTTTTAAACAAGAAATAAATTTGTTAGAAAGTTGGTTGTTGTATTTGGCTAATGGTGGCGCTGAACTGTTTGATGATATTTTTTTATTAGGCAATAAATTTATATAGGAAATTGGGGCAATCAATAAATGCACCTCAGCAGTGTTAAGTATAAATTTGAATTTTTATAATAACTTATAAGAATTCATATTTATTTTTAAGTTGTCACTGACTGACTGTGAAGTTGTAGGGTTACGGCAAAATAAAAAAATTATCTTTCCCAACAAAAACCTTTATAGATTGTAGATGCATTTATTGATTCTCCAAACTTATTTTAAACTGTTAATTAACTATCATTATATAAAAAAGAAATTGTCAAAAGTTCCATGTCAGAACAGAATTGTGTGTGTGCTACCTTTAACAACGAATAAAAATTCATTGTATATAATTGTGTATAAAAATAACATGCATTTTGGTACTTACTAATAAAATTAATATTGTAATTGTTACTATTTTTACAAATATATTGTTCAAAAATTGAGTGTTGGTATAATTTTAATCTCTAAAAAGTAAATAAATTAAAACTGCTAGCATATTAAAACATCCTCTAAATGAATTGTTCTGTCCAACATTTCACTTTCTTCATGTGTTTCCGGTAATTTGATTATCATTAAATTGACTTCTTCACAATTTTGAGGCAGTTCAGGTTGAACTTCCTCAATATTCTGAACTTCTTCATGACTAGATCCTTCTTTCAACTCTTTATCATTATTCTGACTGGAGCCAATGCCACTTAGTTCAGTAGCAGCACTTATTTTCTTTATCCCCTTATCCTTCCTAGGTTTCCTTTTAGCTTTACTCTTTCCTCCCTTAGCAGAGTGTACATCTTGTAGATGGCGCTTCAGACTCCTCTGAGACTTCAGTACAACCCCACAATCCTCCTCAGGACACTTGCAGTAGTCAAAAATTTTGTTATGAAAAGTTTTCATATGCCATGACAGATTTTTCTTATACTTGTAGGAGCGCGTACAATCCACAAAAGGGCATTGAAAAGTCTCTTCCTGGCTTTCTTGTAAATGTACTTTGAGTGAGTGTTGCATCAAATTAGACTTGGTGGAAAATGTTTTTTGGCAAATTGCACAAACATGTGAAGTCTTTGCAACTGTACATTCTGACTTTTTGTGTTTTAGATATGGTGACCACTTTTCAAAAATACTCCCACAGTCACACTTATAGGTCACATGTCTGTTTTTATGTTTTTGAAACAAATGAAAATGAACAAAAGATAGTGAACACTTATCACACTGATATGGAGCAGATTCATTGTGTTCTTCAATCTTGTGCTCATGTAAATGACTTTTTCTTCTAAACTTCTTATTGCAGATTGAACACTCAAATGGTAAATCAGTGTGTACATTGTTTACATGTTTCTTCAAAGAGTAGTTGTTAGCACAAACCATGCTGCAACCTTCAACACTACACATCACTTCACTACTCACAGCAGGCTCATCAGTGTGTACCACCTTTTTGTGCCTGATTAAATGTGATTGACTTGAGTAACTTTTGTTGCAATCTTCAAAATCACATGAATAAAGTTTCTGGCCTTCATGATGGGTTGCTATGTGATTTTGTAGCCGGTACGGTCGGGGAAAAACCGCTCCACATCCAAGAACAGAACATTTATGTTGTGTTAGGGTTTGGTTGTGTTTCTTGGATTTTTTTACAGAAATAACTTCAGAATCTGAGTTAGGACTGTCCGAAGTGTCCCGCTCATCTTCAACTTGATAGGACTCGTCAGAGGAGATCATTGTCAAAGGTATAGTGCAATTTGTAGAAGGTTTTGCACTAAACTAACTCCTAAAAATGTAACAGAAGTAACTGACAATACTATTTGAAAGTTGGAAAATATTCTTAAACTTACCCTTAGTGCCTATGACACTGATACATAGATAATAAACTGTTTAAAATTATGATTTAATAGTTTTAAAGAAACAAAATTTGTATGCATAATGCACATGTAAAGCTTATAAAGCTAGCAACAGCTAAGCTAACCTCAAAATGAAAGTCAACACCGTTTTCTTTTAGGATCCAAACACGTCATGGTCCAGAGACCACGTGGCCCTCGTATAATTTCTGTAATTATGGTGTCATGTGATTTCTAGATTGAATCCGAAATCATAGGTCAAAATGCGCCTTATTTTGTCTTGTCACTGTCAAATACAATTATAGGTTAAGTTGACACAAAATAACAATAGAAATAAAATATAATAATTTAATAGAAAATCAAAATATTAATTTTTTAAGTATTTAACCTTCCTGAAAATTTCGCTATGAGCAAATTGGCAGAATGGCTGGCAGCAGCCGGTGTTGCTGTAGCAATTTGGCTGGGATTGCTAACCAACACAGTGGAAAACAGTTTTGCAAAAAATCATTATACACTGGTTTTACTGTCCCCCATTATTTTTGTAGGTTTATTTGGGGTAAGTCTAATAAGTACCTCCACTTCTAAATATTGCCAATTAAGGCAGTTAATTTTGTTTAAGCTAAAATATAATTTTTGCCTCATCATAAAAACAATACCTACTAACTTTATTACAGCTTTCTTCTCTTGCCTTGGTGTTGTACAGAGTGTATACTTTTAATGACTGTGATGAAGCTGCTGAAGAGCTACAGAAGGTAATTAAAATGTTTTTTTTTAATTATAAGTTGGGTAAAAAAATCTGTTTATAGTAAGTAACATTTTACATGTAGATTTTTATTTTACAAGCATTTTAGTTCTTACTAACACTATTAACCAATATGCATCTATTTACAGGAAATAGTCCAGGCCAGAGCTGAGTTGACCCAATTAGGATTTAAATTTAAAGAAACAAGTCGAGTTTCTACTTAAATAATTTGTTTTATTGATAAATAAATTAAATTTACTACAATTCTCTCTATAGCTACTCAATTACAACACTAATATAATAATTTATACATAGAAAAACAATAGCTAGTGCTTAGAAATAAAATTACTTTAGAAAAAAGCAATAAAGTGGGGGAGCAACTTATGACTGAGTAATTTAACACAAAATAGAAGGTTTGCATACACAATAACTTGGATGTATCACTCTACAATTAGGATTTAAATTTAGGAATTTAGATATGCCCTCTTTGGTTACCTTGGTGTAGGTTACATCAAGGAGATCCAAGTTAAGATTCTGAACACAAACCAAAGCATCATTGGTAATCTCTTTATAGCCACGCAACGATAATCTGCGCAGTTTAATTTTTTTACGATTCTCCCACTGGTTTAACAATTGATCTTGCATCAGTCTAATTGGACTACGCCCTCTAATATTAATTCTTCTGTGGAATTTTAACTGGTAAATGCAGGTTGTTATAAAGGGAAATAGTGGATACTTACAAAGATCGTCCGCCTGCTATATGCACTCTAGCTGCTCTGAATGAGGCAGCTTCAGGTCTTGAAGGCCCTGGCATTTCTTCATTGGAAGCCCTTTGGTTTTCCTGATCACCACCTCTGAAAAATCAAATAATGAGTCTGAAAATATCAATTTATCTAGTAGTGAACAATTACCCTTCAGTGTTTACATTTGGTCTTTTGGTTTCATTTCCTGCTTCATCCTCACCTTTTCTTTTAGGTGCTGGATTTTCACGTGAGGTAGATGGTTGAGGCCCGGGATCCGGATTGCTGCAAGATATTTCAATTTAAAAATTTGCAAAAATCGTTTATCTATCAAAAATCACTTTGGTTCGTTTCTGTCCTGATTGATGTTTACATTTACATCAATAATTACGTTTCTTGAGGGACCGAACACGTCAATTACTTCTGGTTGAGGAATATTGCCAAGTTCATCAGCCTAAAATGTTTTGATAACATAGACCTGATATAAAATACTGCGTACAAAAGAAAAAACAAACAACTTCAGAATTTGCAGTAAAATTTAATTCATTAAATAAATCACTTACCTCTCTGAATTTCAACACTATCATCTGAGACTTGCCAACACCAAACATGCAACAATTCTTATCATCATCAGAATCACTGTCATTATCTGAGGAATCTGGATAAGAATTTTTCTCATTCTGATAAGAAAAGTTAAAGTCATGTGGAAGTGTGTTTAATTCCTTAATATGTCTACCGCATATAAATCTTTGAGGCGACAAGCGAAAGTCAATAAAATCGTCCACCTCCATACTCATTTTAGGTTCCACATCATCAATATCACTCATTGCCTCTATTTTATTTGTTACAACTTTTAGAAGGTTTCTAAGTAAATAGAAAAAACGTTACTTACCACCTCTATCTTTCCACCCACACGCACATTCTGGATAAGGGTCTTGATATAATCGACTCTCAGGGACTTCTTCTACCAAACCACCTATTAAATTTTTATAAGGCGCCAAACTTCGATTTTTTACAGTATTCTACGAAAATCTAACTTTAGTTTTCCAGAACACAGAAACATAAAACCCCATACCTGCGCAATTAAATCCCGACTCACTAAATTAGTAGGTGTACGCATGGTTAAAGGTGTTCCTTTATCCAATTCATAGGAACTCATACTTTGCAAGTACAAAGCAACTAAACTGCTATGCGAATGCGACACTATTTCATTCGCTATAGCTGCAAATTAATTGTATTATATTTAACAACTAAACTGTTCACCGAAAAGATCGATACAGCAAAATTTTTGGCAATTTTTAAGGGCCTGTATCTCTGAAATGCTCCAGCCGAATTTATTAAACAAAAAAGGTTTTTGAAAGGCAGTTTCTTCTAGAATCAGAACAGTTATTCATTTTGCTCCAAAAGTGGTTTCTTCACAGATATACAAGAGTTAAAAAAAATATCAACCAAACCTATTATCTGAGGCAAACAAAAATGTTCTAAAATTATCCCTACTATCAAAAGCACTGGGTTGTGCGATTGAATGAATTCCTGACTCTAAGACATTTTGGAGGTAAAAATGGCCAAAAAATATGCTGTAGGTATTGCATTGATTTTTTTCCTGAGCAGTTTGAATCTCTAACACTTACTGTTAAACCGGCAGTCAATCAATTTTAATTTTTTACAACCATGTCTGGCTACACTAAGATAGGGCACCACATTTAAATGTAATCTCATACATTTCACTATAGACAAAATCTCCAAGTTTTCATACTTAGCCACTGACATAAAGAAGTTACTATCCAGCCAGTCACATTCATCCAAAATTAGCACCTGCAATCATAGCTTGTAGTGTTTTTTCTATTAATGGTTTTTTTGGTACCTTTAAATTTCTCATTTTGCTGTAGGAACCTTGAAAAAAGCTGTTGGCGTTCTTGATGTGAGTTTTTCTCAAGCTGAGCTCTTCTAAACTTTTTGGAAAGTTTTGCAAAGTCATCTAATAAAAATCCACCCCCACACTTTAAACTTGAAACCACCCAGTGCAACTTAATTCTTACAGATCGACCGTCGAATCTTTCATTTTCCAAAGCTAGAACTGTGAGTTGTTCCAACTGATTCCACCCAATTAAATTCTGTTGCGGTAATACGCCTACATATTTACTTTCCGCCCTTAAAAGAATGTGCAATGTTTTGTCATGTACTCTATCGCACACGTAATTCACTTTTTTTGTACTGTTTGGTTCTTGCCGTGCATCAATATAGCGCCATAATTGCGGATCTTCCACTATATTTTTGAAGTAAAGACAAGTCCTGTCAAAGAAAAATTGTGCACTAATAAATTGATGGGAATTTATTATTAGTAAAGACTATTAAGACTCAAAAAAGCTTTACCAAACCAAACCTGCATCAGGGTTGGTTAATGTGAAATGAAAAATTTCATATTATGCATGCTCTTGTGGAAAAATGTGCTGTGAATTAAAGGGGCTTGAAATAGTCTTTTGTTGTTTATGAAGGTTCCTATGCAGATATAAAGTAGTATTTTCTGGATACTGTTTTACATCCAATTTTTGCAACTAAGCAATGTAAAACAACTTCTCACATAGTATAAGAATAATAGGACCAAGATTGAGCCTTGGAAGACTACTATAGATTTTTCTTCATTTGGCACAGTATGTATAGAACTGGTTATAAATGTGTATTGTAAATGGATATGTATAATTTGAACTTAAAATGCAACTTTGCAGTAATTATTTCTATCAGCATAGGCAAATCTACTTAATATTAATGTGAAGTTTATTTATTAATCATGATTGTAAGCATTTTTGTAGTTCCAGTTTAACTTCAATAAGGAGTTTATAAATAACTTCACTTGACATTTAACTGTAACTTGAAATAGTAACCCTAAATAAAACTTCTTTTTCAATGTTTTCAACTAAAAAAGATGAGTGGTGAACAATATCATTTCTATAATGCAACTGATACTGCTTTATTAAGGTTTTTATAATAATTATGGGGTTTCCCAGACTTTAAAAGTTTGATTAGGGTTTTGCATACCCATTTATTTGCAAACATTTTCATTTTGCTTAAACACACTAAACAAATAGAGGTGACTATGTGCACTACTTCCTAACTGGTTCTAAAACAGTTTAAGATTAAAACAAATTTTTTTTAGCAGTTTAATGACTAGATCTAGTTGTAGTGGTGTTCTACATACCTGCTCAAATTGAATAAGGATGTGGCATCCAAATATGATAAAATATACATCATTGCACAATCGGATAGCTGCAGAATACCACATTTAGGCTCAGACATTGTGAATTGGCTTAAAAAGCCTAGCTGGCTGAAATAAACATTAAAAATGGAACTACCCTTTTAGATAAGTTGGATGCTTATACTTGTTGACCCAAAAGCAAAGGAAATAAAACTTACCAGATATTGATACTCCGGTGTCTATAAAAATGGAAGAGTACCCCTTTGAGGGCTAGAAACCTTTAATTTTAGGTCCCAAATAGAGGATAGTGGTTATTTTTGTTTTTTATTTACTGTTTATTTAATAAGTGACTATTAAACTCAAATGTCAAACTAGTGACAAATGACAGAATAAAAGATTTTTCTAGTTTCAAAGTTTTAGTTCAGAGCGGTCTAGTCAATTTCTTGTTCAGTCTTTTCTTTTCCTAATGTGTTTGCGGGGCTAGAAAAAGATAGAAATATACTCAGATCAATCTGATTGGTTTACCGCATTCACTTGTCTTTTAATTAAACCTTGTGCTACTCTGTCAGTTGTCAGTTTCCCAGTGAAAAAAATTTTTATAAATTTTTTTTAATCATTAAAATAGTTTGAACAAAAAACCCTTAAAACAAAATTAAGACTTAAAGCTTCAAATGGCGTCCCTAAACGAAAATGAACTATATGGTGACAACAATTCCTACAATACATCAACCGGTTTATCAGGTATTTATACAGACAGTTGGCCCCCTAAAGCATGTTCTAACCTTACATAACGTTTTGAAGGTCCAATCAAAGGTTTCTCTTCGCCCTACTTAAATTTCGACCCCGGATATATTCCACAGGCGCAGCCAGAGTTTATATTTCTGGATGGGGGCAGCAAGCAACGGGGTAGATTTGAACTGGCATTTGGTCAAATTGGAGGTTCCTGTATGATTGGTGCAGCTCTAGGTGGTGCGTCAGGTTTCTATAATGGGCTCAAAGCTACCACTTTAGCTGGAGAGACTGGCAAATTAAGAAGAACACAGTAAGTCTTAATGCTGTAAGAATATCCTATGCTGTTTTTTTTTTGGTAGTTATTGTTTAATGAATTTACCATTCTAACAAGTTAACTGGAAACCCACACATTAATAATTATAGTTTCTAGTATTCTTTAGTGTAGAACTAGTTCTTTGCTCTTTTTGGTATTTTTCCTACTTGGAAGTAACTTTGTTAGTGTTCTTCATAATATTTTTTTAATCTCCTTGCCCAAATATAATAGCATAATAGATACACAGGATGTAGGTAACTCAAAAGGTTTTTTTTTTATTCAAAATGAAACACTGTTTAAAAATTAGAAAGAAACTTCTTCACCATACAGTCTTGGTGTGTTAAAATGTTTTTGTTTTGTATTGAAATCTTAACAACAAACTTATCTTAAAAATCTTAAATATGTTTTCTTTTTGTATTACTAAAACTTGAGGGATAAAACAAATGTTGACACTTTCGTTAAAATTGCACATCAATTCTGATATTGGTTTTTAAACAAATCTACTTTGCAGATTAATAAATCATATAATGAAGAAAGGTAGTGCTACTGCAAATACATTTGGATCTGTAGCAGTAATATATTCAGCTTTTGGAGTAATTTTGTCATGGGCAAGAGGTACAGATGATGATCTTAATACAATTACAGCAGCCACAGCCACAGGTCTTTTATATAAATCTACAGGTTAATATTATTTTAATTTTGGTAGTTAAGTCATAATTTTTTCTATGTTTTTAGCTGGTATAAAACGGTGCGGGATGGGTGGCGCTATTGGCTTAGGTGTATCACTAATATACACCCTTTGGAATAACAAGGACCGATTAACAGATCTAGGACAATATAATCCAGCGTAAGGGTCTTTATTGTGAGCTTTCATAACAACTAGGCTTAAAAAAATACTGAAATCACTGTAATATAGTGATGTTGATATGTTTGTGAAACACATATCAAGCACAGGCACTGTGAGCAAAGAAGCAAGGTTTTATTATTTTGCCTGAGCAAGTAGGAAGTTGAAACTTTTTCCTAATTCGAATGCTCACGCCTTTATTGTAAGATGTGCTGTGATCTGTAAAATAGATGTGTTAAGTATTTTTATCAGTGTTTTATTGAAAAGTCACATTCTAACAGTGTTAACTAATACATGTTTAGTTTGACACTTGCTAGCATAATAAGACACTCATGTTGGTTTCTTTTTTCTGTTTGACAGGAACAGGTAACGACTGAAGTCAAGGCTAGCGGCAGCAAAATCAATTGAACCCAGCCAGTTGTATATATATTAATATTCTGGAACTTACTATACTTTTTACAAGAGCATTGTACCATTAATTTAAATAAACTGTTGATTTTTTTAAATTTCATTTTTTACGTTGCCTGTTTAAATTGAAGTTACTGCCTAATGTTTTATTTTGGTGTTAATATATTGAATTTAATTTTTGTAAAGCTGTTGCTTTGATAACTTTGTATCAGTCAACAAAAATACTAACATGTTGCTGTTGGTTAGATAAAAAAAAAAAGACAGAAACAATTTGTTGTGAAAATACACACACACATATACAGGGTTATTCACGTTAATCGACACGGACAAGATTGTGACTAAACTATTCACTTTTAAAAATATTTTCAAGATGTACCGGTTGTCTCAAATGCAGAAAAAGTATCAAAGTCATGTTTTTTCAAATGGAACACCTAGTATATTACTTTATTTTCAGAATCTACATTGAAAATAAAAGGTAATTTCATTGATGTTTGATAGGTCTAAACTTTCTCAGATATTCCCTAATTTGTTACAACATTTAAACATTCAACCTTTCTTTGAGATTTATTGACCAAAATTGGTTTGGGCTCGTATAGGAAGTCTCAAAAAGTTTACTTGTCAAAATTAAATGGAACCTCACCTATTTTATAGTTACAGTATATGCAAAATTTAATTACCTATCGAAAATTATTAAGGTTTCATACCGCTAATTATTAACGTTTTCTTGGAAAATCGACGTTTCTTAAACTAGAGCTGACTGATTTTTGATATGAAGATCACTTCGTATCTTTTCCAATTACATATCTATCTTTCTAATCTAACTAAAGCTTAGAATAAAATAGTGGCTTAATACTTTGTAAATTTGCTATACAAGTTACAAAAATAATTCATAAAAATGTTTAAAACGGCGACCATTCGACTACAAACACAAACATACCTACTCCGTTTTTGAATCCTTCAGCAACATTATTAAGTATCTTAATGGATATACTCCTAAAAATTACGCTAATTCGCTATTTAAGCTGTCATTTAAAACAGTTTGAATCTGTGGTTAATTCTCAAGGGTATCAAAAATCACTTAAAATCGGTGCGAGTTCGAGAAATGTTGACTTTCCAAGAAAACGCGAACAGTTAGCCATAGGAAACCTCAATGATTTTCGATAGATAATTAAATTTTGCATCTACTTTAACCATAAAATAAGTGGTGTTCAATTTGATTTTGACAAGCTATTAAAGTATAAAGGTTGCAATTATTGGGTAAAAATTTTGAGACATCCTGTATGAGCTAGACAATTTCTCACCCACGGATCCTAAAACTTGATCATTTAGCAGTTTCCAAGCCAATTTTGATTAATAAAAATCAAACAGAGGTTGAGTTATTAAACCTTGAGATTTGTTCTAAATTTTTATAAAATAACGAGTATCTGAGAAACTGTAAAGTTTAGACGTACCAAACCTCAATGTAATAATTACCTTTTATTTTCAACGTAGATTCTGAAAATAAAATGTTTAAATGAAATGAAAAAATATAACTTTGATACTTTTTCTGCATTTGGTACAACCGGTACATCTTGAAAATATTTTTAAAAGATACCTCCAATATATAAAACTTTTTTGAAAATGTGAACAATCTTCCGTGTAGAATAACGTGAATATCCTTGTATAGCAATTTTGCCTATACATTTGTTCAGCAAACTAAAAAAACACTTTCAATAATAAAACACTCCTTTCATGATAATTCATGACTGTGGGTAATTGAAGACGATTTCTAAACGTACAAACTCAAAGTAACAGACTAATGCCCAAAATAGATTTATAACTCAAAAATTGCAACAAAACAAAAAAAAAGCTCATTATCAAGAGTGCTCATTTTCTTAAGTAGTAGTAGTAGTTTTTACATATTACTCAACTAAGAAAACAACGTTTACCACAAAAAAGTAGTAAGATATTAAATAAGATAACACTTCTATAGTGAAGACATTTTATGAGCTAAAACACCTGGGTTAATCTTTTTCGAAAAAAAATAAAAGGATAGATCCATTCAAAACAAGTTATAAAGTTTATAATGAGAGACGTTCTATCAATAAAAATAACTTATAATAAAATTGCTGACAATACTTTTTCTAAGTTTAAAAAATAAACTTGGACAAAAAAGCAACAAAGTCGATTTTCTACTCAGAATAAATGTGTTCTGGAGAGAAACGTTTTGCGAAAGTTTATATGCTGCTCGTAACCGTAAACAAAGTCTTAACTTAGTTTTCCCAGTCACTATCGTACTACTGAATAGTTAATTGACAGGAAATGGGAAAACTCATTAATAATTTACTTCAACCACCTGCTGGATTTTCCCCTAAACGACCATGCGTGAAACTTCCTCTAAAAGCTTAGAAAAACTGGCGCTCGTCGTGTTGGATCCAATCGCATAATTTCGAGCCAAGTGCAAAGTGGTGTCGTCCTTTTGAAGCCGGCAATACAGTGTCAAAAACGAGAAGTACACTGGATTTTGTAATAAATAATGAAGAAAAATTGTGCTGTTGTTCGCTAAAAACTAGTTGTGCCAGTGGCTTCTTGGAAAAAGTATTTGAAAATTTTTGGTAAGTTTTAAAAATTTGTTGTTAACTATCAAATATGCAAAAATTTTTTAACATTAATAATTGGTCTGTTAACACTTTTAAAGTTTCAATCTGCAGGTTTACAAAAAAATGCGCCAGATAAGAACATCCAAAAGTGGGGAAATAATTCCTAAAAAGTAATTTTTTTCAAAGATTTATTTTCCAAACTACAGAGTACAGAATGTTAAAATTTATGGAATTGGTATTAACACAAAACTTAAAAAGTTGATTTTCAGCTATTTTACAGTTTATGTCATTTTGACGCAAAGTTGTGTAGAATTTGAACTTTACGCTTTGTTGTTGACAAGCATTAGCAAAACTGATTATCTTTAACGTTAAATTTACCTTACTTTATTACTTTTTATATTTTATTTGTATATTACTTGATCTATCACATGCACTACATTTTGCAAATCATTAGAATTAACAAAAAATGACCGCTTTACGCGCCTTCAGAGAAATTGACCTTATACATAATTAGAGTGGCTTATTACAATTTTAAATGGATGATAAACACAGTAACTACTGTATAACAATTATAGAAATATAATATTTATAATTAGCGGTAAACTATCATCAGGTTTTAAGTACCACATTTTCTTAAAACATTTTATGCGCATTTAATGCAAAAGAAAATAAATAATAGTTATTTTTATTACTGTAACCTGTATTGATAGGAAAGTTTCTATCTATGAAATCTAAATCCATTAATTTCCTGTAGATGTGGCAACGCTAGAATTACAAAAATACTTTTGATGTGGTTTTACTGATCGTTTTTTTTTTCGCAATTGCATTTGTTTGAATTTCCTTTAAACAACTGCCCACCCCCTGTCTTATTTGATCACCTGGTACATAACCAGTTAATAATTTAAAAAAAAGTGAGGTCAAATACATGCTTTTTTGACTGAAGTTAAGCGGCCGAGAATAAATATTTATAGACAATAAAGTATGAAATGTGCATACAATTTTTTTTAAATTAACGTTATAACTTAAACAACCAGTCACTCAAATCCCACGCTATGTTTTCGCCGACCTCAAACACTTCTCAGTTTCTAGCATTATATTGGAAAATATTTTCGTCTCTTTTAGACAAAGTGGGTTATTCCCAATAATAAACAGGTAAATAAGTTGAGATGTAGTCAAAAAATCAGGAATTTACGAAACATTTGTTTCTGTTAACCCATTGAAACATTCAGGCTTGAATATTGTATATGTTATTCTAAACTGAGAGTTGATTTTAACATTAAACACTATAGATATTTAGCGGCCTTAAAATATGTTGTTGTACCGGGTGTTCCAAATCCCACTTCCACTGTGAAATTATTTGGAAAATGTAGGAGGCATTTGAAATGTTTCAAAAGTTTAATTTTTTTATTGAAACTAAATGAATCTTGAAATAATGAAGCATTTAAACAAATGTTTTTAAAATGCAACACGACAATGACTTCAAAACAAAAACTAGACACAAAAATTTGTTTGCCATATAAATGTACAAAAAATGTCTGCTGAATATATTGCAGGAATGTCATACACGTACATTCTTTAACCTTACAAAGGGCTTTAATTAAATTTCTACACGCGACCCTAAAAGGAAAACAATTGCGGTGAAATAAATTATTCATTTACGATCTAGGTGGCCCTTTAACGAGTTTTAGTCATTCCAGCCTGGATATCTCAATGTTCTCTTAGGTGTGAAATATTAAACAAAGAAAAAAAATCTATACACATTTTCTTATATAATCGTTCTAATTTTGGCTTTAGTTCTAGCTCAAACTGCAAAAAGCACTTTCTATACGTTGTATATAATTCACGTTCCTTTGGTTTCCTGAGTGTTAAAGTTTCCTGCTTCGTCATCCACACAAGCCAACTGTTCTTCATAATGGCGACGGAAGTTTGGATCAACTTTTAACGATGTTAACAATGGATCCGAGAAGCTGTGATTGTTTTACACTGTATTGAAATCTTATGCTGCTGGTGATTGTCTGTTAGATATAATTAATACGTCTTTGAGCAATGGGATGTTTTCCGAATCCTGGAAAATGTCAACGGTTGTCCCTGCACCTAAAGTTCAAAACACAAAAAATTACAATGAATTCCGACCCATCAACACTGTGCCCGTCTATGAAAAGCTCCTTGAAGTTTGTGTTAAAGAACAACTTCTTAAATTTTGTACTGAAAATTCGATAATAGTTCCTTGTCAATCGGGTTTTCGGGAGAATCACTCATGTGAATCTGTGGTTGTTGATATATGTGATGATTTTCTGAAAGCTCTTGACTGTGATAATTTTGTATTAGCGATTTTTTTAGATTTTAAGTTAGAACAACTTAGAACAAATTAGAACATTTAGGAATTAGGGATAGTGTTTTAAAATGGTTTGAATCGTATTTGTCAAATAGAGTCCAACGTGTCAAGTTTAAAAATTACATGTCTAATGTTATTGGTGTGGCACAGTTTTGGGTCCATTACTATTTTTATTATATATTAATGATATGGTCTACGCGCTTAAAAGATGTAAGATAGTTTTATTTGCGGACGACACCATGATTTATATAATAGGGAAAAATCTCCGCGAAATGTCAATTATTATAAACAATGAACTTAATGAACTATTTAACTGGCTCTGTAATAATAAACTAAGCTTAAATACGAATAAGTCAAAATTCTGTGTATTTATCAAAAAATCGAAAATAAACCAGTAAGACTTTCACAATATAAAAATAACTGTAAACGGAGAAAATATTCTTTATGAAAAAATATTAAATATCTGGGTGTAATTTTGGATGCCAACTTAAATTTCCATTCTCATGTCGATTATATAATGAGAAAATTCTCAAAAAAAGTTGGATTCTTAACAAGAATTGGAAAAAAATTGTCAATGAGTACAAAATTAATGTTGTATAATGCCATTGCGGTTCCACATTTGCAAGTCTGCTCAACATTGCTGTTCAATTTACCCCAATACAAAATAAATCAATTGGAAATAATCCAAAATAGAGCAATGACACTGATTTTAAAATGTAATCATTATACTCCTGTGAAGTCTATGTTGAGTGTCCTAAATATGCTGTCTGTCAACCAAAGAATTATGTTTAGTGTTTATTTGTTTATTTTTAAATTAAAAAAACGTTTTTTACCTGACTATATCTGCGATAAGTTAACAGTTTTTGAAGATGTACACAATTATGGTACAAGAAATCGTACAGATTTTATACTGACAAACAGATGTAACACGAATCAGTTGCTCAACTCTGTGCTGTATAAGGGCTTAATAGAATAAACTACCTGTGAGTATTAAAACCTGTGATAATTTGACACAGTTCAGGAGGCTTTTAAAAAAAATTATTATAGATAGGTTGTAGGATTTGTTCATTTTATCTAGTTAAGGTGTGATTGTGTGTTTTATTTTATTTTTACATAGCTTGTTTAGTTTTAGACATTAGTGTTCTCATTTAGATAAGAATCAAAACTTTTAGTTTATTCTTATAGTTAAGTGGCCTTTTATGACATGTATCTTTTGTAGCATTGATGCTGAATAAATACTTACTACTTCTTAACAAAATTAACAAATTTTTGATGCTAAACTCAAAAATTAATTGGTAAAATTAGTAAAGTTATCAGAGAACTCCAACACAGATCTTTAGGTTCTCGGAAGAAACCATCCTATAAAAAACTAGTGAGGTGAAGCTAAAACCAACAAAAGTAGAATATAACAAATTTAAAGTCGTTTAATCAAATTAGATTGTGTCCTCTAAAAAATACATCTAAATTGTTATACTTTAGTAAAAATAGTTGGCGATATATTTGTACTGGAAAACTGACCAAATGACTTGATTAAGCATTGGCATCATCAAACCTAAAATATCTATACCTACGTACGACTTTCAACTTTTAAAAATTACAAGGTGATGAAAATATTAATTACTTTTTCTACAAAACTTTATTACTTGTTTAATTACTTAAACTTCCGCTTATTCTGGATAATTACCGTTATTAAACTGAATCAAAACAGAATTATGATCGAAAAACATTAATACATATAATCATTTTTGAAAGCTTGCAAGGAAGGTTTTTTCTCGGGTTTTCTAGTACCTACATTGACAGACTAATAAAAATTCCGAGTTCTCAACTTTTTTTGACAATATGTCAACAGATACAGATCACCGTGTATATCAATAAATAAAAAAATATGTAAATGCAGTTTTATATTATTACCTGATC
This sequence comes from Ips typographus, assembly GCF_016097725.1. Taxonomy (NCBI): domain Eukaryota; kingdom Metazoa; phylum Arthropoda; class Insecta; order Coleoptera; family Curculionidae; genus Ips; species Ips typographus. Next base: position 6,545,064 of record NC_138424.1, read on the forward strand.
ACTATATCATTTTATTACCAGTATTTGACCGAGTTTACATCATACTGGTTGCTAAATGTGCGGTTAATTACTATGTTTTTAATTATCCATAACTTTTTTTTAATAATTTTGTGTAATGTGTTATGTTTCAGTATACAAACTACCGCTATTTCGTGATATAGCATTGTGTACAAACCTCCAGGAAAAGCGTCAAAATTTTAGTTATTTTGAAAAACATTGTCATCCCAGGTAGGTTATAAATTTGGTTTTTACTCTAGTCCTAGGAAATTTAATGGAAAATAAAAAAAATTGCATTTTAGACAAAATTTATCAAAATTGGCAATCTGAATAAAAGACAAATAACTCATTCTCATAAACCATTTGATGGTTGCCTTGGTATTTTTTGACTAACCATTGGCATTGTTTGCATCCTTTTTTCCATTTATCCGTTGTCTTTCGAATCCAGTTCGGTTTATAGTAAAGTAAATCAATACTGTAACGAACCACTTTATTTTGACATACAGACCTAAGGGTTTGAGATTTCATATCGTCGTGAAAGTAAATAAAAAAACTGTCAACAGAGAATTAGTTGGTAAATCCTGAACATTCCTTTTAGATTCTTTGCTTCTTAAGATTGGTGATTTTTTGAGAGACAGACATCTAGAAAAATTAAGATCTTTTAAGACTGAATGGTGTATTTCAATTGCTCATCAGCATCACTTAGAGAGTCTTCCATTTTCCACTAAATTCTGCGTTTACTGTAGTAAAATTTTGTTGCGCATTTTTTAAGGTCAGTATACAAACTGTTGTGCTGATAAAGTATTTTTCTCGGCTCTGCAGGATAAAGTTTCAGATTGTCACACTGATGTGAATGCAGAAAATTTTCAGCTATTTAATGGCCCGTTATAAATCTGATAAACCCGAAGCGATGATACTAGAAATTTCATAGTTTTATGCAGCAGAGTACACCCAAGTTTAATAAAAAAAATCGATTTTGCATTCTCAGCCATCCACTTTCCGGATAAACAGGTGATATATGATCGAAGTTGCGTTAGAACGAAAATTGCTAACACGTGTTAATCAGTTTATACAGGACGTGATTTATACTGATATTTGCACAAAGTGTTGAACAAACCAAAGCATGTTGGGAAAAAAATGTTTGATTGAATAGTGTTTTAATTATATGGTATTTCTCAAAACTTCTTTCAATCAATTAAGGTTCCATTAACATACTTGTCTAAGTCATAAGAAAGTCACTAGGTTCAAGAGAACAAAGCATTTTCCGTGGCAGCTTTAGCAGAAGCTAAAATTCTTTACAGTTCTAGACAACAGCTTCATATATGCCCACTTGCCGTAGTTTATAGCTAAAAGGTGATATGTTTGCAAAGTTTATGGTATTGGAAAAGAATCAAGTTTTTTTATGTAAGAGCAGAAAGTATTCCGAGATTTTTATATTCCAATTTTATTACATTGTACTTACATCGTGTGTCATCATAATCAACTAACGATCGCTAAAACCAACCACTTTACTTTGCACGTTCTCTTATGAATTTGTGGTACACCCAAGTAATAAGGAATCTAAAATAGGCGACTACATTAATTAATTACCCGACCAAAGCCCAGTTTCTCTAGGACGCCATGGTCTTTCACTAAATACTGTAAATTCCCTTTTGGGCAGTCACAGCAATCCACTTTTCAATGGCTAACTGATAGAACAATCTAACCCGTGAGTCAACAACTCATCTGATAATTAAATTATCGACTTGCACATTTACGCTCACATCAGGTTAATTAACTCGAACTGAATCAACTGAATCGTGTTGTTTCCTCATTCAAAAAACTGTGCAAAATAGGAAACGTTCCACATTGGAAAAATAAGCAAATTTTTTCATGTTTAGGGAGTGTAGCTCTACAAAAAAAGTCACAAAACGACAAAATACAGTATCACAGTTTTTCACATTTAATCTACAGTTTCATCACATTCACATTCTGTAGCTCGGAATCAAAAAATATTAAAATATCTATAATTTAAATAGTCGAATATTTGAATATTCCAACATTTGACTATTTGAGTGGCGAATATTTAAAATATAATAATTTCAAATAGTCGAATAGCTAGATATTGAAGCATTTGAACATTCGTTAAATGATCACTTCAAACTAAACTAAACTTTGAAGTACCAATTTGAAACATAACATAAAAATTATTATTTAAAATAGCAGCAGCATTCCATTTAAATGGTTTTTTGTTGTTTCTATAAACTTTACGTTTTGCTTATTAATAAAAAATAATTTATTTTAAATTTGTTTTTTTCTTTGTTTATTGGGTCTTCTGTCTCACACAAAAAAGGTTTGTTGGGAAAATGGAATTTCGCACTATTTTCAACTAAGTTGAAAATAACATTAACCTAGTCGTCCCAACACAAGACCACTGACTTAGGCTCGGTCTTGTTACCTAAAAACGCTGACGTTTCGGTGGAAAATCTACCACCGTCTTCAGAGAATCTAAAAAAGAAAGAACACAACGGCAGAACACAGAAAACAACAACTTAATAAATATTAAACCTGATAATGTTCAATTTGGAACTCTGAGAAGGGTTTTGTCAATAAAAATTGACATAAATTTTGACTTTTGTCATTCCAATAGGAAAGGTTATCTATTGTTGTAGTGAAAGGTGGGTTTTATAATGAAAACAAAATTACAAGAAATTTCAGTTTCGTTTGATATGACCAAGTGTTATCTCCTCCTCTAGAATATTTAACCAAGTTTGGTCAATATTAATAGAGGATGTAGCAACACAGGAGTCATGGTTTAATCTAATATATGCACTTTCTTTTATTTTACGTCTTTTTGAAAAAGTTTCTTTGTCTATGATACTACATTCATTCCATTTGACTGTATGATCATTATCAAACGCGTGTTGGCATATATTAGATTTGTGAAAGTCTCCAGTTCTTAAATAATTTTGGTGTTCTTTAATACGTTTTTTTAAAGGTCTGGAGGTTTCACCAATATAAAATTGATTGCATTCGCAAGGAATTTTATATATCACGTTTCTTGTAGATTCATTTTCATTGTGAGGTTTTGTTTTAGTTAAGTGTGATCTTAATGTGTTTTGAGTTCTAAATATTGTTCTGATGTTATTTTTTTTAGCTATTCGTTTGATTTTGTCAGAAATACCTGGAATGTAAGGAATAAAAAGGTTAGTAAAAGGTAAAATTTGATTTTGATTTCCAGATTGTTTTGGATGTTCTAAATCCCTAAAACATTTATTAATAAATGTTTCAGGATAGTCATTTTCTTTTAGAACATTTTTAATGAATAATTTTTCTTTATTAAATTGTTCATTATTGCAAATAATTTTGGCTCTATCAAATAAACTTTTTACAATACCTTTTTTTACCATTATTGGATGATTGGATTTGTAGTTTAAATATCTATTTGTGTGGGTTGGTTTTCTGTATACTTTTGTTTCAAATTTGTTTATGTCTTTTTTGATTAGAATGTCTAAGAATGGAAGTTCGTTATTTTGTTCAGTTTCCGTTGTAAATTTGATTGTGGGTTCTATTGAGTTTAAGTGAGTTAGAAATTGTTGGAGATGATCATTACCGAATGGATATATTGTGAAAACATCATCAATATATCTCCACCAGATTGTTGGTTTATAATTAAAATTATTAATGTTATTTTCTTCGAAATGTTCCATAAAAATATTACTTAATATTGGAGACAATGGAGAACCCATTGCCATTCCAGAATTTTGTTGGTAATAATCATCTCCATATTGGAAGAATGTTGTTTTAACACAAATTGTTAAAAGTTCTAAAATAGTGTTTACGCTTAAGCTTGTACGTTCCCCAAGACTTGAATCAAAATTTTAAATTTGATTGTTGTCAGTTTAATTTTATTCGTTTCTTATGTGACTTTAAGTATTTTTTTCCTTTAGAGTACAGTTTTTATTCTTTAGTGTGCCTGTTCGCTTCTTAATAGAATTTGACTATTTTAAAATTCAACTGTTTAATGACGTGGTATTTGAATATTTGGCTATTTGAATATTCGACTATTTGAATTATTCGAATATTCGAGGTTATAACTAACGGAATATTCGAATATCTCAATCACGAAAATTCTGGACCTTATTCTGTAGGGATAAAGAAACAAATTTTGAACGTGAACTCCCGGAACTTAATCTTCCATTCCCCTTCTTATTTTTTTTCCGTTTTTTCCCACTTCTGTGTAGATCTAGAGTCTTATTGTGTACGATTTTTACATCAGCAATAAACCAATAAATTAATTTCTCTAGTAGTTCAAACCGTATCAAAATCCATTTTATGAGTTCCAAATAATGACACTTTAATAATGTTGTAGAAGTTGCACTTGTACGAAATAATACATAAAGGCTTTTCCAGAGAAATCCAAAATTATATTGATATAAAATTCGAATTTTCCCCTAAATAACGCACTATTTGGAAAAACTCATACAAAACAATGTTTTAAAACGGTAAAAAGTGAAATACTTTGTTAAATTATGTTAATAGAAAGTCAAAAACGTAATGTGAGTGGGCAATTCTGACGGATTTCAGATTTTGTTTAATGTATTGTTAACTAGGTAATTTCAAACGAAAACAATAATAAATATCTAGGCGAAACGAAAATACTTTCAATTACAAATACCTACGGATATACGTAAAATCCGTAGATGTTTAACTTGCCAGATCCTTTGGTTTGTTTTTTCCGTCATTCCGGTGAAATTTTGCGATGCTCAGGAATTTTGAAATATGACTCTTTAAACCTCGCACTGTTTGAATCATAAAACTATCAAACCGGTTTCATCTCAATGCGATTTAACCTCATTGATTTGCCAATAAATATTTTTACAGTCAATATTTTAATGCACTCGAAGGATTTTGATTAGAAAGTAAAATTAAGTACAAATTTATGGCAAACTATTAAATTTTTAACGGGTTCAACTGAACAAGTAAAATGTATTTGGAAACGTTTTATCGACCTGCACAGCCTTGAATATGATGGAATAACAATTAAAAGTTAGTTTTTAGTATGCAAATAAATTATTTGACGTATTTTATGTAAATTTTAATAGTACTTAATAATAATACATGATTTGTAGTGCGTACGTATTGCGTGCATTTCCTATAAGGATTTTTGCGATGCGATACAACCATTTTTGATAATAAAAATGGACAGTTTGTTTTTTAATCCTATTGCATGTCTAAGTTAGATAAAAAGGGTTTTCCTCAGCAATTTATATTTATTTGCAAAAATAAATTACGTATGTTAGGATTATGTTGCCATAATACGAGTAACAGTAATCCATGTTGTAGGATTTGTAACGTACTATTTACAGGGTATCCCAAAATTAGATTTAGTGATTTTCTAATAGAAATAATACTTAAATGTTAATAAGTATTTTGTGTTTCAAAGCATTTTACAGCTAAACAAGCAAAACAAGATTTGTTTAAAAAAAACACAATTACAGGGTGACAAATTTACGCTACAACTGTTGACTCAATATCTCATAAACTGCTATTAAGAATTGCTGTATTTTAAGCTAATTTATGGAATGGGCCTATCCCACATATCATAAATTTTTGTTTTAATGACTGGAATCGAAAGAATAGGATCAAAAAACTAATTTTTCATATTCTTGAAGAAAAAATTATGGTCGTAAATGTTCCTACATTAGTTTGAATTTGTCCATTAAATTTAAAAGATCTGTTTTGGCGCGCATGTGACGTACGTAATTCTGGGCGATTTTATTGGCTGTTGCACGCCACCTGTTTCACTTCTTGTCGCTGATTGGTTGATAGTGTAATACGTCACCGGCGGCGGGCGTTTTAAATATGAGATTAATGTAGTTTTTATTATAATTTTTTTTCTATTTAGACTTAATATTTTTGAAAACAAAAAAATACGGGTATAATATTTTCAATCCGTCTTTGTAGTTATGAAATAAAAAAAAATTGTGGGACAGGCCCACTGTCAGAAAAAGCAACACATTTTTTTCTAGTCTAAAACTTTTATTTTCTCGTTATTGGTTCAGTTTGAGTTAGGTCAGCAGCAATTTGTCCAATTCCAATCTTAGTAGTCTTATTGACGGCAGGAAATTCACGTTCAAGAATCCATTTGTAAAAGCTTTGCAGCTAGCTCTAAAACGTATTTCTCACCAATATGTTTGTTCGCATTATTGGTAATAAAAGTGGAATAAAAAGTAATAATTTAAACTTTTTTCTCCACTTAGTAACACCGTTGTAAAGGAATTGCTTGCTGATTTATTATTAAATTTAAAACTGACTAATAAAGTTAGTCTGGTAATCTGTAGAAAGTTCGTAACATTTTGTAACGTTTGCTGAAAACGTTGTATAAAATCAAACTTGTCCAATAGTCAGTTGAAGATTAAAATTGTTCAACTAACGCTTAAGGTACAAGATAAACTACATTCTGTACATATTTTTGTATTTTTCTCAGCGAGCACTTTTATTAACTGTGTTTGATATTGAAATGAATAAGACTGTTTCAGAAGAAAAACTGTAGAATTAAGAAACTCTTTAGATAGACATTCCCCTTGAAACATTCCTCAATCCTAAAACCAACAAGCTTTAAATCCTCCAAGATATTGAAGCTTTTAGATCAGAACGTGAAAAAGAACCGACGCACTGTCAATTCGATAAATTGTATCAGGGAATTCAATTTATTTTTCAAAGCAAAATTGGCTATAACTGATGGGATATACGCGCAGATAAACTGTGCTTACTATCGGATAAAACAAAAAACACTCATTTACCCAGAATAAATTTTAAAAACATCTTTCAGTATTAATTCTGAGGATAATCAGTACGAAACTATTTCTCTTCTTCTAACCGTAGTAAATAAATTGTCTCATGAACATAATCCAATCTTAAAGTAAACAGGGTGAAACTCAACCCTTGTTGTTTTAAATCAATCAAGATTTGCTGAAAGACAGGTTTACTACCCTAAGTACCGCATTTCCACCCCTGAAATAAATGACCTAAGTTTATGGCTGAAAAGTTGGGTGCTCCCACGAAATCTATTATTATTATATAGATTTAGTTGGTTAATTAATGCTTTGATTAAAACTTGACATGCTAAGTTTCTCGCAGGTTATTTGTATATTTATCAATCCATTAATATTGGATCTATGTAGTGATAAACATTAATCAAATATGATTTACTAAATCCAGACGTAAATGGCTGGATAAATCCAAACAAAACGTTATGGAGACGTTACGGTAATGATCTGTTGATTCTTCAATCTGTACGAACTATTTGTTTTGAGAAAATAACATCACTGAATTAAAATATGAGCAGGTACTTACATACATTATCGAGATATTTATAAACTTACATAAATATATCTTGGATGAGTGGACAGTTTGATAATATTAGATCCAGAGGTGCTAACAAGTTGTGTGGACTGGAAACTGAAAGTGTTTTTAGTTAAAATAACTTAAATTTTTATGTTAATTACACACTTTCTTTCTGTAAAAATTATGATTGAAGTAGTACAACTTTTCAAATCGTCACAGTGTAGTGTTATCAAATCCCAACTGTTTCTGTTATTACCATTTAAATAAACCAGACAAAACATTTCTCAGAATTTATTAAACCTAGTTTAAACTTCCTTGGGTGGCTTTAATAATTATGATCCGAATCGAGGTAAAACTAACTTTGTTATTTTGCGAGGCCTCTTGGGGCCCAAATTTGTCAAAGTAGATAACGGCTTTGAAGACAAAGTTTTGTCGGCAAAATTGTAAACATTGTGTCCCCTAAACAAACATATTTACCACGGGAAATGTTGCGTGTTTTGGATGATTAAGAAAATGTACGATAGGATCTCTAAATCTCTGTTTGTTTTGTACATTACAATTAGCAGAAAGTTAGTCTTGGCATACAAGTATTTAAAATCTGCTACAATTTACATTATACTTGTCCCACATACTTGAATGTTTCTGATTTTTGTTTAATATCAGTTTGTGTTTATCACTCGTCGACCATTTTTCTTTTGATTAATCAAACTCCCTCTAATAAAAACTGCCTAATCACTACAGTTCTATTAAGGAAGTTTTGTTGGAAAATATTATTTTGTGTGTTGACCTGATTTTTCGCTTGAAAACAAAAAATTTTGAACAAATGAACTGAATTACCACTTAAACCTCTTTGAAAATTAGTGCAGAAAATGTGCAAATCGCTGGCTGCATCTCTTTGTACTTGTTATCCGGGAAATAGAGTAAAATATCCAATTCAGCATGCTCTGTTAAGACAATTATTGAAAATTGTTTTTTTTTTGGATTGGTGAGCAATTTTCTTTGTCTTAAACTGCTTTATTAGCATAAAATTGCCCGCATTTTCAAGTAGATTGTATTACTCTACAAAAAGAACTGCGGCGTTTGTTGTCTGATCAAATACTGGTTTGGAAATTTGGAATTTGCATGGAGAATGATAGAATGATTTTCAAACGACGCATTTATCTTATAATTTACCAAACTAAACTTAAAACAGTAGTAAAAAATGTATAATAATAGTACTAAGTTTTAGCAACAATATTGAAATCTGATTTTGTTAGTTTTTACAAAAATGGTCGATTTGGCAACATTGCAAAAATTTCTTACTAAATTAGAATGTTTATGGTGTTTTTAGGCTTTACGAGATATTTTTCAACATTTTAGCGTAAATAAATGTCTTTTGGGCTAATATAAGTCATTTTATACATTTTGAAGCTATTTTCACAATTTTAAGCTATTTTAGAGCATTTTGTCTTAACTTAGTGCAATTTAAGACATTTTAGGCTTTTCCAAGTTACTTTAACACTTTTAGGTTAATTTTTGTTTTTTTTAACCTAAACCAATGTATATTAGTCTAATTTATATAGCATTTTAAGTTTTTCAACATAGATTCAACATTCAATTTAGGCTAATTTTCAATATTTTAGTCCAAATCAGTATATTTTATGGTAATTTAGGGCATTTTAGTCTTAAGACATTTTAGTATAATTTAAATTTAGCCTAATTTTCAGTTTTTTTTTGCTTTACTGAGTGCATTTTAGGCAAATTTATATTAGACAATTTATGCTATTCGATGTAGTTTTGACAATGTTACCGTAATTTTCAGCATTTTAGTCTAAATTAATGCACTCTAGGCTAATTTAAGATATTTTAGGCATATCCAGGTCATCATCTTAGCCAATTGTTTTTATATCGGAAATCCTATTAAGATAGCAAATTGGTTGACGCAAATTTGAATTGCTTTCTCGACTTTTAAATTTATTACAAATACAAGTTCTATTACACACATTTTTCTCTTCCATGGAATGTTTGAACATTACTTTTTTCTGGATTATTGTTTTTAAAACATTTCTTATGCTTAACTTTCGCAAAAGTTTTTTATCTTAGAAGACTGATTTTTAGGTCCTTTTGAATTATCTGGATAATGAATGTATTTGCGTATATTTATATAAAGTTTGTTTTGCAATTAGTTATAATTATTGAATACCACTACACTTAATCAACTATCTAATCTGTTGATTTTTGATAATATTATGTTGATAGTTAAGCGGCTCTAACTTTATTACACCACCAAATATTGATTAAATTAAGCGGGTTATTCCTGGAAAAACAATTTAATTATTGTTGTGTTGTACACCGTTTCACGTGGATTAACAGGAAAAACGGTTAACACGCCATAAAAAGGAACGTCAGCAACAAAAATACAAAACTTTGTCTTATTATATTTTTGCCGGATGACACGTAGCAAGCGGGTCGGGTTCATTAATAATTTCCTAATTAATTTATTGCCATTAGTTAATTAGAAAAAGTGATTTAGACGAAAGGTCTCACGCTAATCAAAAAGTTGTATTAATTGGTATTTTGTAAGTTTTGTCGTTTTTCACGAAACTGGCAATCAACTTTCAAAGGCTTTCTTAATTACCTGGTATTTTCAATTTACTCTCTCTGGAACTCTGGGACAGAGGAGACTCAAACGGAACTCAATTTTTGCCCTAGATACCACCCGTACAGCCACGTGTATGTTGAAAGTTGCTTAATTTAGAGGTCGGTTTTCATTAAAAGTTAATTTATTGTTGCGGAAAAGACGTCAACCAGGGGAGTATCTGTTTAATCAAAACGCTCCACTTAAGCTTTGGAGGCATTATCTAGTTGCAAGCTTGTCTATCCTACAGTCTGGTAAGCACATTATCAAAAGGATTTTGGTGATATTCTTCACCTTGTTGAGTTAAATTCAGTCAAAATTCAGTAAATTAGTGCACTTGTGGTTCTCTAGAAATCTCATAATATCTCTAATTGGCATCTGGCAGTATTTATATTTGTTCTTATTTATGATATTTACATAACTTAACCCAGTTTGCGGAACCATGGTGTATGCATATGCGAAAAGTGGATATGTTTTATGCAGCTTTATTTGTTTGCATATTATTAATAGGGAATTTGAAAACAAACCTACTGACGTGTACAAATACGCCTAACAGGTAAAACGTCACCTAACCGGAAGAACAAACAGTGATAGCGTCAGCCTTCATAAACAAACCGAAATAATTTGTTCATTATCTTTAATTATTTACTATTAAGTAAATAACAATAGTAATAAATACGAAACGACACTGTTTTGCTATTAAGTCTGCGTTTATGTTTTAGTTTCCAGCTGTAAATTATAGAATCGATCGATGCCTAATTTTATTGTTACCCATAATCCAGACACATTTATTACTTGCGGCATATGTTGAAAACTTCTACCATGTTTGCAAAGTTTTCCTAATTAAACTGCTCACATATTGAAAAGGTACAGCGAATAAGTTTGTCTGTCAAGTGTAAAGCCTTTTGATTCCAATATTCAAAGAAATTATGAAGGTTTGCATAGAAACGACTTATTTATTTTGTATAATAATTTGGTACATTTGGCACTGAAAGATTAGCTTTTATTTTCGATTTTTAAAGTTTTTGTTTGAAGGCTATAAAGTACAAAAAAACCACCTTATTGCGGGGCTTCAAAGTTTAAAATTTAAGATTTTCTAAGAGTATACATTTTTGTAGCCTTTTTTCCGCCCCATCTTTAGATTATATTTTAGGTTACTTCTCAAAATTAAACCTTACAAACCTTTTTGCAGTATTATGTTTGAATAACTCAGAATCTAGTGACTGTATAATGACACAAACAATACAATTTTATTTTAATTTGATAATCTAACCTAACCTAACATATCCTAAAAATAATAATGTTGAACCTGGTCAAATGTTGAAAAATCTGTACATTTTTACTAAGGAGGTGATTGTTTATATGTTACAATAACTAACCCTGTTAATTTTGATTTAACAGCATAGTTTAGCAAATTAGAAAAGTTGCAGTATTTGCAGTCAAAATTGACATTTAAGTGCTTGATACATGTCAAATTCTTGACTCATGTTTTCATTATTTTAAATGGAACACCCTGTATTTTATTTGTTCAATTAGACGATTTCTTTTTTGAAGTTACGTGGGACACCTGTCCTTGTTTTTTTGTTTTTTTGTGAAAACTGACAGTTCCAGTAATAAAAAATACGTTTGATAACTTTTGCGTTGTATTTTTAATGAAATGTTAAAAATGACAGTTTCAATGTTACAATTGCCAATTAAGCTTTTAGTCAAAACGTTAATATTTCTTTAAAACTTGACACGTTTTGATGTTCTGAACCAATTTTTTTTACTGACAACTTTTGACAGTTTTAGCGCCAGAATGATACTTTTGACAGACGGAATAACGGATTTTGACAATTTTTTTATTGTCTAACCAGACGATTTTTGGCAGCGTTGCCAAACCGTGTGCACACGCCTCCAATAGACTAAATGACTGCAAATAGTCCAGTAAGTAAATTTTTTTGATTTTGACTTTGAAAATTGACAATTTTCACAAAATTTGATTGAATTGGACTAGAATTACTGCTGGGTACATCAGTTTTTACAATATTTGACCCTTTTTAAGATTTGACCTTTTAAGAATTAACTAGAACGACTGCAAATACTTCGGTAATTGAATTGTTATAAAATTTGGCTGTTTTTGAACGTTGAAAATAGATTTGAACGACTGAAATCCAATTTTCATGAATCTTGACTGATTTTCAACATTTTAGCCATAAAAATTGACTAGAATCAACAAAAATTGCCAACGACTCCTGTGGCAAACTTCATCTTTGTGATTAGTAGCTATTATTACATGCACGTTGAATAATATACTATATCTTCACAGTTACAAGGCGTTTCTGTATTTTTTCTTTCTTCTTCAGCATAATTTTGTATTTTTTTCAATTGCCAATCCTTCTTCACCATCTTGGAATTTTTGTTTTTAATGGTCTATTAAACCTGAAATTAGAATTCTGAGAATTCTTAATGAGTAGTTTGACACATTTTTTTTATTTAATAATGTTTTCCAGGAAAGTTGGCTTTAGATGTATTTTATGTTGGAAATTTGCCCTCAAACACAAAAAGAAACGATAAGTTCAGGAGTATCGGACAAAAAGCCAATTTGTCCAATAATTCTACGTGATAGAACGTTTGTCACTTATTAGTTGGTTGCAGCTATTTGTCTGGTAAAGTAGTGCAAATTGGGACATAAACTTGGAAAAGTTGCAGTTTGCGTAGAAACTGTGGTTTCAATCATGGTGGAAAACAATATTAAACTTTAGAGATTTTAACCATAATACCAAGAACATTATAGAGACATTTTTAATCGTGTTAACACGTTCAAGCTCATTTAGTTTGTTCGGATTTCAACGAAAACAGGAAACAATTTAAACTAAACGTTTAGTTCGATAAAAGAGCGTTACGTCGACATTTCGAAAGTCATTTGGAAAGTTGTCTATAAAAGGACGGTAGCATAAATGGCTTTTTGTTCAAACATTGCTTAGTTTTCAATAATATGATGAAAGAGTCGGGTGGAAAATTCTGAATCACGTACAAAATTACTTTTACTCATAATTGAATCTTGAAAGTTTCGTGAAAAGCTATTATAGAAAATAATGAATATTTTCTTTTCAGTCAAAATAGACAACTAATTCAGCGAAAGAAAGTCAATTGGTAAATATTTTATTTAATTATACCATACTGATCTATTAATAATTGAACTAGACCATAATTCAATATTAAGGATTTGTTAGCATTAGGATAGTTTTCAATTCTATTTCTTTTTCGTGTAAATATTGACTTAGTAAAGGCAAACCTACTTTTTCAGAGAAAATTTCTTTCATGAATCATTTATTAGACAGACAAGCAATCCAGATATTTGCTCTGCTTTGCCGGACAAAAGAAGGAGCAGGAAATAGCATCAATCTCCGTTCAATCTTTTATTCTATTTTATAAAGGCAAACCTTGCGCCCATCAGTCCGACTTGAAGAATCATCAATTGTTAATACGAAAAAAGTTTTAATATCACACACCTAGCCGAACAGAAAAAACTCACTCAATTAACAAAACTAAAATGTCTGAAACTCGTATATTTGAAAGGTAAACGCAAAACAAAAACAGTTGGTTGATACTATACACGCAATATTGCCCCTGAGGGGGAATGATGTTTTTTGGAGAAAAATATTGTATACCATAATTAGAAAAGTCTCTGCCCAGGTTAAGTTATAAATTAGCATTGAAAACTACTTTAATTTATAGATAATAGTAATTTTATTGAAAGTTAAAAAATAATTACACATTAGTAGATAGTCCTAACACAATTGATAGGAAATTACGCTAGTTGCTAAACCTTTATCAAAGTGGAAGGAACCTAACCTAACTTGACCTAAAAAAGGAACGTGTAAAAAAAATGATGTTTCTCTATGTCTATATCCTTGATCAAAGAAGTCTTGTATACTTAGTTTTTATCGAAAAACTAGGTTTCAGCTCAGGGAAAATGGCATTTATTTGTAAAATATCAAAATTTAGTACCTACTTGTAAAGTAGTGATGGGTAAATTACCGGTAAATATTTTACTTTTTACCCAGAAATTTTGACCGGTAAATTACCAGTAAATTCAACGTAGATCTGTTGTGAATAAAAATTATTTGTTGGTTTACTTTGACCTAATTCCATACAATTTTTACCAAAACAAAAAAATTAACTAATTTCAAACAAAACCAACTAAGAACACAATGTTCAAATGGCAATTAAGCTAACCGTTCTGTACCACTAACGCAATTAAGGCTTCAGGCAATTTGAAACTTGGAAATACAGTTTGTGTTGATCAATTATAAATGCATCACAACTAATTGAGTATAGTGTTTTGGATTTGCCTTAATGCACCTATTTTAGATAGTTGGAAAGTGGTCCCCATAAAGCACCTAATTTACTGTATTTTTATTACTATTATATCGTATTGACATTTAGACTAGGTAAATAATATTTTTTTGGGAATGCAAAGTGGGATACCAGTTGGAAATGAAATCTTGTTGGAGTCTTCATACAAACAACAACTCCTTTTTCCATAAAATTATATTTTATTTTCGACTTCCTTAGTCATGCATATGAGATGTCTATTATTAAAACTCCATCTCAGAGGGAAGCAATATTACATATTTCCCCTACTGATTTGTAATCAAATATGAAACATTCAGACACGCGAGTGCCTTTCCGCGTTCCTTTATGTCTCTTAATAAACAATTTTTGGATTAAAATGTTAAACTTAATATTACGTTTGCAGAAAATGTTCAATAAAATCCTCGATTTTAGTAAATCTGTAAGATTCGTTGTGTGAATGGAATAAGATCGCATAAAGTACTTGTCACTTGCAGGAAAAATCCAATATAGACTAATTTTCTACTGCAGACAGCTAAACCTTTATCCTGAATGAATTCAAAATATTAAAACGATTTTGGCTGTCATAAACAGATATTACAGTGACAGGGAAATTATGTCACGTTTAATTTTCGTTGGAATTTCGTATTATTTACCAAAATTATGACACTGTAATGAATATCATTTGCACAATACAATGTTTACTCCAACATAGCTGCATAGCAGATTCTTTAGAAAACAATACAGAAAAACTTTAGCAATTTTCAGGAAGGAATTTTATCGTATAGAAAATAATGTAACTACAATTTACTTTCTTGTTTTTAAAAAATACTATCTACCCTTGAAACTTAATGACTCTCTTATTTTTAATTTGCTAGAACATACAGGATTTGTACACAAACAAACCCTTTGCAGTGTATGATGAACTTGACCATACACAACAAGGTTAGATGCGAGTTATTCATGCGGCTAAAACGTATTTTGCTTTAGGAAGGTTCATTAGTATGTTATTGAGTTAACAGACAAACAGAGACGCTATTTTGTAGCCAGCAAACCAAACAAGTATTCGTGGTTTGGCTATATTACCTAATTAAGTTTTGCAAACTGTTTGAACATACAACTTTAATTAATATAAAATTAAGAAAATTAATATCGTAGTCTCGTAATATTTAATAACATTTGGATAGCTTGTGGTCAGTTAATTATAAAATTATTAATTAAGGCAAATTTGCAGGTGAAGCTAACCCCGCACAGTGGCCTAAAGTTTCTAGACACTGTTGAGAGCTTTTGGAGTTTCTAAAGTGTTTTAGATGCTTCTGAAATCATTTTAGAATACTTCAAGAGGATTTGTAAGGTTTTAAGACAATTTACAGAGCATACTGAAGGTTCTGGACTGCTTTAAAGGCATTTAGAAATCTTAGACGTTTTGAGAAATTGTTGAAAGCTTTTAAACTGCTCTAGAATCTAGCGGAAGTTTTTAGACTGTTTTCAAAGCTTCTAGTGTAGTTGAAGAGCATTTACCAGTTTTTAGACTCTAGAGAGAGTTCTAAAAGCCTTTGAAAGCTTCTCTGCTGCTTCAGGAGCATTTGAAAGCTTGTGGACACTGTTTTGGAAGCTTTCGGAGTTTCTATAGAGTTTTGAAAGGTTCTGAAATATTTTTAGACTTCTTCAGGAGCATTTAGAAGGTTAGGACAGTTTAGACACTGTTGAGAGCTTTTGGAGTTTCTAAAGTGTTTCGGATGCTTCTGAAATCATTTTAGAATACTTCAATAGAATTTATAAAGTTTTAAGACAATTTAAAGAGCATACTGAAGGTTCTGGACTGCTTTAGAGGCATTTGGAAATTTTAGACGGTTCTAGAAATTGTTAAAAGCTTTTAAACTGCTCTATAATCTAGCGGAAGTTTTTAGACTGTTTTCAAAGCTTCTAATCTAGTTGAAGAGCATTTAACATTTTTTAGACTGTTTTTTAGACAGCTTCTCTACTGCTTCAGGAGCATTTGAAAGCTTCTAGACTGTTTTGGAAGCTTTTGGAGTTCCTGAAGAGTTTTGAAAGGTTCTGAAATATTTTTAGACTTCTTCAGGAGCATTTAGAACTACTTTTTTACTTTGGAGGCATTTGAAAATCTTAGACGGTTCTGTATACCATTAAACGGGTCTAGATACATGCGAAAGCTTTTAGACTGTTCCAAAGGCGTTTGTAAGTTTCTATGCTGTTTCAGGAGCATTTGGAAAGTTTTCGGACAGTTTAAAGAGCATATTGACGGTTCTGGACTGCTTTAGAGGTAACTGGAAATCTGAGGCTGAAATTATTGGAAGCCTCTAAACTGCTCTAGAATCGCTTTTAGACTATTTTTAAATCTGATGAAAGCTTCTAGACTATTTGAAAAGCATTTGGAAGCTTTTACCCTGATCCAAAAACTTTTGCAAGCTTCTATGCTGTTTCAGGGGGATTTGGAAGCTTCTAGATATTTTTTTTGAGTTTCTATAGTGTTTTAAAGTTTGAAAACTTTTTTTTTAAATTACATCAGGAGCATTTCAAAGGTTTTCGGACAGTTTAAAGAGCATATTGACGGTTCTGGACTGCTTTAGAGGTAACTGGAAAACTGAGGCTGTTCTAGAAATTATTGGAAGCCTCTAAACTGCTCTAGAATCGCTTTTGAACTATTTTGAAATCTGATGAAAGCTTCTAGGCTATTTGAAAATTATTTGGAAGCTTTTACTATGAACCAAAAAAACTTTTGCAAGCTTCAATGCTGTTTCAGGAGGATTCGGAAGCTTCTTGACACTGTTTTGGAGTTTCTATATTGTTTTGAAGTTTTTAATTTTTTTTTTACTACATCAGGAGCATTTCAAAGGTTTTCGGGCAGTTTAAGAAGCATATTCAAGGTTCTGGACTGCTTTAGAAGTATTGGAAAACTTAGACGATTCTAGAAGTTGTTAGAAGCATACATACGGTAGCTTTTAGACGGGTTTGAAGTCTTTTGAGAGCTTTCGCACTAGTTGAAGAGCATTTGGAAGCTTTTAGATTGTTCTAAAAGCGTTTGGAAGCTTCTAGACTGTTTGAAAAGCATTTGGAAGCTTTTACTCTGATCCAAAAACTTTTGCAAGCTCCTATGCTGTTTCAGGAGGATTTGAAAGCTTCTAGACACTGTTTTTGAGTTTCTGTAGTGTTTTAAAGTTTTAAATTTTTCTTTTTACCACATCAGGAGCATTTTAAAGGTTTTCGGGCATTTTAAGAAGCATATTCAAGGTTCTGGACTGCTTTAGAAGCATTGGAAAACTTAGACGATTCTAGAAGTTGTTAGAAGCATACATACGGTAGCTTTCAGACGGGTTTGAAGTCTTTTCAGAGTTTCTGCACTAGTTGAAGAGCATTTGGAAGCTTTTAGATTGTTCTAGAAGCGTTTGAAAGCTTCTAGACTATTTGATTGTCTCATCCCATGTCTCAGAAATGCGTGAAACGTATATTAAATTGACTTACTTTGTTGTTGTTCTGGTTCTTCAATACTGTTGCTTGAACTGATTAAATTTGTCTCTATTTAATCTTGTTTCTATTGTTTCAGGCAATGAAGTCATGACAATGGCAGACGTTTTCGAAGGAAAAATGCGAAACAACACCTTTTGCGATTTGGAAGACTTCAAAAGACACTACAAAGAAAACGTGCACGGCTATCTTAGTTTAATAGTGTGTGTACTGGGATCTATAGCAAATATCTTCAATATTTGCGTGTTAAGAACAAAACAAATGCGATCGCCCACAAACTATATCTTGACAGGTCTGGCAGTGGCCGATCTTTTAGTGATGATCCAGTACATTCCGTTTACGATACATCGTAATTTACTACCGGATCCTTTATATTACACTCATTTCAGTTATCCATGGGCACTTTATTACAAGTTTCATTCGCTGTTCACTCTCACTCTTCACTTCATAGCCTGCTGTTTGACAATAATTCTCGCGATATGGAGGTACGTGTACGTTTCGCAGTTGCATCATAGTACAATATGTTCGGACCAGAGAAAGACTTTTATCGTAATCGTGACGACCTACATCGTATGCCCTATATTATGTTACCCTATATTTTCCACTCTGGAGGTTACAGAATATGAGCAAACGTGCGATTTAAATGGAGTCATAGTTCTTAAGGAACAGCGAAATAATTATAATCAGTCAGAGCTGAAAAATGAAACTATTTTCGTGCTCTATCAGAATGATCCCTTACGACTCAGCATTTGGTTCTACACTTTGCTGTTAAAGCTGTTGCCCTGTGTTTTGTTGTCGATATTGTCCTACAAGATCATCGTGGCATTGATGGAAACTAGAAGACGAAGAGTTCGCCTATCCACCACCTGCCATCCTTTGGAAGACATAAGTGCACAGCGTAAACCAAGTTGTTTACAACTGTACAAAGAAACTCAAGCTGACAGAACTACAAAGATGCTTTTGGCTGTCCTGATGCTCTTTCTGCTGACTGAATTTCCGCAAGCAATATTTGGACAGATTAGCGCTATACGGTCTGATTTTTTTTACGAATGCTATGTGGCTTTAGGTAAGTTTAATAGCAAATAGGTATGCTAAGTTACTATACAAAGTTAGTATAAATTAGGATAATGCAATATGTGCCATATTTATTCGAGAAAGAATCCGATAAATTATAGACGTCGGAACGTACATTTTTCTAAAATTTTCCAACGTTTCTGTTAATGTTGCAAATAAAAAACTGTTTGCAGATCTTTGCATAG
Source organism: Ips typographus (assembly GCF_016097725.1). NCBI lineage: Eukaryota > Metazoa > Arthropoda > Insecta > Coleoptera > Curculionidae > Ips > Ips typographus. Next base: position 6,564,090 of record NC_138424.1, read on the forward strand.
AACAAAAGCCTGAAATTAGGCTATTTTATTATTTTTATAAATATTATGTTATTGAGATAGTTGTGAAATGGAAACTGTTGCACCAAATTGCTAATGGTACATTGTGAACGTAGGCGTATCACTTAAATTCAAATTACCAACTTTTGGTAATTACCGACGTATTTACCCTAACTAAATCCATTAGCTTGAAGGATAAGTCATGTTAATTATTGTTGTTGCAGTGAACTTTAACAAACTTTGCTACTGAATACTGGAAAACAACTCCCTTGACAGATTGGTAATGGGACCAATGGGAGTCGAATAAATCGATTCGGTCGCACCATGTTCCAAATTTATACTTTATGTCCCAGATTTGGTTATTAAGCTGAAATATGTTTAATATGCTGTTCAAATCAAAAATGTAATAATGTAACCAATTAATAAAGCATATTAGAGAGGATGAATGAACATTTTGAGATCAATTATAAAAACGATTAAAACGTTTTTTAAAATTCTGGAATATGTTTTAAACAATTTTTAGAAAAATGTTTACACTTAACCTAAATGTTCTTTTACTTACTCCAACATTAAATTATATCAAACTTATAAATTTGAGAACAAGCCATTTAGAATATAAACTTTAATTCTTTCCCTTTTAAGCGATTTTAGCATGTTGTAAGGAGTTGTTAAATGTTTAGAAACATTTTTTAGGGTGAGTTTTCCATTCCTAATGATTAATGACAAAGATTCGAAAGCGAGCAAAACGATCAAGTAAATGTAATTTAAACGGGGAGTAAATTACACCTTTAGGGCACCAATTTCAAACAGTATTTTTGTACGTTTAAAATTCTTAATTGGTTGTTAAAAGGGAAAAATAATGATTAAACGAAACGTGGGTTTTTAACTCGTTGGGACCTATAAACATTGAATATCTCAGTTAGGGGACTTCCAGTGGACATCCAGTGGAGAAGCAAAAGGACTTGTTTAGGAGAAATTTACTTGAGGGTAGTTTATTTGAATTACAAGACAAGTAAAAAATGTGAATAAAATTGATCCAGCTTGCTTTGTTCAAAAAATGTAGTTTTAAGCTTATTGCGGGTGATCGATGCTGATTTAGTGCGTTTTAAGCTCGTTTAGGAGGTTTAAGGCTGATTTAGTTCGTTTACAGCGGTTTAGGCCGTTTTAGCTGATTTGACGTTTTAATCTTATTTAGGGTATCTTAGGGTGATTTACGAAGTTTTGGCATCGTTTGGGGCGATTTAGATTTACTGTCAAACCGCCTTGAGACTGTCTAGATTTATTTAAGATACACAGAAAAATAATATTTTTTGATATTCTTGTAAAAAAAGAATAAAGTTTAATGTTAACTAAATCTTGACTTCAATGTTAATTTTGCTATTTGTTTTTTTTTATGAATTTTGGTTGAACTTCATTACTACTCAAACTCTCACAAATTATTGTCCTGCTTTTCACCATCGTTTTGGACCGACATTCGGTCCTTGATATTCGATGTGCTCCCTTGAAGATTGTCCCCATATTAGTATAAATAAACCCTTTATAAACAGGGCTTGATCGTCAAAGTTATTTGTTTTGCAGCACACCCTTCAATTTCCTAAGGATATTGAGTTAATGGCATATTAGTTTAAATTGTTAGGTTAGGACGCAGATACAACATAACCTCTACTATTTGTTAGGCAACCTTTGTAAATCTACTGTATGATTTTTATATTTTATCACTAACTATTATCTTTTTCTTGAAATTTTTTTTTACTTTCGTTCCTGAGATATTGAGCAAAGACTGCAAAAAACGAGAGCCAACTTTGACGCCCTCTAGCGGCTAAACGGGACAACATAGTCGTGCCCGCTCAACGTCACGTGATAGCCCTGTTCATTAGCTTTCTTTTGTCATACGATGTGTTTATACAGGGTGTTTCAAATAAGCGAGTTATGGACGATTTTCTGGAAAAGTGCTCCAAAATTTCGCTCAAATTGGGAATTTCTGCTTTCGAGGAGGGTAGTCAAAGTAAGGCTGCTAGAGCAAAAACAATTGAATTTCGATACAAACTTTTACATCATGTAGGCCTAGAATATGACGTAGATTCCAAAAATCGAATAAAAAAATTATAAGTTTGGTTTGTTGCTCAAATTTGGGACACCCTGTATACTGATGGATTATCTAGGAATAAAGTGTATGCTAATATCTACAAGATTCATATTTGGTATTTTTTTTATACAATGAAAATTAAACTACTCCATTGTATTGTCAATAACTCAGACATTTTGACAATTATAGGGTGGTTTAATATACCAATTTGTAGCCCTTGAAATTCTCTTTTGACCACCCTGTATAGCGTTTTTAGCTAAAACGTCGAAAAAGTGAGTTATTTACTGTTAAAGCTGAGTTGTTTGATTTTGACAGTTTTTACTATGACAGCCTATAACTCTGTTATTTTGACAGTTACAGGGTGGTTAAATATACCAATTTGTAGCCCTTGAAATTGTCTTTTGATCACCCTGAATACCATACCCATCCGGTAATTTTCCGAAAAAAATTGGAAAATCTGAAAATTCTAAAATAATTCGTTTTTTAATTATAATAATTGTACAACAATTCAATATCAATTAAAATAAAGTTTAATGTACTTTTAATCATTTACCCCCGTTTGCACCGTCGTTTTGTAAGCCGAGCTTCATTTAAGTTTGGGTTAGACTGTGACAGTACAGTTGAAAAAAGTCACACTCTAAATCACACTTAACTTAAGCTATGCTTAAAGTACGACAGTGCAAATGGCAGTTAGATGTCTTAAAATTATCTCAGTAGAATGCATAAGTTTGATAATAACAATGACAAGTTTCATTTAAGTATAAAGTAACTTTCCGGTAAATTTCCAAAAATGGAAATTTTCCGACTCGAAAATTGCCGCTTTTACATCTCTGATTAATCGTTTTAGCTTTATAGAGTATGATCAACCTATCAAACGTAAAAAAACAAATAAACTGCCATTTACTAAAAATCCAGGTCAAAATATAGAAAGGTAATAGTTTCCAGCTGCTTTTAACGTTTGCAACCTGTGAGTCTGAGATTGAAAGTTCAGCTCATATTATGATGACATAACCGCCTCCCAAAAGTCATTCTAAAAGAATTTACGGAACATAAACTGTTCTTAGTTTGAAAGGTTCTTCTTTAGCCAAAAGTTAATTGGGTATCAAGGGTGTTGGGTAAATATGACCTGAATTTTAGGTACTTTTGTCCCAGACGATAAGGGACATTATCTGATAATGCTCATGGAGGAGAAAAGATAGTTTTTATATTCCCACCAGTCATTAATTTTTCTATCAAAAAAATTATTATTATGTGGATCTTTAAGTTTTGAAATCTTTATTGTTTTGAGTGTGCTCTTTTGATTTTCAGTGGTCACAGTATAATCGTAAAAAATGTCTTTAATAAGTATTTAATATTAAGTTTTCAACCAATGCCTAAGCTTGTAGTCTACAAATATTATTTGGAAATTCTCTCTTCTAACTGATCTAGCAACAATGCAGTAGAAAAACATAAAATAAAACACAAACTTAGGATGTTAGGATAAAGGTTCAATTAACGTCCTGTTAGTTTATTTAGAGTTATTATTTATTATTATTATAACACAAGTTTACCCAAATTTAATAAGCATTGTTAAAATTTTCACTTGCATATCAAAACCTGTTACTACTGTTACTAAACAAGTTTGTTAAGTTGCAAATTAACATTACAAAAAGGATCAAAGTTACTATCGTTTTCGAGTGGAAATTTGTTTAAAATAGAGCAATAATTAGACTAAAATTTATGTTTTTTGTTTTATTTATTATTTTGTAAAACTGATTTCAGCTTTGATCACGGTTATAATCTGAATTAATTATTTCATTACATGATAAAATAAACCAATTAATTGCGAATTAACGTACAGAACTACAAACATTCAAATACAGTTTGTGACATGTCATCGCAAATTAAAACTCCACTGAAAACATGAATATCGTTAAAAGGTTTTTTTTGTGAATTAAATTCAAACATATTAAATAAACAACAAAACATGTTGTACACAACATAATTTGTTTTGTATAGAGCAACAAAATGCACCTATTTTTTAATGCTAAACTTTGCTTTTCATTATTTTCCTTTAAAGGAAACCAGCTTAGTGAATTTTTCTATGAGATTATAAGTGTTTGTCCCGGGGTTTTTTGAATATAATGAAAGGGTTTACCTCTAACGAACTAGAGCTTATTTTCAAGCCGGTGGATTTATGCCAATTAAGGAAAAATAATAGTACCGCAGGATTAAATTAAATCTGAACCTTAATTATTTTTTATCTCCATCATATTTTATACGCTTTATATTATACACAAGTGTTCTAATTAGATTTTATATGACACTTTAAAAACCAATCTGTTGCTATTGCATTGTTATGTAAAAAGCGTTTTTAAAATTTATTTTTGTTTGATGGAACATCATTAATATGGGTGAATCACAATTGCCATTATTTATTTTGACAACCCGTTTATTTATTTGTCATATATGCACTTTGATTTCTTTGCATTTCCCAACAATTTATGACTGGGAAAAAAATAAATAAATTGCGGCAAACAGACCATAATTAAAGCAGAGGTCATAAAACTATGCAGTAAACTATTAAATTTTCTGCTGGTAGATTCTGCCTATCTAAATTAAATCCCATGTGAAATGTGTCCTATTTTAAACTCTGTTTTATAATTAAAGCCTTGATTGGACTTAAACAACACTAATACGCTAAATGTAACTAAATATATCTTCTCTATCTAAATAACCAATTAGCAAGATTAACAAAATTATACTTTCAGTGTTCAGCCGCTTCCTTTACTTTCTCTCTAATTCTGTAAATGAGATTATAACGTAATCAGTGTTAATACCCAAATTCCCTAGCATAAAATTAAACTTTAATTCAACTATTTTTTATTACATCAAATTAAACTTTTTTGATTAAATTTTGCAATTTACTAAAAATGTACACAAATCACACAAATTGAAAGTTTTTTTTTGTCGCATCACGTTAAATAAACAGAACGATTAAAATTGGTATTTAACGCGTTCTTCCAATTAAATTGTTTGGTTTGTAAAATTGAACAGACAGCTTAGTGTCAAATTCTCTCATTGCGGATTAATTTGTTGGGTTGCAATTAAGCGGCAATTGTGATTGGAGTGCGTGAAATCGGCTTTCCTGCTCATTAAGAACAAATATGGAATCTAGGTAGCTAAGGTTGTTAAAATTAGTAATTTAATCTCCTATAAATGATCGCAAATATATGAAGTTAGTTCAAAAGGAATTGAAAATCACGAAAAAAGCATTTTAGCCCCACTTTGGAAGCCAATTTGTCATAACCTACTACACTTGAATGAAACAAAAGAATTAAAATTTAATATTATTGAAATTGTTGGTTTTGCAATTCTTTTAGTGAGGAATTGAATAAACAACAATGTTTTATTTAAAAATGAGAAAAGATGTTATGTTAACAGAAGGGTAACTGTGATTTAGAAGGTAAAAAACAATATTTTCTTGGTGTCAAATTTTTATAGGAAAAACCATCTTTTGCTGGAGGCGGAGGACACTTTGGATGGAATTCAAATTTCAAACTTAAAAGTACATCTTAAAAGCAACGTTTTTAATTTTTAAACATTTCAGTGATTGATTGTGCAAAAAACTCAACTATTAGACCGATTATTGGATGAGCAATTTTTATATTAAACAGACATTGAAAGAGGAACGTGAAAATCCCGTTCCTCAGGAGCTGTCGAGATGATTGGAATAACGTTTTTTCGCTTGGAAATAGGTTAATAAAATATCTAGGCTCCGTCAAAATTCCATTAAAATGCAACCTTTTTACAGGTAAAATATAAAATATTCTTTTTCTTCGTTTATTATAAGAGGAATGAAATGAGGGCAATGGAAACGTTTAGTAACTTTGCATTCGCTTTGACTACCCTTGTTGCAAAACTTTTATGGAATTGATGTCGAGGGTATTAATGTAAAGAGTGTCAACAATCTCGTGACTGAACATGATAAATTCGCCTCTTTATTGTCAATTTTCTCTTCACTTGTTTAATAACCCATGTCCATGTTGATTAAAGTATGTGTTTACTGAAAGTTTTATGTTGAAAACAGTATTACCAATTTAAAAATTTCTGGTGTGTTTAACAGTTTATTTGTGTTTAGTTATTATTGGGTACGTTCAACGGCTTAGAAGTTAAGTAAGCAGCAGCTATAAGCATTTGTCATAATAATAAGCATAATAATAGCATAATTATGCTATGCATAAGTAAGCATAGCAGGCTTAATATTACTGCTTGCTTTTAACTTCTAAGCTGCTAACTTCGAGTGAACATACCCATTGATTCAATCAAAATAACTGATACCTGTGTTTACTTGTTTATCCGTTTCTGCTTGACAATCATTTGTATTCTTCTGCAGTTTTGTAATAAGTTCGAATGGCTCTACTAGCGTACACAAAATTCCATTTTGTGAACTGAGACATTTTTGAGGTAAATGACCGAAAATCAGACACCTCAACTACTTCGTTTTTTTTTTTATTTATTTACGCTTTTCGAAGCAGAATGCATGAAATTTTTTTAGGAATAAGTTGTATAATTTTTGTCTAAAAGCTGAATTTGTAAACTATTTATTAGATTTTATATACTCCCGTTCTTCGTTATCAGCAGATTCGATATCAGCACATTTTCCAAGGCTTATGTGACAAAAACTTAAAACTCGTTTTTCTCTATTTTGGAAACTTAATAATACCACCAAGTGAAACATTGAAAAGTCGCAGCTAATAAATATTTTCAAGGTTTTTAAAGCAGTTTTTTGATAAGGTTGTATGGCTCAGAAGACAAAATTTGTCGCATTTTAATTACATGGAACAGACAAGGAAAATAAGAACTTGGTAACCGCCATTTGCACTGGATTGGACCTTCCTACAGTCCATGTCACCAAAAAATCTTATTAATTAAAATAATAGAACATGACAAAGGTAAAAAAATACAAAGTTAATTCATGCATAATGGAACACCCTATATATTTTTTGATGAGTTGATTCAAACTTTTTTTCTCAGATTCCAAAAATATATAATAAGTTGAAAATTCATCACGTGACATGCTTTTACAATATCAGGTTTTCCAACTGTTTAAATGTAATTTACATACTTTTCATGGTTAAAAATGACATTTTCCTGGTCACATGACTGTTGTTGACAAGCTTCAATTTATCTTCACAGTTTTGCCTGCGGCAAATTTAAATTGCCACTATCACGTGACGTGCTTTTACAATATTAGCTTTTCGAACTGTTTAAATGTAATTTACAAACTTTTCAAGGATAAAGGCGACCTTTTTCGGGTCACATGACTGTTGTTGACAGGTGTCAATTTAACTTTGCAGTGTTGCCAGCTGCGAATTTAAATTGTCACAATCACACGAAACGTGCTTTTACAATTTCAGCTATCCCAACTATTTAAATGTAATTTACGGGCTTTCCAAGATTGAATATGGCATTTTCCTGATCACATGACTGTTGTTGACAAGCTTCAATTTAACTTTACAGTATTACCTGCTGCAAATTTAAATTGCCTCGATCATGTGACGTGCTTTTACAGTTTTAACTTTTCAATGGTTTAAATGTAATTTACATACTGGTCACATGACTGTTGTCGAGAAGTTTCAACTTTACAGTGATGCCAGCTGCAAATTTAAATTGTCACGATCACGTGATGTGCATTTACATATTCGGCTTTTCCAACTGTTTAAATGTAATTTACATAGTTTTCATGGTTAAAAATGACATTTTCCTGGTCACGTGACTGTTGTTGATCAGCTTCAATTTATCTTCACAGTGTTGCCTGCTGCAAATTTAAATTTACACTATCACGTGACGAGCTTTTACAATATTAGCTTTTCGAACTGTTTAAATGTAATTTACAAACTTTTCAAGGATAAAGGCGACATTTTTCGGGTCACATGACTGTTGGCGACAAGTTTCAATTTAACGTTACCAGTAATTTACAGATATTGTCAAATTTTGACGCCGTTTCAGTTCTTCTTCTCTCAGTCCGATTGAAGAAAAAAATTTGGCGCTATAATCACTAATTTTGGCAATTTCGCCTCTTCTTTTCTTCTCTCTTTTAAATGATTTTTTTTAGATATATATTGCATAACAGTTTTTGGAGCAAAAATCCAATAAGTCTGGCGTTTTTCTTTTTTTATTCTGGTAAGAAAAACATTTTTGTAGCGAACATTTTATTGTCACATTTTGTACTCTTTGTGTATTCTTTTCTTCTCTCCTTCCAATTCTTCTTTATTTAATATGGTAAGTACAGTTTTTAGTGCAAAATGTACACTACTTTTGAGGCCTTTTCTTCATTTTTTCTGATCAGTTTTGTCAAATTCTGACATTCATTCCCCTTTTTTTTTCTCTCCTTTTAATTTTCCTTTGTTTCATATAATACTGGACAGTTTTTCTTCTCGATTTTCAATTCTTCTTCTTTTGGCTCGTATAAATACTGTTTGTAATCAGTTAAATCCAGTGAGTATTTACATAATTAAGTAGAATAATAACAATTTGTGACCAACGAAAATATTGCTTTTTGCAATTCAATTTTCTAAGCAAAATATCCAAATTGGCATCGACTGCTGCTCTTCCAATTTCTTCCGGAAGTTCCTACATCAAACGAGACCACATCCAGCGGTTTATTTTTATTAAGTGATTAATTTTGCGAGGAACGACTCGACAAGTAGGGTAATTTCTTTTCCGTTTTTAAGAATTCTAGAAAGGCCACGTGTACAGACGGAATATCACCCTTTTAATTTATCGATAATAGTCATTCATGGGACTTTTAAAAGCTTTCAGGCAGCACACGAGATCCATGCTTAACCGACTTTTCAGGTCATTTCTTGAATATTTTTAACTTTTTTTATCTGGACAAAAAAAAAATATTTAGACATACCTATATGAATGACAGGAAGTGCTAAAGTTTTGTAATGTTATGCTTAGGAATAAAATACAAAAAAAACAATTGAAATAATATTTAATCAGTTCATATAAATTATCTAATTGAGGGTTGTTTTGTCAAGGAGGAGATCTGGAAAACAGTAAAAGATGGAACTTCGCTTAAAGTGGTTTAGATGCTTAACAAGATGTCGTTGGACTAAACACTACTTAAGACACTTTCTAGTTAACTCAGGGAGGTTTCTTGAAGTCCTGAGAAGTGTAGAAAGCTTAAAGTATTTCCAGAAAAGGAAAGGTGACTATTGAGTCTGAAATTTGCCCTTATTATAGTAAAGCTACATTTACCTCAATTATTGTTCCCAACAGCCACCACCCAGATTTTTCTTATCTACGCATCCTAAATTAGAATTTTAGACAAAACTGACATTCTTACTTCTTCTTAATATTTACTGTTTCCATTACCGGTTGTAAATTTATCGTTATAACTTTTTAACTTACTTTTATCGTTATAAACTGATGTGACTAATTTGTATTATTTTTCAGGGGAGGTGATGGACATAATCGCACTAATAAACTCATCAATCAACTTCATCCTTTACTGCACGATGTCCAGACAGTTCCGGGTGACATTTCGTGAAATGTTCAAAGTGAAAGAAATCTCCGGATGGCTGTTATTCAAGGGATCGAATTCAAAAAACGGACAGGACGAGAACGGCGTCGAAACGAAAATGTCGCTGATATAGCTTTCGGGTAGTGTTGAACATGTGGAAAACTTTACCGGGAGATTTACGTTCATACATTTCGTGTTGTAACTTTTCCACTCCAATTTTCGGTTAATGGATGAAGGAAAAGGCCGGAAAATTTGTAGGAAGTGACTGTTGCATTAAGAGAAATATTTCATCTGGCTGGGCGTACAGGGTTAAAGCAATAACGTGTGCTGTTTTGTTTAAATGTGCTCTTTACAGTTTACAGGCAAACATTGTTTTAAGCAAATTGTTACTCTTACACATTTTACACAGCTTGAGTAATAATTTCTCTATGATTATGATTAACATTTTGTAAGAAAATGCCCACATTTTCTGTGTCTTAAATTTAATTATCAGAATTTGTCTTCGTATTGTGACGCTTAAAATATGTTTCTGAAAATGTCACAAGTAAAGCACATGAAATAATAAAATATGTTGATTGTCTGTTGATGCTTTTTATTTATTATTGCTTTTTTGGTTGGTACATACAGAGTGAGTCACTTTTTACTACACCATTTACACATGTAGTTTAGAAAATATCACTTGGATTTTGAAAATATAAGTTGGATTTCAGAATCTATAACTTGTATTTCATTATCGTAAATTTGGTTTTAGAAAACGTAAGTTGTATTTCAGATTTGCCACTTGTATTTCAGAAAAGGTCACATGTATTTTAGAACGCGTTATTTCAATTTCAGATTTTTTTGTGTTTCTATGTGGTTATTAGTTTGTTTTTTTTAATATCACTTTAAGCAAAAAAACCCGCCCATCGAGAGTATTAATTTATATAAAATATACAGGGTGTCCCATAACTATATGACAATCTCTCGAGGGCATACAGGGGAGGTCAAAATAATACGATTTGTTCATATAATTTTTTTTTAAAGTCCCTCTTAAGGGAAATATTGAGCTCCAAAGAACTGCCTTCCAATTAACGTTTTTGGCCGTAACTTTTGAAACACTTTGTATATTGTAATGATTATTGGGTTTAATGTTTTATCGAAAGAGACTATTTGACATGAAAACCAGGTATCTCGTCTTCGAAAGGCAGGAACTAACTGGACCTAAGACACAATTTGCTTAAACTTTGACAGCTGTCCTTATTTTCAGCTGCAAACGCCATTAATGGATACTTTTGAAATTTTTATCGAAAAATTGTACTCTTCGTTTATTTCGATAAAATAAAAGGTTTTCGAGATAAATCGATTTTTCATTGAACTGCTTAAACCACAATGTTATTAAAAATATTCGTTAAACTATTTACTTTTTTTACTTATTTACTTTTTTTGCTCAACTTTAATTTTCCAAATTACAAATGACCATGTCTAAAATCCAACTGCTCTTTTCTATACTACAAGTGACTAATCTGAAATACAAATTGCAATTTCGAAAATCAAATTTATTATTCTAAAATTGAAAGTACCTTTTCTGAAATACAAGTGATATTTTTTAAATCCATCTTATGGTTTCTAAAATTCAGCTGACGCTTTCTAAACTACATGTGTAAATGGTGTAGAAGGCACTTTTAAAAGCAGCTTAATAAGCCCTGTTAAAAGGGTGTCCAAGTCTTTTTAGTAGGATTATTGATTTTTGTTAGACAGAAAGTTGCAATACGATAATGTTGTTTCTCTTGCTTCTACTGCAAAAATTACCTTAGTAAGTGGTTTAGTTTAATGCGTTTTACATATTCAATTTTTAAATTCAATTTTATTGCCGTTGGAACTACACAAATGTATGCAAATCTGATATTAAAATATTCCTGAATCAAAAGTGGTAACCTTCTTAGCAGACCAAACTTTATTATCTAAATCCATCCTTTTGGAAGCGAATATTTTATGTGAATTGATAAAGTAGTATGCCACGAGTTGTAAAGTTCAGGACTTGCAAATGTATCTTAGAAAGAACTTGTTCGAAGAACAAAGAACATCCGATAAGCTCTGCTACCAAAAGTTGTTACACAAACGATTAGTAATAAATGTTTGAATGCATGCAAACGTACAGAAAAACTTTCCAGAAACTCACAGGATAGAAAAGCAACTTTAGACAGCAAATACTATAATTATGGTACCCTTAAGAGAAAAGCAAGAAAACAAATAATGTCTTCAAAAAATCACCAGTAATAAAAACAACAACAAACACATTATAGTCCTGCTTATAAGAGGCATCAAATTTCCAGAGTGTTGGATGATGACTCTCATTTAAATATTCCAAATAATCATTGTTTCAGTCATTGGAGCTTGGAGCAAAACCTGATCACGTAACAATATCTTCAAAATCTTTAATATTTTATCAGAATTTCCACGGTTCCAGCTGATTTTCATTGTTCATAAATTATAGGTAACTTATTAAAGGTCACGTGAACGAAAACTTGTGACTGTTAGCTTTAACCACTTTAGCTTTAAATTTTTACTATAGAATATTGTTTTTTGAAAGCTTCAATTTTGACACAAATTTATTTAGGAAAAATAATTGTTGTTCTGTTTACTATATTTGACAATTGAATTGAAGTGATTCCTCAAGTCGTTCTAAATGCAATAAAACTCTAGTGTGGGGTCAAATGGCATCTGAAGTAAAAAAGCTGTAAAGTGAGCTAAATTCCAATCATTCTTTAATCATACACTTTGTGTTATCATGGATCAACTAATGTAATAATCAAGAAAAACTACAAAAATACAACATTTTTGTTCTATAACTTACATTTTCAATATTTCTATACAACTAAAAAACACAAACTACTATTATGTACTTAACTGATATTTTTCTTTTTAATTAAAGATTTTTGTTATTAGAATTTAATAACTTAATCTATAGCTTAACCTTAACTAACTAACTTAATCTTAACTATCGTTTTCTTGATTACAATTTCACCGGAAGAAGTTTTCAAATGTTGTTCGCATTCAATGTGTGATGTTCTTCAGCATGCTTCTGGTTTCCTTTCAGCAATTATTTTTCCTTTTTCAGCAATCTGCGTGTTAGAAACATTAAAACTACGTTAAATTTGGTTTGGTCATTTACCACCTCAGACTACTCACCTAATTGTGGCAGATGACGTATCCTAAATCCTAATGCTTCCTCCAAAATTCTTCTTGACTTGTCCAGTGTCATCTGGCACCTTCTTGCCCCAACAAAAATCGTTTTTCCTTTGACCCACTGGATGAGAACATCTAAAATCACTAACTTTAAGATTTTCAAAAAAATCGATTTAGCAAATACTTACTTGGTATATAGATCAAGAGATTGTGAGGGCCTTTTGCTCACTCTATTTCTGCTCGTAGAGGCCTTTGTTATTGTTGAGGGTAGCGGGTTGTTATGGGATTTGTACCACCTGCTTCAATTCGTAAATATTGAATCGGATCGGATTAATATATAATTTCAATAATACCCATTTAATACAAAACGAACGACCACCCGTCATTGAAAGTTGTCATTATCAAACTTATTTTTCTTCATGACATTTCCTGTTGCTTTGGAAAGGTTTTTTAGTCCAAGATGGCAGCAGACCCAGTAAAGGAGTTATCTGTTTTGGGAAAAAAATTGTTTTAATGATATAGCTCCACATACTGAGCTAATACATACGTTTACAACAAGATTCAGAAAATTTGGTTGGTTGACTTGGGAGCAGCACCCAGCAGGAAATCAGTGTAAGAAATAAAGGGAGGGCTAGCAGATGCCTTGAACACTTAAGAAAATCCTTTGAGAGCTGGAGATTTCAACCTAGTGCAAGTAGGGTGGAGGTGGCACAATTTTGACAGAACTCTATCTTTTAAACAGCACGTTACTAAGACTGCCTCAAAATAAGAAATAACATCATACAAAAACTAGCAATCTACACAATTAGATCTAGACACCACCCTCTAACGATACGTACTTGTCAGAAAGTACAACAAGATCGTATTATGTTTAATTACAGATTCTCTACTTGATGCAATTCACATTTTTTTAGTAGAACTGCTTATCTCTACAAGTGGGTAAAATCTAAAACTCTGTAGCTGTCAAAATCTTCAAGTTACGAGCTGTCAAAGTAACCACTACTGTCTTAAAATTAGTCTCATGTTCTCTATGCAATAACTTCCTAATTTGCAGCATTTGATGTAGCACTATCAAATGGGATTTGAAGAGAATTTTATGGACTACACAGTGGTAAATTCTAGAACTCTGTGGCTATCAAAATCTTCAAGTTACGAGCTGTCAAAGTAACCACTACTGTCTTAAAATTAGTCTCATGTTCTCTATGCAATAACTTACTAATTTGCAGCATTTGATGTAGCACTATCAAATGGGATTTGAAGAGAATTTTATGGACTACACAGTGGTAAATTCTAGAACACTGTGGCTGTCAAAATCTTCAAGTTACGAGCTGTCAAAGTAACCACTACTGTCTTAAAATTAGTTTTGTGTGTGACATTATCAGGATATTCACAAATTTACAATCTATTACACTCGGTAGTAATAGGTGACAAAATAGGTACAACTATTGTTTAAATCTCTATTTTGACCTCCAAGCATCTTGGAATATTCTATAAATAAAACAACATTACATAAGTATTCATAATTTTATTTGAATTGTGGTTTTAAAACATAATTTCTTGTTAATATAATTTCGTAGTTATTTGGTAAATTTGGTGTGGTGTTCTGTAAATCCTAATTGTATTTTACATTGTCCGATACTAAACATCTTTTTTTGTATAGATATGAACCAATTTATTTACAAATAAACAGATGCGTTCCGGTTCTTGAGTAGTATTCGAATAAAATTACAATACTCGCAAGGACAGTAAACACACACTATTCTAACAGCGATGGATGTTAAATTTTCACGATAAAGCGCATATTTGGGGGTTGTTTAGATATTTTTTTGGGGTTATTACGTTTTCTTCTAAGATCTAAACATTTATTAATTAGTGGATCAGTCAAAAAGTGAAAATTGTAGGTGTTTTTGCTCCGAAAACTTCCAAACTTGTACTAGTAGAGATTCAATTCAAGTTCAATTTTTGATTGATCACCAATTTTTAGTGTTAAATGGGCGAATTTTAATAAAATGTATCAATACTTTAGCTTAATTTTTTTCTCTCTAATAATTGTTGTAACGTTTGAAACTTTGATGTGAAAAGCCCTTTAGCAGTTGCATTAAAAGTCTGGTAGCAAAATAGTTTTATTAAAATTCGCAGTATAATGACATAAACATCATATTGAATCCACTTCACTTTTAAGCAAAATTGAATCACTCCGTAAGTATCCATTTATTCAAACTTGTAAGAAAGCCACCAATGGAGTGGATTCAAAATCATCAGTAAGGTTATATTGTTGTTGGTAACATTTAGATCATAATATGTTGATTATAATTAACAATTTTAAGCAGTTTTGTTAGTATTTTTGTTGAACATGTAGTAGAAACCAGAAAGTTTGAAATTTAAATACTTGAATATAATTTTGCTGCATTGGATATAAAAATATATTACTGATACTTCCGAAATTATTTAAAACATATTTTTTTGTAATATTCAGTGACTTCTGGAATGGTTTGAAAATATTTTTGAGAACTTTTAGTGTAATTCAGAATATTTATGGTCCTTAATTACTATAAAAGAGTAAATAATAAATTGGTTAGTAGCAGAGCTTAGGAACAATATTTGCATAATTAAAAATGTTTGAAAACGTTCAGATCTAAAACGACTAAAAAAGATTTTAGCACTCTGCCACTAAAAACCAATAAATAGTTTAATACAAATTTGTAAAAAAATTCAAAAAACATTATTTTGTCAATCTGGATTGAATGAAGTAAGTTAAGTAAACTCTTTTTAATTAGATCATTTCATGCAGTTATTTTGAGCAATAATTACTACTGCAGTTTTTTCAGATTTTTCGTACTAAAAAAATACTAAACCCTCTCATCCAGTACTTAAAATTTTTGGTTTTGATGATGTATATTGTGCGTTTTTAAAATCAAATTACGTTCTAACGAGATCAAAAGGCACTGATTGTGCGTGCTAAAAAAATCTCTGGATTAGTCAAACTCCAGAAAACTTAGATTATATTTTAGTTAACTAGAAGGTTTTAGTAACTAATTAGAATTTGGCGGGCTTACATTGTGCGTTTAAATGCCGTTTTATAAAGTTATGCTACACTACCCACTGTTTGATAAAATGACGTTTTTGTTGTTCCAGCCTAGGCGCTTACAAAACCCGCTTTAGCAAAATTTGTAAACAGAATATTAACCAAACGGTATGGATTATGATCATAAAATTAGGTTATAATTATGACCCTAAAGCAATACAAACGGGTAGGAAAAAGACTGGCCAGTTCATTATGTACAAAAACCCCGTCGGTACCACCGAAGGATCCTGGTGTAATCTTACAGTTTGCCACGACAAAGTCCCCAATTATTATCACAGCACTTGTTTCGACTGTACATAGTACAGAAATGTCATTTGTCATTTGCAAGCTATAAGATTTAGTAAAATGTTTTATGACATGCGATAATGGGCTGGGCTGGTTGCTAAAGATTTTGTAGGTTTAAGGCTGATTTTAGCACTCTGACTGATATTAAAAGTTGTTTTTTCAATACTGATGAGGTAGCTTTTTGAGGCTGTCCTAGTATAAGAAGATGTAGCTCTTAACATGGTTCAGAAATTTATTTAAGTGGGTAGGCGCTTAAATTATTAAAATGTCTTTGCTGTTTAAATGAAACGTAATATCATCATGATTTAGAAAAAACTGAGCTTCAGTGTTTGATCCCGGCACTATAAACGAGTAAACAAACTAATTTCAAGATTTCCTTTTGTTCATATATCCGCAATAAAAACACAGCCATAGTTAAACAGAAAATACTCATTTGTTGGTGTATGCTTAATTCAAAATTGCCAGTACTTAAGGAATCATTCAGGCTCCCCAAAAGAATAACATTCCTTAAGTAATTTAAATGACTTAATGAAGCCCTTGTAACAATTGTTTTAGCCCCTATTACTTGGGTTCATTAATAATTATATTTACACTATTTACAAAGCAACTTGAGTAAAAGCTACAATTTTAACAAGCCAGGAAACTGTTACTGAAAATTATTTTTAACAGTTTCTGGTTTGTGTATGATTTGCCTAATATAAAACCTTGAATTTCACATTAGAGAAATGTTTGAAATGAGTATTTTCTTTATCTGTAACAATTTACATATAATTTAGTTAACGACACTTCTTTTAAGTTGAAGCTACATAAAACAGTGGACAAAAGGAAAACTTAATTAGAGTCATTTATACTAAGTGGCTCAAAGCAGTGGAGCCTAAGTTAAAAAAGAGATTTTTACCTTTAATATTTAATGCTAAAACTACAAAGTATCACCTTCGGGCACCCGCTTTTTTAACGGAAATGCAATCCAACTACACTAACCGTACCCAAAACAGTCCAGTTGAGTTGCTTCCGTAGTTAAAGTTTGCAAAATGTCACTTTGTTAGTTTTAACATTAAATTAATTATGCTTGTTTTTCTTAATCACTCCTAATTTGAAGCATCCTGTATATGTTCCTACTGGCTAAAGTAAACGTACTGTATACAGTTATTTAACTCGAATGCTGTTTAGGTTTCATTATTCTCGTAGATTAGTCAACCTACTAAACTAAGTTTTAACCTCGTGTTTTTAGGTTTTTTAGTGAAATTACTAAATTTTGAGCCTTTGTGGAAGTAATGTCGTTTAAGGGTTGTTACACGAACAGAATATACTATAATAGCTCTCAACCAAATCGTAATATTTTCTTGTGAAAAATCACTTTTCTGGTCAAACTTATTCAATTAGTTGAGTATTGATTCGATTATATTTTTTATTCACTAATTGTAGTGATGGACTTTCGTGCGTTTCCCAGTACAAAAGTCTACACCGTGACATCCCTTGACTAACAAATTATGCTAATGTATAAAACGTGAGACTTGCAGGAAGGATCAAAAGTCAGATCAGGCTTAAATCTTAAATTACCTACACTTATTATATTATGTTTCTTGCTTAACAGAGACATAGCCATTAGTCGGATTTTAAACTAACTTTTTTGGATAATATAATATTTAGTTGTATTCGTTTCTCTTGACTATTTACCCCTAAAAACAGTTAATTGATATTAAGGCACAAATACGAATAGATTCACATGAAGCAGATTTTGATAATAGTTTTCAGTTTTAAATTGTGTGTATAAAAGTGACATTAAAACTTAATGCAATAGAGCTTAATTAACAATTTAATAAACACATTTTATATATTATTATGTCAGTTAGTTTTTGATAAACATCTTTTTAGCTAAGCTTTATACTTGTCATAAAATTTGTAATACTTTTGTCTATAGAATTATGTTCTTTTTGGATTATTATGAAATTCAAAATGGAAACTTGAATAACTGTGTTATAACATAAGATATCCATCTTCAGTAAACCCAAAAGAATCTATGTTGGTGTGCAAATTATTAGATTCTTGATTAGAATAAAAGAAGAATCTTATATTGTCCAGTTTTTGACCTTAGTGTATCGTTCTGAAAATTTGACGTGCTTAGCTAATGGGGGAAAAAACTTTACTTTGCCACTTTTTCGGAAATTTTTCATCCAAAAACCAATCAATAACAATGTAAAGCAATTTTGTGTCATTTTTTTAGAGCAAGTATTTTCTATCAAAAAAATGTAAGTACATTACTTTGTACTATGTATCTTTCAACAATAGAAAATTAAATTCAAATTACTCAAATTAAGTTGCTAACTAATACACTTTTTCCGGTTACTTTTGGTGTTGTAACATGGCTATATCAACTGTTAAGTAATTTGTACGATTTCAATATTAAATTAATAAGAAGTTTAGATGCCCATCAAACTCGTCTTGATAGACACTGAAAAATTAAGCCAAAAGCTCTTACACAAAATTGTTATAGATCTTCTTATTAATTTAATTTGTGATTATTGTTGCAAATTGAAAACTTACTTAAGCTAAACAGTGTTGAAGTTTTCATGTCAACTTACATATCCATCACTCTAACTTTGAACAAATGCTTAATAGAAATGCACCATTTTGGACTTAAACACTGCGTAATCTATACCAATCCAATACAAATTACGTTAATCCTAAATTGGTGACATTTTCTGTAGTGCTTTTTTTAAAATTTTACAATAAGGAATATTAAAACAGCTATTTTGTTATCTTAACTGTGCGCCCGGGCAAAAAGTTGTGCGTTTCGTTTTTTTTCAGCTTTTTGTGCTTTAGAATATCGTTACCCAGCTTCAACGTCATTTACTTATATAGACCATGTGCTCTTACCATTATTAGTAAAAAAATTCAGCTTTTTTATTCACTTTTAGACTTTAAATTAACTTCTAATGTTCCCAATTACTTGTTATTAGTCACATACACGTCTAATCTAATCACACTAAATCAGTAACAGCTATAGTGTAGAAAAAGCTTAACACACAGAAGATTATTGCCTATTATTTAGATCTTAAGTACTACGCCAATATAGTTTATGCGATGGTATATTATTAAGGTTGATGTTATACGTGTTTCATCTTAAATCACTAGTATAAAAAGACATTTATATTATGGTTTAGTCAAAATATATTTTGTTTATTATACACTTAGTCCTACGTAAGTTTGTAACGAGTGTGACCACCTTATTAAAGGTATTTGCGGTGTTTTTTTTTGTAAAACTAATCTTAAAGGCAAAAAGTGATTACTTTTCCTAAATTAAATAATCCATGGGTTGGTGGTTCTAGTTAAATTTTTAAAGATAAAACAACACTGATGTAGCTTTGAAGGTTTGTCTAGGAATTGAGTCAAATGTGGAAATGTTGGGGCTTAAGCAAGAACATCATTTTAGACATTTTTTTTGATATTTAACACAGAAAAAATAATATTTTGAGACAAAAGTTCTTGGCGAAGGCCTTCAAACCAAAAAGAATAACAACAATTCAGTTAAATTTCAGTACTCATCCGTTTTTTGAGTTACTAGAAAACTAAACAAGTTAATATACTTAAATCTTTAAAGAATACGTTTTAAGCAAAATGTACGAATATTACTTTTCTGAAAAAACCAAAATACAAGAGTGTTAGCAAAGTTTATTTCTTCTTGGTTACAACTTTTACAAAGATCTTTTAGTTGCGCAAAGTTGTCGTTCACCATTTCCTTTTTTTTTAACTTAAGTTTTACAGTTTTAGTTTAACTTTAATCTGAAGTTTAAACTTTTGAATCTGTGAAACTAAAATTCAGTTTTTTGTGTTGAATAGTACGTCTCTGTTTCAACTAATTTGATTAAAAGATGTTTCTTTTACTTCCTTGACAACTTTTTTCTGAAAGATACCAAGATAGGTTTTATTAACTTTTTTTTTAAATTTTTTATGGCATTAATTGCCTTTTTTTCTGCATTGACAATAATGCATGTTCTATACCCAATTCGTGTTCGAGAAAACGACGTTGTCATAAAAGTAATCCATAATAATATAACAACTTGAAGCATTTTTTCATTGCCATCCAAAAATTGGGACCTAAGTAGATTATAAAATTAGTTTTTAGGCTCAAACTTATATATGGATATTCTGAAAAAAAAACAGAATAGCATCACTGTATATGCCCTGCTTGAACGACATATCCAGAGATGATACCTTTTGAGGGAAGGTCTAAATAAATGAAAAAAATAGTTCTCAATCTTCTACAACAAGTCTCTTGATATTTTGGTGTTTCATAATGCTTTCTAAGTAGAGAAATAGGAACACTGTTGTTTACTGCTACTCAGTTAGAATTCATTTGTATTTTGTTCACCTAAAATGGCATTATTTATAAAGTTAACTGTCCTAAAACAGTGAATAATGTAAAAACTTTATTGGGTTTTAAAAATTCCATTCAGATTAGAAGAAATTTTGCTTTTGCAATATTATTTTAGTTTTTGTAAAAATGGAAGTGATCAGCAAAAATTTCGCTCCATGGAGCGAACAGAGCTTTTTTGACGTCACGATGACGTAATTTGGGCAAACCATAATTTGATCAATTGTCAAATTACGTCATTGTGACGTCAAAAACGCTCTGCTCGCTCCATGGAGCTTGAAAACGAATGCGGCCCTAAAGTTCTTAGACAACTACTGCCACCAAACAACAAACTTATTAAAACTAGAGTTTGTGTGGTGAAATTCCAAATTACCTTATTGCAATCAGTTTCTTTAGAATTTCACTTTTACCAAAAAAAGCATGGATGTGACAGGATGGATTGAGAAATGGTACGGGTTTCCAAACCCACCAACTGTCGAAAAAATATCAAAATTACTTACTACACTTTTACCAGCAAGTGAGTCTCTCTCTTGTTGATACAGTTTAACTAAAAACATACACTTGCCATATTTATGTGAAATTATAAAAATATAATGTATTAGTAAAAAATGGACTTAAAATGTACATCTTTTAGGGACTTTTGGACAATATCAACAATCTTAGTCATAGTGCAAAAGCATGATTTTCTAATCCCGCAATTGTATTTTGTGATTTTTCAGTCAGATAATAAGAATGTTCCAAAAGATGTTGTCAATTTTTTCATAAAAAAGTTGTCTGGAAGAAGTAAAGATGCAGAGACGACTTATTGGATATTCTTTAGTTATTGCATAATCTGCATTGTTGTAAAATTTTATTTTTCTCTTACTATTACTCGTTTTTGAAGTTTTCAAAACAATAAAATGTCACAACGATTATCTTCCTTCTGAAATGATAAGTTTATGTTACAAAAACGATTTTAAGACTTAAAATGACGATTTTGCTTAAGTACGAAACGAATACCACATCAATTTTCTGTAGCCACATTAACTTCAATTTAGCACTAAAACAGTATTTAATGTAAGTAATGATATATGTTATTAAGAGGAATATACGAACTTTAAAACTGATGAAAAAGAATATTTTTATCACACTAGTCTAGGCACCCTACTTATTTTGGTGTTTGTATTAATATCAATATTTTTTCTGGAACATGTTTGTCTTAATAGTTGTATAGAGAAAACGTTTAAATCACATTACTATTCAAACACTTAATTTACAACATTTGAAAGAATTGTCTACTTATTTCATAAAGTTCACTAGCGCAAGCTTATTTAGTCCTAGTTTCAATATTAGTTTTCTTAAACTTACTTTATATCTAATTTTGATTTTTGATGCAAAATGGATAAAAAAGCTGAACTTTCATTAAACTTCTTTGGATTTTGTGCACATGGCAATAAGTCTTTATCCCCCATATACGTACTTTTGTTAACAGTATCTATTAAGACGAGCAGCATGTTAAGAATAGCATTATTAGTTATATCTAAGACCTGATAGGTTACCTGATTTTAACATTGAATAAAGGAAGGGATATTTTTAGCATATTTCAATCTTCTCTGTTCTCCTTACAATTTTAAATGCGTTTTTTAATGCTGGCTACTTTAATACAACTCTTCGACTTGTCTAGCACTTTCAGTACCACCAGGAACAAAATTATAGTACTACTGATATGTTCTGCGATTTGCCTCCCTTTATTCAATTTTAGAGCAACATATATTTCTCAACTTCCTGAGTTTGTAGGACTAGAGCAAATACAAATATGTAACAAGTCTTAACTGCAAGTTTCAGTTAGCAAAAATTGTTTAATGTTTATGCAGTTAAAACTCGTTAACGATGACAATAGGTGCCACGTCAATACACTTGAGGTTTAAGTAGATTAGCTTAACAACTAACACATTACAAGATTTTTTTGGTGGTTGCTAAATTACAAACCAAGCTGGTAATCCATATCTTGTTCCGAATTTAGCAACCTTTTTTTTGTGGAATTTTAAAGGTCAAATTGTTCTTAGAATGTTTGGTTATTAAAAACATTATTATTGCTCAATGAAATCACGAAACTTTTAAGTTGCTTAAAGTCCGTAATTCTTTGGTTTCACCTCTTAACGAGTTAGTGTAACTTAATCTTAAAACTATATTCACTCAGCGGTTCAGCTACCATAAATTTTGTTTGTTTTTTACTTTTTATCTCTCTCAGTTTTATTTAGAGTTATAAAACTGGGTTAATTGTCTCAGACATCAAATATTTTACTGGTAGAGATAAAAAAGAATCCAGCTTTAGGCCAAAATGATTTAAATTAATCTAAAAAAACTTCTGTATATCAAAATCCTGCCTCTGTAGTAAACAACCTTCTGAACGAAAGTCAAATAGCAACACCTTTGAGAAAACTTCTATTCTTTGAGATATTGTCAAATTCTTGCCTTACCAAAAAAAATAAAAAATAACAGTAACAGTTTTTGGTGCCTTTCTGGATGACATAGAATATAATATCACTCTACAGTGAGTTTTAGTTTATGTTTTACAATAAAGACAAAAATCCACAGTTTAATAGACATAGACACAATGTGTACATTCAGTTTTATCCTATATAAGCGTATATTTATGATGCAAGTCGTCTATTTTTCTCTTCTGTTGCTTTTAAAGCACATTGATAAACAAATTATCATGTGTGGTAATCTTCAAAATTTTCGTGTCACATCTTACACTAAATCTACTAAAGTTACAATATGTATATCAAGTAATTATACTGAAGTGGAGCCAGATTTAAGAAAAATTGCATTAAAACTTGTATAAATTTCCAAATTGGCTTTTTTGTTTTAGAAATCCATTTTTCTGTTTGTAACTGTTGACAAAGTCATTGAATATAATACTTTTCGTTTTTAAACTGTTGTTTCTGTTAATTTCTACAGCTTCCTTTATCCCTTTATGAACTGGTCAAAGAGATTGAAGATACGTTTATTAGATTTTATACAACTTCATTTTACTATTATATTGATGTGTATGTATTGTAAAATTGGAAGGGAATGTTAAAATAATCAATTTTACTGAACATACTACATAAACATTATGTCATCTAATGACAATTTAAGATACTCAGGTTAAGGAAGATAGACGGTAATTATTATTCGAGTGTGCTTATGTCTTTCCATTGTTTTATGTCAGTAAAATAAAGTTGTATAAAATCTAATAAAAGTATCTTCAATCTCTTTGACCAGTTCATGAAGGGATAAAGGAAGCTGTAGAAATTAACAGTTTCTTGTTATAAACCTTGAATAACATTAATCTATTGTTATCCTGGTTACTAAAGTTTTGATATTAAAAATGTAACAATCACAAACAAGTTTTAACGCAGTTGTCCTTAAGTTTTGACTTTTAACCTTTCCTGCAACTTAAAAATAGCGTTATAACAAAATTTTAAATCGATATATCAAACTAGAATACTTATTTGTCCGAGTTTTAGTGCGAATTTTGTGCGTTATTTTAGATTTTTTAGAATTTGTTCCATATTGAATAGATGCTGTTCAAACTTTAATATCAAACTTTTTGAGATTATAATATTGTCTATTTACTTTTCCTAGAAGCATTTTAGATAAGTGGAAGAACGTTCCAATCAGTCGAGTTGGTTGGAACGTTACAAGAACTGAAATCAGTAGGAATGTCTTGATTAGCAAAATTTAAAAAAAATTCATGATTATATGCAATAAGTAATGTAACTTTTTCATTTAATACACTCTACAAGGTGATTACAATTGTAAATGTGTAGGAAGTATAAATTATGTATGAGTTGTTCTATAACAAAAGATTTGAGAATTTTGAACCATTAGCCATTTAAGTAAATTTAAAACCAAAAATGGCAGAAGTTCTCTATAATCATCCTCATCAATAACAAATTAACACGACAATGCATTGAACGAATCAAATGGTTGATTATCTTCTTCTGCAGAATATACGTCTACTGCTTCTGCAATTAATTTATCAGAAGATTTATGGAGTTTTCCACCGTTTTGATTCGATGTGGCTGAGGACTGTCGTTCATTAATTTGTTGCAAGCAACAATTTCTCAAACTCTAAAAATTCATTACATTGTAAAATTTGATTTAACTACTTCCTTACTGAAGATGTTCATATAAGATGGCAGAATGTGCGTTTAAAGTGGTTTCTCTTTATGTTGAATTACTTTACACCAATGCTCACAAAACCGTTGAAAATTGTACCAAAAGTTGTCAACCCATCTGTGAAAATAATTTGAAATACAAACAACTCATTAAATTGTTTATAAATTTTTTAATATTCAGTTCAAAACCCTTAATGTGTGTGATTTCTGTGATATATTTGAAAAAAGCTTGATGATCAGTAGGTCTTGCCAATGTCAAATAAAATGATAATAAATAAACTGTCTGGAACTTTTTTGTTTTTTGCGTAAATGATGCTAAAAAAAACAAAACAAAATAAACAAAACAAACAAAATCTTTATTTAAGAATTGAGCTCATTAAACATAAAAGATGCAGTAATGAAGCTAAAATATCAAATAAATAATTGCACAAATCAAAATAACAAATTAAATGTAGCACCTAATTAATAAATACAGTCTTGATAGTGTTTAATAAATTTTCTTTCAAATGTCAATAGCGTTCAAATTATCCAGATTGACGTTAATAATGCTTTAACTCAAGTGAATTCATTCTGACAATAGAAACTTTTTTTTCTAACTTATCGTATAATCGCGTAAATACTTAAAACTACAAGTTTAGGAAAATATTACTCACTATAAACTCTTCCGAATAATAAAATAAAAATTTTTGGTGGTCTAACTCTTGTCTACTAAATCATTAGAATGTACAAAATTTTAGAAAAAAAATAAAGTGTTAACTGAAACAATATAATAACAGAAAAGCAAAGATGACAATCAATTGGCATGTAGTTGCTGCTCCATCAGGCACTTAAATAATATATCTTACAAAATGTATCAAAACTTTTTCAAAAATAAATTATACATATTAGGTGTCACCCAGAAGAACGCACAATACTCCAACAGATGTCGATGTACCAAAATCTTCATAAAATTGATTACTGTTAACTAACCGAAGAAGCCGCAAGCAGAAATAAGTATTTCTGCTCCATCAAATTCAGAGAACAGTTCTCAGTAATCAATAAGTACACCCAACAAGGGTACATTCAAAATATTTTACGGAAGCAAATTCTCTTCGTTACATCTGTTTATATGTCTCACGAAGTGATATTGGTTCTTGCAAATCATTGAGTGATTCTTCGAGAAGTTAAAGAAGCAGAAAGACTGATATACAGATATAAAGTCTGCATAGCTAGGGTTAAAATGTTTCTGCCTTATTAAACAGTAAGAATGTTTCCATTCACATGAACCAATAAAACACAACATAAACGGGAGTAACGTTAGATTGAATTTACTTACAAACTACCATAAATTACCCTTGTATGTATAATCGTTTAATAAAAACTGGTGATACACGCCTTATGAAACAGCAGGAGAGCTAATGCCGCTAGACTGTCATCCTTGGAGTTTTATCACTTCACACAAACGGTCCCGTTATCCATACGTACCCGTACTATCACGTTAAAAAGTTTTTAAATCTAATTTTACATCAATTAGTTGTAAACGGGAAATATGCTTATGCTTATATTTTACGATTTATAAAGGATGAGCAGCTTGTACAAGACAAACTTTTAAATCCTTAGCCAAATGGGAAATATCTACAATAGAATCTACCATTTCCTGGACCGCGCTTACCAAAGGAAATTGGACAGCCGCTTGTTTAGTTTTATTGACGCTGGTAGCTAAAGCATCTGATAAAGCATTAGAACAACTCAAAGCTCGTTCTTTAATATGTTTGCTAGAGATGTTTCTGTGAACTGTGTCGCCTATGTGAACGAGTTTATGAGCGCTGAGTACTACAAATTTACCGTGAGCCAGAAATATTTTTGGTGGTTGATTACGTTCGACTGTATTCAAAAATGCATCAATGGCGTGTGTTAAATTGGTGTGATGTGTTACAATTTGAGCTGAGAAGAATTTTAGTAGTTGTTTGTCGTCGTGAGGTAGCTCACCCTCGAAACTTGCGTCATCCGCGTGTTTAACGCAATTTTCGAAACCTTTTTTCAAGCCTTTAGGGAGCTCGTTAAGAATCATATTGTTTTGTTTTGAAACGTTTTCTTTTGAATCGAAACTAACGTAGTCGTACTCTTCCGTCCAGTCTGTGGTAGTACCAGCTGATTGATCTTTTTTAAATAACAGAGTTGCATTACCTTGAATGAACGAAGCGATTTGTCGTACGTCTTCGGTTAGAGCTCTGGCGCAAGCCACCAGATGCTCTAACTCGTCGGGTTTGCAAGTTTTATCGGGAGTTTCCGGTCTAGCTAATTGAGACAACGACCACTGATGTTTTTCCAAAGCCTCTGAAGCCCCTTGGACTAAACTGTCCGATTTTCTTAGGGCTGAAACTAAAGGTGTCAACTTAACTACCAAATTTTTGTCAGAGGCTTTGGCAGCGTTTCCTAAAGCACCTTCACCAAACTGAGCTAGGTCGTGCAGGGAAGTTCGTAACCTGGTGACAGCCAACTTAATATCCATTCTGTTCGTCTCCAATTTCTCTCGGGTTCTCCAATTTGGACTGACGAATCCTAGCAGTTTGGAGGTGGCGCCCAACGTGTCAGTCTCTAACCTCTCCAAAGTTTCAAGTGCTGAGCTTAACTCCAAAGGTAATTCCTTGAGAGTCTGTTGGGATAGAGGAACATCGTAATTAGCGTGCGGAGGTGGTACACGGTTGTGCGGTCTAGGAACGTCGTAGTCCGGCATGTTGGCCAGACTGCTTCGATTTGATGAACTGAACGAATGAGAATCGGCCGTCAAAGAACTGGCCGAACTCGATGGCGTTAATGGAGGGTTAGTGAGGAGGGAACGGGGCACATCGTAGGCGTCCCCCGATTCTCGACTTATCGGAGAGACGCAAGATGGCGCAGGCGAACACCTGGGGCAGTTTCGAAAGCTTTCATTACCAACTGGAACGGCTCTAGGTGGGACGTCGTAGTTGCCCTGGTCCCGTGGACTGATTCCTGGACTAAGTCCTGGTACCGGGATTGGAGAACACCTCGGTGGAGGCATATCGTATAAGTAGACATCGTTGAATTTTTTGGGGGTGATTACCTAAAATCATTAACATATTAAAATGATGTTAATTAGGGCATTAAAACGCGGTTTTATAATATGTGGAGACAATAATGTTGTCTAGAAAAACTCTTTGGGAGAAACTGAACAAGACTTTGCAAAGAAGCTTTTAGTAAACAGCAGCTGCATATTTATAGCTTACAAGAATATGTAGTTTGTACAATGCAAATCGTGACTTAAGTTTTGATCTTCACTTAAATGAAAAGAATTTTAGATACAAGTAGAAAAAATCCTCGGATGATATACGATCTTCCATGTTTTTCATATTTCTTTCTTATTTTTTTTTGTTCTCTGTTCTTGTTCTAATACAATATTTGATTTATGTATGTACAAAACAATGTTAATAGCGGTTATACAAGTTTACAAACCTTTGCAAAACCATACGAATGTGATTTTTTAAAGAAATTATCCACTATTTTTCTATTGAGCAGTAAATGTCAAAATATCAAATATTTTGGTTAAAACAAAACAAATAGTCTATTACAGTACCATGAAAATTTTAATGGGTTCTTTGGGTTTTACTAAAAAATACTTATGTGTCAAATAATACAAAGCAAAAAACGCTTTGTATTTTTTTATTTTTTAAAAGTGATACTAACTTATGTGTCCCATTAATGTTTTACAAACAGGTATATTTAAAAAGTATTATTTTTCTAATAATTAAACTTTGATTCAGTATATTTGAATGAAAATATAGTGATTAATGTTACTCTCTACTTCTATAAACGTTATATTTAAGCATCCTTTTACAAAGTTGGATCAACGCCAAATCTAAACAGGTAAAGTTGACTTTATAAAAATTTGACCCTAACTATTTTTAAAGTATTAATGAGTGTAGTGATTAAAATGCTGTGAACCACTAAATAACAAGTTAATAAATTGAGTATTCACATTTTTCGTAACAGTTGTTCATCACTACATGTAAAAATAAAAATCATTACTAAATCTGCTTTTTTACTGGTGAATAATACAAATCCAGAATATTGCCATAATTATTGTTCTGATCGATGCAAAAAACGTTGAGAATTTGCTCAAAAAGTTTGGTAACTTTAAAAGTCCTGAAAAAGGTCAAATATATTGAATTTCAAATCCACTAAAAATAGTACAGTCATGCCCAAATTGCTTTTAGAAGATCAACCAAAGATGTTGCTGTTTTTAAGTTTGCAAGTGTATTATTCACGCACTTTTTACTTTATATGTCCAAAAACCTACCAAACAGAATGCCTATTCGTTTAGTTATTGTATGTAATTTGTGGTAAAAACCTAGTCATGCCGGTTCTAAAAGTACGTCATTTTTTAGTTGTCCTTACCTAGAATTATCACAAATTTTCCATTTGATGACCTAATGTTCGGAAAATCCGTGTTAGAACATTTTTTATTCCAGATTCCTAGTTTCTGTTATCTTTGTATAGTTAAAATAATAATAATAGATTTAAGATTTTAAACTTTCCAGACAGCAGGTTTCTTATCTTTCGTTTTAAGTGTAATTTCGTTTCCCTTAATTATAAAGTTTTGTGATAAACCTTTTATAATTGCTGTATTTAGGAACGTCTATAAAAATAATTTTACGACATATTTTATCGTCTCATAAGAGCCACATAAAACTATACATATAGCATATAAAAGCTTAAACTACTGATTATTGAATATTAGGGCTATAACTACTACATTGATATGTTTAAGTTATTTGATGAATGTCTTTCTTATTAAGTTTTTACGTAAAAAAAGTTATTTCTTTGTCTTTCTCCATCTGGTTAATTTCCTCGAATAAAACTTGAAACACCCTATATACAAATAGGAAATTTGCAACCTGCATGCCAGATGTGATCTAAATGGATGACGTCAGTGACGTCAAAACATTACTACACCATTTCCAAATGTAGTTCAGAATAATCCAAGTCAGATTCAGAAAGGTCAAGAATAAGGAACTGCAATTCAGAAACCATCAAGTGCAATTCGGAAAAAATCTATTTAAATTCAGAAACCGTCAAATGAAATTCAGAACATTCAAAGACAATTCCATAAAATACATTATCTGTGGATAAAATTACCAAAGCCGAAATTGCCTATTCTGAATTACTCTTGACATTTTCTGAATTACAATTAACTATTCTAAATTACCCTTGACTCGTTATGAATTACAGTTAGAAATGGTCTAGAAAAACCAGTTCTGACTGCAATGAAACCAATTCGTTCGCTCTCTTATTTTAATTTTTCATGAAGAACAAGAAAAAAGTAAAAAGATCCCTCAAAACTAATAGATTTTTAGTAATAAAAAATTTGGAATAATAATTGGTTATTTTTGTATAGTCAAGCAATTTAAATAAATAATATTTTAGCATATTAATTCAAATACCCCATCAATTATGAGGTTTAAACAGGTACGAACATCAATTGACTGCAAGCAGCATACCATACGCACTTTGAGCACTGCTACCAGTGTTACAACACCCTATTAACACACCATAAAATTTATATTATTATAGCTTAACGTTTAAAGACATGGTGATTAAAAGTAATGGGGACGTGTTAAGTTTTTCGTTGTTTTCGAATTCCATCTGAAAATAACTCTACTGTTCTAAACTCAGAACACTTCGAAATCCAACTCTTCATATACAAAATATAGATCTCCCCCAATCAATCTAAATAGTCCATCCGGATCTCTTAATACATATGCGCACATTAACATAACATACACTTTTTTTGTTTTGGAACAGATCTGTTTTTAACAAAGCAATTCATCAATGCTGACGTTTGAAAACCCGGTGCTGATCTGTAATTTAAATGCGACAACTTCGAGGCTAAACATCCTAGAGTGAAACCGGACTTTCGACAGACCTATTACTAGTTGTCGCATAATAACATGTCGAGATGGATCGAACATCAATTTTAAGTTGTGGGGTCTGCTTTAGAGCTGTTCAACACGTTATTAATGGATATTAGAGTAGGTGTGCATTTACTAATAAGTGTGTTCCGTGGATTGTTGTTGTATAAAAATAAAATGGCTATATGATATCAGTTGTTACATCATTTCTAGATTGCAGAAATAACATTCAATTTTTAAGTAATTATTTATAGATCTCATTAAAATCTTCCGAGAAACCTTTGTTGCCTTGAAAGAACTCGACTGATGAGGTTTTGCATCATACCTGAATGATTTTTTCAGTATTATGAAAGATTACTCAATTGCTATGATATCTTTGATTCCAACTGAAAATTGAAGGATAAGCATAACATCAAATACATGGTCACTGAGATATAATTACCGTTTTCCTCTATAAATAATATTATGCAATTACGATTACATTTGCAGTTAAAAAGAGCATATTTTCTGACCGGTTTTATTATTGAATACTTGTTAATCTTATTACATCTTGGTGTTAAAGTCACCTTACTATTTTGGAAGGCAGAAGGTTCTGGAATGAGTACTTACTCGACAAATTATACCAAAATGCCGAAATAACATTTTGTATTATTGCATAAAAGTAATATGAGCACAATTGGAAAATTTACTGTAATAGAGCTTTAATTAACAACCAAAGTTAAGCTTTGAGATAATTCACTGCTTGTAAAAACGATGAAAAGAAAACTATCCAAAAATGTCTTAAAAATACCTTCTTCAAGGCTAGTCATCCTGTGACAAGTTCCTTGGGGCATGGTTCAAAGAGAAAGTTCAAAATCTAAAACTTTTCATTAGTAAAATGTTCTTGAGATCTGTAAGAGTAGTATCATGGTTGTACTGTAATGTCGTGGAGTTCTTTACTAATCTGGAAAAGTTAGTACAGTAAATTGCCAAAATTAAGGTAATAAAAAAATTGTTTTCTTGCTCTGGTATATGTACGAATATTTGCTCAGAATGTGCCAAAAAAAATAGAAACTAATATGAAAATATACGTTTTTGCCAAACGCCCAACAGAAACTAAACATTATGGTTACTGCAACATTCTGGTTCACCAGGTTTTTTAAGGTTCTCTTTGGCTTCCACAATTTGTATTTTTTGAATTGTGTTTTAAGACTCAAAAATTGTTTCTCAGTGTTTACTGGCGTCTTTCCATATTTTCAGGTCGCAACTCAAAACCTCATTTTATTCTCACAGACGCAGGTTGTGAAGGTAAAAGTTATGTTTCAGACTATTTTAGAAAATACTTAAGACTGTATGAAAATCAACCGTTGATTTTCTAGACCTGTTAGGCATTATTAGGTATCTAAAGTTACTGTTTTAATGGCAGTTTATGTGTTAAATCCTCCTAAAAATGTTTTATTGAAATACTTGCAGTGTTCTTACGACTAACCAGATGAATTTGGCTGCCCTAAAAACAGCATTTTTTTCAGTTAGGCTGGTTAATGCATTCAATTTTATTACTAAAGTTAAGTACGTATAAAAAACTACTTAAACGCTATTTGGCGAGCAATCTCCTATAGAAAACTTTTTGTAGTTGTTATTGGTATATTTTAGCATCTTTTTAAAACAAGAAAGTTAGCTAATTATATTTAATGTATTTTCGATTACCTATACATAATTTCAAATGTACTTTATCGCCTTGACCTGTTGGTGAACTTGTGATGGTTTTCTACTATGTACGGTGTTTAGTCAGCACCATATGGGTTTCACCCATACGGTGCAGTTCAAGGCTAACGAACGAACACCAAATACGTCGAAACATTCACACATGATCTCAGGTGCTGATGTTGTGCAAATACCTTTTAGTCAATTAGTGCATTAGTTGACGATAGGCTAAAATTTCAATGTAATATACTTTTTTCCATTTGAAAGTGGTTTTGCTTAACAGACTCCCATTTACTTACGTATAATTTAATAAACAGTTTTTACCACATTACGTCCTTTAGGTGGCATTTATCACACATGTTCGAGAGTCAAACAGTGTTGTGAAACCTTTACTAGAAGCTTTAGTAATGAACGTCTGGCGCCACAAGTACTTTTGTTCGTGATAACGATCCAGTGTTCGTGGTACCGCCGACTATAAATCCTGTTTCTTGCAAACCAGATGCCCAATTTGGTATTTAACATTTTCAGCTTTAACTGGGAAATTAATGGATTTAGTTACATTTAAGCTGTACCTTGAAAATAATCGTAATTCAGGTTAATTTAACTTTATTGCTTTTTTGGTTCAAAAAGAAAAACTGCAAAAAGTTGATTGAGGAATTTTTCCAGTATTATGATAGTATATTAGTGAGTTTCAACTTTACACACTATCCATACTAAATCAACGATAAGGCAAGAAGTATTGAAAACAAACGTTTTCGACAAAGATAGAAAAAACCTTTGTAAGGGACATGCAGGAGTGCCAGAACGGATGTGACGTCATTCGAAGGTGGCCACATGACCACTTTATGAAGAAGTCTAATCGATATCTTAAGACCAATTGTCAAATTACGTTAGATCCGCTTCAGCAAAACGGAGACTGCGTTTATTCTCCCATCTTTGTAAGAGGTGTAAGATTTTCTTCCTATACATGTACAGGAGTACAGGGTGCTGCATTTTCGATGGTTTTACGGGGTACAGAGAAAACGGTAATAGATAGAAAAAAAGTACCATACGTGTTCTGATCTCTTTTTCTGAGCTGAGATGACTGGCGAAGAGTGGGCAGCGCAAACTTCTTTTGTTTCAAAGATACGAGGGGCTTTTGAAAATTGATCATTTTGGAACCTCCTCTGTATTTCATTTGCTATTAGAGTTATCAAAAAAGGAAAAACGGTTTCCGGTAGAAGTTTTGACGTAGAATCCAATGGCGTAGTCAGTTTTTTTTCTATTACGTTTAGTTTCTGACATATGACAGTAAGTTATATTTTTTTAAATGGAACACCCTATATATTTTTAGTTCATTTAATTCTGTTGATTTTTACTTTTTTAACGGTGTATTAAAACATATAAGTTTGTAAACGTTAATCTTGGTAATTAGAAAAAAAGCGTTTCCTTAACAAAAAAGTGCTAAATAATATGTATAAAAATACCCACCAGTCGAAACAAAATTTGGCTATGTTTATATTAACATGTTTTTTCAACTTCTACCTTAAAAATAGTAGATAATAGAAATGGCCACTTTTCTTATTAAAGTGACGGTAGAACTGTTTGTAACTTAGATTTTTAATAAGATTTATTAAAAAAATTTAATTTTCTGTGTGTGTGTGTAGTGTATGTGTTAGTTTATTTTATTTCCGATTTTGTTTGGTATTTTAGATATTGGCATTTTTTCAGCTTAGCAAAGGTCTTTTTTTAAAATAACAGGATTAACCTTTACAAACTTATATGTTGTAATACACCGTTGAAAAGGTAAAAATCAACAGAATTAAATGACGTAAAAATATATAGGATGTTCCATTTAAAAAAATTTAACTTACTGTCATATGTCAGAAACTAAACGGAATAGAAAAAAACTGACTACGCCATTCGATTCTACATGAAAACTACTACCGGGAACCGTTCTTCCTTTTTTGATAACTTTAAGAGCAACTGAAATACTGAAGAGGTTCAAAAATTACCAATTTTCGAAAACCCCCCGTATCTTTGAAACAAAAGAAGTTTGCGCCGCCCACTTTCCGCCAGTCATCTCTGCTCAGAAAAAGAGATCAGAACACGTATGCTACTTTTTTTCTATCTATTACCGTTTTCTCTGTACCCCGTAAAACCATCGAAAATGCGGCACCCTGTACAGGCATCTTTTACTTCAAAAACTACTATAAAGGGTGGTGCAACAATTAAAACTGAAATATTGTCATTTTGCTATGGCTACCAACAGGTTTTCTATACATTATATACAACACAACATATGTTTAGTGACCTCCCAATTTACCAGTGCACAGTTTTCCACCAAATTACAACCAAAAACTAACAATTTTAAATGCGTCATTCAGTTGACCAAAGTTGTGTATAGCTGAAGGATAAATTCGGAAAAAGTAAGTCTGCAGCGAGGGTGTTCCATTTTAAAACAACAATTTGGTACCAAATTACAGAAAGTGTCGCCATTTTACTACCATAATCGATCGATATTACGTCTGGAAGGTCACCCAACCATATTGACGAAATTAAGAGATCCAAATCTGCTAAAATAAACAGGTGCAAAATTAGGTCACTTGTAGAAAAATATGGACCTATTTTGCTGAAAAAATATGTCAAATTTTGTGTATTTTTCTAATGCACATTAGTAGAGTGGTAGCAATCTGTTAAACTGCAACTTGCATTGCATCGGCGCAAGCTTGCAACACCATTGGGTGTAACCGTATTGATCGTTTAATAATATCGTACTTTAGAGACACAGACAAACACAAATTTTATTGATATTTGAAAGACAACACACTAATACTGATAAGTAACAAATATAGCAACTATTAATTTTTAAATTAACTTACATGACAAGGAGCTTCTGAAACACTTTTTGACACTAAATTTGTATAATTTGGGTTGGCAATATAGAACAGATTAATGTTTGTAGAACTGACCACTATGTAATACTACTAGATAAAATAAATACTTGATAAATTTATGGACCGTGTCTGATTTCGCCGGCCGACAACGAACAAATGATTGGGGAAAACTGGGAATCGGGGAAGCAAGGTCAAAGTCGATGCGCGTTTTCCGTCTCTCCCTTCAACCCCGCTCCCGGGGGAGACCTGGTGACATTGAAAAGTCCTAGCCGGGGAAATACGAGCTCGTTATAGGGGGACACGTGGCTGACCCTGTTGATAATAATAGAGATACACTAATAGACAAAAAGTGCCATAACATTTTTTCCAAAAATTTACTTTTTGCACAGCATGTTGTATGTACAGTACGTTTTTAAGCAAGTTGATAACCTCAACCTGGTTTTAATTTTGTTTCTGTAAAATTCTACGTGTTATTTTTATGGAAAAGTTCAAGAAATGGGTTCTGTACGTTTGATTGATCATTTTGTATACAGACACATTTTTCACACTGTTTTAATGCCATATGCACACGAAACGAATGAGCTGGGAAAAAGTGAAAGTGCAAAAGTTCTGTTTTACATGACAGGAATTGACGACCCACTGTTACAAATGTAAATTTTACGAGTACTAAACGAAACAGCAGAATAACTCAATTTAGCCAAAATGTGGATATGATTGAAACAAATAAAAAGATAACAAAATTGTGCATTCATCAATATCTACTATGCTTATCAGTTATCATTGTACTTCTTTTATCTTTCAGATTTTTTTTAATTTACCCCTTATAATTCTTATAAACCATTTTTGAAGCTTCTTAAGACTTTGAGATACACTTACAGATTGAGTTATGCTTGAACTTAGAAACTGCCAAGTTAGTGAATATAACTTAAAGTGGCAGGAACAACGTACTTTTGAAGTTACGATTAGAGAACTTAAATGGACCAAAAATCTGAATCTGCCCAAATACAGCACATCAAGAATTCTGTTATGAAAACTATAAATTTAGGTACTTTTTCAACCTTAGATCGTCAAAAAAATAATGATAGAAAACATTGTTTTTGTCCGGCAGTGTATATTTTAATGGAGACTGTTGCTAGGGCTTCCAGGCTGAACTTCTGCATGGAAAGTTTTGGGGGTGTGGGGTGGTACAGGGGGATAAAACCGGGAATCCGGGAAGAAGGACGTCCTAGCTGAGGTCCTGATATTATTAAGCCTGCGCATTGAGCCCTTTTATCCCAGCCAGACTTGCAGCAGCTAATTTGAGCTATTGAGGGTAAAGCTATAAATATCCCAATATTTTTTTTTCTATATTACAGAAGAAATCATAATCATTTATTAATACGAAGAGGAGGATAGTTGTGATCTGTGTTTTTGCTTCGTCAGGCATCAAATTACATAACCTGGCAAAGAAAAGACAAAAAACAAACATGCTAATCACAATCAAATATAAAATCCCAAAGAGCCTTTTAGCCAACACTTCTTCTTATTACAAATTAAGTTTAAACATTCCAAAATGCAAATAATGAGTGACAAACATAACAACTTACTTGAACAGGATGAGTTTGCCAGCTCAGTCGTTTCGATTGCCAAGGTGATCGGTTGATATCAGATGACTGATCGAACACTTGCGGACATTCATTTCTTGATTGAGCTGAACTATCGTAAACACCCGGTATTAGGCGTAGTCTGTTAGCTGGACAAATACCCTGAAATAAAAAAATATTACATTATTGAATACTGATTGTGTATCGTTCAATTATTTATGAAAACTCTTGTATAATAAAAATATCATTATCAACACAATACAAAAAAAGAGCTATGAATAAACGATTGCAAACGTTGCAATACAAACGAACTCATTAAAGCTAATAACAGTAATCTAGATTGTGGTTTGGAGCAACATCTACTGAACTGTTCCGATGCCCAGCCAATAAGACCCGCATAGCCATGATGATAGCCATCGTCCGTAGTCGGATAGGGCAATAGAAGAAGAAGAAGATTGTGGTAATATTCTGGAAATTGTAACCTGTAAACAGCTGGGAAGAATTTTGCGCATTCCATGGACGGCCAGAAGAATAAACGTGTCAATTCTTGAACTCAACATCACGGATCGACAATCTACCGTCTGCCGTAGACGAATCCTTCAATATTTTGGACACATCAGACGCAGAAATAAGGATAGCCTAGAAAAATAGTACAGGGCAAAGTAGAAGGCCGATCTCCGTCACGTTGGCTAGACCAAGAAAGGAACATCACGGGTTAACCATTGCAAACGAAGATCGTCACCTTTGGAAAGGTTACGAGTTGCAAGTAGTCATAGTGTCACATGAAGATGAAGAGGAAGACGAAGAAGAAGAAGAGAAACAGCTGGGCCAGGATCAGGAGTTACTAGTTATAGTGACTCCAATAAACTCCAAATTAACACAAAACTTTCAAATTTTCGTATCATTGAGCAATTTTATCAATAAGTTAATGAAATATTGTAAAACATGTTTCTTTCTGTCAGACTGTCCAACTTTTAGATTATCTGCAATTCAATTTTAATTTTATTGTGTGAACGACTGCCACCATACACATATGGGATGGACCCTCATTGTCTGGGAACGCTGGATTCCTGTTCGACGCTTTAGATCTGACGAATTTTCGACGCTGAAGATGGCTTGATAGCCGAAACCGGTCCGTCAAAAAGGATATATTAAAGCCATGAACGTAGAATACAAATTGCTTCATTAAATTCCCCAAAACCAATAACGACGTGTTTAAAATGGCACTCAAGATCAATTTTAAAATTCCATGAAAAGAGCTCTATACCAATAAAGAAAATTGTTTTTTTTAAAAGAAAATGAAATAAGTTAGAAACATGGCTTGTTTATGTATGTCCACTGGATTAAAATAAGACTTATTTACGACAAAGAACAAGAAATTGTGAAATTCACTGTTTTTTGAAACATGTTGTAAATGAACCTTGTAGAAACTGACAAATCCATCACCTACAAACGCCATTAAAACTGATCAAAGTCAAAATTAAAATCAATTGGAGTGCATTGCCAAAACAAACATCGACCATATATGGAGGAACTGAATTCCGTTAGTGACGACGCAATATTCTATGACGCTATCTGCAAAGATGTCGATCTTGTGGAACCCATTACTGAAACTGACGAATCATTGAAGAACCCCAACTTGGAAATTGCTCAACTGAAATTTATTCTCCAACTTCCCGAATGCTCGAATGACAAATCGAAATCCGATAAATTGCTTGAATACATTAAGCGGTACAATATGGCACCTTATTACGAGATTGTCTGTCGCGATTTGAATTGGACCGTTAATAAATCGATTTTAATGGTATAGTATAAATCTTCCTTCGTGATTTTGTAGTTATGCAGACTTTTAAGGAGATGGAAAATGTAAACGTTGAAACGTTGGAAGGTTTGGACAAAGAAATCAAATACGCCCAAGACAATTTGGGAGTGGCAGACTTAAAAGAGGCTTATCTAAACAAAGCCAATTATTTAACGAGAATCGGAAGCAAGGAAGAAGCAATAAAAACCTTCGACATGGCCTACGACAACACGGTGGCGTTGGGTTGCAAGTTGGAAAATATCTTTCGTTGCATTACTCTGGGATTATTTTTCAACGATTTGGATTTGATAAAATGCCACTTGAGCCGGTGCGAGGGCTTGCTCGAGCAAAACGCGGATTGGCATTACAGTAACTGCTTCAACATTTATAAAGGTACTATTGCTTTACTAGATGATAACGCCTGAAAACACGACAAAACCAACTTCGCAAAACAAAATTAGTACTAGTTGATAAAGATAGCGTTATCAAATTTTCAGAATGGCATTCATTTCTTAGAAAATAACGGGTGTCACTAACATGGGCGATGCTAAATAAAGGCATGATATGTGCAAACAGGATGAGTGTACGTTATTAATATAGAAAAATTGCGTTGAATTTAATATTGTTCCAGTATTACTAATTAAAAACTCCGTTGAAATAATTTTTTCATAATGGACGGTTTTAGTGAAAGAAAGTTGAGGAGTAGTAACTTTCCGAAACCAGTGGTAGACATAATACAAATTGTCATCAAAAATGGCATGGAAACCAATTCAAAAGATCTTAAAAATAGGCTTAACTGATTTACTACTTTCAGTTTTGTTTGGATTTGAATCAGGATCAAATTAAGTTTAATTTGAATAAGGACTGGTTGGATTCGAAAACATGCTAACTTATTAGAGTTCTGTCAGCTACCTCTATAACCAGTCTAACTTAAATACCTATGCTGAGAGTGTATTTTACTCAGTTTTAATATAACAGATATTGAATAAATGGCAGAATATCGTTAAAGTTGAAATTTTACTTTTCTTACATGATATGTCATTTTTTAGCATCTTTCTTTCTCGCATATAAAACACGTGAAATGAAAGATTTTTACCAAAAAGGCTGGTCGTTGACTTTTTTATTTGGTCTAATGAAAAAAGTCATTTACTCACTTGGACGTAAGTGAATGCCAAAGTTAGAAAATATTGTGCTAGAAGGAAGAAAACACTATTTTGTCCATATTCTTAAGAAAATGTCTATGTGTTAGGTTAGGTTAGTTAGGTTATTATTATTTACCAAATTGTGATTTTTCCAAATAACCTGTTTTTTGCAACTTTTGAGCACAGTTTGGCAGTTTTGACGTTAGTGACACTTGTCACGTGATTTTATAACACTAGCTAGACGGTCACGTGACAGTTTTCAAAATAACCGTTATAAATCTCAGAAACGCGTCTCGTTTCGAAAACTGTATTAAACTTTAAATCCTGCAGATTCTAAGCAAATTTGGACAGTTTTGACATTAGTGACAGATATCACGTGGTTTTAAAGGATAATTTAGCTAAACAGTCACGTGGCTAACTTGCAGTAAGAAAATGACTGTTTTAAGCAGATTTTTAGAATCCTCATTAAATTTCCTATCCAACAACCTGAAAAACACTACAAAATTTGGTAGAATCAAAGTTTGAACTACCAGAAACACAGTTTGAAAGGAGAGTCAGGAACAAAATCGCCTGTAAAACCCACTTGGAATAAGAAAATGACAGTTTGGCAGTTTTGACGTTAGTGACAGTTGACACGTGATTTTATAACAGTATTTAGCTAGACGGTCACGTGAGAGTTTTCAAAATAACTTATAAATTCCAGAAACGCGTCTCGATTCGAAAACTGTAAGAAAACTGTGTTAAACTTTAAATCTTGCAGATTCTAAGCAAATTTTGCCAGTTCTGACATTATTGACAGATATCACGTGGTTTTGAAGGATAATTTAGCTAAACAGTCACGTGGCTAACTTGAAGTAAGAAAATGACTGTTTTCCTATCTAATAATCTGAAAAACCACTACAAAATTTGGTACAGTCAAAGAGAAAAGTGGTGTCAAAGTTTGAACTGCCAGAAAGACAGTTTGAAAGGACAGTCAGGGACAAAATCGCCTGTAAAACCCCCTTGGAGTAATAAAATGACTGTTTTAAGCACATTTTTAGAATCCTCATTAAATTTGTTGTCCCGCAACCTGAAAAACACTACAAAATTTGGTACAGTCAAAGAGAAAAGTGCTGTCAAAATTTGAACTGCCAGAAACACAGTTTGAAAGGACAGTCAGGGACAAAATCGCCTGTAAAACCCACTTGGAGTGAGAAAATGACTGTTTTAAGCACATTTTTAAGAATCCTCATTAAATTTCCTATTCAATAACTTGAAAAGCACTACAAAATTTGGTACAGTCAAACAGAAAGTGGTGTCAAAGTTTGAACTGCCAGAACCACAGTTTGAAAGGACAGTTAGGAACAAAATCGCCTGTAAACCCCACTCGGAGTAAAAAAATTACTGTTTTAAGCACATCTTTAGAATCCTCATTACATTTCCTATCCCGCAACCTGAAAAACACTACAAACTTTGGTACAGTCAAAGAGAAAAGTGCTGTCAAAATTTGAACTGCCAGAAACACAGTTTGAAAGGACAGTCAGGGACAAAATCGCCTGTTACACCCACTTGGATTAAGAAAATGACTGTTTTAAGTACATTTTTAGAATCCGCATTAAATTTCCTATCTAATAACCTGAAAAACACTACAAAATTTGGTATAGTCAAAGAAAAAAGTGGTGTCAAAGTTTGAACTGCCAGAAACACAGTCTGAAAGAACAGTCAGGGACAAAATCGCCTGTAAAACCCACTTGGAGTGAGAAAATGGCTGTTTTAAGTACATTTTTAAGAATCCTCATTAAATTTCCTATTCAATAACCTAAAAAAAAAACACTACAAAATAAAACATGTTGCAGTATATAAAATGATTCACAACCCACATAATGGCAATGTTATTAAAAACGGTAGATTATATGTATACACAAAAATAAAATAAGAGAACGGTAAAAGAACCACAAAAACGGTGGATACAATGTTTTAATGGTCGACCTGGCAACATTGTATCACAGTGAAATCAGCTGTTCGGCGATGTGTTGGTACAATGTTTCCAAATGGTGGACTTAATACTTATAACCTTGAAAACTGCGGCTTTTAAAAACCGAAATAATGGCAAACTAACCAAAAAAATGCAGAGAAACAATGAAAAATTGAAATATTTATGAGAATGGAATACTACTCTAGTTTTCTGATTTTACATAAAAAAGTTAGTATATTGATGGCTCATTACACATTTGGCAACATGCCTATAAATCAATATGCAAGGCATAATTATTGAATTTTTATGTCATTTGAGATATAAATAAGTTATAATTTTAATAAATAACTTAATTTATAGCTATATGGACTGAGAAATACTTCTGAATTTAACACCTACAGCAAGTATGTGAAAAGAAAAGAAGCCACACTTTTACTTAAATAATAAAGTATTTCAATAGACTCTACCAGACTATAAATCACTTAAGCTGATCATGTAACAAAAAAAAACTGGTTCTTTTGAAAAATTTGTTCATAAACTCTTCTGTCAGAAAA
This sequence comes from Ips typographus, assembly GCF_016097725.1. NCBI lineage: Eukaryota > Metazoa > Arthropoda > Insecta > Coleoptera > Curculionidae > Ips > Ips typographus. Next base: position 6,606,246 of record NC_138424.1, read on the forward strand.
AATATTTCACGGGTCCATTACAGCAAGAATGTAGTCACGTAACCACAACCGTATTAAATGTATAATTTCTGTCTGAAAGGAGTGTGAAGTCACCGCAAATTTACTGTTTTCGATTTCCATGTCCAAACCCAATTACCGAATTGGAACCCTGAAAGTAATTATACTGTTTTTTTTCAGGATTATACTGCGTGTCCGTCCGAGACTTTTCCACTGCCTGCGAACTATTCACCAATTCAATATCTACCTTTGAATGCACAGAGCTGATTAGCTATGAGTGGTTTATGCAATACACTGTACTGGCAGCTATGATCGACCTGAATAGGAGAGAGTTGAAGAAGAAGATCATCAACAATTCTGACGTACTTCACGCATTACATTTTAATACGGTTTTGAAGAAATTCATTACCTCCTTTTACGACAGCGAGCATAAAGAGTTTTTTTCGTCGCTGGCCCAATTAGAAACGGTCATAAAACAAGACATGTTCATGCATCCTCACTATCAGTTTTACGTAAGGGAAATGAAAATTAAGGCTTACGACCAGCTTTTATCCACGTACATTTCTTTGAATATCTCTTATATGGCCGAACAATTTGGCGTGACCGAAGAATATATTGAAAATGACATCAGCAAGTTTATCTCCGCTCAGAGGCTTAATTATAAAATCGACAAAGTCAGTAGGAAAATAATTAACATCCTGACTGACCGAAGGTCGGAAATGTTCGAGAAAGTGGTGAAACACGGCGACTTACTTCTGAATAGAGTTCAAAAATTATACAGGGTCTTATCTTAAATGTCTAATAAAAAAGCGTGCAACCATATTTAAATTATTAATCGTTGTACTCGTAAATTCAAGGATTATGATTTTCTGCAACTTGCTGGCCCAACAACTCTTAAGGTCTCATTACGAATGCAAAGCCGTATTGATGAGTGACCTAGAATGCTAAAATTATGTGTATATTGTTGAGATAGAGACTAAAATATCTTTGTTTCAGTGGCGCCATGTACGATACAGTTAATTAACCTCATCTTACAATAAATCCTTTTATTTAGTTATGACTCTTCTATTTTCAATAGGTTATAAGTGATTAGTCTGACAATTAGGAGCCTCATATAGCGGCGATATTGTAAATACGTGTAGTAGAATAACACATTTTACACTTATCGGAAGAAATAAGTGATAGCATGCTAATTAAGTCTCGCCAATGCAAACTAGTAAAAAAACAAGGTTAAACCTTTCATGAGTGAAAATTAACAAATAATCCGTCCAAATAGGAAAAGAAATTATGAGATTGACAGGTTTGCAGAGGTTTTTCCTTCATAGGATTAAATAGGAAAAAATTATTCGGTATTCCATCTTATTTTAAAGTTCTACTACTAAAAACAAATAGTCGTAACCAGTTACTTTTCGAAACAGAAAATATTGTCTTTTATAATGTTTTTAAAATACTGAAATTCGTAGTTTTGGTTACAAAATACTACATCATTTTTGTTAAAATTGCTCTAGGTCTTGAGTTTTGCAGAATGAAATTACTTTATAACTACAATTTTAGTGCAATGCATTACTTAGTTTTGTTTAGAATTTTTACCGCAGTTTTCATTCATTTTAATGCAAATTTTGTGGTTAAATCACTAAATTACTATATTATTCCAAAAGTTTATGAATCAGTGTTCTTAGATCATCCTCAGAAAATACACTTATATACCTACGTAATTATGTAATTCTTTAAGGACTTTGAACGGAATTCCCGAAAAATTCGACTGGTGCAATGTCTGGCAAACAAGATGGCTAATAAACACTTTTGTGTAGTAAATAACATTGAATACCTAAATATATGTGTGATGTGTAATACAGGGTGTCCCAACCGAGAAGTAGATCGCCGAGGTAATTTGGTGTACACACTCGAGGTAATTCGAGGTATTATGAGACACTTTTCCATTATTACGAGGCATTTTGAGATATTTATAAGGCATTTGAGAGTATTTTGAGGCATTGTCTGTATATTTCAAAATGTAGTGTATTAATATAACAAAATTGACTGAAAATTGAACAGAACAGCATAGGCACATGTAATTATTATGGCAAAATCTTTGTTACATGATATTGAGTTGAAACAATATTCCTGGCAATATTCATTACAAATTATTATAATCATTTACCAATTTTTCAACATTTAAACGACATTTTTAAGGTCGCTGTTTTTGACAGGTGTCAACTGGCTTTTACAGTGTTGCAAGCTCAAAATTGTATTATTAACGTCACGTAAAGTGTATTTTACAATTTCAGCTTTTACAACTGTCTTAATTTAATTTACCAAATAAATAACATTTAAATTCAATTTTAATGTCACGTGACTGTTTTTGACAGGTGTCAGTTGGCTTGGACAGTGTTGCAAGCTCTAATATGGCATAATCAAAGTCACGTGATGTGTCTCTTGCAATTTCAGCTTTTACAACTGTCTAAATTTAATTTATCAAATTATTAACATTTAAATTACATTTTAATGTCACGTGACTGTTTTTGACAGGTGTCAGTTGGCTTGGACAGTGTTGCAAGGTCTAAAATGGCATAATCAAAGTCACGTGATGTGTCTCTTGTAATTTCAGCTTTTACAACTGTCTAAAATAGTCTATTTTTAGTTTACCAACTTTTTAAATTTTAAATCACATTTTAAACGTCACGTGACTAATTTTGACAGATGTCAACTGGCCTTTACAGTGTTGCAAGAACATGCAGAATTGCATTTTCAACGTCACGTAACGTATATTTTGCAATTTAAGTTTTAACAACTGTCTAAATTTAATTTACCAAATTCTCAACATTTAAATTACATTTTACAGTCACGTGACTGTTTTTGACAGGTGTCAGTTGGCTTGGACAGTGCTGCAAGCTCTAAAATGGCATAATCAAAGTCACGTGATGTGTCTCTTGCAGTTTCAGCTTTTACAACTGTCTAAAATAGTCTAAATTTAATTTACATTTTTAAATTTTAAACCATATTTTAAAGGTCACGTGACTAATTTTGACAGATGTCAACTGGCCTTTACAGTGTTGCAAGAACATGCAGAATTGCATTCTCAACGTCACGTAACGTGTATTTTGCAATTTAAGTTTTTACAACTGTCTAAATTTAATTTACTATTTTTCAAAGTTTAAACTGCGTTTTGAAGTTCACGTTTTTGACAATGTCAACTGGCCTTTACAATGTTCCAACCTCAAAAATTGAATTATCAAGTCACGTGACGTAGTTCTTACAATTTTACTACTGTCTAAATTTAAATTACCAATTTTTCAACTGTTTCTTTTAAATGATAAGTTTCTTTTAAATGATAAGTGTCTTTATTTGAGACGTGCTAACTTGTGAAATATACAGGGGGAGATATTTACCGTCTAAATAGAGTTTAGAGACCCTGCATAATTTTCACAAAAAAAAATAAGTTAATAGTTTATATGTAAAGCAGTACAATATACAATTTTGAATACCTGTTTTATGCAAAACTTGATATTGGTTGTCTTGGGAAGTAAATACTACTGTTTTCAGAAGTCTTAGTGAATAGGGAGTATCATCAATATCATCAAAACTTTTAAGCCTTGGCATTAGACATTATTTATGAAATGTATCTAAAATTATAATTTTTTAAATTGGAGAAACGCCAGAACATGTAGTGAAATTATGAATAAAGGTCCTATATGTAAATTTGTTGCTCTTACATTGAGTTTTTCTCAGACAAAAATCCGAGTTTCCCAGTCCTGTTTATCGAGTTTTTGGTGTCTCACACATCTGAATTTTACACGGACCAACACTGACTGATGTTTTCAAACATAGTGCTATTTATTTACCCTCTTAAACCCCTGTTATTTCAAAATAAGTTAATACCTTGCCCGCACATAAATTGGAGAGTTCAGCTTTAATAACATCTTGTGCTCATAGCTTGTAATAACCCACTATAAATTGAACTGGGAGGTTCAAAAGCAGTTTTAATAAATATTAAAGCAAACCCTGTCACTCGTACGTTAAGCCACTTCGATATTAACCTAATTTAGATGCCAATTAACTGGGCGAAAGTTTAAAGTATTATTAATTATTCGTAGTGTATTGTGAGATGTTGCGTGTTGTTTTAGGGCAGTAAAGTGGACCGTGACGATGCAGGTAATTCAGACTTTGTTAACTGAAGTTCCTTTTGCTGCGGGCATTTCTGACCCTTAAATACTCTTATTATAACACTTACTTGTCTTCCTTTTAACATGCACAGCCACCATCCTTCAATATTGGCCGTATTCTGCTCAAGAACAATCAAAGTATCCCCTTTTTGAAAGGCTAGCTCGTCTGGGGTGTCAGGTACGTTGTCGTAAAGAGCTCTCGCAAGACAATGCTGAAACAAGTTTTTTTTTCATATTAAATTAAAATAATGTTATACCCGCATTCTGGTATAACTAACCAGTTTTTAGATAGTCGCAAATAAAAAACAAAAAACAGTTAAAGAATCTGCATCATAGAGGTAACCATTACCAAAGAAATATAAACATTGAAGTCGTACAGTAAACAAAAACTTTCATGAAAAATAAAAGCACACTAACGGGCAAAGTAAATAAAACCACTTTTTACTGTTCAAGTCCCATATGACAAAATAGTGGTAACGGAAATATGACAAACATCTGGTTTGCCAGGAATGTCTGAGCGAATAAATTTTCAATCGACATAATGCTGAAGTAAAACGATGGGCTGTTTTTTAAGTGGAAAGTCGGATGTGGATTCTTTGCACATTGCTTTTGCATATGCAAGAAATGAAATAATGTTGGAATGCAGGGAATAATGTGGATTTTCAACCAGCGATTAGTTATATAGCCTGAAAGTTCAGCTTTCTGCACGTAGAGTTTATAAAGTTCCACTTTTCTGCTCTAGTAAAAGAGAGAGTTTAGGTGTTGTACTTTGACTCTTTCTCCTATATTTGTTTCCTCGGACAAAGTGAAGAAATAACACTTTTGGAACCCTCAACTTATTACTGGCAGTACTAATTTGATCCAGACTTTGGGCAGCCTTTTTTTACACAATAAAGTCACGTAAACTTGCAGCTGAATATTATTTCATCAAAACCCTGACAATACAAGAGACGCAGCTGGCTGAATTGAAATCTAGGATTACAACCCCAAGTAAATTTATATTTTACGAGTGGCTATTTATAAAATAATCAAGGACTTATGCCTTGGTTTTCTTATTTCTCATTAACTAGTTTTTAGTTTTGATTATTGCCTATCCGAAAAGTAAGTCTAACCTAACCCAACATTTTATTTGTTCATTGGATCTAAATGAAATTCTAACACTGCAGATATTTGTGTAAAATAAATACGTACCGGGTGATCAACTAAAACAGGACGCTGACTGCATCTTATAAACCAAAAATGATACGAATTTGAAACAGAAATTGTATTCAGTAAGTAAAATGGCCAAAATACATCCAAAATATGAAATAAAACATTAAATCAGTAGCAAACAACGAATTTTTTATCGACAACCTTAATAACTGACGCTGTTTTTAGTTTCTGCTCTTAATCTAGACAAATATTTTGTTCTGATCTGTTTTTCTCTAAATATTCTGATTTTGAGATATTGATTAAGTATACTGAACTTTATTTGGAAGGTTTTAACAATGATATTTAACAACGATATTTGTAAAAAAACTGATCAAAACAAAAATTATCTACAATAAAAAAATAAAAAAATAGCATCGGTTATTGTAGATTTACCAACCCAGATTCCGTTGTTGCTACTGATTTCAAATACAGGGTGGGCCAAACTCGGCCGGTATCCAAATTAAAAAAATATTTTCCCGTTTAAAAAAAAAAACAAAAAATGTGCAACACTGCATTGTAAAGATTGTCTTTTAGTTTCTAAGCCACATCAATGGCAGTTTTGAATTAAAGTTTTTATGTCCGTTTCACCGATATTGGCTAAGTCGACTTTAAAGATAGCTTAGATAAGTTTAGTTCAGATTGTGTTATTTTGCACGTGATCTGTCACAATCAAACCTCAACTTAGCTTAAGTTGTATTGGGAAAACAGGCATTAGTCTCCTAAATACAGCCGTCCTATTTTAGTTAAAAACCTGGAACAAAAAATTTTACTCTATCGTCGGTCATTCTGTATAACTTAACTTTCTTTCAGTGAACTTCACTAAATATTCACACTTTTATTGCCTTTAAATGCAAACTATTTTAACGTTCAAACAACAGATTAATATACTATTCCACTACCACTAAGACTTTTTCAGAAGTGTACACAACAGTTATGAAATTTGTTTTTATTTACTTACTCTGTACAGAATTTACCATTTTCAGTTACGTAAATGGCTTGTTTTCTTATACATTTCAGGTCATAATATATTACTCACTAAAATTTATAGTCCGCATAAGTTTTCATGTCTCTGCTGTCCCAGTTTCCGTTATGCCACATCACTTTACATGGCAATATAACATTCATGCAAGCAAATTACTTAGCCTTAAGCTTGGTTGCATTCTCACAACGAATGTCAAGTTTTAACCTGAAGCGGCATCTTCAAAGATGATCCTTTTGTTTGCTTTTGTACCCATTTGCATCCGGATCCGGTCGGTCGACACCACAAAAATCAACATTTGCTGCCTTGGAAGTGAATAATAGTTAACACACCTTCTTAGAAGTTACAATTCTATAATCGGTGTTGATGTTTTTATAGTAGGTTATTTTTTTATCAAATTGTGATACAATATTGACTAAAATAACTTAAATCTATTGGATATTTGGTTCCATAATCAGTATTTGTTTAGGAATAGTGTGAAATCTGATACTTTAATTCTGTAGTGTATCATCCCTTGTAATTAATATTTTCTTTCTAAACAGTGGCTAATCCTAAACATATGTACTCCCCCAAAGGGTTTTAAGTAAAACCTAATGATTTAAAAAACATGGTAATATCATTAAACTGTCCTTTGTATCTCTGTTAATAATATATTGCCCTTCCATGCTAATATATCAATCGTTGGTGTCATTAATAATTTTATCATTAGCCTTTCCGTACGGTAACGTGTCCTATGCATATATGCACATATTTTTACCACCATTAGCGTAACTGAAAGTAGAAATTACTTCAAAGGCATTTGAATAGCAAAGAGTAAGCCGCTCCTACAATGCAGATGAAAGATTATAATAATTAAATTAAAACCACCCGAGTTCAATAAAGATTTCAGATAAGTTGATCATACCGACTCGAAATTTCGAAATAATAGATTAATGGTGTTACTTCAAGCTATTGTTAGTTGCAATTTCACCGGCGTATTAAAAAAAGAAGCTGTAACTGTGCTAAGCATGCAGATAGGCACATACAATGAATCAAGAAGAAATCATACAACAAAGCAACAGACTTATTTATACCAGGATGTTAGTTACTTACTGAGCTTCAAGCAGAAAAGCTCAAAAATATCTGGTTAACTTGATACAGGGTGACAAAGTTTTTTTTCTAATTTAGTTGTTTTTATATTTCATAAGTTCTCTGTCACTAATTTGCTTGTTGTCAACCCGGTAGAACGTTGACTCCAAATATGGGTCTTTTCCAATTTTAGGCGTTACTAACAATTTTGTCCTAAAAACAAAAAGTAATAATTCAAGAAAGAATGAATCAAATGACAGTAAAATAATTAGATTTAGGTATAGGATGTTAAATTAATTACAAAAACAGGTTGGATTTTTGATGAATCAATTTCAATCAAATTTGACTGAAGGATTTAGAAGAAAATAAAATTAATTATTTCAATTTGACACCCTGTATTATAAGACCAGAGACCAGACATTTTATAGGGTTTTGATGTTAACTAGAGTAAATATTAATCCTACAGTTTCAAAGAAGTTTTACAAAGAATAAACAAATTTGCAATAAACTTGTTAAAATGTCATTAGATGTTTATAGTTCTCTTATTATAAAGTGATCGAGAACTTTCATTTTATTTGATTCATGTAAGTAACATCCTGTATACCAGCTTAAAGTGAAATTAAATTAGTATTTCTTGCAATAGTATACAGACATACAAAAAAAAAATGTGACCCTGATAAATACAATTTTAAATGTAAAAATGTTGCGGAACGTCAGATTTAAAGTGTCAAAGTCTAAATTCAGTAAAGCAGTCAGGAGACCCTAAAAAAATTCAATTTGAAACTGTCAAGGTTCACGTTTCAAAAAGATAAAAAAACTGATGTTTAAAAAATATACAATCATAACAGTTCTAATAAATACAATTTTGAACTTGAAAATTGTCTGGAACGTCAATTGAAGCTGTCAAAGTTCAAATTGAAATTGAATTTGCTACTATCAAAGTTCAAATGTTACCAAATAGTAGTCACTGATACTCAAGCTGTTAACAAATGATATTAAAAAGCCTTATCATACATAATATATACCAGGAGAAGTGTTGATAGAATGTGACAGAAGAAGCTGACAAAAACGGGTTCCTGTCACATTCTACAGGTCTTTCTCTTGATAACTCCCTTCCCTCGTTTCAAGAATACGCACCCAGGTGTTTTCACGATTTCATCCTTACCAATCAGTATTTCTGACAATGTGGTCACGTGACCAACTGTCACATGACGTCATGTTCTTTTTAGTAGTAGTACTGACGTGTCACTTAAGAAGGTTGTTGCTTGTTGCCATATTTGTCTAAGCCACTCATTTCTAATGGTTCTCTATTCTTAACACAGGTTTCCTATGTATAATTTCAAAATTTTTATGCTTATAGAGTAAATCAATGGCTTGTTACTATAGTTATCTCGATTTAAATCAAAAAAGTTTATGTAAACTAACTTTTTAATTGAAATTTAAGTTTGCTGGAAAAAGTTTTTGAATCTAAACTTCGAAAAAAAACGAGAAACTGACTTAACTGACATGTGAAGGCTCTATTATCTAGTTTTTACAACAATAAATAATCATTAAAGAAAATGTGATATGCGTGGAAAATTAAGCAATAATTAACAAAGAAAATATTATATTACATATTTTGCAGCATCATACGTGCACTTTTAACTTGTTTGTTTATTTTTTTATTTATTACAGGTTTAACCTTTGAATAAATAACGAAAAATTTATATTTGCTTCTGATATTTTAAACGGACTATGAAAAATAGTTATAGGGGCAAAGATAGTTTCTTGAACAGGTCAAATTCGGATGTGAATTTTTTTGATGTTACTATGCGTTTACTGACGATTTGTATAAATAAGTTTATTATTAAAAATAAACAACAAACATGAGGTACAATTTACCTGGGCATTCTAAAAATATCCACGTAAAATATCTTCTAAAGTAGTAAATTCTCAGGAACGAATTAATTCTATTTCTGTTTGCTCGCTGATTCGAATAAGGCAAAACCAGTTATAAACTACAAAATTGTACGGCAGCATGACTTAAATGGAGTCTTGGCAGTAATAAAGATGAAACTTGGGACGTTGCTTTTCTTATTTTGCAAAAACCAGAGATAAAAACAAAAACAACCGACGCAAACGCCCATATTTAGCGGGTACTTAGAAGGCTTTTAGTCGCGGTATTTTCATCAGAATGTAATTTATTACCGGAATAAAAATTAATACAAAAATGCTTCTTTTGAGAGAATATTAAATTGAGTCATAGTAGACAAACATGTTCGTTATAACTAGAGTCCGGATTTCTAGAAATTTTGCTTTTTGTAAATAATAAAAGCAACCAACCTTTGACATCTAATGTGAACGATTTATGCTAAAACGCCTTATTTGACAGATTTTGTTGATGCTTTTTTTGCTTTTTCCTTCGTTTGTGCTTATTTACTGCTATTTTTGTATGTAACTAGTTTTTTACAAAACAAGCTTTTTACCCCAAGACAAAAAATTGCTATATTGAGATATTGAATGTTTCTGAACGACAAAAACATGTTGCAAAATGTATAAGTATCAATTTACAAATTTAAACTGACCAAGAAATTTCCAAATACTCCTGAAAGAGTCAAAAAAAAATGTAAAAACATTCCAAAACACTATAAAACTTCTAAAATGCCTTGGAAAGCTTACAAAGCTGCCTAGAAGCTTTTATAACAGTCTAAAAGCTTCCAAATGTTTTTCAATTTATCTAGAAACTCTCAAAATCTTAGGTATGCTTCTAAAGCAGTTTAACAGCTTCCACAAGTTTCTAAAACCGTCTACAAGGTTTCAAATGTCTTAAAGACTGTTTTAGACTGCCCAAACACCTTCCAAATGCTTCTAAAGTAGTCTAAAAAGGTTTTAAAACACTACAGAAACTCCAAAATATGTCTAAAGCTTTCCAAAACAGTCTAGAAGCTTCCAAAAGCCTGTAGAACACTCTAAAGGCTTCCAAATAATCTTTAACTAGTCTAGAAGCTCTCAAAATGTTCAAGGCAGTCTAAAAGCTTCCGTATGCTTCCAGAGCAGTTTGAAAGCTTCCAAAGTTCAAATTCACATGTCTTAAAAGCAGTCCAGAATCTTCAATGTTCCTAAAGTAGTCTAAAAAGATTTCAAAACACTACAGAAACTCCAAAATGCTTCTAAAACAGTCGGAAGTCTTTCAAAACAGTCTAGAAGCTTCCAAAAGCATTTAGAACAGTCTAAAACATTCCAAATAATGTTCAACTAGTCTAGAAGCTCCCAGAAGATATTAAAGCAGTTTAGAAGCTTCCAAAAAATTTTGTGAACCGTGTAGAAGATTCCAAATGACTCTAAAGCATTCCAGAACCTTCAATATGCTGTTTAAACAATCCAAAAATCTTCCAAATGCTCTCAAGTAGTTTAAAAAACTTTTGAAAGTTTTCAAAACAATCTAAAAAATTTCTAGACGTTGAACTCAAAAAAATTTTGCATCTCTGAAAGAGTTTTGTGCTTTTTTTAAAGCATTTTTATGCGTTTTTGAAGAAAATAATTTTGCTTGTTTTTGTTTTTTTTTTCACGATTTTAGTGCTTTTTAATCCGGACTAGTTATGACACACCATATTTAAGTACGTACTTTTCAAATTGAAGTACTGTAGTTTAATTCAATCACGATTGGTGGTTATTTTGACCACAAACGATTTAACTGAGTCTATTTTGAATATACAAACAGGTATGTGTAATCGATTCTATAGTCGTATATGTGGAACACCTTGTATATTGCACTTACGCGTGACTTACCATATATGGTGTTAATATCAGTTTTCATTTTTAATTTACATAAGTCAAGTTTCTCTGCTACAAAGGTTGTTACGTCACCATATTAATACAAGCAGACATGCATAATTCTATCACTTTTGTACGCTTATTTGGTGCGGTACATTTGGTATTCTAATGAACGACCCTGATATTGGTTTGTTCACGCAAACCGGAATTAGATGGAAAAAGTAAATAAATTTATCTCGCACGGCCTGTTTGAATAGTTATTAAAGCTATCGATCAGGCTGCGTCGTAACAGAGGAAAGCCCGATTCAAATACAGATAACAGTCGTAGTGAGAACCATTGGTGAGAACCGAACAAGGTTCCAAAATAAAAAAAAGATGCGCCTGCAATAATCCCACCACCTTCGTGTTCGATTGCAAGGTCGATTAACTCGATTAAAATTAACAATATACAGGTTCTGGTAAGGTGATTATTTGAAGGAAAGTCACTTCGTTTTATTTAGAGGATTCAAAATTTATTAAAAGACATCTAATTAATTAATCCAAAATCAAATTTAATTAGGAAAAATCATTTTGCAATTGATTACGAAAAGCCAAAAACTGATACGAAGAAACATAGTTACTGTTACTGAAGATGGTAATACGTAATACAATACTGTTCCGTTGAAGTTTCTGAACAGCAAAGTGTAAAATCGAAGATTGGATTCGTCCAAATATAGATTTTTTTCAATAGTTTAGTCACCGTCACCTACTACGTACTGAATTATAACACAGAAAGATAACTTAATTCGTACAGTATGTATAATTGTATAATCTTTGTATAAACATTTTATTGTTATTATTTAACAACCTAGAATAATGCAAAATATAGGTAAAAACCTTCAAAATGGATAACATTTAGTTTTCTGGAAATTAAACTACAAGTAAACACTACAAAATATTTGACTATTATTAAAATACAATACTAGTTGAGACTCTTAGCATTTAGATAACTGAAGTATGTTTATTGGAAATTTTCATTGTTATCACAAATCTTCCAGAAACTTCCATAAAAGCGATAAAATCATGCTCAGTGGTTAGTCCAGCAATTTCCTTATTACTTTTCGGAACAAACTAGACATTTTGCCATTAAAATAAAAGTAAACGACTACATTTTTTTTACATTAACAGTCTGTGCACACTCAGACTTGTTTCGAAATATCCTTATCTACTACGTGAACGACATTGACCCTACAGACATATGGGTTCAACAGAATCACGATACGTGCCGTACTACCTCAACCATTGGCTTATTGCAATCTAAAGTTTACGATTAAGCTTTTAGAAATGGTTCATGTTCATTGGCCTCCCAAGTTGCATTTAACCCGGTTTGATTGAACTTTCTGTTGAATCATAGACAGTATTTCCTAATAACAAGTCAATAAATATAATATAAATGTGTCTTGTCTCACCCTAAGGCATATAGTTTGTGATTTGTGTTAAGAAACTAAATGGCGAAATATATTGTTAACTTGTAGAAATTAAGAATCATCTTTCTATTTTATTTTTGTTTCAAACTAATCGTTTAAAAGCGATTGTCATCGTCATTTGAAGGAAATTAGTTCAAATATTTTGACAAATCCAATAAAATCGGTTTATCGATTGATTGACTTCTGATTATACCTAACACAACTTTTTTTTTTTTTGATAAAAGTTAACTAATTAATGAATTTATACACACATTTACACAAAGTTCATTATATTATTATTACATTTTATTTATTATCACATACCACCCATAATTCCTGTAAATCGACAAATACTTAACCAATGATGTAACTCAGTTTACTCATCAATTTAAAAACGACCAATAAAACATTGAAACTATACATAATACTGGTTTTAGAAGGTTTAAATTGCGGAAACCATTGAAAATAACCTAAAATAATTTTTAAAAAGTACAGTAACTGTAACTGTTATTTTAGCAAATATAATCTATGGAAGGTGTTTTGATATCTAACACTAATAGTTTCCATTTATTACTTAACCAAAAAAATTGAAAGGGCAATTATGCAATTATTGTATTTAAATAGCAGAACATTTTTGTCAATGTATTTTAGCAGACTGCAGATTAAATCTAATTTAAGATCTCAATAACACTTAATAAAGCTTTCAAATGGATGCGGAGTGAAATTAATTACCTCTTCGCCAGTAAGCATGTGGCTTAAATAAGATTTATCTATTATGAATCCTCGAACAAAAAAAAATCTAGCACAGTCAAATCAGGAAGTCTGGCAGGCCAGTTTATTGGACTGTTATATTTCCTATCCATTTACTTTGAAGCAAATCGTTAAGATATTGTAACAGTCACTGGGTTGTGACAAAGCATTATCTTGCTGGAAATATATGAGTCTTACTAAATATATGAGTCTACTTTAGGAATGCAAGTAGTTTATTCAATTTTGCCATCAAAGATGTTCAAAGTTGCACAGCAAATCTTAGCATAAAAGAAAATCAGAAGAAAGTTGAATAAACAGAGTTTCCAAGATTTGTATTATGACTTCCACTCGTTTTCATCAATGTTACTTCATCAAGAGAAGTCAAAGTGTTCAAATCTGAACTGCAAACTGACCAATAAGATTCTTTAAGTTCAATCCAACGAATAGCAAAAGTGTTGTATGATGTATGGTTTAATATACAGGGTGGTCCAGTTTTAAATGTCAATAATTCACCAATCCATAGCCAATTAAAAAATAAGTTGACATTCATTATGTCATTTTCCTGAAAAGTGCTTCCTAAAGAAAATACAATCTTTCAAATTTCTGTTTAAAAAATCGGTTTTTTGTCATAACTGTCAGACCGTTGGAGCAATATTGATCAAATTTGGAACAAGCACTTTATTACACGTTATTACGGTCAAAGACCCAAAACTAACCCAACCCAACTTAAAAATTGTCTTGGAAACGGAAAATTCACTTAAGAAGTTTAAAAAATATTATTGTAGCCAGTTTTCATAGTTTCCAGACAAACTAAAAGACTTTAGTTTTGAAAATTTAATTAAAAAAGATAAAAATTTCAGAAGCTTAAAAGTTGTGTTTATAACCAGTTTTCATGCAAATCGAGAGACTTTAATACTAAAAATTGACTTGTAGACATAAAAACTACTTTTTCAAGAATTTGTTACTACAAATTCATACATTTAAACCTTAAAAATTGACTTGAACCCCAAAATGTGACTGAACTAATGAAAAGTGACATCAGAAGCTTAAAATTTGCATTTGAAGTAAGTTTTCATAATTTGAAGACAAATTTCAATATTTTAGTCTTGAAAATAGTCTTAGATGCAGGACATTAACATTAGATTCATGAAAAATCTTGAAAACGAACTTTTCGTGCTTTTTACTTTGCTTTTCATTTTCTTCGAATTCTGGACTATTTTTAGTGCTTCAAAACTGCTTTCAGCTTGGAAAATCGAGTTTCAAGACTATCTTCACCAAGTTATTGACATAGCAAACTTAAAAAACAATTTTTACATTCTTCATAGACTTAAAATAGCATTCCAAGCTTTGTCACTATTAAATCGACTTCTAGACACCTCAGTGCTAAAAATTCGGGTATTCCTTAATAAACTAGACTGTTTTTAGTGTTTTAAGGATGTTTTCACTGCCTCAAATCGAGTTTCAAGACTATCTTTACAAAGTTTTTGACTTATCAGGCCTAAAAGCCAGTTTGTCCACTGACCATAATCTTGAAAATGTTATTTCAAGCTTCTTCACTATTAAATTGACTTCTACACTCATAGGTGCAATAAATTGTAGCATCTCTAAGAAATTCAGACTGTTTTTAGTGCTTTTTAAGACTGAAAAATCGAGTTTAAGACTATTTCCAAAAGTCAAGTTTCTTCAGTAATAAAAGTAAAAAATTTTGGTACCAAATGCTACAATAATAGTCTTGAGAACTAATTTTTAGAAATAAAATAGTCCGAAAATTTAATTTACTTCTAGACTTGTTGTCCAGACCAGAAAATTGAGTTGTACACTAATTAAAGTCTTGAAAATATACTTTTGGACTCTCTTTAGTCCTAGTAAGGTCCGTTCTAGCATTAAAAGTCAACTTTTATACTATTTTTAGTAGTAAAAAATGAGTTTCATGCACAATACAATCTTTGTCTTGATTTCCGGACTTTTTTTAGTTGCCAGTTTCAGACACTCAACCAGGATGGCAGTCTGAGAAAGCGAATCATAAGACCATTCCTAGTAGTAAAAAAGTTTTTAGACTATTCAGTACAAATTTGGACTTTCACAAGTCTTGAATGTTCAGTTTTAAACTATAAAACGATTTTTTAAATTGAAATTTGGAGGACTGTATCTTCCTTAGGAAACGTTTTTCAGAAAAATGACATAATGCAAGTCAACTTATTTTTTGATTAGCTATCAAATGGTGAATTATTGACACTTAAAACTGGACCACCCTGTATATTGGCCATAGAAATCTGTAATACCATCTATCTGAGGAGATAAAAAGTGTGATCCAAGCCTCAATACAAGTGATTATTAATGATTTATATTCACACATTTAATGGAAATAGTCTTCTGTTTTGCAGGAAATCTTCTGTAAAAACTTTCCAGTCTTGCTTTCTTGAAGTCGTTCTGATATTTTCCTTCTAGTAGTTGAAGGATCTTCTCATATTCCTCAAAGTTCATTTCTTCTAAAGCAGAGGTACTTTAAAGGTTTACCACAAAATGTGAAAAGTCGGTCAAAAGCTCATTAAATGTCACTCAATTTGGCATGTTACTCCTTCCCTAAAGCATGACTTTGCCTGTTTCGATGACGTTTTCGATATATTTTCATTTGTTAGACCAAGTGAATTTAAGACATGTTGGTAAAGTATCACTTTTCTACAAATACTCGGTTGCCCAAAAATATTTTAAACTAGGACTAACTATGAAGTAGATACAAGTGACAAACCTTTCCATTCTATCATTTTTATGACCAAATTGACTTTGATTCTGCATCAGAAGAGGCTATTTTTATAATTGTTAGTCGTAACAAAATAAATGTATTTGTACTTGCTATTTTTTTAAGTTAGTCACACAAACAAATATTGCACCATAAATTGGCAATACTAAAGTAGAATATGGAACTTTATAGGTCTGAGTTCAGGTGTTATCAAAAATGTAACGTTTGTTTTTCGTATCGCTATCCGTGATAACAAGCAACATAATTTATAGGGTATCTATTAGAAAGCACTAAAATTTAGACTTTCATTATTTATATGTGCAGTAATCAGGATTTTCACATAAGTTGACCTAAACTTAAGTATCCCAGTGCAAAGAAGTTCCGAGAAGATATTTTGAATCATTTCCTTGACTGTCGTTCACCCTCAGTGACTAACAATTATTTAAAGGTCCTAATATGAAAATATCCTGATTCTTAATACAAAAATCAGTTGCTAGCTACTATCATCATGTTATCATTTTTCAATGGTTAAAGTGCAAATTTGCAAAGCGCGGATTTATCGATTACCTTACCTGCGAGGGTAGGGGGGCGTCAGAGGGTTGGGGCATGACTGCAAACTTAACATAAACCGTCGATCAACATCGAAACTGATCAAAGTAGAGATGTAAACAAAGTGCGGCACGATAAAAAAAAAACTAAATAAACTAAAACCGAGACTGCGACATTGCCACTCAGTATCCGGCCAAGTACCTAAACCAAACTGATCAGCCAGTGAATCATTTTAGTTATTTCGCCTTTGTGATGAGGCAATGCCGGCGTGGTAACGGGACGCCGCGTCGCACCAGCGCAGTCTTCGACTTGTCGATAGGGATTAGATGTGTAAGGAAAGGAGGATAATGAATAGGGTGATTGTTGGCTGCAGTGGTCCAGCAGGGGTATGTTCCAGAATCCCCCACTGCAAGGAAATTATAATTCAATAAGTTTATATGATTCTTATAGTTTGTCTGTTTTAAGTTGCGCAAGTTGTTATTTGTTTTCTTATTTGTTACTCTACAACAATATCGTAGTTTATTTTTTTATCAAAACTACAAAATGATGATAATAAATAATTTTTATTTTGATACTTAACTGCTTAAGTTAACTGTATTTGTCCTATATTTAACAAAAAGAAGAAACTTCCTCCTATACTTTAGACATAAAAACTTACAAATTTTGACAGCTCAGAAACATCAAAAAATCACCAGTATTTTTCAAACTTAAAGTATTACGAAAGGTTTCCAAACTGTTTTTGCAGGTCAGAAACACCAAAATGGCACAATTGTGGTGGATTCTGATGGATCCTTTAAAATGTCACCAGAAGTTTGAGGCTCTAAAGGTTGAGAGAAAAATTGGTTTAAAGCTTTCTAGCTAAACAACTAGTGTTGTCATACCTTTAGAAAGCCCATTTTATTGGCTATCTATTGACGTACAAAAGTTTATATAGTGTGGACCAAATAAGTTAGTTATTTACAATTGAATGAAACACTGCACTAAAGAAAGTAGAAAATAAGTTCATCAATTTTGACGCCCTCTAGCGGCCCAACCAATAATGTCAAACAAGCAAGTTATTTAGGTTCGAACAAAACAGTGCAAGAAAAAATTCTACAGAAAACATTGGTTAACTTTGACGCCATTGGCTATCACATCGACATTCTTTTCATTCGATTCTTGTAGTTGTATAATCTTTTTACTAAATTTTACTTACTCTATTTATTAAGCAAGACAAAACTAAACCAAGAAAAAAAGCCATTTTTTTATCAAATACTCCTAGTAATTAGTGTCAAATAGAGTAATATAGCATAATTATAAGTAACAATGCATAACACAGCATAAAGGTATCAAAATAAAATACCTTTAATGTCCGACAGGTCTATTATTTCATCAATAATGTCACCTATTAAGGTCAGGTCAGAAATAATGCCCTAGGGCGTTATTTTTCATAAAGCCCTCAGGTGAGGGCATTATTTTTTCTAATGCCCTCTGAACCTGTTTTAAATAAATATCTTCAGAATGAAAGTCTGACATTAAACATTGAAGACACCACAGGCATTATAGAAAATAATGCCCTTGGTATCTTAATTACTATTTGACATGATGACACAGTTCAGAAAATGTGTTATAAAAATACTCTCCCATTATCTTCTGAATTGGGCCCGTTTGTGTAAATACAGGGGCCAAACTTATCCCAATTGACTCAAAACTGGCATATAACGACTCTGGTGATGTTCTGACGTACACAAATCGCTTATTTGAAGTCATTTAGATGTCTTGTAAATGCCCTCTTGCCATGAAGGCTGATTTGGGATTCTTGGTGTCAATACAGTGGACAAACTTGTCCGCGATTGATGTCATTTACCATTGCATGATGAAATTTATCTGAGTTTTTTATTTTTATTGCAGCGAAAGTATCTGTTCTATAGTCAAATTTGATGAAAAATATTTTTTCTTTCTTTCAGACATTTCTAATAAAAAACAGATTCATCAACAATTTCCTATAATATTTCTGTTTCTTTCAATGAGACTGTGGGCTCACATTAGGGCTCCTTCACCAGTACGTCGTGGTAAACAGTTTTGTAAAGTGCATTTCCAGAAGCTTATACACCAAGGGTCTATGAACATTAGCGCACTCGAATATTGCGGTAACTTTGGCAATTTTGCAATATTCTCTCTGGCATTATTTGCAAAAACATAAGTGCATCTTATTTTATGTTATTTATTTGAAATGATTAACACAACTTTCATTTAACTTAATTTTGCTACATAAACAAACCCACCATATAGGTAATAGTTACAATTCAGATAGTTTAGGATTCGAAATTAGGCCTTACAAATTTAGCTTTTTGGGAGCTTTTTTTGTCAAAATTAACAATGTTCGAAAATAAAGTGTTCTTGATTTACAGCAACTTTTTATTTTGAGGTCATTGAAAGTAATTACCAAAATTTGTTGTCTGTTAATCTTTAACTAAGTAATTTAAATTTCATTTAAGTGCAAATACTGATAAAAAGACGTTTAAAGTGATACCTCACATATAAATCAGTTATAGAAAACAATTTTCTGTGAAATACTGCGTGTCGCGTTACTTCTGGAAATGAAGTTCTTAATACTGTTTTGTTGGTATTTTTCTGTTGGAATTGGTAAGTTTTATTTTTAAATATAAGAACACAATTTTTGTTTAAACTAATTACATAGTTGAATATCTAAAACAAATTCATACAGTAAAAAATAGTTGCAAAAATCAACCTTATTTGCATGCACTTCACAAAATTGAGTTTTTTAAATTTATCAAGAAAAAAGTGGACGTTGGTAAACTGTTTTATTTCTTCTTCTAGAACATTAGTTTTAACGTATCAGATGACCTACTCCATAAACTAAAGAACAGTGTTATTAGGTTATAATATATTGAAGTTGAGTTAGAGTAATCATCTAACTACTAATACCAACGTAATAAAATTTGATTTTAAAAGTTTTCTTAATTACTAAAACATTTTGACATTTCTATCAGATTCACCATTTCTACAATGAATAGATAGGAATAGCTGCTGTTAAAATAGTTTGTGTACATTGAATCTAAACTGAACCACCTACTGATATTCTATTAGGTTTCACCCTTAAATATACTTGATTTATCAAGATTTACTGTGTGTTTATTGACTTTTGCATAAGAGAAATTCGAGAGCTAATTTAATTAATTATTGTTTTACACTTTTTATCTGTGTCAATACAGGTCATAAAAAATGTCAGACACTAGTTGCCAGGTCATTTTAAGTACCTAAGTATTATCATTACAAAAATATTTTCAATAGATATGAGGCAATTATAACCAGACTTCAAACAGGAAATGACGGTCTATAGTAAAATGGATATTTTAACATCTTCGAAGATGATGATTGATTGGTAATTAAAAATTTCATCGATATTTAAGTATTATCACATCATTAAAACTAAAATTTAATCGAGTCAATTATTCAAGATATTTTTTTACACTTTTTTTGATTCGATCAAGTTTCCTAAAAGTCAATGATGTGGGTTTGATCAAACATCCCGATGTTTGCTATTTTACTCCAAAATAATGCTACGACCATATTACTCAATTCGAACGTTATCAAGCAATTCAAAAAGGCCTAGATCCTAATAATCAGTCCTTGTACGGCAATCATATCATGTAGAACTTAAAAAAGTCTTTAAAACAATGGTTTGTTTAATAAAAAAAAAGTAAAGTAGTCTGACCTACATTTCAAAAATCATTGATATGAGGTTTGTAAGTTTATTTTATCGTATTCAAACATTTAACAAGGACATGTACGACAAAAAAATCTTAATAATAATGTTTCTAATTTTAAATACAATAGCTCGTCAAGGTTTTGGTCCAACCGATCAAGAATGGGGCTATGTAACGGTACGAGATGGTGCCCACATGTTCTGGTGGCTTCACTATACCACCGCAACCACCCAACCAACTGAAAAACCTTTGATCATTTGGTTGCAAGGAGGACCTGGTGGTTCATCTACCGAGTGAGTGGATTTATCATTTTAACTGTTTTTACTTTACATTTTGTCGTAATAGGTATGGAAACTTTGAAGAACTCGGTCCATTGGACCGAGACCTGACACCAAGAAATTACACTTGGGTCCAGTACGCCAATGTAATGTTTGTGGACAACCCTGTAGGTACGGGGTTTAGTTACGTCGATGAAAATCAATATGCAACCACCAATCAACAAATTGCCGCGGATTTTGTGGTGATGCTGCAAAGTTTTTATAACGTTTTTCCTGAATTTGAGACTGTTCCTTTATACATTTTCTCCGAGTCTTACGGTGGAAAAATGACCGCTGAAATAGCTTTGAATTTAGATCAGGTTAGATGCTTTTTACTAGCTAATTAAAGATAAAATTTTGTTAGAGCTTTTCCTATATTACCAGGCTATCAAAAATGGACAAATCAAAAGCAACTTTAAAGGAATTGGACTGGGAGATTCTTGGATATCACCTATTGATTCCTGTCTCACTTGGGCACCTTACTTGTACTCACAGGTTTCTGTTCATGTATTTTAATATGTAATACAAAACCAACCTTCAATAATGTAGGGATTTCTGGATACGCAACAATACGAAAAACTTAAAGCTGAAGTTTTTAATTTAACGGAATTGGTAGATCAAGAAAAATGGGCAGAAGCCACGGACGCTTGGGGAAATCTGGAAAACGCCATATCAACTTACGCTGGTGGTGTTGATTTCTACAATATTCTTACTGTTCGGTCGAACCAACAGATTTTAACCTCTAACTTAATGCAACCAGCAGGTAGTTTTAAAATATACTTATCACTTACTGACTAGACTGAATTATTTGCAGTACTGGCTAGTGACGAAAGTATAATGAACACTTTGGTTGGACCAGCGTTGAACTTAACCCAAAAATGGGGTCTTCAGTCTGATCAAGTTTTTACTGCTTTAACTGAAGACTTTATGAAGCCAGTTACTGAAGTAGTTGAACGACTTTTAAATGAAACTGATATTACTGTAGCCGTTTACAATGGACAATTAGATTTAATTGTAGATACCCCCGGTATTTTTAGTATCACAATTTGAATCTTTATAATAACTCGAGTTGTTGCAGGTACAATTGAATGGGTAGACCGGTTAAGATTTGAGGAAAAATCGTCTTGGACGTCTGCAATGAAAGAACCATTTACAGTAGACGGCGTTTACGAGGGTTTTGAAAAAACTGCTGGTAACTTGCAATTTTATTGGGTTCTGAGGGCTGGACATATGGTATAATGTCACTTTATAGTCACAGTGAATATATTTCATTAAGGTTCAATTTCAGGTGCCAAAAGACAATCCTAATGGAATGTTATACATATTAAAAAAGGTGACAGAAAATTTTAAAGTTTAGTTTATGAAAAATGTTTATTGTCGAAGATAAAATAAAATCTTAAACGAATTGAATTATTGGTAATTTTGACGGGCATAAAAGTAAGGAGAAGGTGGAATTTGGTTGCCTTTATTGAGTTGTGAATTGTGATGTTGGTAGTAATGAGCATAAAAGAACAAATCTATTAGGTTTATATCTAAAGATTTTGGTGCCACATTGAAGCATTTTGAGTTCAAAAAAAACAAAGTCTCGCTTTTTACTCATGTAACAAACCTCATTTTTGTGAGTAATAACTTACTATTTTCAATGTTTAGAGCGCATTGTAATAACACCGTTAAAGAAAAGCGGTATTTTCACTTGCTGCTCGTTTCTAGTCATGGCAATGGAAAAGCGTCGCGACGGTTCGGGTCGTCGGGTTAGCCAATGGTCAATGTAAACAGTTATAAGTTAAACCCTGGCAGTATAGGGTGGCTCGTAAGGTCGGCAAGTGGAAATTTAGGGTCGATGTGGTGCGTTTAAAATGTCCCAAGGTGAAAGCAATTTATCATTCAATCGTCATCGATAACGATCGTGTATTAAACAGATAACAATACAAGGTAAGTGAACATTTAGCTTTCTAAGTATAATTAAAACTAAAAATTTGATTGTTAAAAAATTATTACTATGTAAAATTCTACGTTACGGTCCTGAAATCATAACTTATTAACAGATTTGCTGACGCATTTTCATGGTCACATAGTTTGAAATACCCAACCACTTTTCTATATAATATTATATTTTCATAACTCGTGATTGTATGACACACCGTTATTATTTAAAAAAAAAATGTTTAAACTGCCCATAAAAAGTAGACTAACGATAGCCGGTTTTTGTTTAGGTTATTATTTGTAACATTTTTATTCTAATTTACATTCTTTCGTGCAACAGAGGCAAATAATGCGTCCTAGTGACCTCAATTGATTTCGTATTGTATTACCTTTTTTTACTAGCAGTGTTATTCCATATTCACTGAACATTTCCGGTAATAAGGCAATTGACATCATTCACACGGTTATTGATTGGTTCTAAGTATAAAAGCCTGAATTTAGTGGTTGAAACGAGAAGCATCTTAACGAACAAAAGTGAAAATCGATAAAATATTCCTTCTAGCTGTTATATTTCAAGAATATCCTTGGCCTTGAACTTGAACAGTAATTGTCACTGTATGTGTTACAACAATCATCAAAGTAAGTGAAAAATGGGTTTGAACTCGATATTTTTCATTGTGTGATATTCAAGCAAGACCTAGTTTAAGACGTCGACCTACTAATGTAAATTGACTTGGCCGGCCAGGAAACAGGTCATATTCTTTACCTCATTATGGTTTGTTTATTTTTCAAACAATTATAAAACTTGCAGGGTAGATAATAGAATAATATCAAGGTCGGATAAATGGTTCCTAGAAAAATGAAAAGGTGCGGTTTTTCATCGATATTAACACGCAACTCTAATGAATATTATTCATAATGAAATCTTGAAATTCATCGAAATTTGACTAGTTCACGCATATAAATAGCTCAGTATTTTTCAAACACTTTGGACTGTATTGCTTTTATTATTGTATATGACAAAAAGAAGTAGTGATGTTGCATAAAAGAGATGGAAAATCTATCTTACGAAAGCCATAGTACCTATCTTTCACCAAAAGGCGTAAACTGAATGGTTTAGGACCAATAACACTGAAAAAGAGTAACAAAATATAAAAATTCCTATTTTGAGGGCAGGTGTTTTATTTAGCCCTATTTGGTACACCAGCAGTTAATAAAAGTTCAAAGACCTGTAGTACTCGAAATTTAAATATTAAATCAATTCTTAGAATATTTTAATTTTTAAAATTCAAATCATAACAAACGGCTGTAATATTTTTTAGAAAAAGAGTAAATTAAGTAAATACAACGAAAACTACCACCAAGTTGTTTTCAATTATCATATTGACCGACCTTTGTTCGTTATTAAAGTATTTTGACCCTTAGTAAGGTTCGTGTAAGCTTAAGTGTTTACAATGTTTATTATTAGCTAAAACTATTTTTACCCTCATGGTCATTTTAAAGCGCCCTTCTGTTAGATTATTCAGGGTCATAGATTGCAAAAAGTGCAAAATTAAGTACATCCTTTAACGTTTTATGAACGCAGTAATTCCCAGTATGTAATGTAATGAAATAATGCTATTTTTTTATTAACCAATACAGGATTTTATCATTTTTCCAATTTTTGAAAGGTTAGAATTCTTTCTACAAAAAATTAAAACCAGGTTTAATTCAAAATTCAAAAATACCTAATAATTAAAGAAAAGTAAGTAAAACTTGTCAGAGTATAACAATTTGATATATTGATTATAATTTAATCCACCACAAGTATTTCTGTAGTAATAAAGCTCGTGATGATGCTACTAGATGAAATAGTAAAAGTGTTTAAATTCTAGATGCCTGTTTTAATACAAAGATAAATATAATACAAATAAAACAATATGGCGGAAAACGTCCGAGTTATAGTACGATGTCGTCCCATGAACAGAAGGGAAACGGAGAACAACTGCAAGGTAAATATCAGTTTTGTGTCTTAGAATCTATATTGTAATTTTAAACTAAACTTATTCTACTTGTGTCTAGTGTGTGGTAAAAATTCACAATCCAGCTATAGAAACATGGGATCCTGGAGAAGGTCCAGCATTTCCGAAAACCTTTACTTTTGACTCCACCTACGACCAAGACTCCACTACTGAAACCATTTATAATGATATATGCTATCCTTTAATAGAGGTAAACTTGTTTATATTTTTTGGTTTTTTGGTAACATTGGAATATTTTTAGAGCGTACTCGAAGGTTATAACGCCACCATCTTCGTGTACGGCCAAACTGGTTGTGGCAAGTCCTTTACTATGGAGGGTATCAAATCGGATAACAGTCAAAAAGGAGTTATCTCCAGGGCATTCGAGCATATCTTCGAAGCTATTTCAGTCACAAGTGGAGTGAAATACCTAGCCTTGATCAGTTATTTAGAAATATACAACGAACAAATTAGGTACTTAACGTACAAATTTGTTTAGAATGAAATTGATAACTATTTTTTAACAGAGATTTGTTAGTGCCAAATGACAAACTCACAGCTAGCGTTAATTTAAACCTTAAAGAAACTCCAACAGAGGGTGTCACGGTGCCAGGTTTATCTCTTCATCCAGTGCACAATGCTCAAGAAGCAGAGCATTATCTGAACACTGGTTCCAAGAACCGGATGATTGGTGCCACGTTGATGAACCAAAACAGTTCCAGAAGTCACAGCATTTTCACTATTAGCATCGAACAGTTGAATAACGTCAACAATAACCAGAGTATACGAAAGGGCAAGCTCAATTTAGTGGATCTGGCTGGATCAGAACGACAAACCAAAACCGGAGCCACTGGAGACAGGCTCAAAGAAGCCACTAAAATAAATTTGAGCTTGAGTGCTTTAGGAAATGTTATTTCGGCTTTGGTTGATGGAAAAGCCAGGCATATTCCTTATAGAGACTCAAAACTTACAAGACTATTACAGGTAAATATGTCAGGTTATAAAGGTAGTAATAGAGTAGAATCAAGTAAGTTTTGATAGTAAGATTACCTTTCTTATCTCTATATAGACCTATTTGTCCTTTGAAGGTAGTATCAATAAATATGCTTATTTAAAACGAAACAATAATCAGAACACTTCTAACAACACTAACGATTAAGAAAACATCTTAAAAATGCCTTTTCAGGATTCTCTTGGAGGTAATACTAGGACTTTAATGATTGCCTGTGTCAGTCCAGCTGATCGGGATTACATGGAAACGTTATCAACTTTGAGATATGCGAACAGAGCCAAAAATATTAGCAATAAACCCAAAGTCAATGAGGTAACTATTTTTTTTTGTAACAAACACTATAATTACAAGGAATTTGTAGGACCCTAAAGATACAATTTTAAGACAGTACCAAGAAGAAATTGAAAGACTGAAATCGCTTCTAAACTCCCACCAACAAGATTCGGATAGTTTACAAGTGCTGGACATTACGGACCTAGAGAGTAAAGGACCTCAGTCTAAAATTGGTGAACTGGACGCTCAAAGAGACAAATTGCTACGGGAATATCAAAAGGAAATGGAAAAACTTAGAAATTTACATGAAAGGTGTGAGTTGAACACCAAAATAAAACTGTAGTCTAGTGAGAGAGTTTTTTTAGTGAAAAAAACGAAAAGGAAACGGTTTTGCAACAAATTCACGCTATCAAGGTGGAGTACGAAGAGAATATCAGGAGACTGAATGAAGAAATAAAGACTCATGCAAAGAAAGAGGTGACGTCAAAGGAAGAAATTTTGAAGAGAATACAAGAGTTGAAAAAAACCTTAATAGGTGGGGAAAAGGCTAATGACAAAGAGTTGTCACAACGAAGACTGAAGAAAAAACTAGCTGCAGAACAACGTGCTAGGTGCTCTAATAAAGTAACTTTTAAATTAGAAAAAAATAACTTTTTGAAAATTTCAGCTTATTAGCACATTTACTAGCAAAAATCGACATGGACGAAGATAGACAACTACTTCAAAACCAATACAAAGACATCAGTCAGGAGTTGAATTTAAAGAGCGAACTACTGAGAAAATACCGGTATAAAGTGAAAACGTTAGAAAAAGAGATTAGAGACCTGCAAAGTGAATTTCAACAAGATAGAGAAGACTATTTAGAAACAATAAGAAGGCAAAACAGAAACATCAAACTACTTAACCAAATCAACGAGAAAATTGCCTCAACTTTGAAACGAGACTGTAACTATAGGTAATGACAGGGTACTATGAGGAAAATCAATCAATTTTACATGTTATATCGGGGTTTTAGTGATTTAGAAAACATAAAAGAACAAGCCATCTGGATCGAGGATAGTCAGAAATACAAACTTCCGGATCTGGTGATTCCAAGAACAAAGCTGCCACCAGCAGGTAAAGTTTTTAGAAATTAGTAGCCAAAATTATGTTTTTTTTTATAAAAACCAAACTTAAATCCAAGGTCATCTAAATTATTACTACTGTGGATTTTACTAATTTTTGTACTCTTGACCTTTAAATAAAATATTGAAAAATGTGGAAAAACAATGTTTGTTCTATTGATCGGGACTAATAAACTCGTTTGCAGCAACTTTCTCATGTAAACGTGTTCTCATAAAATTGTTAGAGAGTACTAAACAAATTTGGATTATAAAATTCTCTTCCTGCTATAATGAAATTAACAGGTTTGATGAATTTTAGTAGCAGACGTATTATATTTTCTCCATATTTTTCTAATGATTGTGAATACATTTTTATAACTCTTTAAAGAAGGTTAATGCTATTACAACTGAAAGAAGAATATAATAAAATATTTACTATGTAGGACGTTTTTCGGACATACAAACAGCTCCTGCCAGACTAAACAGCGAAAACTCTCTTAGCAGACAAAACTCACTTGATCAGGTGAAATTTGTATTGTATATTGCGATTGGCTATTGCTCATGGCTGTTTTTGAATTTTCTGAAATTTTTTTCTACCTATAAACTGTCAAAACTGCAAACTGTACGTTTTTTTCAATTTCTTTTGGCACGCCGCTTTATTGCACAGGACAGAACCATGACCGAAAAAATTCTATAAGTGCCAACGCTACCTTAGAGGTAAATATCATCCCTTACAGTTGTTAGACAAAGCACCATAAACACGTAGAATAGTAGATTAGATTGGTGAGTTTATTCAAAACTTTACTCAAAACCTCAATCTTTCAGAAGCCCTCCAAACTTGAATGTCAAGACCTCATTTCCAGCTATTTTCAGCCAGCTTCAAAAAGGGCCAACGAATTGCTGAGCCAAAGTAGCAGACTGGATGCGCAGACTGTTGTCAATACTTGGAAAGGTAACTGGACTTTTAGATTTCTTGTAGCTCATAGTGGCCTGTTAAATCTGGATTACTATACCGAGTAAGAAAAAAGGACCCGCATATTTTTCAGATTTTGTCAAAAACCACAAAACCAAGTCAACTGAAAACTTAAGTGAGAGTTCCACACCTCGAAGTTTTCTCTTCAGTAATAGCACAAAAACTTTGAGCAATCACTGGCTTAATTCAGGTGCAGGTAAAACTATAATAGAACATTTTTTTGTAAAGTTTGGTAAATGAGGGGAATTTTTCCATTCAGAGTCACCATTTACTTCTGAGGGATTGAAAAAACCGTTTAGACTGGAAGCATTACCAGACATAGGAAAAAATGGAAGGAAATCTCAATTAAACACCATGGAACTGCTTTAAGCAATTCCTTACAGTATTTAGCGTCATGATTGATATTTCCCCTGGGCCTCAGATTTACCGCAATTATTTCAATTACCTATAGCTCATAATTATCAATTTATTATTTATTTTAGCTAATAGATTTTTATTTCAGTCCTATTTTATTTACAATTTTACAAAACTCTGTATATATTTTAAGAACATTGTACCTACATATAAGCAAAATTAAAGGATGTAAATGAATGGATGTTACTAATGTTATACAATAAAAAGATTTATGCATATGTAGTTAAATCAAAGTGTGATATTTTGTTATATGAGATAATAATTTTATGAATAAATATTTGGAGAGTTGTCAACTATGTAGTATTAATAACTCACCCTCTCTAATAAAACAAGATTTATTTTTAAAAAAGTCAACAATAAATAATGACAACATTGCATCAAATTCTCATCCACACTTTCACTACAAAACAAGGAATATTTTCAGGACCACTTTATTCTTCCTAAATTTATCACTCTAGTTGTCTAAGCCCAATCCAAACTTTAAGGTGTCAGAATGTTTGGTTGTTTCATCTTGCATTTCTAGTGCCATTTTCTTAAATTGTTCTGCAAGTTCTTGGTTTTTTTCTACTCCATCTCCTTTGGCATACATCTGGCTGACGTTTGCACAACTGTACATATTACCCAATTTACATCCTTCCAAAGCATATTTGAAAGCTTTCTTCATGTTTCGAGGCAGATCAAGGTCTTGCTGGTTGTTTTTTTCACCAACTTTACTACCATTCTTAGCTCCTGCAATGTATAAACCTGACAGGTAATAGCATGCCATGCCATTCTGAGCTGCACAAGACTTCTCTAGTAAACTTGCACCCTAACAGAACATAGGTTAGTGGTACAAAAGGTGAGGAATTAAACAACAAACCTTAATAACATCCTGGCTCACTCCTAATGATTCATTCTGAGTAACTAACAAAACACCCTGATTAAAACAGGAATAAGGCTCTTCAAGGTTGCAACCCTTTTCGAAATAATTGTAGGCCGATTTAAAATCTGACTTTTTGACGCCTTTTCCTGTTAGACAGTAAGCACCATACTTGAGACAACTCTTGGGAAAGCTGTACTCGTCGCAGTTGTTTCTGTATACTTTGGCTGCTTTTTCAAAATCCTTTTTGACGGCATCCAAAAAATCGGCCAACAAATGGCAAACTACGGCAAAAGTAGTTTGAAAAAAACCTTAAATGGGACTGTAAAAATGATGTGGTTTTACCTTCCGGTTTCTTCTCACTGTAACATCCAAACCTGTATTCAATGCCCAGGTTATTCAAGTATTCTTTAACTTCACTTTCGGACTTTAAATCAAAGGCTGACATGTTTTTGATATTAATTTACATTAATAAATTTCACATAATTTATAAAATTTCTTTTTAAAATTAAAATTCAGATGTAACATAACCTAAAAATAGTGAATGACTTTGACAGTTGGTACGAATCTGACAGAAACAGCATACAACAGCAAGACGGCATTTGTTTTGATGTTTTATGGAGTAATAAGAACTGAACCACGTCACGATGACGTAATTTAACAAAACCATAATGGAACCAACTGTCGAATTACGTCATCGTGACGTCAACTCTCTATGCTCGTTCTATAGAGCGTTAAAACGAATCGACTGCGACCTCCTTGAGAGCTAGGAATGTTCTTAGTTGTAGACAAATCGATAAATATGACGACTATCGACTAAATGTTATACAATAACATTGTGTTTTCTTAATACTACTGGTTATTTTTTTATTTATTTTAACGAGATATCACAGCAAGGTTGTGTAAATTTACTTACAAACTCTTCAAAGTTTTCCTATGCGCGACTTAAATCAATTTTTGTTTAAGTAAGATCAGCTTTTATATGAAACTTTGCATCTTCTCTACAGTCACTTGAACAAAAACATCAAAAACTGTCCAACATTGAAGAAATGTGACGTTCCTCTACCATATCCTGTGACTGACTGTCTAATTACGTCACATCCGCATTGACAGATTACTTAAAAAGTTTCCTTCCATCTTTGTTTGACCCATTGATTTCTAGTGGTTTACGGTAGTTAGATTAAAATAAATTAAAATAAATGGGGAGTAAAAAATTAAAACTCACCAAAGGAAAACCAAACAGAGAAACATTGATAAATGTAGACAAAGACAGAAAAGCAATAAAAAGTCCAAGTAGGCAAAAATTTTGCTGCGATGTTGTCAAACGTCTCTCTAAATTCGTCGACTAGATTAATTACACAATTAATTTTGTTACTAGACCATTCCTAATCCTAATTTTGATTTCAGCTTTATTCGGGTTCATGATTTTGAACCGTTCAGGAACTGTTTTCGAACTGATTTGGGCCATTTACATGTACGGGATATGTGTTGAGGTGTACTGATTTACAGCAGTATAATAAAAACTATCGTGCAAATGGTCCAAACCCATGTTCAAAACAGTTCAGAATTAAAAACACGAACAAAGCTAATGTATTTGCCATAAAGTAAAACAACAAAATGTAATAACAAAATTATGTAACTAATTCAGTTGATGCATTCAGATAATCTTCTGGCAACAATGTCCCGATATTTTCGCTTTCTAGATATTTTTTGTTAGGTTTTTTGTCTTTGTCTCGCGCTTGCAATTACCTATGTTTCTCTGTTAGTTACACGCTTTTCCTATGACTAGTTTTAGTTTTATTATCGCACCTGTATTTTGTTTTGGCTTATACATTTGTAAATTTTAACCTCATGGCAGTGAATCAAAAAGTAATTAATTTCAATGTTGTGCTGCATTTTATCCAAATAAAAAAACCATTTCTTAAAGATTTATGACCTAGTCTACCACATATTGCATATTGAAAAAGCTTTATTTCTGCGTAAATCCAGGTCGTTCCTTCGCATTTGTGGCTAAAAATACCGAATTTGTTTTGTTTATAGCAGACTGTCCGTATTAATTTTTTGCGCAGCACAACCGTGTTGACTTGTCTGGTTCGTTTACCAGTAATGAGAGTTTTATAAGAAACTCAAAAAACGTCAATTCCGGGTTGTATACAATACACCAATTTAATTAGGAGAAAGGCTTCGAGGCAATTATTTTAATAAAACATATGCAGTTTTAGTAATAAAAGTGGTTTCCAATAGTGATTAACGAATATTAGTTTGGAAAACATTGAAAAAGTGAACAAAAGTTTATCACACAAAAAGAGAGGAAATTTCGTATTTGGAAAAATGCCAGTAGCCAAAATATTACTTTTGCGCATTCTAAAATTTACTAAAAGAATTTTGATTTTCTATTCCCTGTTGTCTTTCAGGGATAAATGAACCAACACACCCTTTAAATGCAATTATCTCTCTCAACTTCAGACTAAATGGAATATTTAGGTGCAACTTTCTCAGAATTCTAAGACAAAGGAAGAATAAGGTAGTTCTTGATGCAGGTTACCTTTGTAGCACGGGTTTGTTTTAGCACAAAGTGGGCAAAAATAATTAGTTCCCTCACAACGTATAACCCCGTGTATAAATAGACACTTTGTAATGTTTGGACGTAGTTTGACGTAGGAAGTTCATCAGGCGGTGCCAGACTGGATTCCGCTTGAATTTCAGTTCAGCCAGGCGTATTGCGTTGTTTCAAAAATCGGTCTCAAAAACTCAAAAAGTTACTGTATTTCTTGTTAAAAGAAATACTTTGGTTGTATTGAAAGTGTCTGATCAAGTGCTTCAAGCTGGCTTCCACAATTTACATGAAGGTTTGTGAATATATCAATTTTGTCATTTACTGTCCAGTTTTTTATCATCATCAACACACACGTTAATCACTTTTGTAATGAGCACTATAGTGTGTGTGTGTGAAAAGATTTGGCTTTCTTGACTGACACATACAAAATTATCCTCACAGGTAAATTTTTGCAATCCCAATACCATAGCACGCAAAGGTAAATAATGTTTATAATTTTGGGGGAACAAAAGGTTTTCCACGTGAGTTTGACCATGCCAAAACTATTTATACATTTCGCATCGCATTAAGAAATGCATATAACAACAAAAACCGTTTTTTTTTATAAACATTGTGGCAAGAGTCCCCAACAATAAGTGTACTTTACCGGCAAAAAGTAAATAAATAACGCAAAAGTGCTAGCGGATTTGTATATTGACCCATCACCATGTGTTTGGTCTGTTACTATTTCGTATATTTTGGAAGATGCAAAAAGGTGGGTACTTTTATCTCTTTTAAATGGTTGAGTGCAACAAAAATTAATATTTTTCTTTTTGGAAAACTTGGAACTCGTTTTTTGAGTTGGCCGAACAACATCACTTGTTGATTGGCCCACATTTGAAACTAAACACCAGCAAGGTCTCAAAGGTGGTTTTGATGCGATCAAACTTGAACTTTTGTTGTGTGACCTTAGTATTATAAAATTAGGGTTTGTTTATCATTATTCATGTTTGAAATTACATCATTATTAATTTCAGTCCTTTTTTTTTGGCTTTCTGAACACACTTTTTTTTCACAGATTGACCACCTTGTTAAGATGGGAAAAAATTGTAGGTGTTTGAACAGGATATTTGAAATTAACATAGTGGGTGTCATTTGGAGTAATTCCTAATTTTAGAGCTAAAATCTTAGAATAATTTCATACAATTTAAAAACCCGTTAAAACGTATGAAGAGTTTAATCTACTTAATTATATGTATATTAGGAATAGTAATATTAAATAGTACTCTTTCTCTTATGAAAAAATGTTTTTTTTTAGTTTTCCAAGTTTTTTAAAATTTATTTACTCCAGACTCAGCAGAACCATAGGATTTTAAAAAGTGTTTTACTTGTAGATGTGGCTTCAAGAGTGATTTTGTGGGCTTCAGGACTGGCAAAACTTCCAGATAATTCGGAATCTGAAGTTAAAAATATGCTAAGTTGCGTCTAAATTTAGGTTTCGAGTTAATTTTCTCCGAATTCGAAGTCAGGTCAGTTACCTTTTTGGTCTAGGCACATGTCTTTGCTTCTGGATTACTAATGTCCAATGAATGAAAGCTTCAACAATCACCTACTTTACTATTAGATAATTTACTATTAGGTAATATTATATCATTAATCCGGATAATAGGTTTTGGCAAACGCAACAATGTTGCACCAAAAGCTTACAAATGTCAATATAACTTAAAGCTGAATCTACAAATTTCGGAAACCCTTACACTTCTTGCCTATTTAATTTATTCCATATTATATTTTTACTTACAATAATTATTCTAGATTATCCTTAAAGTTAACAGGTTTTTTGTTAGTTCGAAGTTTTTTCATTAAAATCGTCTATTCCGTGTTGCCTTTATCTACTTCCATAATAAGAAAAAGTTTTGATATCAAAGCTAATTTTTTATTTTCTTTCATTCTTTGTCCATATTTTATTATAAAATTTGCATTTTTGTTGCTGCTAGAAACGGGGACCTTTTTCATGTTAAAAAAATAATAATTTTTAACAAAATAATCCCTATACTTCTATGTCGTTCTCTTTTCGAATAGTGTATCAGTTCCAATAGGCTTTCCTCTATCCATGTTAGTTATTATAGTTGGAGGTTGTATACTAAATACTAAATAGCAAGGTAATATTTTCCAATAACTTAAAACAAGATAATCCTCCACCTTGACGAATAAACTTTGAATTTTATGAGATTATCCAACTTTGCATGCATTGTTTACAGATTTGATATTATACGTAAGATAAACATACAATTTCATCATGCAGGCCTTTAATTAATAGTCAGCCCTTTTTATGAAGCTGTAATATCTTTTATTAAGCTACTAAAGTGTATTATCAACTCTTGCAAACTACGAAAAAATATCATTTAATTTAGACGTTAACTAAAACTCGCCTGCAAAATCCTATTTTCAAAACAAAATATAAACTAGAAATCAATCTATTTTAAGACTTTAATGGTTTGTTGGCAAACTTTGCCATCAGCTGTTTTCGAGCCTAATTTTAGTAGACTGGCAAGGTCAGGGCTTCAGAAGGCCATCTTTGTGTCTTCAACTAAAAGATATGCTATACAAAGACCGTATCTTAAATTGTTTAGCATTCAAATGCGTGCGCTCTTTGCTAGAGCAAGACAATTTTGGCGTGCATCCAGAAAGGAAAGTTTTCGTCATTCATCATCGCTTTGTCATCCGTTTCAATCGCGTTGTACAGTGGTTTAATTACAATTGCAAACCTTTTTCAGAATATGCCTACCCGCATATCTTCCAATTCCCTACAAAGGGAACTGGCCGATTCTATCATCCGCATGGTGCCCTTGGATGAAATCAGAATCCTTCTAGCTTGCGGAGCAAAGGTAAATTAATTAACAACTAAAGTTAAGTTAATTAAGTTCGTTTGATTTGTCTGTAGGTCAACGAACCAGTAACTCAAGGTTTAATGCCTTTGCATTATGCGGTATGGCAAAAATACTACGAAGCAGCCCAACTATTGCTAACCAGAGGAGGTGATGTAAACGCCACTGATGAATGTGGCTACAGCCCTTTGCACCTAAGTGCAGAGCATGGTTACGTCGAATTTGTGCGCCTTTTGTTGAAATCCGGAGCCAAAGTGGACCATCGTCCCGAAACCAACGAGGAATTTCCCAAGACGACCCATTGTGACGAACCTTTAAGACTGGCGATTAGAAATAAGCATTTAGACATTGCTCGACTTCTTTTGGAACACGGAGCCGATCCTAACAAACGTTACTTTTTCGGAGCGGAAATTAATCTAGTGAGCGATTTGGACTTTTTGGAGTTGCTATTGACTTTTGGAGCTAATCCAGACAGCAGAGACAGATCCGGCCTTACGCCATTAATGAAAGCAGTACGACAACCTAATGTAAGTTTCAATTTTTCAGTTTCAACCAAACCTAAGCAAAATACACATAGCCTTTAGAAAAAAATACAAACTGCATACAGCAGATTAAGAAAAGCTTTTCTATTTGTTGGCTTTTGCTGAACAACACTTTCACCATTATAGACTGTATTTTTCATCAATTTTCATTCTAAATAATAACTTTAAAATGAGGCTTAAAAAATTCTGCTAAACCCAGCATAATGGATAGTTTTAGAACCAAAAGGTATAAACATTTTATTTATAAATTATGTCTGAAATTGATGAACATATCTGCAAAGTAACCTCGGGAACCTGTATTATAAAACTGTATCTTGTGTTGTAGGGAACTAGTGTTATAGTTATAATTTGCTTTGAAGCAATTTTATAGAAAACCGGGTGGAAAATAAATTTGGTCCATCAAACCTGGTTGAAAAAAAACCTAAATATCCCTTGAACTCAAGTGCTTCAGTAACTCCAAAATGTAGGTTCAACAGGGCATAGCTCCGTTATTTGAGGAGTTACAACAAAAGTGTAAATTAGGTAGCTGTAGGGAATTTCATGTTCGACAAGATTGCTTTAAAGCATTTTTGCCTTAAAGGACCGTTTAAGAGAGACTAGAGGGAACTGTTTAACTCGTCTAGGGATTTGGTTAAATGAAGCAAACCTTATGTGTCTTCAAAGGTTCAAAAGCCGCAAGGACTATATCTGATGAATATGTGGTCTAAAAGATATGATGCTATTTTTTGTGCAAAAATCACGATGATCAATAAACTTGTTCTATGTTGTAATATACTTGTGATTTAAGCAGAATATGGAGGCTGTTTTGCTGCTGCTAAAACACGGTGCCAATGTTAACGCCATGGCTGATCAAAGACACGACTACAGGACTGTAAGTATATGACACAACAAACTTAATGAAAAAAATTATAATAATGATTATTCTTAGGTTCTACATTACGCAGTGCTTTCTGGCAACATCGACATCATAAATTTAATAATCAAACAAGGAGCAAAACTAAACTACGACGAGGATTTCGACCTGGGCAAACCCAGTCCCCTGGACCTGGCCATATTGAAGGGAGATCCGGATATAGTGGAATTGCTTATCAAATCAGGTACGTACGCATTTTCAACTGCCAATTGTTTAAACTTTAATCGAATATTATTTATTAGGAGCAAACGTAAATTGCAGTTCCCCCATTATTGGATCTCCTTTGCACGTTGCATGCGCTGAAGGTATTTCCAATCGCTATGACATCATGACGGTAACATTGCTGGAAATTTCTCGGGGAAAAAATTATTTGTTTTTTTTTAAATTAGATGCTGCTACAATCTGGCGCAAATCCCAATCTCAAAGTTTTCACTGACGATTTTGATCATGGTTCTCAATTAAGGCCAGTATTGGTAGAATACATTGCCAGCAATGAATGTCCTAATCTGGCAGTGATCAGTATGCTAATTAGGCATGGCGCTAGGGTAAGTTTAACAAAAATTAACAACCAAAAAACTTCATAAATTCGTTTCAGGTGGTCATGAAAACCCAATTTCGTGATCCGGCAGGAATGCTGAATTGCCTTCATAACGTCGTTTCCAACGAATCAGTATTCTTCCTTTTGCTGGAGGCATGCGAGGCTTTTGATCCCTGCATGATACGTAGGAACCAAGTGGTGTCACCTACGCAAAAAAGTACCTTGCTCGAGTTAGCCAAATATCCGCTGACATTAAAAAAGCAAATCCGACTCTACATGAGAAAGGCTATGGGATCAAAATTGCTTAATATCGCGGGTCAGTTTGATATACCAACCTGCTTGAAGAAATACCTGTGTTTCGACTACAGTTGAGGCTTCATATTGGAGTCGAACAAGTAATGTTCGGTGATCGATTTGTGATGTTTTTTGTAGGCTTTCTTGCCTATGTCTTTTTTTATTGATAATTGATACTTTTGTCGTATTTTGATTAGTGTAGGCTATAGGCCCGGCTTCTAAAATATCTAATACATTCAAACAGATTGGCAAAAGTAATACTTTTTTTAAACGGAAGCTTGTAGAAGCCAATAGTCAAAGAGAGATGACCACTACTAGTGTGATATTGAATTACTAACACTTTAAAATTAACTAAAATTCTGTCTGATTCCGTTATTAACAGTAAACTTCAAATTTTATAACGTGAATTGTTTATTATAGTTGTAGCTTTCGCTACATAAATCTTGGCTTAATACTTGATAATATTAACTAATAATGCTTGAAAAGTTTTGTAAACTAACTTATTTGTTACAATTTCATTTTGCGCGCTTCTATTTCTCAGTATTAACGTTATAGCTTCCAAAATCGCCCTTAACCCACTATTAATAGCTAATATAACTAATCTGATATCATATTTGCTTACTCAACAGCAAATAAGTTGTATCAAGATTTTTGTTTGTTACTAATTTTTATCCTAAATAACTAAAACCACGTAATGAATTATTTGCTTTGTAACATTCTTTATTGCTATGTGTGTGTTATATTTCAAGTATATATTGCCCAGTAACATATAATATAAACAATGCTAACAGAAAATATCACATTTACATAAACTGGAATGTTAACACTAATAAATAAATTAATTTCTAATAAAATACGTAAAAATTTGTTTGAAGTGTATGCACGTAATAATGTAGACAACACTATAATCTCATAACAAAAGTAGAAACAATAATTAACAAAAAATATTTATTATGGTTTAGCATTGACACTCCTTCTGTACTAACTCCATTGAATCCCCATTTTTTTTTGGTGGTCATCGTAAATTTTTTGGGTCTTAGCCTTAGCAACTCTATAACGATCAACTTTTACAAGACAGGAACTATTCCTACGGAAATGTTGGTATTATTTTTGTGCTGTTAAAGTTTTCTATTAGTAGTTTTGTATATTTGTATACCTAATATTTATATATTTGTACTGTTGAAATATAATATATGAAAATAATTACAAACCGATTTTTTTCGTTATTTTATTAAAAAAACACCGCCCTGATACTGATCAGTACAATCAAATACAAAATTTGATTTGATGAACATTATTGAAAATTTACGTATTACGGAGAAAAACCAGATACTTCCTACATATACTAAAATATAAACATTTTATTGTTGTTCAATATTTAAACAATTAATTCTGAACGCACCCCATTTGCCTTGACAATGATGTCAAAAATCAAACCATATCCCACAGAGCATCAAATCACATGACACTATAAATACAAACTCACTTAGAGATCACGTGGCCTTTAACGCGTTTCGATCGAAAACCGAAAGAAAAACAGCTGATTTTGACAAACGGTAGTAGAAAGGTAAACAAATAATAAAACTTTGCAATTTTAATAACAAACCACAACAAAAACCCAATGATTAGTGATTTACTTAAATAGAAGCAGTTTAAACAACCGGAATTGCACTTGAATATGGCGTCACATCTGCAAGGAGGAAGGGTGGATATTTCCTTAGTTCAAACAGCAGCTTGGGGAAACTTGGTTGAATTACTAGAAAAATGTCCAGGAACCAAAGCAATTGTTTGGGACAGCACCTTAGCAGGTGGCTGATCGGTTTGTTAAAACAACTAAACTATTATTAATATTATTCATTTTTAGGACCTGTTGGCCTTGTAGCTGAGTACATGCATTTAAGGGAGCACTCAGTAAAGAAAATGTTCCCTTTACGACCTACACCTCTACCAAGAACTGATTGTGATCACATTATTTTTATTGCCAGACCAAAGCTTTATTTAATGGATTATATTGGTATGCAACTTGATAGCTAAAGCCTTCACTTTTCAATGTTTATGAAATAGCCAGGAATGTTAAGGATGCTGCCAAACAGGACAACTCCACCAAGCAGTATCACTTGTTTTTTGTACCTAAAAAAAGCCTTTTGTGTGAAGAAGCATTAAAACACCAAGGAGTTTTAGGAAACATGATTCTTATTGAAGAATTTAATTGTCAGCTATTTCCTTTTGATTCAGATGTAGTTTCAATGGAGATTCCAGAAGTATTTAGGTATGAAATTAACATATTTTTTTTAAAACAGTATGACACCGAAAACTTAAATTGCAATTGCAATTGTTTCATAGTCAAAATAATTGTGTAGATAACAATAAAGTGTATTTAGACCAAAATTTTCTTTACATCTAATATCTATTGGCATTTCAAGATAAGAGATATGCCTTCTGGTGGTCAATTTTGGAACAAGTTTTGAGCATCCTAACTGTCATTTTTCCCTTTCTTTAAGTTGATTTTCCAGACTAGGGGATCTTTCCCAAAAAATAGAGGATTATTCTAGGGAAAAATATTTACCAAGGGACTAACTGGGGAAACCACCCCTTATGGGATAATTTGAGTTTATGATGAATACCTTGAAAATCAGTAGAAGTTGCCTGATTTTAGTTTCAAATGGCACTTTGATCTTAACTTGAAATGCTAACAGATACAGGTGCTTAAAATCAAAAAACATCAATTTTTAATTAAAAAATCTAAGTTGTTCTGTAAGGGGTAGTAAATTTGTATGTAAAATGTTGTAAATTCTATTAAATTGTTTGCAGTATTCTATAGGAAATGATATTCAGATATTTAAAGATCAGAAATTGCGACGTTTTAATTTTATTACTTAACTCCAAAAGTATTCAGATTGTTTTAATTTTTCAATGATTTTCTTTCTCTATAAGAATAGTCCTATTAATAACGTTGTATGGTTATAAGGATGTGCAAAAATACTGTATACATTTAGTCCAGAAAATTTAAGCTCTCAGACAATTTCAATGCAGTTTTGATTGCTTTTCTCTTCCTTCAAGTATCTAATATTAATTGAAGAAACAACTTTAGATATGACAACTGTGGCAGGGTTTCTATAAAGAAATAGAGAGACATCTGGCTTTTGTCTGTAGTGTAAAAGCTGAGTATAGTGATTTCCTCTCGGATTTCCTATTCAGTTTATTACTAAAAGTAATATTTTGAAATATTTGCATCCTCTTAATCTCTCTAAAATGTATATTACTAAGTTATGTATACATAAAGGGAATACACTATTGACAATGATCCAACCTACATCTACCAAACAGCCCAGGCAATAATATTTCTGCAAAAATTATATGGTCCAATACCCAGAGTTTGGGGAAAAGGTATTCATTAAATTCCAGTTACAAAATACAGTCTTTAAAATGTAGTTTTAGGGGTGGCTGCCAAACAAGTTTGGGACTTGGTTATGAGACTACAGAGAGAGAAAAGTAACTCAGATGAGATTTCAACAAGTCAAGTTTCTTGTATAGATCAGATAATTTTGATTGATCGATCTGTTGATTTGATTACGCCGTTAGCCACTCAAGTCACTTATGAGGGCCTTATTGACGAAATTTTCGGAATCAATAACAATACTGCCAATTTTCCTATAGACAATTTTTTGAGTAGCGAAGAAAGGGTTACCGAATCTCTGACAGAAGAAAAAAAACAAGTGATTTTAAATTCGGCCGACAAGATTTTTGTTGATATTCGGGACAAAAGTTTCACAGCGGTATGTTTTTGGTCTTATCAAAAGTATGAGTCAGATGAATGTGGTTGTAGGTTCCTCTATATTTGACGAAACAAGTGAAAACTGTAAAAGGTCAAATAATAGAAAATACCCAAGATAGATCAGTACAAGAAATGAAGTCGTATGTGGAACGATTACCGAAGATTTTAGAGAAGAAAAAGAAATTAACCCTTCATACTGCTATAGCTGAATGTATTAAGGAGCATACGGACCGGGATGATTTTATCGACACACTAAAGGTACGCTTTTGACGTTTGCGTCCTTAATTTTATATTTACGTGACAATTTCTTAATGGACATGCAGGCAGAACAAGAATTTTTAAGCTGTTTTGAAGTGGATAAGCCCAGTGCCTATATAGAAGAACTGATAGCTCTAGGAAAACCTTTCATAAAAGTGCTCAGACTGATCTGCTTGCAATGCATCTGCTCCTCTGGACTTAAGCCTAAAGTGTTGGAAGGTTACAAACGAGAACTAGTACAGGTAAATCAATAGTTGAGGAGTGTTTACCTTTCTGCATTATAAAAGTTCTACAGGTTTATGGTTTGCAAGCACTGCTTGCTATAACAAAATTGGAGAAAGTTGGTTTATTAAAATTACAGTCTGGTACCAGACAGTACACCGTTTTAAGAAAGGTACTATTATAAAATGTTAACAAAAGTGTGTCTTTTGAATATGTAATGCTTTTGGTAGATGTTACGATTGGTTATGGAAGATATTTCCGAAACTAATCCCACTGATATTTGTTACGTTCATAGTATTTATGCTCCATTAAGCATACGGCTGGTCGAACAAGTAACCAAAAATGGTGGTTGGAAGCAACTTCATGATGTTTTAGGACTTTTACCAGGTAACCAGTTTTTAATATTATAAAAAAATAATTCAGATTGAATAGATGCACTTAGTGAATGAAGGACAAAAATGACAACTTAGCTGTGGTCGTTTAGAAACATACCGATAGCAAATTAAAAAATTATTATTATAATTAATATATTTAAGAGTCACCGCCTTCTAGGCACATATGACGTCAGGCGAAAACAGCTTTTACGTCACGAGGCACATCCCGTCCCCTAGAATTCCTACTTATCGAACTTTTTATCAATCCTTTGTTGTCTCGCATGCATCGTAACCTGTGTTTTATACTTCAAATGAAAAACATCATTTTTGTAATGTTTAAAATATATTTCCTTATTTTTAAAAAAAAATTTACAACTGCATAAAGTGTCCCTAAATTGGGTAAAGAACCATTTGTAAAAA
Source organism: Ips typographus (assembly GCF_016097725.1). Taxonomy (NCBI): domain Eukaryota; kingdom Metazoa; phylum Arthropoda; class Insecta; order Coleoptera; family Curculionidae; genus Ips; species Ips typographus. The sequence goes on from NC_138424.1 coordinate 6,648,225, forward strand.
GTTGTAATCTAATAGTGATGGATAAATTACCGGTAAAGTAAATATTTTACTTTACCAGGAAAATTTGACCGGTAAATTACCAGTAAGTTACTAGTAAATTACAAATACTGTGTTTCTGGTAGTTCAAACTTTGACACCGCTTTTCTCCCTTACTGTATCAAATTTTGTAGTGTTTTTTATGTTATTAGATAGTAAATTTAATGAAGATTCCAAAAATGTGTTTAATCCAATAATTTTTTTTATTTCAAGTGAGTTTTACAGGCGATTTTGTCACATAAACCGTGTTCAAATTTGAGACCACAATTTAAATATTTGTTGCACTAAACCAGTTTTTCCTAAATAACTCGAAAACACTGAAAGTTACCAAAAAATTACAAGAGACCAAAAATCTTTCTAATCAACTCCTTAACCCAACCCCGTAAATTTGCAGGACCGTTTTTGCTTTCAGTCTACAGGGTGTGCAAGAAAATTATGGTGGTTCACTATTTTTTTCACCCTGTACCCAATTTTTAAGATAAAATTGTTTACTCTATACTATTTGAAAGAGGACCTCAAAACGGTCCTTTTAAGTGGTTGATCCACATTGAAGTCCCAAAAATAACTGAGTTACAGGGTGTTCAAATTTCAAACCACAATTTCAGCTCATTTGAAAATTTGTTGCATCAAACTAGTATTTGCTAAATAAATTGAAAAAGCTGAGAGTTACGGAAAATTGCAAGAGACCAAAAATGTTTTCAATCAACTCCTTAACTCAGAACTGTAAGCTTGTAGGACCGTTTTTACTTCCAATATCTCGGGTGTGCATGAAAATTATTGTGATACAGGGTGAATAATCGAGTTACAGGGTGATCAAATTTGAAACTACAATTTTAACTGATTTGAAAATTTGTGGCATCAAACCAGTTTTTGCTAAATAACTCAGAAACGGTGAAAGTTACGACAAATTTGAAAGAGAGCAAAAATGTTCGTAAAGAACTGCTAGACTCATTCCTGGAAGTTTCACAGTCCGTCAGTGCCGCTACTATACAGGGGGGGGCATGAAAAGTGTTCAGATTTATGACTTTTCAAAGTAATTAGTCATGACAGGAAAATCGTCAATGTTTCAACGAAATTTTAATTGACCCATGAATTTACTGGTAAATTTTCCTGTCACACTGAATTTTACTTTACCTTATCGGTAAATAACCGGTCACGTTAAATTTACGCCCATCATTATAATCTAATAATTTATTAGTGGTAAAATCGTAAAAAAAGTCCAATTGGAGTGGAAACATAAAGATCTCCCTATTTAAAAGATTTGTAGATTTAAAAGTATTTTTGAGTTTGACTTGAACCCCGATTTTTTTATCAAACAGTAATTTTTTTATTTGCAGAATAAACAATTTGCAAAAAATCCAACAAAAAATACTTATGACACCAAATACTGACAAGATAACAAAACAATTACACATTAAAAATAAAAAGAACAAATAAATGTTGACGCTTTTAAGGTTAACATAATAAAACGTATGATTTGTTAATTAAAAATGAATCTTTTTTTAGTAAAAATTTAGGGAATTTAACTTTATTGTTTTTAAGGTCCAACTGTTGAAGAATCTCCACTATCAAATGCCATACAAACCTATGACTCATCCAGAGTGGTTTTGGTTTTCTTTATTGGTGGATGCACTTTAGCTGAGGTAAAACATGCAATTTTTAAGCTGGAAGATTTTTTTTGTAATGAATGTTTTGCAGATTTCAGCTTTGAGATTTCTATCACAGCAAGAGGATTCTAATGTAGAATTTGTGATAGCGACAACCAAGTTAATTAATGGTGATAATTTTTTAAAATCTATAATAGAGGCTTAAAAGTCTAGACAAATTTTTAATGTTAAAGCTTTTATTATACTTTAATATATACAGTATAAAATACTATTACAACTAATAAATGAAGTTTTATTTATTGTTTGGTATGGTTTTACTTCCTTTCTAATGGATATACCTATCAATGTAATGTACTATTTCAAATACAACTTCTACCATGATAAGAATAATAATCATCCATTCAAGTCTAGTATGATGTTGCTCATCTAGATGGTGAGCAATCAGTTCAATTAAAGCGACACAATGGTTGATTTTCTCATTCATGACCTGCAAAAGACACATTTCTACAAAATGTTTCTGCATTTAGGAATATCTTTTCCACCTTAGTCCGTTTACTTATAGAAAAATACAGGCAAATTTGATTATACAAATTTTCCAGTTTTTCATTCTCCCAATAGAAGTCTGGTGTATCCAAAACGTCTGAACTCAAGTTCAAATAGTGCCTTAATGCAAACAACTCTCCATGTTTCCTCAATGCTTCCTCTCTGCTCATTCTAATCTTTTTACCCCTTAAATTCATATAATTGTAACAGTCATCAATTGCAGACCAAAGAAAAAAACCTTTTTAAATCCTCAGTCACATCTTCAATTTGATCAATATATTTTTCTAATGAAGCCTCCCAAATACCAAGTTTGACAGACAAAAACATTGCATTTGAAAATGTGTACTTCACTAAAGTTGGATTTTCAACTTCAGGATTGGGATTTAACAAAAAGTGACCATCCTTATCTAAGCAACTAAATTTCCTACAACATTAATTTACCTTTAAAAAAGAAAAGTTTGATTTTCAGACAAAACTAGATTTTGCCAACCACACTGATCAACTTACATGTCATCACTGTTATATTTGTAATTCATAATTTCACTTTCAGAGTGTACCAGCCTTTCTGAATAGCTGTCTTGTTCATACTGCCGTAAAAATGCCAAAAAATTACTACTTTCCAATTCAGTTATATTCCACAGCACTACACCGCCATCTCTAAATAGGAAAATTTCCCTAGGTTCTTTGCCCACTCTATATTTTGCAAGCTAGAAACATTTATTCAATTTGCTTTCAACAGCCTAACTGTTCACTTACTGCATGGACTACATCCTTTTCATTAGGAATGGGTTGGGGTGTATACAAGTCCTGTTTCCTTAACCCCTCAACTAGATCCTCTAAATTGTACTCTTCAGAAGTGGCATATGCGACCACATTGAACATTCCCGGTGTCACCACCTCATCCTCTAAACTTTTCTTTTTACGCACTGGGCGCTTTTTTAATTGAATGGATGTAATGCTTTCGTGAGGGTTGCTAGCTAAAAACCTCGAAACCAACGCTGATTTACTTAAAAGTTTGGCTTTTAATGGGGTTTTCTGTAAGAAACCAGGTGGTTTGTTGGATAAATGCTTAACAAACTGAGCTAAGGGTTTAGTTTTTGAGGAAATTTGTAAAATGCACTTAATACTAATTGGAAAAAACATGGTTACCAAAAGACAAATACAATTAAAGGGACAATGTTTAAGGTTTTTTAGAACTTGGTTTTAAAAAATTGCGCAAAACTTAACCTCAACAAATCACTTGTAACATAACCCTACAAAACGATCAGCAGTGTTTTGTTTATAAAGTATTAGAGGGCGCTCGAGTTGCATTTTTAATTTTATCCAAATAATTTGTGGTAGGGTTGAGATCTAAAATTTAGACATTAAAAATGTTTCTTGAACATGTTTTATACATGTACATACTTTTTGGGCAGTAGCTGTTTTAATGATAATGTTTTAAATGAAATTCGGAATTTGTTCGAGAGTAGCGACCCCTGTGTGTCAGCTTATGAAATATGTTGCTGACAGCTGCAATGATGCCATGTCTACTGGATTATCCATAGTTCTAGACTTCTAGAGGCGAATAGGTAGTATACTAGAGTAGAGATTGAGAAAAAGTCTGGAAAGGTATAGATATAGTAAAATACAAAAGTAGTAAAAGTACTAAATTGTAGTTTGATTTTGGTATTTGGTTTGAACTCGGTTATTTTTGTCTTTACAGGATAGTAGATGTAGCGCAGATAAGTTTGCTTATTTACAAAGTTTTTTGAGCCATTACAGAAGGTTTCTCCTGGTTTCTCTTTAATCTTTGTAAAAATGTTTTCGAGGGAGAAGGTCATCTAATTAACATTAGACTTGGCAACGCTGGTTGGCTTGTTAGTGGTCAGCTGTCACCTGTCACTTGTATTGTTTACCATTTTATTACACCCCCTTTGGTGGCGGTTTTGATTTGGGGGGGTTGAAGTTCAACCAGTTTAAAGTGGACCATATGGCCAACAAGTTATTTCATTTCTAGATGTTTTACCTTCTTCCCCATTCTTCTAATTGGTTTAGGTTTATATGGCTGTAACCTTATATATTCTTCCATTACTTAACCACTAGTCTAGTCTTTCCTAATACTAATCTAATTTTGTTCTGAAACATGATTATCCTTACTTTTCTACCAGTTGCTTTAACTTTAGTTTTCCTCCCTTTGTCTCTAGGGAGTTCGAGTTTGGATGCAGTTGTAGTGGTAAAACTGATTTTTCTTTTGTTGTGCTGTTTAATTTGAAATTTTGTGTGGTTTTTTAGGTATTTCGACATGGTGATAGAACTCCTATAAGACCATATCCAAATGACCCTTATAGCAATAGATCTTACTGGTCAGTTAATTGGGGAATGTTAACCAATGTAAGTATTTGAATTTTATTACTTTGAAACACAATTTAGAATTAAGTTCAATAATTTTTCTCAAATAAGGAATTTTAGAAAAGTATCTAAACTAAAAAAGCATTTGACTGTGCTTTAAATTGTGTGTGTGTGTGCTCCAACTTTTTTGTATATCCATTTTGTTTTGCTTTTAGCTATTATTTTATTCTTCTGGTTGAGTTTGAATTTATGGCAAGATAATTAGGTAGCTAATGATTTATTGTTGACTTATATAGGAATTTAATTACCTTTTACTGCTATTCAGAAGATAAAAGGGCAAATTGTTTATCACATAGTCAATAAAGTGGTGTATCTACATTATTATACTGATAAAAGAATATTAAAGTAGATTAATAAGCATTCCTCTAGATTTCAGATAATAGATAGATTCAGATAATGCTGAGTAGCTTAGCTAAAGTCCTAAGCAATTAATAGGGAATGGTTGTTTTTGGTATACATTTTGAATTTGATATTATTTTAATTATCCTGAATTTTGTTCATTTAGTAGTGATCAAACAGCTATAATCCATAATCTTCAGTCTAAATAAGTTTGAAAGTTCAACAACTATTTTTATTGTCAAATGCTGATTTCTAGTGTTTTGCAATATTTATTTCAAGGCACCCTGTTATCTATTAATTTGTGAAATGCGCCTTGGAAATTCAGTGGTAGATGCTATGAGTTGATATTGTAACCAGAAAATACCAGAACAAACTAAAACACACACTGAAATATGAAAGGTTGTTATACTATAGTTACAAAAAATTCTTTTACGGTATCATTGAAGATTAAAACAATTTTGTAATATGAAATCTTTATTAATAATTATCAACATCATAAATATACTAATTCCTTCATAAAACCTTAGTTACTAATAATAATAATATTCAAAACAATTAAACATTCAACCATACATCCACTTTTCATATTAACAAATAACTTACAAACTACACACTTAGATAACAAAAAATCAGCATGCTTATTTATGGATATCAACAAAGCGTTTCACAGTGTCTGGCATAAAGGACTATTGTACAAACTACATGAGCTTATGACACCAAAATATCTACTTCACATTATTAAAAACTTACTTGACAACAGACAATCAGAGGTACGCATAGACAGTACCTTTTCATTTCCATTTTGCCCTGAACAAGGGCTTCCGCAAAGTTCACCACTTTCGCCTTTCTTCTTATAATAACTACTGTCATGATATATACAACCACCGATTTCAAAATAAAACGATACAGCTTATATTTTACAGTACGCGGACGACACGGCACTCGTTACACATGATAAAACTACTAAAAAAGCAGTAGAAAGACTTCAGACAATGACTTGGTTTTACAAATGGAGGCTAACACCTAACACTACTAAAAATTAACTCCTACTTTCCAACCATAAAATTACACCGGACTCACCAACAATTTCAGCAGACGGTCAAAGAACTATCTCTAAAAACGACATTAAATATTTAGGAATGACTATAGACTAAAATTCACTAAACATGTAAAAAATACAAGAACTGAACTCATAAAAAGAACAAAACATTTTAGATCACTAACTTACAAAAATAATGGTATCAGTAAAACTACAACACAAATTTACAAATCCATCTGCAGACCACTTATAGACTATGGAAACATACTAATGGCAAACTCAACTCCGAAAACTAAACAACAAATACAAACAACGGAACAAATTGCATTAAGACTAATCACAAAAATTAGACACCCTGAAAACCCATTACACAACCCTTCTAACGAACTTCTCTAGGAACGCACGAAAATGACACGAATTAGCGAAAGACTACTACAAATTCAAGCAAAATGGAAAGACAACAGATATAACTTGACAATATTAAACCCACTCTGTATAACGCGACAAACAAGACAATCCCGATTCCATTTTCCTGCTCAATCCTTGATAGAACACTTTCAAGCATAAGATATTATATTAAATTTATCCTTTTTTTTTTGTACATTTTCTTTTAACATGTAAATATTTATGTGAATACATTTATTTCTGTAACATTGGCAGAAAGACTATTGTAGGTCGATAGACGTTTTCCTCGGAAATAAAGATTGCATATATCAAAACATATGTTTTGACAGTTTTCAAACTTAACGGATCTTCACTGCCTTTGGAGTCCACGATCATATTTATGTCTTCTGAAGGCTGATTAATGGCCGAGTATGCATTCCTCTTCACTTGATCCGGTTCCCTAGGGCTTATCTACTGCCGGAGACACCGCCGATTTGAATTTTGCAAGCAATGGAAACTTTCTTGGACACACTTTCTTCTAGATACCCTCTAGCAACGTTCGTTGATTCCCATCCACCAAGTTCTTGTAAATATATCCCCTCCAGCATTAACAAGAAAATTGCCGAAGATCTTCTAACGCAGTGACCAGTATACATATTAGGATTTTCAAGTGAAGGATACTCAGCTATTTTTTGAGGTAGTTTAGCGAAGAAATGAATGCCGCAGGGCTGTACTGTACATTTTCCTTTTCTATATGATAGACACAATCTTCGGTGAGTAACATGGGCTGGCCTTAACATTGCATACTTTTTATATAAAAGCACAGAATTGACTTCGCCCTCAGATACTATCGCGAACGTCCGTTTCTTGTGGGTTTTGTAGTCGGCAATAGTAACAATCAGCTTGTCCTCTAAAACGTCAACATCTTCCGTGGTCATCTTGGTTAGTTCATTGGTTCAGCAGGCTCCTCCAATTCCAAATAGAAAGGCCACTTTTAACATAACACAAAAACTCCTTCTCTGGACAGAACGTACAAATTCGTTGATTTATTCTCTTGTAAATACCTTTGATTTTTTTGCTCTATATCCGACGTTTTTCTTCTTGATAAAACGTATTAAAGCGCCGTATTTGTCGATTTCCACTCTTTCCTTCAATTCTAAGGTCGCTCGTAACATGGAATATTTTGGCCATAAGGACGAAGCAGAATATTCTGCATCGAGGTTTGCAAAATATGCCAGCAACACCGTTTCTTCTGCACCTCGAACTTGTACTTGGTTTCGCCACACACAAAACATGTTCATATTCTTTCTCATACTGGACTTTCGATTTTTCCAGAAGCAAGTTCAACTTTATAGTGTTGGCTGCAGCCAATATATTATCAGGAATATCTAAATTTTGCATGATTTTAATGCGGACAACAAAAATGACATACAATTGATTATCACAATGATTTTGTTTTCCCATCGCCGTTGCCAATGATACGATAAAGCTTTGAATGTAACTCGATTATTAGCGATTTAACACCGCTGTCGTCTTGTCACTTAGCAATGTCCACAACTATTATAAATCGCATAATAATCCCGTTACATTAATAGCTATAAATTTGATTACACAATAATAAGCCATAAAATCTACTTTTCTTACAAACAATGGGGACTGATGTATTTACATTCAAAATAAATTTTCAGCTTGGAAAAGAAAGGCATTACAATTTGGGCAAGTACTTCAGAAATCGCTACTCTACGTTTCTACCGGATATTTACTCGGAAAAAGACATTTACGTTCGTTCTACGGATGTAGACCGTACTTTGATGTCTGCCGCATCTGACTTGGCAGGACTTTACCCACCTGTAGGTAAAGACGTATGGGACAAGGACCTGAGCTGGCAGCCGATTCCAATACATTCCATTCCAGAGAAGTTAGACGCAGTTCTAGCCGCCAAAAAGCCTTGTAAAAAACACAAGTACCTACTGAAACGTTTGTTTCAGACAGAGTATTTTAGAAATATTAGTCATTTAAATCATGACCTTTACGCATTTTTATCTAGATATTCTGGAGATAGTATAAGTAGCCTTGAAAAAATTAGTTACTTGTACAACACTTTAAAAATTGAGGCTGATAATAATTTTACACTGCCTGAATGGACAAAAAAAGTTTTTCCTGAGAAAATGGAGCCATGGTCTGCATTAAGCTTCGCTACGAATACTTTTACCACGGACTTGCAACGCTTAAAAACTGGACCTTTCTTTAATAACCTTCTACAGTATTTTCATAACCGCACAACCACTCCAAGTGGATCTCAGTATTATTCTCCCAAGTTTTTGATGTTTTCAGCTCATGACACAACCATAGCCAATTTATTGAACACTTTGCAAGCCTTTCAATACCACTGTCCACCTTATACAGCTACGTTGATTTTTGAATTACACAAAACCCCAGAAAACTCGTTTTACGTCAACGTTTTTTACAAGAACGGCACTGAGGCTCGACCAATTAATGTAGGCAAATGCGATTTTAACTGTGACCTCAAAAGTTTTCAACAGTTTTTAAGTCCCATCTCTTTAAGCCTTGATGAGTGGGAATCTGAATGCAATAGTGTGTTGTTGTATGGATTGTCCTTAAATTTAATTCTTTCACTTGGGGGATTAGTGTTGGGTATATGTAGTATTGCTGTTCTCACGTTGATTGTGAGGAAAAGGGTTAGAAATTCTGACCGAAGTTTGTACTCTCAGCTACCTAACGAAGAATACGCTTAAATTTCAGGGATTTTATTTGACATAAAAGTGATTTATTTTTATTTGCTCACTTAGTGTATAAGTGTATATGTATAAATAGGGAAGACCTGGAAAAAGATGACGAACTTATGCATAATTAGTAAATAAGAATACCTCAGTGGTATTTGTCTGTAGTAATGAATAAAAAATAAATTATTTATATTTATTACGAAATAAAAGGTAATATGAACACACATTTTTATGGATTTAGTAGTTATTGCTATTTTACTACAAAACACGACTTAATATAAACTAAATAACAAAATCAAGACTTAAGTGAGTCTGCTCAGGTGAGGTGAGTCTCTAACAGGTAAATTTAATTCTCTCTTTCTTCAGGTTTTTTACAAGGAAATTCTATAACGTCGAAAATATCTTCTTCAGATGTTACCAGTACAGGTTCTCCAGGCACACCTACAAAGTCATTTTATTTTTCTTGATCAATAAATTTAACATAAAATTTGGTTTTTTAGAATGCTTCAATTGTGCAGAGCATTTTTTCTTATAAAAATCACACATTTATTTGGTTTTTATTCTCATCAAAACAATTTTTCAAATGTTCTGTAGTTATTTTTAAGTACCTGTTTCCCCTAGTGGTCTTAAAGCATATTCATTCAATGTAAATCCTCGTTCCAAAGCATGTGCCCTCATCCGTTTATTAAACACATCAGATCCGGTAAAATATAATACACTGTCTTGGGGTGGTTGGATCTTGGACAGTAAAACACGTTTATTTAACTGACTAATAAACTTGTATTAATACTAAAAGGGAGGTGAACATTATTGTAATACAACCGACCGACCGACACACGTATTCTAGAACATTCGAACGTCAATTGTTTTTTTAGGTGGCGTTGCTTGTCAACCTGTACAATGTTGCCACTGTTACAACAGGTTATTTTATAAACCCAACACTCCCACGTAAAATAAACAGTTGTAACATACTACTTAATTTTTAGTAAATCTAAGAAGCACTTAATACCTAACTGACTTACAAATCTCTTAAATTTGATTACTGACAATGCTTTGGTGAAACCATCTGCTGTTTGATCATTGGTAGAAACATATTGAAAATCAATTAAACCTAAAACATATTGATCTCGAACAAAATGAAATTTTATGTCGATATGTTTTGTGCGTGGATGAAACACTGGATTTTTAATAAGTTTTAGAGCACTTTGATTGTCGACGTACATATTAACGGGCAAAATTATGTTTTCACCGAGGGCTTCTAGTAGATTTTTCAACCATATGGCTTCTCTGGAGGCTGTTGAGGTTGCCACATACTCAGCTTCTGTAGTGGACAAGCTCACACACTTCTGCTTCTGGCTTTTCCATGTTACAGCACTGTTGTTGATTAAGAAAACATAGCCTGTTGTAGAACGTCTTGTGTCTATATCACCTGCAAAATCAGAATCACAGTAGCCACTTAGATTAATGCCACAAGGGTCACTTTTATAGTGAATGCCAATGTTTAAGGTGCCCTTTAAGTACTTGAAAATTCGTTTAACAGCATTCCAATGAGCTGTGGTGGGATTTTGCAGATAACGACTTACTAGTCCAATCGAATACATAATGTCTGGCCGACTTACAATTGCCAAAAACATCAGTGATCCTACTGCTTCTCTATAAGGAATATTTTCTATTGGTTTGCCAAGATCCTTGCTTAAACTGGAATTAGGATCTGCAGGTACCGAGACAGGATTTGAATCTTCTTGTCCAAATTTATGAACAATTTGATGAATGTACTTTGACTGATGGATGAATATTGAGTCATCTTTAAGTCGCTCAATTTGCAAGCCCACAAAGTACTTTGGATCTTCAATTATGGTAATTTGAAACCTCTTCTGTAACTGAACAAGCACTAAGTCCAATTCTTCATCACTGTCAGATAGTAGAAGACCATCATCAACATATAATGCTAGAAAAACTTTTCTGTCAGTCTTAATGTAGACACAATTGTCAGAAGTACATTGATAAAAACCAATGCTTTGACAAAATTCCTTGAAAGTCTCATTCCATACTCGAGGAGCTTGTTTTAGGCCATAAAGGGCTTTATTTAGTTTGCACACTTTTTGTTTATTATTGTTTAATCCCTCAGGTAAGTCTATATACAATTCTTCACTTAGTATGCCGTAAAGGAAAGCAGTTTTGATATCGAACTGCCTCATTTTCATTTTCTGTTGTGCTGAAAGGGCTAAAAGTACTCTTAGTGTGTCATACCTTGTCGTGGGGGAAAAAGTCTCCTGAAAATCTACACCCTTTACTTGACTAAACCCTTTTGCACATAGGCGAGCCTTAAAACGAGGTTTGTGACCATTTTCAGCTTCCTTAACTCGGAAAACCCATTTCGTCCCAATTGTACTTCTGTTTGGTGGCAAATTAACTAACTCCCACGTTTTGTTGACTTCCAAAGCTTGTAGTTCTTCTTGTATGGCTGCCTTCCATTCCTGCTTATTTGGACAACTAATGGCTTCTTGGTAACTGGAAGGAACACTTATTTCTGTAAAATTAATCTCAGAAAAGTCAAGATCAAAGTTTTGACACAAATATTCAGGTGGATGTATATCTTTTCTAGCTCTTAAGTTGTAAGGTGATACTTGTTCATTGTCAGTGTCATTTTGTCCTTGTATATCAGGTTCCTCAAAATAGTTTGGGTCAAGGTCATCTTGAGCATCTAAATTGTCAGATCTGTTATTTTCTATTGGAAGTAGAACACAGTTTTGTCTTGGGGTTTTAAATTCACTATCTTCATTAAAAATAACATGACGAGAAACTTTTATTTTATGTGTCACAGGATCATACAACCTGTAATTCGTTGAATCCCCTTCATAACCTACAAAAACATACCTCTCGCTTTTCTTATCCAGTTTGGTTCTTAAAGTGCCTGGTGTTAACAAATAGGCTTCACAACCAAAAACTTTGGTGTGTTGTAAGTTAGGCCTTTTACCAGTCCAGTGTTCATAAGGAGTGGTTTCAGACTGCTTTGTAGGTGTCCGGTTCAGCAAATACACAGAAGTATTTACTGCTTCTGCCCATAAAGTTTTAGGCAAATCCTTGTCAAATAACAGAGCTCTTGCAGACTCCATTATGGTCCTGTTGTCTCTCTCACAGCGACCATTTTGCTCCGGTGTATAAATACCTGTAGTTTCTAAAACTATACCACTTTCAGATAAATACTGTTTTAGTGACTCATTTACATATTCTCGCCCATTGTCTACACGCACTCTTTGAACTTTGTGCCCAAATTTAGTGTTGCACAAGGAAATAAAGTTCTTAAAACATTGGGTTACATCACTTTTATGTCTAATAAAATTTACTGACCTGTAGCCTGTATAATTGTCTTTAAAAAGAACATAGTATTTGGATCCTCCAATACTATCTTCACTCATCGGTCCACAGACATCGCTGGAAATTAACTCACCTGGTTTTGATACATGTTTTTCAGTGTTTTGGAATTTAAGTTTGTGTTGCTTGGCATATACACAGCTTTCACAAAAGAAATTGTCATTTATGTCTGTTATACTTATTCCACTTACAAGATTCTTTGTGAATAGTTCCTTAATGTACTTGATATTTAAATGTCCGAGTCTTTCATGCCATTGTTTTAAAGTCCCTGTAGAAACTACATTTACCTCAGTAATTGCATTTTTGTTCTGTAGGCGAATCAACACTCTATAAAGGTTGTTTTCGTAAGGTACTGCAGTAGCCACCACTTGGCCACTTTCAAAAATTTCGGCCTTCTGGTTGTCCTTGAAAATAGTAAAACCTTTATTTGTTACTGCACCTTCTGAAAACAGATTTCTCCTTAAGCCGGGTACAAGCCATACGTCTGTCATAACGCCTTTACACCAAGTCCCATTTACAAACTTCTCTATCAAAATTTCTCCGATTCCTTGAACTGGAAGTTCTTTATTATCGCCGAGTTTTACGAATAAGTTTTGAACTTTTCGAACTGATGTAAACATACTTTCCGAGTGACACATGTGTCTACTAGCGCCACTGTCTAAAATCCAAATGTCACTACAGTCAATGTCAACTTCAGGCACACTGTCATCACTGTCTTCAATGTTGAAAGCTCTTCCATTTGCAGTGTTGCCAGAGTTACCACTTCCACTTTGATGTCTAGCTCGACCACTTTCATGTCCACTATATCCAGATCCAGGAAAAACTGTCCCGCGCTCTCGTTCATTGTCATTTTGTCCACCGCTGCTGCTTCTATGAGTGTTACCTCCTAATTGTTGCCTTTTCGGACATCGGCAATCCTTTGCAAAATGTCCCCTTTTTCCACAATTATAACACTTCACATTTGTTGACGGTTTTCTTTGTGGAGGCCCTGTGTTTCTAAAATTTCTATTGCCAAACTTGTTCATTTGTGTGGCAGCTAAAGCATAATCTTCATTATGTTCGCTTGTACTTAAATTTCTTTCTTCATCAAGTAATCTCGAGGTCAAGTTTTCAATAGTCTGTCTAGCTTCATCCATAGACAACCAAGCTTGTCGAAATGGACCATATTTTGGTGGAAGAGTGCTCATTATTTTTGTAATAACAGCAGTGTCACTCAACTGGTCTCCTGAATTTTTAATTTGCATTGCTAGATTTTCAACCTTTGAAATATGCTGAGCCATTGAATCTGTGGGTAGCATTTTGTACTGATAAAATTGTTCGTGTACCAACATTTTATTTGTCTCCGTTTTTACGTCATAGATCGAGTTTAACTTGTCTAAAACTTGTTTACTGGTCTCACAGTTTTCTATTAGTGAAATTTGATTTAGCCCCATTGCTGCAGTTATTATACACATTGCCTGAGCATCTTTTTTATTCCACAATTCACCCTCTGCAAATACTTCTGGTTTCGGGGTACTGCCATCTGCAATTCCATACAGGCCTTTAGCTCGTAGGGCGCACTTAACTTGGAATTTCCACTGTTGATAATTTTTGCCTTCAAATTTAGCTATTTGAGCAATATTTCCCAGATCGACGTTACTCATCTTAATGGATTCTTCTTCAGAAAATCAGGTCCAACTAGTTTTAACCTTGACTTCTCTTCTCGATCCGTTCAGTTGATTCACAATCCTTTGCTGCCTCAAGCTTTTATTGACGCCTTTTTTATTTTATCTTATCGATCGATACGTCCGACACACGGGTTGCTTCACTTTTTCTTCGATACGTCCGACACACGGGTTGCTTCACTTTTTCTTTTACTTCACTGTCCAAACCACTCTGGGCCCATAACCTCTTGGGGTGGTTGGATCTTGGACAGTAAAACACGTTTATTTAACTAACTAATAAACTTGTATTAATACTAAAAGGGAGGTGAACATTATTGTAATACAACCGACCGACCGACACACGTATTCTAGAACATTCGAACGTCAATTGTTTTTTTAGGTGGCGTTGCTTGTCAACCTGTACAATGTTGCCACTGTTACAACAGGTTATTTTATAAACCCAACACACTGCAAAAATATTGATCATAAGGTTGGAATCTGATATCTAGTCTTCTGGTTGGCAATTCTGGCTTAAGTTGGCAAGCACCCTAAAGCAGATTTTTTTTTTTATGTTGGGCTGAATGGAGAGTGGCTTACCTACCATAAATTTTGTATCTCCAAGCGACAAAGTCTCAGTAATCAAACCAGACTTCTCTAATTTGGACAATGTATTTTAATATTGAGTGGTGATTTTTCTTTAAGTTTTTACTGGTGTAATCTGGATGTGTTACTAAAACGTCTATATCGCCACTTTGAGGTTTTCCTCTTCTACAACGATTTAGTAATCAAAATGCTCATTAGTAGAGTCCAGATTTCTAGAAATGTTGCTGTTTGTAAATAATAAAAGCAACCAACCTTTGACATCTAATGTGAACGATTTACGCAAAAACACGTCATTTGACAGATTTTTTTTGCTTTATTCTTCTTTTTGTGCTTATTTACATTAGTTATTTTTTTGTATGGTTTTATTTTGTATAGGTTAATTTACAATTGCAATAGCTATATTGAGATATTGAAGGGTTCTGAAAGACAAAAACATAGGTACCAATTATCTGTTGCAGAATGGGTAAGTATCAATTTATAAATTTAAACTGACCAAATAATTTCCAAATGCTCCTGAAGTAGTCGAAAAAAATGTGAAAACATTCCTAAACACTATAGAAGCTCCAAAATGCCTTGCAAACGCTTACAAAACAGCCTAGAACCTTCCAAAAGCTTTTAGAACAGTCTAAAAGCTTCCAAATGCTTTTCAATTTATCTAGAAACTCTCAAAAGCTTCCGTATGCTTCTAGAGCAGTTTAACAGCTTCCAAAAGCTTCTAGGACCGTCTACATGGTCTCAAATACCTTAAACGCAGTCCAGAACTTTCAATGCTATTTAAACTGTTCAAACACTTTCCAAATGCTCCTAAAGCAGTCTAAAAACGTTTTAAAACACTACAGAAACTCCAAAATGCTTCTCAAGCAGTCGAAAGCCTTCCAAAAGCTTTTAGAACACTAAAGGCTTTCAAAAAATGTCAAGGCAGCCTAAAAGCTTCAGTATGCTTCTAAAGCAGTTTAAAAGCTTCCATAAGTTTCTAGAACCGTCCATCAGTTTTCAAATTATTTAAAAGCGGTCCAAAACCTTCAATGCTTTTTAAACTCTCCAGAAACCTTCCAAATGCTCCTAAAGTAGTCTAAAAAGATTTCAAAATACTACAGAAACTCTAAAATGATTCTAAAGCAGTCGGAAGCCTTTGAAAACAATCTAGAAGCTTCCAAAAGCTTTTAGAACAGTCTGAAAGATTCCAAATGCTCTTCAGCTAGTCTAAAAGTTCCCAAAAGATATAAAAACAGTCTTAAGCTTCCAAAAAATTCTAGAACCGTCTAAGAATTTCCAAATGCCGCTAAAGCATTCCAGAACCATCAATATGCTCTTTAAACTGTTCAAAAACCTTCCAAATGCTCCTCAAGTAGAAGTTTTCAAAACAAAAAAAAAATCTTCTGTATTTGTTGTTAAAAATTTGTTGTATCTCTGAAAGAGTTTTGTGCTTTTTTTAAAGCTTTTTTACAAATTTTTATGCTTTTTTGAGGAAAATAATTTTGCTTTTTAAGAGCTTTTTTTCTCATGATTTTAGTGTTTTTTAATCTGGACTACTTATTAGAAATAAATCATCAGAACCTGTAACTACCACAAATAGTGATCTCATATTTAGAATCCAAGCTCTTAATTTCCTTTTGTATGATAATCTCTATGTCTTCAATTTCACTTCTAGGCACTTTCTTCTCAAAGTCCTCAAAATACCTTTATCTACATTACACCCTTGTTTTAACTCGCATAAGGTGATACTTACTTTAGCCCCACTTGTTGGTGATGACTTAGTTTGTCTTGATGCTGTTTTAAAGCCTCCAATGATTTGATACCTTCTTGCACTAATTTTTGCGCTTTAGCCGGACCTATACCAGTCACTCTAGTGAGTAAATTGATGGCTTGACTGGTTTCATCATTATGAATCTGCTCAAGTAACTTTTCTACTCAGGATTGTTCATTTCATTCAATAAACTACCACATACATTCTCTAGTTTCAGTACTTTGCCTGTTTGGAGAAATTCATCGATTTTTTTGGATATCTTGTCCCCAACTCCTGGCAACTTTTTTGCTTCAGCCCCAGAGGTTATGCGTGCAGGATGAGTAGCTAGTGTGGCAGCTGCCTTTCGATAAGCGTTGTATTTGTGAATGTTGCGGTTAACATTCTTTTCAAAATCCGCTAATTCTATGAGTACAAAATCAAGTCTAACGTAGTACTTAGCTTTTATTAAAAAATAACAAAATACCTGTAAGAAAATCACAAAAGTCGTGATTCGGGTTTAGGTCAGTAGTCTTGCGTTTGCCCATTTTGTAACTGCTTAGTTTTTTTACCTGAATTTTACTTAAAAAAGATTTGAGCATTTAAAAGTGGTTTACTGGGTTTGTTTATTTACATTTTACCTTTAAATTTTTGAAAGAAACTTGACATATGACAGAATTTGACGTTCTGTCATTTCACTGGACGTAAGATGAGTTGCCTACCTCATTTATTGATAAATATTATTAAATAGCGACCCATTCGTTTTGATGAGCCTTGTAGAGAATAGACCAAATGTGGCGTCACGATAACGTAAATTGAAAAAAATCATAATTGAACTTACTGTCAAATTCATCACATTTAGTCTGTTCCTGACATAGAGCGGAAAAACTAATGCGGCATAGACCGCACAGCATCGCATTTAAACTACATTAATTTTTATGATGAAAGAAATGCGCATTTTTTTATCTGTCCAAATGCTTAAAATTTCGAGAAATTTATATTATATAATGTTGATCAGGCAAAAACCTACCCATCGGACCAAAGGCTCTCGTGCTTATTCGAGCCTTTAGAACCTTATTATATTCCCTAAAAGGCCTTTTCATCAAATCAAATTCATATATTAATAGAAACAGATATAATAACACATACTTAACCCGGCTTAAAAGTATCACTTTCGGATGCTAAAGATAAAATAATTACATCAAACCTTCATCAATGACGCAAATCACAATAAAGATTATGAAATTAATTGATTTTGATACCTACTTTATATTATATACTGAAAAAACTTAATAGTAATACCTGCCTATTGACGTAAAAGTTTCATATCTTAAGATGGGAGATAACAATAAATACCATTTTCGTTTATTCGGTCATTGAAACAATTAGTTGGAAATTAATTGTGATCGGTACGAAAATGGTTGAACAGTTACTACCCAAAAATAAAATCTATCTGGATGAGGAGATTAAGGAGGAATACCCTTCAGTGAAGTTAGACGAAAAAGACGAAAGTTTTCTCAACTTTAGACAACACAAGAAGTTACGTCCTACCTGCTACCATTGTGGTGATCACAATCTCAGTTATGGTAACAAATACTTTTGGCATAGATGTGCAAGTTACGAGCATTTTTACTGTTACTACTGCTTCGACTACAGCCTCAAACGCTTTAACCATACCTGTACCAAAGGGGAACCCATCTTAGACGAGTGCAGAACTATCGAACATCTACTGTGCGGAAAAATTAAATTTGAATGTCGATGGGACGGTTGCAAAAAGATATTTGGTGGTTCCAATTTGAAAAAACACGAAATCAGCTGCGAAGCGCAACCAAAAAGAGAATGCCCGGTTGATGGGTGTCAATGGAGCGGAAGAATCGACCAAATACTGGACCATTTCAAAGATCACGAAAACAGTAAAATTATATTGCGTAACGTGATTCTGAAAATGGAATCGGGTAAAGACTACTATCTCTGGATTTTGGGGAAATTTGTGCTAGTCCGATATGAAGTGGAAGAGCTGGGAGAAGTGTTTGAACACAACATCAAGTTGGAAGTCTGCAAGGATTTGCTGGAAGGGGTAAAGCCTGTAGGTTTAGTGTCTGTTAACCACACGTTGTTAAAGAAGATTGAGGGAGATGATGCGGTAAAAAGCATCCGGAAAAACGTTATTTTGTATGTGTACTTTGAAGACTCTAAATAATTGACGTAAAGAAGATTTACCAAGCGAGAAGAGATCGGTTTTTCTAGGAAAAATATCCTGAGAAATGTAGAGGGTGTATATTTTTAAAACTTTTGTAACATTTCTTGAAAGTATAATAAATCATTTATTTTTTGTAATAATGGTTGACTTTAGTTTTTTTTTTGTAATTTAATAAAAAATTGGATCAGATTAAATAATCTAATCGACACAATACGAAAAAGACAGGATTGAATCAAAGTCATTATAATCGGATCGAGTTTTACATTTGATGTGTACGTGGTCACTATAATATTTTTTTGGAATTATCAGGGAATTATACACAAATGATTTAGGGTTGTTTTCAAATAAATTTCCAACAGATATCCAGATTAGTCGTCCATTTTAATCAAATTGATAGTAATATTATGGTTGCTGATTGCTGAATAGTTTCTTCATTTTACAATTTCATTCCTCTTTTATTTCCTGTATGAATTATTGTTTTGTGAAATAAGGCTCAAATTGACAACTGGACACATTAGAAATTGTGGTGAATCTTTAAATTAGGATATTGGTCAGTTCACATACTGATGACTGATATGGGCTTATCGTTTATCTCTTTTTCAACTGCATGTTGTGGGGACACTTTCTGGAGTCACACCACCATCAGTCATTTTTGTGTAAATATTGCAATTTTTTGCTGTTTTGCCAAAACTTTACAATATAGAGGGGTACACACAATAATTCTTGTATTAATGTGTTTATTCCCCTTGTTTATTGTTTACCTTTCGACCCTGTTTTGTTTCTACCAACAGAACTTGAGAACCTTTGTTCAATTCAATCAAAAATGGTCGTTTTTCCTTTTTGCTTTTTCGTGCTATGTGTTTACATTTTTTTTATGCATTCAGCATTGGTGATAACGAATGCGGTCGAAACTCGAAACCGAAATCACCAAAATTAGTAACTTTAGACTTTTAAGAGTGCTACTTTAAGATTTTCTTCTTGTCTTTGTGTCGCCTGTATCTTAAACTGGGAGATAACAACAAATTTTCCGTTTAAAACGTTGAAAACAATAAGTTGGAAATTATCTGTGATCGGTACCAAAATGGTGGAACAGTTACTACCCAACAATAAAATCTATTTGGACCAGGAGGTTAAGACTAAATACCCTTCAGTAAAGTTGGACGAAACAGACGAAAGTTTTCTCTACATTGATCAACACAAGTTACATCCCACCTGCTACCATTGTGGTTATTACGTCGCCAATTATAATTTATATTATAATTGGTATAGGTGTGCAAGTTACGAGCATTGTTACTGTTCCAACTGCTTCCAGTACAGCGTTAATCTCAAAGGATTCGACTGTACCTGTATAAAAGGGGAACCCATATTGAAAGAATTAGTTAAGGAACGTCTATTCTGGCGTGAAATTAAATTTGAATGTCGATGGAATGGTTGCAAAAAGATATTTGGAAGTGTCAATTTGAAAGAACACGAATTTAGCTGCGAATTGCAACCAAAAAGAGAATGCCCTGTAGATGGGTGTCAATGGAGCGGAAAAATTGACCAAATACTGGACCATTTCAAAGATCACGAAAACAGTGAAATTATGTTGGTTAACCTGGTTCGGACCATGAAATCTGGTAAAGACTATTATCTCTGGATTTTGGGACAGTTTGTGCTAGTCCGAGATGAAGTTGAAGAGCTGGGAGAAGTGTTTGAACACAACATCAAGTTGGAAGTCTGCAAGGATTTATTGGATGGGGTGAAACATGTAGGTTTAGTGTCTGCTGAGCGCATATTGTTAAAGAAGATTGAGGGAGGTGATGTGGTAAAAAGCATCCGGAAAAACGTTGATTTCTTAGTATACTTTGAAGCTGGAATAGTGTGGAATCCCCTTATCTGATGAGCCGGTTTCGTAAGAAGAATATCCTGGCAAATGTATAAGGGCTATAGTTTTCCATGTTTGTTTAATTTTTTTTTACTTTTGCATGTATTTGTAACCTTTTTCAAAAATAAATAAATAATCAGTTTTTGTAATATAAGAGTAGACTTTTGATTTGTTTGTTCTGAAGAGTACTCAAACTCTGGAATCGGATAATGTTAGACACCCATGTGTATTGAATTAAACTAAGTTCCAATAAAGTGCAGGCATTTATTATAATCACTGCTAATTATATAAATATTCATCTATAATCATCTTCTGAAAACTTGCCTACAAACCAAGTAAACCACCAGAATTTTTTTAGGTTTTTCCAGTCTATTTGCTTTCATTTACTATCAAAGTGTTCTGGTAAATAAATCTGCACTCTATATCATTGATCATACTTTTTATGTTTTCTTTAAAGAAAATAGAAAGTATGCTTTTGAAATTACTTATCAAATAAGTTTGTTTACCTTGTAAAATATTTGATGGTTCCTCTTGGCATCTATAATCTGATGCAAGACACTCTTATTATGTATAGGGACCTATGAACAGTTTGAACAAATACTTAATTATTGATGGTGATTAAAAGTATATTTCGTAACTAGTGCTGTAAGAAGCATTTTACGCACGATAGGAGAACTCATGGAATTACTTTTTCCATATCGTGTGTAAAATGCCTTAGAGCAGGTGTGACGTACTATACTTTACCTACGACCAAATGGAAAGTCCTGTTTTGCAATTTATATAATTCAGAGTATCTTTTCATTAAAAAAGTATATTTTCAACGTATTGACATCATATTTGTACTAACCATCCCTGTAGGAGTAGAAAAATACAATAACACACTTTTGGTAGGTATTTCAAATGTTTTATTCAATTCCAAACAGGGGCCCTTTACACGTTTAATTATTCGGCGACAGTTGTTGTTGATGTGGTGGGTGGAACTTAAAAAGAGTGTAATAGAAAATTATTAGTTTTTGGTAAAGCTAATTCTAAACACGCTGGTCATTTAATTAATGTGAAACCATTTAGTTTCATGAAAACATTACTATTTTATTGTTTATAAAGCGAAGAAATTCGAAAATCAATCAGAAAGAGTTTAGTTGATATAATATTAAAAAAAAATCATAAACAACATCTTTAGGTAATGGAAGCACTTTTCATGAACTGGACTATTTTACATAATTTGATATTGATGACAATTTACATAATAAAACATACCATAGTATATTGGATACCGCATTCTTCCTCTGCTATAACATCCGGGCATAGTATTGTCTTTATCTTGGATCATTTTACCATTGGATATTTGTTTAGGTGGTAAAATTCCATTCAAAGGGTTGACGTAACTACTCCCCTAAAAATTGAAAATTTTAATTTTCAATTAATTTTTTTGTTATAACCAACAAGTACCATAATGCAAAACAGCATCAAGGAACAGATAAGGACACTTTTTAATAAAGTCATGGTTTAAAAAATAATAACCATATTGTTCGTATAGCATTTTATTAAATTCATTCATTTTCTATATTGTTATCACAGAGGTGTTTTTACAATTTTCACATACATTTCCTGTTGTGTTTTTCTATATAATAATTATGTAGGTTATTCATTATATGTATAACAGGAACAGGATATAATATGTAATGAGAAATTAAAAAAAAAAGTGTACTTTTTTGCCCGATTTTATGAAAAAATGCTTTTGTTTGTAGATTGCTAAAATGTCTAGAAAAATGGACATTATATGGTAGCGTAAAAGGCAACAAAGTATCCTGGTTTACTTTTATGACTGTAATTACTAATATTTAATAAAAAAAAATTTAAACAACTTAAAATAAATGAGTGTTAAACGAAATTTGTATGTCCTCCACATATTATCAACCAGCTGACTATGACAGATTCTTAAAACTTCAATTTTATGTCGTATGAAAACTAAACGTCAACGTCACATCATGCGTCAGCGAGTTTGCGCAGTGGCGTTTCAGCTTTCAACTTCAGTTCGCTATTCACAAGTCTAGAGAGTGATTCATTAACTAGTTTAGTTCGGTTTTAAACCCCTTTATTGTATGGTAATAATTAAATATTAATTGAAACCAATATGTTAATTAAAGAATAGTGAGTATATTTGTTGCTTGTTTAGCGGATAATGTAGTAGACGTCGAAATCAGTTAGTTTTCACGGGAAAATCGGACGCCGACAAAGCTGGATTTCCAGAGATGTCCTGTCGAGAAATTCCGATTTTCCGCGGATTTCTGGCTTATCTCCACGGTTTTCCTATCTTAAATGATTAACAATTGGTCCACGCTATCAATCTGACACGATTTTAAGCTCGTCAATCGATTTTTGGTGGCCCTTTTTTTTCCTAGACCTTGAATGGTTACATTGACCAGTTTTCAATTTGCACTTGTCCACATTGATGAAGCTTGACGTAATTGTTATAATTTTATTTTTTTCAGTCGTGTCACTCTGCCCCTCACTGTGGAAGAGGTAAGTAAAATTATTTGATAATTATTAAATACACCCCTTATATTAATAGATTTAAAAATATAACTCTAATGTGGTCTGTTACCTAGACCTTTGCACCCTAAATTACTACTTAAGTCCCAGTGAACAAAAAAGTTTGACTTGCCAACAAGTTTAATTAAACCTAAATTACCTCCATTAAGAAAATAGTATTTATTATGTTAAGTACCAGTGTAGTAGATAATTGAAGGATGAAAAAAGTACTAAACTCGAGACTAAACTACACTATTCTCAAGCTATACTATTCTAATTAAGTGGTGTGGTGTTTTAGTTAAGCAATTATTAATACACACTCTTACCTATTTGGATCTAAGTGAACATTAATTCTACAAGGCAACCTTCTAGACATATTAATAACTTCATTCTCTGCAATTAAAATATCCATATAATCCAATAATCCTGGTAACATAAATACTTGAATAAATAAATACACATCATCTCTAAGTTTTATAGGTTTTGTGTGAAAACTTATTAAACATTGCCTTTTAGAAAGTGTAATCAATGCACATTTATTCAATATATATTTTTTTTGTATTTGAAGATTTTTGCTATTAACATAACACCAATGGAATAAATGATTAAATAAAAAGATGTTCCACTTTGTGCCCTAAATCTGTACCATAAAATAAAGGGCCCATAATAAGTAAGAGATAATAAGAAAAAAAATATTTGTTTGTTTTATCTAGAAATCTAATTATATTTGCCTAGCTATTATTTGGACAAAGATTTGATTCTTAATTATATTTATTATAGTTTGGTTAGTCATACTGAAACCCACAGCTACAATTTTAAATTTTTCCTAAAACTACAATAATCTAGACCAAAAATCCAATGGGAGAAACCTACACCTTGTGAGCTATTAAAGTAAATTTCTAAACTAACTTTATTTTTATGGACACATAGAAATGTTTGTTTTAATTACATTAGACAAATAATAAGTTGAGCTGCAAAAACATGGCTTTTTACAGGAAGTAGGTAATAAAAACTGTGACATATAAGCAATTAAAGCCTACATTAACTGTTCTGTAGGAAGATACCTTTTTCATTTTAAAAACCTGCACTTTGAGGTGTTTTTGTTAATTTTAATTAGGATCAATAGCTAAAAGGCCCATCACAAAGCAATTTACCTTTTAGGTGAGTCAATGTTTGTTTAAGTAGTGGTAAATATGATTGCTAAAAAACTAGGCTTGTCTTTTCTAATTACTGTTAATATTTGAGGTACAATCTGGTTTTAAAACCTGTTGTTTTATGCTAAACCATTACTCTTGTAGTAACAAAAATATGTTTAAAACACAGTGACCTACTTTTTTTGCTTAAACAATGGTAGGTGTATAGTATGAGTGCATTTAAGATAATATTTTTATAGGAAACACCCTGTATTTTTACTAGACTTTAATAGAACTCTTACTTGTCCCTGAAAGTTTGTCATTACTTGTAATAATCAATAAATAGTTTACCTCTCAATTAATAATTCAAATTTCTTCAATTAGTCAACTTTCTGGTTATTTTTAGATCTTTTTTGTTTCTTTTTTTTCTGCTTCCAAAATTATTTTCTCATAAGGTGGAATACATATCAATAATCAAGTAATATAAAATGTAATGTATCTAAAACGCATTATCTCGACAATTACTAATCTTTACACCAGTTTATTGCCTATATTAATGTATAATATTAGCAAGTTTATATTTATATAGGGATGTCCTATTTTGTTTAATTATCTTCATACTTTATACATATCTAGGCCATAATCTTTGGTGTTTGTTTTGAAAGTGAATTGAGAAAACAACTAAAGTTTTAAAAACAAGTAACATTGACAAAGGTTGGCTTCACAGAGAAATATTTTAGTTACTCAAGAACTTTTTCAATTAGAACTATATCAGCTAATTTGCTGTAATTTTATTATTATAGTACCAAGTTGCTCAGCTCTTCAGTGTAGCAGAAGCTTCTAAAGACAACACAGGAGGTGGAGAAGGTATTGAGGTGCTTAAAAATGAACCATTTACCAACTACCCACTTCTGGGGGGTAAATACAACTCGGGACAGTACACATACAAAATCTACCATTTGGCCAGCAAAGTGCCATCATTCATCCGATTACTCGCTCCAAAAGGCAGCTTGGAAATTCACGAGGAAGCCTGGAACGCCTATCCGTACTGTCGAACCGTCATTACGGTGAGTATACCGATAACAACTTAACATTATTTAATTTGCAGGTCAAAAGTTACATCTGATTTTTACAGAATCCAGGTTATATGAAAGAAAAATTTAAGTTAGTAATAGAAACGTTGCATGCGCCTGACAAAGGATATCAAGACAATGTAAGTGTAATTTTATCTTGGGTTTTTTTCTTTTTTATGTGTCGACCTGTCTGGGCCGGGTGTGTGTGGGAATCTGTTGTATAATTTTGGTGCCGGGCTCTAACAGAATCCAGGTTACATGAAAGAGAACTTTGTCATTTGTATTGAGAGCTTGCATGTACCAGATACTGGAAAGCAGGACAATGTAAGTTTGGGAAACCTTTTGCGTTTTCTGTCTGTTCTGTTGTTAGTATCAACACTAGTTTCATTCCATGCTAATTTGTAGAAACTACCACTGTTAATGGGCAAATCATTATTAAAACAAGCTTTATTAGAATATAGCAATGTAGGGTGCAGGTGCATGAATAAATAGTATATCTTCTGAATCCAATAGAAGTGGCAAATCTCACCTAAAAAGAGAGTTTTGTCTGCTAAGAACACCATTTTTCTTCATTTCTAAAGAATGAAGAAATACAGATCCTGTTTTAGACTTGAATATCATGAAAATTATTGCGATATACAGTGCGTTTCGTAATACACTATTTACTAATGTAGTGTCGTAATATAACTAAAATTGTAAACAAAGTGTGGTTGACTGTATTCCTTGAATTTTTGTGTAGCAGGATTTGTATTAATTTGATTCGTGGCAGAAAATGTCTGTTCTGTCCAGGTTCATGAGCTTTCACCGGATAAACTAAAAAGCCGGGAAGTGGTGCACATCGATATCGCCAACGATCCGGTGGCCTCAGCCGATTACAAAGAAGACGAGGATCCGACGAAGTTCAAGTCGCAGAAAACTGGACGGGGTCCTCTGCAAGGCCCGAACTGGAAGGAAACCATCGATCCTGTCATGACGTGCTACAAACTCGTTACCGTCGAATTCAAATGGTTTGGTTTACAGGTACGTTTTATTTGACAGGTCCGATGGTATAATAGTGGCTTTTATAACTTTATGCAAAACGTTTCAGAAGTATTTTTCATCATGTTTCAACTTTTTTCCGTATTTTAACTACTTGTTGTTGATTGAATGTTTAATCTGTTAATTTCCATGGGTGAAAAAACATGGAAATTTTTTGAGGTTAAATTAGGGTCTTTCAGAAGGTACAGCTCCATGAATAGCTAAACTGAGTCTTAAGCCACCATTGTATAACTTAAGCCTAACTCTTGGAAACATTGTTAAATGCCAAATTACGTCATCAATATCGAAGGTTACAAAAACATTACAATTCCAAGACATTAAAACTAACAGGAAGATTCCTTTCCCACAGCTGTAAATAAATGAAATAGATGGTGGTAGCACTATTAATAGCTTATCCTACTGAAATTATGTCAATTCATGTCATTTTAGAGTTTAGTTTAGTTTTCTTAGTTTAGAAAATCAATGGAAGTAACATTCAAGCTCAGTTTACTGAGGAAAAGTGGAAGGAACAAAATGTATCTTAACCTCCTTGCAAAACATTTATTACAATCTGACAACCATGCTGAAATATGTTATTTACAAAAGTATACAATAGATGGATGGACTACAATACACATTCGATAATAATAATAAATCTATAATGTATAAAAAAAATAGTAGTAAATATAAAATTGCTAAAATTTGAAAAACAAGGCAAAACCTTAAAAAGAGTGACTGAAATTAGGTCATTAATAATTTGATACTATTGACAGTGTAATAATTCGAAAATAGATATTGGAAAATATTTCATCCAAAATGTATTTCATAAAATTGTTTTAATTTTGTTTTTCTGAAAGTAAAATTTGAGTTTGATACCAGCTAAAATTCTTGTTTTGTATGGAGGTTAGAAAACCGGAAGGAAATATAGTGCAAGTGAGGTTAGAATGCAATTCTTATAAAAAATCAGAATCGAATTTAGCAGAGAATATAATGAAAATTAACAAAAACCCCTTTTTTTCACCTATTGTATTCTAAATGGACCAAAAAGTTCTCAAAACTTTTAAAAATCATCAAAGTTCTCAATTAAAGAGCGCCCAGCCTATAACTAACAATATTGTTGATCACTGATGTTGTCAAAAAAATCCTGTGAATCTTCTTTTCATCAATCAGACGGTAATCTGACAGTTATCACTAGTGCGGATTAAAAAGCACTAAAATCGTGAAAAAAAGCTCTTAAAAAGCAAAATTATTTTCTTCAAAAAAGCACAAAGTTCTTTCAGAGAAGCAAACATTTTTTGTTCAACTTCTAGACATTTTTTGAAGCTTTCAAACTGCTTTAGAAGCATACAGAAGATTTTAGACTAAAAACTTTTTTAAACTACTTGATATTGAAGGTTCTGGAATGCTTTAGAGGCATTTGGAAACTCTTACACAGTTCTAGATTTTTTTAAAAGCTTCTAGACTGTTTTTTTTATCTTCTGGGAGCTTCTAGACTATTTGAAAAGCATTTGGAATATTTTAGACTGTTCTCAATGCTTTTGGAAGCTTCTAGACTATTTTGAAAGACTTTCGACTTGCATTTTGGAGTTACTGTAGTGTTTTGAAATGTTTTTAGACTACTTTAGGAGCATTTGGAAGGTGTTTGGGCAGTTTAAAAAGCCTTGAAGGTTCTGGACTGCCTTTAAGACATTTGAAACCTTGTAGACGGTTTTAGAAACTTTTGGAAGCTGTTAAATTGCTTTAGAAGCATACAGAAGCTTTTAAGAGCTTCTAGATAAATTGAAAGGCATTTGGAAGCTTTTAGACTGTTTGTAAGGCATCTTAGAGGTTTTATAGTGTTTTGGAATGTTTTAACATTTTTTTAGACTACTTCAGGAGTATTTGGAAACTTTTTGGTCAGTTTAGATTTGTAAATTGATACTTATTCATTTTGCAACATGTTTTTGTCGTTCAGAAGCCTTCAATATCTCAATATAGCAATTTTTTGTCAAAGCAGTTATTAGTTTAGTTTATTTTTAAAAACTTGAAAAGCTTGTTTTGTAAAAAACTAGTTAAACCATACAAAAATAGCAGTAAATAAGCACAAAACGAAGAAAACAGCAAAAAAAGCACCAACAAAATCATTTGCTGGTTGAGATTTTGCTCATTTGAGGTTGGTTGTTTTTAGTATTTACAAAAAGCAAAATTTCTAGAAATCCGGACTCTAGTAGTTATCACGTTACTGCCCTAATCGTACACCATGAAGTGTCACGTGACAATTGTCAAATTTAAGTCTGATTGGTCTAGCAAGTAATAACCGAACACCACTAATTTTTAGGTTAACAACGTTCACAAGAGTTAATTCAAATTAATATTACTGTTTTCAGACGCGAGTGGAAAGCTTTATTCAAAAAAGTGAAAGGCGGTTGTTCACCAATTTTCATAGGTAATATTTGAGCTGGTTTGTAAATGTTGTATCTAAAAAAATGGTTTAAATCTTAGGCAGGTATTTTGTTGGATGGACCGCTGGTACGGTCTAACAATGGACGACATCCGGCGGATCGAGGAAAAGACTAAAGAAGAGCTCGAAGCGCTACGGAAAACTGGACAAGCGCGCGGCATGAAGGCGGAGTCAGATTAAATTTCTTTTTTTTTTTAAATTAATAACTCGCGGTTATAGTTAATAATTAACGACTAAATTTACAAACCAGTGTTGATTCTACCAAAAAAAAAACTCATATTTATAGTTTAGAGAAAAATGTGGTGGGTAGGGAAGGAGAAGCAAAAACCGACCTCCTGCGTCAAAAGTACTTTTAAGTCAAATTATTTTGAGACGGAGCCGAAACTCCGTGTTGAACCGTCTGATTTTATTCTGTTTTGTTACATTTTGTTGCCGGTTTTATTGTTCTGCCATTAAAACTTCTAATTATTGTATAAATATGTTCAAAAACATGTGGGGGATGTAAATGCATTTATATTGGTTTTTTTCTAATTTATACGTGGTGATTTAGAGTATACAATATTGTGTAAGTTACCAAAATGTGTGGTTTTGTAGGAGACAAGCTTCAGCCTGCGAGTTGTTGCCAGAAACGAAAATTAATGAAAAATTTGCTCTTTCGTTGCCATCCAGAGTTGCTTATTATTGTGAAAGTTTTATATTTTATCTCAATAAATTTGTTTTCATTTTCTAACAATTTTTTGTTTTATTTATTGCCATATTTTTCATTACTTTTCGTCCGTATCTAACGGGATAGTTTTATTGTATTCTACAATCGCCAAATAATAGAAACGGATATATAGCTATATAACGATTAGAATTTATTATAAATACATAGTTAAAAAGTGAATTTGATTGGATAGTTGTTCTTCTTAAATAATTAAATAACAGAAAGTGTTCCAATAAATAATAAAACTAATTATTATTAATTGTCGAAATGTAAGATAATTTAGCGTGTAAGTCAAAAATCAATTTATTGACTTAAATAAATATATAATGCGTTACAATAATATATTTTAAAAATTTGAATTTCTTCGGCAAGCATGTATACCTAATTTGTGTCAGTACTAACACAGTCAGATATAGAAAACATTACGATACTAATGCTATAAATAAATAAATTATTAGTCCGATAAACATAGTGGGTAAAGTCAAATTCTTACAACTCACAGGAAGTCAAAAAGTAAGTTTTTGCCAAAATTGGTAAAAATACAATGTTTAGATGTCTACAAGTAATGTGAATAAAAATGGGTACCTGAATTATAATGGCGTGTAACGTTCAATTGTAAACTTTGAGGTACGACAAAGAAAAAATTATAAACAAAGTCAAATTATGACTGTTTTCAAAAATTACTGAGTTATTATACATTAACTTAGGAGTATATAGGAGTTATGAATCGTCAATACATATGATTTTCTTGAAAGGTAGGTACACACAATTGAAAATAAGGCAATTTGAACATCTACAAAACTATTTTTTTCTGAATTACCCTTTAGGAAATCTATATTCCAGTACCATAATTCTATTATACTATTCCCTCAAATTTTTAGCGGACTTCTAAACGGTGGCTAGACTACATTATTTTTCTGTCGTAATTGTCAAATTATAGGAAAAAAGTTTAATAGTAATACGACTGAATTAAATGTAGGTCGAATTCAAGACAATTGTACTTCTGGATTGTGACTAGTATAATTTTTCCATGGCTTTTAATAATGTACTCATTTCGACTAATTGGTACTAATATTGTAATTATTGCATAATTTAACTTGTACTTGAACAAATAATTTTTAGATAGGACAATGTGACAATGTAAAAACTGTACACAAAATGTTAATAAAAATTAGTCTAGCGGATGTATGTTAACATAACAGTTTTTCCTTCAACCAATTGATAACGTAGTTTTTTTCTTCGTCCTTTAACCTAATTATTCTAATTTGTGTTTTTGTTGTATAATTGATTCTTATACAATTATGACTAATATGTACAGAGTTGATCCGTATGTTTAGACAGCTTGTGAAGACTTTATTTTAACATTTTATCTACGATTAACTCAGAATTTTGTCATTTTTTACTTTAACTTTGCTTTGCAAACTAATTATACGGACTAATCCTGTACTGCTCTGAGCAAACTTGCTACAGTATATTCAAGTTTTAAAGGTTGATCACAAAATGTTGAATAATGCACATGAAAACCACATTGACATTAGAAATAGTTTCTCGGTCTCATGAACAGGGTGCGCATTCTTCAAACAAGGGAAGAGAGTTATCAAAAGAAAGACCTGTAGAATGTGACAGGAATCCGTTATTGTCAGCTTCTTCTGTCACATTCTATCAACACTCCTCCTGAGATTTCCGTTCCCTGCTTTCAAGAATTAGGCCCCCAGATCGATTGAGATATATACAGAGTACTACTCCCTGTCGCAAAAGTGGCAGTGACGACATTAACTGTGACGTGATATTGAAATTCACTTCTGTCTTAGATTGGTTCTTAAGATTTTCTTTGTTATCTTGTGGCTGTGTGGACAGGTCGGTTGAAGACAATAATAACAAAAGCCCCTGCGCATATGGTATGTAATAAAAAATATTTTTATTTAAACAATATATTAAAATTTGGACTTTAAAACTACACAACCACATTGTGGGCGTTGCCCATGTGTACATTTAACAACGAGACACTACTAAAATTTCGATTGCACAACTGACATGGAAATAGTTTCAAACCCGATTTACCTTCATGCATTTTCATGTGTTGCTGCAGTCTATATTTTTTGTGGCATTCGTAAAAGCACACAGTGCATTTGAAGTTTTTCTCTGTGAATTCCAACACAATATTTAGATAATTCAGCCAATCAACTGAAATAAAAAAAATACTTGCCTCCGTGAAGTTTCATGTGGTGTTTGAGCAATTCTTTCTTTTTAAAAGTTTTTTCGCACAGAACGCAAGAGTAAGGTCGCTCTTCGCTATGCATTGTTAAATGGCAGGTTAGGTGGCTTTTCTGTGCAAAAGATTTGCCGCAATCAGTGCACAAAAATGGTCGTTCTCCCCTATGTTTTTGTAAATGTAGTTTCAGTTCAGATTTTCTGCAAAATCTCTTTTGGCAAAGTTCGCATTCCTCTGGCTTTCCGGTATGTTGTTTCATGTGAATTCTTAAGGTTGCTCCGCTGACGAACCCCTGTAAAGTAGAAGTTATCCAACATTTTTATACAGGGTGGTCCAGGGTTAAGTGTCAATAATTCACCATTCGATAGCCAATCAAAAAATAACTTGACTGAGCATTGTCATTTTTCTGAAAAACGTTTCCTAAGGAAGATACAGTTCTTAAAATTTCAATTTAAAACATCGACTTGTGAGAGTCCAAATTTGTTTCGAATAGTCTAAAAACTTGCTATTTCCTACTAGGAATAGTCTTATAATTTGTTTTCTGCCATCCTGGTCTAGTGTCTGAAACTGGATTTTAAGAACAGTTTGTTTATAACAGTCTGGAAATCAAGACAAAGATTGTATTGTGCATGAAACTCATTTTTTACTACCAAAAATAATCTAAAAGTTGACTTTTAGGACTAGAACTGACTTTACTAGGACTAAAAAGAGTCCCAAAATCCTATTTCATTTCTAAAAATTAGTTCTCAAGACTAATATCGTAGCATTTGGTACCAAAATATTTTATTTTCATTACTGAAGCAACTTGACTTTTGGTAAACTCGATTTGTCAGTCTTAAAAAGCACTAAAAACAGTCTGAATTTCTTAGAGATGCTACAATTTATTGCACTTTTTCAAGACTATGGACAGTGTACAAACTGGCTTTTGGGCCTGATAAGTCAAAAACTTAGTAAAGATAGTCTTGAAACTCGATTTGACGCACTGAAAACAGCTTATAGCACTAAAAACTAGATTTTTAAGAAATACTCGAATTTAATAGTGACAAAGCTTGGAATGCCATTTTAAGTCTATGAAAAATGTAAAAATTGTTTTTTAAGTTTGCTATGTCAATAACTTGGTGAAGATAGTCTTGAAACTCGATTTTCCCAGCTGAAAGCAGTTTTGAAGCACTAAAAGTTAGTTTTCAAGACAATTTTCATGAATCTAATGTCAATGTCCTGTATCTAAGACTATTTTCAAGACTAAAATATTGAAATTTGTCTTCAAATTATAAAAACTTACTTCAAATGCAAATTTTAAGCTTCTGATGTCACATTTCATTAGTTCAGAGTCACTTTTTGGTGTTCAAATAAATTTATAAGGTTAAAATGTACGGATTTGTAGTCAAAAATTCTAGAAAAAGTAGTTTTTTATGTCTACAAGTCAATTTTCAATATTAAAGTCTCCCGATTTGCATGAAAACTGGTTACAAACGCAATTTTTAAGCTTCTGAAATAAATTTTTATCTTTTCTAAGTCAATTTTTAAAACTAAAGTCTCTCAGTTGGTCTGGAAACTACGAAAACTGGCTGCAATATAATTTTGAAGCTTCTTAAGTAAATTTTCCGTTTCCAAGACAATTTTTAAGTTGGGTTGGGTTAGTTTTGAGTCGGAAGTTTCAAATCAGAATTTTATAAGAGATAATTTCTTTTTCAAGGTGAACAATGAAATTAAAAGAAACTGTAATTTTTGAAAAATCTTCCAAAACCATCTTCCTGTATCTACGCTACTTAGGAAGCACTTTTCAGGAAAATGACATAATGCATGTCAACTTATTTTTTAATTGGCTATGGATTGGATGAATTATTGACATTTAAAACTGGACCACCCTGTATAATGAACCA
The DNA here is from genome assembly GCF_016097725.1 of Ips typographus. Classification (NCBI taxonomy): domain Eukaryota; kingdom Metazoa; phylum Arthropoda; class Insecta; order Coleoptera; family Curculionidae; genus Ips; species Ips typographus. The sequence goes on from NC_138424.1 coordinate 6,681,712, forward strand.
TGGAAAAATCACCTTTCCACAACTACTACAAATAAACGGTTTCTCTTTAGTGTGCACCCGTTCGTGATTAGTCAAATCAGCTTTACTTGAAAAACCTTTATCACAGTATTTGCATTTGGCACTGAAAATTCCCATATGGGCTTCAATGTGCTTCTGCAGCTTGTAAGCCGTCCTGTTCAACACCACCGTAAACTTATAAAGCAAAAATTTTACTTTTTTCGATCAACTACTCACTTATAAGTCCGCTGGCAAAAGTGGCAAGTCAAACTTTCAATTTCACTTTTTACCATTGGGTCTTCCATTTTAATATCGGCCATACTAACACCAGTAGAATAAAAATATCGAGGATCATGTTTGGAGTCATACTCTGTGGTATCATCCAAATTGAAATCCTCTTCTAAAGCTTGCAACAGTAATGGATCTAGTTCAGTGTTATCATCCTCTTTGGTTGAGAAATGATGCCTATTTTTCAAAGGTTTACCAGAACAGAAATGAGAAGTAAGTAGTTCAGGAATTTCAAATTTCTTCTCGCAAATTTCACACTGATATCGACCGTGAGTGAGAACGTGGTCGTCTAAACTGAAATTATATTGAAAGACTTTACAATCTTTAAAGGTTGCACTGAAAGTATTTCTCTCACTTTTTCAGTAATTTGAACGTTTTGTGGCAAATGTGACATTGGAAATTCTGTTCGCATTTATGTTGTCGTTTATGGTCCTCTAAAGACTTTTGTGGAATAAAGCGTTTGCAACATTCTTCATAAGAAAAACCAACACCTACAACAATCCTTTTACAGGTATGGAAAGTTCAATATTTTTCATACAAAATCATTGATGTGATGAAAAAAAAACCATTGCAAAGCAACTTAAAATCAATTTTTTCAAATCATAGGTAAAAGTTTCAGAAAATCGACAAAATATAAGTAGGTACTTTTACAAGATTTTGACGCCACCTAGCGGCGGTATGAGAAATGTTAAAGCCGTAATTTTCGAGTAGGAAAATTTCAATTTTTATAAATTAACCAGAAAATTACTTCATGCTTAAATAAAAATTTTCCTTGATAGGAAAAATAAACTTGACATTCACAACCAAAAGCAAAATTTCAAGGGCTACAAATTGCTATATTGAACCAACCTATAATTGTCAAAATAACGAGTTATTGTCAATACAATGGAGTAGTTTACAGGGTGATTCAATAAATTTTTAACATCCTTGTAACTTGTTTAATTTTTATTTTATAAACAAATACCAAATATGAATCTTGTAGATATTTGCATATACTTTATTCCTAGATAATCCATCAGTATACAGGGTGTCCCAAATTTGAAACCAAACTTCGATTTTTAGAATCTATGTCAAATTCTCCGCCTACTTGATGTAAAATGTTTGTATCGATATTCAATTGTTTTTGCTCTAACAGCCTTACTTTGACCACCCTCCTCGAAAGCAGAAATTCCCAATTTGAGCAAAATTTTGGTGCACTTTTTCAGAAAATTGTCTTATTTGAAACACCCTGTATAAACACACCCTATAACAAAAGAAAGCTAATGAATGGAGCTATCACGTGAAGTTGAGTGGGCACAGCTAAGTTGTCTCGTTTAGCCGCTAGAGGGCATCAAAGTTGATTCTCGTTTTTTGCAATTTTTGCTCAATATCTCAGAAACGTTTCAGGTAAGAGATCTGAAATGTTTACCGCAAATGCATCTAAATGGGATGCAACTTTTACCTTCTATACACTTTTTTAGTACCATGTACCGTTTGACCTTGAAAATTAAAAACTAGAATTGTCAAGAATTTTCAAGGTTGTGATGATCTTCTGATTTTTTTCAGAAAATTTTTTATTTTTAAAATTTACCTAAACTGCTTAAATACTTTCAGGTTTTGACATAATTGAAAAGAAAAGCTTGAAAATTACATTTAAATCAACATTGCCATGCTCATTTTGGCAACGTCGTAATTTGTGTCATTGGAAAAACATGGTCCACTTTAACATTTAATGACAGGCTTATAGTTAGCCACCTGACACCTGTCAAAACTCATTCAGCACTAACATACAACTAGAACACGCAGATTAATTGTATTTCTTTGATAAATCGCATTGCAATCTGTATTTATATCTCCATGGAGGTAAATTTAACAGTTGTGACAATAACAGACACTTTGATATGTTTTTTACTTCACCTGACAGCTGTCAAAAATTACGCAGCTGTGACGCAAAATTACCAATCCAAAATAGTTGTACACCTTCAATAAATCACACTGTACAGTTTCCATCTCTATTTACATTTATTATATAAAATAGGTTTAAGATAAACTTTCATTCACCATTTGTCAAGAATCTTGTGAACAAATTTGGAACTAAATTTGCACTAACCTGCATGATTCTTTAAATGTTCCATATAATGACATCTAGTAACACCTTTCTCACAAAACTTACACCATAGACGATTATTATGAGTCTTTTTGTGACTTTCTAAATCATCAACCATTAAGTTACATCTCAAACACCAATTACTTCGTTTCTCTCTAAAAAAATTCCTTTTTTTAATTATGGAAAGGCAACTTTAATTCAAACTCTTACTTGTGCTTAAAAAGCATATGACAAGATAAATTTCTAATATTTAAACCTTTAAATTCACATAGAATGCAGTTGGCATTCTCTTTGCACTTTTCCCGATACTCATTGATTGCCTCTTCTACAATAGGCAAGGAAATTTTTTCCAGTTTTGGATTAAAAAGATTCCGTTTTTTGCATGTTCTTTTGGGCGCAAATTTGGCCAAAGGCTCATTATCTGAGTCTGAACTACTGCCTGGATCAAACTTGTGTTCATTTTCCAACTGTTCAAAATCTGGGCCCTGTTTTGTTGGCACTTTTGCTTCTTCTTTAACGCTTATCTAACAAAAAACATGTTTTTTATTAAGCCAAGTAGTTTGAAATTGTTACTTAATACCAGCTCAACTTGTGATTTTCGATATTTCTCTAAATATTGCAGAGAGGTTGTAACCTGAGCCAGAAAGTCGCTGGCTATATGGAGCTTGTTTTTACACAGGACACACAAAAACAGAGGACACTCATCATAAATTTTTATCTAAAATACGATGTAAATGTGGTTGAGTCCAAGTAAAAACAAACCGTGTAGACGTGGGCAATGTCTAACCTCCAATTTAAAGGTTTTCCAGAAAAGTTCCTGGTTAACTTTATTGACGGCAATATTTTCTGCTGCTTGTACATTTCCCAAACAAGCAAAACACTGAAACTGAATGTTTGGTGGGTATTGGAGCGATGAATCCATCATTTAATTCTACTTAAATATAAACTTAAAAATAAGGAACTTTGAAATGAGGACTGGGAGGAGGAATAGTATAACCTAAAGGTAAATAAAAATATGTAAATATGTCAATGTCGATTGTTTATTGTCAAAACATTGGCAGCATTCGTTTTCAAGCCCTATGAAGCGAGTAGACCGAATGTGACGTCACGATGACGTAATTCGGCAAAACCATAATTTAACCAACTGTCAAATTACGTCATTGTGACGTCACATTCGGTCGTGCTACCTCCGTGGAGCATAAAACCACTAAAAACGAATGAATCAGCTGGTTTGTTTGACTAGCTGGAGGACAGACAAAACCTATGTATGTACTAAAATGGTATTGCTGCACTATTATAATAAATGTTGGTTTAGTGTATCTAGAAGTAAATCGATTTAGAATGAAGTGTGTGGACTGTCGATTTTTGAATTAGTTTGAACACTTTTACTGCATAACATTTTTGTTTTAATACTAATCAACTGTTATATTTAGTTTTTAAAGTCTGTCATACTTTATGCTTTGTTCGCTTGTGCTGGAATTGGCATACGTTCGCTTTAGAGACGGTAAAGTTTCAAAAATTCATCAAAGGTGTTAATTTGACCACTACATTGCATCTGCTAATAAAGGCTCTATTAAAGGGCGCCTCGCCTGGAGGACACACAACGGCGTTGGTCCAGCCTTCTACACCAAGGCAACTAAACTAAAACTGGAAAGTGGCGCCTTTACTAAGGGTTAGTTTTCTACACCCCTAAACATAATCAACAACAAAACAAATTTAATAATTTATATAAAAGATTATTTAATTTATTTAAACAATTTTATTAAACTTTTGCTGGTACTATAGTAAAGCGCGGCAAATAGGTTTTATGATACTAAAGCTTCAGAAAACCTCCCTGACCAAACTATAGAAAGTGATTAAGGATTAATAAGGAATTAAGAACAGTTCAATCAGAGTCAAACAATACTACCTCCTTTCAAATCAAAATTATTGTTTTTAGCAACTAAAGGTAAATGAAGAATTAAAAAAAAAAAAAAAAAATCTCATTAAAAAATTTAATTGTGGGCTTAAACATAGAAAAAATGAAACGTCAAGAACTCTGCACCATACTTTTTAATTTTACGATAAAAATTGGTAAATTACAATTACAGATGTTTTAAGACACATTTGAATCACCTATCCACCTAATTAAGACTAAAAGTATTTTAAAAACTTCTTCCTTAAAATATTTATAACATTTTTTTGCCTCTCAGCCATTTGTTCAGTGTCTAGTCTAGAGAGTGCTTATAGTAATATGAAAATGCTTTGTTTAGTTGTATCTATCCCAATACCGACAAAATGGTTAGTTTTAGAGTCTAGACACTAAGAAATTGCCTTTGGAGACTGAACAACAGCAATAAAAATTTTCAGAATTTTTACATTGTATTGCTTTTTTTAGACTGAATAAAATTATTGTCAACATACTTATACTGTTAATTGTTACGGATAGTAAAATTGGGTCCTTTGGAATTGCTCGATGTCGTCTTAATATTAAAACATTTAAGATAGTTTCTACTTAACAGTTGCTCTTTGATTTAACTCATCACTGCTATAACTAATATCCCTTTTCACAAAGAACTTACTGTCTGGTTCCCATCGACGAATTTGACCAACAGAATCGCTATTTTCTATTTCTGTTTCCAGCATCTAATAAACAAGATTTTTAACATTGTATTGATTAACTACGTTTGCCTACTTACATCTTTCAAAAGCTCTCTAAGCTTATCTATTCTGTCGCCATTCGATCTTGTAGGCAGGTATCTGGCTTCGGTGCCATGAAACGTCGCCAAGAATACCATCATAAAAGCGGAGACTAGTGCTAATGTTGTCGACATTGTTGTCTACGCGAAATTAAAATTATTCTTCAGTAATTACTGATTAAAATCTACTTACCCCTTACTTTATTAAACCACAGTTAAGTTCTTATCTTCAAACTGGCAAATGCTAACTGACCAATTTTGGTGCAGGAATAATGGTTTTAAAGCCTTTGAATAGCGTGGGCAGTCCAGTTGGGGAGCTTTTTTAGGGGAAGGACATAGGGGAAGGAAGTGGAAAATGGGAGAACTACACTGATAAAACAGTGGATTGCGGTTGTCGTTTTACAGGGTGACCAAATTTTCCACTATTATTACGTCAAAGAAATTATTTTGAGTGGTGATTTTCTCTGTTGGTGGCTGCTACAAATGTATTATAGAAGCTCTAGCAAACATCCATTATTTCACCTTTCCTGTGGTTTGGTTATCAAAATTTTAAAACAGTAAAAACCGTGTTCACAGTGTAGATAATAGAACAAGGTCAACAAAAATAATTCACAGAAGTTTTCTCGCAAAACGTTCCTCCCCATGACGTAATGCGTCGGCGGCATCGCGTCTCGACGCTCTGGCGTCCATTTTACTAACATTGTAACGCCACACTCTTTTCTTGTCGTATTTTTAGTAGTCGTTTAGGGTTGATTAATGGTTGTTTGTTTGCTATTCAGTCATATAATTATTCGAGCAACAAGAATATTTTTATCTAAAATAGAATTCAGTAAATGAATAGTGCCACGTGATGCTTGTTAAGTTTAAAAATAATTAAACCACTGAAATCAGTGGAATACCATTGGAAATATTTTAAAATTTGGTATACGTTTTATGTATCAAGAATAATTTTCTGATATACAAACCATTTTTTGATATCGTAAAAATAATTCTCCATTTCATACATAAAGACTCTAGCACCAAAGTGTAATATACTTACAACTATTGTTTATTTTGTTGTCTTTGGTTTTGCGCTAAAACTTTACCTAAAATATTAAAAACACCTGTTTTTAGGACTCTCGATTCTTTTGCAATCAGCAAATTCGTTTAAATTAAAATTGTTTAAAGGGCTATTTTATTTCAATTGATATTTCACTTCAACAGTTTAACAATATTGCAGTAGCTGTCTATTACAGTTTTACAGAACATCTCTTTCATCAAGAAAGATAAAAAATTCTTGCATCTTCACCTTTTGCATTTTTTGCTGTTTTCAGACTGCTGGTACAAAGGTTTTCTTTAAGAATGACTCAAGTTTTCAAACACTTTCTACGCTAATATTTAGATTCAGTTTCTTAAATCTGTTTTATTAACAACTAATGATGGTATAGTCTTTGGAACCATTTAGCTGCAGACAACCAAAATTTGTCTACCGGAAATAAATGCAAATCTAGTCGCGCCAAATCATAAAGTCGCGCCAGAGTTTTATGGTTTCGAAACGTCTGAACTGAACTTTTACCTTTTTGGAATCCGTTTCGGCCCTACTTAGGGCCAAATTAAGGTATCGTATTGAACGGACAAGGGTATGCAAGTAAGTACCGCTCGTACCTGCTCGAGTAGTACAAAAAGATCTTCAGTGTTATGGAACTTGTCAGTCTTTCAGAAATTTCTTCCCGGGAAAGAGCAACACTTTTTTAAATCTAGCAGAACGATTTAACACAATTTTAGTGTAAAAGTTTAACTAGTGCTCGTGTGTTTAAAATGTGCAGCAGAAAAGTAAGTTCAATATTAAAATCAACTATCAAGTTTGTTTGGCTTTTAAATGTATTCGACAAGTCTTTATTAAATATTTTTTAATATTTTCGTATTTAAGTACTAAGTTTTGCAACAAAATCCAAAAACATTTACAATAATGTTTTTTTTTTTAATTCAAGCGATTCAAGCAGATCTTATTTTACACTTTTTGCTGTTCTACTAAACTTGATTTTCGATTACGTTCTTGTCCCTGTTGTTATTTTAGCTAACAAATATCTGGCTTAAATGGCATTAACATATAATAATTATTAAAAGTAAACTCTCACTATTCTAAAATATTTAAGAAAAGAAGACTTACTAATAGCTTTTAACAAATGTAAATATAAGTATGTAAAATTTGGTGTTACTCATTTATGGTTATTTAGTCAGGTTTAAGACTTAATTGGACAATTACTGAAGTAAAGGTACCTGGAACCTTCTGTACTACCCCCACGTTTAAACTATGGGTTCAATCTGTCGCCGAGATTATTTTCATTTGGAAAACCTTGTATACCTTCAATCAATTTTTTAGTTTTTGTTCTTTAGTTTTTAATTTTTTCTAGTTTTTAATTTTTTAAGTCAAACGGTGCGTGTTACCAAAAAAGTGTATAAAAGGTAAAAGTTGCATCCCATCGAGGTGCATTTGTGGTAAAACTTCACACCCCTAACCTGAAACGTTCCTGAGATATTGAGCAAAAACTGCAAAAAACGAGAGTCAACATTGACGCCTTCTAGCGGTTAAACCGGGCAACTTAGCCGTGCCCGCTCAACGTCACGTGATAGCCCCGTTCATTAGCTTTCTTTTGTTATCCGGTGGTTTTATACAGGGTGTTTCAAATAAGCGAGTTATGGACGATTTTCTGGAAAAGTGCACGAAATTTTAATCTAAATTATGGATTTTTTGGGCCTACTATACAAACGGCGTCCATTTTAAATTTTCCTTGATCAAAGTGAATTTTTTAACTAATTTGAACCTGGGGAACACAAATCTGACGTCCTATTTGCTCTAACTGGCACCGTTTCGGAGATGACCTTGAAGTAATGTCAATTTTGACACTTTAGGGCGTGGCACCCATGCAAAATCACATTTTGACAAATGACACTTTACGTCATTTTTGTACTATTAACCTGAAATTATTTAAGCAGTTGAAGTTAATTTTGAACATAAAAAATGTTCTGAAAAAAATCAGAAAGTGAAAATTCTTGACAATTCTAGTTTTTAATTTTTCAAGGTAAAACAGTGCATGGTACCAGAAAAGTGTATAAAAGGTAAAAGTTGCATCCCATCAGGAGGAGCATCACCTCTAACCTGAAACGTTCCTGAGATATTGGGGAAAAACTGCAAAAAACGAGAGTCAAATTTAACGCCCTCTAGCGGCTAAACAGGGTAACTTAGCCGTGCCCGCTCGGAGTCACGTGATAGCCCCGTTCATTAGCTTTCTTTTGTTATACGGTGGTTTTATACAGAGTGCTTCAAATAAGCGAGTTATAGACGATTTTCTGCAAAAGTGCACCAAAATTTGGCTCAAATTGGGAATTTCTGTTTTCGAGGAGGGTGGTCAAGTAACGCTGCTAGAGCAAAAACAATTGAATATCGATACAATCACTTTACATCAAGTAGGCCTAGAATTTGATACAGATTCCAAAAATCGAATAAAAAAATTATAAGTGTGGTTTCTTGCTCAAATTTGGGACACCCTGTATACTGATTATCTAGGAATAAAATATATGCAAATATCTACAAGATTCATATTTGGTATTTTTTTTATAAAATGAAAATTAAACAAGTTACAAGGATGTTAAAAATTCATTGAACCACCCTGTAATCTACTCCATTGTATTGTCAATATCTCGGTTATTTTGACAATTATAGGGCGGTTCAATATACCAATTTGTAGCCCTTGAAATTCTCTTTTAACCACCCTGTATAGCATTTTTACCTAAAACGTCGAATAACTGAGTTATTTATTGTTAAAACTGAGTTGATTAAAATTTTTTGGACAAACATTCAAAAAAAAATATTTTGATCCTCTCGTGCTTTCAACAAAATCGTCCCTCATAATTATTGTTTTGCTTTGTAATTTGTCAACAATTTTGCTGCCTTAGTTATTTATATATTACTATATTTTTCAGTATTAATTGTTTTTGGTTTTATTGTAGATATTCCTGTTGGGCCTGATTTGGATTTTTGTCTTCGATTTATCCACTTCACTGCCAACTGGCAGAAATACCAATTTACCAAGTCAACAAACGGAAATCATCACCAACGGAAAGAACATTTCTAAAACAGCTGATGCTCAAAACATTCCATTTTCTGATGGTCAGATTTCACCAAAATCCAAGGTATTCGAATTCTTCAACATTCACCGTACACCAAGAAGCGTCACTTCAATGGATGACATGGTCAATTCACGTCGGCATTTTCTACTATACAATGGTGTAGTGTTACCCTTAAAACCCATTGCAAATCAGTCTCCAGTTGATCTAGCATCTTATTGGCCAAATTCTGAAGCAAAAGTACCCTCGACGACAAACAGTGGAACCATTGAGGATCAAATAAAGCCTTTGACGGACTTGAAAAACAAGAAAAAAGTACTGAATAAGCTTCAGGTTATACTGAATAAAGTGCGTCAGTTAAGAAAAATTGTTGATAACGTCGAACTTCAACTTGATATCATGACAAGCTCCAATTTAAAGAGAAAAAAAACCGTTCCAGAAGATGAATTCAAAAGTAAAACTAGGAACAGATTCGTCTGACACCAGCTACAAGATAATCTTGTCTGACGGACACAATTTTCTAAAGAACAGTAAGGAAATTGGAGACCAGAATAGTTTAAAGGTTGCTGATTTTAAGTTGAAAATCACTACTACTGGTGATAACTCAAATAGTTCAGATTTGAATCTTCCTTATTCTGATTCTCCTTCAGAATCCCAGGAACTATTGCCAGTTACTACTGCAGAAGATACGAATGACATTGATTCTGAGCTAAACTTAAGCACAAATCAAAAAGAATTGCCCGAATTACTTTTAGATCAACTGAAAGGTTCAAAATACTATGACATGAGTGTGTCTGATTCTATTTACAGCGATATTCAGGGACTTAGTGCATTAGTGGCAAGTGCACAGTTGAATTCTGACGCACAAAATCAAAATTATCATGCGGTTTTACCTAAATCAGGAAAAAGTGAACCAGAATTGACAGATCTAGAAACTCCACAGGTCAATTTGAACAAAAGATCACTACCATCGCGGTCCAAAAGATCATTAATCCACCAAAATCCAGTTTTTCGGAACGTTTTCAGTCACTCTGATCTATCAACCCAGTTTGCAGATCGATTTTTTGGAGCTCCAAAACCAGTTTTTCCAAAGAAATGTATAAAAGTTTATCACAATCAAAAAGATCATATCCATGATCAATATCTCTTTAAAACCAACTTTAATTTGCCCAAATTGGAGACAACCACGAAACTAATCCAGCCCAACGATTTACTACTACCCAATTTAAAAACTCTACCACTGCAATTCAATGACGAAAACAAGCTGATAATACCAAAACTTCCCAATTTAACAAAAAAATACAATTTCACTCTCACTCCTTCACTGAATAGGACACTTAACAGTTTTTGGAGTTTACCATCAAAGAAGAATCCTGTAATTTTCAATAAGCATGCAGTTTTAGACCAAATAGCAATAAAGAACAATATCACCAAAAGTGAACATTATGTGAATCAAAACAAAACAAAACCTGACTTGAAATCTTATTTGCCCAAAGTCTTGCAAGAGGAAATAAAATACACAGCCCAATTTGCTCACAACGATCTACGATTAACTGATGAAGGAGTTAAATTGTTGGAAGTAACAAGCCCAAAATCAGTTATGGTAGATACCACTCAGGCACCCAGCTGGCAAGTTTCCCAATTTTTTTATAAATCTGTAAAACCTAGCAATGTGGCCTATTCCACATTGCCCCTCCAAAAAAATATTAACTACACCACTCAGTTTATTAATGGTGAAAAACTTCTTCCATCTAGTTCTGTATCTCAAAATCAAGATCTTCGAAAGTCACAAACATCTACAACAACGCCAAATTCTCTTCCAGGCATTCAACATATTGCTCAATTTGATTTAGGAGTTTCAAAGTCGATTAACCAAACACATGTGCTGCCAACTATTAATGGCGGATATATAAAGAACAATAAAGAGTATCCTAAAATTTTGAAGTATAATACTCTAGCAGTAAATACTACAACTAATTTATACGAGCAGTTGCCCAAAGCTCTTCAAGACAATATTGATTACACTGCTCAATTTTTCAACGTGGATCAGTTTAATAGGTCTACACCAGCTCCAGCTGCCAGCAATTTTGAAGTACCAAGCTACTCAAAACCTAATGACAGTTTACCAACCAGTTTTAACCATGATGGTGGTGCTTTGTTCGTGCGCCTACCTCCTCACAAAGCAAAGAACTCCACTTTCAATTCAATAAACTTCACTAAAAACTCTGGAAATAAACAAACCAAACATCACAATCTGGTAGTATACCATTTAAAAAATCCCAAATCCACAAACACCACTTTTGTGAACAGAAAAGTCAACAATACCTCCACTAATATAAATGGCAGTAGATTTGTGATTAACCATCCTAATGTAAACCGTTCAGACATACCAGTGGAAAATTCTGACGAAAATTTATTAGTGGATTTGGTTAATACTGAAAGCACTAAATTGAAGAAAGAAGAAGAAACTACAAAGGAAGATAGACGAAGAAAGGTTCTGGCCAAGGTAATAAAAAGACCTACTTCAAAAACGAACACTAAAAATCTGGTTGTTAGTTTATTAAAGTCAGAGCGTTTATCGTCTGTTTTAATTTAAGATTATTTATATAAATTTGTGCTTGTGAATTTTGAAAACTTGTTAATTATGCTATAAGAGAATTTGTGAGATATGCTTTAATTATTGTTGTAAGATTTTTATTGAGTTAAGTAATATAAGAAATTTACAAAAATCAAATTTAACTTTTTTCCAAAAATTGTTACCAAAATATTCACAACCTTATATTAAAAGGGCCCATAAAGGTGTTTCCTTTAATGGATCACCCGGTATAAAATATTTTCGGAATGTGCTCGAAATTCTGCGAATATTAGGAAAAAATTCAAATTTTTTTGAAATATTGGCTATTATAGGAAAATTTTATTTTGTCTGTTGCTATTGTCTCTATTGCTCTGTCTAGTTTGGTATTTTGCAACTTTTTATACACTATTTCAGTTTTAATTACACACAGGGAAGCCCAAAAAGGGGGGTTGTACAGATTAGGAAATTAAAATGGTAAGTAGTATATTTGTCCAATATCTCATCTGCTCATTAAAGCAGTTTTTTTGGCGGAATTACCCATTTTCTTCTTTTCCCAGATTGAGTTCAATTAACCTTTTTTGGTGAGCTTTTCTTCCACATTTTGAGTATTCTATATCTGTTTGTACGTTCATGGAAATCAAAGAAGTTAGCTAATCGTAAAAAATCGACAACTAAAAATTTGAATACCCGCTTTTAATACCTTTATTAAAACATGTAAAAATGTGTAAAATTCATCAAATTATAATAAAAAAAATAATCATTAATACTGCAAAATAATACTTAAAAGTGTAAATACGGAACATTTTAGCAAATCACGCCCTGGCAGGATATCTATCAGGCAAGAAAATGTTCAAGAAAATGGCGGTTACCATCAATATGACGTAGAGGACAAGGGCACCCCACCACAGATACTTTTCATGAGATTTGTAACTGAGGTTCTTCAGTAAGTAAATTCCTACCAAGAGACCGGCGACAGCACCTAAAACACATAAGAATTAGTCTCTAAATTAAGTTTTATAAATGTTTTGTAAAATACAATTATTACCTCCAAAATGTGCCGCGTAGCCAATTTGGTCGTTGGTATTAAGATAATACCGATCGTAAATTGAACTGCCCAGATCGCAAATAATCACTATTCCAAACAAAAAAAGTTGTACAAAAGGCATAGCCATTTCTTTCCAGTTCTAGTTAAAAAAATGTAATTAACATTCAATGATTGTACTTTCTGCTTTTTTTCACCATAATAATTGTGGCTATATGGGCGGTCATCAAACAGTAAACTCCTCCACTTGCCCCAGCTAGACGAACCCATGGATCAGTGACGGATGTGGTTAAGGAACCCGCAATTACTCCTAAGAAATAGAGCAAACTGACTCTCCACCATCCGTGTACCATTTCTAATGGTATTCCCATTAGGAGTTGAAATATCAAATTCACCACAATGTGAACATACCTGCATGAAAATGTCTTAATAAGCTTATTATATAAAAAACATAGATTATGTAAATACCCAATATGAACAAACATATAAGTTAAAAAACGCCATGCTTGGTGTCTTTTAGTAGGTTCGTACATGAAGACTTGAGCTGTCACTCCACTGCCTCTCAATGTAGAGTCCTTCTCAGTAAATTCATCTATATCCCACCCAAACTTGTATTTAACACCTAATGGTGGACAGTACTAAACACAACACCTGTCAAGAAAAAAGCCAATTCCAGTAAACTAATTAAAAGCATGGCAAAAGGGGGTGGACAACAGGTGAATTGATCGATATAAGAGATGTCGTCATCGTCATCGTAGCTTATCGTCAAAGGTGTTACTTCAGCTTTTGCTACTCCGGTCAGTCGAAAGCTCCGACCTTTTGGACGGATTACGGGTGCCTCTACGGGTGCCTCGGGTTCTTGTTCTACCGGTTGTGATTCCGGCTTTCGCCGTGGCACCAAAAAGTTAACATATCTGGAAATAACGCACAAAAATATAAAAGAGTTCTAATAGGAATGTGTCGGTTTTTATGCAAATGTCGATTTTTAGAACTAGAATCTCTTACATTGTGATGTTTGCTGAAGAGTTAGCCTAACCATGCTGCAATAAGTCAAACTTAATTAGTGAAGCCATACAATTAAAGATTCTTCAAGTGAAGTGACAGTTTGAATAAGTACTTGTCTTTAAAATCGTGAATACTTGAGAAATATGTACTTGACTTTTTTATTGCAGCCCTTGACTTGTTTTGTTTGAAAAACATAACAAGGTTTGAATCAGTATAATAGACCATAAATTTAGTGAACCAGTTTAAATTACTGGAAATCTTACTAATCTCAATTTAGTAGAAATTTAGTTGTGAGCTTATGTAATGGATAAATAGTATATTGATGATTCATACGCAAAAATTTCAATTAAAATGTTTTGGAGATTAGGAGTATTTCCTTTATTTATATAGCTAACGTTTCAGAACTTAAAGATAAAATCTACTTGAAAATTATTGAAATTTGTTGATATCAACTAAGAAGTAATAATAAAAAAATAATCTAATTCTTTATTACTTTATTAAAATTGTAAAATCGTATATTTAATGAGTAGGTGCCCTTAGACTGTAATAATATGCAAAGGTATCCCTTTGATTTTGATATATTCTGTAGCCCTGTATACTTTCTACAAAACTCACCTTATATGGTGTTATTTATTAACAACATTATGCAAAATTTCGAAAAAAAAACCGAATTATTTTTTGAATACACTTTTTGTACATCCTGTATTTGAAAGGGAGGGAACAAAAATAGCACATTGACAACATTGTTAATTGGGTAAAAAAAAATGGTTTTATACTCGAGTGCGGTAAAGTTATTTTTCCGCACGCATTTTTTTTAAACGTTTAAATAAAAAAAATAACAGAAATGAAAAACTGTTAAATTAGTTGTTTATTAATTAGTCAGTGTTGCCAAACTGACAAAACTGATTAACCAAAGACCAAACTTGCCAATGTTTTTAAAGTGACATTTTTGCAATTAAATAAACAAATCTCTGCAACGTTGCCAAATGAATGTTTTACCTTGTATTTTATTAAAACTGAATAGTAAGTGATCAAATTTTTCAATGACATTTTACCTTGCATCTTACTAAAACTTATTAACCAATGTCCAAATTTTTTATATTACCAAGTTGACAATTTTCCAATTTGTAAACAAATTTTACAAATTATCCAGTTTCTAAATTGTTGACAAACTTTTTATAAAATTATTCAGTTTATGCGACGTTGTCAAACTGACATTTACCTTGCATCTTATGTCTATTCTACTGATTGACCAATAAACAAATTTTGTAATGTTGCCAAATTGATAATTTTTGATATTGTATACGCAAATTTCATGAAAAGTACCAAACAGACATTTTTTCCAAAAGTTTTTTATAAATTAGCCAAACTGACATTTTAACGTGCATATACAGTGTGGTCCAAATTGGTGATGCATGTATTGGGATCTCGAAAACGGTAAGAGCTACAGAGTCGGTTAAATGGGGAAAGTTTTAGAGAATTTTATGTGAAAGTTATTTCCGGTTTCCAAATTAAATTATCTTTCCCCTTTTTCCGGAAACTAAGACATTATTAAGGCACTTTTTTACGTAGAACACGATGACGTAATTAGAAAAAATCTATCGTCATTGGTTTCCGAGATATGGATGATAACTTTGTAAGCCATCTTGAAGGCGGCCATAAGAATTTGGAACATCACCAATTTGGACCACACTGTATGCACAAGTTAGTCAATAACCAAATTTTGAATTGTTGCTAAATTCACGTTTTTCCAATTTATAAGTAACTTTACCACAGTCAGTGCGGGGGAATTGCACTTTTCGCACTTGTTGGGTAAATACAATAACAACATATTTTTTTTTTTTTTTAATTTGATAATATCTCTAATAATACTTTTGGTTATATTAAAATTGTAATTGATCATTTCAGAGATATAATTACTGAGAAATATTTTAATCTTTGTGTATACAAGGTATTACCTCTGGTATTTGATGATAAAAAGATTAACGTGTGTATATAGTACAAAAATAAAAACATGGCAAACTCACCTGTTTAAATAACGCTTAAATATAAACTTTAATTCCGGATGTTCCATAAACTCGACGAATTCCTCAAAATTGAGTTTTTTGCTACCATCTTTGGATGTGGATTCAAATATGTAAATAATCTGGTCTTTGGGGAGTTCTTCGGGATTTCCTTTCGTTTTCAGGTAGGCCTTCAGTTCTCTCAGACATACATAATTATCTTGGTCAGTGTCGCACTGAAACACACATTACAACAAATATTTCTCTAAAAAGTTTTGAATTACCTTTTGAAAAATCGTCCTGTAACGGTTCAATTTCTTTTCGCTTACAGACATGTTGCTAGTTTACTGTCAAAATGTAGTCAGTGCATGTACACGGTTAGAAAGGTAAAACTTAAATGAATTATCATACTTTACGACTCTTATCTTAGATTAGAAATATTTTACAATCAATATCATCCATGTGATTTGTAATAGCTAAATATAGTTCGATCTCTTTCTGTCTGTAGTACGCTAAATGGTAATTAAACAGAAATGACTCAAGTAATTACATTTTAAAGATAAGAGTAAAGATCACCAAAATACTACAATCCTAACATGTGTTGTATAATATTATGGGAGCGTTCTCTTTAGTATTCTACCAGGTCTGAATTAGCAAATATTGACCCCAACTATTGAGATAGAACAGGTGAAAGTTGCACGAATGCTTGTACTAAAAAAAATCCATTTGCGTCATTAGTTTGCATCCTTTTTGTGTTCTAAAGTAATTCAACGCTGTGACTAACATAATTTAATGCTCGATATCGACAGTTGTAACTGTCCTGCCCCAGCCCATTCCTATTACATAAAGGCTCAACAATGGCCCACAATACTGACCTTGATCATTGGGCAATTGCATTCTGACATTTAGAAGAAATTGTAGGAATTTTGGCGTCCAGCTTGTCCTATTATTTTCGACTACAGCTTCAGAAATTTGCGGTCAGGGACTGCATTGAGTCAGTGCATTTATTTTTACCTAAGCATTGTTAATCCGGATTGATAGTTGCATTTTCAGAATTGGGGTTTACCCCAAGAATTTTAAAAAAAGTACTATTTTGAGGTATTTACCAGTTTTTCTAAACTTAACCCTTAATTGAATACCACTATTTGTATTATTTAAATTATATTGGCCAACGAAGAATGAAAGGAATTCTCCTTAGTAGCTACGATTTTTGATCCTAAATATATAAGCTCTTTAC
The DNA here is from genome assembly GCF_016097725.1 of Ips typographus. NCBI lineage: Eukaryota > Metazoa > Arthropoda > Insecta > Coleoptera > Curculionidae > Ips > Ips typographus. The sequence goes on from NC_138424.1 coordinate 6,698,730, forward strand.
TTTACATATTTATGTATATTTGTGTTAAAACAACTTGTCCTTGTTAATCATTTAGATATTGAAATTCCTGGTTTGACAATACCAATATTCATAATAATACAACAGTTAGCGTTGTGTCATCAGCATAATTTACCGATTAGCTGTTGGCAAATTTCTCAATAAAGGATATCACTGAATATTATAAAATCCACATAAACAGGAATGATTCCTTGTGCACTAAACTATATTAAGATAGACACTTTTCAATCAATTTTGACACGTGACAGCGTTTCTAAACAATTGAGACACTGTGTAAAGACGTATTAACATACTGAAAATCTAGGGCGACAGTCTAAGTTAGGAAACAAAGTGTCTTAGACACTCTACAGTTATTTTTTACACTTTAAAATGATGTCTAGATGCTTTTCAATCAATTTAGACGTTTGACAAAGTTTCTAAACAGTTGAAACACTGTCTAAACAAGTTTTCACATACTAAAATGACTGAAAAGTTTCTAGACAGGTTCGAAGGTGTCTAAATTAGCTAAAAAGTGTCTTAGACACTCTACAGTTATTTTTTACACTTTAAAATGATGTCTAGACGCTTTTCAATCAATTTAGACGTTTAACAAAGTTTCTAAACAGTTGAAACTGTCTAAACAAGTTTTCACATACTAAAATGGCTGAAAAGTTTCTAGACAAGTTCAAAGGTGTCTAAATTAGGTCAGAAGTGTCTAAGACACTCTACAGTTATTTTTTACACTTTAAAATGATGTCTAGAGGCTTTTCAATCAATTTAGACGTTTAACAAAGTTTCTAAACAGTTGATACACTGTCTAAACAAGTTTTCACATACTAAAATGGCTGAAAAGTTTCTAGACAGGTTCGAAGGTGTCTAAATTAGCTAAAAAGTGTCTTAGACACTCTACAGTTATTTTTTACACTTTAAAATGATGTCTAGACGCTTTTCAATCAATTTAGACGTTTGACAAAGTTTCTAAACAGTTGAAACACTGTCTAAACAAGTTCTAAGGTGTTTAAATTAGGTAAAAAGGTGTTTTAGACACTCTACATATTTACTATAAAAATACAGGGTAATTTTAGAATATCCGTATATGTATTTGAAAACCCTGTATAACTTACTGGAGAATATTTTGTGGTTTTTATTTTCTATTTTTTTCTTCATTTCTCAGTTCATCATTTTAATTATTGTTCCTTTATGTTAGCATGGGACATTTGGGTCAGACTGTTCTAAAGTTAGTAAAATTATATAAGTTGTGTACCACTAACTATAGATGTATTAACAAAGCTTAATTACAAAGTTATTATGGTGTTACTTTTTTTAATAATTTAATTAAGTAATCTAATCGTGATGGTTTCTCTCTTATCACTGGTTTTCTATGTGTAATAAAAATCCTTAAAACCGCAATTTTTCTTATTTTGGTAACGTTTCTTTTACACTTTTAGGTCTAATGCAAAAAAAAATTCTTGAGAAATATTTTTTGAATTGTGAAATTTTACATTGTTATAAGCACCAAAACACCCTTAAGAACCCCTAAAGAAACAATTCTCCACTTTTTCCACCAATTCGTTTAAATATGCTATTATGATTCTTAAATGATCTGTTATTTGGCATCAGTCAATGGAACGAGCTGAATCGATTTATGATGAACTGAATGATGCCAAATAACAATTCTCTTGACAAAACAACATATTTAAAAAAAATTGTCCTAAAATGTCAAGATCATAAACGCTTACGTAATGCCCACAGGGGTTTTGGTTCATATGGGGTGTTTCTTAATGTAAACACTGAAAATAGTCCATATAAAAGTAAAAATACAGACTACTTTCAAAATTGCACGTAACCGTATATTGCCCAACCAAGTAGGTTGAGCACGGTACCAAGAAGTTAACGGTTTCATGTCTCAATGCACCAGCTCTACCCAGCCAAATTAGTCGCAGACAGTACTTTCTTCCACTTTGATCGTACGGTTAAAAATAGCCGTAACCCTTTGTAAAGAGTTAAACAATAATCTTTACCAGATTCTATCTCGATCAGTAGGTACGGTTAGTACCGAAGTTGGTACGCCCGCGAACAGTCGCGTGCACCATTTTAGACATCAAAACACAGTTGAGTTGCGTGCGGCCGGTACCTATGCCACGGTACCATCTGAAATTATTGAGTTTTCAGGAGTTTTCTGACTTAAACAGGATATTTTAGTAGCTGTTGTGTGTAGTTGACAAATCAGTGAAAATGGGTGCAGGAATATTGCTTTCCAATGAACACATCAGGTTGTACTATCAGTCCGTTTTTGAAATGGTGAGTAACTTGCGCAATTTGAATGAGATCGTTATTAAAAACTCGTTAAGCATTACAAAAACGCCATCAAAAATAGTTGATGAGTTGTTGAAAATTTTGTTACTAACTTTTTCTGCTTTAATTAGTTGCACAAGAATTGTGGACATTCAAAAAATGCATTATAAAAACTGATGAAAATAATATTAAGAAAAGTGGTATATTAACTACTACCCTAACCAAGGTAGAAACAGGAAAATCTAAATGAAATAATGGGTGCCAAAATTCCATTATTGTTCTAATTTTAGACATATAAAAATGCGTTTTTGATTAATCTATATTCACATTTTTTGGTGTCAATGTTTTGTAACTAAACACGTTTATTAGCTTAATATCCTAAGGGCCCTCTAACAAAAGAAATAGTAACTTAAAAATGTGCAACATAATTATAGTTATATTTTTTATTGTGAGAATACATTTTGACATAAACTTACTAAAACATCAATAAACCAACAATACAATTTTGCACCACACAGTATTATAAGGTACTTTGAAAAAAGAGATTTGAAAAAAGTTTTAATGTTAAAGTAAAAAGAGTTTTTAATTGCTTAATTGTGCTTAACTATAACTCTTTTGAACGCGTTTTTTGTACTTAATTATAAAAGTTAAGGTTTTTGCAATCGGTAATTAACCAATAAAGTGCAATAACAGTGCAAGTCGTATCAAATTCCGTTTTAAAATGACGAAACGTTAAAAATAAACTAGACATTGATTAAGGTCTATTTATAACAACAGGTACATGAAGAATTCAGTTGCTAAATTATGATTTACAGAAAAAAATATTAAATACATTAGAAAGAAGAGAGGAGAAGGAGGAGGAGATGCTAAGAGAGAAATTAGCCAAGGTAATAAAATAAATGAGGAGAAAAAGAAATATTTTTAAGATGGCAACTATTTCTGATATACTAGCTTCTTATAAATGGCACACACTGTATATTATAATTTTTTGAATGCCAATTACTAACTTAAAAATACCAAAAATACTTTGGTTGAACGATTTTATATTAGTTGACATCAATTTTAGTAACTTTTGCCAAATTGTCAAGTATTATTGCTATTTGGGCTTAAAAAAAAGCAAAAACAGAAAAACAAACTGGATAAACATATGGATATACATTTTCTGATATTAGCATACTAATTAAAACATTCTGTATATTTATATCACAGTTCCAGTAAGTCAAGACAAAATCTACAACTTCTGACTCTAAAGTTATGGGTCTTTAATATATGCTTAAAAATAATAATTTCAAATTTACAATTCTTGGTTGCGGTATAATTGAAGAATATTTTTAGTAGGCCTTTCCTAATTGTTTCAGAATTCCATAATTTTACAATCAAGGAAATACCGGATAAAAATAAGTTACAAATTACATAACATTTATGAAATTTGACACAGTTAATAGCAGTCAGTAGTTTTAGATGTATTTTCCACAATTAAAGTGTTAATACATATCAACATATGCAAAACAAGTTTTATAATTACAAATACAGAAAAAAAAATGATTTATAAATACGTGAATGACAAAAAATTTAAAGAAAAATTCCACCTATATTCTTATTTGAATTTCATGTTGAAAGAATAACAAACGAGTTAAAGAGTGTTGTTTAACTCACTAGTGTCTTAAAACATAATTTTTAATACTTTTTTTACCAAAAATACAGTGAGATCAGTTTTACATGAAGTTAGCAAAAACAAATCTTGATTTTTCTGATACATTTTAGCTTATTTTTGAAAGTAGGCTTTCTTTGCTCCTTTATCAGAAGACGTTCTGGATTACGAGTGTATCTCCTTTCAACTTTTCCTAGTTCCGGCTCTGTTATGCATACAAAAGATAACTTGTAACAAATTATCAAATAAACACTCACGCAGCACTTGATTGTCGAAATTAACTCTTAATTGCCTAGGATTTTCGCATGACAATTCAATTGTTACTGTTACATGAACATTATTGCATATACGATCCTAATTCAGTTCCGGTGGTAGTGGTTCTTTCGGTACTACCGCGGTCTCATTTTTCCCTACACGGTACTACCAGAAAACAGCAGGTTCAGTGCGGTTTATTTGTTTATTATTGTTGTGAAAAATATGGTTGAAGTGGGAGTTACTCCTGTTGTTAGGATTCAGCCTATAATTGTATACTATGACTGTCCTGAAGGTGTTCCTGACTTTTTTGTAAGTTCAAATGATTGCACAATATTACTCTGTTTTTCCTTGAAGGGTTTGATGGCTTATCAGTTGAGGTTGGTCAAGATTACATTACCAATTAACTTAATAATTAGATTACACAACAGAATAATTAATTGATTAAATCAAAGTTAATCAGTAACTTAACCAGGCCATTGCATATTTTGTAATAAGTTAAAAAGAACCACTTGGGGAATTCCATTTTGGTTCTCGTCTCTACGACGATCATCTTGGGTTTGAATTCTTTTCTTTGCAGAACCTGTTTGAATATATTCGATGCAAATTGCCCAGCGACTAGTTTTTAATTCAGTTTCAACACTAACTCAATTTTCAATAATACGCGTTAGTCTAAGTTTTGCTCATGAAAAGTGTAGAACGTGTCAAGTGTGGTGAAAATGTTGAATCTAATTCATCTTCGAAACTCTCTTGAGATCTCGGAAAAAGAGCAACGCAGAGCACTTGCTATTAAAGACTTTCTAAAGGTGAGTCAATTAACGTTATATCTTCAATCTTTATTAGTGGAATTTATCATTCATTCAAAGCTGATTCGAAAAAAAAAACACGTTTACACCGAAAGTTTCTCCTTGAAAGTAAAATACAGGCTTTTTCCTTATTATATAATTGAAACCCACTTAATGTCAACAGCCGCCACTGATTTTCACCGAAAACGGAACCAAATGACATTATTAAAACTATAAATAAACTGGTTCCAAAAGAAGGTATTAGAAAAAACCCACGTTTTTAAGCCGAATTTAATCTGATCAGTGATCACCCACAATTCCTTAGTAGTGGGCCGGGATTTGAATGAAGAGGAACCAAGTGTGTTCAATGAAAATGTGCGATCAAAATCAATCTGATTTGGTTATTAGGACTAGTTCGAAATCTACTTTGTTGATATCACCTAGTGTCGAAATTTACGGAAGGAGTATTGTTGAAAAGGTAAATTTTACAATTTCAGTACTATTTGCTCATCTTTCACTTTACTACATGCAAAATTATGCAAGTAAATACGATCACAAATAGCAAAATCAAATAGCACACACCCATTTTTACTTTTCTCTGAAATGGGTAGTATGCTGATGAATCAGTGTAAATCCGTCTATTCCAGTATTATCCTAATAAAACTTTTTATATTCCTGCTGACTAACAATAGATAATCTTCAAGGTTTTTGAATGGGCTCATCTGAAAAATCCACTCCAATTGAATAGCAAGGTGTTTTCTAAAATATTTGACAGTTAGTTTTAAAACCAAAATTAAAGAAAAGAGAATTGTGGCTTGGGAATAATGAAAATTGATTCCAACTTGATAACTAATTGTAATAATGTTTTTCTGGTTTCAAATCCATAACGAATGTATGATCAGTACGTCACATTGAAAATGCGTAGGATCAGGTGATGCTTGCCAAAAATGTAAGATCCAAATTAGGAAATTTTTAAGCTTGTGACACACGAATTTAGGAAAAATCGTGAAATGTATTGAGTTTTTGGATTCTTTCCTGCATAATTCTTAGATTCACAATTTTTCTTATTTACTGGTCGATCCTTGCCCTGCACACACATTGACGTATCGTCAGCATATAAGCTAAACACGTATTTTTAACTCTTTTGTTAAGATAAAAAATAAATAACCCTACCTTGAAGCATCCTGGTATTACTGTCCACCATTAGTACATACGAGTCACATAGGATTTCTAAAAAAGTCAAAGAAATAATAAAACTGCATATAGATTCCTTTATCTAATGCTCCCTAACCAAGATTTTCATTGTTGTCCTCTTCTATGCCTTTAACAGGATCGATTGGCAAACTAGTGATTATCCACGTGCTAATAATGACATTAGTAGGAAGTAACATAAATTGAAAGTTTACATGTTACAAGGTGCCAACGTTGAACAGGACAGGATTTGAAGCAAATATCAGTTTCAATAAACTTATTTTTTCTAATTTTGGCATATAAAGTGACACTTTTCAAAACTGATTAGAGTGACAAAACGTTTTACTTTATGTAACTAGTTAAAAAAATACCATTGTATCTTTCACTTTAAAATGGTTCAAAATGATTCAAGTCTGATCACTTGTGAGGTTTATGAGTTAATTTTTGACACTGAGAAGTCAAAAAACAGGATTTTTGGACTAATTTTTACTGGTGTTTAATTTTTTGAACTATAAGTAGTGTAAAACTGAACTTTCAAGATTTTTGAGAGTCCAAATTTGTACTGAATAGTCTAATAAAAACTTGTTATTTACTACTAGAAATAGTCTTAATATTCATGTTTTCAGACAGCAATGACTGAATGACTGCAATTGACTTAAATGACTTTACTAAGACTAAAGAGAGTCCAAAAGTCTATTTTCAGGACTTTAATTGATGTACAAACTCAATTTTCTGGATTAAAACAAGTCTGGAATTCAATTAAACACTGGTAACAGTGCAACTTAAATTTTCGGACTACTTTAATTCTAAAAATGAGTGTTCAAGATCAATATCGTAGCATTTAGTGCCAAATTTTTTTACTTTTATTACTAAAGAGTGTGAAACTGGACTTTCACTCTTATAAATAGTCTTAAATCTGATTTTTCTGTCTTAAAACACTCAAAATAGTCCGAATTTTTTTGACATGCTCAATTTTTTTGAATCGATGAGTATACAAGTCAATTTAATAGTCAAGAAGCTTGGAATGACATTTTCATTTACAAACTGGCTGTCATATCATGATAAATCAAAAACTTTGTGAAGATAGTCTTAAAACTCGTTTTTTCAGGCTAAAAACAGACTTAAAGCAAGAAATTTTCGAATTTTTAGCACTCAGGTGTCTAGAAGTCAATTTTATAGTAGCAAAACTTGAAATAGCATTTTTAAGCCTATGGAAAATTCTAAGTCTGCTATGTCAAAAACTTGGTGAATATAGCCTTGAAATTGGATTTTCCAAGCTAAAAGCACTAAAATAGTCCAGAGTTCTAAGAGAATAAAAAGAAAAGTAAAAAAACTTGAAGTTAGTCTATTCAAGTTTTTTTTACGTCAATTTTAATGAAATAATGTCAATATCCTGTATTTAAGACTATTTTCAATACAAAAATATTCAAATTTGTCTTCAAATTATGAAAACTTACTTCAAATGCAATTTTTAAGCTTGTGCTGTCACTTTTTGGTGTCCAAGTCAATTTTCAATAGTTCTTTCTAGTCTTTTTCTGTTAATATTTTATATATTTAGCCAATATCGAATAATTTACGATACTTGACATTTTTGGAAACGTATTTGAACAGACCTAAAATAAGCAAAAATATTCATACATCTCTTTTGACTTTATTGAAACTAATTTTGACATGACATTTTTTCAATTACTTAATTTTCTTAGTATTTTGTTGATGCAAGCAATTATTTAATATGCAATGTACAACAAATGATAAATATTAGTACAAAAACAATACCCAACAAAAGGATTATCCTATACAGATAGATGTAAACAAACAACTAGATAACAATAATTACACTTTTTTTTTTGGAAAGAATTGATTTTATAATAGATTTGTATGCGACATACTGATATACTTTTTATTATTCACTATTTTAAAAATCTAAATTTTGAAGTATTTGAAAATAGTTTAATTTTTGTTCTGCTGGTCACCTTCCTATTCAAATTAAGGAAAACACCAAAAATACAAAACTACTTGTTTTCAAGTTCTTTTCTTTGTTTTCTTTTTCTAATCCGTTTAACTTTTTCACAGTTTTACACTTTTGCTGTTTAGTTTTTCCTTTCTATAACTCTAAACATACTTTCTCTGTCCTTTTCTCTTCAATTCTCAGTTAACACAGCTGTTTAGTTACTTTATCATTTGATAATTTGTCCTTCGGAAAAAAATACCACCGTCCATTTTCCAACCAAAAAATGCGTTTAACAATCTAAACCGGGTAGGAAACACTTTATTGGTAAATTATGTAGCTAATTGTTCTTAACGGTAGTTTAGAAAACCCCACATTTACGGCAAATCACAATCAAAAATGCGTACTTACCGTCCATAAATTTTGCATTTCAAAAAAAAAGCGTTGATGCATATCACAGTACGGGAAAGTCCCCTTCGTAACCAGGTGTAAACTTTACGTTTCAGTGACTCAAAAATTTAAATCGATAAATTATTATTGGTGAACATGACACATTTACATAATAAGGCAGGTTTTTTAGGTATAATTACCCTAAATCCAGACCTGTTGTCTTAAATAAACAATTTACATTAGAACCAGTATTCAAACAGAGAAAAACGCTGGGCGGGATTTTTCTGTAGCAGTCACTAGTAGCAATGTCTGGTAGTCGGTCCGGTCCGGGTATTTGATTATAACAATAATAAATAGCAGGCACGTTCCATTTAAGATCATTTGCAAGTCGAAACGAAATTGTGGTTTTAATAATTTTTTTACGTGATTTAGTGTTTAAGTCCCTTCCGTAGGGTTATGAACGAAGGGCGAGTGTTACGAAGAGCAATAAGCAGCACCATGTACAAGAATGTGTTTGACAAGGTGGGTGAAAAGTAAATTAACATTTTTTTGTTAGTCAAGGCTGTTTATTGATAAAATTAGCAAATTTTCAAGTACTTACGCACCGGAATTAGGCAACTGTTAGCTTTGTTACAGTTTCTAAGAAGTTAATTGACCAAAATTGCCTCTTGGAGTTTGATAAATGAGAATTACCTCATCGTCTCCGGCTGCGAGAGAAAAAATCTCAAATCATTATAGCTCATTAAGCCTTATAGTGAGATGAGTCAGTGTGAACGACTTCACTTACGTCATCACAGTCAAAAAAAATCCTTTCCCTATTGTTTAAGTTGCTTTCTCCGTTATGAATTCCTTCACAAATAAACTGTCTGCTGAAATTAATAACCGTATATGAATTACCGGGAAAAATCGCTTTTTATAAGTATGAATTTTTTTGTTGTTTTACAAAACCATAACAATGACAGACGAAACTGCAGCGATCTGATTAGTGCGTGACTTTTTCACAAACATGACCAGTTTAAGCAAATTCGTTGTTTAACAAAGAAATACTAAGATAAGGATGTCGGTTTATCTTTATTAATAATCCTTATGCAATATTTTTCTGTGTTGTCTAATATTACACTTTCTTTCTGAAAGTGAATTCTAAAAGTCATAATTTGGTTATTTCTACTATTCGGTGCATACAATAATAATTAACAAAACAATATATAATAATAAGTATAATAAATAAGTAAAGTAATATATAAATAAGTAATATAATAAGTAAAGTGTTTCCTACTAATCCTACTTGATCTAAAATATTTTACTTTGGGAGTTACTCTTCAACCGACTTTATGACCATAACACATCCTTTAATTCTGAAAAATCATTTGACGTTAAAAATAAACTAAAAAATACCCTGTCCAAGAAAAAATTCGATTATCTCTTGTGAAATTTGCTATTTGTATTTTGTTTTTAAATTGAAATACCTCGAAGATATATTTTTAAGGGCTGGACTAGCTAAAAAGATTTGTATACTAGGTATCTTAAATCCCAGAAAATGTACAACTTATTGTATATTTACTACTTTTGATGTCCCTTTCAACTACTTGAAAATACAAAAATTTTTTGCTGCGTGTACCGTTCAAGTAACATAGATATTGTACACTTCACAGTGGGTAAAGTAAAACTTCAGGACAACAAAACTAACCGAATTTATAAGGTCTTTTAGTATTGTAATCAAACTTACCATAATCATGAACAAAGTTGATAATATCAGGAAAGGTAAACAAAGCAATTGTACTAGTCACGACTGTTATTTATGTTTTGAAGAGATATCAAACTCACAAAATTGTTTAAAGAACAAAACTGCGAGTTTTGTCATAAAATTGCAAAAAGAAAATTAATCTAGAATACCAGATAACTTCCAAATCAACTGGGAGCAACTACAACTATACTGGAAATCTTTCTTATGTTTACCAGAAAATTGAGCCAGGCCTCGTTCTTCGACTGGAAGCTTTATACATATTATTTGTATTTAAATACTTTGGAACTTAATAGATTTATAATGGATGGAGAAGAAATATGTGAGAGGATTGAGAATTGTGCTGGTTGGAAGAAATACTGGATAATCTGTATGTACATTAAATGATCATCTAATAATCTGTATAACTTAGATTGAGGCACAAAGGACCATTTCCATTGTCATCCATTCCAATCCGTCCATTCTTTGTTAAAAAACACTGCATTTGGTCTTAATTAGTTCAAAATGACATTCAAACCGTACTTTTTACAAAAATTGGTTTACTTTCCTAGTAGAAGCTAAACTGGATCTAGAGTAGAATAATCGTTTATTAGATGATTCTAGACTTTTAGGTCTCGACCAGTTTAGAGTTCCAAAAAAGAGCATTAGTTCTACTTTTAAAGCCAAATTCAATACGTGACAAATTGAAATCCATTTATCATCCCCCTTATTACTACTTACAAATAATTTTGGATTACTCATTGTACGAGAGGCAGTAACGAAATTAAAGATAAATAAAATATGCCATACAGAATGTCGATATGGTTATCTCGGTATTTCTATAACATTTGGAAAAAGTCACGCACTAATCGAATTGCTGTAATTTTTTCTAATGAGTGTCTTTGTTGTGACTTTGCACTAACGACGAAAAAATGTCATACTTAAAATATGCAATTTATTCCCAGGAATTCAGAAAGCTTATTCGACAGTTTATCTGAAAAGATATTCATAACATCTGAAGTCTTCATTAGTGATTCCTTCCATTGGAATGTTAAACAATAATTGATGCTGTTTTTCTAGTTGTCTGAAATAATCAATGTGTACTGTTAGATAGACATTACATGGTACATTTTCTTGAGAAAGGTTATAATCATAACCGAAACGTTGGTGATATTTTGTAACCAATTACCATTAGAAAATAAATTATACGTTTAATCGTTAGTTGTTTAGAAAAGTGGAGTTAAACGACTATTTATTTTCTCCGTCTATTGTCTATTTGTTTCCGCTGGAAATTCAATCATTTGGATAATTGAATGTCATTTTTCGATCTTGGGATAATATCCGCTAAGGTTTTCTTTGTTTTTGGTTTTTGGACCTGATCTAAGTGTAAAACGAGAATTTACCTAGAATGAGATCGTAGATTACACAAATTGAAGTTAATTAACTCTAGTTGACTTATATAAAAGGTACTAAATTATAAAATTAATTAATCTGTGAAGATTATTGGTTGCATAAACGAAAATCCAACCAGGTTCCATTTTGCCTGCAGTACCAACTTCTAACTCTGCTCTAAGTTAATAAAAGTAATTAAGTAAGTTTTGTGGTTAAAAATTCTATATTTTTATTGTTTCCCAAATACCAAATAAAAAAGTGTAATAATAGTACGTATGCTATGAACTAAAAATATTGTAAAACGAAATCAAAACAGAAAAAACTCCTTTATTTTTTTTATTGACCAGCAAAGAAGAAAATTGCAAAATAGCTAACTGGTTTGAAATACTCTGTTAATTCATTACTCACGACACATTTTGACAAATTTTTGCATAAAAACAATTCAAAACATCTTAGTTAGCAGAAACGCTTTTCAATTTATAGGGAAATACGATCGTATCTGTGTTTTACGTAACTATCAGATAATTTTCATAAAATACCACTGCAGTACTATGGTAGAATACCAAATGTTTCATATAAATTTATAAAAATGTGGTGAATTTTCCTAGAATGTGGTTAATAAGCTTTAAGTATGCGAGACCCTTATTCACAATCTTTTGCTTTGCATGTTTATAGACAAAGCAAGGTTCTAGGAAAATCCGTACAATGTTAGAAATATTAAAGACATCCTGGAGCTGTTTCTGATTTTTTGTGCCATTTGATTTACCTAATGTTGGGCGTAAATTTACCGGTAAGGTAAAGTAAAATTGGAAAAGTAAAGTGTGACAGGAAAATTTACCAATTTTACCAGTAAATTCCAACTTTCACCTTTTCTGAGTTATTTAGCAAAAACTTTGAAATTTCAGCACTCTGTAACTCGGTTATTTTTGGGACTTCAGGAAAGTTGAACCACTCAAATTAACCGTCTTGAACTCCTTTTTTCACTGGTTTTGAGCAAAAAATTCTATCATAAAAATTGCGTACAGGGTGGCCAAAAAAGTCTGAATCACTACATTTTTTATGCACCCTTTGTATAGTAGCGGCCCTGACGGACTGTGAAATTTCCAGGGATGAGTTTAGCAGTTTCTAAAGAACCTTTTTGTTCTCTTTCAAATTTGTCGTAACTTCTACCGTTTTTGAGTTACTTAGCACAAACTGGTTTGATGCAACAAATTTTCAAATCAGTTGAAATTATGGCTTGAAATTTTAACACCCTGTAACTCGGTTATTTTTTTTGGAGTTCAGGGAGGTTGAACAACTCAAATTAACCACCTTGAGCTCCTCTTTCCAGTGGTGTAAAGAAATGCGTACAGAGTGAACAAAAACAGCCAATCACATGTGCATTTCATGCACACGCTGTATACTGGAAGCAAAAACAGTCCTGCAAACTGACGATGCTTATTCAAGGAGTTGGTTTCGAACATTTTTAGTCTCTTGCAATTTTTTTGTAACTTTCACCGTTTTCGAGTTATTTAGAAAGAACTGGTCTGGTGGAACAAATTTTCAAATCAGTTGAAATTTGAACACCCTGTAACTTGGTTATTTTGGAGATTTTAGGGTGGTTCGACCACTTAGAAGAACCGCTTTGAGCTCCTCTTTCTAGTGATGTAGAGTAAAACATACTATCTTAAAAATTGTCTACAGTGTGACAAAAATAGTGAACCATCATACTTTTCTTGCACACCCTGTATACTGGAAGCAAAAACGATCCTGCAAACTTACGGTATTGGGTTAGGAACATTTTTAGTCTGTTGCAATTTTTTTTCACTTTCACCGTTTTTGAGTTATTTAGAAAAAACTGGTTTGGTGCAACAAATATTTAAATCAGTTGAAATCGTGGTCTGACTGAAATTTTAACACGGTTTAAAGAACAGTCAGGACCAAAATCGCCTGTAAAACCCACTTGAAGTAAGAAAATGACTGTTTTAAGCACATTTTTGAAATCCTCATTAAATTTCCTATCCTAAAACCTAACACCTATATAAACCTAATCGCCTGTAAAACCCAGTTGGAGCAAGGAAATGACTGTTTTAAGCACATTTTTGGAATCCTTATTCAATTTCCTATCCAATAACATGAAAAAACAGGAGAAAATTTGGTACCGTCAAGAAAAAAATCGGTTTCAAAATTTGAATTGAACTGCCAGTAACACAGTGTGTAATTTACCAGAACTTTCTTGTAAAGTAAAATATTTATTTTACCGGTAATTTACCAATCACTAGATTTACCCCACTTTCAAAGAAACATAAATCAAAATTACTTAGAAAAGGCTGCCTTTTTGTAAAAAGGTGCTACTCATTTGGTACAATAAGAATTTCAATTAAACCCATAAATTTACTGGTCAAATTGTAAAATTTTCTTGTCAAACTAAACTTTACTTTACCTTACCGGTAAATAACCGGTCACGGTAAATTTACGCCCATCTAATCAAATTCTATCTTTAGGTTTACATTTGGCAATAATCACAACTTTCTTTCACGTGCAATCATTAAAGATATATCAGTGAAATCTGTATTACAAATTTTTCAATTAAATATATTGATTACCTGCTTTATTAAGTTACTGACACAAGTTAATGACACTTAATAACATTTAGATTATCGTAGGTGGAGCTGCAAATTAACAGTGGAAAAATCTATTCTTTTCACACCTATCTACTCTTTTGCAATAAATTTAACTTTACAAAGATAAAGATTTACTTTACACTAAAATTGAAAGTTGTAGCAGTTTAAATATACAACGATAAAGAATTTGAACAAATCGACTGCTAAAATAGAACAAAAAAAGACAAATACATTATTGAAATTGTCAATAAATCAAACTCTAAAATTAGCGATGTTCAGCTTAGAAAAACCGCATTTCTTTGGCATCTACCGGTAAATAAAGCCGCAGTAAAATATTTGCTCTCGCTATCCGATTTACTTTTGTACGTATGTTAATTCATCCTGGATTTTTATTTTCATAACATAAACCTAAATATTTACACGACACAGTACTGAAAAATATAAAGTTATCTGTAAAAAACAAACCTATAACTCAACGCCTCAATTTCGTTTTGAGTGAAAAAAATTGACTCATTTTTCCTACTCATGTTTGGCAAACTGAATCACTTTTACAACACTTCCTATTCTGAAAACAACGTAAAATCCTAAAAGTGGGTTTTATGCGTTAAATATTATAGAAACACGGACCCTAAGGGTTATGAAAATGTCCATGAATGAGATCCGGATCCATTGGTTTCCTTAACACTTGCTTAAGCGTTGAGCAACAATTCAAACAGGCAGTAAAAGTCCAGATACAATCTTTTAATTACTTCATTAATTTTTATGTGATCACGATATAATTATTATTATGAAATAATTACCGGTTTGCGGAAGCTTTGCCATGCTTTAATCTTTAACTAAACAGTTTGTCGTTTTTTAGTAGTGGAATTTGTAGGATGCTAATGAACTTATGTCAATAGTAATAGTTTTCTATGTATTTGATGTTAACAATAATAATAAATTATTACTTTTCTATGATTACATTCCGGTTCAGGTTGAAGAGGAAGTAAAGGGGTTTTTCTGCGTGTCACCCAATTGTGACGCATTTTTTTGTTGAATTTAAAATTGAAATCCTTTTGTTGTCGTTTCGGGTTTGCACGTGCTTTGTATCCTTGCATTCGATACATTTTTTGAGTGTAGTGAAAGCAACCTTGTAGGGAATTCCCATTCGTATTATTTGATGCAAAACTATACGACATCCTATTTATAGACCTAAATTTATTACGAAACAGACCGTTACATCCTCAAATCATCCTCATCCTTAAAATGTATGCATTTTAATTTTATTATTGTTATTATTATTACGATTTTCCATTATTAGAAATTAGCCTTGACAGTGGTCGTTATTTTTAAGTTCCAAAGCGTGTTTTGGTTGTACTCTAAAGAATGTCAGTGGCATTCAACTTGTTTATCGGTATTTTGTTTTAGTTTCAATGACTCAAATCGAGTCAATTAGCCTAATTTGTCAATGATTTTTCCTCAAAACAGAGATCGATCGATCAAATTTGTTGCAGAAATTTTTGGCGCCACAGATATGTTATGGGAAAAATTCTCTGCCTTGAAAAAAAAAATATGAATTTATTCAAACTAGCATGCCTTCAGTTATTTATACAGATTTAATCTCAACCTCAATGACGAGGTTTCTGCTAATTATTTTGGTTTGTCTCTTCTGGCAGGGTACATCTTGTTTGTGGTACTGATCACGTTTCAAAATCATAATCTTAATAAAACGTAAGTTTTTCTATTTTTTCTACTACCAAACCTCCAAAAGAGGCACTTAGTATGACGAGTTTAAAAATGAATAAAATATGTAGTAATGTTTTGACGTTTTGAAATCGAAGGAATGTAGGAAACTCCATGTTATTACCAACGATTTATTACAATTTATTCGTAATTTATTAGCTTAAACTATCATAGGAAATTTACATTTTTAAAGGCCTCTAGAATCATGTTGAAAGTGCTAAAGACTTCTAAAAAAGCTACTGGAAACGACCCAAAATTGTCAGACAAGTGTCTTTTTAGAGTTTCTGGATATTGCCAGAGGTCTCTAGAAACATGTTAAAAGTGGCAAATGCCTCTACAAGTGCCTTAAAACTATTTAGAGTTTCTGGAAATTGGCAGAGGTCTCTATATTGTTCAAAGTGCCACAGACCTATAAAAACTACTGAAAACCAACCAAAAATTGCCAGTCTCTGCAAGTGTCTTAAAACTTTACAAAGTATCTGGATATTGCCAGAGGTCTCTAGAATTATATTGAAATTCCAGACACCTCTACAAGATACTGGATATCAACTAAAAATAGCCTGATAAGTGTTTTAGAACTTTTTAGTGTTTCTGGAAATTGCCGGAGGTCTCTAGGTTCATGTTGAAAAGACCAGAGTATCTTAATACTTTTTAGAGTTTCTGGATATTGCCAGGGGTCTCAAGAATCATGTTAAAAGTGACAGAGGCCTCTAAAAGTGTCTTAAAACTATTTAGAGTTTCTGGACGTTGGCAGAGGTCTCTATAATCTTGTTCAAAGTGCCACAGAACTCTAAAAGCTACTGAAAACCAACCAAAAATTGCCAGACGTCTCTGCAAGTGTCATAAAACTTTCTAAAGTATCTGGATATTGCCAGAGGTCTCTAGAATTATGTTGAAAGTGGTAAACACCTCTACAAGGTACTGGATACCAACTAAAAATGGCTTGATAAATGTTTTAGAACTTTGTAGTATTTCTGGAAATTGCCAGAGGTTTCTAGGTTTATGTAGAAAGTGCCAGAGGCCTCTACAAGTGTCTTAATACTTTTTAGAGTATCTGGAAATTGCCAGAGGTCTCTAGAATCATGTTAAAAGTGACAGAGGCCTCTACAAGTGTCTTAAAACTGTTTAGAGTTTCTGGAAATTGGCAGAGGACTGTATAATATTGTTCAAAGTGCCACAGACCTATAAAAACTACTGAAAACCAACCAAAAATTGCCAGACGTCTCTGCAAGTGTCTTAAAACTATATAAAGTATCTGGAAATTGCCAGAGGTCTCTAGAATCATGTTGAAAGTGCCAGACACCTCTACAAGATACTGGATACCAACTAAAAATAGCCTGATAAGTGTTTTAGAACTTTGTAGTGTTTCTGGAAATTGTCAGAGGTTTCTAGCTTTATGTAGAAAGTGCCAGAGGCCTCTACAAGTGTCTTAAAACTGTTTAGAGTTTCTGGAAATTGGCAGAGGACTCTATAATCTTGTTCAAAGTGCCACAGACCTATAAAAGCTACTGAAAACCAACCAAAAATTGCCAGACGTCTCTGCAAGTGTCTTAAAACTTTCTAAAGTATCTGTATATTGCCAGAGGTCTCTAGAATTATGTTGAAAGTGGTAAACACCTCTACAAGATACTGGATACCAACTAAAAATAGCCTGATAAGTGTTTTAGAACTTTGTAGTGTTTCTGGAAATTGCCAGAGGTTTCTAGGTTTATGTAGAAAGTGCCAGAGGCCTCTACAAGTGTCTTAATACTTTTTAGAGTATCTGGAAATTGCCAGAGGTCTCTAGAATCATGTTAAAAGAGACAGAGGCCTCTACAAATGTCTTAAAACTGTTTAGAGTTTCTGGAAATTGGCAGAGGAATCTATAATATTGTTCAAAGTGCCACAGACTTATAAAAGCTACTGAAAACCAACCAAAAGTTGCCATACGTCTCTGCAAGTGTCTTAAAACTTTATAAAGTATCTGGAAATTGCCAGAGGTCTCTAGAATCATGTTGAAAGTGCCACACACCTCTACAAAATACTAAATACCAACTAAAAATAGCCTGATAAATGTTTTAGAACTTTTTAGTATTTCTGCAAATTGCCAGAGGTTTCTAGGTTTATGTTGAAATTGCCAAAAACTTCTAAAAGCTACTGAAAATCATCCAAAAATTTGCCAGACGTGTCTTGAAACTTCCTGTCACGTTGCAGTCACTTTTTTCCTAAAAAAACTAACCAAACAAGTTGCGCTTTTTCCTCCTTTCCAAGCTAATCCAAAGAACAACAAAAAATTAAATATTCAACTCGAATTTTCATGGCAATTTGCAAAAGAGTGTTTGACAGAAAATATTTTCGCAGGAGTGTTGAACTGAATAATGTGCGGGTTGATTTTTTGCACTGGTTTACTTAAAACACGTGTAATCCATTCTCAACAGCCTCACAATTAATAGTGCATTCATATTTCTAAATCAAAATATACACAAGTACCGGTGGTTGCAAAAGTATTACTAATCTGACGTATTAAAGTTACTATTATATCAACGCAGTCATTTGTATAAATTAACATAATAAACACTGCACGTCTTTATTGCTTTTCCAGAATATGAAAATTGTTACTTTAATTATCCAGTACACCAATAAAACCGTCACTCATCCTAACTTTCATTTTTACAGTGTGATAAAGACCGAGATGGATTTGTCAGCCTGGAGGAACTCACCGCTTTCATCAAAAACACGGAACCACCCAGTTCCGGTCCCTTGACGCCCATCATCGTAAACAATTACGAACGATTCGACCAGAACCACGACAACAAGCTGGATTTCGAAGAGTTCGTGGAAATGATCACCAACGATGGGTTCCTGAAGGACTTTACCAATCTGGGAAATCGGTAAGTTTCGTTTTTTTGCGCTGTCAACCTTAAAAATTCCCAACCGACCTTGGATGTTTAAATATTGCATAATGAACTTATAGTTTCTGCTAGAGTAATCATCTGCAAAAGATTGTAATACCGCAAATTTAATTTTTTTTGGGGAAATTTTGCTTGATGATTTGAATCAGTGGCGGATCGATGTTTTGATTTCATTACAATGTACGGAACATTCAAGTATTATTTGAGTACTATTCAGAAAGAAAAGAGAGAAACAGAAACCGTTATTGTAGGAGAGTCAAATGCCCATATACGTAATGGGTGCGTGGGTCTAAGAGCATAACAAAACTATCTAAAAGTGTTCATAAATTATGTGACTGTGACATTTCCTTAAGCTCCATTTTAATAAGAAAACTGATAATGTGTACAGGAATCTCTGGGCGTACGAGGAAACCTCATGGTCTGTAGTGATCCGTTTAACCAGCAGAGAATGTCTTTAATGTGTTCTATTCTACTTCTTTATTCTTACTTTGTTAATTCATTTAATTACTGCAGCCGCCACTGATTTAAATATGTACAAAATCTTTTGCGGTTTGTTTTGATCGAAAAAAACGCATTGCAGGTACGTCAAGTTCCTGGTGGTACCGGTGTGTCGAAGCAAACATATTGACAAAGTGGTACTGAAAAGGATGCACACAATCACGGGGATGTACGAAAATGAAGTGCGTTTCAAACCGACTGACATAGGAATGATCATGCTCTCCCTCATCCAAATCATTTTGTTCTACAGCAACTATAGCGAACCTTTGGTGTTCAATCATGAGAAAAGATATCAGTTGTGGAGATACATGACTTACATGTTCACTCACACTTCGTAAGTAAAGTTTAGTTTAGTTTTAAACTCTTGATTAATCAGTTTTTTCTACAGTCAGCTTCATCTTTGGGGTAACGTTGCCATACAACTTATGGTGGGTTTACCATTGGAGATGGTACACAGTTGGAGAGTTTTAGTGATATATGCAGCTGGTATCCTGGGTGGGGGTTTATTCCAGTCGGTGGTCTATCCAGAAGAAAATCTTTCTGGAGCTAGTCCAGGAGTGTACTCAATATTTACAGCTCACATTGCCACAGTTGTTATGGTAATTACACCCACCAACTTCAATTAAATCAAATTTTAACTAATGTTGTCTTGCAGAACTGGAGAGAGATGAGCCAACCAGTGGTCCAGTTCATCATTTTCGTCAGCTTCTTCATGTTTGACACAGTTTACAACTACTACACCTACCAGAATAATGGTAGCATTAGTTACATATCACACTTGGGTGGTGCAGTTTGTGGCCTTTTGGTGGGAGTAAACGTTCTAAGAAACTTGAGGGAGACTAAAGTCGAAAAAATCATTTGGTGGATATGCATGGTCTTGTATATTGGATTGATGAGCACTTTTATTTGTTTAGAGCTGGCTTTAAATGTTTTCCAAGTGCGACAAACGTAGTTTGTCTTCGATTGTTGATAGTGAAAGAATCTCTTTATTTGTACATAAACCTAAGATTAATTGCGACTGATTGTAATATTATTTATTTATTTTGTAGCTGTTAAGATTTGTGACAATACTCAGGTGTGTTGACACTCTCTATGTTGACACACTTTTTTAATTATTGGTATTTAATACTTTTGTACTTATTTCCATCACTCTTTTACTTTCATTCATCACTAATCACTAACTCTGCTGGTACAAGTAGAGTTGCCAAAGTATTACGAATAAGAGACACTTATACAAAATTCACTTTTTTTTGGCAGTACTGTTGTCATTATTTAATGTATGTAGTCATTGTGATATTTTGTACTTACTGTCATCAATAGTCATGTAAGTCTTATTTTAATTTATTATTTATTTGAGAGGATTCCATGTCGGGTGTAATAAAAGACCACAGAATGAAAAGGTAGTTTTATTATGTCAATTGAAAGATAACAAAGTGATACGATTCGGAAGAAGTCGCAAGATACTTGTTTTACTTAAATTGTGTAGAATGTACGTGTTATAACACCAATTTTGATCTATGACAAGTTTTGTCACAGATTAGTTGTCTGATTGACTTGTACTATCTGATTGACTAAAAAAAGGTTCAAAAATAGAACTTAAACAGTACAAACCATTATGTTAATAAAACGTTCACCAGTGTAGCGTGATTTCTGCTAGCAAAATAATTTCATTGTATTTTTTTTTAAACACTAATTATATTTGTAAACATGCAATAGTCTCCTGTGTGCTGGATGCAATTTAACTAAATATTGTTTGCAAAATTCATTTAAAAATCCCCCAAAACTAGATCAGGCCGGTATGAAGGTCGCAAATCTATATTCGATTTATCCAATCCTACACACATTATAAAGCGTGTCTCATATAGAATTGGGAGTGATTAACGTTACAAATTCGGTGTCGTGTTTTTTCTAAGCAACGCTGTTTCCTTATATCATAATTATCAATAACGGTTCCAGTGAGTAGCAACAAGTCAGTCAGGCGTGGAGTTTTTAGGTGTTTAGACGTTTAAAATTTGTTTATATACAGTTAAAGGCGGCAAAGCGCTAATAAAGCATGGAAGATGTTAAAAGTAAAGGTGAAATTGCAGAAAGTTCAACAGTTAACCGACAATCTAGTGAGAGTTTATCGATATTAACTTACTCCAAGTTGACTGACAATGATAAGAAATACTTCAAAAGTTTGTTTGAAAAGGTAATTTCTTATGTTTTTAGAACTGTTATTAGTTACCTTAAGAAAAACAATTTTCACTTAAATTGTATCTTTAAAAGTAAAAAATAGTGTGAGTGGAGAGGTCATTTCTTTATTTCTTTCTGACGTTTGGTTCATTTTACATGAAATATATTTTACTCAAAATAAGTATAATCTGTAAAGCCAGGTAAATACAAAGCACATTAACCAAACTGAAAAGAAACTTTCATAAAATTAATTAGATAGGTATGTGAATCACTCAAAGATTTGGCAATCAGCGAAACAAGCATTCTGGTTTATGATGATTTATTATAGATCATTGATTATGATGATATATGACAGTAAGGTTCTGTGTGTGGTTCTCCGTTCGGTAGTTAATTGATTGATTTTATTTATTTTTTTATGAATAGCATTCTTAAGATATTACGTTTACCTTAATAAGGCGTCGTGCAGCAGGGCACGGATTGGAAAAACCAAAAGTCGCTTTCAAAATTAATGTTTTAATGACGTTACATTTTTCATCGTAAGTAGACAAAATCAATCGTTTTCAATGTTAATTATTGAACTAGATTAGATTTTTTGGGACTAACTGCTAAGGAGTTTACATCACTGTTTGCGAAATACACACAATTTTGATTTATGTTGGTTCTTCTGTATTCAAACTGTAATATGATATGCGATAATTATGATTTTATTTTTGAAACTCCACTTGTTAACTGCTCCAAAAAAAAAAAAACAACAGATTTAGGTCTGGGAACTTGGGTGGCAACCAAGGCTGATTTAACTCAATCACTGGATTTATTTCAGATCAGCGTAAACTGAAAAACGATCACCCTTCAAATACTATTTTTTATTAGATTTAAAACAGTCACGTGACCTTCAAATTCCTTTTTGACGTGAAAAAGTCTCATGTGACCTTTAAAGTTAAATTAGGGGCTTCCTTTAAGGAGTTACAACGTAAAAAGTGACAGGATGCACCAAACTGCTTTTTTGAACTAACTCACTTGAATGAAATGTATAATTAAAAGATGTAAAGTTTTGTTATTTTTACATTTTTCACATTGAACATTTCATAATGATGATAATGGAAAAAATTTAATTAAAAAAATTGACTGACTATACTTTAATATTTCTATTTAATCCTCAAGCAAACATGCAATATTGATAACATTGTTTTCTTGCTTTGTCATTATATGCACTATGATGACTAAGAATAATTTTAAAAAACGTTGTAGTATTCTAAACACAGAATTTTCCTTAAAAGGTCGTTTTTAATTTTGTACAATAACTTTTATTAGATTTTTTATTATAATTGTACAACATTAGTAAGTATTTAATTACTATACAAACGCGTTATCTGTTTGCTTTGTACTAATTCCAGAATTTCGACGACTATGATGTCATGTAAATTTACTATATTTTCTGATTGTTATTAAAAAAAATAGTCCTTTACCGGAGTCTTTTGTGCTTGTTGTTGACATGTTCAAGCTGTTTCATATTTACTTATTTGAATTAAAATCTAACACAAAAATATGTGATCTTTATTATATTTTCTCAGATTATTATAACAATATGTTTTAATGATTTACGGTGGTTTTAATAGGTAAGTTTTAATCTCAACACTTTGGATATGAAAAGGTAATGACCCTAGATTACTCCTCAATGTTTTTTACACCAAAAAAAATCATTTAATGTTGTTATTTGAACTTAACAGTTCTTAGACCAAATCATTTCTTAAAGGAGCAAACAAAATATCATTCTATTAATTAAGAAAATATCGAAAAGTTAACCGAAATCCAGGTATGGTGAGATAAATAACCTTATTAGATTTCATGAATATGACAAAAGTGATAGATAAGATATACGCAGGTGAGATAATCCACAACATTGTTATTTCTCGTTCAGTACTAAACCACCTGTTCTCATAAACACATTCTCTTACAGTCATTCCCTTATTTAGTTATTTAGTGGTGTTTCAAAATGGCATCAACTTCCACCCAACCAAATAAACCCTCAGAAATCACAAAGCAATACCTTCAAGAGCTTTTTTTCAAGGTACTTCAAAGATAAAACCTCCCTAACCAATGTTGATTATTCTAGTCAAATTTGATAATGTTTTTCTTTTACAGTATGATCGAGATGGAAATGGAAGCATCGATATTCACGAATTGGCCACAATGCTACGGGAAAACAACGAAGTCTCGGAAAAACTGCTAAGAAAACTTTTATCATTTTCGGATAAAAATCGTGATGGTAAGGTGGACGTTCACGAATTCACTGCCATGATGCTCAACAAAGACTTCAAAGTACTTTTTGGTGACTACGTAAACAGGTATTTTATGTACATTATCAAAAATCAAAGTTACAAGTAATCCATATAATCCATAAATTAATAGAGCTGGCAATTGGCCAGCATTAATCACATGGGTTAAAAGATTTGATCCAAAATTACGCAATCAATCCTGTAAAGATAAATTAGCGATTTTTGAGAAATCAAAACTTGAGAATCGTCAATACCAAGCATTCGGTGATCGTGAATTAGGCTAGAAATTAGGTATTTATCTCTGTATCTATCTGATGTTTTGATTTAACTTAAATTTTGTCAAAATATTTTAACAAGATAAGTATTTGAGCTCGTAAGTATTAGTACTCATCACTAGTGATACCAAAGTTAATTGTTTTTTATATTTATGTGCCAAATATGAATGACAATAAAGTATTCGTTGAAAATTCCTCTCTTGTAAAGAAATGATCATTATTAATCATTATCGTAATCATCAGAGGAGTCAACGGATACTAATAATTTTTGTTTTTAAACAAGTCCAGTTTACTCCATCAAAATGAGTTATTTAACTAAATAGTTTATGAATACTCTTGTGATGTGTTTTTTTGGGAAAGACCACTAAATTCTTTAGCCTTTTCCTGAAAAAATCACACTTTATTTATAGAAATGAATGTACGTTTTTTTTGTGAACCCTTATTAATCTGTGAACATTAAACCAAAAAGGTACTTAAACTTCAATGACTCATTCAACAAACTGATTTCGCAACATCATAGAATACAGAATGTTTACTTAGTAAGCTTATAATCAAGAGGGTACTGTGACATTCTTTAGTAAAAATGGTGATAGGATGTAACTGTCCTTGTAATTGACTGTTTATCGTATTTTGGACAATTTAGAAAAATTATTAATCTAATATTTCAATTAAACTGCTCCCCTATGATAAAATTCAACTGTACATACATTTCCCACTTACAATAGTAACTTTTCAGCTATGTGGACTTCCTGGTACCCAAAGATAAGCGTCACAAGTTTCGGAAAGTAGGACGTAGCGCTCGACAGCTAGAAGCAGGACAGAGCGAAGTAGATGGTGGAGTTTTACCTAAAGGAAGTTGCTGGCCTCCTCCTTTATGCATGGTTTTGGTAGCAATTATAGAAATTATTTGTTACTCCCTAAATGAACATCTGAGCAGAGATGAAAAAGTGTTGGTTCCGGACGTTGAAGGTGCGGTAGCAAAGCATTTAATTTACGATCCACTGAAGAGAGAAGAGTGTTGGAGATTTC
This sequence comes from Ips typographus, assembly GCF_016097725.1. NCBI lineage: Eukaryota > Metazoa > Arthropoda > Insecta > Coleoptera > Curculionidae > Ips > Ips typographus. The sequence continues at coordinate 6,723,820 of NC_138424.1, forward strand.
TCAGCTATATGCTGGTTCACATCGGGTTAGTACTAGTGTTAATGGATTTCAGAAATACAATAAAAAGTTTTTCAGATGGTCTCACTTGCTCATTAATCTACTGATTCAGATAATACTAGGAGTTGCGTTGGAGTTTAGGAATCGGTGGTATAGAGTTTTCACAGTATACGCGGCTGGTGTTATTGCAGGATCTTTAGTCACCTCCATAACTGATCCCACTGTCTATCTGGCTGGTGCTAGTGGAGGAGTATATGCATTACTCACTGCTCATTTAGCCAATCTGGTTCTTGTAAGTTGCCTAACAATTATTACAATGTTCATACTCTAAAAACCACTTTTGCAGAATTGGAGTGACTTGAACTATCCGGCGGTTCAATTAGGTATTTACCTATTAATAATAATATGTGATGTATCATCATCTGTGTACAGCAGACATGCAGGTGATAGCACACCAATTGGGTATGCAGCACATTTTGGTGGAGCACTGGCCGGATTTCTGGTAGGAATTTGGGTGCTCAAAAACGTAGAACCGACCGAAAAAGAGCGATATATTTGGTGGGCCGCTTTTGTCGTTTATATCATTTTAATGCTCACTGCAATTTTGTTAAATATATTCTGGAAATCCCATTTTCTATAGTTTATTGTTAAGAGTTAAAATTTAGCTTTTATGCTCTCTGTAATGACGCAAATTATCTCCAACTTCAAACTGATGTTTACCTTGATACCTGATAAGTCAGTCAATTAATTATTATTAATAAATCTGACACATTTTGTATCTTTTTTAACATTCAGAACCTATAATAATTTTTTTAACGTATTTAGTCTAGGTATTTTAGAAAAAAACTCCCATGTAAAAGAGATTGTTATTGTAGTTTAATTTGAATATTTTATACTTTGTATTTATCATAACTTATTTTTTTAATAAAGTATTTTTCATATTCGTAGTTTTTGGTTTTATTTTACATCAACAATTAATGCAATAAACATTTTTCTGCTTCTGAATCTGAACAAAGCACTCTTGCTTTGTCATGTTGGTAGCAATTATGGTGATGAAAAGGTTCTGTCTTTGTTCAATTTGTTGAAAGAGACAAAGAGAGACAGTCAAACCTACGGTCCAAGATCAAATTTTGCAGGTAACGGAAATCTGGTAACGGCCTCTGGCACTCTGCTGGCATTGGCAATCGGTAGTGCAAATGCTGTAAGAAAAATTCGAAAACGCTTCTAAAAATTTTGACAGATGACAGCTGCCATTTTTAGTTTTAGTTAAGCGTTAAGTTGGCAGCACTTTGTTTACCGAAAAGTTCAACCCAAACAAACTTACACCGCATTTTAAATTTTTAAATCTATTTCTCGAGTATTTAACTACAAAACAATGGCTGTAAGTATATCCACGCAATAAGGAATATAAAATTTACGTGTTTTTCAACAACACGTTTATAATCTTCCTCGAATGTGCACAGCGTTTGAAAGAAACAATCCTAACCTCAAAAAGCAACAGACAAAAGAATGTTTTTATTTTCAGGCAGCCGCTGCCGCTAAAATAGCCGAAGTACGTGAAACTACGCGTGTTGAACGAATTGGGGCCCATTCTCATATTCGTGGCTTGGGGCTAGATGATACCTTAGAGGCCCGACATGTGAGTACTATAGATTCAAAAGTATGTTAACTAGTTTAATTATTGTGGGGTTTAAAGGTCTCTCAGGGCATGGTGGGGCAAGTGTCGGCCCGACGAGCTGCGGGTATTGTTTTGCAAATGGTACGGGATGGTAGGATTGCTGGAAGAGCTGTTTTGTTGGCAGGACAACCTGGTAAGTTCAACTCAAAAGTTCAGTCATTTGTAGTATTATTGATCAAACATGTTTGCTATGGTTTTTTTTAAGCAGATGTTTTCTCATATTACTGAATGTTAAGGGTAATTCAAACACTAAAATATCAATCAAAATGAGAATGTTGAACATTGATTTCTAAAAGTAACATGATACAATTCAAAAAACAATTTCTAACAAACCTTTTTGGTGCAGTAAAGCAAATTCAAACCAGCCAAAAGAGTTGAAAAACAATGTTTTCAAAAATAAAATAAAAACTGTATTTTTACTTCTTGAAACATGTCCAAAAATTATGTATTTTCCTAAAAAAGTAACAAAACCACCCTGTTTTCATTTAGGTAAGTCCCACTGTATATTATATTCAGTCTCACATGAGTTTTACAATCTCTAGAATCTGATAGAGCTTTACACAATCACTAACTGATGTAATGAGTTCCATTTTTTACTATAATATTGAAGTTTATTGGTTTAGGTCAGAAAATGGTTTTAACAATCACTAGATTGGTTTTATGATTACAATGCCAATTATTGCTTATAAATCATTTAACTTAAAGACAAAGGAAAAAATTATGTTTAATTTATAAGAACTAATGAGTAAGTTGTGGTTAAGTTATTAGAATTGGTGGGTTTAGTACTGTTGAAGCCATCTTAATACCTCACTCAATTCAATAATGTTAGAACTTAAGCTGGATTTATAGATTGACAACACAACAGAATCACAGCTTGAGCATAGGTTCTTGTTAATGTTAATTTATAGCTTTCTTTGGTATAAAGCAAATTCTTGTGCAGAAATGACAAAAGTATGTGCTTTTTTCTTATTGTCAATACAATAAAATGAGAGGCAGAATGTGTTTGGAGTTGTGCTTGTATTGTGTGTGTTATTGTCTTCTCTGAACTGTAATTCGGCAAAATACGTATCTTTTGTTAAGGTACTGGTAAAACTGCCATTGCTACAGCACTGGCTGCAGCTTTGGGTTATGACACTCCATTCACCAGCATGGCCGGCTCTGAAATATACTCTTTAGAAATGAGTAAAACTGAAGCTCTTACCCAGGCAATTAGAAAGAGTATTGGGGTGCGCATAAAGTGAGTTTCAGCTAAGTTTTGACATACCTGGTAGAAAAATTGCATTTTCCAGGGAAGAGAGTGAAATCATTGAAGGTGAGGTAGTGGAAGTACAAATTGAACGGCCCGCTACCGGTTTGGGTACCAAAGTGGGTAAATTGATTTTAAAAACCACTGACATGGAAACTGTTTATGATCTTGGTGGTAAAATGATTGACAGCATTTTAAAGGAAAAAGTTCAATCAGGGGATGTTATTACAATTGATAAAGCCACAGGTATTGTAGCCAAGTTTCATACATGTGGTAATGTAATTAACTGGTAATTTAAAGGAAAAATTACACGTTTGGGACGTTCGTTTGCTCGGGCTCGCGATTACGACGCCACCGGACAACAAACTCGTTTTGTTCAGTGTCCAGAAGGAGAACTTCAAAAACGTAAAGAAGTGGTTCACACAGTCACTTTACATGAAATTGATGTTATTAATAGCAGGACCCATGGTTTTTTGGCACTGTTTTCAGGTATGACTTCTGTTCTATTTTTCACTTTTTTAAAAATTTTAAAAAGAGATATGTAGAGCAACATAATTTTGATAATTATTCTACCAATGTGAAGTAACAGTAACTTTTAAATGTAATGTTATTCTTTTTTTTTAATTTGAATTTACTAAAGAAACTATGAGGTCTGACAACTAACTTTTTTTAGATTTCATAATAATCATCAATAATCTTATTTATTTTTGCTTTAATTTATGGTATCATTCACTGTAGGTTTTTCCTGACACTCAGGTTGGAACTGTTGGCAGGACCAAAAAAGAATATTAACACTGTAATTTGCAAACAATTTTTGGTTGGTTTAACCATATGATAGGCGGATCTATCTTGGTGAAATAATATGGTTCACCCCAAAGTTTTTTTCGTGTTGAAATACCAAAAACCAGCAGCTGCAACTATACAGGGTGTTACAAATTTGATGCATTAGCATTGCTATCTCAGAAACTATAGTTGATAGAGCTTTAGTTAAATGGAGGCAAAGTTGCGCATTTTATTGCTAAATAATTTGGTAAAAAAAAAAATCAACAGATTTTCATTACTTCCGGAGATATCCGACAAAAACCGAAAAAGTCAAATTTCTATTTTATTTTTTTACCACTTTAATAGCGATTATTTTGTAAAATCAATAGCACCTTCTGGAGGCACTTTTTTATGCTCTTCAAGAAAACAGCTCCGACGTTTCGTTTTTTAGATACCATCATCAACTTCGATTTTTCAAATACGGACCCGATCTTTTTATTTCATTTTTTAGTAGCTAAAGACAAAAAATTATACCAGGTGTACTTGTTTTTTTTTTAATGCATTTGGAGTTCATATGTTGTTGATTGTATGATTGATATGATTTAAGATTTAGGTTTTTCTCTTTTTAACACTAAAATTAAAGTTTAAGCTGTTTTATCAAAACTCAACCTCGAATTCAAACATGTGAGTATCTGAAAAATAAATAATTAACCAAAAACAATTTATTTTTTAAATAAATGAAAACTGCTATAAGAAACTCTCTCTTTTTTTCGAAGGAGTAATGAACCTAATTATTTAATTATATCAAACTAAATTAATTACTTATTATGACAACATATCAATTTCAATTGCTTAATTTATTTAAAAAACTTAAAGTACCAAGTACGTAATACACTAGGTATACTTTTTTGACAAGTGTGACACATCATTGGTTTCAGAAGGTCTGTAGCTACTAAAAAACGAAATAAAAAGTTTAAGTCCGTATTTGAAAAATCGAAGTTGATGATGGTATCTAAGAAACGAAACGTCGGAGCTGAAAATTAAAGCTGTTTTCTTGAAGAGCATAAAAAAGTGCCTCATGAAGGTGCCATTGATTTTCCAAAATAATCAATAATAAAGTGGTAAAAAAATAAAATAGAAATTAGACTTTTTCGGTTTTGGTCGGATATCTCCGGAAGTAATAAAAAAAAATGTATTTTTTTTTTACCAAAATATTTAGCAATAAAATGCGCAACTTTGCCTCCATTTATATCAACTATAGTTTCTGAGATAGCAATGCTAGTGCCTCGAATTTGTAACACCCTGTATGTATTTCAATAAGCTTTATTAGTAAATTTAAAATAACCTAATCCAGATGCTGCCATAAAGCCTCAAATTATGACTACTTCTGGAAATTCTGGTTTTAAAAAACTTAATCTTTACTCTTGGAATAAAATTATGCAAATGTGATTTGAATTTTAAAGGATATCTGATTTGTTCTATTCTAGAATTTACTTATTTTGACCTGATTCTAGCTAGGCGGCTTCCGCTGCTAGAATGTTATATTTGTACGTTTCCTTTGACTTCATTTAAAATGGTCTTCAGTAATAAGATGTCAGATATTTGATGCAAAAGGGTTGCGATCCTTCTACACCAAGCGGGTTATAATCAGTTGATCATGTCCCAAAATCATCATCCGTCTTATAAGGATCAGTTAAGACCCTACTGAAGACAATTTTACCCACACCTTTTTGTGGGTTAAATGCCGGTTATTTTTTGCTTGTGGGTAACGAATAGAGGGTGGCGCCATCTATAATAACTCTGGTGCACTTCGGTGGGATTAGTAGTTGTGATTCTTGTTGAAAGTCACGCTACTTTGTGGAATTTCACGTAAAATTGATAATAGTTCAATCTGTTTTTTGAACTTTTTGAAAGTTAAAAATCATTTGATTCAGAATAGTTAATGTATGAAATGTATTTATTTATAGAAGGGTGTTTACTTGTCCCGGAATCTGCTGCGTTCGCCATGTTGTCGAACACTTCTAATTAAGTTATCTAAATAAGGCATACTTTTTGTAATAGTAATTAAGATACCAAGGGCTTTATTTCCTATAATGCCTGTGGTGTCTTCAATGTTTAATGTCCGACTTTCATTCTGTAGATATTTATTTAAAAAATGGTCAGAGGGCATTATTTCTTAGATAATTGACCTTAATAGGTGTCATTATTGATGAAATAATAGCCTTGTCAGACATTAATTTTCTAAACAATCTGGGTAAAAATTGTTTTAACAAAAAAGAAACAAAATTCCTCAGAACTCAATCAAACTAAAATTAGTATGCTATAATATCAAATAGAAATAACATAATAATAATAAATAATATTAAAGAATAAACAAGTTATAAAAAATAACTTCAGAAAGTTTTAGAGCTGTAACTCTAAAACTAATTACATTTGGAAAAAACTTATGTTACCTTATATAACCATAAATTTTTTTATTTTTAATTTTTTTGATCCATTTTGGAACTATCTTGTATTGAGCATTAGTAGCAGTGTATTACTGATTTACTTCTATGGATGACCTTTTTCTGTAACTTTTCTCTGAAGCAAAGTAGGTAATTAATAGAAAGCCTAGTTTTCGTAAAACTTTACCTTGAGTGATTGATGTGAGTGTGATTGATATTTGAATATCGAGAATATGGTGGTGGAAGTCAACACGATTTGCTTTAAATTAAAATGATGCTTTGGAAGAGTCGTTACTTGGTTTAAGAGGTCATAATTATCAGGTTTTTTGAAATTTTCATACTGGATCATCAAAATATCACAAAAAAATAACAGACATAAATATTAATCTCTTAATATTTTTATTTAAAATATAGGAGACACTGGTGAAATTAAATCTGAAGTAAGAGAACAAATAAATGGAAAAGTCGCCGAATGGCGTGAAGAAGGCAAAGCTGAAATTATTCCTGGAGTCCTTTTTATTGACGAGGCAAATATTTGCCTTAAGACTTGTAACTGATTGATGATTGTAAAATTTTAGGTTCACATGCTAGACATTGAGTGTTTTTCTTTTTTGAACCGAGCGTTGGAAAACGAAATGGCTCCGATAGTAATTATGGCTACAAACAGAGGAATTACCAAAATTCGCGGCACTAATTACAAGTCCCCCCATGGAATACCTTTAGATTTGCTTGATCGAACTATTATTGTCCCAACTGCGCCGTATGAAGAGAAGGAACTCAGGGAAATTTTAAGGTCCGTTGCCACGTGCTATTGTAGCGTGACAGTTCTGATTTTTTGAGTATTGTAGTATTCGTTGCGAAGAGGAAGACTGTCAAATGTCAGATAATGCGCTCACAGTCCTAACTCGAATTTCCAAGGAAACTTCCTTGAGATACGGTATGCAACTTATTATGACCTCTAGTCTCATTGCTAGAAAAAGGAAAGCTCAAGAAGTGGACGTGGAGGACATTAAAAGAGCTTATCAACTATTTTTTGATGAAGGGAGATCTGTTCAGTTCCTTAAGGAATACCAGCAAGAGTTTATGTTCAATGAAGGTAAGTTTTCTCTTTCGTTTTTATCATGCCTATTGTACAAAATTTTTGTTCTTTACTAGTGGAAGAGGAGGACAAAATGGAGGTCAGCTAAGTATGCTACTGTTAAAGCTTTTTATAATTCCAATGTATTTGTGCATTAAAGTTCTCACATTTTTTTGTACTTATATTTTGTGCTAAGTTTCCTAATATTTGTCGAAAAAAATATTCTACATATTTTTTATGCTGATATGTTGGCACTATTACTATCACAAGCTAATTGTACTCGGCCTGAAACAAAAACATTTTATAAACCTTAAATTCTGACTGATTTATTCTTAATTACCAAAATTGATGAATTAAATAATTATAGTTTAGTTTGCTGTTTGACATAATTGTCATGAAATCCTGAAATGATTAGTTTATTTACTGTTCAAGCATTAATAAATAGAGTTGAGTAAATCGAATTAAGGAAAATCATTGATTTGGTTTTCCCAGATTTTTGCAAAAACCTTACTTAAATAAAAATGTTACCATATAAGTAACTACTTACTTTTTGATCTACTTTAAATCAGCCGTATCTATCTATGTATTTTATTAGATTTTCTCTGGTTTGTCGTCGCTACTCCTTTACTTCTGGACTGTCTCAATGTTTGAAAACAGCATGTTTGTAAACGTTAGTTCATCGTTTCAGGCATCAGCGGAAAATACTTTTCTGACGGCCTAAACACCCATTTTTTGCAAATTACGTCCGATTCTGCCTTGGTGTAACCATTTCTAGATTAAAACAGCGCTTATATGGTGTAGTAAAGGTGAGGGAAAAACAAAACGAAACATGCAAACAAAACAAAAAATCTATTGGCAAACTAACATCAATGGTTGAACAAGCGGAATTTCTGCAACAGTAAGTTGAAAATAAATGATTTTTTCCTTCGGAAAAAATTTGAATGCAGATTCTGGCCGGTTGTATTAGCCACGTATCTATCAGACTTAACAAATTCTAAAGAGCAATTGGAAGAAGGCAAAGGAGAGTTTCTAAAATAAATAAAACTTGCACATAAACAAACAAGACAAAATTGTCCAAACTTACGTTTGCCATTCCGAACAAGGACTTCGTTCTTTAAAGCAAATCACCTGGATGATGTTAAAAAATATGGCACCTATAGTATTGGCAGTCTCACTGTTTACGTTTTGCAAACATTTCCGAAACACCACATCACAGTCGCAATGGGATCTAGTGTATTTCACGTTAGAATTCGTAATAATTAATCTTTGTATTTTTACCTACCTTGTGTATGGAGAATTGTTACAAATCCCTCCACGACACTCCCCCTTCTTCATGCTATTAGGACAATCGTCATGATCCCGACAGCACGCGTCTTCCTTCATAAAGTACCCCAAGTCCGAAGAGTTTCGAGCAATATTACCTAAAAGTCTTTGTATTCACTTGTCAAAACCTCAAACAAATTTCCTACCTGGCCCACACCACTTAGTTCCAGGGTAAATAAATCCTCCCTGATGTTCTATCAAGGATTGCTTGTCCCCGCATACTTCTTCAAGTTTTCTGATTGAATCATCCGACATTTGACGTACTCTAGACGAATGGGCTGATAGTAACATTGTTCTGATGTATCCTCTGTAGTAAAATCAAAAATAGTAAGATTCAGTTTAATCATCACAAACAACAATTTTGTTTTTTTTTTTAGCCAAAAATGTGCTTTATCTAAGATTTTTTTTTCATGACTCTAAAACACTTTATCTTGAATTTGTATACCTGTCCGTGTGTACATTGCAATAGGGTTGCTTCGTGGTCAATTCGATCATTCTGGACATGCTGTTGTCCGCTATAAGAACCGTACTTCCCTGGACTGCGTAGGCCAACAATAACACCGTGTGGCATAGTTTGAGCAAATTGGTGACCTAGTAATTCAGATAAAACTAAAATCATAATTAAAATGCCTACAAAAAATGGTCCAGCCTGCAAATTACTACATTTCGCAATATTTAACTTAATCAGATAGTAATGGGTTGTAAAATGTGTTCAAGGATCAGTATAACCTGTTTGATGGTAAACTTGACCACCTTTGATGACTAAAACATACTTGTGTTCTTTCAGTTTACCTTAAACTTTGGTTCGTCCGTTTTTTTTTTAACTGCGTACCTAGGTATGTTTTAATTACAGTGTTTGTTATGTTTAACGTTAGGTCAGTGACCACGCTACGCAATTGCTGATGGATTGATTATTCCAGTACATTTTAATGTATTAATTAAATGCCCTTGGATGCTTACTTAGCAAGGACGTTACAAAAAGTCTATAATTTTGCTATGTTATGATGAGTATGAAAATAGTTGAAGACGCATGTATATAAAACATTGACTCAGGGCAATATCAAAATATTGTTACATAATTCCTAAAGTCATAACATTTTGCGGTTAAATTTACATACATACGAGTTAAGGAGAATGTCAAATATTTATCGATGTAAGCAGTAAGCTATTATTGCGTTTAAGGACAACAACCTGAGATGAATAAGATTTTTTAAACTTGGCACACATGTTTGACCTGGATAAATGTCAGATGATTATTACCAAAATTCAGATAGCTAATTTAAATTGTATTTTTGAAAGAGCGCAAATTTTAAATATTAAGATAACCCATTAGTACAAAGTGCTGGTAATCTGTAGTAATAAATATACAGACTGCATTTAACTTCACCATCATTTTCTCATTATAGAACAAAACAGTAATATCCTTTTCGACAACATAATTAAACATCATAGATTAGTTTACACGGAAATGACTATTAAGAAGAACTTATTAAATATTGTCTACATAATTGCAAGTATTGCTCAAATATCTGAACATTTTTACGAGCAAAAGAAACAGAATATATGCTTTATGATGGTTTAACCAATTAAGCCAAAACAATGTGAAACTCATATAAACATTAATTTTGCCATCATTTTGAGTCAATATAGTTAAAATAATGTGCACATCAGTTGTTTCTACTAAGACGCATCACTTTTCAGGAAAAATATAATGATATAAATCACATGCTGTTGTCACCATTCAATATCTAAAAAATACTGATTTGCGGATATATTATTTTGGTACTATAGAGTTATTCCAAATAGGGAGGAAATTTTCAATGAGTTATTTTAATAAATTAAGTAGAATCGTGTAAAATATCGCATAAATACTGTTATTTTAAAATATTGGCTTTACTTACCCTCATGTTAATCCTTGGTTAGCATTAGCTGAAGAGAAGTGTTACGCAATATTAATTCACTACACAAGAATTTGTTTTAATGCTAACTTTTAAAACAGGTTTAATATAAAAAAAAAACAAAACTGTTAGTCATTATTAAATATATTTTGGACTACAGTTGCTCACACTATTCGCGAGCATCGTTAGTTTATTAAAAATTCTCAAATCACTGAACATAAAATTATTATATTTTCCTAACACAAAATCACTTTCCTGTCCAACTATTTTAAAAGCAAAATAAAACAAAACCGAATTGGGCGCCTAAATTGTTGGTAATATTTGGGAAAAAAATGCCTCACCTGTACAAGGTAATTTTGAATTAAATGTATCAATGAACCACCTCTCCAACTCTCAGATTCCTGACTGGGTGACCTTTACCTCATCCTTATCGATTTTTGTTTCTTCCGCCTAATTACCCCTGTTAATCGATAACCCGCTATACACACCGCTGTATACTCTTTGAACGTATGTACGTCACGCGTTGGTCAGAAGAATGTAATAAAGTTAACAAAGACCTAGATAATAGTTTTCTCATTTTCTGCAACCAGCAATACATCCAATTTAGTTATTACACCACCAAAAATAATTAGTGATAACATATTAAAAGGAATAAAACGGGTTCTGATGGTCTTGAAACTTTTTGGTTGGAGCAAAAAAAAAAAACATGCTGAAAACGTATTTCATTTAATTAATAAATATGAAAAAATAAACCTAATCAAGTTTACTATTGGATATTTATAAAAATATATGGCCTTTATGGCACGACAGCATTTCCTGCATGTATCAAACTGTACACATAAATGAAGTAAAAAAGTAAAACTAGCGATTTATTACCCCTACAGAACTTACGCATTACCTCTACAAAATAACTGTAAACCAAATAACACTCACTTTCTACATAAAATGAATCCTTTTATGTGGAATCGAATCATTTGGTCGACTTGACACCTGAACAGTACAATTATAAACTTCTACATTTCACTGAAATAATAATACAAAAAAGATAAAATTAAAAGTAATTGAAACGCGTCCTAAATTCGGGGAGTTATTTACATAATGGAGTCAGACACACAGCAGTCTAAACCTCTCTACGATTTCTCTTTATCGACAATCACAGGTTTGACAGTAAAATCGACATCCTTAAAATAAGGGTGTTGGGCGGCTTGTTTTGCGGAAATTCGTTTAGCCGGATCGTAAATCAACATCTTGGTCAACAAATCAAGCCCCTCTTCCCTCATATTCGGTACTTGTTTCGGCAAAGTAAAGTTGGTCCAATTGGGAAACGTGGCGTGATAGTCAGGCAGGGAAGACACACCCTTCCAAATTTCTTCGGTGGGTGTTTTCATTACCCTGAAAATCCTGAACAGTTGGTCGATTTCAGAGTCTCCTTGGAACAATGGCTTTTTGGTGACCATTTCCGCAAAAATACATCCAATCGACCACACGTCCACAGGACATGAATACCGTGGAGCACCCAACAATACCTCAGGTGCCCTGTACCATAAAGTGACAATTTCATGTGTGTACATCCTCACCGGCAGACCAAAACTCCTTCCCAAACCAAAGTCTGCAACCTAAAAATTCCACCCTCAAACTTTGGGCTACTAACCCATTCTAAATAATTACTTTAATCACTCCGTCTTTGCCAATTAACAAATTTTGTGGTTTAAGATCGCGATGAATCACACGACGCTGATGGCAAAACAGTATGGCCTCGTTAATTTGGTACAAGTAGCTCTTGACCAGTTTAGGATCCATCAGTTTACCAGAGCCCAAGTTCTCTATATATTTTCTGAGATCCATGTCCAAAAACTCAAAAATTAGGTAGAGTCTGTAAATTTACAAAGTTTGGAAGTTGCAATGCAAGATTTAATGGGAAAATGTTCACCTGGGCTCCTCAATTATAATTTCCAATAAAGTGACTATGTTTTTATGGCGTAGTTCTTTTAGCAGACTCATCTCTCTAAGGGCAGTGGATGGTATGCCCTCATCTTCGTTCTCCAGTCTTTAATGTTGTTTTTAAAATAAATAAACAAGGATTGAAAAATTTTAATTAATTATAGTAACAATAGTATGTATTATTTAATTAGTGAAAGATGGAAACATAGCCAAATTCATGACATAGTAAACTTTTATTTTTACAACAGAAAAACTACATGGCCTGTGTTAGTTCCAGTTAAACTTACAAAGTAAATGGATCAACTTCATGTTAGTTAAATTTAATGGTGAAAGTTACTATGAAACTGAGAAGTACCAGGTGGGTGTTTCATGACAATCACACATTAGGTTCATAATAAGTTTAATGACATGAGGGCCTACCATGATTAAGGTAATTATTATTGCAACAGTGTAATATTAAAAACAAGGATACTGCAAGAATAACCTTGTCTTTGGGAAGTATTTGTATTTATATTGAGAACAAAATAAGCTAATTTTATTAACACAGAACTGTGAACACAGAAATTTCTCTTGGTTATTATTTATTTTGAACTGAATAAGAAACATTCCAATGATCACATCAATTTCCAATGTGTTTTAAGAGTACACAACATTGCTTTTTGCTCTAATAAGTTACAATCTTTAATAAGCCCCATGTAACAAATTGTACTACAGCACTACAGTAACAAATTCTTGTATAATTGCTTTAAATGTCTCTATGATCAATGATGCACAGATTTAGTTTTTTTTCAATCATCAAGAAATTTTCAAGTAGGTACTTGCACAAAACACACAAAGCACTTTGACAGGAGTGAATGGTAAAAAGTTTAGTTCTAACATCCACATTCACTCACTAAAATTGGTAGTGACATTTTTTATTAGTGAAAAGCTCTACCATCAAATAATTTTTAGATGACTAACTGCATTTTACCAAACCACACAAGTAGAATTTAAATAATACACTGCTTGCTGAAGAAATAGAGATGTGGAGGGAATTCAGGGAAACAGGTATTCAAAAACCAATAATAAAAAATTCATTGTTTTTTTTAAATTCTACCAAGCTTATCAGTGATGTTTTTGACAACAATCACTGACTACAAACCTAAAATCCATTTGAAAACACCAGAAAACAATTAGGCTGTACATTTTTTTTCTAGCATGAAAAGGACAGGTGTTTGTTGCTTTGTACTTATGTCTAGCACCTGTTGTAGGAATTTGAACTTTCCCAACAAGTACCTAGGAGTACTAAGAAAAACGATAGAGTGAAGAAGTTACTAGGAGGTTCTGGCTTTGTCACCACAGTCTGATGCTTAAGCCAACCATTTGAAGAAAAATCACCAAGGAGCTGTTTTGAGTACTCTGCCTACTGTTTGTAGTAGTGTTTTTGATAACCTTGCTAACTGTTCTTAAAATAGTAAATCAAACACAGACATGTATTATTAACACAGAACATTCTGGATTTGCACCAGGAAACCACGATTGTCTAATCCACAAAGGAAATGTAAAGCTACTTAGAATTCACATCCCCAAAACCTTTGTATACTTGCCTGATGCGTTTCATGGCCACCATGCCTCCAGTTTTCTTATTCTTCGCTTTATAAACGACCCCATAGGTACCCTCACCGATTTTTTCGATTTTAAAGTAGTCTTCAACTTTCATCATCTTTCTGGGGGTTGTGGGGAACACGTGCAGATTATTACGGATTTGTCGAAAAACCGGTGCTTGCACCAACACCGCTTTAATTAACCTTAGTTCAATTATTAAAGGGTAATATAATTACGTATATTTTATTACCTGATTTGATTGAATTTGTGAGATATCTCAATTTTAAAACTGAACTTTCGGTTGGAGAAAACGGCTAACGTATCTTTTGACTCGGCGTCTGCCCTTTTTTTTCGAAATTTGACGTGACAATCTCAATAGATTGACAGTTATGACGCAAGCTGTCAACTAATTACGCAACTTTTACAGTGGCATTTATTTTATGTTCTTCTTTAATACATACAGATGATAAAAGAAAACAACTGATCGGATAGGATTAGCACCTAAGTATATTGACACTGACAGCTATTTTATTTTGACATTTTGAGGTTATACTAATAAACTAGTTTGTTTACCAATTAAAGGTGTTTGCAAACAAAATTACTAATAAATCTCTATAAAATGGAAACATCTGAACAAATATGTTGCGGGTGCTTGATCACAGGTAATAACTTACAAAGTTTGGCCCAAAAAGACACAGACAACATTACCCTAGTTAATAAATTCAAAAAATGTATTTGGGAAGTGGTAAGTTTTCAATTATTGTAACCTTTTTTTACCTAGAAAATGTTGTTCTAACTAATTACAGCTATGGTTACCTTCGTTTTACGTTTGCGAGGATTGCCACCAGACTTTAATTATTGTGCATGCATTTCGGGAAAAGTGCCTTGCTTCAGATTTGGCTAGAAAAGCTTTAGAAGACAAACTATCAGTTAACAACCATTTAAACACTGAAAAGTATAGTCAGTGCAAGGAGGAGTCTTCTAGAACAGTACAGTTGAAGAATGAAATTGAAGGAGGTACGTATTTATGGAAATTTGTTGAGACATCTTTATGCAAAAATTGCTATTTGTATACCCGCTAATGTGTCTTGTTGTCTTACACCTTACAATTAGGTTTTTTTTTTGGAGGGACTCAGGAATTATTTCCTCTTGAAGGACTTTCTGATACATTTCAGGCTTTTCAGTTGCCTCCAATAGCAATCATGTTATTGAATTTACTGGAATGATTTAGAGATTTAAAGAACCAAAATACATGTGACCTGACCTCTTCTTGTCAGTCTTAAAGGAAGTCAGGCAAAAAATTTCTAAAGTAGCTAACAACACCTAAAATTCTTGCTCACCAGTGTAAAAATCTATTTTATTTTGTTAGTTATATTCTGTTTGATTTCCTTTTTTTTCAAGATTGATAAATCTCAATTTGTTGACATCTTGGTGCAGAAAGAAAGTCTTTCAAACTTTCAAGTTTTCATACAAGGTAGTCATTAGTTTATTGTCAAATTTATTTCAGGGTTTAGTGTAAGAAATATACAGATAACATCTTTCCCATTAAATGTCAAAATGTTCTTAATAAGCTCACATTTATGACAAAACAGCTTTGTCTCCATTTTTTGCTGGTTGTGCTGAGTAATGCTTTTATTTTCAAAACCTTTTTCTGTGAAACATCTAATATCAACTAAATGCATTAAACTGCCTGTTACTTGCAATTATAGAAGAACAAAATTGCCTTTAAGAGACCAATTCAAATTTAAACTAATTTTTTTCATTCTTTGTGATTACATAATCAAAACAAACATTTTACCCCTTCATTTTTGTTAATTCCTCACATAATCATGTAAAGATACTGGTAACCTCTTAAGTGGATCTGACTTTCTCAATGAAAATGCATATTTATGGCAAGACCCAAAAAGCAAAGAAGAAACTGATGAAGCTGCTACTTCCACCACTCCACCAAGTGAAATTGAAGGTAAGAAAGTTCAAACTATATGATTACAGTTTGAATAAAATATAAAATCTTTAGAAGAATTTGATGTAAGTAATTTGAAGACTGAGACAGTTTCTAAAGCATCTTTATCATCAAACTATATCAGACCTACCGGTAAACGAAAAAGAAAGAGGAAATTTAGTTGTGAAATATGTTTAAGAACTTTCTTGTCTAGCACAAAGTTAATTATGCATTGCACTAAAGAGCACGGAATGAGCGTTAAGGATGTTAAACCTTTTTCTTGTGAAAATTGCTCCCAGAGATTCCACACTTCTTCAAATTTGTGGCAGCACGTTAAGTATCATGAAGGAGTGAAGTCTAATATGTGCTCTTACTGTGGTAAAGGGTTTATCACTAAAACAGACCTGTTTAATCATGAAAAGAAGCATCTAAACATGCGAGAGTACAAATGTGAAGCTTGTGGAAAGAGCTTTAATACTCACAAAGATATTAGGTAATTAATAGTTTTAATCGTAGGTAATTGTACTGTAATGCTGAGTTGAAAGTGTTTAGGTCTCATAAACTAATCGTTCACACTGACTCTTCCAAGTGGAAATATATTTGTAAAATCTGCAGTAAACCATTTCCTATTAAGTCCAATTATGATAGCCACATGCGCAGGCACACGGGCGATAAAAAGTTTCCTTGTCACTTGTGCGAGAAGAAATTTACTACCAAATGCGACTTACAACGGCATTTAAGGAGTCACACAGATGTTCGGGATCATCCCTGTCCTTATTGCGATAAGGAATACAAAGATGAGCGCGTTTTAAAAGTTTGTTTTTAAGCTACCAATAAAAAACTGGGTTACAATAATACTTTTTTTAGGTTCACATGGCCAAAGCTCATGGAATTGGTTTAGGCAAAGTTAAGATTCCAGTGCGGGCGCGTAACTATGTTTGTCATTTTTGTTCTAAGGCGTATTTTGCGAAAAATAAACTTACCAGACATCTTTACACTCATTCAGGCGAAAAACCGTTTGGTTGCCCAATTTGCGACAAAAAGTTTAACGACAAATCTTATGTGAAGCAACACTTGAGGAATACTCACAATGTGGAACAAATGGATTTGTCTGAAAAGGATATGACTGAAAAAGTTGAATATTTTAATGTGCATAATGACTTAGCTTAGCTTAAATAAGTATTTTTTTAATTGAGTACCAGTATTTTTGCAGGCATTATTAATTTATATACAAATGTGATGATAGTTTGAAGTGTTAAAAATAAAAAACCAATCAATGTAACCCTATTGTTTATTTTTAAAAAGTAACTAGGTATATACAATATTTACAAAAAAGAGAATTATGTTCCAAGTTTCTTTCTTATTCATTTTATCTCTGAGACTGACACATTTTTACGTTTTTGTAACAATACTGATTTTCAAACCGTCGATCATACATGAAACAATTATTGGCAGTCACATTCCCAAATATCAGGAGAGCAAACAGGGTTTCCGTTCTGGCAAGTGCAATTTTCAGGCCCTTATTGCAACTTCCACACAATTCTACTTTTTTCATCATGGCACAATTTAAAATAAGGACCCTTCAAGACTAAATTTAACCACTAAAAACTAACTGAGCATAAGTCACTAAAACGTGCTTCAATGAAACCACTACCCCGTATAAACAGGGTGTACAATAAATAAATAAACGTAGACAAACATCACAAAACACTTACAGGCAATAAAGCAGTGGCAAAATAACATCTAATGTTCTTTCAACTTGGAACTAAGCTTCCTCGGCGCTGTTGCTTAAAGGTGCAATTAAACTACTAACAAAAATGTCCAGCTCTTTAGGAGTTAAACTGTTTGTTCTTTCTGGAATGTAGCTGGATAGTTTTCGGTCTATGTTCAGTATTAAGTCGTCTTCAATCCATGGAGAACGACTTATTGGCTCGGTTTTTTTGGAAGACCAGAACTTGTAGATGGAGTAAAGAAGGGAGAGTGCTGATCCAATGAAAAGGGCGTACATTAAACATGTTTGCGCTATTGGTATAATTTCCAAGTATAACTTGAAGCGGATTTTCAGATTGGGTGGCAATCCGTACATACCCTGAAAACATTTTTTTTATCATGTGAGTTAGGCAAATTTAGAAAGTAAGGTAAGTATACTTACGATTTCGGTCCATAAAAGTGGAAGCACCATGTTACTGAACTTATCAGTATTGGCAATATTTCTCAGGTTTCCCAGGCTCATATTAATTTGATATCTCACAGCTAGTTTTAATGGAGTTCCAGATTGCTGCAAAACCACATATTTTCCAAATTAAAATCCCACAGTTACCAAAAATCTCAAAAATAACTTACAGGTTCGATAATAAAATAACTGCGATGTTTCTCTGGATCGGGATTCAAGCCACTCTCCACTTTATCAAAGAGCACTTTATCTGCATCAAGAAAATGTGGGTAACTAAGAGCAATTGGGAATCCATAGTAGCAATTCCGCACGTCCAACAATCCTTTAGGTTTGCATTGATCAATGTCGCGTTCCTTACAGAAACATCTGTTTTCTGGATGAATTCGTCCATTATCATCAGCTTCCGGGTCAAAGTGATACACGTAGGCTGGAAATCCGTCTTGGACAGTATCATTAACGTGAATCTGGATAACATATCGATTGTAAGTTTCAAAAAATTCACAGAATAGAAGCGGATCATACCAAATATTTTGCTCTACACATGCTCTTCCTGAAGAAAAGCGGTTTGTCTTCGGGTTTGAGGTTTGTAGGAAATTTGGTACCATCGGAGGAGCCGGTTACATCACCACATGGACTCTCCCATTGAGGAATTCTAATTTCTCCGTTGTATTTGTCTAGCAGACCTATGTTTGTGATACCATGTTGGGTACCGGTGTAAAAGGTTTCGTAGTCTCCCCTGAATTCGTACATCTGAAACCACAAACAGAATTTATAATAAAGATGCTGTACTGTTTTAATTCATTTTTATTTGATGTATTGAACCTGTTATTGAAATTTGTGTTTCTAAAACATTCCTGAGATGAAAACATGATGGGTATCTAATTCAGGAAGACAGTTTTTAGCAAATATGCTAGAATTGATGAATTTAAGAAATCCTCAGGTACAAGAGCTTAGGGCTGAAACTGACAGAAAAATTTTATATTGATTCTTATGGAAGAACCAGAGTCTAACCAACTTTTCGAGTTAACTTTTCGAGAAACCTTGTTCAATTTTTATGGAAAATGGATACTGAAATCCATAGTATACCTACAGAGATTCTTTTCGGTTTGTTCGTTTTAGGCAAATTTATGAATTTGTGTTATTGAACATTTGATTGAGCAATTGTGAAAGATTCAAAACTTACTCTGTCGATTAATCCCAATTTGTCAAAATAAATCCAGGATGGCATAAAAGTGTTTCCCAAATCCATTAAGGTGCTCTTGTAACTAAACATGAACTCTTTGGCAGTCATTTCGACTAAAGGCTGCGATTTTGTTTGTCTGATGATCAGGTTCAATCCTAATCGTGTAAACATGCTTTTGGTTGAGGTTACATCTGCTATACTCTGGAAATGAAATGTTTGTTTAAATTTTTAGCATACATTGATTATGTAAATGTCTTTAAACTTTTGAACACACTGTGTACGTGAGAAGTCAATAATCATGGAAGTTTGCTGCTAAATGTTGTTAGAAGGACATAATTTGCAGAACAAAAAACCACAAAACGAAAAGTTATTTAAAACTTAGTATTCAAGCAAAGTAAGAGCAGTTAATAAAAGTAAAGTACATGAATTACAATCATTATTCTAATGTCAATTTGTGGAAAAAACAGAGTTTCTGATATTAGTGCAGAATTCTCTTCTAAAAAGTTTGAGGACAGTTGTTTACCTACAAGAGTTTCTAGATTTTCCAGTTGGTCTTTATTAATACCATATAGTCCACTATTAATAAAACAAATTAAACATAATACATATTATTTTGGTGACAAACTTTTAATTTTTTCACTTCAATTTTAATAAAATAAGTATCATATTCTTATGAGTTATGAAAGCTTCTTCTAACAGTATTTTGGTGACTATTCTAGAATTCTTCCATTAATTTTATAGAGATTTTCTGCTTTAATAAAATAGTTTTGCTATGTGTTGTTTTAATATTTTCCAAATTAGTTGCTTAAATTTTCTGTTGAATGATGTTTAGGTGAGTTTAGTTTGTTAAGAAACAAAACTACCTTTTAAAGGCCTTGTATAAACTAACAGACAAAACTTGCATTGCATATAGACGCAAATGTTAACTCATTACCCTTTTGCGTTTTCGTAGCCAACATATTTGAATATTGTTATAAGTGCGAACAACCTTAACACATTACGCATTTTGACGCATACAAATTGGTTGTATTAAAATAATTTATTACAAAATCCGTTTATGCTTAACAACTCCTAGATTTGATTAAATTATGTGCGAATCAGAGATTTTTTCCTTTGTGGTTTTTCAGCATGATTTACTAACAATTATTTTTTTAGCAAAATGTATTTAGCTGTAAATAAAATTAAACCATAAATCTATGTGATAGATATATCACTATATCTGTGGTGAATGATAATATTATCAAGTAGCTGTTTACAAAAATCTATCTATTACACTATATTAAGTATGCATAGCAGTAATGCAATGATTTCACATATTCAATAAAACAAACATGCAATCTAGTCATTTATAAATTTAAATTGTCTTTCAATGTGATTATTGCACATTATGGTTGGAATTAGCCTAGGTCAAGTATGGAGTGATAAATTACTACTACTTTTGTGGTGGTAACTTACCAGTAATGCAATGTTTGGCAATATAAGTAAGTCATCCTCTTTTCTACCTTCAGATAGAGTAGGTTCCCATATTAAAGGGTGGCTGGGCACTGATGTCAAGGTTCCGTTGTCGTTGAAGGAAACGTTCTCGTGGGACATCAGCTCCCTGAATGGGAAAAAATTGAAATTTATAGTTGACTGGAAGGTTTTGTAGAAATTGACAGAAAAAATTGCAATTAAGCGCCACTGTTGCATTACAAGTGGAAAGGTCGGTATCTTACGTCGAACAGTCTAGAACATATAGTTTTGAAATTTTGCGCACTTATGGTAGTATTATTAGTAATGCAAATACTTTCGTTTTCCTGGTTATTAGTTTTGCAATTACAAACTTCACTTGCAAACAATCCAGCACTACTCTTGAGGTATTAATACAGATAAAATCGAAAACTGTTAAGGTTATTCAACTCACCTTGCATGTGAAACGACCGCGAAAAAAAAAAGTTCAAGTTCAGGTTTGTTTACATCATTACTTAACCGCAGATTACGACAGTTCTCGTCTTGAGGAGATTGATCTTTAGTTTCTAGAATGTTCGCTTGCAGCTTGCAGCAAACTTGCTTGTGTCGGAAATTGTCAAAGAAACAACGTTTCTGCTACTACTTTAAGTTTGTTAGTGATTACTGAGTTATTACTAGGTTTAAGAAAAATTACTGAGAAGTAGAATCAAAACTGGTGTTACAAGAAGTTTAACCAAGAAGCAATATTATTTTTTTTAGTTGCCCTTGATTTGAATTACTTCAGAAGTAGCAAAAACACTTAATTTCTCTAGGATTTCTTGAAGCATTTAAATTTTCTTTAAAAACACTGGGTTTGGTTGTAAGTAATTGTAAGTAAGTATATCTCGGATCTTTGTGCGTAAAACTAAGTAGAAAACATTGTTTTTTGATTATACATTTACTTGTAGAAGAACTGAATCTGACCAATTTGAATAGAAAATGATGTATACAATAACTCTATCTCGGAAAAATAACATTTTTACATCCTATATCTCACAAACAGTTCGTTCAAGCAATTTCTTGACTGACATTTTTAAATTGTAACACCCTGTAGTTTACTACATTATTTTCTCACTTTAGTTTTAAGAAACTTTAATTGGTTTGGTTGTATTAATAATTCTTTTTTTTTTGTGACTATTTTATTGTTTTACACCACTTCAACATTTCACATTCAACATTTTTGATATTTGTAAACCATTATGAATTTTTGTGAAAAGAAAACTTTGTAATAATATATTACAAAGGTATTATTATAACAAAATGTTGGTGATCTTTGTAACACATTTACTTAAAATAAATGTAGAATTTCAAAGAGGCAAATCTCGGTTTTTAGTAAAATTCCAACCTAAATTACTATAGAATTAATGATTATATAACCATACCTGGTTTATTAACACTTTAAATCGCATTCAAAATGTTGTAATTTGCTTTTCGACATATACGCAAGTCTTTCAGTTTTTTAATTTCCTAACTTTTATATACTTTTTGTTTGCTGAATTGATTAATGATTTGCGGCTGGAATTTGTGGCAAATATGAATGTATATGTGGCAATATGTTGCTAAATACAGCGTGAGGAAATTATTACTTGCTTACCGGTATACGTAGGGTCCAACCTCCTCAAATTTCAACTTGTCATCTTTCCCACTCATGTATTCGTCTTTATTGGTGATATTCCACAGGTACACTTTGAGGTAGAGTTCAACTGGAGGTTTTTCCCACAAAAAGAAGATTTCACCTCCAGGTCCGAATTTTAGTTTCTGCATAACAATATTTAGTACAAGGTGGTCTATATAATAACAGCTAACATACCCATTCGTACAAGATGTTGTAGGGGTCGACCAGCAAGATGAATAAGCCGGAAAAAAGCGCTCCAATACCCAATAAAGTAAAAGTGAGTGCACCTGAAATTAAGAACAATTTTAGAGCGCAAAAATGTCAATGGAACTGGAAAACCTTCCATTTCAAGAATTTACGAAAGGACAGCCAAAAATTTGTCGACGCAATTTTTCGTAAAGGTCATTTTTTGAAATTCAAGTAATTAACGATATCTGTTTCAGATTAGCAAAAAGTATAATTTCAATCCATTTATATGCCAATATGGTTGTAATTCACCTAATTATTTTGGTTAATGAGTGAGTAGCGGCGTAACCCTGACTTTTTCACGGTTGAAGCTTTCTTTTTTATGTTTTGGCGGTATTTATGTTAATTTCCAATCAAAATACACCGAGAGGCAAAAAGTGGTTGATCTTCCTGATTGTGATTTAACCTCGATTAGTAATATTTTGCTAAAATTAGCAGATTTTAAATTTGCCATTCTCCTCAGCTTCGATGTTTTCGTTATCGCCCACCAGGAAGCGCACACGTTTCGTCACGCGTCATCATCAGCATTTTCCTTATTGCTATCATTTACAGATGCACGTAATTCGCCTAATTTCATAGCGCTATGATTTTGTATATTACATTTAATTATGTTATTGTCCACGTTATACGTCATAACATGTTTAATACTTACGTTTTCTGGTTTGTGATTTTTTTCTCGCTCTGTCTCGAAGACTGTTGCTGGTTTTAACTTGTTTGTCTGTGGTATGTACCGCATCGTAGGTTCTGCCAAACAGACCTCGCAAAATCATGTGATAATCTTTCATTTTGCTGCTTTGTGAATGTCAAGCAGAGCTGAAAGTATTTCGACTTTGTTTTCGATGTTTTTTTACTATAAAGTCATGGATATACGAGTTGGATTTTTTTTTGGATTGATGAAGAAAAATACAACAGAGAGACAACTTACAGATTTTTAATTTAAACTTATTGGGACACTTTGTATTTTCTAAAGTCTTCTAAACAATCTTGCAGTGCTTAATTATTGTTATTGTCATTTTTAATGAATTAAATTGACTTGGTGAAAACTGCAGTTTGTACAATAAACGTTTCTTTTCCACAACTTAAATTAGCATACTAAAATCAGATAATTTATGATTACTGAATTTAAGCACGTAAAAATATGCAGAAAATTCCGTTAAAAAAGGTGTTAATTTGCAAATTTATCAGCACAAACTTTACAGTTAAATAAAGTAGCTAATTAACCTATATTTTACCAATAATTGCCAATAACAAAATCAGATATTTTTTGTTCAATATCGACACATTTTTGACACACTTTTAGAACACTCCCAACAGTTTAAATAGTTTACACTTACTTTTGCTAAAAATCTAGTTAATTACACATTTTTTCATTTCATTTCATTTTTAATACTTTCTTTTCACTAATTTTTGACCAAATATTAATGTATAAGTGTACCACCACAATATGTAGATATTTAAAAACAATAAATAAGAAATTAAATTGAAACATTTGGCATCATTTAGATCCCGATATTAGTATGATTTTATAATTGTTGAAAGATATATATTTAAAAGTCATTTTTGAAAAACTCCATTACTGAGACATGAGATAACAGTTACAAAAATCATTAACTATATTGATGTCAAAACTGTATTTTTAATAGTTATTTTAATTATTTCCAAAAGTTGTATCATTAATTTTCTAGATTTACGTAGGTATTGTACCTATACAGTACAGAAATTTATATTTTTAAGTCCAGTTGATCATTTCTATTTTTTGTATAATAAATAGTACTCTTAAAGCTGATTTTAAAATGCCAAACTTGTATTGAACAAAACATTTTTTTGGAACTTCTAATTTAATATTAGAAAAAAAATATTAAATTAATAGTATTACAGAAACCTACAAATATAACAAAAAAAATCCAACTTGCATTCTCAACCCGATCACCATTTAAATTCCAAATAAGGTACGCACCACCAAGAAATACAATAGTCAATCAAATCACTCAAAAATCAATAAGCGTAATCAAATTACGATCGATACTCGCGTGACTGAACTTGATACTACTTTCGCACTAATATAAACAAACCGCCGGGTGCGTAAATCACAAAGTACCAAATCGCGGGTACCACCGTCAAAGCTATTACAAACGCGAATTTGTCTTTGGTAGACGCCAATCGACTTCAAAATAGCTCCTATCATCGGGTCGACTTTGTTTATATAGATATTTTAGGAGAGCTGGAATAAACCGGGTACCGCACACACGGGTACTTTTCTCGACCAATCAGAACGCTTCGTTCGGCACCCGATCGTCTTTTTTTTTGCGCCTGGACGTATGCGGTGGACTTGGATGGTTCAAGAAAAACAATTCGATACTTTCTTCAAGGTTGTTTTCTATCTTTGATTCCGCCAGATTGATTTATTTTGATAAAAGCTGGAAATTCCTTTTAAGCGTCATTAATATTGTTGTCACATTTGAATTTGGAGGTTTATATTTATACCGATTTAAATTATTTGGGAAGAAAAAGTTGTGTTTTTATTTTTAATTAATATTAATACAAGGAGATTTTCCATCATTTTAGTGTATCATTGAATAGTTACACTTATTTTCAAACAGGCTACTATACGTTGTTAAAAACAATTAAGGCAAAAAACTGTATTGAATTAATTTGATGGGCACATTTTTTTAAAGAAAATTCTATGATGGATAATTATTTAATTGTCGGTTAATGGCCTAATCGATTTTTAGACAATTAAGCAAAAAACTGTATTTCGAACCGTAGAATTAGCTGAAGTTGTGTTTTTAAAAAACATGTTTACATTTTCTGAAAATCTGAAAACTTGATTGTCGTTTTTGTAACTGTATTGTATTACAATGAATGCTTAAATAGTATATTGATGTATCAAAAGACTGACATAAGATTACTATACAATGCTCAAATACAGGGTGATCTGTATACACAAAAAATAGAAATTCTTGTTTTTTGTCACTAAGAAAACAGAAGAAAACATAAAGAGCAAAAAGTACAGCCTTTGTACTACATTCTTAGTAGGAGCAAAATCCTAAAAACACTCTAGAGCGGAAAATCAATTTACTTTCTGCATTAGTGCATAAAAGCCTAGTTTTCTACACTCATATGCATGTAAAAAAAGTATCAAACTGTGCATGTTAATAATAAAAGTGTTGTTGCTTATTAGGTTTATTAATTGGCTACATAAACTGCAATTCGTACGCTGAAGGTTGGCGACTTGACGCACTGTTGAACTCTCCGTGAGATCAACCTGTACACTATTTCGAAAATGTGGCAAAACGACTAATAACAATATTAATAGTTTTTATTGTATTATTTTACATTGACAGTAGTTTTTAGCTACCTCGCACTAAAATTGCACTTATGTATAATCACCTAAATTGGTCATTGTTAAATTCTTAGGAAAAAAATATTCATTATTTGTTAATTACTTTTTTGAACAAAGTACTACCGTTTCTAGATAATTATGGACAGAACAATCCAACTCTACTATGTTAAATTTTACTAATGATGGGTTTGTGGCATGCAAAAACTTATACAAAACAACTTGTTTTGGTATGGCGTATTATTTTAAGTAATTCCAGTTAGTTTGTTTATAATATTATTGGATTAGGTAAAGTACAAGAACACTAAATCAAGAATTTCGCTCAATTAAACACTTAATTACTGTATCGTTTGTTTTTTTTTCTGAATTAAAATAATGAGATTTTTTATTACCAAAAATCAAAAAACAACCATTCAAGGGCTTCGACTTGTTAAGCTCCATTTTTAAAACATGTTTCTTCCATTTATTATGTATTTTACGTTGGTTATTCGACATTTAGCAATATTTTGCATACACTACTGTCAATATAAGTTTTAAATATACTATGTAGGTCTGATAGTGCAGCAACTGAACCAAAGATCGTTAGCATATAATCAGACAATTCGACCTCGAATTGTGCCTTTAAAGTAAAGAAAAAATGGCAATTTGTGACATTAAAATGCAAATTTTGTTAGTATAACCGAGATTTAAAAATCAGAAACCCAGTCATCTTGGTAATCCCGGCTTTTATGGTACAATTGTTAATACAAACACTGGTGTCATTGTCAAGACCGCCCAGTCTTCTCATCGACTATTTTCCGGTCAGTTTCGTGAATTGTAAATGCAAAATTCATTAATTTATCGTTTTGTGGCGAGGAAATTCACAGGTTGAATAACAGGTTTTTTCTTCGGCATCGATTAAAATATGCTTAAGACGATTTTGGTTGATTTTTTCGGTATTTAGTGACGCAAATTCTAGAGTTTTCGAATGGGTCGACTGAACCAGTAATTTTTTATCTTTGAAACAACAGAATGGAAAAAGATTAACGTTACGGAACCATTTATGACGCCCAAAAAAGTCAAACCTGTCGAAACTAACAAAACAACTTTGTTTATAACCAATTTGATTTACTTGCGCAATTAAGTATAAATGAGCATAAAATCTAACAGTTTAAGTTATATGTGCAAAACAGTACTGGAAGGTGATGTACAGGATGAAACAACAATACAGTTAATTATTTTGTTATTGTTCTGGAAATATTAAAATGTTTATGCGAAGAATCAAACAAAAATAGAATGACGTATAATTTCCACGTTGGGACAAATAATGATTTTGACATATGTAGTTTAATGAAGATAGAAATAGACATTTAAAAAGTATAGAAAGAAATTTGAGAAAGTGAGATAGAGAAAAAAAAACATCTCTTTTATTTTATTTCCTTACGTAGATCCAGTGCAGTAATTTAATTTACCTACGACCTCAGTGTAAATAGCTATTTACGCATAGTTTTCCGTTACGTAATGAACCTCTTTACGCACAATTGTAAAAAAACGCACAGCTGTAAAAAAAGCGCACTGTTTTAAGATCGGCGACAAACTATCGCTCTAAGGAAAAAATGATTTTGTTTACATTTCTTCCATAATGTAATGATTTTTCAAATATACAGGGTGATGAAAAATTTGTTTGCACTAACTCTAGAAAGGTGACAAGAGAGCCTCAAAGGCAATTTTGGGGTCAAAGGCAGTTTTCTGTTATTGACTCCTTTTTATTTTACGTCTTAAAAGCGTCCAATACCAAAAAAAAAACGGAAGAAATTACCAGCAAGGTACATTATACAGGGTGGTCCAGTTTTAAATGTCAATAATTCACCATTCGATAGCCCATCAAAAAACAAGTTGACATGCATTATGTCATTTTTTTTCAAATGCTTCCTAAGAAAATAACAGTCAGTTTTGTCATAACTGTCCGCCGGTTAGAGCAATTTTGATCAAATTTGGAACAAGAAGTTAATTAATACTCATTATGTGATGACAATGACTAAATGTTTGTCAAAATTGTTTAGTTGCTTGGTTTTTATTTTCCCGCCTTATTTTCTACGTGACTAGACATTTTTCAAAAATTACACTTTTTTAAATTCCTTGTCGAATTTGAAAAATAACGTATTTCTTGTAAAATTCTGATTTGAAACTTTGTCTACGAGAAAATTGTGTCGTTTTAAAAAAAAAATTGGATAGTCTATTTTTTAATCAGTGGTTTGTCCTTCAAAAAATAAGTCCTTTTTTAAAATAACTCGTTTCCAGGAAGATAGGGCCCTCCAAAGTTCAGCTTAAAAAATCGTGTTTTTTGTCATAATTCTAAGACCGTTGAAGCAATTTAGATCAACTCAACGAAAGCAACTTTGATCCAATGTTGCCAGGTCTACCGTTAAACGGTATATCTACCGTTTTTGTAGTTCTTCTACTGTCCTCCTGTTTTTTGTATATAATCTACCGTTTTTAACTACTTTATTGCCATTATGTTGGTTGTGAAAATTTTTATAAACTTTTTCAGTTAATTGAATAGGAAATTTAATAAGGATTCTAAAAATGCGCTTAAAACAGTCATTTTCTTACTCCAAATTATTCTCTAAAACCACGTGATGTCTGTCACTATTGTCAAAATTTTACTAGAATTTGCAAAAATTACATTTTAACACAGTTTTCGAAACAAGACGATTTTCTGAGATTTAACAGTTATTTTGACAATTGTCACTTCAAAGTCTAGCTAAATAGTCTTCTGAAATCACGTGACAACTGTCAATAACGCCAAACCGTCAAACCATGCCTCTAAAGTTGCAAAAATCAAGATTTAGAAACGTTTTCTTGCCAGTATTTGATATAAATCGTGTTTCTGAGAATTATTTTGAAATTATCATGTGACCGTCTTGCTAAATAGTGTTCTACAATCACATGACAACTGTCACTAAGGTCAAAACTGTCAAACCATGCTCTAAAGTTGCAAAAATCAGGATTTAGAAACGTTTTCTTGTAGTATTGGATATAAAACGTGTTTCTGAGAATTATGAGAATTATTTTGAAAATTATCACCTGACCGTCTAGCTAAATAGTGTTCTACAATCACGTGACAACTGTCACTAACGTCAAAACTGTTGAACCATGCTCTAAAGTTGCAAAAATCAGGGTTTAGAAACGTTTCCTTGCAGTATTCGATATAAAGAGTGTTTTTCGACTACTGACTTTAAAAGTACCTCATGTACGCTTCCATTTCAAAGCAGAAAGTGGTTATTCGCCGCACGTGCACAGAAAGTGAATCATTTTCTGTCCTAGAGCGTTTTCGCTTTCTACTAACAATCTACCTACCAACTTTTTTCCAAAATATCTACTTTCCGCTCTTAATATAGAATATACTTTTTCTTTAGTGGCATAATACCTATGATTAGTACAAATATGATGTCAATACGTTGAAAATATACTTTTTTAATAAAAAGTTACTCTAAATTATATGAATTGCGATAACAGGACTTTCCATTTGGTCGTAGAAAAAGTATAGTACGTCACACGTGCTCTAAAGCATTTTACGCACTCATGGAATTACACTTTTTCCATATCGTGCGTAAAATGCTTCTTACAGCACTAGTTACGTAATATACTATTATGCGATGAATCAAACAAAAATAGAATGACGTATAATTTCCACGTTGTGACAAATAATGATTTTGACATATGTAGTTTAATGGAGATAGAATTAGACATTTAAAAAGTTACTATTATTTAAAAGTACTGAAAGAAATGTGAGTCAAAGTGAGATAGAGAGAAAAAACCATCTTTTTTATTTCCTTACATAGATCCAGTGCAATAGTTTAAATTACTGAAAACAGACCTGGAAAAATTAGGGTTAGGTTTTCAAACCTACCTATGTGAAACATAGCATATTAATTTTGATACGCAACGATTTTAGTAAATTGCAAAATAAGTAGGTAAATCATTTGTAGCTCAATGAAACTTAACAAAATTGGGTGGTAAAGTTAATAGTACAGACAGAACCGTAATAGAGTAATCAACTTAAAACAGCATACCTTAATTATAGTAATTTCAGTTCAATTGAACTGCTCGTACCTGCGTGTTTTTAAGGGTTTGAGTGCTTGACGTCAATTACGACCCTGTATTTTTCTAGAATGTACTAAAAAGTTTATCGTTAATTATTACTACACATGGTCCCAATCATTGATACCGTTTCATAGAGTAGTAATTTAAAATTTGAAGCTTTTATTGCATCCTGAGTTTTTAAAGAATTACATTTTTAAGAAGTTAAGTCGTTCTTGTACTAAAATTTACTGAAAGTTTGTTGGTAAGATTTAAATCAGAACTGTAGTAAAGTTCATACGATTAGACACAACCAGAAGATAAACCTGAATCCCCCTATCAAAAGTCTAACTTAATTCAATGGTACAGTTTGATGTAAACCCTTTTTGTATGCTGAATAGGAATGATTTTAAGTACGTAAATTATGGAACAGTGTGATAATGTCAAATTAATTAAAGTAAGTCACTTTTCCTTCCTGTTGCATTAAAAGACTGAAAATATTTACTGTTTTTTGCCACAGGACATTGACCTGTAGTAATAAATGACCTGCGTCATTCTCTGAAGCTTTACTGATAAACAATCGAAACGCCCTCTTAAATTTAAGCAAGAAACATCGTCTTCTGACCAAAACGAATGGAAAGTTTTAAAGTCATTAAGCCCGATCAAAGAGTCAAAAGGGTTTTCAAAACCCGTTGGAATCTGCGATCCTTTACATTTTTTTACTCTTTTAAGGACCGAATGGAAAAGTACCCGATGGTACTGGTCTGGTCAAGTGGAACTGCACCCAAACATACTAGAAACTAGTTTTGCGTAAACATCGGTTCGCCGAATAAGTACTGTTAAGTATTTGATTAGCCTGCAAAAAGTAAATGATCGGAAACCTGTAGTTGAAAATTGAGAAAACATTCCAATATATGCTAATTAAATAGATAATTTGATGTCCACGTCATTGAGAGCGATTTAATGGGGTAAAACTTAATCACTGTAATCAGGAAAGTTCAATTTTCTTACGTAGAACGTGATGGAATAACACTTTTCAAATAGGCTTCTAGGAACTGTTTTTTTTACAGTTCTTCTCAAAAAAATTTAGTTATTTTACAGTTTGGACAACTTACAGTTTTATGGGTGAAACAGCACTTGTTAAACGACAATAAATAGCACGATAAATTTCATGTCACTTTAAAATCAGGTAAGTGTTACTTACCATATACCTGCACTTTTAAATAGCATTTCTGTAAAATTCTTGTATGCTGGCGAAATTATTGTACTTTTCGCCGTTTTTTCAGCAGGTAAAAAAAAAACGTTCACATGGGAAAATTCTTCAAACCGGAGATTATCAAAAATGATCTCATAATAGATAGAGAACATTACAACTTGAACAACACAAATATTATAACTGGATAAGGATCTAAACGTTAAAAAAAGATTTCCGTTTATTATAGCTGTTGTTCACTCGAATACTCAATTAACTTTTCTTATTATATTATGGTTGAAAGTTTTGTTTGTGCTACAAAACGAGCAAATATAGCCATTAGCATAAACGCAAATAATCCTTGTGTCATCCTGAACCAAACAAAAACAAACAGTTTATTTGCTGGCATTTTACATTTGGATTCGAAATGTTTACAAAGTTTAAAAGATCCGGATAGTTTTGAAAGATTCCAGTCTGTTTTTAAATGCTTTTCGACTGTTTTGGGAGCATTTGGAAAATTCTAGATTACTCTACAAGCTTTTGGACATTTCTAGATTTTTCTGGACAATTTTGAAAGTTTCTAAGCTGCTTTAGGAGCATTTGGAAGCTTCTCAATTGTTCTAGGAGTTTCTATAGAAGCTCTTAGACAATTTTTAGATGCTTTTCAAAGGGATAAGACTGTTATGGAAGCTCTAGACTGTTTTCGAAGCTTCTAAACCGTTTTGAAACCTTCCAGACTATTTTAGAATCATCCTAAAGAATTAAATCTGTTTGGAGAGAACAGTCGAAAGCTTTTAGAGAGTTCTGGAATTTAATGGTTTTAGACTACTTCAGGAGCACTTGCTTTTGAATTGCTTTAAGACGATTGGAAAATTTCTAGATTGTTCTAGAAGCATTTGGGAATTCTAGAAATTTCTGGAAGCTTCTAGGCAGTTTTGAATGATTAATTTCATTAAATTATATTTAGAGGATGTTCAACCTCATGCTCGCCTGGACTTAAAAAACGGATATTTATTGAACATTATTGGAAAAAACTTCTGAAGGTAAAAAATACATAAAAATTTACTGACAAATACAGACTTTTTCGCAGAATAACATGCGTAAAGTCGAGTCTAAAGTATTTTAAAGTGAAATAACTAGGTTTTGAAGACAGACGTCATTATCAAATTAAAATGAGTAGTAATTTAGTATTTTTTTTTATAGTCGCACATGTAAACTAAAATAGCATACAAGGCGTTTCATCAATTTTAGAATACGTTAAATCAATCATTATTAAAAATTAACCTGTCAAATAAAGTTATTTAAGCAACAATTTATTTAAAAGGTTGTAAAATAGTAATTAATTTTTAAATGTTAAACGAAAAAAATCTGAATATAACAGGAGAAAATACGTGCAGCGTATTATAATCCTATATTTGCCTTAAAAACGCTATTATTTTTAAAACTGCTAAAAAAAAAATTTTCTAAGATAAAATTGTCTATCAGTTTGACGTTTGGTCAAAAGAAGTAACAATATTGACGCAGTTATAAAAAAATTCTATTTTAAACCACTGAACGAATTGAACTCATAGAGAGTTCAACAGTGCGTCAAGTCAGCAACCTTCAATGTCGCATCCAAATTAGTTTTTAGTATTAAAGCGTAGACAAAAGAGGTTTAACAATCAATTTAATTACTCAATCTATTAAAAAAAATAATTAGTCGCATATCGATGGCGGTGCAGTTAAAAAGCGGAAAACCAAAAATAAACTTTAACAATTAAAATCACAACGAATTTAGCAACTGAATGTTGGTAAAAATAGCATCTCATGTAGTTTGATGTACGAGACCTCACGCAATAGGTGAGTAGTATTCATAACTGAAAGTAATGAATCATTTCTGATTTACATACAGTTTATGATCGGTCGGGACTTCCGTCAAAAATCTAAGAAACATTAACATATTATCGAACTCATTGTTATTTTTGCGGCCACGAGTTCTTCTCAAATCGACTATTAACTGGATTTTAATTTTCAGTTCGATATCCGGCAATAATATCGTTTAGTAATGGGACGGAATGCTACTCTGGGAAAAACACACCACAATGTAAATTAAGCAAAATCGATTTTGCTTAATGTACAAAATCAGGTAAACGAGTTTTCAGCTTGAAAAACCATTAGCGCCTAAGTCAAAAAAATCAGTTCCGGTGTCCCTGAAAAAATCCATGTCACCGAAAACGTTGCATTTTACACATTTGTAAATTAACTTATATGACCAGTACTAGGATATTGTCACGTTGCTAACAAAAAGACAAACAAATACCAATATAAATTAATTAACTTGCTAAATATGTGAATTAAATAGTCACTCACACGTGCTTCTAGATTTTTTTGTTTGTAAAAGTAGTAGTGATCTTTGATATCTGTAAATTGAATGAAATGCAGGTGGTGGATAATTTAAAACAGTGAAATTTTTTAAATACACTTTTAATTTTAAATTAGTTTAAACAATATGTTATATCAATTAAAAATTGTAAAAACAAGAAGATACTAAACATTATAATCTTATTAATTTAATATTACTGGCAAACCTGAAATAAATTTATCATCACTAGCGTTAAATACCTTATTATTATAATGATTTTGATTTTCGGTTAATATATACATATAGGTAACGTGACTAAGTAATTTTTGTAATATATTCCTTATACCAAATAACAGTGTGTGTACGAAATCCATTAACGTTAAATCGAAAATTTTTGACAGTTTGATAATCAAAGAACAAAATTGCTTGTCAAACCCAGTTGGAGTAAAAAAATTACTGTTTTAAGAACATTTTTGTTTTTTTTGGTGTTTTTCTCATTAAATTCCTTATCCAAAAACCTGAAAAACCCCACACAATTTAGAAGTCAGGGAGAAAATCGGTGTCAAAGTTTGAACTGCCAGAAAGACAGTTTGAAAGGACAGTTAGGGAAAAAATTGCCTGGAACCTGGAACACCCAGTTGTAGTGAGAACATGACAGTTTTAGGCACATTTTTGGAATCCATATTAACTTCCTATGTAAAAACCAACAAAAACACCACAAAATTTGATAACATCAAGGTGTCAAAGTTTGAACTGCTAGAAACACAATTTGAAAGGACAGTCTAGGACAAAATCGCCTATAAAACCAACTTGTAGTGAGAAAATGACTGTTTTAAGCACATTTTTGTTTTTTTCACTAAATTCCTTATCCAATCACCTGAAAAACACTACACAATTTAGTAGTCAGGGAGAAAATCAGTGTCAAAGTTTGAACTGCCAGAAACAAAGTTTGAAAGGACAAAATTGCCTGGAGCACCCAGTTGGAGTGAGAAAATGACAGTTTTAGGCACATTTTTGGAATCCCTATTAAATTTCCTAAGTAATAACCTAAAAAAAACCATAAAATTTGATACAATCAGGGTGTTAAAGTTTGAACTGCCAAAAACACAGTTTAAAAGGACAGTCTAGGACAAAATCGCCTGTAAAACCAACTTGTAGTGAGAAAATGACTGTTTTAAGCACATTTTTGGTTTTCTCATTAAATTCCTTATCCAATAACCTGGAAAACACCACACCATTTAGTAGTCAAGGAAAAAATCAGTGTCAAAGTTTGAACTGTCAAAAACACAGTTTGAAAAGACAAAATTGCCTGGAACACCCAGTTGGAGTGAGAAAATGACAATTTTAAGCACATTTTTGGAATTCTTATTAAATTTCCTATCTAATAACCTAAAAAAACACCACAAAATTTGATACAATCAAGGTGTCAAAATTTGAACTGCCAGAAACACAGTATTCGTAATTTACTAGTAATTTACTAGTAATTTATTGGTAATCTACATGTCAATTTTCGTGGTAAGAAAAAAGAACTTAATCGGTAATTTACCCATCACTACATTTTTGACCCATTTGAAAAAAACTGTACCTAAACACAACTTATTTTTTCCAAGGTAACTGTAAAGAACACTTTTAATTCACCTATTTAATTAAAGCTTCAATTTTCATTTCAACCCAACAATAATAGTTAAATTCCAGTTCAGTTTAGCTAAAATACTAAATTTAGCAATTATACACAGTAAATAAATAATTTAGCAAAATTATGTCATATCACATTTGAATGGTAATGGAAACATCTTTATAAGTATGTAAAATGCTGTAAAATGAAAATATGTTCATAATACTACAACTAATATGATAATAAGGATTTTAATTATTCACTGATTAATAACTAATAAAATTTGAACGTGTGTAGTTATTTTACATGATGTATCTAAATTTCCTAGCAATTACTAGAAAATGCTTGTAAGTGTTAACTCAATTAAGTTTTATGTCATTTTCCTACAACTCTGGATAACCATAGCAAGCAATTAAAAAAAAACATTATTTACAGTATTTGTTAAATTCCTAGAATCTTTTGGAAGTATAAATAATTGTTTTTAAGGTAACAGTATCATGAAATAATTGAATTGAACCTTTCAGGCATCAGTGTCTTAAATAAAATACAGTATAAAGTTTGGTATAAATTCTACTGAAATTCAGAAAAAAGTTTGCACAATTGATTTGATAAAATTTATGACACACTGTATGTCATTGTCTCCACTTTGAAAAATTTTATTGAAAACTAATATCTTCATTTTCATTTAATTTGAAAAGTTTTACACATGTGCCTTAAAGTTGATGTTTTAACACTTCTATCATAAACAAAACTATTAATGATTCTAATGATCGTTATAAAAAAGTATGACACTGACGGCGAAAAAATGCTTGTAAATTAATAAACTATCATATGAAGTTAATGAGGCAACAATATCCTGATAAAATGATTAAATTAGAAAAAAGTGACAAAATGCAAAGTTCACATACAAATTAGTGTCTCGTTCTAGTATCTTAATAGATTAATTCCTATATAATAATTAAAATATTACTAGAATTTCTATAAATTGTCGTTGTAGATTTAATAATATAAGGTAAAGGTAACCTGTTGGGGAAAATACCAGATGACATCTAATTATAGAAAATTATTAGGTATTTGTTTTGATTTAGAAATGTCTAATTAATTCATA
The DNA here is from genome assembly GCF_016097725.1 of Ips typographus. NCBI lineage: Eukaryota > Metazoa > Arthropoda > Insecta > Coleoptera > Curculionidae > Ips > Ips typographus. Next base: position 6,760,076 of record NC_138424.1, read on the forward strand.
AAATTTTCCAAATTGATTTTTTTGTATAGCCAATAGAGTATTAGATACAAGTTTTTAGGGATTTAGGGACCTGAACGAGACTTCGCATTGGCCCTATAATAAGGGTTGTTTTAAATAGGTACTTTCACTAAAAACGAAAATTCGGCTTAATGAGTTAACTTTACCATTAAACCACAATTGGAGCCTCAAAATCCTCTTGTTTTTCAACTAATCATTTACAATATAACTGATAACTAAAACAGGTTGATGAAAAGTAATTTTGAATAGAAAACGGTATTTTTACTAACAAACCTGAATTTGATGTTTCATGGCCAATATCACACACCCACTATATGAGGATTTAAAAATAACTTTTGCGAAGAACTGTGACGTAAAAAAATCCAGTTTGGAGCAACAATTTTGCGTAAATTATCCCACAATGTAGATTGTGGTCCTCTAGAAGATTCGAAACGAGTTATTAAAATGTTATTGGCAGATTTAAAGTCGTATAAAGTTAATTTGATTTGTATTTAAATTTGGCTAAATCAAAGTTCTTGAGTTTTGGCACTTTATTTAATTATATTAGTTTAGACCCTGTTTTCATTGTCATTTAATTTTGCGTAAAGTGGCACGAGAAAGCTGGTTTGCTATAGGAAGTGCAGTTTTCTTCAAGGATGGTAAATGGAAACGATTATTAATAACCATGTTCTGCTTCACTCATGGTAAACCACCCAACAATCTCCAAATTACCATATTTTTGTTTTAACCTAACCGACTTTAATTATGCACAAATTTTGCCAAATCATCTGCATCTTCCTGTAGTTTTCCTATAAAAAATACAAATTTAACTGCCTTAGCGTGTAATATCAATTTTTAAAAGGTTCAACAATTATTTGCGATGACGTTAAGGGGTACCGGTAGTACCCGGCGTAATAAATATATAATATTATACGTCTCTCCTGTAGAATATAATTATTGTTTGTAATAGTTTATTATTGATGATGCTAAGGAACGACCTTACTTATTTCTAGAATCGACTAATAGGTGACATTTTGCCTTTGATTGTCGTCATATGCTGAAAAGTCGATTTTTTCTTTGGTAGTTGATTAGTTCTCATTTAAGTTTAAAAATTTGAGGTTAAGCAGTTTAAGTGGAATTTGGGGTGGTTATCTCTATCTAGTGGCATTTCATAAAATACAGTAAAATTGTGCAAGGTTTGAAGTTTATTGCCAGTCATCGTGATTTATAGGTTTATTGAAGGCAAAATATCAGTTCTAATTAGCTAATAAGTTAAATTAGTTACTAATTTTCAATGAGTTAGCAATAAATTAACTTAGGTTAAACTACAAAAATTTCAAGTGCTTTTTTGTACTTATTTCAACTAATTTAAGGTTCTTTAGTATAAATATGTCCTTTTCTGTGCATTGAAACCCTCCTGGAGCAAAATGAAAAATTGCCAAAATTGCACTTTTTGCAAAAATGATTTTTTTTTCAATTTTCGAATGATTGTAACTTTTTTATTTTAACTCTTATAGATTTCGCTAAAACGCCATTAGAAAGAGGATAATAAATATTATAAAATGAGCCAAAACTGGCCTGTCTAGCTCTTCATGTTACCGAGATATTGAATTTCAAAAAGTAGTAAAAAAAGCTGCATTAAAACCCTACACTAATGCAAAAATACAGTTTTGTTACCATCATAATTATCTTATTATTCTGCTGTTAGACTAATATTTTAAATTTCTTTCTTGCTCTTTTTCTTAAGGTTTCAACATTTTTCATAATCTCTACCATAAATCATAAATTGCAATACACCTAAAATGGCAAAAGCAAATCAATCATTATCACTTTAATTGCCTGTCTATTCTATCAAATCAATTTCTTTTAAAACATTAAAATTGTAAACAAATGTTACAGCAACGTGATTCTGGGTACGCTGGCGCCAAATAACTGACTTTGTCCTTAAAAATAGGTTACAGCGGTTTGTTTTTAAAAATCGGAACACACAGAAATAGTATTATTGTCTGTATATTGCAAAATTGGCTTGCACTCATTGATAACACTTAATTACTGGATTATAATAGTGACCCAACAGGTCACATGTGAGATTCGACTTGGATTAGATAACCCAGTCTGTGGGGTCGTTGAGTTTTGTTGATTATTAATTTTAGTTCCCAAGGAATGATTGATTGATAGACAAAAATAGCTAAATAATAAATTCTGAATGTAACTTGCCGGAAAATATGACATATAAAGATAAATAACAATAAAAACCAATCCTACATGCTGTTTTGCACAAATCTATTAACATTTCCGGCCTGAAATCAAAACAGATTATGCAATTTTTATGCAGTTTTATCTCTAGGGATGCTAAAGTTGTTAACCTCCACATCCTTGATTGTTTATGCAATATTTATGTTTTTATTTCTTCTATAGATTAGAAACTGCTTGAATATTAATTTTATAAAGATAATGAGGAAATTTTATAATAATAGTATAGTAGGCTTCTACTTCTAAGTATTTAAGCACCATTTGAGCAATGACTACTAAATTTGCAAGCCTGCAATAAAAACTGTATTAATTTAATATTAAAACGTGTTTTGTGCCAGATTTAGTGGTTTGCATATAAACATGACTTAGAAAGTTTTAAATTAATTGTTGTTTTGTTTAACCCTGCACACATGACCCTTTTACGTATGTAAACTAATGATTAACAATAAACCTAATTTTGTTACTAAAATAATTCGACCAATATTTATTATCAGTTAAGCTTGTTTCTTTATTGACAGTCTCTTATGTATACGTGAAAGTACGTAAACGTACTACGTACATAAACTACACTTATAAATAACACTTTTAATCAATTTTATGGCTGTTTTTAAAAAATATTATTTAAAACCTTAAATTTATTGTATGAGATTCATATTTACATTTTTTAATACCATGAATGATTAATTTTACATAAAAAAGTAATTTGTCATTTTGTTTATTATAACAGTTTGCTAACGTTTAATAAACGTTATACCTAATTTAAGTGTAAATTGGTGCAGTATGCTTTATTAGTTTGTGGTATAACTAAGTAGGTACTCCTTGGAAGCGAATACTAATAAAATAAAGAATGATTAGAAAATGATGAGACATCAGATTTAATTATTTGACTAATACTAGTAAAATGTTATAAAAAGTTATGAAGATTTCCAGTTTCACTAAAGTAGTTAGCTGCAGATTTAAATGGGAAATATGTATTCTTAACTTTCTGAAAATCAATGGAGGGATCGATTCTGTAATTATCACCATTAGGCAAGTTAAAACAATTAATTAGGTAAGTGTATAAAGTTGAATTAAGCTTTTTCGTTGTGATGACCATTAACTCTCCCTCTAAATTAAACAATTTGCTGTTCTTTCTAATTTTTGTACCAATCCCCAATGTCTAGAAAACAAGATTGAACAAAACCATTTTTAAAAATGTGATCTAGAGAAACAATATTCTGTTAAAGTGTATAAGCAAACAGTTTTTACTTTACCTGAACAAGGAACAATGAGAAAAAATAATGATTACTTACCAATAAATATTTGTGTGTATAATCTATTGAATCTTAAAAATACTGAATAAAGTTTTAGTTTAAAGGTATGAACTTTGTCAGAGTATTATTCAGATACCTGCTACAGACAGAATTTAATAGATTCGACAAACTCTTATTTCAAGACTTCATAGACCTGTACAAGTCTCTGAAACCTTCCCCTGACTTTCCCATGTTTTAAATTGGCAGAGGCCTCTACAAGTGCTCTAAAGTTTTCAAGATTTGTTTAATTGTTGGTATATAAATATTGAGCATAAGCATAAAAATTTGTAAAAAAGCTTTAAAAAAGCACAAAACTCTTTCAAAGATGCTAAATTTTTTACTTTTTTTGACCAGGTGCTAGAATTTTTTTGAAGCTTTTAAACTGATTTGATGATACGAGTATAGGGAAGATTTTAGACAGTTTTGAAAACTTAAAAAAATTTTTTTACTACTTGAGGAGCATTTGGAAGGTTTTTGAACAGTTTAAAGAACATACTGAAGGTTCTGGAATGCTTTAGAGTCATTTGGGAATTTTTAGACGGTTCTGGAATTTTTTGGAAGCTTTAAGACTGTTTTTGTATCTTTTGGGACCTTTTAGAATAGCTGAAAAGCATTTGGGCTCGTTTAGACTGTTCTAAAAGCTTTTGGCTTCTAGATTGTTTTGAAAGGCTTCCGACTGCTTTAGAATCATTTTGGAGTTTGTGTAGTATTTTGAAATCTTTTTAGACTATTTTAGGAGCATTTGAAAGGTTTCTGGAGAGTGTCAAAAGCATTGAAGTTTTTGGACTGCTTTTAAAGTATTTGAAAACTGATGGACGGTTCTAGAAACTTATGCAAGCTTTTAAACTGCTTTAGAAGCATACGGAAGCTTTTAGACTGCCTTGAAATTTTTTTAGAGCTTCTAGACTAGTTGAAGAGCATTTGGAAACCTTTAGAGTGCTTGAGAAGAAGAGAGTTTTTGGAGTTTCTGTAGTGTTTTAAAACGTTTTTAGACTACTATAGGAGCATTTGGAAAGTGTTTGAACAGTTTAAATAGCATTGAAGGGGTTCTGGACTGCTTTTAAGGCATTTTAGACCTTGTAGACAGTCCTCGAAGCTTTGGGAACCTGTTAAACTGCTCTAGAAGCATACGGAAGCTTTTAGACTGTCTTTAAATCTTTTAGAAAAAAGTTGAAAAGCATTTGGAAGCATTTAGATTGTTCTAAAAGCTTTTGGAAGGCATTTTGGAGCTTTTATAGTGCTTTGGAATGTTTTTACATTTTTTTAGACTACTTTAGGAGCATTTGGAAATTATTTGGTAAGTTTAAATTTGTAAATTGATACTTACCCATTTTGCAACAGATAATTGGTATGTTTTTGTCTTTCAGAACCCTTCAATATCTCAATATAGCTATTGTAATTGTAAATTAACCTATACAAAATAAAACACATAAAGCAGAACAAAGCAAAATAAGCATGACAAATATCTGTCAAATGACGTGTTTTTGCGTAATATTTGGTTGCTTTTATTATTTACAAAAAGCAAAATTTCTAGAAATCCGGACTCTAGTTATAACCTAAAACTATAGTCATTTTTGTTGGTGTTTGTGACGCAACAGTCAGAAGTCACTGAACTGACTATATTTTTGTCAATACGATTAGGTAAAAAATTGTCTCGAGGTTATTCCGCTATTTCTAGTTTTAGTTCTAATTTTTATAACAAAAAATAATACTCTATCATTATATAACATTTTAAGTTTATTAATTAACCTATTTTTAGTATTCATTTTGAGCTGACCGGAAATATAATATTAATAGAGCTTTTAATCATGTTTGTAAAATTTTTTCAACAATTTTGATCATTCTTATTCACCACGTTATAATTTTTAGAGTCAATTTAGCTTTTTAATTAATTTAAGATAATACTGAAGAATTATTTATTATAAACGTTTTCGGTTTGAGCCATTTTCAGTGTCTTAAAACTCTGATATTAAACAAATCAATTTATGTCAACCTAGGAAGTTAACAATTACAGTTTTAGAAATTCGTCATTACGGTATTTCATTACAACAATAGTAAGAAAACTCACCTCTAAAAGAATGCAGAGCTTCCAAAACTTTGACGGAAATGTCAGTCATTCCACTGGCAACGGTAACAAACATGTTCATGTACTTCATGGTAAAAACAAATCGCAATAACACTTTAATCAAATCTCGAAACGCAGCTAGAAATCAAATGAAGTGATTTTCAGAGTTGACATTCTTTTTAATTCATATTCGGCGACAATTTTACGGCCTTGTCTTTGTTGCCCTATTTATCAGCATTGCTGATACACATAACAAATACGTTTGGTGAACAAAGAAGAGATATTAGTACCCGAATTTATGTAACCATTGGTAATTTTCAATACCGACTAAACGAAATCTGAAAAAGCGATTAAATCCTAGCCAACATCATCATTGATATTATTGGCAAAATATTACTTCGTTCTTTGCCAGTTTTGATAAAAGATAACGAGCAATAATTTATGTGAATAATTTTAATTGGGATGTACAATTGATCCGTGAAGAGGTTAAGGGGCAGGGTTATTAGTTCTTAGACGTGTTGTCATGCACACATCAATTTTAGGTTTTTTATAACCCTGATAACCAACCCTTAATAAATGTTTTAATAAATGGTGGAACTTTAGTTTAAGATTTTATTTATGGCAGTTTAGTAGGACGCTGGAACTAGAACTTGTTTTTCTAGAGATATTTAAACAAAAAAACACGCTGAAAAGCATTACGTTTTTCGATAAACGGGAACGTCGTTAGCAATGTTTATACTAAGTTTAATGACCTTAAAAATAATAATAAAAATGATTAACGCTACTTTATAAGGTGAGTAATTTTAATTTTGGTATAATTGACACCATATTCATTCATAATATTAAAAGAAATGAAGTAAAATTCTTCTGACAAAGTGATTCTTGTACTAAATAAGTTCCAATCTTATAACTTTTTAATAAACAAGCAGCCTTTTTCCGCTTTTTGTCACTTTTCTTTATTATCTCTTAAATTATGACAAATATTAAGTTTTTTAGATGAGAAAACTGACGCAAATTTGAAGATATGATTATTTAAACAATTTGAAATTTACCAGTAATTTACTGACAATAATTGTCAAAATAACTGTGTAACTATTTGTAATTCTTGCAAATTCTAGACAAATTTCAACATTAGTCACAGATATCACGTGATTTTTGGAGGATAAATTAGCTAGGCAGTCACGTGATCACTGTATTAATAACTGTCATAAATCTCAGAAACACGTCTTATTTCGGAAACTGTAAGACCTGTGTTAAACTGTAATTCTTGCAAATTCTAGACAAATTTCAACATTAGTCACAGATATCACGTGTTTTTTTTGGGATAAATTACCTAGGCAGTCACGTGATCACTGTAACTGTCATAAATCTCAGAAACACGTCTTGTTTCGAAAACTGTAAGAACTGTGTTAAACTGTAATTCTTGCAAATTCTAGACGAATTTTAACATTAATCACAGATATCACGTGATTTTTGGATGATAAATTAGCTAGAAAGGCACGTGATCACAGTATAAATCACTGTCTAAGTCTGTCTGCAAGAAAACTTCTCTAAACCCTGATTTTTGCATTTTTTGAGCACAGTTTGACAGGCAGAAACAAAATTGCTTGTCAATCCCACTTGGAGTGAGAAAATTACAGTTTTAAGCACCTTTTTCGAATCCTCATTAAATTTCCCATCGAATAACATGAAAAACACCACATAATATGGTACAGTCATGGAGAAAAGCGGTGTCGAAATTGCTGGAAACTGTTACAAACACAATATTTGTAATTTATCGGTCAAATTTTTCTGGTAAAGTACAGCAATTACTTAACTAGGAGATATAAGAGGTTTGAACTGTCTGAATCATTAGGCTTGATAGGAATCAAATGTCATTGACATATTCAGTAAAACTGCAACCAAAAAGGCAGATATATCGGATTAAGACAAACGTATCAATATCAAAAGAGAAATAAATCAATCCATACAAATCAGCATACACATAAATATCTGCTAAAACCAACCGGGGTCAATGTAAATCTAACTAGCATTCATAACTATAAAAACATTGTAATCTATTGGCTATTGGGTAACCAATATGCAACCTTGTGCTACTATAAAATAAAAACTATCCTAGACCAATTGATAAACTGTACAGATTAATTAATCTCGGTTAATAATTAAAGCCTTGCCCAGCTATTAATTATTAGTCTTACGTGCATCTTCAGACATCACTATCAACTGAAAAACAAACAATTTACGAAACCATTTATTCCACGAAACAGCAATTTTGTTATTTAGATTCTACGGATATAATCCACAAAGAGAATGTGTCCTCGCCGTTATCAGCATTTCCCCCTAAATTGTTAACTATTTTCAGGGCCATATTGTTCAGATTGTCAAATCTGACAACCACAGCGCTACCGGATTGTTCGTCCTTCACTAAATTTCCTATAAAAGTAATTTTAAATTAAAAATGTGTTGTACCATTGGTAGCAACTTACCATCAATACTTCGTTCGTGAGGATCAAACATAAAGTAAAAACCACCCTTGAAAAACAACGAAACCCATAATTGGTTGTAAGAGAGGATGCATACAGGTTCCTGTTGGAAAAATGCCTCCAAAACTATGTTAAGTTTGCTGGCAGTGAACACTTCCGTTATTACTGGCTTGTAGATTGTTACATGAATCTGTGTAGTAAAAGGTTTACATAACTTTCAGAGAATTTACAAGAAAAATTTCTAGAAAATTACTTTAAAAGCAGAATTAGTGTAGTTTTCTGCTTAAAATAGTCGTAGAAAAACTTATTTTGATTGCTGTTTTTGTAACTTTTTTCAGCAAAATTTCATGAGGTCACTCAGTGTCTAAAAAACTAATTTTGTTTTTTTGTTTGTTTGTTCTATTTTTTTGTTATTCAAGATAATCCGTTTTATGCAGATGAACGCTTAAATCAAGTCAACTTGGTTTTCTTTACTTTTCAAATGGCTCTAAAGAAAAAAATGGTAATTATTTGGGAAAATAATATGGTAAATCTGTTTTTTGTCAAAATTTCGCTTTAGCAGAAATACAGTAGGTAATTTACTAATTTTAACCGAACTTTAGTCCTTAAAACTTACCTCTAAGTTTCCCATGAAAAATTTCCTTAAAATATTTTCCATGCCAAGTTTAGGATCTTTAGGCCCATAAGCTATGTAGGAATCTATGAACAATTGATCTCCTGTGTCCAAAATCAAGTCTATATGTCTATAGTTCCAATCCTCTATTGACAACACTGAATGCATAACAACTGAAAAAAAATCAGTTGCAATTTAGAAGTTACATAAAGTATCTTTACTATTTTCAACAAAATCAATTTGTTGGCAACATTTTTAACAACTTTTTTTTTAAAAGTTCTTGTGTATTACAAAAACTCTCTTTTTTTCAACATTTCTGAGAAATTATCCAGTTAAGTCTAACTATTTTGTTCTTAATTTACAATGCAACAATTCTTTACAACTCATTATAGGTACTATATTTAAGAATATAACTGCCATTCTGGCACGTATTACTCAAATTTAATTTTTTTCAATATAATATCAATTAAAATGTATTTTATACGTAACATATACGCAACGTGAATCTTACCGCGTAAAAGCTAGATCGTTAGCGAGTTCCTATAATTAGCTCAAATAGTGTGTTTTTACTAATTGACGTAGATACGAATTATTTTAAAAGTTTTGTGTTACTATTTAAAGTAAATATTATACCTATATTTAAATTGTAAAAAAAATCGTGACGATAATTGCAATAGTAATTTACTTTGTTTTTGTAAAACTTTTCAGTAAAAAACTTGTATTTTACTTAATAGACGTGTCCAATTGTCCAATAATATTTTATTCACTTAAAAATTGGCTTAAACGGTTATTTTTATAAATTTATTTTTTTATAATCTTACCTGAAGCAATACAATTAGGAATATCCTGCTTATTCCTTGATTGGGCATCATAATAATTGGACTTTTGACTTTTATATCCTCTTAAAATAGCTTCACCCCCTTTAATGTGATATCCATTTCTGCCAACCATTTCCTGCTTCTTTGCTTGTCTCTTCCTTCTATCCTCATCAGCCTACATTGTTTAAACAAAATTGAAATTTTGTTTTAATAATTTCATTAGGAATTTTACCAGTTTTCTTAAAATACGCTTCTGTTGTGAAGCAGTTTGTTTCGAACATCTTGGTAAAATATTAATGCTACTTCTCGTAGGAGATTTTTCCGGAATTTTTCTTATAGTACCAGCATTTCCCACTACAATTTCTACAGGGACAATCAGGAATTCTGCAGCTCTTAACTCATGATCCAAGATACAACCTAAAATAAGTTGAATTAGAAACGTCGAAGTTAATCAAAATGGATGAAGTAATAACAAAACGTGTTATTCCACCAAATTCAGTTAGAAATGTGATTTTGTATCACGTAAATTAAAATTACTCTTTTATCCTGTGTCTGTATAATTTAGAAATCGTAAAATAATGTAAAATATGTTCATGAAAGCTATTCATGAAGCCAATTTAACAAAATAGACAATTCTAGTACTAAAACACAAAGACCAATAGTCTCTAATACGAACAACAGGAACAATAATATTAGTACAGTACAGAGCATGTTGCTGTTGATCAAATTATCCCATGACGTAGTTTTCAACTATAAATAATGATATAAATTTACTGTGAATTCTAAAATATAGAAAAAACTAAAGTAAACTTGATAAAAACTTCCTGTTTTTGGTCCTTTGCCTATAGTCGCATCAATTCAAAATACAATTTGAACCAACTTTACCAGAATCCATAACAAACGTTATTTATAAACCATCTTCACTTTACGATCAGTAAGGTAGTTATTTTATAATCCTATTTAATCTGTGCAGGTGTAAAACCAGTTAATCGCTTATGTTAAATAAACCACCTTTAGTAATTACTTAGTAATCAGTGAAGACATTCAGCTAACTAATGTGTTTCAATGTTTTGGTTATACAAAGTGTCCCTCGTAACAAATAAATGGTCCATATTCTGCAGAACATAGTGAGCGGGTTGGTGAACTGAACAAATTAGGAAGCACTAACCAATAATATGATCCGAGGCCATCTTAGCGTTGACAAAAGCTAAAGCACAAGCAGTACCCCCAAACAAGGGCATCCCTGTAGAACTTCTGGGGTTAGGGTCAAAAATGTAAATCAAAGGGTTGCCTTCATCTTGCTTTTGCTCCCAAAGAGCAACAGTTAAGGGTGCAGTAACCAGGACACCATGGGTGTTTTCCTCAAAGAAACGTTCCATACCTTAAATTTGATTCTAGAAACTTTCCTCTAACTGGATAAGAAGGTTAACTACCTTGCCGCAAATTCTGCATGTTACCTTCTTTAATATCAATGTAACCTCTTTGATCTGTGTTACGTAATTCACAATTGGCTTTAACTATTCCAAGCCTGAAATCTTTATTGACTCTGTATATATCCAGTTGTTCTTCCCAAGGGTTGAAAGTGAAACCTAATTGATTAACACTGTCTTCATACAGTTCTGAGCCTGAGAGAAGTTTATACAGCTTTAGATATAGCCAGAAAAGTACTTAAATGCTACCCAAAACTATAATATCATCTACAATAGGTTTGGTCCAGTTTTCTGGTTTATGAACCAGCGACATGGTCAAAGCAACCACAGCAATGGGGGCACTCATAGCATTAGGAGCTTTCCCAAACCTGCCATCCTCCTGATTAATGCTGCCTCTTATAATGCTTTTGCCTGGTACTACCATTGTCAACCCAGCCGATTTTGGTACCGCTTTAGGAGTCACCACATTGTCTTTAGGTTCTCTGGATCGTGGACAGAGGTTTCTTGATATAGTCACCTGAGCCAGAATAATTAGTGCTGACATTAAACCGGATTAGAAAAATAATAACCTTGTGGATCACAAATTCGCTTTTGCCAACAATAGGCAAATTAAGCAGGAAAACTTCAACAAGCTTATCCAAATCCACATATCTGGTGATGCAGCTAGTGCCCGCAGTAGATTGTACACCATTGGGGCCTCGTTTTTGACCGTCAAACATGTAGAACACTCTGGCACCTTTCCAGACTGCTACATAGAAGTCTAAGATTTTTTTTTTAGAATAACTGTTACTTTAAAAGCAGTAATTTTACTTTTAGAAGTTAGAATCCCGTAAGTACAGTCTGTGAAGAACTTTTCTAGTCCTCTTTTCACATCCAGAACATCTTCAAAGTTCTGAGCTTTAGTGTCTCCTACAATATAGTTTGGAACAATAGTGACTTCTGCCATAAATTGGGAAACGCAGATTTTTTTGGGTATGTCCTTTACTGCGACATCTTGATATTGGATTAGCCAATCAATCTAAATAAAATGTTAATTATCTTCATTATTCTACTTCATGGAAGGTGTCACGACAAGTGATGCTCAAGTTGCGATAAATTTTGGATACAATTTTTCCTAAACAGTTGAAAACGTACCTCATCCTCTTGTAAAGTTACAGTAGGATCACTCAACAACTGCTTCTTCATAGACTTTTTGATAAATGTATACAGTTTATCCCCGTAAACTAAAATACTGTCCACCACTCCTTTGACAAAACAAGTAATTTCAAAGGTGTGTGCAATGGCTAAGGCCATTAAGCTGCAAGTCAGACCTTGGCGACCTCTGTTCTGCCCCGGAAATAGTTCGAAGCTCATATCCATTGAAGCTGTAACGTCACGTGGGTTTAGCTTATTTGGTGTTGGTGTTGAATAATCAACAAACCTCGTAGAATCCATTTTCCATGTTCAACTTCTGTGAAGTCGTACCAATTTCCGTCATAGACGTCGATTCGATCGTCGCCAGGACGGTATTTGGATTTTACCTTGATAAATCTCAATATTAGTGAACCAAAAAACTTTGAATACTTATAGTTTAAAATACATTGAGATTATTGGCGACCTTCACTGCCTTCAAACTGAAATCACTATTCAGTCTATCCTTGACGGGGATGTTGTTGTAGATAAACTCCGCCATGTCTTCTAACTTAAAAAACCAAAGAGTGCATGCACGTCCGGCTTTTTCCTGCTCCAACCAATAAGAAGGCGACATTTTTGGACGTGGTGGTACCACATCTTCCACTTCAATTTCTTCTTCTTCCTCCTCCTCTTCTTCCGCCATTTCCTCCCTAACAATATTTATATACAGATCCACTAAAGTCTTTTCATTAAAACTAATTTAAAAAGTCTCACCCAGCTTCATCAACTATAGCTTCTTCTTCTCCAACTACCGCGTTCTCTTCTTCATTAACTTCTTCATCATCATAATTCTCTTCAGAACCTTCCTCTCCTTCGCCTTCTTCCTCTTCTTCTTCTTCCGGTTCAGGTTCAGGTTCAGGCGGTTCTGGATCCCAGTCTTCCCTACCTAACACAACTTTACCTACTACGCGTAAACGTGAAATGTATATACACTAACCAATAACTTGCCCCAATTTGTTACGAGGTTTGGGATCGAACAAATAGAACACTTTACTGTCACGCCATAAAGCTACAGTGTAATGCTTTGTTTCCAGTAAAGCGTCCTGGTAAAAATCGTCGTCAGTTTGTGGTCTAGAGTAGAATGATATCAAAGATTCTTTTAGAGATTCTTTGATATTTCCTGAAAAATAGGGGTTTTAGTCGTAACTTTTCAAAGTTGGTGAGTGGTACCATCAGCTGCACTAGAAAATTCTAGGTTGATGATGTTAGGGCCTACATCAACTTCAGGTATTACGTTATCAGAGGTGATTTTCAATTCAACTTCTGGTGGTTCATCTTCTTCTAGATTTTCTTCGCTACCTGCATTATCAGTATCTTCTGTTCTTACTGGTTGAGCTACAGGCTGAGGTTTGGCATCTCCGCTAGCTTTGGGGTCTGCATTTGCATTACTTTCAGGAGGTGGTGGTACTTCCAAAGTTTTCTGTGACTCTGCCATAGATTCCACATACAAATTGTCTCCTGCAAGCAGTAAGAAGGAGTTTTTATCGAGTGCTTTACTTTTGCATTTCACAAACCTTTATCCAAAATGATATCCACATCATTTGGAGTCCAATCGCTTGCAGGTTTCAACCTGTTAAACCCCACTGCAGTAATGCACATCGGTACAGTCTGCCTGCCCCTTCTACTTTCGTATTTAACGTTTTGGTCGCTCAACCATCCTCGCAAGATGGCTGTAGTATCGTTAATGGCTTTGTAGTGATTCAAGCTGGGTTTCACTGCTCCTTCATCAGCTCCTTCGTAAAGAATCACAGTGACTTTGGAGATGTTAAAGACATCTTCTGAGCTGGGGTCCAAGTTGGTTTCTATAGCTGTTGCTAGGTCTTCCAGTTGTAGCAGTCGAAGGCTGCAAGATCTACCATATCCAGTGGCCACGCCTTTTTCGTCTCTGCTGTGAGGGTCTAGGTAGTAGTAGAGGTTGTTCTTCTTCCAAATTGCTATAGATATTGATCTGATGGTTAACACTCCGTTGTCTTTGTCTTTGAAAAAGTCCTCCAATCCCTGTATTAGTATTAAGATAATGGATACATTGGACATTGACTGTTCAGGTAGGGGATTGTACCTGGAGTAAGTTGGGAACCTTTTCAGCAGTATTGTCAGTCTTAATTAAACCATTTACTAGACATTCATCTACTTGAAATTCGGCTTGTTTATCTCGTAATGGGTGGTGGGTATTTAGTTCGGTCAACATTAAATAAGAGCTGGTAAACAGGCCTTCTTCTTGAAGTCGTTGGATGGAAGCTTTGTAGAGAGCATCGCCAATCATAAGGATCTAGTTTGACAACCAAGCTACTAAATACGACATTATTGCGAAGACTTTCTGACCTCATCAACAGTATCACTGGACCATTCCTGTTCATCAAACAAAACTGACATAGCCAAAGCAACAAGAGCATTGGCAGTTCCTTGGGTGTTTCGAGAGTCTGGCGAAAATCTTAGGCTTCCCTGGTAGAATGATCCTCTTAATATCCACATTCCCACACCAATCCCTAAATTAAACAGGTTAACATAATGCAATTTTATCAGTTATAGAGGACAAACCTTTGAAGTTGCACCAGTCCTCTGAAACCTCTTCATAATCCTTTATTGTCACTTTACTTAAATAGAATTTGTCATTCTTTCTGAATTTATCCGTGTTATTCATGTAGAGTTGTTCCAAAGTTTTGGCGTTTTGACACCAAACTGTACAGGCAACTCCACTAGGTGATTCAAGGTTTACTTCATTGGACCCAAATATCACTTTTCGTATTATAGCTATCAAATCAAATTCTGTTAAACTGCAGTATAATCTAAAGGAAAAAAGAAACCTTTGCCCTCCTGATCACGTTCATTAGGATCAAACATGTAGTAAACACCATCTTCTATCCAAACTGCCAAAATTTGCGGTCCCAATACAATGCAACAGTCATTATCAGTGAGAAAGTCATCTAAGGCTTGCCCTAGATCAAGAATGTCATATTCCTGACTCTGCAACTGACCAACTAACGCATATTCGTCTATTTCATGACTAAATTTCCTTCCTTCGTATTCGATTTTTATCGGAAAATCCGCTAATCTTAATGTGTGAGTTCTGGGGATATTTACCATTGCATCCCTACATTTTTGGGTACAATTAATTTCAGTGTTTCAAAGCAAGTTAAATAAAGTAACCTGTAAAGCAGATCACCATATTTCAAGATGGTATCAAGGGTATTAGGAATCCAATGCTTGGCTTTGCAAATTTGCAACATAATCAAGGCTGAAATTGCGTTACCCAAGGACTGTCTGCCTTGGTATTTGCTGAATGTCGGGTCAGTTTGACAGGTGGTTGCTCGAAGAATTCCCAAAACGTTTGGAACTAGTTCTAAATTAATAAAAGTGAGTAAAAAAAATTTAAACTGCTGTTTTTTAAAAACCTGTGTAGTAGGTTGGTCGAACTTGTTCTCCTTTCAGGTATGAAGGAATAGGAATTTGATACCTGCATAGGTCTTGTTTAGCTACAAAACCATCTTGAAGAAAAGATGGTTTACGACTGTCAGGAATTGAACCTCTTATACTTGGTGACACTTCTTCAACCGCTATTTGAGTGGGGTCTACCGGAGCTTTGTCTTCTTCTAAGAAACTTTGTAGAGCCGCAAGTTTGGGATTGGGGAGAGGTGCAGCTATTTATCCACCCTGTATTTACTATACAAATCATAATTTAAATAATTCGAACCCTTACGGATTTCTATAATTTCTTTCGCTACAACTTCATGAGGAGCTAAATCTTCAAAAGTTTCTGGTGGAGTGGTTTTAATGTCTGTCATCCTGGCAATTCCGCAAGCAACAATGTTAAACTTGCAATTAGCCCCTTTGATTGCAGGAAAGTTGTTGAACAAGTATTCCACTAGAGAAGACATTTTCTTAAATCCTCCTAAAAAGCAAACACCTTTTCCTGGCACTCCTTGCCAAGGATTTCCAGTTTCATCGTGCTCTCCAGGATTAAAGTAGTAAAACTTTTCATTATCAACCCAAAGAGCTGCGTATTTGTCTTTTATATAGAAAATCCCAATTGGATGGGCTTGTAAAAATTTCTCTAAAGCTTCTTCGATGATTATTTTAGCTTTAGCTTCGGATGTGGAAGTCAACTCTTCGGTAGTTTTGTCTTTAGGGCTTACGAAAATGATAATTTTACGATTTCCCAAGAAGAACCAAGTGTGGAGCTTTTCTGGAGGTACTTCAATAAGACATTTGTCTCCTTGCTGGGTACTCCTTATGTACAGTTCATCACCTTTGATGAGGATTTCGTCTAGAAGAGTGGGAGTCCATGAGGCCATTTTGTAAAGCTGTGAGTAGACACAAGCCATAGCAGAATTTGCAGCACCTAAACAAATTTTGTTTGCACATTTTTTGATAATATCAGTCAAATAAGAGAGTACAACTTGACTAACCTTGCAAACCGTTGGACTTGAACGTAAATCTTCTATGATATTGGCTAAAATTCCCAGTTAAAATAGCTGCATCACCATAAATTGAGTACTTATTCCATACTTTTTTCAAAGTGGATATGGCCAATTTTTGAGTTATTCCTTCCGGTTTTTTATACTTTATTTCACGTTTTGGATGTTTCTTCCTCTGATCGGGTGGAATCCATTTCTTGGTGGGGACCGGGGGATAGTTGATCACAGGTTTAGGACGAGGCTTAGGTTTATGCCTTTTAATGCCAAACTTTTTTACCCTGAAGAAGTGTAATTTTGTAACTAGTTCAGAGGGTTTTTAAAGCAAAAACTTACCCCATCGTGGTATAATACTAAAATTTTGACTATCTAAAGTTTGCAACTTTGACAACTTCAAAGGTACATTACACTGGTGGTCGTTCCACATTTTTATTCTGACTGACTATTTGTCACAAATTATCGATGTTGAATTAGTAATCGCAATTATGCAAAATCCAAGGTTTGCCATACAAAAAAGCCTTGAACTAGTTTGGTTACTTGTTAATTTGTAGTGATCCTAACGCCACAAATAACCAGGACCAAACAGAAAATGATTATCCTGTTTTCACTCCCACATTCCACTCCGTGGATCCCGTTAAAAAGCAAAGAAAAAAGGACCGAATTATATTGGATAAAAAACCTTTAGAAGTTATCCCAGAGACTCACAGTGTTATTAGTGCTAAAATAACACCTTCTATGGGGTAAGTGTGACTGTAAATTTAACACAAATTTTCTGGAATTCTCAATTTAGGACACGGATAGATTTGCAACAAACACCTCAGTCAATCTACCAGGAAGGAACAGCAAGACCAAAGTACGTTGTCCCAAAAACTAAAAAGCAGAAAGAATTTTTAGAGAAAAATCGTCCTTACACATACAAACAGTTTTGCAAATATGAAAGTGTTAAAATGGCAGATCCTTTAGTGGTGAAAAAAGTCAGTGACAAGGTAAACTAAAGTGACTTGATGTGTTAAGTAAATGCAGTTTAGAAAGTAATTATTTCAGATTGAGGCGCCTTCTCCAGAAGCCTCAAAAGCCCAAGTGGTTCCAAGAAAAGTGACTCCTACAGCCAGTTTGCTTTATCCAGAACGACAACCAAGTGACGAGTTAGCCTTGAAGAAGCCGAAAAGTGGGATTATTATCAACGAAACACAGAATCTGGAAGTTCCCTCTGATTATGATAGTTTTGATTTGGTGTTTAAAAGGAAGCCAAGGCCTGATACGTAAGCGACAAATTTATAGTATATTACAAATTTATAGTGCTGTAAGAAGCGTTTTACGCACGAAATGGAAACGGCGAGTTGAATTGTTATTAGTATTAGAAGTAGTACTTTCAGTAACATTACTTGATGTGTTTGCTACTGCAGATGAGATTCTAGAACTCTAGACGAATTGGTATTTACTTAAAACTGTATGAACAATGATCTTCATCTAGGCAGAAAAGGAAACGAAATACAATACAATTTTCTGCAGGATTAGATAAATTAGTTTATGGCCACTCTTAAAACTGTGCGTAATAGAGGTTATTATATGTATAACTGAAATCTATGCGTAATTAGCTTTTACACTATTTACAAAAATCCGTTACTTACAGCCCAGTTGCAATACATACTAATTATATCTAGTACATTATCTCCTTTAATTTAAACATTAACAAGACAATTTTTAAATCAGCATTTAAATTAACCCATACACAACAGATATAACTTTTCATACAAATTAGCACTTATGTATGTAAAGTAATATAGTATTAGAAGTTCAAGGTTGTTCTACCATATTTTGTTAAAAATGTAATTTTTTTATTAATATGAAACATTCCTGAAATCATCTTTTTATCACGCTTATCAGGAACAAACAGTTAGTGAAAACATGAGAAAAATCTTTACTAACCCACTTGGTTGCACGCATTTTGATTGCTGCAAAGATACTTATTTTATAAACTCACCAGAATCCAAATCTAAGATCAAAAGTACCTAACATTTGCACGATTCTACCGTTCCACATTTCCGTTATTTTCTTGCAGAAGTTGCGTATCAAAATTTGATAAAATCGTTAAGGTGGGACCTAAAATTAGCACAAAATGTTACGTGAAAAAGTTGTGTATTAGCTAAAAACATTCTAGTTTAAAGCAACATTTTGCTCCCTAGTCTACTAATTTTTCTAATTATTACTTCAATTACAACGAAGAGAGAATTGAAATTGAAGAGAATGAAAATGATTGAACATTTTGTTGTTGAAAAAAACTTGTTGTAAGAATCACGTTATTCAAAAATGTATCCATCAAAAGATTGTGTACAACTTATAGGAAAAGAAAGTCATCTATAGAAGAGGAAGGGTCAAGGAGAAGAAAAAAAAAGAAACGTTCAAAAAAACTGAAAAAAACAGAGCAGACGAAAGGTTTGCTTCTAGATTATTAAGGAACAAACTTACAACCTACCTTTTGTAGAGCTATCGCCTGAAGAAGAGTTTATGGCTTTACTGGAACAAGAAATGGCAGAACGTGGTGATTACGGTGAAGGAGACATCATCCCTAAGGATTACCTAACAAAACAATTTCGTCGAAAGGTTTCTTTGGTATGAAACTGTCATAAACCATTAAGTAATTGACTAGCCAGAAGTAATTTATGGTAGATGTCCCAATCCACTTCTTATCAATCAAAAGACTACGACTTAGACAGGGATATGCGTGACACTAATACGACTTTAAACAAGTTTGCCCAAAAATTCAGGAGAGAGTCAGAGATCAAGAGATACGAGCCTAAGAAGAGGAGGTTTCGGAGAGGAACTCTGGAAAGTCACTCTTTTACCAATATCTATCAACCGACTTTAAAAGAGTTTTATTTTGGCTCAAAACCTGGCACAATGCATCAAGGTGAGGTTCGATTAGGTTAAAAGTTAGAACAACATTATGCTCACTGGACCAGTATTCTAGGAAAGTATGGATTTGGTTGTATTATAGAGAACTTGCCATTCTGATTCCAAATTTATCTAATGTTTTTTCGGATCTGAATCTGAACACGTTTTTAAAACTTTTAAACAGCAAATTTAAATCTTTTTTGGATTTAGGAGATGAACATTTGCCAGAAGGTGCACGCAACATTCAGGGTATTTGCATTCCTGTAGCAGCCTACTGTTTCTCATTTTTGAGACACCCAGATAAATGGTCTTCTGAGAACATAGACGAAATTCTAGACATTGGCAGTAAACTTTACTTGAGCAGTTTGAGTAATCTGCACGTGCACAGATCAGCTTCTATGGAGCTTAAACCTGAAGATTTGGATAAGTACTGCTTCATCAGTAAGTTGCTTTTAAAGTAATTGAGTCCAGATCAGATTGAACATTTTTAGGAGACAAGAAAATTCGTTTCACTATTGACGCTCCAGAAGTTTCTGGGTTGATTAAATCAACTGATCGGACAGTGTTCAATTTAACCAAAGCGTTGAACATTTTCTTTGCCCGGCAAAAAGCTGGGATACTCCAGACTCAGGATACTAATTTGGCTTTATGGAAAGACAGGTATTTTTATCTATTTGATGGAAAACCCAGGACCAAAGATCTGTATTATTCGCTCGATGGTGCTGCCACAATGGCCAATTTTTACGATATACCTTCAGTGGTTACTGTTTTACTGCAACGTTCTGGATTGCAAAACTGGCCTTTTGTGATTTATCCAATCAAATCATTTAAGGTAAGTAATATTGTTTAGTGTAACTTATAAATGTCCAGAGAAGAAACGGTGCAAAATAGAATTGTCTGGACAAAGATGACTTGGAAAATGGGAAATTTTGTTCATAGAATCTCATTCATGGTAATATACTAATTTTTGCATAGGTTCTTAACAAAGACCAAGAAGATGAGGAAGAAAAGCAACTAGGCCTAGACTCTAGGAGTAACTATAACATCTTAAACGAGAACAAAGCCGTTCTTTTGGGGTCTTACGACTTGGGTGACAAATGTTTTGGTTTCACCAGGAACAAACAAAGCTTACCCATGTCAGTCGTATGTTTGGTAAACTCTCAACTAACAGTTTGTACCAATTGACTTTTAAATTAATTTGTGGTAGGTTTACTCCAGGATAACTCCTCCGAGTGCCTGGCACAGAACCACCATAGACAAAATCATGGTAATTGGCAATCAACTTTATGTAGAGTGTATGGAATGCGATGAAATCACCGAGTTGAAACTGAACACAATTCCTGCATTTTTCACTGTGGGACCTTACATAGGTTGAGTTCCTGTTTTGTTTAGTGATTTAGGTTGAAGTTTGAAGTTTCAGTGGAAATTTACATCTACGCCAACCGGATCGTGGACATGATGTACGAAAAGTGCAACTGTCAGTTGAAATGTTCGTTGGAAGAGTTTTTCAAGTCAAACACAAACGCCATTTTGCAGATTGGGAACTGTCATTTGGCAGTTTGGCGGCAACGTGGCATGTTCTACTGTTTTGATTCTTATCCACGTGGCACTGAAGGTTTCTTGTGTTGCTTTTTATTTATACAATTTAGTATTAGTAGTGGGGAAATCTGAATATGTTCAGTGAGAAATTTTTTAATTGTCACATTTCAAACACTTATCGTTGTTACGTCATCCCATTTAACTTTGACTTTTACTATACTATTGATGTCTTTAAAATGCTTGACACTTTTCTCTATAATTAGTATACGTCATCATGATTTTTTACGAAAAGTCGACATTTAAATATTCGTCTCTCTTACTTGTTATGTTATGTTACTACTTAAAATTACTTGTCGCAAAAAGATTCATTCTGTGTACTCATTAATCAAATACAACAAATTATATTTAAAAAAAATTGGTAACACGTTTATCCACTTACATTTTCAATTATCAAAATAAATTGACTGGTGGACTACGTTATTGGCAATAAATCTGTAAAATGATAGGTAACATACAGAAAAAAATAATAATTCCAAGGGCGAAATAAATAGTTTTGGTAACTTTGAATCAACATACGGAAAAACATGACAAATACTGATGAACGAATGAAAAAAAAAATGACAGTTATGTTAAATGGCCATTTTGCAATCTAAGGAATGTCACAATATCCTTTGCCTCTTGAGGTGATTTTGCTGGACAAATTGTATAAAATATCTGGAGAGCTGAAACTTAATGATATTTTCTAAAATAACTATTACATTGACAGTAAAGACATTATAGGTATTTATCATTTTAGTGTAATTTTCTTGTCGAAAATCAATATTTACTGTCAATAATTAAAATAAAAAAGCTGGTAGATTTATTGTGGGAGGTATAATTATTGGTTTGAAGCAAATTGCCACTTTATCAATTTTTTGTGGTTTTTTTCAAGTAGCAGAATTAAAAAAAACGTGCTTTTCTAGAATCTTAATTGTCATGTTAGACTATTTTGAACGAAACGTTGGTAGCATAAATGGGTGTGCTGACACTTACAGGAGATAAATGTAGGAGTTTACGATAATGCCCAATAGGTGTATATTGCTATTTTACCCTAAATTCAAATGATTCCCATATGATTACAGAGTAATATGCGATCTTAAGGATCTTCACTTAAGTGACAGTGTTAGTCCCATAGTTTTATTGTAGTAAACGGAAAAACTCATCAGTACGAACTTGTCGCATTCTGACTAAGACCTTATCATTACATTTAATTAACCACAAATACTATGGACCACTCTAATTATACAGGGCGGTCCAGTTTTAAATGTCAATAATTCACCAATCCATAGCCAATTAAAAAATAAGTTGACATTCATTATGTCATTTTCCTGAAAAGTGCTTCCTAAGGAAAATAACCTAACCTAACCTAACCTAACCTAACCTAACCCAACCCAACTTAAAAATTGTCTTGGAAACGGAAAATTCACTTAAGAAGTTTAAAAAATATTATTGTAGCCAGTTTTCATAGTTTCCAGACAAACTAAAAGACTTTAGTTTTGAAAATTGAATTAGAAAAGATAAAAATTTCAGAAGCTTAAAAATTGTTGTGTTAACTTAAACCAGTTTTCATGCAAATCGAGAGACTTTAATACTAAAAATTGACTTGTAGACATAAAAACTACTTTTTCAAGAATTTGTTACTACAAATTCATACATTTAAACCTTAAAAATTGACTTGAACCCCAAAATGTAACTGAACTAACGAAAAGTGACATCAGAAGCTTAAAATTTGCATTTAAAGTAAGTTTTCATAATTTGAAGACAAATTTCAATATTTTAGTCTTGAAAATAGTCTTAGATGCAGGACATTAACATTAGATTCATGAAAATTGTCTTGAAAACGAACTTTTCGTGCTTTTTACTTTGCTTTTCATTTTCTTCGAATTCTGGACTATTTTTAGTGCTTCAAAACTGCTTTCAGCTTGGAAAATCGAGTTTCAATCAATCTTCACCAAGTTATTGACATAGCAAACTTAAAAAACAATTTTTACATTCTTCATAGACTTAAAATGGCATTCCAAGCTTTGTCACTATTAAATCGACTTCTAGACACCTCAGTGCTAAAAATTCGGGTATTTCTTAATAAACTAGACTGTTTTTAGTGTTTTAAGACTGTTTTCAGTGCCTCAAGTCGAGTTTCAAGACTATCTTTACAAAGTTTTTGACTTATCAGGCCTAAAAGCCACTAGTGTGTCCACTAACCATAGTCTTGAAAATGTTATTTCAAGCTTCTTCACTATTAAATTGACTTCTACACTCATAGGTGCAATAAATTGTAGCACCTCTAAGAAATTCAGACTGTTTTTAGTGCTTTTTAAGACTGAAAAATCGAGTTTATGACTATTTCCAAAAGTCAAGTTTCTTCAGTAATAAAAGTAAAAAATTTTGGTACCAAATGCTACAATAATAGTCTTGAGAACTAATTTTTAGAAATAAAATAGTCCGAAAATTGAGTTGTACACTAATTAAAGTCTTGAAAATATACTTTTGGACTCTCTTTTGTCCTAGTAAGGTCCGTTCTAGCATTAAAAGTCAACTTTTATACTATTTTTAGTAGTAAAAAATGAGTTTCATGCACAATACAATCTTTGTCTTGATTTCCGGACTTTTTTAGTTCTTGAATGCCAGTTTCAGACACTCAACCAGGATGGCAGTCTGAGAAAGCGAATCATAAGACCATTCTTAGTAGTAAAAAAGTTTTTAGACTATTCAGTACAAATTTGGACTTTCACAAGTCTTGGATGTTCAGTTTTAAACTATAAAACGATTTTTTAAATTGAAATTTGGAGGACTGTATCTTCCTTAGGAAACGTTTTTCAGAAAAATGACGTAATGCAAGTCAACTTATTTTTTGATTAGCTATCAAATGGTGAATTATTGACACTTAAAACTGGACCACCCTGTAGAATCAAAAATTTATAATTATTTGTTTTCTAGCATACAAAAGCAGAGATGGTTACTCTTGCGTCTCCATGCACTCCAACTTGGAATCTTTGGTGGATGTTATCACTCGCAACTTTGACGACAAAGACAGTGCGTTTAATCTCCACGCTTTGAAAGTTTGCAAAATTCAAAGGGATCCAGTAAAAATACAATATAAGTCATTATAAAAAAACTTTATTTAAATTAACTTTTCTAGGTTGTTTCACAACGTTTTCCGAAACATATTCCTATGGACGAGTATTCTCCGGATGAATTTAAAACCTACAAGATGCGTAAAAGCAAAAAAGCAGCAACTGAGAAACCAGTTACTGTTGACTATTCCGCTTTGGCCATGCGTTGTTTGTTAATGGGACAAACACCCGATCCTTCAATATTTGAAATAGGTAGGTACAACAGTCAAACCACGTTTCATGAGTAACAGGAGAGTCATAATGGATGGCAGAAATTGCCAGTGACTGAACTGAATTGTGGTGCCCCGAGAAAGTCTCAGAACTTTTCTGCTCCCAGATGATCGATTTTTTAGTGATTTAAAAGCTTGACTTTATGTTTTTTTATTAAGGTTCCAATGTAGGAAGTTTAGGACTGGATCAAATTCCTCCTCTTTTACATGCTGGCAGAGCACCACCCATCAATTTAGAAAATCTAGCCAGGAAACCTGCCGATACCGATGTGGTCGCCGATTTAGATTCCCCCAGCTTATCGGACACTCAGATACCACCTCCTAGGCCGGTAGACCCTCAAGGACCTGGAGGAGTGTCGCTGCTAGATTTAGATACTTTTGACCTCACCCAGGAGGAAATTGAGCTCGAGCAAGTCATGGCTGAAGGCTATATGGACGAGGACAGTATGTATTAACATATTGTAGGTATTTGTAATCAGATTAAGTCTGGTTTTAGTGTATGAATGTCAAGAAGGTGAAGAAAATTGGGAAGACAAAATAGCTAAAGAAATGGAGCAACAAGCGGGTGAAGGAGAAGATTTCTTCTACAGTGCAGATGAGTACGCGCAAGTCCGGACAGATTCATTACTACCAGTAGTTGTTTCTGAAGAGGTATGATGGCCAACGTTTTGCAATATAATTCGTGCTACGTTACTTTGAATCTTCTAGATAAACACAGACTTGACCTACTTTCCAATCAAACGAGAAGTCCTCTACCCCACCTACGTTAGAGGAAGACAGCAAATGAAATCGAGATTCAACAAGACAAAGAAACCTTTTGAGTGGGACGACTACGCCCTACCAACATTACCTGACGTCACTAAATCAGAAGAGCTGCGCAAAGAAACCAACTTTGTGGATTTGCCTGATGATACTCAAGTATACTGCAATTATTTTATACAGAAAATAGAATAACCTGAAATTGCAACAGATTATTAGAGGAACCAAAAATGTTTCACAATTTGGTGAGGAAGTGGAATTCATGGCACCTTTTGTCTGCGTTATGGCTTGCGTAGTAGCCAGAAAGTACTCCATACTGTCCTGGACTCCGGAGATCGTTGATTATATCCTGAAATGTGGTGTGGAGCTTTATAGCGCATCCAAGTTTAGATATGACCAAGTAAGGAGACATGACAGCATTACTGACTGTCATTAATTGAGCAATAATTTGATTTAGGTGTCCAAACTAGAAATTCCACAGATCTCATTGGGTAAAACCAAGTTTGCCTGTCTAGTGGAGTACGTTTTTGACTCCTACGTCAGGCAGAACATTTTAGAATTGGCCATAGAAAAAATCCTCTTTATAAGATCTGAGATGGGTGTTTTGGTCACACCTACTTATGCCTGCTGTTTGATTTACAAAAACCACCTCTACTACATGTACGACGGTTTTGGTAGTAATGAAGTCGGCCTGAGTGAAGGCACTTCAGAGTACGGTACTGCCTGTTTTTCACGGTTCAAAGTAAATTAACTGCTACATAAAAATACTGACTGTAACGGTATGGAAATTTTTAGGATGTCCACTCTCTTGTGACTAGGATTATGTATAACAAAAAGAAGAGGGAGAGTAATGAGGAAGTGGTTTATACCAGATTTGTTTTGAGCACTGTTCGAGTTAAAAGATTGCACCAATCAGGTATTTAAAATTGAAAAATTACATCACAACACTCAAACTTTAACATAGAGGAACAAGTTAAACAATCCAAATCGACGACAGCTGATAAAGCAGCAGCAGAAGAAGAAGAAGAATTGGCAGCACAGGCAGGCGAAGATGGTTTTCCTGACGATCAACACTATACCGAGGGTCAGAAACCTAAGGAACCTAAAAATAAAGTGGGGTCTGTACACTTTGACTTCCTTTTGAAGAAATATTACGAGCAGCTTTACGTTACAGCTATCAATACAAAAACAAACGGTTTGTTATTGAAGGTACTAGAGCTATAACAGGAGGTGGAGCTGATGATGAAGAAGAACAGCAGAAACGTTCAGGCACAGCGCAGCTACAGGAAGATCATTTTGCCTGTATTTGCGCTTGCTTAATGTTGCTTTCCCTTCCTGTTGAAAAGTGGGACACTAAAAAAGTTGACGAGGTCATCCATATTTACTTAAAGAAAATCTGCGTGTTCAAAGTGTGGGTTTAGGTTTTGGATCATGGAAATCACATCTTTGCCCATGCTGATGACGTGGAAATGTCCGAGAAACGTACAATAAAGAACATCCTAATAAGGAAAAACTTCTTCGACATAATCGTAAAAAGAGTGCGGATTGAGAACTGGAAGGACAACAGAACATTGTCTGTTGGTCTGGTTTTGTAATAAAACAAAATTTTTTGCAATTCATTTAGTTGGTGCATTGTAGGAATTGACACAGTGCTGCGAAAGAAAATGGCTTACTTTCTAGTCCAATTTCCTGGTGGGTGCTATGCAGTGCATAGGTCTCCTGAAGATGATACTTTCCATCTTTTCTATCCAAAAGGACTACCTCCTGGTAAGAAGGGCAACGATACTGAAGACGAAGAAGATGAGAGTGCAGGAGGAAGTGCTGCGGCCGGATGGCTTAGATGTAGAGACATTAAGGTGATATGAGAAAGAAACAACAAAAAATATGTAAATCGCTTTTATTGATATTTTTAGGCAGTAAAGAAAAGGCTTCTGAAAGCTGCCAAACAAGGTGGTGAATCTTACGACTTCTACACATTCGAAGTGACTTCAATTAGGAAAGCTCCTAAAGATATGCTGATCAACTATCGTCTGAATCAGTACGAATTAGAAAAACCTAAAAAAGCTGAACAACTTGGTTAGTGTTGTAGTATGAATGTATACAAATAAATCTTAAAAATATTTCCACAGGAAAACCTTTCTATGAAGATGCTGAATGGCTCCTGACTGATCCTCTTCCATGGTCCAGGGCGGTAACAAAGAACGCCGAAGGCAAAGAACGTGGAACACCTGACCATATGTGGCACAACTGGGACGTGGAGTATACCAACGATCTGTTCTCTCTTGTAGGGAATATTCATCAAGACTCAGATAGGTAAATTAATATTCTCAGTTGAACCAATTTAAAACATGGTTCCTATGTAGATTCCCAGAAGAATGCCGTGGAAAGCAAACCTTATGCAATCTGGTGGCCTGCATAGGAATGCTGGAAATTTACGACTTGACGGAATGGAATTCTGCAGTTGTTGATTCAGTTCTGGTAAACGGGAATCAATATTTTCAGGATTGTGTCCAGGACATTAAGGATGAAGACTATGAGTTGTCTGTGGATGATTTGAAAGTACTTCTACGATTATTTTAACACTATTCCATCATTTTTTTTAATACAAATCAAATGTCAGGAAGATTCAAGTATTTTCCCGTTCACTTTCAAAGTGTTCTGCAAACCCATCGTGGAGGGTACAATGTTCTTGGTCAGGAACACACAATTTAACCTTTATAAAGCTTTGAGGTGATTATTTGTCTAGTCCATTTATGATAGGTTATTTAAATACTTATGAAATAGGATGTTCTTTGAGCATACAGACAGACGGTCAGGTATAATTTGCTGTACAAAATCAGGAACGAAAAAGCACGTCTGTTTTGGAAAAGCCCAAAAGCGTGAATACTACATGTTTGAAGTTGACGCTCATGGAAGTCCTATGTTTCTAGAAGGTCTTGAAAGAGCTTATATTCTACGAACGACCAGCTTGAACAGGTATCAAAAAAATATGATAGATAAAGATAACTTAATACTTTACTAATTAATGGCTGATACAGGTTACTACATGTTTTGACGTTAACACTGCGTGGAGGGGACTTTTTCATTTTTGAAGTCAACGTAACGGATGTTCAACCCATCAGTTGAAATATCTGATGTTTCCTAATGAATTTACTAATGAATATAAAGATATGATGCCTAACAACCAATGTGTGTTGTATTTTTCTCCCATTATTTTATTATGGACAAAAAAAACTAAGAATTTATTATTACTTATTATCCGTAGAGCAGAAATGCGAACGGGTACATTTTTTGTTAATCCTAATACTAGCCCTATTCGTCAATTGTCAAGAAAACTAAATTGTCTTCCTGCCACTTCTGTGCTTCTGATAGAAAATCCAATTTTTGCAGAAAATCGAACATATTATCAGGAGAGCAGAAACACGAATAGGTAAATTTTAGTTGATCCTAATACTTGGCCTATTCGCCAATTGTCAAGAAAATTAAATGGATCTCTTCCTACTCCTGTGCTCCTGATAGAAAATCCAATTTTTGCAGAAAATCGAGCATATTATTCGTAGAGCAGAAACGCAAACAGGTACATTTTTTGTTAATCCTAATACTAGCCCTATTCGTCAATTGTCAAGAAAACTAAATTGTCGTCCTGCTACTTCTGTGCTTCTGATAGAAAATCCAATTTTTGCAGAAAATCGAACATATTATCAGGAGAGCAGAAACACAAATAGGTAAATTTTAGTTGATCCTAATACTTGGCCTATTCGCCAATTGTCAAGAAAACTAAATGGATCTCCTGCTACTTCTGTGCTCCTGATAGAAAATCCAATTTTTGCAGAAAATCGAACATATTATCAGGAGAGCAGAAACACGAATAGGTAAATTTTAGTTGATCCTAATACTTGGCCTATTCGCCAATTGTCAAGAAAATTAAATGGATCTCGTGCTACTTCTGTGCTCCTGATAGAAAATCCAATTTTTGCAGAAAATCGGGCATATTATCCGTAGAGCAGAAACGCAAACAGGTACATTTTTTGTTAATCCTAATACTAGCCCTATTCGTCAATTGTCAAGAAAACTAAATTGTCTTCCTGCTACTTCTGTGCTTCTGATAGAAAATCCAATTTTTGCAGAAAATCGAACATATTATCAGGAGAGCAGACACAAGAATAGGTAAATTTTAGTTGATCTTAATACTTGGCCTATTCGTCAATTGTGAAGAAAACTAAATGGATCTCCTGCTACTTCTGTGCTCCTGATAGAAAATCCAATTTTTGCAGAAAATCGAACATATTATCAGGAGAGCAGAAACACGAATAGGTAAATTTTAGTTGATCCTAATACTTGGCCTATTCGCCAATTGTCAAGAAAATTAAATGGATCTCGTGCTACTTCTGTGCTCTTGATAGAAAATCCAATTTTTGCAGAAAATCGGGCATATTATCCGTAGAGCAGAAACGCAAACAGGTACATTTTTTGTTAATCCTAATACTAGCCCTATTCGTCAATTGTCAAGAAAACTAAATTGTCTTCCTGCTACTTCTGTGCTTCTGATAGAAAATCCAATTTTTGCAGAAAATCGAACATATTATCAGGAGAGCAGACACAAGAATAGGTAAATTTTAGTTGATCCTAATACTTGGCCTATTCGCCAATTGTCAAGAAAAGTAAATGGATCTCTTGCTACTTCTGTGCTCCGGATAGAAAATCCAATTTTTGCAGAAAATCGAGCATATTATCCGTAGAGCAAAAACGCAAAAAGGGACATTTTTGGTTAATCCTAATACTAGCCCTATTCGTCAATTGTCAAGAAAACTAAATTGTCTTCCTGCTACTTCTGTGCTTCTGATAGAAAATCCAATTTTTGCAGAAAATCGAACATATTATCAGGAGAGCAGAAACACGAATAGGTAAATTTCAGTTGATCCTAATACTTGGCCTATTCGCCAATTGTCAAGAAAACTAAATGGATCTCTTGCTACTTCTGTGCTCCTGATAGAAAATCCAATTTTTGCAGAAAATCGAACATATTATCAGGAGAGCAGAAACACGGATAGGTAAATTTTAATTGATCCTAATACTTGGCATATTCGCCAATTGTCAAGAAAACTAAATGGATCTCCTGCTACTTCTGTGCTCCTGATAGAAAATCCAATTTTTGCAGAAAATCGAACATATTATCAGGAGAGCAGAAACACGAATAGGTAAATTTTAGATGATCCTAATACTTGGCCTATTCGCCAATTGTCAAGAAAAGTAAATGGATCTCTTGCTACTTCTGTGCTCCTGATAGAAAATCCAATTTTTGCAGAAAATCGAACATATTATCAGGAGAGCAAAAACGCAAACAGGTACATTTTTGGTTAATCCTAATACTAGCCCTATTCGTCAATTGTCAAGAAAACTAAATTGTCTTCCTGCTACTTCTGTGCTTCTGATAGAAAATCCAATTTTTGCAGAAAATCGAACATATTATCAGGAGAGCAGAAACACGAATAGGTAAATTTCAGTTGATCCTAATACTTGGCCTATTCGCCAATTGTCAAGAAAACTAAATGGATCTCTTGCTACTTCTGTGCTCCTGATAGAAAATCCAATTTTTGCAGAAAATCGAACATATTATCAGGAGAGCAGAAACACGGATAGGTAAATTTTAATTGATCCTAATACTTGGCATATTCGCCAATTGTCAAGAAAACTAAATGGATCTCCTGCTACTTCTGTGCTCCTGATAGAAAATCCAATTTTTGCAGAAAATCGAACATATTATCAGGAGAGCAGAAACACGAATAGGTAAATTTTAGATGATCCTAATACTTGGCCTATTCGCCAATTGTCAAGAAAAGTAAATGGATCTCTTGCTACTTCTGTGCTCCTGATAGAAAATCCAATTTTTGCAGAAAATCGAACATATTATCAGGAGAGCAGAAACACGGATAGGTAAATTTTAATTGATCCTAATACTTGGCATATTCGCCAATTGTCAAGAAAACTAAATGGATCTCCTGCTACTTCTGTGCTCCTGATAGAAAATCCAATTTTTGCAGAAAATCGAACATATTATCAGGAGAGCAGAAACACGAATAGGTAAATTTTAGATGATCCTAATACTTGGCCTATTCGCCAATTGTCAAGAAAAGTAAATGGATCTCTTGCTACTTCTGTGCTCCTGATAGAAAATCCAATTTTTGCAGAAAATCGAGCATATTATCCGTAGAGCAAAAACGCAAACAGGTACATTTTTGGTTAATCCTAATACTAGCCCTATTCGTCAATTGTCAAGAAAACTAAATTGTCTTCCTGCTACTTCTGTGCTCCTGATAGAAAATCCAATTTTTGCAGAAAATCGAACATATTATCAGGAGAGCAGAAACACGGATAGGTAAATTTTAATTGATCCTAATACTTGGCATATTCGCCAATTGTCAAGAAAACTAAATGGATCTCCTGCTACTTCTGTGCTCCTGATAGAAAATCCAATTTTTGCAGAAAATCGAACATATTATCAGGAGAGCAGAAACACGAATAGGTAAATTTTAGATGATCCTAATACTTGGCCTATTCGCCAATTGTCAAGAAAACTAAATGGATCTCCTGCTACTTCTGTGCTCCTGATAGAAAATCCAATTTTTGCAGAAAATCGAACATATTATCAGGAGAGCAGAAACACGGATAGGTAAATTTTAGTTGATCCTAATACTTGGCCTATTCGCCAATTGTCAAGAAAACTAAATGGATCTCCTGCTACTTCTGTGCTCCTGATAGAAAATCCAATTTTTGCAGAAAATCGAAAATTTGAATAAAAGAGCAGAAACGCGCAAGGTGCATTTTTGTTACTCCTAATATTTGGCGCATTTGCCAATAGTCAAGAAAACTATCTAAATCAAGCAAAAACACTTTGGGATTGCTGCTGAACCTCTCTAATAAATCCAGTGGTCTTTTTTCCAATATGTTTTAGAGTTTTTTTAGGTAAGGTGAGGTTCTCAGAGCTTTGCTTACCCTGTAAAACTGTCAAGAAACTACATTTTGACAAACCAAAAATACGAGGAGCTTCAAAATTTTCAAAATCACCTTGTAGCTTAGACATGAGGCCAGAAGTCGGTACAAAATATGTACAGAGTGAATCAAAACCGTTTTTTTTGTTAATTTCAATCATTTCATTTTTTTACCAAATTTTTTAACTCTTCAATCGTATACAGCCAACTGAATTGGTTCCAAAGCTTTGTCAGTCTTTTAAACCAATAAAAAGCTACAAAATTAAATTTTGAAAAAACTGTTTCGGTAAAGCCAGAGATGAGGTTGTATTAAATCTTCTAATTGGGGATAATGCTTATTATGATGTAGAACATGTTTCCTGTAGATTGTCTGTTGTATTCTGATCTGAAGCTCAAATCGAATAAAACAACCATATTACAAACTACTTTTTATTAAAATACAAAGTTAAGTACATAAAATTACCTCTTTCCTTACCAAGTAGTGGACGAAATACATATCTTAAGATTAGGTCTTACCTAAAAGTAATTCTACATTTTGTACATTTAACTTAAAAACACGTCTAATTAATATAATAATATGTATTGAACAAATTGTATGTTTGTGCTGGACACACCCTACACTAAAAATGTGCTTATATGGCCGTCAAAACTCACTTCCAGCGTGGTTTTCACTTTTTCTCTTCCTCCCCTTCTGTCGACTCTTTCTTAGGGGAATAAACAATTTCCGCGTACTCAGTCTTGTCATCTTCCTTCTTCAAAACCGGCACCAGCTGGGGACTGGCACTTCTAACCAAATCCAATTCGGCATACACCAAACCCTTATTGTCTTTAATCTTTTCTTCTTTATTAGCTTCATTGTTTTTAATTTCGGTGTCAATTTGAACCTGGGTTTCTTTGACTTGGTCCTCTGCAGGGATAGTGGCAGTTTTGTCATTTTCTGAAACGTCAGGATCGGTACTGATGGTTTTGTCTTGCTTCTTTTTGAAGAATGATGTCAGTTGGATTGAGGACAGGCGACGTTTTGATTCTTTGGGACGGACTTCGGCGCTTTCGGTGTCACTGCTTTAGAAAATAGAAATTAGTCTGGTATTTAGTTTGTTTATAGTAAAATGTTTCAATTATGTCATAATATCACATGTGCAGAATTAGAGTAAATCACAGCATTGTAAAAAAAGCAGCTGTACTGAGATTTACAAAAATTCTGAATTTGCTTAACTTCTGGATTTTTAGATACTTATGAACTTTGTTCAAATAGTATTTGTTAAAAACTGTGTGATATCTCGTTTTAAATATTTAAGTGTACTCTTTTCAGAAGTCAGATAAAAGGTATTATTGCCTCTCAAAATCCGGAAATAAAAGAAATAGAAAGCCATTGAAGTGTATACTTACGATTCAGCGATGTAACGACTTTCTGATTTCCCTGGAAAGATAGTAAAACGTATTTTAAAGAATCGCTTAGTTAACAAATAATAAAATCGACGTGGTAAAGCAACCGTTATCTCGGTCTAACCGTTTCGCTTATAACGAAACAAAACACATTTTTGACTTTTTAATATTTCGTCTTTATTTATAAAAAGAAAACAAATAAAAATAGGTCCATTCTAAGTACATAAAGTTTACAAAAGTATACATAAAGCGCTAACTTAAACCTAAAAAGTATTCACTCAAAAAATTCATAATCCAAAGTCGTATTTACGCAAGTGTAAGTGTCTTAAACGTATATACAGGGCGTTGTCACAATTTAAATAAAAAAACTATTTAATTGCGCCTGTAAAATAATGGAATGTGGTCAGTCCAATTGAACTAAACGAGTAAACCTAACGTAAAACTAAAAATCGCGAACCTAGCTGGCAGTAGTTTTATTCAAGTCAAATGGTACATAAATAATCAAACAATAAACAGAAATACGTTGATCTAAACTAATCTTAACACCTTAAAAGTAGTAGAAAGGAAAAAATAATATTATTGTCTTGAGAAAACTCCTAAAATAATCACCCAAACACTAGGATACCTGCATTTATAATATCATTTAAAATAAAGCAATAAATAAATTCGTACACAACTAAATGGAGATTATTGTATAACTTAATATTGTGAGTAATACAAATTTATATTTTTCATATGGCAGTTTTGATAGTTTTGCATGAAAAAAAAAATGATGAGTAAAGTAGTGATAAATCTTTTTAAACATCCTTAACAAATGTAATAGAAAAACATCATTTCTCCATAAAATATATTTTAAGAACACACCTGCGATACAACTCTCAAAAACTGATGAGATTCGTTAACTTGTATAATCCTAGATATTACACAGTGGACACCGAGAGACATTTATAATAGTTATTTATTATTATTATAGTCAATTAATTACTATTATACACATTTAAATCCAATAAACCGTCTAATTTAAATGGTGTAGGTGTGTGTCACTTGGTTTTTGATTTTTTTTTTGATTGAAAATAACTTTTATAGTAACTCTATAGTAAATAGTATTTACATTATTAAATATCTTATTATCATCTAAGTAGACGTAACATATTAAGTCAGTATTAATTATCGATAATTGAGGGGGGGGAGGGGATTTCACTAGGGTTTAAATCTAGACGAAATGCAGTCCGCAGCATAGTGTTTTCCAGTTTGATCAACTCAAAACGGAAAACTCTGACTTAAAATAAAACAGACGGAAGAAACAACGCCGTCTTCACAACCCACGCGTTTAACCTCCTTATTTAAAAAAAAAATCGATCACACATTAGCGAAATTGAGTATCTAATATCCGCGGAGAATGGGCGCTGTCACGCTTACACCGCGGTGTTAATTTTCTCGTCTTTTTTGATAAGGTCGTTGCCGTTGATATACTCCGAACTGACCTGGTGGTGGGGGTTATCGACTCCCTCTGAGGTTATGTCGCTGTGGTGGTGTTGGTTATCGCCCCCTGTATAATCGATAACTGTGGCGCCACCTATAACAAATAAAAGCCACTATATTGTTTTTTGTTAAGGTGGTTTAATTGCTAATTGCCGAAAGACAAGTAGGTACAATATATGTGGCATCTTAAATGTTTGGAAACTGCTGAATGATTCAATAGTTATGATGACCAAAAAAATTGAGGCAGTTTTATGTCTACATGGTCTCTAGCAGAAATAAGAGCTGCTCTACATGATTAACGCACCTGAACTTAGACGCGTTTTCTTTGCATTAGATTTTTCAGTAATAACCTGCAAAGATACAAGGGTTAGACTACTAAGACATCGCAAATTGCATGCTATAACTCCAAGTTTAAAGGAAAATAGTCTAAAATCCACATAAACATGCTACTTGAAAGACACAACATCTTAATATAACTACTAACCGTATATTATCTAAGGGATGTTCTGAAAGAGCCATTATTCTAGTGTTTTATGTCTTCCTAAAGAAAATATAAGTTGTAAAATAATATTTTTATGACTTTGATGACGATCGTTTGAGTTACCCAGATGTTCCACAGGAAGTGCAGATTTTTTATTTTTTTGAAAGTAAATACAAGGTGATCCATTTTCAATGTTGAATCTATCAATAACCAATATTGTGTGGAAATTGACATTCATTCTAAACTAACTAGAATTCCTCCATACCTGTACACCATTCTTAATACTTTGAAGAATTTAGATGTGCTTCTAACAAGGTCTCTAGGTTACTGAAACTGAAGATTCATTTTTCTTCTAATTGAAGCTTTCTTTTGCCTTAAAAGTCTAATTTCAATAATTTACCTATTCTAACAATGTCAATTTTGTGGCCTAAATTGACTAGAATAACCTATATAACCCTTGAGAATATTCTAAAAATGCTCTAAAAACTAAGAAAATTCAGCTTTTCAATATTTGACACTTGTAAAATCGGTTGAGTACCTACTTTAAGGTCAAATTTACAGTAAAAAACTTCTGAAATATTATCAGAAAAGATATTCTAGTAAATTTGGGCCCTAAATTGACAAGTTTAGTTTCAAATGTCAAATGTCGAGAGGAAAACTTCTAGAAAATGATCAGAAGGGTTATTCCAGTCAATTTAACCAACAAAACTGACATTTGTTCGATTGGTTGAATTTTGAAATTAGCCTTTTAAGGTCAAGTTTCAAGCAACTTCAAAGATGATATTGTTATGTTTTAGAAGAAAAAGGAAAGTTGCAATGACAAATAAGTGTCAATTATCTGACATTGCTAGACATTTTTATACATTGTTAGGCATTTTTGAACGATTCCAGACATTGTTGCACATTTACAGACATGTTTGTAAATTTTTAGACACTTTTAAACATTTTTGTACATTTTTAGACACTTTTGAACATTTTTGTAAATTTCCAGACACTTTTGTACATTTTTAGACACTTTTAAACATTTCCAAATATTTTTGTACATTATTACGGATTTTTCAACATTTTTGGACATTGTTAGGCACTTTTGACTAAATTTACACAGCTTCGAACATTTTTTAACACTGTTGAACATTGCTAGACATTTTTGAAAATTTTTAGACACTTTAGAACATTTCTAGACATTTTTGTACATTTTCCGATTCTAATAGCGTTTTGACAGTTGTTGACAGATTTCCTAGTTTGACAGCTGTCATAAGTGCGTAATAGCCATTTTACTCTCTTTTTTTTGACAGGTCGCGGTAATGCTCTATTTAATTTACTAGATTGACAGCAGCTGTCATTTCCATACCTTTTTTGCGTTTTTTTAAATTTAACCAATTTTCAAAACCAGCCACCAGATTTTTTGACAGGTCTCAGAACTGTGTACTCGTACCGTTTGACAGCTGTCATTTCCAACAAGAGTTTCGTCAATTGCTCGATTATATTTGAAATATCTCTAAAACTGTCACTCATCGGCCAAGAAAAAAAACATAATTTATCTTATTTCCGCAAAATTGCAAGACTAAACCATGTTATATGATCACCGTAATTAGAAAAAACTGCTGATCGAAAATGGATAATGATGTCAATATGGCGCCCATAAGAAAAATGAAGGTTGATGGTGGTAACCAGAAACTGAAACATCGTATACCAAATATGATATTGTCACGTGGTAGAAAAGGAAAGATGGAAATATTAGGTTAGGGTGCCGTTTATTTTCAGTTATCTCATACAATAAATCAATAAAAAAAAACTGATTCTTAAAATTTTGTTTTTTTTTGGGAATACGTAATCCGAAGTTTTTAAATTTTAAAGTGGCAAATTATTAAACTCCAACTCTATATCTCTTACCGTTTTCGAGATTCTAACACGGTCTTCTCTTAACAGATACAGTAAACAGAAACTTTCAATCAATCAGTGGATGAGAAAAAGTAAAAACGTTTTCATTTGATTCCTAAAATCACGCAACAAAGAGTGGAAAGATTATCATTAATCCCAGCTAAGAGACAAACTTTTACCAAAACAAAACATCGTTTTTGTCTATTTCGAGTCGAGCTAGAAAACAAAACAACAAGACTATAAATTGACTTTTCTTTGAAAGCGTCCGACAACGGGAAATTAAGGAAACAAAAGAATCACCGGGAGTCCGGAAAACTGCCGCTAGTTTAGACGAATCTTAAAAGAGTGAAACAGATTCAGGACGACAAACTTTTTTTGGAGTTTCACTTACCCCCTTATGTTGTAAATATTCTTTGGATTTAATGTTGTTTTTTAAAATACGATCAAAAGTTACAATCTAAAAAATGCTTTGCAAAAGAAATCTGTGATTTCAGATTAATTTAATTTAGTTTTCGATATCAGTTTTGATTAAAAAGTTTAAGCTTTCATTATGCTTTACTCTAAAATTTTCTATATCCTAAACGAGATAGTTCTATGTTAACTAAATCGTCTGCAAGAACAATAAAGAAAATTACGTTTAAACATGCCAACTGATTTTAGAATAAATGCTACTAAAACTATGACATGTCATACAAATACATTGAGCATACAAAAATAAATTTCGTCTAGATTATATTAAATTACTTTTTTAAAATAACATAAACCATGCAGTATCTACTACAAAAATTTGAATAAAACAAAATACGTTTTGGAATAATGCACGTATAAGGGTTGGACTACACTACATTTTGCTTAAGTTAGTCCAACCTTTTCCAAAATACATGGTTGCTTTACCACATAAGACAACATTAAGTAACTAAACAACAAGTAAATGTCAACTTACCGCTAAAGCACCATCGTCCGTTCATTTTAGCGAAAATCAACAGTGAAACGATCACAATAACCAGTACAATGGCGACTATGATTCCAACTATGGCTGCTACTCCCATTTCGTAACCTAAATAGTAAATAATAATTTGTATTAAACTTCCAAATCACAAGAAATACAGTCTAAACCAGGACAAATGTTGTGTGTTTTCATTAAATTATATAACTGCATTATTTAAAATCTATATCGTAATTGGAACGAGACACTATGTGCACTGAAGTTCTAAGTTATAGCTACCCTGTATTAACCGTGACTGTCAAACTGGGCATATAGCTATAAAGTGCCATACTTTTCTTCATAAATGTTTAAAACATTGTTTTACCTCCATTATCTTAATCACATAGAGTAAAGTCTTATTACTACCACTTTGACAATTTATAAAAACAGACGGAATAAAAACGCTTTGTAGATTTTCTTTTTTTTTGGTTAAAAGAGAATTTTATTTTATCGTATTTCGTTTTGTTTCTTTTTATCATGTTATATCGCTTTATTAAGCAAAGACGTTCGTGAGGATGGCACGGTCATTATTAATTCAAAGTGCGTTCCTTTAGTAAATTGACGATATACGGCTCTTCGGAGAAATTGCGGCCATTTTGGCAGCATTAGAGCCCGTTCCTTTTTATTTGGGCCTATAAGTCACGTCGCTTTTATTCGTTTCTTTGATCTGCAAATTTGCGCGGTTACTTTAGTTTTTGGACCGTTATTGCCGGAAGACAAATTTTCTTTTAGAGCCTCTTTTTAGATCCAAAAACCGTTAATACCAGTTTACCAGACAAATGTATGTACACTACATAAAACCTACCGTAAATACCGTAAACGTGCTGCCTGAAAAACTTTGTTATTCCTGCAGCGTGTAACAAAATTCAGTCAAATAATAGCTAATTTGTAAGTTATTCATTAAGTTACCTTTAGGTTCAGGGTTTGTAGAAATCTTGACCCTGTATTCCTGGGAACCTTGATCGTTGTAAGCCATTAACAAGTACTCCTTTTCCGTGTCTGGTTTTCCTATCCTGGCTATCCTCAAGCTGGCCACGTACGATCCATTACCCTAAAAAGAGATTATTTTAAAAACCAACCTAAACATTTTACTTCATATAATTATAGTGGAAAAGTGCAGTTAATGCGTCAAAGTTCTCCATTAGAAATTAGTTCAAGACATTAACAATTAGAAAGGAAGTTTTCAACCAAAAACTCTTCTTCTTCTTGAAATAGGCTTTCAGCCTGTTTTTCCAGCTTTAAAGAGTTTCTTGCGACGTCGGCATACAGCTATCCCTCCACCTCTTTGGTGGTCTACCTGGCGGTCTTAGTGTGGATTTCCGTCTCTCGCAATTTTAGCAATTCTATTGTCTTCCATTCTGTTGATGTGTTGATTCCACTCTCGCCGTCTCTGTCTCGTCAATTTTACAATGTCCTGTATGTCGCAGATTCGTCTTATTTCTTGGTTGGGTATTCTGTCACGTAGCGTGTTTCCCGTGATACTTCGGAGAGTTCTTATCTCTGCCGTTCGGATTATGCTCTTAGTTCTGCTGGTGTCCGCCGTGGTTTCTGCGGCATATTGGTCTTACGCATGACTTATATATTCTGGTCTTTGCTTCTATTTTTAGGTTGATATGGGCACTTCTTGGGTCAGGCTGTTGTTCGCAAGTATTCTGGTCGTTGTTTATAATAGTTGTAACTATTTCTTCCGGAATACTGCCCCGTCTCAATATGGTTGTGATGTCATTTAGCCTCACTCGATCAAACGCTTTGCTCAGATCGATGAAGCACATATACGCCGGATTCTCGGCTATTTGTCGAATGATGAATATGGCGTCTGGGGTAAACCAGTTTTTCCTGAATCCCTGTTGTTCTTCCATTATGGGTATTTGATCTGAGATGATACCGCATATAGTTTTCGTGAATAGTTTCATCCCGGCGCTTAGGAGAGTTATTCCTCTGTAGTTTCCTGGTTGTTTTTTGTAGCCTTTTTTGAAGATAGGGATAGTGATGCTTTTCTTCCAGTCGGTTGGTATAGTTGTTTCATTTAAGATCATCTGGTAAAGATTGGCTAGTTGTTCGCTTAGTGGTTTACCTCCGTACTTTATCAGTTCGTTGTTCAATTTGTCGATTCCTGGGGCTTTTCTGTTTTTCAGTTTCTTGGTATATTTTCTACTAGTTCGTGGATGATACGGGTAGTTGCTTCTGCCATTGCTGGCTTTTCCTGATGTTGAGTCTCATCTTTGTCGAACATTTGTTTGAAGTAATATCCATGCCTCGCCCGTATTCGTTGACTTCGCGTTTTCTTCGTCTTATCAATCCCTATATCTTCTTTTGGCTGCCATAGAGGTAGTGTTCCATATTCGCAGTAAAGGTTTCTCAGTATGTAAAATTTGTCGTATTTCTGCCTGCACTCTGTTCCTTATTTCCTTGTATCGTATCCACTCTTCCAGTGTTCTGTTATTTAAGTATCTCAGGTAGGTTTCACGTTTTTCTCTTGTTATTTGTTTTACTTCCGGCGTGTGTTATGTTTGAGTTTTTGTTTAACCTCCATTTGCCTAATGCTTCATTGGCGGCAGTTTCGATGTGTAATTTGACTTTTTCCCAACTAGCTTCCACGTCGTCCTGATCCAGGATTGGCTGTTCTCTGATCTTTTGGGTCAGTCTTTTTTCGTATAACTCCTTCACAGTGGGATCATTGATGGATTCGATGTTTGTCTACGTAAATAGTTTGGTGCCTTCTTTTTTAATTGAGTTGTTAGTCGTAGTTTTGCAATGACTAATTGGTGATCCGATCCAATGTTCGCTGATGTTAGGGAGCGTACGTCGATTATCTGAGACGGGTGTACTGCTCTGTATGAGATTATATAATCGATCGTGAAACAAAAATTAGTTTTGGTAAATTTGTAACCCACAACCAGCAATTCTGCACATCTCAAGCATTTTTACCATAATACATACCACATCGTAGGTACTTTCTGCTTTTATAATTCCAGTGTTATCATGACTTCCTTCCTTAATACGTTGTCCATTAACCACCCATTCGAAAGTAGGACGAGGGTTTGCGTGTACTGTCACGTTAATTACTCCAGTTTTGCCAGTTTCGTAACCAAATACTTCGATTGGTTGGGATTCGGGCAGTGGAGGATCTAAACCAAGAAACCCATTGAACTTGGTTAAGAAATGTGGTAGTAAGTTCACTTACATTTGATATCCAAGCGCCTTTTAGCTTGGGCTTCTCCACCTTCATAAGCTGGATGATAGGCTACGCATCTAAGGAGTTTGCCATTGTCGGAGGCTTTCAGTCTTCTGGTTAGGTTTTGGATCTTTGACTGTAAATTCTCTTTGGCCAGGTCGAATACTGTTGGCATGCTCAATTCGGTAGGATCAACCATATTATCATCTAAAATCAGATTATTATAAATTACAAGTTTTATTTCATTCCGAAAAAAAAAAGACAGTATAGTTAACTATACTAGTTTAGGTTCTGCTGGTTTATTTTCACTGTACTTACCCAAAAACCAGCTAATATTAGCAACAGGTCGTCCATCTCGAACCACACAAGTAGCTTGGAGAATGTCATCCACTTTGTAAACGTTTAAGTCGTCAGTACCACGACTCAAGTCCAGTTCAGGTATTTTCGGGGCTTTCGCTACAACAAGACTCATTGTCCCCACAGATTCCTGCGCCTCATTGGCCAATCCTAGCGTGCACTTGATTTCACCATTATTTTCGTCAGTCGCCCTCCGAATAGTAAATCCGCATTGACCATGGTCCAATCCGTCTCCATAGTAGGAAACCTAAAGACAAAACACCGTAAAACCAATAATTATTCGTTTCAGTACACTCACGTAGTCATTGGATATTCCTTTGTTCAAGTTAAATGATCTTAAGCCTGGAATTTCGACTCTGCAGTACTGCAAAGGCATTGACAGTCGGCACATGAAGGTGGCTTGTTGTCCTAGTAGTACTGTTTGGTCTTTTTGGGGTACTTCTACTTGGGCTGCAAAAATTCCTGAAAAAAGAAAAAGCAGTTTGATAAAGTTATTTACAAATTAAATTAAAAAGATGATTTTATCGAGACACCAAATCTCTAAAATTTATCAAAAAGTTATCAAAAACTCATAGAGGCAAATTGACGCATTTATTAAAGGTGAAGTTAATGTGGTAATTAGTGAATAAACTCGCTAATTTCGTCACGTATATTAAACAAAAGACGAATTCGCGTATCACGACAGATAGGCGAATAAATCATGAGAGAAAAGGCGGCAGCGGATGATGTTGTGCCATTTGGGTCTTTTGTTTGCGGCGGTACGCGCAAAAAGACGCCGCCCCCCACGTAGATAATGAGGTTAATTTGGTGACACGTGCTACTGAATAACAACGATCCGGATAATTTAAAGTTTGACTTCCGGGAAATGCTTTGTTTCTGTCGCATATGTGGAGAGAGAGTTGCATACGACTCTAGCCATTTTGATATGTCGCTTTTAAGCTGTAGACGTCGGATTATTCTATGTAGAAACTACGTAACAAGATTAATAGTCTTGTTTATTAAATACAATGAGGTAGAATTAATTTTAAAACTGCCTTGTGGGTGCTCAAACTTGGTAGAATGGGACATTTGTATCCTGAAACTTCTGGAAATCTGGACTTGGAAAATGAGAGCATCATCTGTTGTTGGATTTAGCATTTAAAATTATAAAACTACTTAAATATTTCTTTCTAGAACACAAAATGTTTTTTAATTGTGCCTGATTCGTCTGTTTCTTAGGTAAAAAAGTGCCTTACCATAACAAAAAATTATTAAGAGCTTCCAGAATATTTGCAGCAGTAACAAATTACAAATTACCATATTGGATATGATGGAGAAGTCTCTTCTAGCTTATTTTAGCAGGTTACAGTATTACGAAGAACTAATA
Source organism: Ips typographus (assembly GCF_016097725.1). Classification (NCBI taxonomy): domain Eukaryota; kingdom Metazoa; phylum Arthropoda; class Insecta; order Coleoptera; family Curculionidae; genus Ips; species Ips typographus. The sequence continues at coordinate 6,803,289 of NC_138424.1, forward strand.
ACCTAAAGTGTTGTTTTTATTGTAATTTCCAAGACGTTTGTACGTTGAACTTGTTAGTTTGTACTATTTGTTTAAAAAATGTACCATGTTAATACAAAATATACAGGATTACTATGGACTAAAGTTCTACTGTCCTTACAGGACACTTGTAAGTGATTAGTTGGCAAAAATGTTAACCTATTACTTTGCAAATATTGGAAAATCTCATTATTACATTTTAGTTTAATTTAGCTTTTTTAATTCAGATGATTGAATACCAATTTTCAGTGTTTAAATAAAATTTTCTTAAAAAACTAAAATATTGACAGTACAGGTAATTTACCCATCACACATGTGTTTGAGGTAGTTAATTTTTTTGAGACAAAATTTGTGTTAAACAGTAACAATCAAATTGTGCAGGAAGCAAAATTAGATCTTGTAAAACAGTCCCTAAACAAAACCGTCCATTTGCGAGACATAAACTCATTAGGGGACAAGACAAGATAATAAATATTAATTTGGTCGCAGGTTTAAAATATGACAAACCCATTTTTTTTTTAGGACAAACGCCGAAAGGGACCGTTTTTATCCGAGACCACTACGTATTGCCCCATTACCGCGGTAGGGCCGACAAGTTAATTTTGCGTTTAGGGCCGTTTTTCTTCCCTGCACGGTCGCATTGTTATCTCTTGATTAATTTTTAAGTTTAATTCTTCCTAGTTGCCTGGAGGAAAATTGACCGTATGCCAGAGTAAATTCCCGTTGTTGTGTTAATAACTCGACGTTAACGACCGTACTTCAAACTTTTTGTTGCATACCTGCAAGGGCAGAATTGTGTAGTACAATTGTTATTCGGCGCGCTTTTGTGGTTTGGTGTTTTCGCTGTTTATTTCAACCGCCTTTTATACGAAGGCAAAACTAATTATGGTTGAACTAACCGGGTAATATATTCGACCACTGTTGCGTCCCTGGACGGTTCCGGTTTAATTCCGCTAATTGATATGTATGTCCGCGGACCCTCCCTGGAGCCCTTTCGTCGGTTTTCTTTTTTTCCTTTTTTTTATTTTTATTTGCATGTTTACTCTACGCCACAAATTAGGTTAAGCTCTTTGTCATAAAAGGACAATTCATCAGTGAGAAACTTTACTGAAAACAGAACAATACGGTGCAAATCCACCTAATGTCACTCTTATAAAGAGCAAAACAAATCTCGTGAATTGTGTTATAAATAACATATTTTCAACAGTAAAAAATTGTTCTAGTGTAATATTTACATTAATTTGCCATACCACACGAGTACTGTTGTTCAATATTTTATCTACAAACAACACAGAAATTAGTAATTTTGTAACTTTTAGTTACATAATGAGACTAGTTTGGTAATTGTAGTATAAATTATTGTTCTCTTGATGTGCTTTACAGCACACACACATACTTATTATGTAACACAAAGTGAGATGTGTTTCTGCTTTTCTCACTGACTGTATCAAATTTTGAAGTGTCTTTTCAAATTATTGAATAGTAAATTTAATGAGGATTCCAAAAACGTGCATAAAACCGTCATTTTCTCACTCTAAGTGGGTTTTAACAGCCATTTTGTCCATGACTGTCGTTTCAAACTGTGTTTCTGATAGTACAAACTTTGATATTGCTTTTCTTACTGACTGTACCAAATTTTGCAGTGTTTTTTTCAGGTTATTGAATAGAAAATGTAATGAGGATTCCAAAAATGTGCATATAACAGCAACTTTCTCACTCCAGGTGGGTTTTACCAGCGATTTTGTTCTTAACTGTCCTTTCAAACTGTGCTTCTGATAGTTCAAACTTTGAAACTGCTTTTCTCACTGACTGTACAGAATTTTGAAGTGTTTTTTCAAATTATTTTATAGTAAATTTAATGAGGATTCCAAAAATGTGCATAAAACAGTAATTTTCTCACTCCAAGTGGGTTTTACCAGCGATTTTATCCTTGACTGTCTTTTCAAACTGTATTTCTGATAGTACAAACTTTGATAGTGCTTTTCTCATTGACTGTACCAAATTTTAAAGTGTTTTTTTCAAATTATTGAATAGTAAATTTAATGAGAATTCCAAAAATGTGCATAAAACAGTCATTTTCTCACTCCAAGTGGGTTTTACCAGCGATTTTGTCCTTGAATGTTATTTCAAACTGTGTTTCTGGTAGAACAAACTTTGACACTGCTTTTCTTACTGACTGAAACAAATTTGTAGAGTTTTTTAGGTTTAATAGGGAATTTAAAAAGCATTCCAAAAATGTGCTTAAAACAGTAATTTTCTGACTCCCAGTGAGTCACGTGACTGTGTGGCTAAATTATCCTTTAAAACCACGTGATATCTGCCACTAACGTCAAAACTGTAAAAATTAGACTTAAATCTGCAAGAGTCAAAGTTTACCACAATTTTCTTACAGTTTTCGAAACGAGACGTGTTTCTGAGATTCATGACAATTGTCACGTGACTTAGCCTAGCTAAATTATGCTCCAAAACCCCGTGAGATGCAAAAAACTCTTTTTTTTATTAATTGTAACTTTTATTCCTTGTCCTTACGTTTTTTCATGTAATAAGAAACTGACAATTGTTGAAGAAAAAATTTGTTTATTTAACAACAAAATTAATACGTTTACACGAGTTTGATAATCTGTCAATTGTATGAGAATAGTAACCGTATGAAGTAAAATTGTATTTTTGTTTAGGAACATGGAAAGCGTGACCTCAACTTTATAGTTATTTATGCAACAAGTGAAAAATGTTCATCTTTTTTGCACGCAAGTGAAAGTTGTTATACAAGACCGAAGTAGAACTTTTTGCACTAAAAATCATTCAAAAAAGTGTACTTTTTTACACGATTTTATAAAAATATTATTTACTAAATCAACCAGGCAAATATGTGTAGCAAATTAAAAAAATTAGAAAGTAGTGACATTTTAATCTTTCAGAGACTGTATTCTTAAATATTGGTCAAAATTTAACAGAATATGACATCCATAATGAATTCCCCCGCATTTTGCGAATTGATTGAATTCTAATCTGTTGTGCCCACATACCCGATCAAAGCGGAATTAATACAAACTCGATCCAAAGGGATATTGGCGTAATTCTGATTAACTTTTATACACCCGCGATTTCCAGTTGACTAACCGCGTAAATTTCCTTTCACGGAATCATAATGAAAATTCTGAACCGGTTCAATTCGGCTAAAATTACACAATACGCTCTTACGAGTTAAACCACGCCCTTTTACAACACATTTACGTTGCACCCGAATTGGATTTGCGTTTAGATTATAATTCATTGCCGGGAACTAGTACAACTCTCTTAATTAGAAATTACCGCATGTCTAACCCTTGTCTCTATCTCAAACCGGTTTCGTAAAACACGCCCAACTTAATAGATTGTCAATTAGGAAAATTAGTTGTCGAGATTTACGCAACAACTGAAGAAATCTCGTAAATCTTATGGAAGAAATTCGTTTTTCGTATCACGTCGAGAAACGAATCGGCCCTTTATTAAGTCTCCCATAGGATTTTTTTTGTCCGCGAAAAAAGGGTGGTTTTTATGAAATCACAAATACTTTCCCTCCCAAAGGGGAGCAGCTTTTAAATTAAAAGACTTTTTATCGAAAACTTACAAAGGACATCGCTCGACGTTAAGTTGAACCCATCGGCAAACTCCCAAATTGAGTTTAACTTCCCCAATATGTCATCCTCCCTTTCTGTTTGCTTGTTGAAACTTAGGGTAACTACTTCCAAAACTGTTAGGACCTTGTTAATTGTACGTTTTCGGTTATGCTATAATTAGGTTTAACGGTCTAAATGGATTTTTCAGCTAATTTTTGATACTGTGTAGCTTCAGCGTTGTGTTGTCGTTTATCTTGTTCATAAAGTTAAGTTATTGTGTGGATTGCGGAGAATTGTGCAAGTTGTCGTCCGGTTTTGTACATTATCTGTTTGCAGCGCTATTCGCTTAATTGCGGGTGCTTCAGCAACTTTAGAACAAATTTATGTTTCTCTTATGTCAAGCGTTCCGTGTTTGGGTTTTGCGCTTTCTTCTCGTCTAGTTGTCATTGTACAGGGATGTCCAATTAAATGTTTCACTCAGATAATGCTATCAGCTGTTTTATGTCCGTTTTCTCAACACTTTGCAAAGTTGGGTTGTTACAAGCAAAACAGAGTTTTACAGTAGTTCTGTTATCGTGAAAATTTGTGTTTATTTTAGTTTATTTATTCATAATCTACATCTAATATGAGAACTGTTGAACTGAAAAAAAATAAGATAAATGTATGTAAATACAATAAATTATCAAAATTAAATATTATTGTAATACCAACTTTTTTTGAGGTAGCAAAATTAGTGATTGTTTTGGCATTTACTGTATTTTAGTAGTGTGTCCAAAAAAACATGGAAAATATATCACTTTTTTTAAATTGAAGATCAAATCTATTATTAACAAAATATCAATAAAAAATTATTGCTTTTGTAAAATTTCAAGTTTTACTCAATAGCTAACTCTATAAATTTGGTTGACAGAATACTACTTCAAAATAGCAAAGTTGCAGTATCTTTCCTGAATTGACAGAAGCTGATGTCAAAATAGACATTTGTCAGACTTTTGACACATGTTGTTTTATCGTTGGTTGTTTTTGTGTGAAAAATAAAAATACTATAATACAAACTCGATCGATGGAACACTCTGTATTTTATTTGCTCAATCAGAAAATCTCTTTTTTCTGATTTCGAATTTATGTTTTCCTTTTAATTTTTAAAATTATTTCAATAATTCTGCGATATGTTCTCAGTAATTCTAACAACATTTGACACTTTTAGCGTCAGAATGACACTTTTGACAGACGGAATGACAGATCAGTCAGTGAGAAAAGCGGTGTCAAAGTTTGAAAACCTGTAAAACCCACTGGCAGTAAGAAAACGACGGTTTTAAGTACTTTTTTAGAATCCTTATTAAATTTTCTATCTAATAACCTAAACAACACTACAAAATTTGGTACAGTCAGTGATAAGAGCGGTATCAAACTTTAAACTGCCAAAAACACAGTTTGAAAAGACAGTCAAGAACACAATCGCATGTAAAACTCACTTGAAGTAAGAAAATTACAGTTTTAAGTACATTTTTGGAATCATTAAATTTCCTATCTAATAACCTAAAAAACACTACAAAATTTGGTACAGTCAGTGATAAGAGCGGTATCAAACTTTAAACTGCCAAAAACACAGTTTGAAAAGACAGTCAAGGACACAATCGCATGTAAAACTCACTTGCAGTAAGGAAATTACAGTTTTAAGTACATTTTTGGAATCATCATTAAATTTCCTATCCGATAACCTGAAAAACACTACAAAATTTGACACAGTTGCTGGGAAAAGCGGTGTCAAACTTTGAACTGGCAGAAACACAGTTTGAAAGGACAGTCAAGGACACAATCGCATGTAAAACCCACTTGCAGTAAGAAAATGACTGTTGTAAGTACATTTTTGGAATTCTCATTAAATTTCCTATCTAATAACCTAAAAAACACTACAAAATTTAGTACAGTCAGTGAGAAAAGCGGTGTCAAACTTTGAACTGCCAGAAACACAGTTTGGAAGAACAGCCAAGGACACAATGACATGTAAAACTGACTTAAAGTAAGATAATTACAGTTTGAAGTACATTCTTGGTATCCTCATTAAATTTCCTATCCGATAACCTGAAAAACACTACAAAATTTGACACAGTTGCTGAGAAAAGCGGTGTCAAACTTTGAACTGCCAGAAACACAGTTTGGAAGAACAGCCAAGGACACAATGACATGTAAAACTGACTTGAAGTAAGATAATTACAGTTTTAAGTACATTTTTGGTATCCTCATTAAATTTCCTATCCGATAACCTGAAAAACACTACAAAATTTGACACAGTTGCTGAGAAAAGCGGTGTCAAACTTTGAACTGCCAGAAACAGAGTTTGAAAGAACAGCCAAGGACACAATGACATGTAAAACTGACTTGAAGTAAGATAATTACAGTTTTAAGTACATTTTTGAAATCCTCATTAAATTTCCTATCCGATAACCTGAAAAACACTACAAAATTTGACACAGTTGCTGAGAAAAGCGGTGTCAAACTTTGAACTGCCAGAAACACAGTTTGGAAGAACAGCCAAGGACACAATGGCATGTAAAACTGACTTGAAGTAAGAAAATGACAGTTTTAAGTACATTTTTGGAATCCTTATTAAATTTCCTATCTAATAACTGAAAAAACACTACAAAATTTAGTACAGCTTGCTGAGAAAAGCTGGGTCAAAGTTTGAATTGCCAGAAACACAATTTTTTAACCCTTTTTAGGATTTTGACCATAAAAAATTACCCGCACGGTCGAAAACCGTTAAGTCAAGTACATTTTCATAATATTTGACTATTTTTTACGTTTTTATATTAAAAATAAACTAAAACAGCTGCAAATTCTCTGATAGTCCATTGCCATATGATTTGACTGTTTTAAAAGGTTTTAAAACATAAATCTTAAAAATTGACTGAAATAATTACAAATAGTCCGATAGATAAATTTTTATGATAAAGATAATTATTCAACATTAAAAACGGAAAAATCATTGTCTAACCAACTTATTTGATTTTCCCTTACGTTTACAAAATATTATCCAACAGTCCGGTTATAAAACTTCTAGAAACAGTTGCCACATTCTCCCTAAGGTCCAACATATTTCTATTTTTAACACGAGAACAAAAAACGATAAAACTACATTGAGACCCGACAAGATTAACAGCTAAACTGGACCGACACTTGGTGCAAAAAAGTGCATTAGAGCACTCCGAACAAATCCCCTTTCGTCGTAAACTTGAACAACGACAATTGCCACCCCACTAAGTGAAAAACTTGAGGCTGAGCACCGTTTTGTTGTATTTTTGGATGGTTATTGTTGTTCGGCGATGAGCTGGCCATATTTCAGTAGGAAATAACTCGAGTCTTGGCCGTGAAGCGAAACTGCATTGTAATTTATCGTTGTTAAGATGTGACAAGGTTGCATGGGAAATAGAGACGGAGAGCAAAAACTGCTCATTCTCTTCCGTGTTAAGCCGCTCGAAAATAAATTGCTCGGGTTGTGGCAGGAATTTTTTTTTTTTTGGCTTGAATAAAAACAAAAAAAATTTGTAGATGTATAATAGGGTATTAACACAAACAAGTAGGACCTATCGACGATATAATAAGTATAATAAAATATATATATATATGTCTGTTCATTATGTTTTAAGCGATACATTATAATGGTAGTACATCTAAGCCTTCACAATGTTGCCAAATCTCAGAACGCTATTTCAGTGTGTTTCAAAGCCGCTTCTTTGAAACCCGGTATTTCATGCCCAATCAGAAAGCAGGGTTTTTGTCCTGTATGGGAAGATGAAGTCGCCATTTTCTTGAGTGAGCATTCCATTGCTCTCTGCTTTACCAGAACGTGTTATTTTGTTAGTTTTCGGATATTTTATCCAATTACCCTTCAAGGGGATTTAAAATTAAAATTAACAATCACCTGGTACTGCGAGACGCCCTGAAGAATAGGCTTATCGCTCTGTTAGCCCTGGAAACCCAGTTTCTTCAGCAGGAATCGGTTGGCTTCGGCCACGTTTTAGTTTTTTGTGCAGATCTGTTATGGTGAGTTTTCTATAGCAGTATATTAATTTTCTGAGTGGCACTGTGTAACTTACTTTGGTCTTTTGAAGATCTGAGGGAGTCGACTCCTACCCTTTTGTGTAACAGCCAGTTATACCCCCTGGATTGGTCGTACAAATCCAGTAGAGATTGACCCGACCTGCACCATATTACGCCAAAAGTCTGACATCTTTGCGACCTTGCAATCATTTTCGCCAGCAGTACTCCAAGCATCCATTTGTAGAGATCTTCAGATGAAATAGAACTTCAAGAACCTTCGAAGACACCAGGTTCAAGCCTGTGTATTAAGGCCAGTTTACTCCAAATCTTTATTTTTATTTTCTTCACTGTTTTCACAAACAAACCACTAAACTCAGATTCAAAGAAACACATAACAAAGCTTCCCTTTATTAAAGTTTTGCTCACACTTAAAACTTTAAATCACTTTGATACTTCCGATCGGCGAAACATAACAAAGGTTGGTTTATCTTCTAATAGCAATTACATAAATGTGAACTATAGTCGACTATAGGGTGATACCATTTGTCAATTATAATTATACGCTATCTCAACGTTTTAACACCGAATAATGATTTACCTGCTATTTACATTATTATAAACTACTCATCTATTGAACTGTAATAACAACATGGTATGTTGAGCAAACCCAGTAAAGAGATTTCATAAAGGGAAAATTAATTTGTGTTTATTTAGTGTTCACTAGTTGCGTTGATACCCGTTCGTAAGATATTTTCTTTTCATTTATTTTCGCAGTTTCCTCATCATCAAAACTGCGTGGCGCCCATTTTAAATTTCTTTTTTTTCTTTCTTTAATTATTATTGAAAAGCAAATACAGTCATTTTAGAAAATTGCCTTCGAACCCATAGTGCTCACCAGATGAAAAGCTGCCGTTTGCATTCCTTATTATTTTAGGCAAAATAAGGTTACATAATTTTGGCGCCCAACGTGGGGCTCGAAATAGCAAATAATTTATCTAACAGTCAATATCATTTTTAGATCTAAGTATAATTGCATAACTTTTTTTTTTTTTTTGTCTATTTCGAATGATGGTAATATTCATATTGTGAGCAGTGTATTTGGATAAAACTGGTCTTGAGTTTGGTCACTTTTTAAATAGACGTTTTGTCGGATCCACCGAACAACCGGCCGTACAACAGGTTTTTATCCGTTATCGTACTTTCTTGGTATATACAGTATAATTGAAATCGATATATTTTTTTTGAACGCTTTGTATTTTGGCCACAAAGTGTTAAAATACTTTTAGTTTGGTTATTTCGAGAATGTGTTGTTGCAGTTGAACTGAAAGGAGCGAGATTCGCTGTTGCCACTTTTAGTTGTTTTAAATCAAGATCCTCCGAAATATAACTAGCGCTTTAAACAAGTAATTGATTGAATTTTTTTATCGTTAGACTTAACTGTTTGTGTTAAGGAAATCAATAGCAAAATTTTTTTTTATGGTTGAGTATAAACTTTGTTGTGATACTAAAGATATATTTTCAAAACTTTAAATTAGAAACCTAAAATCAAACATTAAATCTATTTTACCTTGTTCTTATTGATAAATTGCTTCATAGTTTTGCTTCCTTTATTAGGAGACAATGGATTCTCATTTTAGACCCAACTTGTTGCTTAGAGAAGAATTGGATTATGAGCTAAAAATACGCGGAGTTTTTACAGAAAGCCCCGTTATACAAAAACGGAAAATTCTTCTTAGAGCGTTAAATAAAGAAAGAGAAAGTAAGTTTGATGTTTTGAAATTGACAAACTCGGATTTTGATTTTCAAAAGGAAAAAGATGAAATAGAATCCACATTAGATTCAATTAAAGTTCTTATTAGTGATTTTGAGGGACCATCATCAGACTCGGTTTATCTTAGAGCTAGGACCAGACTTCTACACTTAACAAATCGTATTTTGCGGGTAGCTTTCGATGGGAATGAGGATAATTTTAGTGAGAAACAACGTCAAAAAAATGAGTGGTATGCATCGGCAATGCTATTAGATGCTGAGTTACACGAAAAGGTGAAGGAACCTAATCAATTTAGTTCTACTCCTGTTAGCCATCATGAAGGACAAATGGAAAGTTCTCAACTGTCCCAAACAGCTCACGAAAATACGCCTCTTAGCAATCAGTATTTTAAGCCCACTCCTGTACATAAATTAGGTATTTCATTTGGAGGCGATCCAAAACAAGTTATGTCTTTTATTGAACGCGTAGAGGAAACGGCTCGAGCTAGACATATTCCTAAAGCTGAGTTATTTGAGTCGGCTAGCGATTTGTTTTCTGAGAAAGCCATCTTTTGGTTGAGGTTAGTTAAGCCCGCTCTTCGTGATTGGGATTCTTTGGTAGAAAAGTTAAAAGCAGATTTTTTAAATTCCGACGTTGATGATGAAACATGGCGAGAAATCCGTATGAGGAAACAAGGTAGGAACGAACCAGTCGTGCTTTTCATAGCAACCGTGGAAGGTTTGTTTGGTCGTTTGTCATATAGTCCGGCTCCTGTTACCAAGGTCAAGTACATCAAAAGAGGTCTTCAAAAGGAATATCAGCAACGTCTAGCTTTGCAAGATATAAGTTCTGTTGATGAGTTGGGTAGGTTGTGTAAACGTTTAGAGGAAGCAGATGTTTTAGGCCTTTGTTCAAGTTCACGTTCGCATCAAGTTTGTGAGGTGAATCTTGATGAACCCTCTTCGTCCAGAAGAAGTCCAAATGTTCGTGGTGGGGAACAGTCCAATCAAAGAAATCAGAAATATCTTTGGAATGGCAAGAAGAATAGGAGACTACCGAGGGAGAACAATCCTGAGGAAGGCGAAAAGGACAAGGCGGGCACTAAATACGTTTGTTGGAAGTGTAGCGGTCCAAACCACTTATTCAAAGACTGTAAATCGAACATTAAAAAGAGATTTTGCTTTAAATGTGGGACGCCAGATGTTACTTCTAAAACTTGTTCACATTGTTCGGGAAACGCGTAAGAGAGGAATGCGTGGTTGGTTCGCATAATCCTCTATATCAAGAAACCAACTCTCCATGTGCGAGTCATCTTTCCCACACTAACACAAGTCTTCAATTTAATGGCTCATCTAATAATAATGTGCTTCCGGTTTTTCTGAGCAAGAGTAATGACAACCGACCTTATATAAATGTAAAGCTTTTTGATCAAACTATTACTGCCCTGTTAGATAGCGGTGCTAATGTATCCATAGTAGGTGGATCCGGAGTGAGTTTAATTCGACGTTTAAAACTTAAAGTTAACCCGATCACTAGCGACAGTGTTGTTACCGCTTGCGGAACCTCTCAAAAAGTTAAGGGTTCTGTTGAATTACCGATAGTTATTAAGAATTCAGTACGGATTTTAGTTGCATTGCTGGTTCCCTCTATTGTACATTCATTCATATTTGGTAGTGATTTCTGCAGAAGATTTCAAGTAGATATAGACTTTGCAAACAATAGATGGCTCATTCAAAGTAAAACTTCTGGCTTAATCACGGAGGCAAAACCTAATTCAGATAATCGAAATGTAATCTCCAATGTATGCACTCTCGAACCTCTATCCGATAGTCAATCAGAGCAAGTCAAATTAATTATAGATTCTTTTAATAAGTTGAATAGTGAAGAAAGATTGGGGCTCACTAATAAAATTTCAATGAGTATTGACACCGGCGAGGCCAAGCCGTTCAAACTAAGGCAATATTTAATGAGTCCATATATGTTAAAACTTCTCAATCAAGAGTTAGATGATATGCTAAAACTGGGTGTCGTAGAACCATCGCAGAGTCCCTGGAACAGTCCAGTGTTACTTGTTAAAAAGGCTAACGGAGAATATAGGTTTTGTTTCGATGGTCGAAAATTAAATGAAGTAACTCGCCATGACAGTTATCCACTGCCGCGTGTAGACAGAATATTAAGCTCTCTGAGGGGAGCCAACTATATTTCTAGTATCGACCTACGTAAGGCTTTCTGGCAGATTCCTTTGGACCCAGCCTCACGAGACAAAACAGCATTTACAGTTCCATCTCGTGGCCTTTTTCATTTCAAGGTTGTTCCTTTTGGTCTTTGTAACAGTGCTCAAACACAACAGCGATTAGTAGATAGTTTATTTGGCCCAAAGTACGAACCAAATATTTTTACTTACCTAGACGATATTATCATAACTTCGAAAACATTTGAGGATCATATTCGGTTGTTGGGTGAAGTTAGGGATATTCTATTTGAGGCTAATTTGACTATTAACTTAAGTAAGTGTGTTTTTTTTAAAACACAGTTGAAGTATTTGGGTTATATTGTCGAAGGTGGTCAGGGTATTCGTACCGACCCTGATAAGGTCTCCACAATGGTTAATTACCCCAGACCTGCTACCACTACCGAAATTAAAAGATTTATAGGCTTGTGTAGTTGGTATCGTAGATTTATTGGTAATTTCTCTTCTTTGGTCTCTCCTATTAACGATCTCCTCAAGGGAAAGAAAAAGAAGTCTTCTATAGAATGGACCCCTGAGGCCCAAAGTTCCTTTGAAAATATTAAAAATGCCCTAATTGCAGCTCCGGTTCTGTGTTCGCCGGATTTTTCAAGACCGTTCACAATACAATGCGATGCTAGTGATACGGGGTTGGGTGGTGTACTGTCGCAGGATCTCGATGGAGGAGAGCGTGTAATAGCATACTGCTCTCGGACGCTCTCTAGAGCCGAGCGTAATTACACTGTAACAGAACGCGAACTCTTGGCGTTGATATTTTGTTTGGAAAAATTCCGGATGTACGTAGAAGGTACGAGGTTTAAAGTAATAACAGACCATCACAGTCTGTTGTGGTTAAATAATTTAAAAGACCCTTGCGGACGTTTAGCCAGGTGGTCAGTAAAACTACGGCAATATAGCTTCGACTTAATTCACCGGAAAGGAATCTCACACAAGGTTCCTGATGCTCTCTCCCGAATATCTTCTGAGCCTCCTATTGATATGGAAGTATGCGTCATGGATGTTGCTTCTGGTGAATTAGACCCTTGGTATGAAGAACTTAGAAGTAAAATCCTTAAAAACCCAGAATCGTATCCTCAATGGAAAGTCGAACAGAATGTTATATTTAAGTATATCCCAAATAATCTCCCACTGTCGAGTAACCTTTTTGACTGGAAGACGGTCGTACCAAAAAACTGTCGTTTACAGGTGATGAAGGATTGTCATGACCCTCCTTCTTGTTCACATTTTGGAATTTTCAAAACCTTGTCCCGCGTCCAAGATTCTTATTATTGGCCTAAAATGCGAGTAGATATTCGAAGATATTGTAGAGCTTGTAAAGTTTGTCAAGCTCAAAAATTGTCTAACTCAGGTCCTCTAGGTAAAATGGGTGCTCAGAAATCAGTGCAGTTCCCTTTTCAGGTTATAGCCGTTGATTTAATGGGACCATTTCCCAGGTCTAGGAAAGGAAATTGCTATTTGTTAGTCGTTACTTGTTGGTTTTCAAAGTATTCTTTACTTTTTCCTATACGTCAAGCAGTTGCTAAAAATATAGTTAAACTGTTGGAAAACAATGTATTTTTGGTTTTTGGAGTACCCCAAATCATAATTTGTGATAATGGCACTCAATTTGCTGGAAGAGTTTTCAAACATCTCGCTGAAACTTATCAGGTAAAAATCTGGTTTACTCCTAGGTATTCGGCCCAATGTAATTTCGTAGAAAGAACTAACAAAACCGTTGGAACTGCCATCCGATGTTACATCAAGAATCATCAAGAATGGGATGCAGAACTAACAAAAATTCAGTTTGCTATGAACGCAGCAAAACACGAGGTGCATGACTTGGCTCCTGCATTCATAGTTTTTGGTCGAAATATTCCGCTATCAGGAAACTACTATAGCAAAATATCGGAAACTAAAGACATAGTCCTCAACCCATCAGATAGGAACGCATATATCGATGATATCTCCGGGTTGGCTGACATCTTCAAAGAGGTAGAGAAATGCCTTAGTGTCGCGCACTGTCGATATAAACGATCATATGATCTACGCAGACGAGAGATATCTTTTGCGGTTGGTGATAGAGTATGGAGGAAGAATAAAGTCCTTTCAGATGCTACATCTAAGTTTTCAGCTAAACTCGCACCTAAGTACATTCTTTGCAAAATTAAGGCAAAGAAGTCCCGACTTGTCTACATTTTGGAGAAAGCAGATGGAAGTTACGGAGGAGAATGGCATGTGAAAGATTTGAAACCTTATTTTGGATCAAATTCTAATGTTTCCGTTGGGTAATATTTTTTTTTGGTATTTGGTTAGTCGGTACTAACTGTTATCTGGTATTATTGTTTTTTTTTTTATGTCACGTTAAACGTTTAAAGTATGTCCGGACAATTTTTTTTAAAGTTTTGCAAGACTATTTTCAAATATGCAACATTTGAAATGTATATAGTACAGATGGGATCCCGTAATTATGGTAAATTAGTTTAACTAGACAATGTTGTAAATATGCTTTTTTACTTATAAGTTTTTTTTCTTGACTGAATTGTCATCATGGGCAAATTCTCAGTCTTAAGTTTGCTCTTTTCCTTGTTTAGAGACCTCCCCGTTTTTGTCTTTATTTCCTGATTTGTCAGTTCAATATTATGTCTTTACCGATTGAGTCGCCCCAAGGCCGTGTAGTACGCGAAGATACTGGACTAAGCAAAATCCCGAGAGCAAACTAATGTTAGTAGAATACTGTTGAGTTCTTTAATTTTCTTCTTTCTTTGTTAATTAACCTAGATAAATTTTTTTTGTACATAATCAAAAAAAAATATATAATGATATATTTTTTTTTGTTTTTTTTTTTTGGAGGAGGATTGTGTGGCAGGAATTTTTTTTTTTTTGGCTTGAATAAAAACAAAAAAAATTTGTAGATGTATAATAGGGTATTAACACAAACAAGTAGGACCTATCGACGATATAATAAGTATAATAAAATATATATATATATGTCTGTTCATTATGTTTTAAGCGATACATTATAATGGTAGTACATCTAAGCCTTCACAATGTTGCCAAATCTCAGAACGCTATTTCAGTGTGTTTCAAAGCCGCTTCTTTGAAACCCGGTATTTCATGCCCAATCAGAAAGCAGGGTTTTTGTCCTGTATGGGAAGATGAAGTCGCCATTTTCTTGAGTGAGCATTCCATTGCTCTCTGCTTTACCAGAACGTGTTATTTTGTTAGTTTTCGGATATTTTATCCAATTACCCTTCAAGGGGATTTAAAATTAAAATTAACAATCACCTGGTACTGCGAGACGCCCTGAAGAATAGGCTTATCGCTCTGTTAGCCCTGGAAACCCAGTTTCTTCAGCAGGAATCGGTTGGCTTCGGCCACGTTTTAGTTTTTTGTGCAGATCTGTTATGGTGAGTTTTCTATAGCAGTATATTAATTTTCTGAGTGGCACTGTGTAACTTACTTTGGTCTTTTGAAGATCTGAGGGAGTCGACTCCTACCCTTTTGTGTAACAGCCAGTTATACCCCCTGGATTGGTCGTACAAATCCAGTAGAGATTGACCCGACCTGCACCATATTACGCCAAAAGTCTGACATCTTTGCGACCTTGCAATCATTTTCGCCAGCAGTACTCCAAGCATCCATTTGTAGAGATCTTCAGATGAAATAGAACTTCAAGAACCTTCGAAGACACCAGGTTCAAGCCTGTGTATTAAGGCCAGTTTACTCCAAATCTTTATTTTTATTTTCTTCACTGTTTTCACAAACAAACCACTAAACTCAGATTCAAAGAAACACATAACAAAGCTTCCCTTTATTAAAGTTTTGCTCACACTTAAAACTTTAAATCACTTTGATACTTCCGATCGGCGAAACATAACAAAGGTTGGTTTATCTTCTAATAGCAATTACATAAATGTGAACTATAGTCGACTATAGGGTGATACCATTTGTCAATTATAATTATACGCTATCTCAACGTTTTAACACCGAATAATGATTTACCTGCTATTTACATTATTATAAACTACTCATCTATTGAACTGTAATAACAACATGGTATGTTGAGCAAACCCAGTAAAGAGATTTCATAAAGGGAAAATTAATTTGTGTTTATTTAGTGTTCACTAGTTGCGTTGATACCCGTTCGTAAGATATTTTCTTTTCATTTATTTTCGCAGTTTCCTCATCATCAAAACTGCGTGGCGCCCATTTTAAATTTCTTTTTTTTCTTTCTTTAATTATTATTGAAAAGCAAATACAGTCATTTTAGAAAATTGCCTTCGAACCCATAGTGCTCACCAGATGAAAAGCTGCCGTTTGCATTCCTTATTATTTTAGGCAAAATAAGGTTACAGGGTAATGGATTGGAAGTTATCCGAAAATGTATTAGGAGACCTCGATAGTTTGTTTAACACTGCAAAATAACATTTTTCTCACCTGAATATAAGAAAATTATATTATTCGCAAGTATGTGCAGAGCATGAAATAAGCACTTTCGGTTAGTAGTCATTTCTAGTAAATAAGGCTAGTTATTTATTTTTCTTGACACTTAGTTTATTTCCTTATGTAATGTAAAGTTCAACTCCAGCTTGGTAAATTGTAGACCGTAACTTCAAAGTTAAATCACAGTACGTTGTTTTCCAACAAGGAAACAAAATATTACATTTCTTATTACCTAAATTTCTTGGAATATTGTGGCTAAAATCAATTGCAAATGTTTTCTCCACTATTAGTAGTTATGGAAAAATTACCATCATATCCATACAAGTTATGAAAAATAAAATTACTTTGACTAGACAATTTATAAAAATCCTAAAATGACGATAATTACCATAATTGGGTAACATTTTTAGATAATTAAGACGAAATCAGTATCAATGATGCCATTACTATCACCGAACCACTGTAAATGGCCAAATTCAATGCCCGTTTGTTTTTTTGACAACAAAACCGCAATTGTATCGGGTATCGGCCGCAATTCAAACCGTAGCCGAGAGTAACACAATGAACTGTGGGATAAACAAGGCCTCAGAAATTACGGGGTTCCGGTTTTGATGTTTGTGGACCGACGGAATTTTGTTACTAATTGAATTGAAAGGAAAATAAACGAATGTTTGGACCGGGATCGAACGAAAAGTTTGAGCTGAAAATTGGGTTTTTGGCAAAAAATACTATTATACATTTCCAGCTATCGAACTGAACGAAATTAAGAAGCATTCAATATCCGTTTGGCAGGCCTGACGTGTATTATCAAGTTGAAAAAATCAGCCTACGAAATGAAGGGTTGGAAATTACAAATTGGAAATTCCTTATTTTATTGGAAAACAAAATTTATGCATCAAACAAAATTAACTGAAAATCACCACCTCACTGTTTGCAGTCACAAATAACGAAAAGAATTCGATTTTAATGGGTAATAGGACTTAATGTAGTCGAATAATTTCGTGTCGCCTGCGAACATTTGTTCGCTCCAGAAATTTCCAATTTTGTCACTTCCATTTGTAATGCAGTCTTTGGAATGTTTCTCAGATTTTAACGCGTTTACTTAAGTCCATTACATCGGTAAGTCGCAATTAGCACTAGAGTAACTAATCATAGCAGGAGCAATCAAACTAAATTAGGCAAGCTTTCATGTGATACGGTTTATTCGAGTGCAAAATGCGAGGTTACTGTCGTATCCCTGGGATCTGCTTAATTAAAACCGACAATTACCGTGACGCCATTTGCACTTCATAATTGGAAGGGAAAACTTACATTTAGGCTAAATTATAGTTAAGAGAATTTCTAGTTAACCTCGGTAGTTTTACACAATGATATCTTAAGTTAAGGGTTGAATATCGTTCTAAAGTTAGTCACAAGAAGTAGCAGCATTTTGCAACAATTGTCCACACTAAATTATTAAGTAAAATTTAATATTTTGAAACTTCCTATATGGGAGCCTAAATGCTATAATAAAAAAAAAACAAATATTCTCAGGATTTCAGTGATAGAAACAGATACTAAAATTAAGATTCTGTTGCTGCTTTATTAATATTTTCTTTGTAACTAGATAATATTTCAAAAGCGGAATTTGTGACAGTACATGACAGTGAAAAAACCTGAGAATATCAAGAAATGTAAACCAGTAAAAATTGTATGAATTTTTTTTTATTTTCAACCAGGTATGTAATAACGTTATTTCTTATGTGTAAACCAGGTGGAAAGATGAAAATTACCTGCTTTTACTTTCCACCCGGGTGAATGTCAATATGGGTTTTGTCATATCTGGGCTTACCTTTACCTAATCTCGCGACAGAAATCAAACTCTTTCCACCTGAGTATGTAATATACTATTTTGTAACGTAAATAAATTTATAGGACGTCCTAAGTTCAGTTAAAAGTATCAGTATAATAAATGTTTTATTACAACTTTAACATCCTGTAACTTGTAAACTAAATGTTTAGTTGTTTTAGTACAAAAAGATCAAAAACAGAGAAATAAGCAATAAAAAATTACACCCAAATCAAAAAACAAAGCTCAAATGATTTAATATCGAAATAAAACAAAATAATATTTTTTGTATTAGCCATTCTGGGGTTCCTTTAATTTATTAGTTTTGGTACGTGAATTTCGGATAGTTTGGTGAGCTAATTGTCACACAAACATTTGCATATACTATAGAATGAACCAAATACAACCAAAAGTTAAATTATAATGTCAATAACAAAACCCTTTAAATGAAGCTTTTAGAAAAGTTGTCTGAATGACATATATTACATTAATTGTTGCAGAAGTGAACTTCTTAATGTTGAGATTTCTTTTCAGGTTTTAGTCACAAATTTTCGAAGATTATCGCTCTCATACAAAGCTCTTACAACAACAACAAATTAAATTTCAATAAATTGAATAATTCAATTACGCTGAAGTGTAATTGAACACAAAATCGTTTGTACTAATAATAATAAATCTTTGATAATTGCCCGTGTCCATAAACGTATTGAATCGTCGAGCAATTATAATAATAGGAACAATAACGAAAAAGTATAATCGCATAAACCTGCGTGAATTATTATTTTAATTGCCTCGCGGGCGCCATCTGTAACCGAGGCCCGTTTGCGCGTTTAATGAAACTGACCGTGCGAACAAACACATCGGGACGATAAATTAATTTTACTGCACGAGTGATTTGAAGAAACGATAATTGTCAACCACCCGATTGATTCGGATCGATGCCGGAAAATGGAGCGTTTCAGTTTCAATCAGCTTGAGTCAAACGGAATAGTTATTTACCTAACAAGTGCGGAAAGTGATACGTTCGTTCGTAAAGTCGAGTGCGGGGAAGGCACTTTTCGCAGGTGATAGGAACATCATTTTTTCTACCAGCGCTTTCAAATAATTGAAAATAAATTAAAATTGAAAAATTAATTTTGAATAATAGTGAATTTAACAATATTGTTTATGTAACTAAAATATAACAGCACATAATAGTTATTTATGTATTAAGCGCACAAAGTATGACTTTTATGCTCTGAGAATGACGTTTGCTGCGCGACACAAAGTGGAGCGCAGCAATCATTCGAGAGCATAAAAGTCACATTGTGCGCGTAATACATACAATATTTTTTCTACAAACATCGCTAAATATCTAATACAACTAAACTTACTGCGTAGGTACTCAAAAACAGGATCAAAACTATACACAGTTGAATACTGACATCAAACTGATGACAATGACATTTTCAATAATGGCATGCATTGTGGCAATAATGGCAAGCGAAAAAATTTTTATCGCTCGCTACCCTTGGCAACGTGCGATAAAGTAAACTCCTCAGTAAAGGGTAACTTTTCGTTGAGATTTGGAAGCGAAAAATGCATCATTATTGAATGTTTGTAGAAAAAAAATATTAAGTACAAAAATAAAACTTGATTAAAACCTACAATCTTGATTACCATAAATGGGTTACTGATGTGATGAATTACCTCTAATCTAGTAATTAATATTAATAATAAATTAACAATTATTATATGGAATAATAATTTTGAATATGATACATAAATAAATATAATTTAATTTTCCCACCCTAGTGCGAAAAAGTCTATATTTCGAAAACAAAAATAGTGCGGGAATATATTCGAGCACACTCGTAGAAAAAGGTGATTTCAGTAACGATCCAATCTGCATCAAGTTACCAATTAGACCCACTCTCTATTTGTTAATAGGTCTACTTATATTATACGTTTTACTTGTAGAAATGTTCGGAAATACCTATTTTAAAATAACAGTCATGAAACAGTAACAATAACAGGTAAACATCACAATCAGGATCCGATTTCAATCCAGTTTGGCACCGGCTCAAAGTCATTAATAAACAATATCCGAGCCGTATAAGCGAATCATAACTTAGAACGTGCCAGGATTGGAAGCAAATATTCGCTAACGCGACCGGCTTTATCGGAAAATCCTTTGCGAAGAGGATAAATTCAATTTGGGGCGGAATCGTCCGGAAAAGTGACTCGTCTGCTTTACGTCCGTTTTATTCTCTCATATTTCCGGGTGGTTGGCGTGGCGCCTTTGTTCCATCACGTCTTATTAAATGCACGATCATATCGCAACAATATCTCTGTTATTAGAAAAAAAAACTTCCTTGAATATACTCTATAAATAACAATATTCCATTGGACCTTGTTCTATTTTTCTATCTATTATGGAGAGACTAGTAGTTGAGGGAAAAAGAACTCGAGGAAGATCTCCACTGAGATGGTCAGATCAAATAAAGAAAATCACCGGTTACTCTCTCTATGAAGCAGCACGACACGCAC
The DNA here is from genome assembly GCF_016097725.1 of Ips typographus. Taxonomy (NCBI): domain Eukaryota; kingdom Metazoa; phylum Arthropoda; class Insecta; order Coleoptera; family Curculionidae; genus Ips; species Ips typographus. The sequence continues at coordinate 6,823,727 of NC_138424.1, forward strand.
AAGAAAGACCAAAATGGACAACAACAATAAAACGAATACCATAATAAGTCCTACTAGTCGTTTCCAAGATATTGCAGTTTCCATCTGACAACATTCGCAACGCCCTCTAGCAATATTTTGAAACATAATAAAGAACGCAGAATCATAACATCTCTTTATTCTACTAGTTTCCTATGTATAATTTTGAAATTTTCAATCCTTCATAAAAAAGTGACCATCATACACTTACAAGTTATGAAACGTCTGAACAGTATTTCTATATTTTGGTCTGATACCATTAAAAAAAAAACGTTTCTCAACAAGTTTAAAAATATTGATATTAAAATCACAACAAATTTTTTGCAAATTTGATAGAACAAAGTTGTAATAAAATGAATCTTGAGATGTATAACCGGAGAAGCGTTTATATCGTATTAAGCCTAACAAAGCAAAGAGCTAGAGACGTCTACTTTAACGTGCTTCTCTAATTACCTTTTGTTGCGTCTTTGATGTGATTTTATTAAAAACAGGGAAAGCGTATACGTATTTGTTTGATGTGTAGAGCAAAGATTATACGTTGTTCTGTGTAAAAAGGTACGGTATAGGAATTAGCAGTGCTCCAAATACTTATTACTTGACTTACCAAGCTTTATTACTTTTAGTTTAATAAACTGAAGAACAAGTTCATTTAGTTGATTTAACATAAAATCCATATAAAGTAAAATTAATGCCATAATCAAACTCTATGTATTATAGAGTTTTCCGGAAGCAACTCGTTTTGCGGATTGTCAATTTAAATTTTAAAATATCTGGGTCATACAGTCGAAATCACCGAAACCAGATCAGCCATATATTTTTCGACGTTTGGCATATAGTTGATTTCGGAATGATTTAGGGAAACCGATAAAAAATGAAATAATACTACCGGGAATCCTGTTGGGGCTTTATGGCTCTTTGTTTGGCTTTTAATATTCGACGGTTTCGAGGTCTTTATTCATTCCGAAGTTATTGTGTATTGCCACTTTAATCACATATTTGAAAGTTTTGTCGAATGTGACCGCTTCACCCAAACACATTTTATTGTTTACAGGAACTTTGTAGTCAAACTGAAACTAGCTGGTGGCTTAATGGTTTAACAATAGTAGGTCAGAGCTGGAGTTTGTTAACCAGAAACTGTTTCTCTGCGCTTTAATCCGCAGTTTTTCGTTATGTTAGAAAAAAAAGCTTATAAAACAATCTGTTCATTCGTTTAGTCCTTCGTCAATGTCAGCAAACAATGACCTGTCCAAACAAGACCCTAAAGTAATTCGGTCACTTTATAAGAGTATCAGTTTTCTTTCTTAATTACTTGAAAATGTCAACAAATTTTTGTTTAAAAGAGCATCGAGAATACAGCATGTTCTTGTTTCATTATAATGTAGGATACTTAGTTTGTCCAGTGTGTCATATTATAGAATTAACGAAAAAACTAAGTAACCTAACCTAACCTAAAGCATATTTTTGTAAGGTCAAAGAGTCTTGAAAAGGAATTAAGCAATTTTTGGAACGTTTTTATTAGTATTTAATAATAATCTTTATTTCATATTGGATATTTACAAAATAAATAACAAAATAAAACAGCGTCAGAAGAAACACAGACACAAATAACCTAAAAGTTTCAACATACAATTTGGTAATTACAGTCTAACATACTACATTTTTACTATCTACCTTACAATTAATGTTTACAAACTGATAATTTATCCACAGAGTTTCCCAAGGATTGCACGTTTTGATGGATTATATTCGATAAAGATCGTCCTTTATTCTCCCTCGTTTGCGGTTTTAACGTAAAAAACTATTCTCAGAGTAGTTAACTTGATTCTTATATATATTTAAGCGCTTTTGGTACACTGGACAGTTTATATCCGTTGCTGAGTGTTTAATGACTTCTTCTTTGTATTTCATTTTGCAGTAGTTTGGACATTTTAGATCTACTGCTAAGCAATCCTTACCATTATGGTCCGCACCTCCACACTTATGGCAGCATGTTGAATATTTGCAATATTTAGCCACGTGTCCAAACAGTTAAAGCATATCGCAAAGTTAAAATACTCGGTCACATATACTTTCATTAAATCAAAGAGTATAGTTGCTCTTTTTAAGAACCATTTAGCTACTGAAGGTGGAGCCTCTAGGATCCAATTTTCTTTACTGGGATTTCGGCAATTTCTTTTCGCTATTACTGTGATTACCTTGGATAAATCAATGCCTGGTAGGTCTTCTTTTATTTCGCTATTCATTCTTATTAATTCTTCTATAAATTCCTCGTTTGAGTATCCTTTAAAAATTCCCAATATTAAAAACATTGGATTGAGAATCGAAGTTTCTTTTAGCTTAATATTTTGTTTATTTCCAAGAACCTATTTAATTTTGTTCTGTTGGGACTCGTTGAAGCTTTCCAGCACTATTGCTCCACTTTTCAGTGCTTTTATGTTTTTGATTCCTCCTTCTAAAACGCTGCTCTGCATTTGACTTTTAATTTGGCGTATGGTCTCTCCTTTGGATCAGTAGTGTTTTCTAAGCTTACAACGGTTTCAAACCTCTTTGACGTTTTTGGTGTTATCCAGCTTTCTATCGCGTCGTCGCTGTTTTTTTTGGATTCCTGTGCGGTTTTTGCTATGACGGAGGCATAAGTTCGTTGATATGGTGCACTTTTCCCATAATTGAATTACTTTCTTTTTCTGGTGGCGGTTGAAATTCTTTTATTTGTATTTTATGTTCTAGGTTTATTTTTTCTTGTTCCAACTGTCCCTTGTATAATAACAATGTTAAGTTTTTCTGAATATGGAATGTTGAGTTTTGAATAATTTCTCGGTTTTCTTGGTTTGACAGCTGTTGTATCGCTTCCAGTGATATGGTAATTTCTAATAGTAGATTGATTATCCATATTTACGTGGTTTTGGTTTCATATATTGTATTTGAAGAAGATTCAGAAAATCCGTCACTATTTAATGTGTTATCGGTAAATAACTGTGCTCTGGAACCATCACAAGGTTTTTTATGTTTTTTTTTGAATATCAGGAGATACTTCTTGCCTTTGGCGTTTTTTTCGCATTTTCAGGCGCGACGGATGGTAGTGGCACTGCTGTTGGTGAGCGCAGTACTGATTTCTGAGGCGTAAATACTGAATTGTAATCTTGTGACGCTGCATTTTGTGGATGCTGTTCAGATTTTGTTACGTTGACGTTTTCGACTTGCCCTAGTATATCATATTTATCATCAACGGTTGGCTTTATCAGTTTGCTGTTTTTTGCTGCCCGGGTTTCAGATTGTTTATTTACATCCTTATTTTGACCAGGTTGACTTTTTTCCAATTCTGACCTTACGGTTTGTTTCATTGCAGCTATTGTTAGTGAAGAAGATCTGGTTTTCCGGCAAGGCTTGTCCAAAAAATTTGAGTCAGAAGCAGTGACTTTTCCGGTGCCCCCACTATTTCCACTCATGTTCAAACAACAACACTTTTAAGTGTAACTTTAAGCAGAAAACTAATGGGCAAACGCGAACGACTCCGAAACACGTCCTATCTCGCCGACTATCCTATACCAGAAGTCATATTTGAAAGCCCTTAACACATTGAAAAAGTTCTTGAAGTTCGAATGAAATAGGAGTGGCTTCTGGAAATTTCTGGGAGGTTTTCAGCAGTATTTAGAAGCCTTTGACACTTTGTTCGGTCATAGAGACTTGGAGAGGGTTCTGGCAATTTATGTGAGGTTATCGGTACACACTACATACACTTTGCAAGTGACCAACTAAGTTATACAAAGGTTCCATGAAATGTGTTTTGAGTCTACTAGAAACAAGTCGAGTAAGGTTAGATAGGTTGGCTATGATGGTCATTCAATGGGACAATGTCGATGCAACAATTTGAAAAAAAGTATGAAACTTCTAAATTTAAATAGCTCCTGGAATCAAATTTTTCCATTAAGTTATTAATTCCATTCAGAAAAAGTATTATTTGTCATATATCATCCTCAAGTAGCTTATTAAAGCAAAGAATTTATGGTATCTGTAAATGAACTTTAAGCATATAATTCTCTTGATTTGATTAGAGAGAGAATTACACTTAAATTCTAATTAACAAAAATTGCATCACTGTTTCATCGCCCTAATATGGCTTTCATGACGCATATCAACATATATTAATTTGTGTCAACATCATTAAGGGGTGCAGCTACATGAATGTCCGGCATATGTCCATTCCATTAGGGGCGCGAGCTCATAATGTCTAATAATAAAAGTACATTTTACTTGGTATTTATTAACCACGCTTTGCCCAAAACACGAAAAGCAGTTGTAGGGAATGCAATTAGGTTATTAAGTTACAAGGCGATTGTTTTTTGAAAGCACTGGGTGACCAAAGTATAATTTGTAAAAATTAGATTGTTATCAGTAGTCATCAGTAGATTACTGAAAGCATGCTAGTCATTTTACCATAATAATCGAGTTGAGACGTAAAGGATAAAACTTTTGCAATAACGGTCCTTCCTGTCTGGATGTTTGGTAGTCACATGTGGTCAAATGCAAAGCAGCCTATTGAAAAACCAATATTCAATTTAAACCCGATAAATTTGGCACTCTACCAATTTAGGCACTATTATAGGGGGCCCATTCAATTTCGTGCGTTGAGAGCCAGTTCAATTTAATTATCTTGTTGTCAACTAAATCGAAGGCTTTTGAGTTAAATAATAAAATTACCACTTTTGATCTTATATGTCCGAAATGGGGTTGTATGCAACATTAGCTACCAAAAGTTGTAACGTACCACAGTTTCTTATCAGGGCTCCCTAAAAGCCGTATCTTGATTGAATTAGCCTCACAAGAAATCCAAATTGGCAAAAAGTGTTTCCGACAAAGAAACGCTGGCAACGCCGGACCGGGCAATCAATCAGGGCGTCGCGACCTGTCGAACTGTCAAAAACGGTCCAATCAATTTATCCTGCACGTACGCTGCTTTAGCGTCAATGTATCAGGAAATTTATCAAACCGAGTTAATTGGCCGAGCTAAATTTTATGAGAAAAGATTCCAGTCTTGGCATAACCAACTAAAAAGTTGCTTGATCAGATGTTCAGGGGCTTTATTAATTGGACCACGTCAATTAAGAGCGACCTCAAGCCTATTATTTTCCTTCGCAGTAATGATCTAACAAGCACCGGTATTGTATGCCTTTAAATCCGGGCCAATCTTTCATTAATGCAAAACTATGTATTGGGTGTAGGATTCGAATAGGGATTACCATTCTAATGAGTTTTGAGGTTGGTTTGCTCGATTTTCGTACGAAAATATTTCATGAAAACTTTGATTGAGAAAAGTGTAATAACAGTATTAAAATTACTTCTAATAGAAAGGGACCGTCATAACTTAACAAGTCATGAGAAAAAAAAATAGAAAGACGAAAAGTTTAACACAAGTTTAATTGTTTTTCAAAGCGACGAAGGAGGTGAGTTTTCAAATTCAAATACTCATTGAAGTTGACAGTGCTTAATTCAATAAAATGTTGCCAGATAGTGAAATATTGACCAAATTTGAATTAAAAAACTATTGAAATTGCAATAAAATAAACTAACAACAAATGCTTCAGTTAATTACAACTTATCTAAGTATAATTAACAGAAACAAAGAGTACAATTAAAAACAGGAAATTTACCGATTTTTTCTGGTTACCGAATTTATTTCCTTTTTTCATAACAATCTAAGAATCTTATTCTAATTATTCGATATATCAGTGGCTTTGGCAAATATTTATATGGGTTTGTTTGTAAGTTGCATTGTTGATACGTATAAAGTACATGTTTATGTTCAATTTCGTTTCCATTTTGTGCTCACAGTTACTGAAGGATTTGAATTCAATCGCTTTTTAACATTTACCTATACTGCCAAGATTGTCAAGCAATTGCATTTATATGATTATCTGAACCATTAGTTTGAATATTTAGATAGAAAAAAATAACAATTTTCCACTGAAAAGTGTTTCCAAATTCTGTGAAAGTGTAATAGGGTCGTGGAACCAGTAATTGACCAGCAACCAGTATTTGACTAATTTTAAGTAAAGTTCCAGAAAAACAAGATTTTAGTGCCTTTTATTCCTCTAGATTTTATCATCATTTTTGTTATTATTTTGGTTAACAGTATTGATTGAAAACCAGAAATTGAAGAAGTCTATTGATATCCAAATAAATAATTAAAAAACTGTGAATCTTCACTTCTTCAATGGTCATTCACTAGTAAATCAAAGAACCACACTTCATAGTCAATTATTAGAAAAAAACTACAATTTTGCATGGATATAACATTTGTTAATGCCAAAATTAAAATTAAGAATATCGGCTTTACCAAAATTATTTGTAAAGTGAAAATTTTGGTTAGGTGGTCAATTACAGGTACAATAACCTTAGTTTAGTGAAAAACTGATATCATACATCAAAAACCAAGATTGAAGCACTCTCTAAAATGTGCCATTAATTTGTGATATTACTTTATGCTGGTGCAGGGTGTTTCAAAGACAATGAAAATTAACCTAATTAACTAATAACTAAATTGTTAATTATTTATGTTTTGTAATTTTAATTACCAATTAGTTCACTGTGCTGTACTGCGCTATTTAGAGAAAATCCGATTTTGTTCTGATTAAGCTGTTATTTAATAACTTTCATAAATATAGGCAGTAAATGTAGTAGTGTTTTGTAAAAAAAAACGATTTTAATGGTTTACAAAGTGAAAACTAAAATTGCAACTCTAAAAGCAGGTACTTTCAGCTCCGGCTAAATTTATTTGTAGGATAACTATCAGTAGTCTGATTTCACGGATTCTATAGAAATTATCTTTGGAATACAATCATCCTGAAGTGTAAGTACTGAGCCCTTAGAGTTTGATTTGAATATGCAGAGAAAAAAATAATAAATATACAGGGTGTCTCTAAAAGGTCTGTACAAAATCCTATGACATATTCCTGACATTAAAATAAGCCGATGTGAAGCAACTTACCTTAGTTCGAAATTGCTCCGTCTGTGAGATACAGGGTGGTAAAGTTAAAAAATTAAATGAATGAAAAATATAACCCGAATTTGGACACAGATTTACTGCGGCCGTTAGAGGGCGCTTTACAGTGTACTTCTGATGGTTTTAAGTGACCGTAACTTTTTTCTCGGTGTAATTTTCTTATTTATTTTTTAAGGAAATGATGTTTTAAACATTTTAAAGCAAAAAAGGTACTCCTGCTAAGAACCGCTAATGTAAAGCGTTGTCGAGATATTTCGGTTTTTAATGTTCGATACTGTACCGAATACTGTCACCTGAAATTTGTTCAAATTGTAAGTGTCTAAATTCGGGTTTCGCATCTCAAAAAACCTCTGGCTACCAGATTTGAAAGTAATATGCTACAAAATGTACAATAAATTTAAAAAAATAGATATTTATTTTTTAACTTTACCACGCTGTATCTCGAAAATGGAGTAATTTCGGACTAAGGTAAGTTGCTTTAAATCGGCTTATTTTGATGTCTGGAATATGTCATATTATTTGACCCAGTACACAAGGTGTCTCTAAAAGGTCTGTGCAAAATCCTATGACTTATTCCTGATGTTAAAAAATAAAAATCCATTTTTTAAAATTTAATGTACGTTTTGTAACGTACTTTCAAATCTGGTACCCAGGGGTTTTATGAGATGCAAAACCCGAATTTAGACACTTAAAATTTGAACAAATTTTAGGTTACAGTATTTCGGTCGAACACTAAAAACCGAAATATCGCGACAACGGTTTACATTACCGGTTCTTAGCAGGAGTACCTTTTTTTTTAAAATGTTTAAAACATCATTTCCTTAAAAAATAAATAAGAAAATATACCGAGAGAAAAGTTACGGTCACTTGAAACCATCAGAAGTACACTGTAAAGTGCCCTCTACCGACCGCAGTAAAAATGTGTCCAAATTCGGGTTTCGCATCTCAAAAAACCCCTGGGTACCAGATTTGAAAGTAATACGTTACAAAATGTACATTATTAAAAAAAAAAAATTGATTTTTATTTTTTAACTTTACCACCCTGTATCACGAAGACGGAGCAATTTCGGACTAAGGTAAGTTGCTTCACATCGGCTTATTTTAATGTCAGGAATATGTCATAGGATTTTGTACAGACCTTTTAGAGTATAATAATAATGTAAATAAAATTTTATTATTTTTCTGGTAATTTTAAAATCTTTATTAGCACTAGAATATGTCAATTTTATAGCATTTAGAGAGTAATAAAAAATATGAATAGGCTTAAAGTAAGAATCCCATATAAGTAATCTGATATTGCTACCATCGTGTATTTAAATGGATTGTTTAAAAATGATATAAATTGCAGTGTTTCACAAAGAAAATGCATAGTAATGTAGGGTTGGTTTTGGGGCACTCTGTATAATAGCAAGAAAACACTATCAAAAAATAGATGAAATGATTACAATAAAGTATACCAGAAGAAGAAAACTTTTAAAATGGCGTAAAATAAAATATAGAATAATGCCAGTAAAAGTAAAGGGAAGTAAAGTGAAGTAAAGTTCAGACATATGAAGTAAAGTTGATGTAAATGGATAAAACTGAGAATACTAGAGGAAGAGCGTAGAAGTAGAGAGAAAAGTAAACATGTGAAAATATTATTAACCTAACCTAAGTGAAAGTAACGCACTCTGAAAAAAACCATTGACAAAATTTAAAATGAAACACACAAGTAGAGAAGAGAAGAGGAAAATTGAAAAGTAAGTAGTATAAAAAGATTTAATTTATTGATTATAAACTTATTTCCTTTCCTCGTTGACCAACTTAGTATTAATTGTCAATTTGAAACTACTTAAAACCAAATCGATTTAAGCACATCAAGTGAGTAAACAAAACCGTAAAAATCCTGCTCACAAAGCAGAATACTTACCAACTTTTAAGTTTTCCTGATCAAATGAGAACATTAGAAAAATTACGATCTCAAATAATAAAGTCGACACTAAACTGTGAAATTATCAACGATAACGATTCATAAACTATCGCCTCTCAAACTCGTTTTGCCCTAACGACCCTACTAAAATACTGGCCCTTTTATTTGCCAATTACGAGGGTTTATTTCGCCGTAGCTCGGGAATTGAAAATGAGACGTTACGTATTCGTGGCTTTTGTCTATGGAATGGTTCAAATAGTAAACGCTTTCAATAGGAAACAGTTGAACTATGCCGTTAAAGGTTTCGCTGCATATTTGCTATAACTATACGAAGAGGCAAATCGCAAATTAAGTTCATTGTTTGACATCATATAAGTAAAGTAATTGAATAACACATCTTTCCCAGAAGAGTTTTGGGGAATAACTGAGGGTAGAGCAGAGCAGGTGCAAACTTACAAATGTTCCCCCGTAGATTTACAAACCTATAGAAAGACCAGCCAAGGACCTATAACTCACTACATTCCCGGATGTGGTCCGGAATATTTATCAAACCTGATTGGCTTCGAAGATAGATAACTGCATATGTCATAATAGCACATGTTTCATATCCTCCCCCTTACGACACGGACGTAGCAATCGATTTTTGCCATCTGGTAACTGACCGGCTGCGAATCAATTATTACTGAAATCCTCAGGGAAATATTTTCCCCAAAGTCGTGTTATGCAGTTTGCAGAAAGTGTTAGATATTTCAAACTTGGACCCAAAATGTTTAGAGAATTCTCCGCGGAAATTAATGGAACACGAAGTTGCGGCTTGTGAAGCTCGCTGATGCATTACGGCGCAAGCTGCGAGGGTTTCTAATGAGGGAGAATTTACAGATTGTGAATGGACGTGACTGTGGCTAGAGAAAAGTGTTGACCGGCAACAATAATAGGAAAACGAATTGCGAATATTTATGTGAGATTATCATTTTAATGCCCAAGCTCGAAGATTAGAATTTCTGTTGAATATAAAGCATCCACTGTTTTTGAAATAACTTTGTTTAAAACAATCCTGTTTAAATCTGACGTACTGAAATGGTATTGATTTTGAAATTTTAGAAGATGATTCTAGATAATGCATGTGGAACTAGCTTTTTGTGGTTATCATCAGTGTGTGTAAGTATTCAGGGGCCTAATTCTTGAAAGCAGGGAACGGAATTCTCAAGAGAATTGTCGATAGAATGTGACAGAAGAAGCTGACAATGGCGGGTTCCTGTCTCATTCTACAGGTCTTTCTCTTGATTATTTCCTTCCCTCGTTTCAAGAATACGCCCTCTGGGCAGTTGCAATCAGGTACATTTTGCAGAAAGTGTAAAAAAATACAGTTGATAAAGGATTTCAGTATAGACAGATGATTTTTTGATGAAAATGATGATAACAAAAAAATGATAATTCTCATTATCTACATCTAATTCAAATGTAGACATGACTGTCTCTTTTCATCTCGTTTTTATTTTGTCTGACTATCTGACTGTTCTGTAATTTTTTAAGTGTCTTACTCTTAATAAAGCTTTTGATTTGCTTCTTTTTAATTTCACTTTTCTACAAAATTTATTTACTTTGTTTTCTCTGCTTTTTATGCTAATTTCTCCGGACAGTTTTACATTACCTACCTTCTAGCCTTCAGCTCCTTTGACTGACTGTAATTTTAGAGCCAAAACCACTGCCAGTATTTTACTCTTATTTTTATTCGAAACAATATCTTTCTTCTCGCTGATTTATTTTTTAATGTTAATTTAAGCTTTTTCTTCACGCTTTTGATTTTTTGTTACCTCTTCTTTAGTCTGCATGTTCTCTTTTTCGATTTGATTGTAGTCTTGTTTCTCTTGTAACTGTCAGATTGTCTCTCTTATGGTACAAAATCTTCTTATTGTGTTTTGTTTGGATATTAAAAAAAAACGAGTTTTTTTTAGATTTGGGTAAAGCAACGTCAACCACGAAAACAAATTTTTTAAAAGGATGTGGGTACAAAAACATAAGTTACGAGGTTAAAAAATGATAAGAGCACTGCAAAATAAAACTCAACATACAACACAAAAGTGTAAAAATATGCTGAAAAATTCCAGTTGGTTATTATGGTTAATTCGGTGTTACTCGGTGTTACTCGGTGTTAAACTAAATTTTTCTTTACATTTAAATTTTTGAAAGAGATTTTTACTTAACTTGAAAAAGACACTAGTCAACCTAATCTAACCCAAATTGTACATACAAGCAAATTGAAAAACTCTGAACTGAAAACTAAAATTTTTCTTATTTTGATTGAAAAATCAGAAAATTAGTAAATGGCCTCAAAAATACCCAACAAGTGAAACGTAAAATTAAAAATTTTGCAAAACTGTTTTAATTTTAATTTAATAATTAATTACTGAGTGGTTATTTGTATATTTTTAGTAGTTGAAAAAATTTATAACTGTTTCTAAAAACAAACCTAGCATAACTGGTAATTCAGTTGCGTATTTCCTCAAACTGATTAACTACTAACCTAACCTAACCTAAAAAACCACTTGACTGAAGCAAGATTTGATTTAAAACCGCAAAAAATGTTTGAAAAAATTAATTCTATTACTCCTAAAAGCATCAGAAAGTAACTTTTTAATCTGGGTTACCTTAGCTAGGTTACTACACGTTTTCTACTACTCCTTTTTAAACTGTCTTATAATTTTTTCTAATTTTATGTCATCATTTATTATTTTGAATATTTTCTGCCCGAGAAAACGTTTTTTAAGGTGCTTTAACGTATCAGACTAAAGTTTTTCATAACTTGTAAGAGTATGATCGTCACCTTTTTATGCAGGTATGAAAAATTCAAAAACATAGGAAACCAGGGGTAAGAAGAAAATGTGACAAATGTGACGTCAATAGACAGTTAGTCACATGACCACTTTATCAGACAGACTGAGTCATATTTTGTGAGTTACCTAGAAAATGCAATAAAAAATACCATATTTAGAATATTGAGCAAATTGTGCCTAATTTTTGCTGACGGTTATTTCTCTATTTTCACAAATTATTGCTAGAGAGTGTTGTGGGTGTCAGCTGGAAACTGCAATATCCCAGAAAATCCTTAAAAGGCTTAATCAAAAAGAGGTTTTTTTAATTAAATGTGGATATATTAAGAGTTATGTTTTAGTTACTGTAAAAACACTTAAATTAGCTTTATAAACAACTCTCACTATTTTGTTGGAAATTAAAATAATAACTAAAGTTACGTGTATCTTAAAACTTTTATCATTGTTGTGAAGATTTCGTTGTTCGATTTTAATTTTGCTGTTTCTATTTAGTCTTCGAAAACAATACCTTCAGAAATAAATAAAAAACATAAACATTGTTTACAAATTCTGTTCATAAAAATGGTCACGTGACTGTAACGATGCTCTTTACGATTCCATTGGTCGCTTGAAAATAGTCACTTGTCAGTTAGTAGAAAAATGTGATAATTGAAAACAATCAGGTAATATTTACAAATATCCTTCAAATTAAAAATGATCACGTGAACTTCAGAGCAACATTTTGAGGTTAAATATGATCACGTGACGGCAAGGTAGCTAATTTAACGTATAATACAGAATTGTCAGGAGTATTCAAAAATGTAATAATATACAGGGTGTCTGAGTGTTTCATTCAAAAATAAGCGTACATCACTTCAAGGTACTTATAACTTTATTTGTCTTGTTGTTGTTGTATGTTATTCAAGCCAGTGGTTCTCGAAGAAACATGGATGTAGAGTAAAGGTGTATTTAGCAGAAGCTGACAAGGTGATTTACCTAACACTATAAAAAGGACTCTGGTAGAGGTATTAATGAGCTGCTAATACTAAATAGCTTATGTTTCAGGTACCTTTATTTGCCTAATCTGGAGTTTGTTTACCATGCTTTGAAAGGGTCCAAATTTAAAAAGTCCCAGTATCAATTGCTCTAAAAGGCTCTGAGCAAAAGGTGTTTGAAGCTATGGTTATAATGGTGTTGTCAAAATCCATATGCAGAGTGTTGAAAAAACAAATTTCTAATAACTTTCAGGTAATATAAGAAAGATACAAGTTACTTAATACATAAATTTGATCAAATGCCATTATTTTGCAGAATTAGCCCTTATAAATTTTACCGTATCTTCTCTGACTATAAGGCTAGAAACAGATGGTGCTACTGTTAAATACTTTTACATCAGATAGTAGGTTAAATTACTATTTTAATTGTATTATTTACACATGAAATATACAAATAAAATCTTTAAAAAGTACACTCAAGTTTCTTTTTTATCTAAGAAGTCTAGTTTTCTTCATAAACAATCATAAAATTAGATAATTTCTTTAACTGAGGTACCTACCTGCTCTTACAACAAATTGAACTAAAATTGAAAAAACATGTTAAATAAATCACACAACAAAACCAAATTGATATGTATTTAATGCTGGGTAAATTTACAAAAAGAAATAGATAAGCAATCTATATCACAAAATCAAAAAGCAAGTTCTTAAAACACCAACAATTCTGTTATAAGTTAAAACACTGCTTTAGGATTTAATAGTCGCCAGGATACACACATTGCCTTTCCTTTCTTGCAAATTTTATGGAATAATTCTTGAAACGTTGGTATTGGGCTTTTAATGACTCGTTTGAATGCACCTATCTGTGATGTTCTTTCCAGATAATTTAAATTGAATGTGTTTGTTGTTCACAAGCCAAAGTTTGATTGGAACTTTCCGCCTTTGTTTACCACCAAATGTTGCGTTTACCAGTTTGGTGAAGAAAAATCTTAAATTCTACGAAGGTCTCGCAATAACAACACTAATTAATAAACTTAAACAACCCTAAATTAAGTTTTTATTTCTTCTGTTTGTAGTTTTTGGTGTTTTTCAACTTTTTACAATTCCTAACCTCAAAATGTTGTTTAGAATGTTTAGGCGACTGTCAGTTGGGACTGTGCCCTATGTTGCCACATCTTCCACGAGCAGATGTGAACCTGGTGTATTGTTTGTTGCAGTAATAAACGAACCGATGAATTATACAGATTTCGAAAAAAAAAGCATTTATTGCATGCAAAACATGTGAGATTCTTAGAATGTTTTTTTTCAAAACATTATAGTTTTCTCATTTTCATTGATAATTGCTTAATGAAAGATACATATTGTGAGGTTTAAAGGAGGAATTTGTCAATACGGCAACGTCCAAACAGGTGATTAAAAAGATGGATAGCCTAGCTTGTAATAAACGACGTGCGTAAATTTCAATATTGCGGAGCACTTGATGACGTAACCGGCACGGAAAAAAAAATGAACCATACGTATGTCTCTTAATTCGTAGCAATTGCTTTCATCATGTGATGGTCAACTTTCGAGAATCAAACTGTATCTATTACAATGTTGCGTCATTCTATTTTTGTTTGATTTTCCACATATGTCCAGTTTCCGGATTTCCTATGAGTTACTCTCTATACAGAATAGTTTTTCAAACGTTACTGGAAAGCAACTTCCTGCTTTTTCTTTGAAAACCAAACTAATAAGACAAATTTTTTTTACAGAAAAAAATCCTAAAACTAATATAATGCAACCACTCTTAAACAGGCGTCGCCGTCTGTTTTACAAACGACTTTCAACTTGTTAACTCGCTGTGTCGTTTTGCGAGGCATTTGACAAATGACCGACCGACTTTAATATCCGGAAGTTGGCGCAGTCGGCAACAAAGATGGCACCACGTGCTAATGTGCCCCCTCGCATGATTGAAGCCGATCGAAACTAGTCTTTACCGCATGGAAATTCACGGAGCTGTCAAGAAAAGTGAAAGACATAAAAATGGTCTTTATTATGGATGCGAGACGGTTCGTACGCCATATTTCAGGTGCGGCGGGTAATTTCGGAAAACGAATTTTTACGCCGTCGACGATGTGCGGCTTCCTTTATTGGATTGCTCTAATAGTCGACGCCATATTGCGCCTTCGAAAACTACGTTTTATCACTTTTCGGCTGGATTGAAAAATTTCGCCCACGTTACAGGTGCAACGCCGGGAAAATTAATATAGCCGAGAAGTTATACTGTCGCGGGCTATAAACACGCTCTCAAACGGTTTGAGATGTCGTCAGTCAAAGCGAACGTAAATTGTCGGGAACGGTTTTAATGACGTTTCCCTCCATCGAAAAGTTATCACCAGTTTAGAGATAATATTATGCGGTGCATAAATTTGAATAAATTTACATTCTTAAAGATGAGAGTCATTACTGTCGCCTAAGTAGTGAAAGATTGCACGCTAGGAGCTAAACCAAATCATAGAATAAAATTAATAGAGTCTTTAATTACTATAAACAGCAACAAGGCAGAAGAAACAGTAATTGATTTCGTCTTGCATTGTAACCTCTCCGGACACAAACCACTCTTACGGTCTTAATTTTATAGTTTTGGCAGCTAGTAATTTTTTTGGATTCCTAGAAAGTTAAACTTTTATTATTAGTTGGCAACGTGGCAAATAGAAGGCCAAGATTCAAAATAGAAGAGTATTTAAACCGAGGGGTGTGACACTCTCTTAAATTTGGGCCCATATTATACAATACGAGGATTATCATAGATTATTCAATATTATGCGATATTATCGATAATATTGGTATTATACCCGTATTATTGTATTATTCCAAATAATATTGATATTATATGGTAATATACGGATTATTATGGATTATTCAATATTATTGATATTATGTCAGTATTATTGTATTATTCCAAATAATACTGATATTATACGTATTATTGCTTGATTAGCGTATTATTAAGGATTATTCTTTACTACTTGGATTATTACATATTATATTAATGATGCAATATTATTGCAAAAACGCAAAAGTTTAAGCGCAAACGAGTAAGTTAAAAATTGTTTAGATTATAATTTAGAATACAAAAATGGTATCAGTAAATAAAGCTGTCATAACAAAATCCGAGTTTACTACTGATTTCACGTAGATGTGCAAACCAATCACTTCAATATTTTGAATGTGTTTTGATCGAGGTTTTTATGGTCATATTTTTTTATTTCATTTTTGTTTCGAACATGTATCAGTTTCAATTTCCTCAATACTGCCCATGTTGTTTCTTATTTATTCACTCGCTAGTAATTTAATATGTAATTGCATAAATTATTAATTTAAAGACGATAAATACATTTTGGCAAAATACTTAGGGAATAAAAAAATAAAATAAAAAAATTTGTCAGTTTATTATTGTCACAAGCCGAGCAAAAAGCTCCTTATAATAACCAAGCAAAAAAACATACCTGCATAATTATTTCTACACTTTTCAATCTTCAGTTGGTTTAGTTGGTTTAAAATGTTTATATTTATTCTTAATAACCAACAATTCCCACCGCTTTATGATTTTTCATATTATGCCGTATTATTCGTATTATTCAGATTATTTACTATATTATTGGATTATGTGGTATTATCAAGATTATGCTGCATTATTTATATTATGGGGTATTATTCGTATTATTCAGATTATTATTAGTATTATTGCATTATGTACTATATTATTGGATTATGTCGTATTATCAAGATTAGTAAGATTATTGCATATTATTAATATTATTTGGTGAGTGACCCAAATATTATTGAAGTGTCACACCCCTCGATTTAAACTTAAGTGATCTCAAACTCGGTTTTATTTTATGGGAAATAATGAGAAGTGTGTAAAATAAACAAAAATAATATATATTGATGATGTTTTCTCAATATATATATTCGGTAATGATCATCTCAACCAATTTCTAACTCACATAAACTCAATAGAACCAACAATCAAATTTACAACAGAAACTTAACAAAATAACGAACTTCCATTCTTAGACATTCTAATCAAAAAAAAAAAAAAAGTATACAGAAAACCAACCCACACAAATAGATATTTAAACTACAAATCCAATCATCCAATAATGGTAGAAAAAGGTATTGTAAAAAGCGAGGGGTGTGACACTTCAATAATATTTGGGTCACTCACCAAATAATATTAATAATATGCAATAATCTTACTAATCTTGATAATACGACATAATCCAATAATATAGTACATAATTCAATAATACTAATAATAATCTGAATAATACGAATAATACCCCATAATATAAATAATACAGCATAATCTTGATAATACCACATAATCCAATAATATAGTAAATAATCTGAATAATACGGCATAATATGAAAAATCGTAAAGCGGTGGGAATTGTTGGTTATTAAGAATAAATATAAACATTTTAAACCAACTAAACCAACTGAAGATTGAAAAGTGTAGAAATAATTATGCAGGTATGTTTTTTTTGTTTGGTTATTATAAGGGGCTTTTTGCTCGGCTTGTGACAATAATAAACTGACAAATTTTTTTATTTTAGTTATTTATTCCCTAAGTATTTTGCCAAAATGTATTTATCATCTTTAAACTAATAATTTATGCAATTACATATTAAATTACTAGCGGGTGAAATAAGAAACAACATGGGCAGTATTGAGGAAATTGAAACTGATACATGTTCAAAACAAAAATGAAATAAAAAAATATGACCATAAAAACCTCGATCAAAACACATTCAAAATATTGAAGTGATTGGTTCGCACATCTACGTGAAACCAGTAGTAAACTCGGATTTTGTTATGACAGCTTTATTTACTGATACCATTTTTGTATTCTAAATTATAATCTAAACAATTTTTAACTTACTCGTTTGCGCTTAAACGTTTGCGCTTTTGTAATAATATTGCATCATTAATATAATATGTAATAATCCAAGTAGTAAAGAATAATCCTAATAATACGCTAATCAAGCAATAATACGTATAATATCAGTATTATTTGGAATAATACAATAATACTGACGTAATATCAATAATATTGAATAATCCATAATAATCCTTATATTACCATATAATATCAATATTATTTCGAATAATACAATAATACGGGTATAATACCAATATTATCAATAATATCGCATAATATTGAATAATCTATGATAATCCTCGTATTATATAATATGGGCCCAAATTTAAGAGAGTGTCACACCCCTCGGTAAAAAGTTTATTTGATAGAGCCAAAATTATTTGCAATAATGAACAATTTAATAAAGAAAAATTTTTCATTAAAAATGTTCTAAAAGAAAATGACTATCCTGAAACATTTATTAATAAATGTTCTAGGGATTTAGAACATCCAAAAAAATCTGGAAATCAAAATCAAATTTTACCTTTTACTAACCTTTTTATTCCTTACATTCCAGGTATTTCTGACAAAATCAAACGAATAGCTAAAAAATATAACATCAGAACAATATTTAGAACTCAAAACACATTAAGATCACACTTAACTAAAACAAAACCTCACAATGAAAATGAATCTACAAGAAACGTGATATATAAAATTCCTTGCGAAAGCAATCAATTTTATATTGGTGAAACCTCCAGACCTTTAAAAAAACGTATTAAAGAACACCAAAATTATTTAAGAACTGGGGACTTTCACAAATCTAATATATGCCAACACGCGTTTGATAATGATCATAGAGTCAAATGGAATGAATGTAGTATCATAGACAAAGAAACTTTTTCAAAAAGACGTAAAATAAAAGAAAGTGCATATATTGGATTAAACGATGACTCCTGTGTTGCTACATCCTCTATTAATATTGACCAAACTTGGTTAAATATTCTAGAGGAGGAGATAAGACTTGGTCATATCAAACGAAACTGAAATTTCTTGTAATTTTGTTTTCATTATAAAACCCACCTTTCACTACAACAATAAATAACCTTTCCTATTGGAGTTCCAAATTGAACATTATCAGGTTTAATATTTATTAAGTTGTTGTTGTCTGTGTTCTGCCGTTGTGTTCTTTTTTAGATTCTCTGAAGACGGTGGTAGATTTTCCACCGAAACGTCAGCGTTTTTAGGTAACAAGACCGAGCCTAAGTCAGTGGTCTTGTGTTGGGACGACTAGGTTAATGTTATTTTCAACTTAGTTGAAAATAGTGCGAAATTCCATTTTCCCAACAAACCTTTTTTGTGTGAGACAGATGACCCAATAAACAAAGAAAAAATGAGTAACTCGTCTCAACAAACATATAGAACATATCTCAAACAAAAATAACTGTTATACTAGAGTTATTTACGTTAAATTTCATTATGCACATTAAGGTTGCTAGTAGATGGCATTTTGGCCCTCCAGTAGGGCATAAAAAAAAGATAAACTTAAAGAAAACTGGTCCAAAACGCAATATTGCAGAGAAAATGATTCAATATTGTCTGATTTGCAGGACTTAGGCCCAGTTGTACAATCGCAGTTCAAAGACCGGTTCAGTTGAACTGCAACTGATAGTTGAACTTTTCCATAAGAAATGCATTGCTGTCAAAGTGACATTTTTGACTAAAACCAGGTTTAAAGGTTGAATCACTCTTGTAAAACTGGGCCTTAAAAGTATCCACCTCAACCGGGTCATTTTTAAACTCTAATAATTCTATTTCTACAGTTTTGCTACTACCTTTCACATAAAATGGTAAATATCTCAGAATGAGGATATGACATTAATACACGAAATATGTCTAGAATTTGAGGTGGAAAACAAAAATTAAAAAAAAAATACAGGGTGTCCCATTTAAAATCTACTTATTTATTTATTTTTTAATTTAAAAAGCTTTGTTAAACTCTTCAGTTGTGGTTTATTCAGGAAGTTAGTGGGTATCGTTAGGTTAGGTTAGGTTAATAATTGAGAGTTATTAGGAATTACTAGGCATTTTACTCCACGTTAAATGATTGGTGAGGGTTTAAACTGAACAAACCAATCGATACTTTACCTCATCCCTAGTTATTTACCGTACAATTTTCAATACGTATTTTATCAGTTTTCTTTAGAAGAAATCTCAACTAATTTACATAACAAAATTGACATGCATAGACGATAGGAAACGCCTACATTTCTATATTAAGGTTGATAAAACTTTAAAAAGAACTTGAAAACTTTAAAAACGGCTTTTGCAAATGACAATTTTCGTAAGGGTCAAATTTGCCTGAAACACCTCCACTATCCTAATGGGTTTTGCGTTATATTGGCCAGTTAGTGCAAGCGAAAATCGACCTTAATAATTGTATTTCAACAGTTTTACTACTACACTAGATTTGGCAATCATTGTGTTAGGTTTGTGCCACATATCAGGGCCGTACTGGCCAGAATTAAAAGAAAATAAAAAAGAAATTAGAGCGGTAACAGTCAAGGAAAACATTTAGTTAGCTTTGGAGCCCTCTGGCGGCCAAACGAAGCAACCTATCAACACAGGGGGCCATATTTTTTGACAGCCCATATTATTTTCTATCCATTGACATATAAAAGCTTATACAAAGTGTAGCAAACAAGCTAGTTATTGACGATTGAACAAAAAAATGCACCAAGAAAAAGTCATGAAAAAATTAGTCAAACTTGACGCCCTCTAGTGGCCAATCCGTTCAACCGATTAACTCATGGGATATTTTTAAAAAGCTCATTTCATTGGCTATCCATTGACGTATAAAACTCTGCTAAAAATGTTACAAATAATTGAGTTATTCAAGAGTGAACAAAAGGATGCACCAAAAAAGTCATGAAAACATGAGTTAACTTTGACGCTCTCTAGTGGACAAACCGTCCAATCTATTAACTCAAGTTGGGTGTTTTTAGAAAGCTTATTTCATTGGCTGTCTATTGACGTATAAAACTGTACCAAAAATAGTGCGATTAAGCGAGGTTTTGAGGATTAAACAAGAGGATGCACCAAAAAAGTCATGAAAAAATGAGTCAACTTTGACGCCCTCTTGTGGCCAAACCGTCCAACCTATTAACTGAAGTTGGGTGTTTTTAGAAAGCTCATTTCATTGGCTGTCTATTGGCTATAAAACTGTACCAAAAATAGCGCGATTAAGCGAGGTTTTGAGGATTAAACAAGAGGATGCACCAAAAAAGTCATGAAAAATTGAGTTAATTTTGACGCTCTCTAGTGGACAAACCGTCCAACCTGTCAACCCAAATAAGAACATTTTTAGAAAGTTCATTTCATTGGCTGTCCATTGAAGTATAATAATCTACCAAAAATAGTGCAATTAAGCGAGTTTTTGAGAATTAAACAAAGGGATACCCCAAAAAAATTGATCAACGTTGATGCCCTCTAGCGGGCAAACAGTACCACTAACCAATCGATTTATATACGTAAATATGAAGCTCATTTCATTGGTTGTCCATCGACATATAAAAGTATATATTTTACTGGCTTTTGATCGATAAAAAAAAATCTGACTTAAATGCATCACCACTACACCACCTTGCATCACGCAAAAAAAGTGACATTTTCAAGTAGTCCCCAATTGATCAATAATTTTTTTTTTGGGTTTGTTTTAACGTAATGAAAAGTTTCTTCCTGTGACTCAAAAAAATATCGATTTATCCAAAAAATGCGACATAGCAGTGCTCAAACTCGAATTAAGGCAGTAGCTTTGAACTGTCATTTTATGTCACCTGTAAGTCCCATATTATGTGTTGCATAATTTTAAGTCAACTCCCTTGACCGATAGAACCATACAAAGTGTTTACAAACAGTTAAAGTAGAAGAACAATGTGTGCAAACAATTTCAAGTTTCACTTACTGTGGCACAAATTCAGAATATTGCTACTTAGGTATAACTAGGGCAATGCAGTTATTACCAAAACACCGTTTAGTAAAAACTTTATCAGCGTAAATCTCTAAGCAATTTTGTAATAAATCTGGCAGGAAATCGAAACTTTCCAAAATTAATTTCACTCTGTCATACTAAGAATAGCAGCGTCAAGAATGTGTTTTCTCTCATAAAACATAAGATGGCACTCATACCGGTGTTTAATCGCAATTCACAGCGTATGCAGCCTAATTGTATTTGCACGTCCTCGTTATCTATAATTTAATGAGCATGGAAGCAATCTCTTTATAGGAAATTACTTGATACCTGGAGGAGGCACGCGACGTCTCCTGGGAGCGCGAGCGTCTCCAACACGACTGCCATCTTCAGAATTAATGTTTGTCTTTTAAAACAGTGACAAAGCGGATTTTACAGGGTGTTACAAAAAAATAGATAAATCAGTCAGTCCCAGGGTTAGTGGCAGTGACGTAATAATTGTCGTTGCTTTTCTATCTATTCATGACCTGAGCGTCATCTGATCAACATATTTATAAAACGAATTGGTGTCACGTGACAAACTGTTAAATGACGTCACGGAGTGTGTAACCAAGATGAGCGAGGTACACATAGTTCTTATTAAATTAAGGTTAAATTTTTAGTAGTGTGCATATAGAAAAATATTTAAAGATGTAAACTGAGCTACTTCAGGTAGGTAATTCATTATTTTAAATTAAGACTTTATTAACGATATGCATACTGTAAGTTTCACAGGTTTTTAAACCGTTTACTATAAATACTATACAGGGTTGTCCGAAGAGAAATATTAAAATCAATCCAATATCAAATATTGAACCACCCTGTAACTGTTCAAATAAATCAAGTTATAGACTATTAAAGTCGAGACTGTCTAAATCATACTTCAATTCAGTCAAATCTGCCTCTATCCTTAAACCACATAGTTATTTGACATTTTTACCACAATTTTTTTTTTTTTTTTTTTTTTTAACACTATACAGGGTGGTGAGAAGAGGATTTCAAGGGCTACAAATTATTATATTGAACCACGCTGTAACTGTTGACATTGGATGTTAAATTAGAAACTGTCTATGTTGAGACTGATTAAAGTTAAATGTTTACTCAAAGTTTTGCAAATAACATTATAAAGAATTTTAATGTTTTTAAAATCAATAATATCACACTGACACAGTTTCATGGTTATGTGACAGCTATTTTGATAAAGAAAGACCGAAATCTGTCAGCTTTTTTTTTTGAAACAACAAATTCGACGGACTTGATTTAAAAAAAGCTTTTAAAACTCAAAATTGTGGATATTTGTTTAGAACACCAGAATGAACAAACTTTTGCTCCATATCCGTTATATGTACAGGGTGCTGCATTTTCGATGGTTTTACGGGGTACATAGAAAACGGTAATAGATAGAAAAAAAGTAGCATACGTGTTCTGATCTCTTTTTCTGTGCTGAGATGACTGGCAAAAAGTGGGCTGCGCAAACTTCTTTTGTTTCAAAGATACGGGGGGTTTTCGAAAATTGGTAATTTTTGAACCTCTTCTGTATTTCAGTTGCTCTTAAAGTTATCAAAAAAGGAGGAATGGTTCCCGGTAGTTTTCGTGTAGAATCCAATGGCGTAGTCAGTTTTTTTCTATTCCGTTTAGTTTCTGACACATGACAGTAAGTTACATTTTTTTAAATGGAACATCCTATATATTTTTACGTCATTTAATTCTGTTGATTTTTACCTTTTCAACGGTGTATTACAACATATAAGTTTGTAAAGGTTAATCCTGTTATTTTAAAAAAAGACCTATGCTAAGCTAAAAAAAGGCCAATATCTAAAATACCAAACAAAATCGGAAATAAAATAAACACATCAGAAAATTAAATATTTTTAATAAATCTTATTAAAAATCTAAGTTACAAACAGTTCTACCGTCACTTTAATAAGAAAAGTGACCATTTCTTTCTATCTATTACCGTTTTCTCTGTACCCCGTAAAACCATCGAAAATGCAGCACCCTGTACACTTAGAAAAAATAAAAGCAGTCAGATGTAAAGTAAGTTAATTTCCAAATTTCTTCTCTATTTTTTTCTTTATTACGCTGCCAACTTCCCAGGGTGCCTATTCTTGAAACGAAAGAAGACTGTGACAGGAACCTGCCATTGTCAACTTGTTCTATCAACACTTCTCTTGAGAATTTCTTTCCCTGCTTTCAAGAATTAGGGCACAGGTATCTTTAGTATGAATGAAAATCGTGTACAAAAGCCTGAAAACCTACTTTTTTAACACAAAATTCACTTTTTAAAGGTTATTTTTACGTCCAAGTGTTTACCAAAGGGCATGTTGACGACAAACAGCTGAACGTGTCCTAATGGGTCCTGCGGCAGTATAAACCATCCAGTCCCTAATTACTGGTATTTACTCGCACGTCAATACTGGTGGGATGGTCATTAATCAGTCGACAATGGTGTAAGTGACGCCAGACGTTCAATACACACCTATAAAGGCTATTAAACGAGGAGGCCGCTAAATGAGCCTTTGAGGCAGTTATGCGAAGCTGCCCTCAATTTCAGCCCTATATTTTCCTACTCACAGGAACCGAAATGTATCCCTACATGTTTGAATTAGTATTCATCGACTGGAAATATCCAATATCGTACGTGGCTTAATTAACCTGTCTAGCGGTTTTCCCATTATAGAAGCAATTTAGTTTATTTTATTTATTTAACGATTTTAGTGTCTGGTTCTCTACTACTAAGACGGAATTAACTTTGTTAGGATAAGACAGAGACAGATAAATCCTCATTATTGAATCATGTCCATGTATACGAGCGACAATAATAGGGAAACGTGGTTAAACAAACATTTCATGCACATTAATGCATCATCGTTGTGTAATGGTTTCGCAGTATTGTGTTTAGTTTGTTGGTTAAAGTGGCTTTGACTGGAACAGTTTGGCATTTTAGGGCACTCCTAACAAATTCAAACGCTTATTCAGTGAATATTGTTCTCAGTGAAATCAGATATTCAGTCCTTAATGCAAAGAACAAATAATAGTCAACAGTACGATGATATACAAAAATATTGTTGTAAATATAAGAGTGTTTAGTTAATATTTTTCCAACCCCAAGTCAGTGAAGGTTGAACATCGTGCCCAAAATTAAAATTTGACATTACAAAACACGTACTCTCTGTCCCAGGACAAGTGGCAGTGACAATCAAGATTAGCAAAATTATACTATTTAAATTCCACCTAACCTAAACACTAATTTTCAGATTTTTTTTTTAAACTTAAAAATAATCTGTAACTAAATGATTTTCATAGAATAGAAGCATTTTATTAATTGAATCTAAATACTTTTACAAACTTCCCAATCTTTTTGTTGAGGATAATCTGAATTAGCATTGGCCAAGCAAAAATAAATACAGTAAATATCATACTAAGAATATTACACAAACATTAAACAAACAGCAAAATAATACATTTTGCATGTGCAATTCATATCATTCTGTCAATATTGCTAGTTTTTTTCGAATTTTTAATTCGATTTGCATAGGTAGTCAAAAATATAGTGATACATACAATTCTGATATCCTTTACGTAATCTAAAATACTCTTTTTAATCTTCATCTAGTAAACCTTTAACATTATCAAAATTTTCTGTTGTAAAGTGCTGAAAAGCAAAATCAGGTTATAACCACAACACATTAATCATTTTAGTAGACAAATAAAAAAAAACTGATTTTATTTAAAGTATTTTGTCAGCATTTCATTGTTTTTATAAATCTTAAAAACATTTTCAGGAAATTTCAGGGAGTTTGAGTTATTTACCCAAAAGAGTACAAGTTTATAATACCTAATTCAAAGGATCGATACTAAAACAAATTACTTCCAACAAGTTTCTGATTGAAGTAATTTAATTTTACCATAGGAAGAGAAAACTAAACCTCCAAAAACACAGAAAATACTACCCAAGCAATTTTGCTGCAAAAAAACGAGTACATAATTGCTGTTAAGAAACTTTTTCGCTGACAAGTCTTTCAGATAAAATATCAAAGTTAATTCCATCCTAAATGGACACGGTGTGTAAATGAGATGATATTTATGTAAAATATTGCAGTAGTCTACTTTTGGTTGGGCGTTCTGCTTTCATTATTAACCACCAAAGAACAATTTTAAGCTGCAAACTTTGTTCTTGCATTTTAATGACTTTTTCGTGTAACTGAGTTTAATTACTGAATGAAAACTGGGATATTTCGTTAATATAAAAGACTTCTGCAATCGTTTTCGCCCTTCGAAGAGCGGTTTGAACACAAACGAGAGCCCGATATTAAAGTCTTCTTCCGCTTCTAATTGGGGGGCCTTTAATAACAAAGCTAATATTTACCCGGGTATTTTGTGTAATCGAAATTCGTTTGTATTACGATGAGATTATCTGGGAACTAATTTAATATAATAATGTTCGCCTATAATTAGACTCTGTTGGGAGTGGATATTTGAGATGGGTAAATGAATTTAGTGGGCGAAAACGGGAAGTTTTTGGGAAGTTGGTAGTTAAGGAAAGATTGCCTTAATTAAGGTTTTAGAGAAAATTGCTCCCTGGACGACCTAACTTTTTAAAATCCCATCCAACGTTTTGGGGTGGCGCTTTTTAATATCCACGTTTATCTTACCACCAATTTAGTCCCCTTCTTACCTAAAATAAAAAAAAAAAATTTTGTTAAAGTCATCTAAAAGCAGTAAACGAAATATAAATAAAAAAAATATAATTTCAGTGCTTCGCAATAACCCCCATTTAATGCTTCTGAAACGAAAAAGGCGCCAGTAATTAGAAGTTCGAGTTTGCTTAAAGAAACTTCTCGACGAAGGCTACTTTTTAAAAGCAATTATTTCTATTGAAAGAGTTCAATTAAGGAAAGAACTTAATTACAACATGGGCAAAGTTTCGAGTGCAGCAAAACTTTTCCGGCTCGAATTGAAAAGCTATTGGAAACTTCATAACCTTTAAAATTATAAACGGGGAAACACTTGCTGTGTCTCGTCACAACGATTCAAACACGTTTATTAAGATTGGGACTAGTGAAAATATAAATTGCAATTTTGGGCACAAATCCAGACTGCAGATCAATTCCAATTTGAAAAACCGTAATTTCCGAAGTCGTGGAACAATTGCTAGAACTAAATTCTTCTTTAAAATATGTTTAGCTTATAAAATTTACTAATCAGTTTTTTTGTAAATTATGGCCACTTAGCTAGCTCAATTAATCCAATTTTTCCTTTCTGCCACTGACGGAACTTAATTCCTCTTTATTAAAACATGTCAAAATTCCAGGGCAATTAGCCTGCTATATCATTCTAATTCTTTCACTCTTCTTTTCTGACACTGACAACTTAATTCTTCTTTAAAACATGTTTGGTATTTGAAATGGATGATTAGTCAGGGTTCTTCCACAATTTCTGAGTATTACCCCAGCTCAATCATTCTATTTCTTCTATTATTCTTCCCTAACGCTTTTAAAATTCTTCTTCAAAATTTTTGGACAATTAACCAGCAGCAATCATTCCACTTCTTCCATTTTCTTTTTCTGATGCTGACTAAACTTTTTTAAATGTGATTTTTTAAAAATGATTAGTCTCTCTTTTGTCAAAATTTCTGGGCACTTAGTCAGCTCAATTATTCCATTTTTTCCACTCTTCTTTTCTAACACTAACTTATTAATTCTTCTTTAAAACATATTTGGCTTTTAAAATTGATTAATCAATGTTATTTCAAAATTTCTGAGCACTCAGCCAGCTCAATCATTTAAATTCTTTTTTTCTGACTTCTGAAACTATTCTTTAAAATATGTTTGACTTTTAAAATCTCAAAATTTTAGGACAATTAGCCAGCTCAATCATTCCAATTCTTTTACTCTTCTTTTCTGGCACTTTTAAAAATCAGTTTTTTTCACAATTTCTTCTCTTCTTCTTTCTTTTTTTTCACGGTCACGTGACAATTGTCTCTCTAAATAGTGTTATACAATCATGTGACAACTGTCACTAACCTCAAAACTGTCAAATCATGCTCTAAAGTTGCAAAAATCAGAATTGAGAAACGTTTTCTTGGAGTATTCGATATAAAGAGTTTTCGATTAGAGAGATGTTTTTGAGATTTATGATTTTTGACTGTGGTCACGTGACTGCCTAGCTAAATTATGACAGGTCACGTGCAAAATGTCACAGTCAAATAAAAACATAGCTAGGGTGCCTTTAAATATGTCGGTACAAAGGGCCCTTAGTCACCCAACCTAACTCAATGTTTCATCCTGATATTTCTAATTATTTTCGGGATATCAGACCTCTTCAGATTAACCTCCATTACTTTATTGGTAATTTGGCAACTCTGCATTTTATGAAAGTATTGAGTGTGCGTGTTTCTTGTTATAGAGATACGACTGTATAATTAATACAGCGGCATTTAGCAAAACAGTGCCAGATGCCTCTAAACACTCTTTTACCCATCCAAAATTTGTGTATTTTTTGTTTTTCTTCATTTCTTTCATTTAAATGGTGTATCAAATCCACGACATTGTAGATTTATGAGAAATTTTGATGAACGAATTATTTTAAGTGTGCAAGAATCAAAAACTGTTGCAGCACAGAAAAAAACTTACAACAATATATTGCTGAGAAAAGTGTCCCTTTTTGAACAGATTTAGACTTTTTTGAGCTGTTTCTATTTCTTTTGTGTGATTTTTTTTAATTATGTTGTGAGTTAAGCTCTGTTTTCCAAGTTGCTCCATCAAAGTGTCTTTCACCATCAAATTTTTTTTCTGCATCATTGGTTCTGATAAGCCCTACTTGCAGATTTGCTTAACAAACTGTTTTGTTTTAGCTGAAATCATCTATAGACTTTTTTTAGTATAGATAAAGATTTCTAACCTAACCTAAAATGCTTTAGACTTAACTGAAATTCTTGAAAAATCTCTTGTTATTCAACATAATTTATTTTCATTTACACGTACACTGTACCTTTAAGGCTTGTAGTCATTTGAAATATTAACCTTTGATTAAGTATCTGAGTTTATAAGGCTGTCCACGTTTCTGCAAAAATAAGTCCACTAATCTTGCGTTAACTCAATAAACTTTGAACAAAACTCTGCGAATGAAAAATCGTTTATAATTCAGATGGATGATAAATGATTTCCAAAACGTCCAGCGAATGTTTCAGATGTATTTAATTCTTTTCAGTTTATAACAAAAATGAACTAGATATTAGTGATGTCTAATTCAGAATGTCCGAATTAAGGTTGTTTTGACAGTCCTCTCTTACCACCTTCTCAATTGTTGATTTCTCATTTATACAAAAAACTATTTTTCTTTTTGGACATCTAACATTTTCGTAACTTACCTCAACTCTCTTATGCAAAATATACGATTACAATAAAAAGGCAAAGACACATCCCGAGGCGAAAATACATCTTCCACGAGATGGTGAATATTGAAATGTCAATTTTAACGGAAATATATATTGGGGAGAAAATATTAAATTCGTTCCCATTTTGACGCTTCTTAAAGGGCAAAATGTTTTATTAACCCCCTCTGGTTGGTTACTAGACGAGTTTTTGAGTAAGGTTCGCTACCCTTTTTTGTGTTATTTTAATTCCAATCGTGGGGTGTTTTTATGAATTACGAGGGGACGGGATCCATTCATAAATAAGAATTCGGTGTGAAATTCAATTTCCCGTATCGGAAACTAATTTTCTTTATGTTGGCGACGGGGTCGGTTTGATACATTCACCGCACGTAGCCCAATTCTAAACGAATCGGCCGTATTTGCGAGCGTATGAATTCAAATGTTGTGTTAACGAAAACCAATCAAAATTTATATAAAGCTTTTTGATGCTTGTTATTTTTTTGTAGGTTATTTGCAGTTGTAAGCTTTATTTTTAGTTTATAAGACAAAAATTCCAAAAGACTTTTAGAGCCATGTGAATTTAATAAACTCGACTGGATGCATCTTTAAGGAAGTCTCCGACCGGCCAGAGAAACTCGTAACACTGACAGTCCGGAAACGACGATATTAAAAGATTTACAAACGAGACACGCAGCCGGCATATTCCCTTGAAATCCCGGCATTCCCGCAACACAATGCGATCAGAAAAGAAAACGAGGAACGCGTTCCTTTTTATGAGAAGGAAATTCCCGGTTCCAACGAGTGCCCGGGACGATATTTTATTCTTAAAGACTGTTGCACTTTAATAGGACATGTTTAGCATATTTTCTCGTTTTATTTGACGTTTTTTTCTTTGCTTTTGGGTTGCGACTATGAATTACTGTCTGATGTTTTGTCCTTTTAAAAGTTACCAAACTTTTTCTACAAAAAAAAACAGTTACGAATGTATTACTCGTGATACATAGGAAAGACACCCATCAGACTAATTATTTAGAAGATTTTCCAGGTTTGATGATTGTTTACTAGTTTTTTAAAAAGTTAGACTGATGATTCATTAGAATTTTAAGATAATTGAGTAATTTAGTTCAATTATTTATCAGACAAATTGAAAGAGGTTTATTTACGAGTCTAAGTAATTGTCTTGAAAATAAGGATTTTTTTTCAAGACAATAAAGAAAATTTATTTATTTAATTTATAGAAAAGGTACATTTTTGTAGGGATGTCAAGTGTTTACCATTATAGTTAGTTTTAGTAGAATTTTATGTAGTTATTAAGAAAATTAACAGTATTACTTGATGAACTTCAAAGGAGGTGAAAAAGGTGGTACGTGGAGGTAGAAGGTGGGAAAAAAGGTTTTTCTTGTGTTATTGGTGGTTAATTTAAAAAAAAGATAAATTCGAGCAAAAATCAGACTATTGAAGATCAGGGGATCTTAGAAAGCTTTTTCCTTCCGGAACGGAAGTTACTGGGTGTAATACCGAGTGCTAAGAGTAAGTAAGTTAGAGTGGTTTAGTTATTTACCTTAAAAATAACTTGGCATCCCTATTATAGAATTTTTATTCAAGCTTATTTATTTAAATTTTCTTTATTTACTAGATTATTAGAATGAATGGTCAGGGTGAATCTGATGCCAGTTATGATGATATTATCATGCAACTAGGAGGTGAGGGTTTTCCATTTGTTGAAAAGAGTTAAGTGATATCTTTAACATAATCACGTATTTTCCCTCTGAGAAAAGAAGTATGGCTTAAAAACTATTTTTTTATTTTTGAAAAACTAACGTGTGACAAAATAGATTATTAATAGATTAATTGTGTAATTAGTTGCACAACTTGAGAAGATTGTATAATTATTACAATTTTTAAAGAAAAATAATATGGAAACGACGAAATCAAAAATCGTACATCATAGATTTTTGAAAACAAAAGAGCGATTTATCAATTTAACCAAAAATACAGGGTGGTTCACCACAAACGTTGGTCCTAAAAGTGGGTGCAGAAAAGTAGTAGTTGTCAAATGTAATCAAAACTGTCTTTATTGTCACACACAACACTTTGTATAGACTTTTATATGGTAATGGACAGAAAATAAAATGGGCTTTCAAAAAATATGGCCACCTGTGTTGATAGCTTGCTTCGGGCAGATATGGCCCTAATATTTGGCACAAACCTAGGCAAATCTAGGGTAGTAGCAAAACCGAAGCAAAACAGTAGAAATACAATCACTAAAGTCGATTTTCGCTTACACTAACTGGCCAACCTAACGCGCAAAACCCATTAGGACAGTGGCTGTGTTTCAGGCAAATTGGACCCTTACAAAAATTGACATTTGCAAAAACAGTTTTTCAAAAAATTTCCAAGCATTACATCGTGGCAGATCTAATAATTCATGTGACCGTGTTTTCCTAATTTTCTGTAGTCAAATTAGTCTTTAACCAGTCAAAAAATGTTTGTGGTACATCCTGTCACTAAACCGTAAATAACACGTGTATTTGTAGCACTCTGTATATACTTTTATATGTCGATGGACAGCCAATAAAATGAATTTTCCATTGACGTATAAAAATCGATTGGTTAGCCGTTTGCCCGCTAGAAGGCGCCAACGTTGACCAATTTTTTTGGGGTATCATTTCGTTTAATCCTTAAAAACTCGCGTAATTGTATTACTTTTAGTAGAGTTTTATACGTCAGTGGATAGCCAATGAAATGAGCTTTCTAAAAATATCCCAACTGGGGTTAATAGGTTGGACGGTTTGGCCACTAGAGGGCGTCAAAGTTCACTCATTTTTAATGACTTTTTTTGGTGCATTTTTTCGTTCAATCGTCAATAACTAGCTTTTTTGCTTCACTTTGTATAAGCTTTTATATGTCAGTGGATAGCTAATGAAATGAGCTTTTTATTGACGTATAAAGTTGATTGATTAGTTGTACGGTATCGCCGCTAGAGACAGTCAAAAATGTTGAAAGTAAAATTACAAAATTCATTTTCAGATTTTATTGAAATTACCAAACTTTTATGTTTATATTTCAATGGTAGATGTATAGAAAAAATTATTGTATGATATTTTTTTTTATAATATAATTTAGACCTTTTCAATTTTATTAATAATACTAATTTAATGCCCAGTAATGCCTACTAATTCTTACAGTTTGTATACTATAATGCCCCAGTGGTTTACCCCTCGATTTATGTGTATTTAGAATAAAAAAATAATTCTTTTTTATTGCTTGAAAATTTTGAACAGGGAATAAAATGTAATTATAAAAAGTGTTCCACTTAAAAAATTTAAGTTTTGGCCCTTTTAAGAAATTACTTTTTGAGGCCAATTTCTGACCACAGCGTATCATTAGTTTCAACTTTTTTTGCAACCACTTTTAGGACCAATCTTGTTTAACACTATAAAATGCGAGAACAAAGAAGAAAACGTTTCCTGATATAAAAAAATACAATAATTGTTCTAGCTACTGCAAATGTGAAATTACACATAAAATGGTAACTATCTCCAGAGAGTCCAAAGAAAAAACAATATACACGGTGTTTCATTTAAAATTAACAAGTTGACATCTGTTATCCACTTTGGTATACTACCAAGTTTCTCAATCAGTAATTATAATGATAATGGGTCGAGGCAGTTCATGATGGACCACCCTGTATAGAAATGCTGGAGACAATAGAAACTTCAGAAGTATTTATTTTGTCTTATACTTGTAATCACATCAAAAAGACCATACTTACTCTTAAATTTAGTAAAGAGTGGTGTTCACACAACTGTGTAAAAATTGTATTCCAACCACATTTTATGCTTAATTGCTAAATGTAATTTTATATGGAGATTCAAATATTAATATTGCAGATCCAATAATACATTTTATTACGAAACTGAGTCTAGTTGAGATACCATCCATTTTCATTAAAATTAAATTCGCACTGAAATTGAAATTTTCGACTACCGTAGTTACCGTCTTAGAAAAATAAAATATGAGTACAGTAAAACTTCGGGTGTCTTTTATTGTTATCAAGAAAGTAATTGAAACAGTGTTTGTCAAATAATGTAATTTGATCTAATTTAATAAAAAGCAGTTTTATTACACGATTTTGCTAAATTACAAAAGAGAACTTTTTAGTACGTAACAGTTAGTATAAACAGATTCAAAAAGGAATTATATTCCAATTAATCAAAAATATTTAATATTAAATTAGCATGTCAACTCATGTCAAACAGATTGTTACACCACAAACCTAATATTTTTTTGCATTTCAAATTAAGTACAGATTTTTAGTAGGTTGGACTACTGTACATTAAAAATTGGTTTTGAGATTTAATCTACCCAAACACAAAATTTTAATAAATATTTCAATTAATAGGGAGCTTGCTGATTTATTGATGTTTCGATTTTATTTACGTTGGCGTATCAAAGCAAGCAAAGCAAAAATGTCCCGCCTCGATATTTTGGTGCCTATTGTACCGACAGAACACTTTTTTTAATATTTATTCCAGTCGGGAAAAAGACTTTGAAAATCGCTTTAGCTGAGGCATTGTGCCGGAGGAATGTTATGCAAATATGAGACGTTCGCCTTTGAAATTCGAAATTGCGGAATCGTTTCGATGTTGCACTGGAAATTTTGCTATTCTAGTGCAATTTCGATACGCCGGGTAATGCTTCGAGTACCTCCCTTTTCGGATTCGCGGGGGCAAAACTGTTTGGCTTAGGTGAATAGTGGTTTACCACCCGAAATCCACGTCAGATTAAAAACTTTTGTATCGTAAAAACCGCGCTTAAAATCCCTATAAAGCGCTTTTCTTTCCTAGGTAGGCTTTCCGCTCTCTAAAGGACCGGTTGAAAAAAAAGAGCTTTAGAACGTTTTGCCTTTGGTGCTTTGACAAAATAAAAACCGATTTAATTCTCCAGCATAATGACGAAAACTCAGGTGGTGTTTTCGTGTTTTTGCGAACGTCAAGTGGTAATTATTTGAGCGTGCACGCTGCGACAGCCTAAAATTATGCTAAAAAGCTCCTTTTGTAGCTCTGTTATTTTCTGAAGCAATTCAGGCGTAAGAGCGGGGTTATTTGACGCAGAACACTAAAAATCGGAAACCCATTTGGGGTTCTACGTCGCACAAATAAAAATTGTAACTATCGGAGTTTATTGTTGATCATTAACTTTAATGGGTCGTCGTAAAAAGAAAATTTGAGCTTGCAAACTTGGTATTAAAACAATAATATAAGTCTGGACTCACATAATATAGATAATACATGTTTTCTTACTAGTTGTTTGGATATCTGTGATTTTAGTTGCTTTTTAAAAATATTGCTTTTTTAATAGGTTAGATTGTATGAAAGATCTGAAGATTATCAAATGTCTAAATAGAGAAAAAATAACGAAATCGTTTAAACTACACCATTTCTAACTGCAATTCAGAAAGTATATCAAGTGTTATTCAGTTTAATTTTTAAACTAAATTGTGTTATTTTTTTCATAACATTCATTGTGTTATAAAGTATATTAATGTGCTTTGATAATTTTATCCACAGATAATGTATTTTATGGAATTGCCTTTCAATGTTCTGAATTTCATTTGATGATTTCTGAACTTAAATTGATTTTTTCCGAATTGCACTTGATGGTTTCTGAATTACAGTTCCTTATTCTGAATTACGCTTGATCTTTTCTGAATCTCACTGGGCCTCTTCTGAACGACATTTAAAAATGGTGTTTAACTGAAGAGAGCAAATAAATTATTTACAAAATAATTCAGCACGAAACTATGTTGTCAGCTTAAAGTCTTTTGAACTTTGAGAACATAGAGTTTGCTGCATTGTTGCCAGATACTCATTGACAAAAGAGGTTTTTCTGATAATTTGTATTACCCTGAGCATTTTGTAAGTTATTATATTATATATACTTTACAATTTAATTGAAACGCTTTTTACCTTGGCAAGGTTAGAACAGATTTGCCTTTCTCTACTTTTCCTTAAAACTAGCTAAGATGCCTAAAATTCGGTTTTAAGAGAAAACAAGGAGGCAAAATCTAAGCTTGCCAAACACGTCATCTCAGTGAATTAAATATTTCTGACCATACCAGTGATTTTCTGCGAAAAATTATAAATATTTAGTAATTGTCCTTTTTTATCTGAACTATACATAAATTAAAATTTCTAGATAGCTTTTCTTTACAAAAGCCGCAAACTATTTCTAATTAAGCTTATATTGAGAGCCCAAATGTTTTACAACATTACAACAAATCAGTTAACACTCCCAATTTCATTAATAATAAACATAATTAATTATGTACGAAACCGCGAACTAAATCAGAGCGTACATGTAAACCGAGGCGGCATAGCCCTTATTTGACTGATTAGGTTCGTATTTGATTAGTCCCGACGCGCAAATTGGCCGTCCTGTATTAATGAAGATCGATGATGGCCACTTTTAAAATAACCATTTATTTAATTTACGGCTTGTTTGTTTTCCGGATTACTCGATTAGTTAGTTTTCATAATTTGGGAGAGTATGACACACATCTTTTTATTTTTTATTTTGCCAAAAATTCAAAAAGTGTATTATTTCGATCTCTGGATTGAACGTAGTCAATTAATTAGAGCGATAAAGAGTTATTTGTTACACTCGAATTTCATGTAACAAACAATAAACAGAGATGTTGACGTACCGTCAATTTGTCTTGGTTTGAACCTTATCACTAGAGTCCGGATTTCTAGAAATTTAACTTTTTGTAAATAATAAAAGCAACCAATTTTTGACATCTAATGTGAACGATTTATACAAAAACACGTCATTTGACAGATTGTTCATGCTTTTTTCTTCTTTTTGTGCTTATTTTAGTTTTTTGTGCTTGTTTACTGCTATTTTTGTATGGTTTCACTAGTTTTTAACAAGTTTTCAAGTTTTTAAAAATAAACTAAACTAATAACTGCTTTGACAAAAAACGCAGGAGTTTTGACGTAATCTTATTGGTTCTGTAACGTCGCGCAAGTAGGCCATTGGGCCCTAAGTGGTAATTAATATTGACTTTTGCTATATTGAAGGCTTCTAAACGACAAAAACATGCTGCAAAATGTATTAGTATCAATTTACAAATTTAAACCGACCCAAAAATTTCCAAAACACTATAGAAGCAGTAAAATGTCTTACAAAAGCTTACAAAACAATTTGCAAAGGCTTCCAAATGCTTTGCAACTTATCTAAAAGCACTCAAAATATTTCAAGACAATCTAAAAGCTTCCGTATGCTTCTAGAGCAGTTTAACAGCTTCAAACGTCTATAAGGTTTCAAATGTCTTAAAGGCAGTCCAGAACCTTCAAGGCTCTTTAAACTGTCCAAATTCTTCTAAATTAGTCTTAAAAGGTTTTAAAACACTAGAGAAACTCCAAAATACGTCTAAAGCATTCCAAATAATCTTCAACTAGTCTAGAAGCTTTCAAAAAGTTTCAACGCAGTCTAAAAGCTTCCGCATGCTTCAAGAGCAGTTTAAAAGCTTCCAAAAGTTCAAAATAAAATGTCTTAAAAGCAGTCCAGAAACTTCAATGCTCCTAAAGTAGTCTAAGAAGATTTCAAAACATTACAGAAACTCCAAACTGCTTCCAAAGCAGTCGGAAGTCTTTTAAAACAGTCTAGAAGCTTCCAAAAGCATTGAGAACAGTCATCGAACAAATTCCAAATGCTTTTCAACTAGTCTAGAAGCTACCAGAAGATATCAAAACAGTCTAGAAGCTTCCAAAAAATCCTAGAACCGTGTAAGATTTTCCAAATGCCTCTAAAGCATTTCATAACCTTCATTATGCTCTTTAAACAGTCCAAAAACCTTCCAAATACTCCTCAAGCAATTCAAAAAATTTTTGAACATTTTCAAAACAGTTGTAATCTTCCGTATGCTTCTAAAGCAGTTTGAAAACTTCAAAAAATGTCTAGAAGTTGAACTTAAAAAAAGTAAAACATTTTTTATCTCTGAAAGAGTTTTTTTACAAATTTTTATGCTTTTTTGAGGAAAATGATTTTGCTTTTTAATCCGGACTCTACTTATCACTC
This sequence comes from Ips typographus, assembly GCF_016097725.1. Lineage (NCBI taxonomy): Eukaryota > Metazoa > Arthropoda > Insecta > Coleoptera > Curculionidae > Ips > Ips typographus. The sequence goes on from NC_138424.1 coordinate 6,860,840, forward strand.
TTTCTACCAAAAAATAAACACAAATATCGACCAGTCGTCTTCCATTCGGAAATTGTCACCCGTCTATGCCCTATCGCGTTTGTTTGTACTGTGGGCGGAAGAAGCTTATCTCTATTGTTGTATGTTTAGAGGTCCACGACCAGAAATAATAGATATTCTGTTTGCTTTCTGAGTTTATCTCTTTAAATCCACCAACTTTGGAAACCTAATAATAGTTATTTTTTGATTTCCAGGGAATCTACGATGTCGAACAGAACTAAAAACCAATATTTGTTCTCCACCTAAAATCGACTAATTTTTATTTACTTTACTAAGCGGGCCAGACTGGGACAATTATTGCTTCCGTCTTCGTTTTTCACGGGACGAGTTTATTATCGGCGTTCACCTGGCCCAGTGGCGCCCTTAGCCTGTCTGCAGTTCAGATTTACGATCTAAAGAATCCAGAACTAGGGAAAAAGGTGATTTAAAACCTTGTCGAAAGTCTTAAGAGACCGCTGTAAGGCGAACGCGGACCGCCTACAAGTCGGGAATTTTTCAGACGATTAACTGTGATTCTCGGAGATTTTTGTGAGTTTGAGGTAAAAAATAAACTAAAATATCAACCTAAAAATTGTTCTTATTTTAGAATTTCAATTTAATCATGGTGAAGGCGCCACTGTCGCCCATAAACGGCAAAAATTAAATCGCTCAACCGGAAAAGGAAAAATGAGAAAATAGACGGTCTCTCTAGAGACTGCTTGGATGTTTTCGTTTTTGAGTTGTTCGCAAACACAATTAGAAAAGGAGGGCTAACTACGATTGTGAGAAATCTATATTAATCTTTAATTACATTATTGCTTTCCAGCAAATCATCAAATGTCTTCCACTTTCGTAATTCATTTCGTCGAGAAAAATAAGTATTGAACAATGAAGTGAAGAGCTGTGGATTTAGATTCGTTTAAGTCCTAGAAAAAAGCTTTTTTTACAACTTTTCTTATAATAAATTTGCTTCGGAAAGCTACGGTTGTGAAAGCTACTGTCCCATTAATGCCTTTAAATGTTTTTTTTTTATAGCTCGATGATTTACGGTTAATAGGTTGATGGTTTTCATGATTTTACTTTATACCTCAATGGTGCAATTAAGACAGTTGACAGAATTGAGCTAAAGCAGTGTTAATCAGTATTTTTATAGCTCGATGGTTGAACGTGGAAAAATTTTGAGCGCCACTGATTTAAGGAGGTAAAATTTTTTTCGGAGTGACATTTTGTGAACCACTGGCGCAGTCAAACATTTTGAGTGCCGCTGATTTATTTAAACCGTACAAATTGCGAGAATGGAGAAACATTTTGGGAACCACTCAATACTGGAAAAAAAATTAAATAACATTTTGACAACCTATGGTGTATCAAATGGCTAAAAAAAAACATTTTTTAGGTTAAATCACTGACATTTACTTTGCTCAACATTTTGAGAACCACTGGAATTGCACTAGACAATTACAAAACAAAAAACACTGATTTTTAGGTGGTTTCAAAAATTTTGAGAGTCACTAATTTTAAATGGCAAAAAATGCCAAAAATGCGGGAATATCTTGAGTAGCACTGTTTTTTTTTACAAATGAACGGGAACATTTTAAGAACCGCTGCTAAGATTGAGGTTAGGTAAGATTTTACATTTTTAGTAGTACCGGATTTTAGACTGAAAAAAAAAACAAAAATTACGGAGAAACATTTTAAATGCCACTGATGATTCAATGCCATTAAAATTCCGAAATTAGAAAAACATTTTGAGAATCGCTGATATTGCAAAAAAGCTTAATATTGTTAGTCTCACGTCAGCGTGTTAATAAAACATTTTGGGAACCACTGACAGGTTAGACAGAAAAAATTTTGAATGCCTCTGATTTAAAACAATACAATTCCAAAAATGAAAAAAACATTTTGAGAGCCGCTGATATTGCAAAAACACTCAATTTTGTTTGTTCAAAACAAGACCTTTTGGGAACCACTGACAGGTTAGGTTACAGGGTGGTTCAGTAACGTAACGTAACAAGTCAGGTTAGGTTAGACAGACAACATTTTGAGTACCACTGATAAACACAGGAAAAATTCCAAAACTGAAAAAACATTTTTAGAATCACTGGTACAGAAAAAAAGCTTAATTCTGTTTCGTTCAAGACATTTTGAGAACCACTGACAGGTTAGGTTAGGTTAGACTGAAAACATTTTAAGAGCCGCTGCTAAGATTGAGGTTAGGTTAGATTTTACATTTTTAGTAGCACCGGATTTTAGACTAAAAAAATACAAAAATTACGAAGAAACATTTTGAATGCCACTGATTCAATGCCAGTAAAATTCCGAAATTAGAAAAACATTTTGAGAACCGCTGATATTGCAAAAAAGCTTAATTTTGTTAGTCTCACGTCAGAGTGTTAATAAAACATTTTTAGAAGTTAGACAGAAAACATTTTGAATGCCTCTGATTTTAACAGTAAAATTCCAAAAATGAAAAAACATTTTGAGAACCGATGATATTGCAAAAACACTTTGTTTGTTCAGAACAAGACATTTAGGGAACCACTTACAGGTTAGGTTAGGTTCGGTTACAGGGTGGTTCAGTAATGTACCGTAACAAGTGAGGTTAGGTTAGACAGACAACATTTTGAGTACCACTGATCTAAACACAGGAAAACTAGAAAAACATTTTGAGAATCACTGGTACAGAAAAAAAGCTTAATTCTGTTTGGTTCAAGACATTTTGAGATCCACTGACAGGTTAGGTTAGGTTAGGTTAGACAGAAAAAATTTTGAGAACTACTGGTAGAGCAAAAAAGCTTAGATCTAGACTAACGTACATAGATATATAGATAGAAATAGATACAACATTTAACATTTTAACTTTAGACTCAATACTGTTGAAAAAAAATTAAATTACATTTTGACAACCTCTGGTGTATCAAATGGCTAAAAAAACAAAAAAAAACACATTTTTTAGGTTAAATCACTGACATTTACTTCGCTCAACATTTTGAGAACCACTGGACAAATAAAAAAACACTGATTTTAAGTGGTTTCAAACATTTTGACAGTCACTAATTTTTGGATGGTAAAAAATGCAAAAAATTGCAGGAATATTTTGAGTAGCACTGATTTTTTTTACAAATAAACGGGAACATTTTAAGAACCGCTGCTAAGATTGAGGTTAGGTTAGATTTTACATTTTTAGTAGTACCGGATTTTAGACTAAACATATACAAAATTTATGGAGAAACATTTTGAATGCCACTGATTCATTGCCAGTAAAATACCGAAATTAGAAAAACCTTTTGAGAATCGATGATAATGCAAAATAAAGCTTAATTTTCTTAGTCTCAACTCAGAGCGTTAATAAAACAACAAAATAATTAAATTACACTATGATGAAAGAAGAAGGAGGAGAAACAATAGCCAATAAAATACTTCTGCCAGATTAAAAAAACAAGAATAAAATAGAAAAAGAGATTTAATTGCTCTAGAAATTATGGCCTTCCTAAAAAAAGAAGAAATAAAAAGGGAGAAGAAATGGCGCCAAAATGTAACAACATAATTTTTGCAATCAGATTAAAAAAAACTAACTAAAGGGAGTGAGGAAAAGAAGAAGAAGTAAAGTTGCTAAAATTAGAGGATATAACAATCGCCGAAAAACTGCATTTTACTAAATTAACTTAATAAATGGAGGAATTAGAAGAAAAAAATTCATTTTAAAACTTTAAATCTGTTTCAGGCTACAAGTAGTAACTTTGGTCTTTCTGGTTAACCATTTTTGGTTTCAATAAAAATTTTGGTCTGAAACAAGTTACGAAAATCTTGTTGTGTAAAGTGTAATTGAAATTTCACTTATTCCAAAAACATTTGTGCTTTATGTGAACATACTCGATACACAACAAATCTATTTAAAAATTAGACTAACATACTTATTGCTGAAACTCATGCCTTGATCTTAAAACATAAAACCATCACCATAGTTTTGAGGACGCTTTATCCAAATCGAGCTAGCGAATATAAAGGAAAATTTAATAAAGAATTTCCTTCTGCAATAAATTCGGGAAGCGCCCGTTCTATTTATTCACTAAAGGGCTTCTAGAGATACACATTATGCATATATGAACGATATAAGCTGGCTCCTTTTTGCCTAAAAAGCATTCAGTTTTGGCGTAATACGCGGCCCTTCGTTGGTTTTGTTTTATATAACAATAGCAAGAGAGAGCAAATATAACTTTTTTTTTCTGAAAGCGATTGATGGTGTTAAGGCAGTCTGCCGAAGGGAATAGAAGTTTTAAATCTTCCAATAAAAACTTTGGCGGGGATTTAATAGCCGAAACCCAAAGAGGGCCGAAAGACAATTCCTTCGCTACTTCCATCAACTACCAGATTCCGTCGGGTGTCGAATAAACCGTAATAGAACTTTACTTAACGACTTCTATTTCATTGAAAACGTGATTCCAATAACGAACGCCTTAGACAGTGGTCTGATACGATCCTAAAGTAAGCCAATACCTCATTAATATAAGATCCAAATTACAATTTTTACAAGTAATTTGCCTCTGTTACAGTGTATTCAGTTGGGCGAGCACTAATTAAAGCAATTCCTTTGTAGAAAAACGAGTCCTTTGAGTAAGAAAGACTGGGTGCGTTTTAACGCGATATAAACCCACTTTAACAGCCGTTTTTGTTTTTTAGTTTTTCCCGGTCGAAGAATGTGAAAATAGTGGAGATAGAGCACACCAGCTTCCAGATTTGTTTTCTTTTTGCCTCTCGGCTTTATTGATGTCGGTACCGGGGGAGTGTTTGTTTTTCGTTACGTATCGGCACGCGATTCTCTTTTATTGGAAAATCGTCTCGAAAGTTCCCTCCAATGATGTCGCTCTGAGATTTAAAGATTGTTCATGCACTCAGATTTAATAAAAAGTTCGCTATGTCTCTTAAATGCGATTTCCTAAAAGCTGGCGTTAAACGAAGTTTGGCAAAAGTATCTAGAAAAGAAGAAAATAAGAAAGTCCATAGCAAAGCGCAAAGGTCTCTTAGTGATTTAAATTGCAGACTCCAAAGGGATTTGTAATTATGTACAAATGTTACTCAAAAAATGTAATAAAATCAAATGAATAATACTATGCTGCTAAATTTTTGTGTCGTTACTAATTAATCTAAACAGGTATGGAAATTTCAAAACTATCCTATGAGAAATTAATGGTAAGTAACACTACAGACGACAAAAGTGACATGTGCCTGGCTGTCAAAACTGATGTTAAATTATAAATATAGCTCTGGTAGACTGACACATGTCCCTTCTGAAGCTTTTTGCCACTGTTTCCCTATGAATAGTTTTGAAATTGCTATACGTGTCTTATCCCAAATATCTCATGGAACAGTTATGAATTCAAAAACCTTAAATCTTTATTCACATCACTACTAAGAAAAATAAAGCTAACACTTGGCATACAGAGCAGTCTAAATAGAAAAAAAAAGATCATTTTGCTCACTTTTTAAACCTTACACCCTGTAGATTTTTTTGTGGCTTCTAAAGCAGCATTCTGACGGATGAGCCATAAAGTAACAACCGTAGGCGTTTCATCAGGGAAATTTCAAATGTCAGATTATCTCTGCTAAACGAATAGAAGTTTCGTTTATCAAAAGCTGAACTGTACACCAACACTCTGTACATTGTTTCTTTTTTTGCAAATTTAAAAAAGGTACAATATACAAAGTGTTTCATTTTTATTGTTATTTGCCAAATTTTCAGAATTATAGTTATTACAAAGACACCCTAGAACCAAATGACAAACTTTCTTTTCTTCTTAACAAATGAAGTATCTTCATTGGGATATTTGTTTATTATCAAGTTTTATGAGTATTTATATTTTCTAAAACTAGAAGGTTTTTCAACATTAGTTTCTTGTAATAATTACTTTTTTTAATGGTATCGTAGTTGTTTTTTAATTAAATGCTTACTTCTTTTATTCATTACAGCAAAAAAGTCAATTTTAAGAATGTTTTATTAGTCGTAATAAAATTTCGTAGTTGAACGGGAATATAACCAATTACATCTTAATATAAGGAGCTCCTACAAAGAAAAGATTTAGCTTTAGGATTTTCCAGGCTTAGAGCAAGGTAGATTGCTGAACAGGAATAAAATCCGAATGGCTATTGTGTAGACAAAGGACGCTAAATTGGTGCTTTAGTTTATTTTTAAAGGCAAATTGTGAAAATTTACTTCAGAAGATTTAATTATTATATTTTTCTATTTCTTTTTTTCAAGTTATTTAAAGTGCTTAATAAGTTTATTAATTTTAGGAAGTAATTGATTATGACAAAATGAACCCTGATGGAGGAAAATAAAAAATTGTCAAAATTGAGCTTTCTGCAAAAATGATATTTTTTCAATTTGAACTCTTATAGATTTTGCTGCAGCGCCATTAGAAAGAGGATAAAAAATACTATAAAATGAGCCAAAACTGGCCTCTCTAGCTATTCATGTTACCGAGATATTCACTTTTTTATTTGAACTCTTATAGATTTCGCTAAAACGATATTGGAAACATTTTGAGAACCGCTCACAGGATAGGTTAAGGTATAAAACAAAATAACGCTTAATTTTGTTAGTCTCAACTCAGAGTGTTAATAAAACATTTTGAGAACCACTGACAGGATAGGTTAGGGTATAAAACCTTTTGAGAACCGATGATAATGCAAAATAAAGCTTAATTTTGTTAGTCTCAACTCAGAGTGTTAATAAAACATTTTGAGAACCACTGACAGGATAGGTTAGGGTATAAAACCTTTTGAGAACCGATGATAATGAAAAATAAAGCTTAATTTTGTTAGTCTCAACTAGAGTGTTAATAAAACATTTTGAGAACCACTCACAGGATAGGTTAGGGTATGAAACCTTTTGAGAACCGATAATAATGCAAAATAAAGCTTAATTTTGTTAGTCTCAACTCAGAGTGTTAATAAAACATTTTGAGAACCACTGACAGGATAGGTTAGGGTATAAAACCTTTTAAGAACCGATGATAATGAAAAATAAAGCTTAATTTTGTTAGTCCCAACTAGAGTGTTAATAAAACATTTTGAGAACCACTCACAGGATAGGTTAGGGTATGAAACCTTTTGAGAACCGATAATAATGCAAAATAAAGCTTAATTTTGTTAGTCTCAACTCAGAGTGTTAATAAAACATTTTGAGAACCACTGACAGGATAGGTTAGGGTATAAAACCTTTTAAGAACCGATGATAATGAAAAATAAAGCTTAATTTTGTTAGTCTCAACTAGAGTGTTAATAAAACATTCTGAGAACCAGTCACAGGATAGGTTAGGGTATAAAACCTTTTGAGAACCGATGATAATGCAAAATAAAGCTTAATTTTGTTAGTCCCAACTCAGAGTGTTAATAAAACATTTTGAGAACCACTGACAGGATAGGTTAGGGTATAAAACCTTTTGAGAACCGATGATAATGCAAAATAAAGCTTAATTTTGTTAGTCTCAACTCAGAGTGTTAATAAAACATTTTGAGAACCACTGACAGGATAGGTTAGGGTATAAAACCTTTTGAGAACCGATGATAATGAAAAATAAAGCTTAATTTTGTTAGTCTCAACTAGAGTGTTAATAAAACATTTTGAGAACCACTCACAGGATAGGTTAGGGTATGAAACCTTTTGAGAACCGATAATAATGCAAAATAAAGCTTAATTTTGTTAGTCTCAACTCAGAGTGTTAATAAAACATTTTGAGAACCACTGACAGGATAGGTTAGGGTATAAAACCTTTTGAGAACCGATGATAATGAAAAATAAAGCTTAATTTTGTTAGTCTCAACTAGAGTGTTAATAAAACATTTTGAGAACCACTCACAGGATAGGTTAGGGTATGAAACCTTTTGAGAACCGATAATAATGCAAAATAAAGCTTAATTTTGTTAGTCTCAACTCAGAGTGTTAATAAAACATTTTGAGAACCACTGACAGGATAGGTTAGGGTATAAAACCTTTTAAGAACCGATGATAATGAAAAATAAAGCTTAATTTTGTTAGTCTCAACTAGAGTGTTAATAAAACATTCTGAGAACCAGTCACAGGATAGGTTAGGGTATAAAACCTTTTGAGAACCGATGATAATGCAAAATAAAGCTTAATTTTGTTAGTCCCAACTCAGAGTGTTGATAAAACATTTTGAGAACCACTGACAGGATAGGTTAGGGTATAAAACCTTTTGAGAACCGATGATAATGAAAAATAAAGCTTAATTTTGTTAGTCTCAACTAGAGTGTTAATAAAACATTCTGAGAACCAGTCACAGGATAGGTTAGGGTATAAAACCTTTTGAGAACCGATGATAATGCAAAATAAAGCTTAATTTTGTTAGTCCCAACTCAGAGTGTTAATAAAACATTTTGAGAACCACTGACAGGATAGGTTAGGGTATAAAACCTTTTGAGAACCGATGATAATGCAAAATAAAGCTTAATTTTGTTAGTCTCAACTCAGAGTGTTAATAAAACATTTTGAGAACCACTGACAGGATAGGTTAGGGTATAAAACCTTTTGAGAACCGATGATAATGAAAAATAAAGCTTAATTTTGTTAGTCTCAACTAGAGTGTTAATAAAACATTTTGAGAACCACTCACAGGATAGGTTAGGGTATGAAACCTTTTGAGAACCGATAATAATGCAAAATAAAGCTTAATTTTGTTAGTCTCAACTCAGAGTGTTAATAAAACATTTTGAGAACCACTGACAGGATAGGTTAGGGTATAAAACCTTTTGAGAACCGATGATAATGAAAAATAAAGCTTAATTTTGTTAGTCTCAACTAGAGTGTTAATAAAACATTTTGAGAACCACTCACAGGATAGGTTAGGGTATAAAACCTTTTGAGAACCGATGATAATGAAAAATAAAGCTTAATTTTGTTAGTCTCAACTAGAGTGTTAATAAAACATTTTGAGAACCACTCACAGGATAGGTTAGGGTATGAAACCTTTTGAGAACCGATAATAATGCAAAATAAAGCTTAATTTTGTTAGTCTCAACTCAGAGTGTTAATAAAACATTTTGAGAACCACTGACAGGATAGGTTAGGGTATAAAACCTTTTGAGAACCGATGATAATGAAAAATAAAGCTTAATTTTGTTAGTCTCAACTAGAGTGTTAATAAAACATTTTGAGAACCACTCACAGGATAGGTTAGGGTATGAAACCTTTTGAGAACCGATAATAATGCAAAATAAAGCTTAATTTTGTTAGTCTCAACTCAGAGTGTTAATAAAACATTTTGAGAACCACTGACAGGATAGGTTAGGGTATAAAACCTTTTAAGAACCGATGATAATGAAAAATAAAGCTTAATTTTGTTAGTCTCAACTAGAGTGTTAATAAAACATTCTGAGAACCAGTCACAGGATAGGTTAGGGTATAAAACCTTTTGAGAACCGATGATAATGCAAAATAAAGCTTAATTTTGTTAGTCCCAACTCAGAGTGTTGATAAAACATTTTGAGAACCACTGACAGGATAGGTTAGGGTATAAAACCTTTTGAGAACCGATGATAATGAAAAATAAAGCTTAATTTTGTTAGTCTCAACTAGAGTGTTAATAAAACATTCTGAGAACCAGTCACAGGATAGGTTAGGGTATAAAACCTTTTGAGAACCGATGATAATGCAAAATAAAGCTTAATTTTGTTAGTCCCAACTCAGAGTGTTGATAAAACATTTTGAGAACCACTGACAGGATAGGTTAGGGTATAAAACCTTTTGAGAACCGATGATAATGAAAAATAAAGCTTAATTTTGTTAGTCTCAACTAGAGTGTTAATAAAACATTCTGAGAACCAGTCACAGGATAGGTTAGGGTATAAAACCTTTTGAGAACCGATGATAATGCAAAATAAAGCTTAATTTTGTTAGTCCCAACTCAGAGTGTTGATAAAACATTTTGAGAACCACTGACAGGATAGGTTAGGGTATAAAACCTTTTGAGAACCGATGATAATGAAAAATAAAGCTTAATTTTGTTAGTCTCAACTCAGAGTGTCAGCGCCATTAGAAAGAGGATAAAAAATACTACAAAATGAGCCAAAACTGGTCTCTCTAGCTCTTCATGTTACCGAGATATTCACATTCAAAAAGTAGTACAAAAAGACACCTTTTTCACAACCATCAGTATTCCATTTTATGATTTTGAGTCAACCTAATTCTTGGCAAATGAAGAAGGTTAGATATTATTGCCAACCTGTAGTAACTTTTACCCATTATTTTTTAACAATAATTACATAGTTCCAGAAAAGTTTTTCTTAAAATGTTATTTTCAAACATTAGGATCAAACATACTCAAAGTATGATTAGGTGTGTCTCAATTGAAGCTTTTCCAGCTTTGATATTTATATCCAACAGAATTGTTTGAAAAGCTCCTACATAAACATAATTGTCATTTAATCAAATTTTGCTGCAGAAATAACCAACGATTTAATAACGGAATTGATCTAACGATTTACTGAAATTTTAAAGAGATTTTCGCTATTATACCTCCTTTACGTGTCGGAGAAACAGCTAAATAAGCAAATTTCCAGTTTCGGACTTGAAGGGTCCAAAAGACAGATTACGGCCGTCTTGAATTATTAACGTAGGCTTATTTGCTGAAACAGCCAAGCTAGGGTTCCTAATGCGGATTAGAGCCGATCGTAGTCGAGCTGATGAATGAAGAACGCGTTACGAGGGCATTAATATTATCAAGACACAACAAGAGACAAAGGGGGTGGGTTAGATTACTGCTTTGTAGAGCTAAAGTTTAAGCCTTTAAGTGCCTATTTACACGTTACAGGTTAAATTTCCAAACATGTTAATTACTAATGTGGAAATATTAAGCCTGACTACAAACGCTATACGCAAACAAAGGCTTTTTCTGGTTTAATTAAGTAATTGCAAAGTTGTTACAATACAACTGTGGTAGAGCGAAAATCCCAGCAGTGACATGAAGAAAAACTACATTTTAAAAGGGGCTATAAAACTGTCTTTTTCGTTTTGCCAGTGGGACTAAACCACGCGAAAATAGTCTAGGTGTAAGCGACAGCAGAGAGGCAAATGGATGAGATTTTGTGAGACGTAATGGAAATTTCAGTCGTGCAGATTTGGTTTGTTGGATTTGCATATAAGCAAGTCTATAAATGTGAATTTTAATGGGTTAATACTCGAACAAATGTGATTCTTGTACACTAATTGCTTACAAAAACTTTTGAAGCTTGACTGACAAAAAATATGATTTTTTCATAGATTTTCAAATTGTTTTCAAACTTTTTACATGAAAATTGACTTGTAAACCACTTTATATTGTTTGGATTGTCAAATGTTAAATTGAAAGCTTTTTGAACTATCTCGATGCTTTCTTATTGTTATAAGACTAGTCAAAATTGTTGTTCAAAACGTTTTCAGTAGTCAGTTTGTACTGCACTGAAGCTCATTTACCGCTAAAATGCAAATTGTAAACTTTGTTACTGTCTTGAAACTATCTTACTGTCTTCATAATTGATGTTCAATGCTTTACTAGTGTAGTTCTTATTGCCTTAAATTTGTGAAAAGTGATGTTCAAAACTTTTTACTTTCGTTGAAGTCTTCTTGTTGTCGTAAAGCTTTTTTACTGTCTTGAAATCGTTTTACTGTCCTCAAATGATATAAAATTAATTTCACATGGTATGTTACTGTATACAATTGATGTTTAACGCAGACACTGATTTATACTTTAAAAATACACAAAAAGCAGTAAAAATTGTACAATAATGAAAAACATTAGCACCGTACAGAATGTCCCATTTATGGTCATTCAAAAATTAGATTATCATTTAAATATACAGGGTGGTCCAGTTTTAAATGTCAATAATCCACCAATGGATAGCCAATCAAAAAATAAGTTGACATGCATTATGTCAGTTTCCTGAAGAAACGCTTCCTAAGGAAGACACAGACCTTCAAAATTGTTTAAATGCGTCGATATAATGAATAATACGAGGAATAATCTTAATTTTCTACGCTCACTGGATATTATTCAAAATTGACAAAAATGTCTACTTGGGTTATTGTATTTTTTACTTTAAAATGGTTCAAAACGATTCAAATCTGGTCATCTGTGGGGTTTAAAGGAAAAGGGAAGTTTTGAGGAAAATAGTCAAAAATCAGGATTTTTGGACTTTATTTTTTTTATTCAATTAAACACTGGTAACAGTCCGAATTTTTGGACTAATTTAATTCTAAAAATTAGTGTTTAAGACTAATATCGTAGCATTTAATGCCAAAATTGTTTACTTTCATCAATGAAGAGTCTGAAACTTAACTTTACTAGAAAAAATTGTTTAAAATTCGATTTTTCAGTCTTAAAGCAAAGTGAAACGTCTAGAAGTCAATTTAATACTGACAAAGCGTGAAATGACATGTTTAAACCTATGGAAAATGTAAAAATAGTATTTTAAGTCTCCTATGTCAAAAACTTGGTGAAGATAACCCTAAAACTCGATTTTCCTAGCTGAAAGCAGTTTTAAAGCCCTAAAAATAGTCCAGAGTTCTAAGAAAATGAAAAGCAAAGTAAACAAACCTGAAAAGTTAGTCTTCAAGTCAATTTTTATCAATCTAATGTCAATATCCTGTATTTAAGACTATTTTCAAGACTAAAATATTGAAATGTATTTTCAATCTATGAAAACTTACTTCAAATGTAAATTTTAAGCTTTTGATGTCACTTTTCATTGGTTTAGAGTTACTTTTTGGTGTCCAAGTCCATTTTCAAGGTTGACATGTGTGAATTGGTAGTAAAAAATTGCAGATAAAGTAGTTTTTCATGACTACAACCTAATTTTTACTACTAACGTTTTTCAACTTATCTGAAAACTATAACGACTGACTACAAAGACAGTTTTTAAGCCTCTCAAGTCAATTTTCACCGTTTCAAAGTAAATTTACTGGGTTTCTGTCAATTTTCAAAACTAAAGTCTTTCAATTTGTCTGGAAACTATGAAAATTGGCTACAAAGACATTTTTTAAGCTTCTTAAGTAAATTTTCACTGTTTTCAAAACAATTTTTAAGTTAAGTTGGGTTGATTTAGGGTCTTTGAACGTAATAACTCAATTATCTCGTAAACGAAGCCTCAAATCAGAATTTTATAAGAGGTACTTATTTTGTCAAATTGGACAAGTAAAGTAAAAAAAAACTGAAATTTTTGAAAAATATCCAGTGACGTAAAGAATCAGGCAGAAAAATGAAATCCATCTTCCTGTATCTACGCTACTGGAGAATTTTGGCAAACGTCATTCATAATAAGTATTTTTTTAAAAGTGCTTGTTCCAAATTTATTTATTTATGACAAAAAACCGATTTTTTAAATTGAAATTTGAAGGACTGTATTTTTCTTAGGAAGCATTTTTCAGGAAAATGACATAATGCATGTCAACTTATTTTTTAATGGGCTATGGAATGGTGAATTAATGACATTTAAAACTGGACCACCCTGTAGAAAATTAGATCATCACATTAAACTTTTTCAGTAAAACTCGGTTAAACGAACGGTTTGTTTTGTGAGTTTAACGGTTTTCGAAAAATCCACTATATTTTGAAAAAAAACAATCACTTTGAGCTTTGGTGGAAGAATAAAACCTTTTTTGAATATACGGGGTGTTCTGCAGTTATATTAAATTACTGTAATATTCTAGTCAATTTCGTTGTGATTTTTTTGTTTGATGTTAAAATGGCAAAAAATATTAGTTAGGTTAGGTTAGGGTTAATTTTATATTGGGTGGAAATGTAAAATATACGGGGTGCTTATTTTCTTAATTTTAGCTCAAAAACTGTATGAACTACTTTGCAAACACCAAAAGAATTAAAACTTTAACACCCTGTTTATTATAGTGCTACTTTCGTTAAAAAACGACTGTTCAAATCCACATTTATCAAACATATTTCCCCTAAGTAAAATAGTAAATACAGAGAGGATCAAAAGAGTTATTTTACTGAGTAATATGCTGCAGGTAATGTCCTAAATTAATTTCAGTAACAATATAATTAACTATTCACCATACAAATGGTTCCTAAAAGTTTTGAAGCTGTCGATTATTAAAAAAATGACTATGACTATGACTATGATAACATCCTGTATATCTCAAACTACTCGTAGAATAAGGTAGGTTAGGTCATATTTTAGTATAAAAAAATTAGAATAATAAAAAATAAAACACACGAGGAATTCAACATCTAAAGCAATATTTCCAAGACTTTTCTATTAAATTCTGACTTTTCTGTGAATTTTCCTAACTGGCCTAAAAAATAAACAATCTTAATTCAAAACTCACCGAACAAGCGTAGGATAATCTGACAAAAATGACATTTACCTTCACGTGGCGAATCAAGAAAATTGATTTCCCTAAAGAACAATGTACGTTATTTTGAAGAGGAGCTATATTTAGCAAGCCTCTCTTGGGAATGGTTTCAGACTCTAAAACCTTCTCGACGAGATAAATTTTTAAGTATTTTAGTAGCTTCTCACGCTAAATATGTCGAAATATACCGCATTTTTCGTCAGTCTATAAGAACGTACGACCTAACTTTTAGTCGAGTAGGAAATTAGAAACTTTTAATTTGCCGCATTCGAACAAGGAAGCAGCTGTAAGTGCTTATCTCTCACGTTTTGAAACTCTTTACGACTGGGGCTTATTTGAGGACGGCTATTAAGACAGCCATCTAATCTCGGATTACAGTCGACTCTACACATCGTTATATATCCATTAAGGGTAGCTCTCCTAGAAAGGGCGGTGCTCCATTTAGAGCACTTCTTCGGTTCTTAGAGTAATCAAATCACGCTCTACAATTGGTATCAAACGTGCTAATTTTCTCGCCAAGACGATTTGTTTAAACTGGAAATACGAGTTTTTTAAGTCCTAAAATTAATTCTCTTCTAAGGGAATCTCTCTGTATTGTTGACGAGAGCTCTTAAAGAAGAGAGGGAATTGCACAGCAAAACGACAATGAGATAGTTCTACTATCCGTGTCCCTTTGTGAGATTTAAAACGTTCCATTCACATCGGAGAAAGACTCTGGAGATAACTTATTATGTCTTTACTCGAGTTGTATTACGTTAAAACAATGCATGTCCTACTAGTACGTTGAAACCTCATACGTGAATGCAGGTGCGTTGTAATTATGTTGGCAGACTCGGAATAGGGAAATAGCCTGGATAAAAAGAGACAGAAAACCTGTCGAAAACTTATTTTTCAATAAACGAGAGATGGGGAGTAAATCCTTCTGGAAATAACTTTTAAGCCTTTCTGTTAGGGAACTGTATTTGCGGTGTAGCTGAGTCTTTCCAGGTAATCGCTTTCAGGAAAATTGCAATATAAGTAATATGGTCGTTGGCCAATGATTTATTTACGACAAAGGTCTGTTAGCTTTTCTGTTCAAGCTACGTCAATGTTACTAAAAAAAAATTATACCTTACTCATTTTAGGTTTTCTAACTAGTAAATTGAAAAGTGAATTTAACATTTCATAAAAATGATTTATTGCATAATATTTTTTTTTCCAATATTAATAACTAAGCTTTTTTGTGACAGTGTATACAAGACAAAACTATAACTAATTATACGTACAGTTGTAGTAAAACTTTTAGTTTAATTTGGTGGGCACATTAATATCAACTTTGTGAACGCGATAGTTATCAAAGTTATACCCGATAACCTAAAAATACTTGAAACTAAATTTGGTGATTTTTCGTTGAAATTAATAAACCGCAGCCATGCAAACCGGGTATTACGCTTTCAAGCTGAAGATTTATTGAAACTTTCATATCAACCGATTATGAGTGGGCACTTTTCGGAATTAATAAACTTTGAAACAAGTTATACGATCGTTCAAAGCTGATATCAATTGCTCGAATTGCCGAGTAGATCTTCAAAATGAGTGGAACTTTCAAATTATAAGTGGGTAACTTATATAATGAAACGGCTTTTTAGAATCGAATAAGTAAATTTACTGTAAATAAGATTAATATTGGGAAATTTAGAGGAAATTAAAAAAATTGGAAACAAACGTCAAAGTTTAAGTGTAAAGTTTCCATCAAGAAAATTATAGACTGCTCAAAGTAAAAATATTCTAACTAAAAGTTATAAATTAATTAACTAAATGGTATTTTTACATTTATTAATGTGGATTACGATGGGAGTGTTTTTGTTTAATTACGTTTTACTTTAAACATATTAAATTAGATTCCTAAGCTTGTAAGCTATTTACAAACTGACGAGGGATATGAATTTTTTAATTTTTATTATACAGACTGCTGCATTGGCTATATGAGGAAAGTTTTAAGGAAAAACTGCACTTTTAATTTTGCTATAGGTGAGTATTGACATTATCATTAAAAGAATTGAAAATTTCAAAATTTAATGTTTTGAAGCAAATTGTTAATTTTGTTACTCGTTACATATTCGATTAGTTGTCATTGGCCTAATTTATGTCTCACACTAAGTTGCTAATTTATTTTTTGTCTAAACGGTTTAAAAAATAGCAATTATTAAACAAACAAATAAATTATTGAGTAGTTTTTGATTTAAAATATGTAAATAATTGCTTATTGCTTGCATAATAACTAAACTCACAAAAAAAAAAATAAGCGTTAATTACAGCTTAGAAATTTCATAAATAAAACACAAATTCATTCTTGGACAACAACATTGAAGATTTAACTTTAGCATTAGTTGTAAGAAAATTTAGAATTTTATTAAACCAAGTAGTTACCAATGTGAGGTATTACGAGGCATTTTGCGATATTTATAAAGCATTTGAGAGTATTTTGAGGCATTTTCTGTGTATTTCAAAATGTTTTGTGATATTTTAAGGAATATATTGCAGGAGAGAATATAGTGTATCAATATAACAAAATTCACTCAAAATTGAACAGAACAGCACAGCCACATGTAGTTATTATGGTAAAATCTTTGTTATATAATATTGAGTTTAAAAAATATTCATTTCAAATTATTATAACAATTTACCTTTTTGATTATTTATTTAATTATATCAACAATGCAATGTTTAAACTACATTTTTAAGGTCACGTGACTGTTTTTGACAATGTCAACTAGCTTTTATAGTGATGCAAGTTCAAAATTGTATTATCAACGTCACGTAACGTATATTTTGCAATTTAAGTTTTACATTTGAAGGTATACTGAAGCAGTTTAAATAATTTAAAGGCATTTTGATGTATTTCAAAACAGTCTGAGGCATTTTATTCAGTTTTAAGGCATTATCGCTATAAGGCATTTTGAGCAATAATAGAAAGCATTGTGAGGCATTTCCGGGTATTTTGTATGCAAAAAGGCATTTTGGTGTACAAAAAATTATCGGTGATCTACACCTCGATTTTCACTGATCTGCAAGTACAATTTTACGTAAATTTTCTCAAGTTTTATCACAAAAACTTACTATATGCTTACGTGACAAACATAGAAAAACGGATGTTTTCCTCCACTCAAACATCGCTTTACATAGAGAAGAAGAAGAAAAAGAAGTTTTTGAAGGGGTGCAACTAGCAGGAAACAGCATGCTTGGCCTGAACATCCGCAGCAATGTTTTTGTTTTAAAATAAGAGATGGATTTCAATGTTTTTCCAATTTTGGACAGTATTTTATACGTAAATAAGGAAATTCTAAAGTGAATATCATAACCTATAACACTTGAGAGTTTGTTTAGCACGCTAAAGTTGTCTTAAAGATAGTCATTATCCCTAAGCTTCGTCACAATTAAACCAATTATTTGGTTTTATTAAATTCCAGCTTATACTATTTTTAACTAATAATATTAAAACTTTTCCTAACATAACCTACATAATTATTATTAAAGTAAAAATAGGAGATCACTAAAACTGAATAAACCATTGCCATAAGCCCTATTTTAATTAAGTCTAACATATTGCGCCAAATTTGCAGTAAAACCGTGCAAATTGTTTTAATTCCAGTACATTGCAAGCAAATTTGCCTGACGTTTTAGCCTTCTAAAACGACTTTAGCATAACATGAGTGCGATATTGTGTTATACTAACGCGTAGTTGTGCACTTACTATTATAAATCAGTGTTAGGATGGAATTAGAATAGTGCACAATTTACGCTAGTAAATGCTTATAAGAAGGTTAAACTGGGTGACAGTCATATAAGTCAAATTAGCATTTCTAATTATATGTTTGGCTGGTAATTTACTAACAGCAACAAACAAGAATAGTTTTTACATAAATTAGTCCAAATCTCGATTATTCTAATCCCCAGAATTGCTTGAGACGGTGCAAATCAGTCGAAAGGTCCCAAATATCGCAAGGGGAGTATTATTACAACATAAAGGGACCAGAACTGAATGCAGGATTATAAATTACAAAACACTGAGTTTGTTGTTCGAGAGGCCGGTGTTGATGACAACCATTATATCTCACTTTGTTAACCCGAAACTAACTTTCCCCATATATTAAGCCGATCTCTTTTACGATAGGGACTATCGACGACAAGTTGGTCTATACAATTTTAGAAACTCACGGGTTATCCGGAATTAGTTATGAAGTGATTTAATGATAACTGAATATAAAGATTTTCCAAAAAGTGTTTCACTTTTTTTAATTTTGACAGAATGCAACGTAACTCTTTCTTATTCAGCAAGCTTCAGTCAATTTCACGTCCCGATGTTGCAGTCCACATTGCACTGTGTGTTCCTGCAAGCAAATTGCTACAAATTCGACTTATTATGTTCAATTACCGCCACAAAGTTGAGGTTGCAAGTTTAATTCGACGATTCGAACAGGATGGTAACAACTGTCAACTGCATCCCTGAATTTTTTCCCCTGGAGTAAGTAAATTACCTAGATGACGTCTACGTAAGACTTTGGTTCGAAAACACAAAAGGGTGCGATAACAACACGAGAGTCGTAATATTTGTGTTCAAGGGCTGAGAGAGGGAGATTCTCGTAACGGGTGGAACAAAAAGTAATTCTCGTAATATTTGTGCAAAAGCGACATCCTCGACGGTTCCACCTCATTAACGTAGAAACTTCCTTTCGTCTCACCATGTGCCCGACATACAATCGGAACTCTAAAGTTTGCGTTCAAGGCATAAAGGAGTCTCCGGTTACTGTTACGGATTTGTCCTGGATTTAAATGTCGTTAATGTATAGGACTTTTGTTAACCGAATTTTTTTCATTCAACTTGATGTATTACAAATATCTTAAAAACAACAACCAAGAAATACAAAAAAGAAATAATACAGATTTGATATAAATACAAGATTTCCAATTGTCGAAACTTTTACCTTGGAATAAAGTTATATTTAACATAATATCCATGGAAAAGAATAATACTCATACATAACGAACTAATGCCCGAAAATTCTTTGTTATCAAGCTAAATTAGAAATCTTAACCATCTCAATTACAACATAAAAGAGTAGTAATTTACTAAATTAAGGTTAAGGAACATTTTATTCAAAATTTAATCTAACCTAACCCAATAAAAATTGGTACAACCAAATACAACAATCAATTTTAATATAATATTTAAATCGAAGTATGAACATCCATTATCAATTCTTTGAAATAATTGCGGATGTTTTCACTAATTTGTTTTATGTACTAACAAATTTCTCTTAAATCAGTGAATTTACGAAATTCAAGTCGTCTCGATAAATTTCCGGACACTAATTCATTGATCAATAATGTGTATTTCAGTGCACGTTATCATTTCTAAAATAGTTACTCTGTAACACCCTGTAGAACTTTGAAATATTCAGATGAAAGGAGTTTTTTCAACTAGTATGATTCTGTTTGAGTTTTACATTCAAAAAAGGTATGAACTTTACAGAAAGTTTCAAAAAGTACGAAGATTGATACTACATATACTTTTGTTTTCTTTTTTGTCCAAAATGTTTGTCCAAATTCGGTTCTTCACTAAGGAAAACAATCATAGACATTCTGTTTAACTATAAATTGTAAAACTCACCGCCCTCATCGCTGTAAATGTTAAAGCTATACCTATTATGGTGAACACATTATTTATTCCAGAAATTTCAAAGTTTAAAAAGCTACTTTTTCGCATTTCTGCATCAAAATCAGTTCGATTAACTACTAAGTTTATAAATTTAACAGTACTGTAGTCATAAACTAGACTTAACATGCAATTTTGATTGGATTAACATGACCTTTCAACGCCAATCAAACTTGTAAATCTCATTTTGAATAAGTAAACCACCCAGTAATCACCAGTGCGCCGCAATAATTTTAATAACAATAATTATTACTCCTCATTATTCAGTCTGGCGGTTTTATTAAAGCCGCCAAACAAAAATTAATTTAAATAAATCCGACCGCCCATTAAACGGGTCCATCAGCTATGTAAATAACATTAGTTAATGCCGATTCAATAAACAGGCGACCGCTGGAATATTTCGATATTAGTTTGTCATTATTAATGAGAGTTTTATTAATGAAGTTTGGTTTCTGGTTTCCGGATAACGAGATTTTTTTGCCATAACGAAAAGTGGGAGTTTTACCACTTACAACTCCATCTATCCCCTGATTGTTGTGTAAATAAGAACTTAATGGAAATACCCCATTTCTACTGGAAGGATACTTAATTGAAATTGTCGATTTGATTAAAATTATTAATCGCCAAGCCTTTTGTGTGTTGAGTTTAATTAATCGATCAACGACAAGTTTTTTGTCGGCATACTTACGAAGTTTCCCAATTAAATCGACCCCTAAAGTTTCTAATGGAGTTTTACAACACGAAATAACAATTACAAAAATCTAACAGTGAACACTGAATTCTCTGGAAAGTGGAAAACCTTTAGCTTTCTACACAATTTTTTTCCAAGAACAGATCAGAAAAAATCTTTCCCAGGGAATTAAAAAGAAGATTCAAATCACTTAACTAGACTGGAAAATTATTATCGTTTGACAGGACAAAATTCATTTCTCGTTTTAAAACGAAAACTCCCTCCCCTGATTGAAATTAAAAGTTTTTAGGCTCCCGCGAGAATCTGGATAAATTAAAAAGAGTGTTTGGGAGTACTGAATTAAAGGGTTCTTAAAAGGTTTCGCGTTAGGAACTTTTCTCGGAAATATCCGGACAAAACTGCATACACAGCAAAATCACAGCGTTATTGCAATAATTACTTTCTTTTTGGCAGATTGTCTGCCAAAACAAGACTAAAACTAAAAATTCCTTTCTTTGAAACAGGACAGAGAACTAGAAAAGTTCGCAGGAAAATTTAATCTAGGAGTTGCGGGCACATTCGTCAGCTGGCGCGAATCGTAAAGGTTCGCAATTTCTTTAATACCAAACTTTCTCGTTTGAAATTTTATCTGGGCCGAGACGAAACTTTCAACTCGTTTCGGAAGTCCGTCGGGCCGCTTTTGCCTAACTGTCGTGGTTTCTTTTCTCCTAAACCGCTTTCTTTCGTTTCTTTAAATTAGTTTAACGTTCCGATTTGCGCCAAGGGATAATTGCTCTCGGGAGAACAGATTTGTCCCACTAGATCATCATTTGGACGATAAAATGATTCAATTTCAATTAAAGTTGAACGAGTGTCGTAATTGTTCTTTTTTTGTTCATAGTTGTGGAATATTTACTAAATTGCTCATCAAAAAGAATAGGATAGCACAATTTTTGCCATTTTATGACAGAAATGCAGAAAAAAAAAATTTGATCTATTACAATTTTCAAAAATTGGGATATTGTTACAAAAAACAATAAAAAAAACATGTGCTTTACCATAAATCGTTACATTTTAAATACAAAATAATTTTTGGTAAAAAATCACTTTATTTAATTACAATTTAAGCCATGTCTTGACATTCAGCCAGTTTACGTACATAACATAGCCACCAAGTAACCATACATCTTAACCTAAGTTTTGCGTAGTAAAACACCCTGTAGAATGCAGTTAATAAGTTAGTTATGGGTTGTAGGTTACAACCTAAGGCAGGGACTACAATTTAAAAATTAAATTGATAGAGTTTTAAACATTTCTAGATTAAATTTGCTTGTTTGAAAATTTCAAAACATTTTAAGCATTTGTACACTGGATTATACACTTTTGATACAATTTTTAAAATTTATATATTGATTTGAACATGATTTGACTCTTCCGAAACTTTCTAGGAAACTTTGAACATTTTAAGAAGAGTCTGAACATTTGCCAGACAATTTTCAACATTTCTAAATATTTTAAGCATTTGTAAACTGACTTAAACATTTTTTATACAGTTTTAAAGCTTTCTAGATTGATTTGAATATTATTTGGCAATTTCTAGACAAGTTTGATTATTTTTAGAAGTATGTGAAAACTTTTTAAGCTTTTGTGGACCGGACTGAACACTTTTGAAACATTTGTAAACTGACTTGATAAGTTTTTATAAAATGTTCAAAATTTCTATATTGATTTGAACATTATTTGACTCTTTTCAACCTTTCTCAGTCACTTTGAACATTTTTAGAAAAGCCTAAAACTTTGCTTGACAATTCTTAACATTTCTAAACATTTTAAGCATTTGTAGACCGGATTGAACACTTTTGATACAATTTAGAACAATTCAAAACATTTTAAGCATTTGTACACTGGATTATACACTTTTGATACAATTTTTAAAATGTGTATATTGATTTTAACATTATTTGACTCTTCTTTAACTTTCTAGGAAGCTTTGAACATTTTAAGAAAAGCCTGAACATTTGCTAAACAATTTTCAGAGTTTCCAAACATTTTAAGCATTTGTAGACCGGATTCAACACTTTTGATACAATTTAGAAAATTTCTAAACATTTTAAGCATTTGTACACTGGATTATACACTTTTGATACAATTTTTAAAATTTATATATTGATTTGAACATTATTTGACTCTTCCGAAACTTTCTAGGAAAATTTGAACATTTTAAGAAGAGTCTGAATATTTGCCAGACAATTTTCAGCATTTCTAAATATTTTTATACAATTTTGAATATTTTTAGATAGATTTTAACATTATTTCGCCCTTTTGAACAACACATATTACATATTAAGCTCGTAATTGTCAGTTTGACAACATTGCAAAGACACTTTGCACCAAATAAGTAAAGATTTTAAGTTTTATAGCTCGATGAAGAATATTGCTACAAAATATGCTACATGTCACAACTGTCAAAATATTGCATGTAGAGCTATAAAATGCCTTTGATACCGTTCATTTTGATGTTGCTGAGTTTTTAAGAACGTTTGTAGTTTTAGAGCTCGATGAAGAATATTTTGACAGTTGAGACAGAACAAACTGCGTCAAAAACTAGACTGCTACATGTCACAACTGTCAAAATATTGCATGTAGAGCTATAAAATACCTTTGATACTGTTCAATTTGATGTTGCTGGGTTTTTAAGAATGTTTGTAGTTTTAGAGCTCCATGAAGAATATTTTGACAGTTGAGACAGAACAAACTGCGTCAAAAACTAGACTGCTACATGTCACAACTGTCAAAATATTGCATGTAGAGCTATAAAATGTCTTTAATACTGTTCATTTTGATGTTGCTGGGTTTTAAGAACTTTTGTAGTTTTAGAGCTCGATGAAGAATATTTTGACAGTTGAGTCAGAACAAACTGCGTCAAAAACTAGACTGCTACATGTCACAACTGTCAAAATATTGCATGTAGAGCTATAAAATGCCTTTGATACTGTTCATTTTGATGTTGCTGGGTTTTTAAGAATGTTTGTAGTTTTAGAGCTCGATGAAGAATATTTTGACAGTGGAGACAGAACAAACTGCGTCAAAAACTAGACTGCTACATGTCACAACTGTCAAAATATTGCATGTAGAGCTATAAAATACCTTTGATACTGTTCAATTTGATGTTGCTGGGTTTTTAAGAATGTTTGTAGTTTTAGAGCTCGATGAAGAATATTTTGACAGTTGAGACAGAACAAACTGCGTCAAAAACTAGACTGCTACATGTCACAACTGTCAAAATATTGCATGTAGAGCTATAAAATACCTTTGATACTGTTCAATTTGATGTTGCTGGGTTTTTAAGAATGTTTGTAGTTTTAGAGCTCGATGAAGAATATTTTGACAGTTGAGACAGAACAAACTGCGTCAAAAACTAGACTGCTACATGTCACAACTGTCAAAATATTGCATGTAGAGCTATAAAATGTCTTTAATACTGTTCATTTTGATGTTGCTGGGTTTTAAGAACTTTTGTAGTTTTAGAGCTCGATGAAGAATATTTTGACAGTTGAGTCAGAACAAACTGCGTCAAAAACTAGACTGCTACATGTCACAACTGTCAAAATATTGCATGTAGAGCTATAAAATGCCTTTGATACTGTTCATTTTGATGTTGCTGGGTTTTTAAGAATGTTTGTAGTTTTAGAGCTCGATGAAGAATATTTTGACAGTGGAGACAGAACAAACTGCGTCAAAAACTAGACTGCTACATGTCACAACTGTCAAAATATTGCATGTAGAGCTATAAAATACCTTTGATACTGTTCAATTTGATGTTGCTGGGTTTTTAAGAATGTTTGTAGTTTTAGAGCTCGATGAAGAATATTTTGACAGTTGAGACAGAACAAACTGCGTCAAAAATTAGACTGCTACATGTCACAACTGTCAAAATATTGCATGTAGAGCTATAAAATACCTTTGATACTGTTCAATTTGATGTTGCTGGGTTTTTAAGAATGTTTGTAGTTTTAGAGCTCGATGAAGAATATTTTGACAGTTGAGACAGAACAAACTGCGTCAAAAACTAGACTGCTACATGTCACAACTGTCAAAATATTGCATGTAGAGCTATAAAATGTCTTTAATACTGTTCATTTTGATGTTGCTGGGTTTTAAGAACTTTTGTAGTTTTAGAGCTCGATGAAGAATATTTTGACAGTTGAGTCAGAACAAACTGCGTCAAAAACTAGACTGCTACATGTCACAACTGTCAAAATATTGCATGTAGAGCTATAAAATGCCTTTGATACTGTTCATTTTGATGTTGCTGGGTTTTTAAGAATGTTTGTAGTTTTAGAGCTCGATGAAGAATATTTTGACAGTGGAGACAGAACAAACTGCGTCAAAAACTAGACTGCTACATGTCACAACTGTCAAAATATTGCATGTAGAGCTATAAAATGCCTTTAATACTGTTCATTTTGATGTTGCTGGGTTTTAAGAACTTTTGTAGGTTTATAGCTCGATGAAGAATATTTTGACAGTTGCCACTTTCGTGACAGAACAATCTGCAAGCAGATTAGACTGCTACATGATACAACTGTCAAACTACAACTAACAAAAAATACTGAATTTTAATTTTGGCGCCATTTTTTTGTTTTAGGTTAGAAGAGTACTTTTGTTTGGTTAGGTTGTCTGTTTTAGGGCTGTTTATCCAGCAATTAAAAAAATAACAAAAATTACATTTTTTCTTTTTTAGTCCGGACAGTACTTTTTGTTTGGTTAGGTTGTTTGGACTGGAGCTATTTCTTGCTAAAACACTGAATTATTTATTTTTTTTAAGTTAGAAGAGTATTTGTTGTTTTGCAACAAAAAACTTAATACTTCAAATTAAGTAACGTAAGTATCCCCAAAAAAGCAGTAAAAGTAATAAAGTCATGGGTTTTACCATAAATCTTTAGATATTCAGTACTTTTAATAAAAAATACATTAAATAAAGAAGCACTTCATTTAATTAATAAAAAAAAAATAATAAAAAATCTTAATCAAGTTAACCATTAAAACAACCTATAGAACTCAGTTAATAAGTTTTCACTTAAATCGGGTAAGTTTAAATGTAATCTTGCTGATCCAGCTTTTTTCTGCAAAAGAAACTTTTGAATTAAAAATAATAAAGCAAAAATGACAAAAAATAAATAATAAATTTTCAAAAGTTTTATTTAGGTTATCAGAAAAAGCAAAAAAAAAAGTTTTAAAAGTCAAAATAATCATTAAAAATCAAACTGAAGAAAGAGCAAAAAAAATTCAAAAATTTTCCTGTCCCATTCTTTTTGTCGAACAATAAAGTTATTATCTGGGTAACCTGGCCAGATTTCAACAAAGTATTACGGAAAATTTTGGTTACCTAACCACTAAACCGACAAATTTACGAGTAAAGAAAGCTCTAGGCCAGATACCAGGCAAAGAAATTGCTGCGCCCGAACGATAAATGTAATCCTACTTAAAACACACTCGGGAAAGCCTCGTGACCGTGGATTAGCCATCCCTATTACAAAATAATCAAGTTCCCGTGAGTTTAATGCCTTTTTGTGTGTCTAACCGGGACTAAGCAGCTTAAACACTACTACACGGCTATTTATTAATTTACTTTGTAACAGGGATCAAGCGTATATTATGGATGAATCGAGAGAGACAAAACAAATAAAGTTGGTGCCAAAATCAAGCTCCAAAAAGGGCAAACTTATCTAAAATCTCGACGACCCTAAAACAAGAGTTTCATACAACTAACCGGTCCCATTTTTGCAATTTGCATCAGAAATGAGGCGCTCACCTTTCTCGGTGCGACGTGTTTAATGCGAAAAATGTTTTGTTGTCCCAGTTGACAGAGAAAACACGATCTTTGGGGGATTAAAAGTGAAATCTCTTCCCCTTAAGGTTAATGACTCCCCCACCGTTTTAAAAAGTGTATCGCTTACGGGTATTTTAAAAAGTTATCTGAAAAGGCTCAGTGCACGCAAATAGCCAGCTTTCAAGAAAAACGAAAGACCGGGAAACTCATCATTTATTAACACTGTACTTAGTCCATGTTTCTCGAAAGAGGGTTAAAAGTGCAACTTGCAATTTAAAATTGCGTTCCAGGCCACCTCTTGGGAAATCATTATCAGTAACGACACGTGCATGTCGTTTTCCATTAATTAAATAAAGCTTAATCAAGAAAAGTTCTTTTTAATTAACCTTGTATGGATTAACATATGGAAAACATAATTGAAATTCGATATTGGCTTTTTTCTGTCTCAAAACGTCACCCCCTGCTGGAAATACTTTTTTAAATTGCAAATTGCCCTTCTGGCTTCGTCATAACCACGAGACCGGCAAAATGGAAATTTGAAATTAATGCTGATTTTTGGTTGGTAATTTTACTAAGTTTTGGTTTTAGAGACTCAGGAACAGTTAGATTTGGTTTTAATAGCTCGAAGCTTTTATGTTTTATTCACATTTCATTGAGTCAACCGAGATTGCTATAATTTGTGTGGTAATATAAACAGTGTGGTTTTGTTAAATAATTATTTGATTTTTTAGTATAAAACAATATAAGCAGGTTTACGTAGTTTATTCCAGGCTGCAGTACTGGAATAGTCATTTAACGTATGAAGGGCTGAAAGAGGAAGTTACCCCCGGGGCACAAGTTTTGCGCACCACTTTCTTCAGTCCATGGTGAAGTCGTTTCGGCCCTTACAACGTTTTTCTGTGGTTGTTTACTTTACCGACAGTTGTGAAGAACTACGGGATGTTAACATACATAAAAACTTTTCCATAAAAAAATAGGAAAACAATGATAAGAAGAGAGAACCATTTCAAATCAAGACACTGAATAAAAAAAGAAAAAAACTGAACATGAGTCTATCAAAACGATTGGTCTCAATATATCAAAGAGCTTTTCTGATTAAGTGGTCACGTGACTAACTGTCTAATGACGTTTGATTTGGTAGAC
Source organism: Ips typographus (assembly GCF_016097725.1). NCBI lineage: Eukaryota > Metazoa > Arthropoda > Insecta > Coleoptera > Curculionidae > Ips > Ips typographus. The sequence continues at coordinate 6,888,564 of NC_138424.1, forward strand.
TAGCAATTATCACTAACAAAGTATCTCGATTTTTGTCTAGCCCATTGATTTGTACTGATTCTCTCTTTTCACCACTGATTTCGAATGGGAAAATTTTTAAAACTTGTAGAAACACATGTAACTATTTTAATTTCACTAAAGTTACGAACCACTTTACACTGAGATATTTACAAATCAAGATTTAACAAAATCAAAACTATTTATTTAATGCATGCATAATAATTACCTTAATGATTTGTCCAAATTATATTAGTTAACACACTGCTATTTAAGGAAGAAATAAAGACAAAAGATAAATTAGAAACAAAATGTGATATCATTAATTTCGCATCTCGATCATCAGAAGAAAACAAAATTGGTTAAACTGAGCTAAAAATGGGCACAAAGTTTTTTCTGTGCACAATAAGGCTAGTTACTACAATTTAGCAAAAATTCCAAATCGAGGGGTAAACCGCTGAGTACAATTTTGTCCACTAATTCCTTGTAATGCCCAGTAATTTCTAATAACTCCCTATGACTAACCTAACCTAACATTACCCATTAATTTTTTGAATTACCAAGACTGGAGAATCTAAAAAATCCTTTTTTAATTAAAAAACAGTGAAAATAAGAAAATATTCGTGCAACGATTCAACCGGAAGTAGACGTCAACTGCTGCTTAGTTTAAATGGGACATCTTGTATATTATTGCATTTTTGGATTCTACGTCAAATTCATTAATGTCATACACTTTTCTGTAACCGTTTCTGAGATATTTACCGTTCTATGTGAAATTTAATATTTTCAGTCTCCAACACAATAATTTTAATAATTGATGCATATCAGGGAAAGTTTTTTCTTGTTTTTTGTGTTTTGTCGTGTTATACAAGGTTTGTTCTAAGCGTGGGTGAAGAAAAACGATAAAATATATATTATACGGGATGGTCAAAAAAAGAGCTCAAGACGTCAGTTCTTAAAAAGACGTTTTCCAAATGAAACTCCTTATTCTTATAACTTTGTCTGATTCTCTGTTCAAAATTAAGGCAAATTTGTATTAGGTCACTTATTTAAAAAATGTATTCTTTCTAAATTGATATATTGAACCACCCTGTAACTGTCACAATAATCGAGTTATTAAAGGTTAAAGTAGTAGCTGTCAAATTCAGTCAAAACTGTCAAACAACTCGTTTATTTGCAACACTTTGTACTTTTATATGTCAATGGATAGAAAATATAATGGGCTTTCCAAAAATATGGCCGTTTGTGTTGATAGGGTGCTTCGTTTGGCCGCCAGACGGCTCCAAAGCTAACTAAACGTTTTTCTTGACTGTAACCACTCTAACTTTTGAAGGATTTTTTTTTAAATCGGTCAGGTACGGCCCTGATATTTGGCACAAACCTAGCACAGTGAGTGTCAAATTTAGAGCCGTAGCAAAACTGTAGAAATAAAATCATTAAAGTCGATTTTTGCTTGCACTAAGTGGCCAACATAACGCAAAACCCATTGCAATAGTGGTGGTGTTTCAGGCAAATTTGACCCTTACGAAAATTGTCATTTGCAAAATCGGTTTTTCAATAAATTTCTATGCGTTACATCGTAGTAGACCTAGTAGCTCATGTTACCGTGTTTTCTTAATTTTCCAGGGCCAAATTACCGCTTGCCAGTCAAAAAGTGTTTCTGGGGCACCCTGTCTGTAAACCGTAAATAACACGCGTATTTGTAACACTTGGTATATACTTTTATATGTCGATGGACAGCCAACGAAATGAGCTTTATATTGACGTAGAAATATCGGTCGGTTAGTGGTATCGTTTAGCCACTAGAGGGCGTCAACTTAGACCAATTTTTTTGGTGTATCCGTTTGTTTAATATTCAAAAACACGCTTAATTGCACTATTTTTTTTAGAGTTTTATACGTCAATAGAGAGCCCATGGAATGACCTTTCTAAAAAGTTTCCAACATGGATTGATAGGTTAGACGGTTTGGCCGCTAGAGAGCGTCAAAGTTGACTATTTTTTTTATGACTTTTTTCGTGCATCCTTTTGTTCAATCTTCAATAACTCGTTTATTGGCACCATTTTCAGTAGTGCTTTATACGTCAATAGATAGCCAATGCAATGAACTTTCTAACAGTCTCCCAATTTGAGTGGATAGGTTAGACGGTTTGGCCGCTAGAGGGTGTCAAAATTGACTAATTTTTTCATGACTTTGTTGGTGCATTCTTTCGTTCAATCGTCAATAACTCGCTTATTTGCCACACTTTGTATAAACTTTTATATGCCAATGGATAGCCAATGAAATAAGCTTTCCATTGATGTATAAAAGTTGATAGGTTAGGGGTACGGTTTTGTGGCTAAAGGACGTGAAAATTGTTAAAATAAAATTACAAAATTCATAATTTTTCATTGTATTCCAACGGAATTCATTGGAATTACCAAACTTTATTTATATTTAAAATTTAATGGTAGATGTATAGAATGTAGATGTTATAATATAATTGAGACGTCCCCAATTCTATTAATAATTTTCAAAATACCAATGTACCTCCAGTAATGCCCATTAATTCCTAAAGTTTGTACACCCTAATGCCCCAGCGGTTCACCCTTCGTTCCAAATATACATTCTTCAAGTCTTTAAAGTTCTATTTGGTGGTAAAAAAAATGTACACCGACTTTTGTATATGAACAGTTTTCAACATTTCCATCACAACACAATCACAAGCATAAAACTGACTGACACGCTTGAGTACGTAAAAACTCTTTGTGTAACACCAGATGTAACCTGAAAATTTCCAATTTTCACTACATTTTTCCGACAACAAAAAATTTGCATTTCCAGCATACTTCCATCAAGAAAAAACGCCATTTTCGTAAAGATTCCACAAATAAAAGTTTATTCAATGTCCGCATCAAGCTGTGACAAATTCGCCAACGCCGCAACCTCCAATCTCCAGGCCGTAATTCATCCGTTTTCTGGACGGTATCGCAGGCTTCTCCGGGCGGTATATTCAGCGCTTTGTTGCCCGGAATTTATGTCCCAGATGGTCAACGCAAAACGAAACCTAAGAAAGCCTGTATATCATTGCTAAAAAGAAGTGTGTATCATATCCGGCTGAATTATGTTCGACTAGGTAAATGGAGAGGATTTTTAAACTATTTTTCTAGGGTTATTTGAATGTTTTGTACCATTTGAAGAAAATTGTCCAAAATTTTAGCCACTGACAAATCAAAGAAATAATTAATATTAACCCTGGAAACATATAGTAGTCCAGGAAACTATTAATGCAAATTTTAGTCTCACTAAAACATTTTTCAGTTTCTATACTTTATTTAAATGATTTTACCGAAATCTACAATAAAATCAATGCTGGTAGTGTAAAATAAAAATGTGTAAAAAATATTTGATTAGCAGAAAAACAAAGACAGCAAAACCAAGAAATTGTATTAAACCAACTTATATTCAATGTCTCCAAGACAAGATTAATTTGATGGATGCAATGGTGATGTATCTCTACTGGGAATTAATTCGAAACTAAATCTTAGCTAATTGCAAAATCAGACGGAGCAAAGGAATCTCTGCATTCCTAACTAGATATAAGCTAGCAACTTCAAAGTAATTCAACTTCCATGTACACATGAAACTAAACTAACATACCGTAAATGTAATTTATTGATATTTAGATGTTTTTATGTACCTAACTAAATTTTTCCAAAGTGTTCCAAATTTGTGTTAACCTTTATGGCATTTCATTTAACTTGCATTGAAAAATTACAATCAAAGCAATTTATTTCTAAATTAATGCATTTTAATACGAACCACTGCATCTCAATATTCAATAATTGAAATATCAGTAGGCGGCCATTATGCAAAAATAAAAACCGATCATTTGCTTAAATAGTTCAGTTTTTCACATTTCCGGAATTAAAATTTAGGTTGTAAGTTCCAAACAAGGTAAATAACCGTTGCGTCATTACGTCGTCATATTGTAATTTATTTCATTAGTCAAATTGTGTTTAATCATGTCAATTGAGTGAGCTTTCTGTCAGTATCTATTTGGTGGTTATTCCACTTTAAGAAATAACAAGATTTTTTCTAAACAAATTCCAGTACGGCTCTGGTTATGAGGTTCAATTTACTAGCCTCAGTGAAAGTTTCAGGACCGTAACTGTCCAAATACTCAAATTGTGGGTCAAATTGTTTTTTAGTTGAGTGTGTTTTCTGCGATTTTCTGTTTGGTTATTCCAGTTTAACAAAAAAACAGCATTTTTCTAAACATTTTCCAGTACTGCTCTGGTTTTTAGGTTAAATTTAGTGCCTTTAATGAAATTTTCATTCATTCTGCTCAAAATGAGTTAAATTGGGTCTCATGTCAGGTGAGTATTTATGTATTCTAGTTTAACAAAAACCAGCATTTTTCTTAACATTTTCCAGTACAACCCTGGTTTTTAGGTTAAATTTTGTGCCTTCAGTCAAAATTTAAGTTTTAGGTCCCTTGCTGCCGAAATACCCAAATTATGGGCCAAATTGTGTCTCATGTCAGTTGAGTGTGTTTTTACATATTTCCTGTTTAACCAAAATTCCAGTTTCTTTCTAAACATTTTCTAGTACGGCCCTGGTTTTTAGGTTAAATTTAGTGCCTTAAGTAGAAATTTTAGGTCCCTAGCTGCCGAAATACCCAAATTATGGGTCAAATTGTGTCTCATGTCAGTTGAGTGTGTTTTCTGCTATTTTCTGTTTGGTTATTTCAGTTTAACAAAAATCACAATTTATCTTAACATTTTCCAGTACAACCTTGGTTTTTAGGTTAAATTTTGTGCCTTCAGTCAAAATTTTAGGTTAGGTCCCTGGCTGCTGAAATACCCAAATTATGGGCCAAATTGTGTCTCATGTCAGTTGAGTGTGTTGTTAGATATTTCCTGTTTGGTTATTCCAGTTTAATAAAAACCAGCATATTTCTAAACATTTTCTAGTACGGCCCTGGTTTTTAGGTTAAATTTAGTGCCTTTAGTAAAAATTTTAGGTTCCTAGCTGCCGAAATACCCAAATTATGGGCCAAATTGTGTCTCATGCCAGTTGAGTGAGTTTTTTGATATTTCCCGTTTGGTTAACCTAGTTTAATAAAAACCAGCATTTTTCTAAACATTTTCTAGTACGGCCCTGGTTTTTAGGTTAAATTTAGTGCCTTAAGCGAACATTTCAGATCCGTACCTGTCCAAATACCCAAATTATGGGCCAAATTGTGTCTCATGTCAGTTGAGTGTGTTTTTAGATATTTCCTGTTTGGTTATTCCAGTTTAACTAAAACCAGCATTTTTCTAAACATTTTCTAGTACGGCCCTGGTTTTTAGGTTAAATTTAGTGCCCTAAGCGAAAATTTCAGGTCCGTAGCTGCCCAAATGCCCAAATTATGGGCCAAATTGTGTCTCATGTCAGTTGAGTGTGTTTTCTGCTATTTTCTGTTTGGTTATTTCAGTTTAACAAAAACCAGAATTTATCTTAACATTTTCCAGTACAACCCTGGTTTTTAGGTTAAATTTAGTGCGTTTAGTAAAAATTTTAGGTTCCTAGCTGCCGAAATACCCAAATTATGGGCCAAATTGTGTCTCATGTCAGTTGAGTGAGCTTTTGATATTTCCCGTTTGGTTATCCCAGTTTAACAAAAACCAGCATATTTATAAACATTTTCTAGTATGACCCTGGTTTTTAGGTTAAATTTAGTGCCCTAAGCGAAAATTTCAGGTCCGTAGCTGCCCAAATGCCCAAATTATAGGCCAAATTGTGTCTCATGTCAGTTGAGTGAGTTTTTTGATATTTCCCGTTTGGTTATTCCAGTTTAACCAAAACCAGCATATTTCTAAACATTTTCTAGTATGACCCTGGTTTTTTGGTTAAATTTAGTGTCCTAAGCGAAAATTTCAGGTCCGTAGCTGCCCAAATGCTCAAATTATAGGCCAAATTGTGTCATGTCAGTTGAGTGTGTTTTCTGCTATTTCCGGTTTGCTTATTCCAGTTTAATATATACCAGGATTTTATATAAAATCTCTCTCGAAATACCCAAATTATAATTAACATTCAGCATTGGACAGTTGTCCTTAATAGAAAACTGGACTTTCTATATAATTTTACAAGAAATGTAAACTGTAAACTGTAAACTAACCTGACAAATTCGACCATAATCCTTAAAAAAAGTTGAAAAACATGTAAGTAAGAGACCGAAAATACTATTATTGATGACGTATTTGCCATTTGCTGTGGTTTGAACTTGCTATCATTGTACTGCAATAAAGGATCATTACCCTTTTAGGTAATAAATCGAGTTGTAGACTAAAATATCAAATATTTCGCAATACTGTCTCACTTATAAATGAGTGATGACGATGAATTTACCGGGTTACGTCGTTGCAAATTTGTCACCGAAAAGCGGGCAAAAACGACCATCCAGAAGATTGGATTACGTTTACGTGCGCTTGATTTATTATCGCGATTTTTTGATGTACCTGGATCATTTACCGTAGCCACTTAACACGAAAGCATCAAAGACAAAAGACTCTTTTCAGCAGAGTAATTCCCGGAAGGATAAACGAAACAATGAATTTTTACGACGGTCATCCAGAGAACCCCATTTCCATATTATTACCTTAAGGCACTCAGCGAGAGACTGTTAGAACACTTTAGGAACGGTTTTTATGAAGTTACTGGAACGTGCTGTTTTCATCAGGACAAACTTAGTCTAGGCGTTATTAGGACAGTCAAAAATCCATCGAAAAAAATAACTGAATACATTATGTATCCAATTCAATAGCGTTATAAAAATATCCAGATCCTTCTTTAACCCGATTTATATACGGAATTTCTTACTAAAAATGTCACAGGAGTGCCCGCAAATCCCTCTTTCCGGAGCATTATGGAAATAGATCCTCCCCAGGATTTGGTACGTTATTATCGCATTTTTTTGCTCATATTGAAAGTCGTTTTCAGTTTGACGTGGGCGTGAAATTTCCAAACTCTGTTACGTATTATTAAGATACCAGAACTTTGGAAAACTTTCGGAATAGCTTTTCCTAGTTCTGGCACAGCAAAGTTTTATCGGAAAATCACTATTCGCAAATTCAGCTGTCGATCCATTAACACATAATCCAAATACAATCTTCTAGTTATTTGTTGATTCAGTTAGTTTTTTTTAGTTTTAGTATTTTAGAGAAGAATGTACAACTTCAACAGTCTTGCAAACAAGGTTAAGATATTCAATGCAATTGTTGAAATATAAACTTTGATTGGTTGGTTATATTAACCTTAAACTATAATTATATTGTCAATCAATCAATAACACATTTAATCACCGACATACGTTTTATGCTGGTGATTGTGACGCAAACGGTTGGAAGTCGCTCAGGCTAACATATTTTACTATAGATGTAAATAAATTATAGTGATATAATAACAATATTTAAGGTTGATTTAACTAGTAGTTATTATAATTTCAAGAATTTTACGTGAACAAAGAACGGAGAGACAAATCCTGCCCGTCAAGTGAAACACCCAGAAAATTGACTTTTTGTAACCTTTCACGTTTTTCCTTCTTTTCGTATCCATTATTATAAATTTCGTCGGTGGTGGAATGTTTCCCCTAAAGTTCTTCCATACAAATTGATTTGTTGGCCAATTTTGCTTTTTCCAAAAGATTTATTGTTTATTACCCTACGGTAAGTAGTTTAAAGGGAGACAATTTGATTTTGGGGAAAGCATTTTGAAGAAATTTGGGTGTATTTGCACATCGACAACACTCATCTATAAATCCGCCAGTTTGCATCTAATCCAATAAATTCCCAACCGACGGTAATTCCATTCCAAAATCGAAGCCGTAAATCAAACGACAAATATTGTGTTTGCCCCCGGGGGCGGAAAAGTTCGTTTTTGCCCTCGATAAAGGGCGTGTTTCCAACTTAAATCAAAATTTACAAGTCGAGACCACTTAAATTCATCTCCAACCACTTTAGCACAGCTAAACTGAATGTCCGAAAGTCTTATTAGTTTTGATATGGATTCGGTAGCGAAGCTTCAGCAGTGATTAATGAAGGGTCGCATAGTTCCAGCCGTGTTTCACTTCAATTTTCTCGCAGTGTAGGCGAGAAAACTAAATCAACCATAAAGTTTTTTTCATTAGTCGAGCCCCCAAACAGGGAAATAATTCTTGGATGAGTTAATTAAAAAACTTGAAGATTATATTAGGTCCGGGGAAAGCTTAATGGATCGACAACTGGAGGTGCGAATAGTGATTTTCCGATAAAACTTGGTTGAAGGGGAAAAAGCTTTTTCTTTGGAAATTTACGGAAGTTTTTCCCGCTGTCTTAATAAAACGTTTCACGGCTAAGAATAACTCAATTTTAGAGAATAACATAAATAATATTTTGTAGGTACTAGATAAGAATTTCTATATGAGATTAACAATATACAGGGTGATTCCAAAGTTGGGGCTTTCCTTTCACCTGCAAATAGGGCTTCAAAAAATACGGTTCAAGGTTAAATAATTTTTTTTGGAAATGTGAACAATAACGAAGATACAGGGTGTCAAAGTTTTACTGAAAAAACGAAAATACAAAAATAACTTTAACTTAATTTTAATTAACTGACAGATTATTTCCTATCAACTCACATGCACAATTTTTTTATTTTTTTCTAACTTTTTCAGTTCTTGAGAAAATTCAATTCAAAAATTGTGTCACTTTTTGTGAGTTTGCAGCGTTGTTGCTAAGTTTGAAGCCTTGTGAACCTGTAATTTGCACTCCAATCTAAATTTTTTAAGTAGTAGTAGAAGTTTTCTAATTAGAAAGAGGATAAAAAATGTTACAAAATGTCGGTTGAGCGAATTTTCTAACTTTTTCAGTTTTTGAGAAATTTCAATTTGAAAATTGTGTCACTTTTTATGAGTTTGCAGCGTTGTTGCTAAGCTTGAAGCCTCGTGAAGCTGTAATTTGCACTCCAATCTAGATTTTTTAAATATCATTAGAAAGAGGATAAAAAATGTTACAAAATGTCGGTTGAGCGAATTTTCTAACTTTTTCAGTTTTTGAGAAATTTCAATTCGAAAATTGAGTCACTTTTGTGAGTTTGCAGCGTTGTTGCTAAGTTTGAAGCCTTGTGAAGCTGTAATTTGCACTCCAATCTAGATTTTTTAAATATCAATAGAAAGAGGATAAAAAATGTTACAAAATGTCGGTTGAGCGAATTTTCTAACTTTTTCAGTTTTTGAGAAATTTCAATTCGAAAATTGTGTCACTTTTTATGAGTTTGCAGCGTTGTTGCTAAGCTTGAAGCCTCGTGAAGCTGTAATTTGCACTCCAATCTAGATTTTTTAAATATCATTAGAAAGAGGATAAAAAATGTTACAAAATGTCGGTTGAGCGAATTTTCTAACTTTTTCAGTTTTTGAGAAATTTCAATTCGAAAATTGAGTCACTTTTGTGAGTTTGCAGCGTTGTTGCTAAGTTTGAAGCCTTGTGAAGCTGTAATTTGCACTCCAATCCAAATTTTTTAAATATCATTAGTAAGAGGATAAAAAATGTTACAAAATGTCGGTTGAGCGAATTTTCTAACTTTTTTAGTTTTTGAGAAATTTCAATTCGAAAATTGAGTCACTTTTTGTGAGTTTGCAGCGTTGTTGCTAAGTTTGAAGCCTTGTGAAGCTGTAATTTGCACTCCAATCTAGATTTTTTAAATATCAATAGAAAGAGTATAAAAAATATTACAAAATGTCGGTTGAGCGAATTTTCTAACTTTTTTAGTTTTTGAGAAATTTCAATTCGAAAATTGTGTCACTTTTTGTGAGTTGCAGCGTTGTTGCTAGGTTTGAAGCATTGTGAAGCTGTAATTTTCACTCCAATCTACATTTTCTATATGTCATTGGGACAATATGAAAAATGTCACAATATGGCGTTTGAACAAACTGTCTAACTTTTTCAGTTTTTGAGATATTTTAATTTAAAAATTGTGTCACTTCTTGTGAGTTGAAAGCGTTGTTGCCAGGATTAAATCCTTGTGACGCTGTAATTTGCACTCAAATGGAAAAAAGATGCAAAATGCTTCAAAATGGTGTTGAGAGAAATTTTTAACTTTTACAGTTTTTCAGATATTTTAATTGAAAAATTGTGTCACTTTTTGTTTGATTTTGCAGCGATATTGCCAGGTTTGAAGCCTTGTGACGCTGTAATTTGTTCTCCAACCTAGATTTTCTATATATCGTTGAAAAGATGATTAAAAATGCTATAAAATGTCGATACACCCTGTATCTTCGTTATTGTTCATATTTCAAAAAAGCGTCAAACGAAAAAAAAAACCTATTTTTTGAAGCCCTATTCGCAGGTGGAAGGAACTTTGGAATCACCCTGTATAATACGAGTATAACAAGTTAAAGTAACAATATTTTACCGTTGTAACGATTCTCACTACTAGTATACTATTCTCACTCTCTAATAGTTTTCAGAAGAGTGATTAATAAAGCACTTCTTTAGCAAGTTCAGAGAAAAGTTGGAGGTGATTTAGTGACATTCTAGATTAATGTTCCATAATTAGTGTTTTATTAGATTGAGAAGTTAAAGCAGAATTTCGATTAATATGTGTGATTGCTAAAGTTTGAATCCCAAAACGCAAATCTACTACAAAGTGTTGCATTTTTGATAGTTTTGGTTTATCCTATTGATACTAAATGAGAAGAGATTTTTAGCAATTATTTTGCTTTGGAATAGATTGAAGATATCTAATTTTTGCTGTCTTTGAAAATGATGAAAATAGCTAAGTTTGTCTTACTACTGACAAACTAATAAGTAGTAGTAAAGAAGTAACTTCAACATAATTAGAAATTACCATATCTAAGTTCTTGAAATCTTTGTACTTAATATTTATTAGTGATTATTGTAACCAATAATTATAACAATAGTTGTATAAGTTGTTAATGTCAGTTAAACACTGTGTAATTGGTGTAATTGTCAGTTTTTGAAAAAGAAAATCTGGAAATTTGGGAAAAAATGGGACACTCTGTAGAAGTACTTGTCAAGGAATGAAATTTTAAAATAAAATAAGGTTAGAATGAGGGACGATATTCACAAATTAAAAAAAAAAGATGAGAAAATGGCGCCAAAACAATGAATTATAATTTTGGCGCCATTTTTTTAGTTTAGGATAGTATTTTTTGACTGGTTAAGAAAAAAAAATTGAATGTGTTTCTTTCCATTATAATATCTGGAAAGTATTTTGCACACAAAAATATTCTAATTTCCAGTAAAGACTGACACTATAGCTTATTCCCAGAGTTGTGATAATAAGATTGTAAAATAAACACTTTATACTACTTTAAGCTTATCATTAAAATTGTCAACCTTTTCACTATTTGTTTATAAAAATATAACCAGTATAAATCATTCCAATTTTTCTTATAAATCCAATATCATCCTTAAAGTAACCCACACACTGGGAACCAAGAAGACAAATGGATCATCCATTCTAAACAAATAACGAATTAAAATTCTGACAACGCCCGTTAATCTTAGTTAAAATAAATTAATCCACTTTTCAACGAGCAATACGAGACACAACTTTGAAATCCCGGCTACATACGTTTCACGTTCAAGAATGTTAAGTTCCATGGCAGCCTGGAAAGTTTAATTAAACCATCGTCGTTTTCTTTTCGTTACGTTCCCCATGGGCGAAAAGTAGTTTAAAAAGTAATCCGAGACCAATTTGAATAGTGCGGAGTGAAGTTAATTGCATCAATTAAAGTTCTAGTTCCATTCAAATCAAAACCCGACAAAAAACTTTTTAGAAATACTGACTTTACCGTTTTTAGGAGGAAACTTCAACTGACATTAAACAGTTAAGGGTTAAAGTATGGGAGACCTGTCCATAAACAGGTTAGTTGATGGGGTAAGTTTGACTTTTGCTCAGAGAAAACTGTGCAACCTCACCCAATTCCTTAGAGAAGGAATTAACAGAGTTATGGTGTTAGGAAGTTTATGTAGTTGTAAAACTCGTAACCTGCATCGCTCTATAAGTTCAGTCCTTCTGGGAGTGATGATCAAGCTTACCTGTAAATAAAAAATAAGTAATTTAGTTAACAGTCGTTGAATTTTTATAATAAATTTGTAATAAATATACAGAGTGGATCGCATCAAACTTTTTAGTTAAAGCTGTATGAAAACACCTTCCCCAACCAAGAAAATGTAGTGTTTAGGTCCTAATAACCATTTGTACTAATTTTTGTTATATTTTTATTATTTTGATTTTAAAATTTCATTATCATCCTGAATACTGTACCCATATAAAGATTGTTACAGCTTCGACTGTTCAGGAACTGAACGTAGAAGTAAATTCTTTTTTTACTATAAAATTAGAGGTTGTTTTAGGTTAAGAAAATCATTTTTAAAAAACTGCATAATGTCTTTTATTTAGAACAAAGAATACAAATTAATTTGGTTACATTTTTGCTTCAAACGATTCTCAGTTCTTTGGCAAAATCTTTAAAATCCAATTTTGCTATTCGACATGTTTGTATAATGCAACAAAGCTCTTGATCAGAATTGAGAATAACTAAACAATTTGTGTTCAAAATTGACACAAGTAGGCTGGATATTTCTTTTAACCTACATCTGGAAGCAAGTACGCATAGTAAGCTTTATAAATAATAATGAAAAATTCTCACACGAGGGGGCCGGTCATAAAAACACAGGACTCCGGAGGTATAAAACTCGAAAATCACCCCAAAGTTTAAAAGCTGGCGAAAAAGAGTTCGTGAATAATTCAGTAGGTTGGTTCAAAAAGAATGGCCTTAAAGTTTTGGCGTGTATTATATGTATTATACTGTGTCGTATTTTTTTTTGGCGTACACCCTGAAAAGCACAGCGTAACAATTGCAAAGCCAAATAGTTAACTCGAGACAACCCTAATAAATGATCTTGCCCGTCTGATTGATGTTGCGCCCTTTTTGCGCACGTCTACACTACCGAAACAAATGACTCCTTCCAGGTCGTTCTTGGGATGCAATTTTGCCTCGTCCTCCCCTTAAATTGAGATGATTTGTACGGCAACTGTTGCATTCCAAACTGGAAATTTCCAATTAATACGCAAAAAGGTCAGGCGGAAGGGTCCGGCGTTTGGCCGCTTAAAGATGATAAATTTTATGGTAATTGAAGACGAATTAATTTTAATTGACCCTTTGAGATTTGCGTGGCTGGAATAGTCCTTTCCCGGAATTCGTTGATTAGTTTCGGGGTTCTGTTTATTCCGGAAATTTGGTCCTGTTACATTGTTTAACCGAGTTTGGTTTGTAATAGTATCGAACTACGCAACAGTCAATAAAAATGAGTCGATGAAATAAAGTTTTTGTGGGATTGTCCAAATCGAGGCCCTTTAACCGCTCGTAAACCCGCCCTATTATTTCGCTCAGTTTACCCGGCTGTCAGCTCATCCACAGCCATAAAACCCATTTTCCCCATTTACAAACTCGTATATATTTCCTCTCAATTTACCAGTTTCTCCTTTTCCTTAATGAATATAATGGACTGGATGAAGCCGTTCAGCAAAATGGCTTTTTATAGGTGTTTTATGTTTTATTATGAATTACCTACATCTCAATGGCAATTAGTCGTTTAAAGCAACGTGAGTATCAAATTATTATTTATTTTGTATGTATATATTCTCCTGAGTGGTTAGTAATGTGGTAATATTTTATTCTACAAAAATATAATAACTCCCACTTGTAGTATTAAAAACGTCACTTGTTCTTCCTCGGTGTGGTATAGTGCACTTTTCTGCACTAATGTGAGAGTGATGGTCTTTTTGCTCCGCCGTACTATTGGACTAATTTTTGACCACCCGATGTAATTATTTAACACAGTTTCTTTCTTGCGGTAAATACACAATTTTCTTCAGAAAATTGCGATAAAAATCCTAAAATGTACGATAATTTGGTGGAAGAACCACACTTTACAAGATAGGAAATCAGCTGTTCGGCGATGTGTCGGTTCGATGTTGCCAAATGACCTACATACTTGTAACCTTAAAAAATGCGGCTATTAAAAACCAAAATAAGGCTTGGCAACCTAGTGCTAACCGTAGTGGCCAATTCGTATAAGTGCCAATATGTGTTTATTGCCAATTTAGGAAAAAATATGCTGACCTAAAATAACCAAGTGCGAAGTGATTCATTCACCCTTTTTTGGTAGAACTAAGTTAAATATACAATCTGACATTGATTTCATAAAAATAGAACCAAAAATATGGTGGAAGCTATATCGTACCAGAATGAAAAGCTTGTTTTTAGTTTTTCTTCTAGACAACTTCTAGTAAACCAAGGAAAAAGGCGGCAACTATGCTTTAACTTCAGAATTGAAGGAACATTAAATGACATCTGACGTTAACGTAAATACTGTCAAGTATCAGTTATCCTCTGTGAATTACGCGACGTTGCCAGACGCTTTTATTTTCGTTATTAATATTTAATACTTCAACTAAATTTTATTGTTTTTATTCATAAAAATATGTTTGATAGCCTAAATATCCGATTAGTACAGGTGGCAAACCTTGTTTTATAAATTATAACTAATTGTATTACAATGTTAATTGTACAACTCATTGTGTAAAAGCTATTTTTAAGTCTATATTTGACAACATCGTAGTAAGGTAAATTGTGGTTTCTCCACCAAATCATTGTAAATTTTTGGATTTTCATCGGAGTTCTCTTCTACAGTTCTTCTTCTTCTACATGAAACATTACATTAAGGCCTGTGTTTTTAATACTGTTTGTAGAAACAGTAGTAAAAGTTTTCACACTGCAAGGCTGTACACGTCAAATCTGACATAATACATTAAATATTAATACAGGTAGTATACAGATACTTCAGTTGTGTTCGATTATCCCTCACTAGGCAACAGACTTAAATGTGACAATTGTCACATGACACTCCAGTGTGTACGATTAGCTCAGTCACGTGATAACTGTCAGATTATCGTCTGATTGGTGAAAAGAGGAATAACCGACCTCGAACGCTGTCAAAACTGCGTTTTAAGTAGTTAGTGTCCCTTGGTCCATATACAGTGCTGCCAAGTCAAAAATTGCATTTGCAAAATCAGGTAACATGTATTTTATAATTTAAACTTTTACCACTGTAAAAATTAAAACTTAAATTATCTTTTTTATAGTCACGTGACTGTTTCAGTTTTTCCAATTGTCCAAATTAGATTTAGCGAATTTTTACAGTTGAAACTACACGTTTGTGGTCACGTGACTATTTTTAATTGTACTGTCAATTTGCCTGTACAGTGTTGCCAGCTCAAAAATTACTATTTTTCGGTTGAGTTGCTTGTATTTTACAATTTTTTCTTTCATAACTGATTTTCAAGTCTGATTTTGAACCTTTTTGTAGTTCAAACCTCCTTTTTTCGGTCACGTGACTGGTGTTGATTAGTGTCCCTTGGCTCATCTACAGTGTTGCAGTAGTTAACCAACTTTAATTTTCATATGTTTCTCAAAATAGGACAGATTCTATTTTCATCAAACTTTTTTTTCTTTTTGGGTACAGGAGTCCAGATCCCATTTCAAATTTGTTTGCTTTCCACAAAATCTGAGAATATATGAAGCAAAAATGAAGCAAAACGACAATTTTACTCTTTTGACACATTTGCACATTGTTGTAAAAGTCATCCTAAAAAAATTAAAATATTTCATTTCCTCAAGGTCCCAGAAATCTTTAATTACAGCAAAAACAACAGATATCATTATGAATCAAATTTTCTTGATGACAATAACCAAAATGTACTCAAAATCCTCAATTAATCTCATCAAGGGCTTTTTAATTTTATAGAGTGCATGCAAAGAGTTTTCTTTATCATACATATTGAGTAAATTAATCAAAAAGTAGATTTTTGAATTGACTCAACCATAAAAGAAGCAAACGCAATATCTAATCTAGCCAAATTAGGAAAATCACAACCATTTTATTGAAAAGCCAATTAGATACCTGCACATTTGCCATCATCAGATCGTGTCTCAGGCATAAAAATTCATCATGATTTCAAATTAACGAGGGTTCAGAGTTTTCTAATATTTATCTCAATTTGCTTTAAATTCCCATCTGTAAAAATTTATTGTCATTTCAATAAAGTTGAATTTATCAAAAACATGTTTATGATTCTAAAAAATTTTAAGTAATATCTGTGGCTAGTTTTAAAACAAATTTTATGAAATTCTAAATTTTTTCTAAACTAAACATGTTTAAAATGTGAAGTAGTAGTCCATTTTTCTCAAAGTGGAGGTGTAAGTGTAAAAGTGATGGGAAAGAACACACAGCCTTCTCCACAAAAAATTTATTCAAGCCCCCCAAAAATGTTAGAGGGGCCGCTCGACATATGTCTCGGGCACATAAGTACCCATCTTCAGGAGCCCATATGACAAGGTGAAACGCCGGCTGTCTTTCTTCAAAGGGGAGACAGCAAGAACCAAGTTTAAAAAATTAGTATGCCGTAAGGCCAAACATTTCTGTTGTGCTCAAAAAATCTTATTATGGAGAAAAAAACTAAAATAAATGTGAATTATTTAGTTTTTTTTTAGTTTTAGTTTTACTTTAGTTTTAGTTTTTTTCTCCATAATAAGATTTTTTGAGCCCAACAGAAATGTTTGGCCTTACGGCATACTAATTTTTTAAACTTGGGTCTTGCTGTCTCCCCTTTGAAGAAAGACAGCCGGCGTTTCACCTTGTCATATGGGCTCCTGAAGATGGGTACTTAAGTGCCCGAAACATATGTCGAGCGGCCCCTCTAACATTTTTGGGGGGCTTGAATAAATTTTTTGTGGAGAAGGCTGTGTGTTCTTTCCCATCACTTTTAAACATGTTTAGTTAACACCATAATTTAAACTTCTTACTCACAAAAGACAAAAGACATTTATTTGGTACAAAAAAATTGGGTGTTCGATTGGAAAGTGTTCTTCTAGAGTTTTTACAGGAACAGTCGATAAAGAAGTAGCCTGCATCGGCGGGAGTCTCTCCGTTTTGCGGTGATTTGTTTGTTTTGATAACGCCCGAGAAGCACACTCGCCGAGTTTGCAGTTATTTACGAAAACGGGCACAAAGAGAAAAGTTGCACGGTTTTTCCGAAAACTACTAAATCATTTTTACGTCCGCCAAGTTTTACCTGGCAGTCGCATCGAAAACAGTTTACTGGATCACAAATATCCTCAACTACGATTAAACCTTCACTCGTTCAACAAAAAGTCACGAAAACACCACCTTGGAAGCCAAAACTGGAAGCTTTCAACCCTTGCATCCCAATTAAATTTTATTGGAATATTAAATCGATTATTTGGGATTCTAATGAGCCACACACACATAAAACGGTAAAAGCTTAAGCAGCGCTTACAATACGCCTTCGGCCTCTTAATAGCTATATCGATTTATCAGCTGCATAAATGTAGCGAGATTATGTGACGTTGATAAATGAATAATACATTATAATGTAGGTACTAGAAGCATTTTTAAAATTTTGCCCACCCCACCCATCAATCTATCATGAAAACGAATGAGGCGTGATATGCTTCTTTCCTGGCCTTTACGGTTCAAAGTGTAATTTTAGTGGCCAAATAATGTTCGAAGATTATAATCGGTTTATATGCAATAATCAAAAATAAAAAACAATTTCAGATTAAAATAATTGAGAAATATTGACGTCTTTATAATTATTCTGTCCAAATTAGCTCATTGATGTTTAAACTGTGATTAATTTACCTGCTTTGGTTATTTAACATTCCCTTCTATTTGTTAATAACTAAACTAATACTTATTTATTTTTGGAACTTAAATTAAAAAAAATAAATCAATTTCAGTAAAGATGAGATATTTACAAACGAGTTTTCAAACAAAAGGAAGGATTTATGCAACTTTTTATTTCAAGTTTTATTAAACATAAAAATCGATTAGATTTTAGTATTGTTACTTTATTATAAGAAAAAAATTATCAAAAGCTATACAGGGTGTCCTAAAAACTTAAAATGTAATTGGAAACCATTGTTGATGGAAAATAATAATTAGCTTACCAGACAAATGACAATCCCATAATCACAAAGACACATAAAATACAATCTATAAAACCGCTTTGTTAAAGACTAACAAAATATACAGATTATCATCAAAAGGTATGAAAATTTCACTTTTTTTGTAACAAGCCTGTTATTTATTTATAATTAATATTTCTCATGCAAAACAATTTTCTTAAAAGGTTTTTTCCATTAGAAGTTTGGGTCGTGTTTGACCTCTCCGAAACGTTCTTCTATACAATATTATCAATAATGCTTATGAATAGTTAGTCATTATAGGCAATGGGAAAAGCCAATCTTAATTTCCTAAAGTGATCACAAAATCAATATTAGTATACTTCATAACTTCTAAAAAATTTACAAACTAATTTGTTACTGTTCTTTTCTTTTCTGAAAGAACTTTAATTAAATTATGACAACGTATACTAAATTCAGATTCAGTGCAGCGTTCAGTACTCATATAAATCACATTAGGAAACACAGAAAAGCCACTCGCAATGTATGTAAACAATAAATCTAAATAGAATTGTTCACGGTGCAGTTGTCTCGTACGTACAGGGTATTAAAAAAGGTCTAACCATTATTCATTTCGTTCACTGATTTCTATAATAGTGTAAATAAAAGGTATATTGTGAGTGGAAATTTTGATAGCGAATTTATACAAGTCATAAACAATGAATTTTACTACTGGTATAATAAAAATAAATTTTACGTTTTTTTGCCCTATCCAATATTAAACATTTTACTTTCTAATTGTTTGTCTAAAGATGACATGACCAATATTTCTAAATTTACTTTGGACTGTCAAAAATAAAATACTACAATTTGGGTATTTTTATTAATTTTACACTGTATTTCTGTTGGCAGAAGTGTTAGTAATTGATATTTGCAAGTTCCAGTGATAAATAGTTTTTGCACCGAGTTTTTTCCCTGTAAAGGAGAAACGTACCAAACCACAGTAAAGTTACCCCACAATTACATCATATCTTTATATAGCAAATAAAATAAAACTCGAATAAAACCTTAGGAACTCCACTAGAAAACTACAACTTTGATTCAAAAATCTACAAAACCAACACTATTGCATCGGAAACAACCCTGTACATTTTACAAATCTAAGGTTGAAATTTGCATACTACAGAAGACAAGCTGGAATCTGATAAATAGAATAGAACATCAGGGAAACAAAGATGAACTTAAGCATACTGTTCTGTGATTTATTTTATTGGGATAATCGGCAGTGATTTATATCATCCTTCACTAAAATATATTATGGAGGAGGTTTATCGAAAAAACCATCATACTACATTTATGCTAAAATTGCTCAATTAGGGTTTGTTGTGTTTCCAATATTAGTTTGTTTAAAGGTATCAAACCATACAAACAACACTTCAATGAGAAAAATCGGTTTTCAAAATTAATTTCTTGTTTTCCAACCGAACTTGTTTGCCAAATAAATAAAACACCGGGCGGGCATCAAAAATCCCCAACAAAAACATTTTAATTCTCTCATGTCGGGATCGACACAAAAGATTGATTGAGGCTAAGCTAATTAATCGAACACATGTGCCGCCCGCTGTTTCGACCAACCCGATTTTGTTTTTGGTTTTTCGTTTCGGTGCGTTTTTCCGATATATCCGAAACGATGGCAAAATCTGGTCGACGAAAAGGACAGGAAATCTCTTGTTGTTTTTCGAACCATCATTCAGTCATTATTTGTTTTGCCCTAAAGTTTTCTCTGTGCATTTCTAACAAAAGTCTGTTTGCTAGAAGAAAATCCATCATTGTTAACCATTTCTTCAGGCTTTTTGTGCAATATTGTAAAATGTTGAAAAAAAAAGTGTAAACCGTATTTAAAAGCTTGAAAATAGTATTTGTCACTGTAAAATGTTTCTGACGTAATGCGACCAAAACTGGCTTTTTTGAACGATTGAGGTATCCCTCTGTTGATAGTAAATAAAACCGCATTGGAAGTTCATTACTTAGATATAAATCATTCATTTGAAAGACCAATATTGACGGAATGCTTAACATTACTTTGATCATTGCATTTGACTAGTCGAGAGCCAATAAAGCAAATAGAATTAACAACTTTTGTTCGAGAAGGATTTATTTAATAGTGCTGGCAATAATAGACTAATAATAAGCAATTAGAAGAAAAAAAATAGTTAAGAGTTACCTCTATTTGATATCACACACTGTTTGGTAGTGTTAAAAAGTTTACGCAGTTTTAAAACTCGCAACCTTCATCGCTTTATAATACGTAAGACATTTTGGATGTGAAGCTTACTTTTTAGTATTAAAAATAAAGAAAAACCTTAAACCACATACAAATAACACACATAATTTGCTTTATTTAAAAACATTTTATATCAGGTGAAAGCTTTCATTGCTTTCTAATAATAACGGATAACATCCACATGTCTTTTGCAGAATTTCAAAAAAATGAGCAGAAAACCTAAAAGCTAATATGAAAAACATTATTCACTGATAATCGTGGAATCAGTGGAAGTTATACGTGAATCCCTTCGAGCATTCAAGTGACAAATTTCGGCCACTAAACGCCAGACGTGTTGGGCAAAAAAAGGCAGCCCTAATGGGTCAACAGACGATTCCTGAGAAGACATCTTATTCCGGTATTAAATCCGGAAACGTCTCGCAATAAAACCATTTCCGGACGCGGCTTAATTTGTCCGTGACACCTTCAGTTGCAGCGGATCGCGCGATTACTCTTAAGGGCGAATTGCGACATGAGACCCGCTCATAAAGGGATTTAAGGGCGGCCCCGTGCACCTGCTGGGTTTCCTTCGGGATAACGTATTAAGTTTTCCTCCTTCGGGCGAACTGTTACGCCGGTTTTATGGCACGTTTACGGTATGCATAATTTTGGTGGATTTTGATGGCGATTTTGTCCTAAAGGGTTCGTGTGGATCTGGGTTTTTACTATTACGTGTTAAAAGGTTTGCTGACCTCAATAGATAAACGCATTATGACTTTGAACTTAGAATTTCCTGCTGAAAATCAGTTGCCTGATATTCAGTGATTGCGTGATCTTGATGGGTTTTATTCTAATGTTCTCTGGTTTAAACCCATTACATCAAAAGTATGGATGGGAAAATTGCCGGTGAAGTAAATAATATTTTACTTTATCAGGAAAATTTGACCGGTAAATTACAAATACTGTATTTCTGGCAGCTCAAATTTTGACTTGACAGAAAATTTAAAAAAAAATTCCAAAAATGTTCTAAAAGCACTCATTTTCTCACTCCAAGTGGGTTTGACAAGCAATTTTGGATCTGACTGTCAAACTGTGCATAAAAGTTGCAAAAATCAAGGTTTAAAAAAGTTTTCTTGCAGTATTCGATACAAAACGTGTTTTTGAGATTTATGACAGTGGTCACGTGACTGCCTAGCTAGTAATTTTCTTGCTGCAAGTCAGTTTACTTGCTATTTTGTCCTGACTGTCGTTTCAAACTGTGTTTCTGGCAGTTCAAAGTTTTACACCGCTTTTCTCACTGACTGTACCAAAATTTTGTAGTGTTATTCAAGTTATTTTATAGAAAATTTAATGAGGATTTCAAAAATGTACTTAAAACTGTCATTTTTTCACTCCCAGTGGATTTTACAGGCTATTTTATTCTTGACTGTCGTTTCAAACTGTGTTTCTGGCAGTTCAAAGTTTGACACCGCTTTTCTCACTGACTGTACCAAAATTTTGTAGTGTTTTTCGAGGTTATCGAATAGGAAATTTCATGAGGATTCCAAAAATGTACTTAAAACAGTAATTTTCTTACTACAAGTAGGTTTTATATGCGATTGTGTCCTTGACTGTCCTTTCAAACTGTGTTTCTGGCACTTCAAACTTTGACACCGCTTTTCTCAGCAACTGTACCAAATTTTGTGGTGTTTTTCCAAGTTATCGGATACGAAATTTAATGAGGATTCCAAAAATGTACTTAAAACAGTCATTTTCTCACTGCAAGTAGGTTTTACATGCGATTGTGTCCTTGACTGTCCTTTCAAACTGTGTTTCTGGCACTCCAAACTTTGACACCGCTTTTCTCAGCAACTGTACCAAATTTTGTGGTGTTTTTCCAAGTTATCGGATACGAAATTTAATGAGGATTCCAAAAATGTACTTAAAACAGTCATTTTCTTACTGCAAGTAGGTTTTACATGCGATTGTGTCCTTGACTGTCCTTTCAAACTGTGTTTCTGGCAGTTCATAGTTTGACACCGCTTTTCTCACTGACTGTACCAAAATTTTGTGGTGTTTTTCCAAGTTATCGGATAGGAAATTTAATGAAGATTCCAAAAATGTACTTAAAACAGTCATTTTCTTACTGCAAGTAGGTTTTACATGCGATTGTGTCCTTGACTGTCCTTTCAAACTGTGTTTCTGGCAGTTCATAGTTTGACACCGCTTTTCTCACTGACTGTACCAAAATTTTGTGGTGTTTTTCCAAGTTATCGGATAGGAAATTTAATGAGGATTCGAAAAATGTACTTAAAACAGTCATTTTCTCACTGCAAGTAGGTTTTACATGCGATTGTGTCCTTGACTGTCCTTTCAAACTGTGTTTCTGGCACTTCAAACTTTGACACCGCTTTTCTCAGCAACTGTACCAAATTTTGTGGTGTTTTTCCAAGTTATCAGATAGGAAATTTAATGAAGATTCCAAAAATGTACTTAAAACAGTCATTTTCTTACTGCAAGTAGGTTTTACATGCGATTGTGTCCTTGACTGTCCTTTCAAACTGTGTTTCTAGCAGTTCATAGTTTGACACCGCTTTTCTCACTGACTGTACCAAAATTTTGTGGTGTTTTTCCAAGTTATCGGATAGGAAATTTAATGAGGATTCCAAAAATTTACTTAAAACAGTCATTTTCTCACTGCAAGTAGGTTTTACATGCGATTGTGTCCTTGATTGGCCTTTCAAACTATGTTTCTGGCAGTTCATAGTTTGACACCGCTTTTCTCACTGACTGTACCAAAATTTTGTAGTGTTTTTCCAGGTTATCGGATAGGCAATTTAATGAGGATTCCAAAAATGTGCTTAAAACTGTCAATTTCCCACTCCAAGTGGGTTTGACATGTAATTTTGTTCGTCACTGTCAAACTGTCCTCCAAAGTTGCAAAAATCAGGGTTTAGAAAAGTTTTCTTGCAGTATTCGATACAAATCGGGTTTCTGAGATTTTTGATAGTTACTTTGACAGTGATCACGTGACTGCTTAGTAAAATTATCCTCCAAAAACCACGTCATATATGTGACTAATGTCAAAATTGTCAAAATTTCCCTAGACATTGCAATAATTACAGTTTAACACAGTTTTAACAGTTTTCGAAACAAGATGTGTGTCTTAGATGTATTACAGTTATTTTGATAATTGTCAACAAATTACAAATTGCTTAAATAATATTTAAAAGTTTACAAACCTGCAAAAATTACTTCAAAATTATAAAAAAAAACTTTCTAAATTGATCAGAACAATACATTATTTCAATTACTATTCTGGAAAGATTCATTTGAACCTTTCTGATATTACAAAATAAAACGAAACATTTGTTTCTAAAACTCCATATTTAGTTTCCTTAAACTGTCATTAATTTCCAACGTAGACTACTTAAGTCAAAGGTTCTTGGAGAAACGGAAAGAAAAACCTAGAAGGAGCACACTTAGTCTGAAATTAAGCTGTAATCTCGTCTGCAAGAGAAATGAAACTAGTTTTTTGAACGCCATTAGGAGGAGCCACATTACCGGCAGCAAACTGATTCTTATCTGTTTTTCTGCGCCGCGGAACAAATAGCTTTAATTTCCCATTTTCCATCGAATCGTACGCTTTTATCGTGGTAGAGGGCAAGAAAACCGAGAAATCGCGGTTTGGCGGGGAAAATAATGTGGGAAGTGCACGAAAGACGTCAAGTTCAGTTTTTGCCGTTGCTTGACCGATTCTCTGGCGATTTCCTTTCAAGCTTTATAAACAGACCATTATCGTTTTTCCGGTTAAGAATCTAGGTCATCGCTTTAGGTTATTTTTGGTTGTCTTCCACATAGTCGCGCACGAAAATTCTAATATGTCATTAGAGCACGCGTCGAACAAACGACAATCCATTTCCCTCTTCCGAGTATACAAAGCATTTCGAATTTCCCCTCTTTTTCCCGAATGGCAGTTTTCCCGCGTCGCAAATCACAATGGAAATGATAATTTGGGACGCCATCCGCCAGAACTGAATTACGTCGGACTCGGTATAATCAAATTTTGATAAGGTGTCAGACAAACTGGAAATTCTGTATGTATATTGAAAACTGAAAGGACAGATATTGTTTCAAATGCTTATTTTTTTTAAAATTTGGATGTTTGAACATTCAAATTTGGTTGGCTATTCTGAATAAAGTTAATTAATGTTTTTCCTGTCAGCCATTCTAATGCCTCACGTGTTTGTTATATTTAGTTAGTTCTGTAGATTGATTTCAGCTGAATTAGTAACATCTTTTTTTCAGTAATTTGACACAATTTTTTCTAGGTTTTGATAAATCCAGTGTCCCTTCTATTTTTTTCGTATAATTTCTGGGACGTGAAATGATATTGTAGAATTTAGCAAATATCAAACACTTCTGTTCTGAGAAAACTGATTAATGCTTAACTTGAGATGAGTAGGTATATTCTTGATACATTCTGTCAGAAATTCAGTGAACTTGTTCTAACAATCCTTTTATAATAAGTTTTTCACTAAAATGTTTGGGTCTTACTGAACGTTATTCTTCTCAATTTTCGATCTTCGTCAGTGGAAAAACCAACTCTTTTGAAGCATAAAATCCAACTTTTTAGAGTCGTTTACATCTGCACATGTGGATTTAGAATAATGGAAATTTACAGGTGCAAAAAGCAGCCAGCTAAAAGCTTCTTTTTTTACCAATCACAAACCATACACACAATGTTGAAAATTACGCAATTGCTGCATCATTAGATAGAAAAAACTAGGAATTTAGGTTATGTTAGTTGTGACAGTAAAAACGAATATAGATACATAGCACATGTCACACCTGTCAATTTACTTGCCATGAAGCTATCAAATCAAATCAGTCTTTTAGTGCTAAATAAGTAGGCATTACTGGGCATTAAATTAGTATTATTAATAAAATTGAAAAGGGTTACATTATCATCATCACATCTACCATTGAAATATAAACATAAATAAAATAAAGTTTGGTAAATTCAATAAAATCTGAAAATGAATTTTCTAATTTTACTTACAAAAATATTGACTGCCTCTACCGGCGAAACCGTACAACTAATCAATCAACTTTATACGTCAATAAAAAGCTCATTTTATTAGCTATCCATTGACATATAAAAGCTTATACAAAGTGTTGCAAATAAGCTTGTTATTGACGATAGAACGAAAAAATGCTCCAAAAAAAGTCATGAAAAAATGAGTCAACTTTGACGCCCTCTAGTGGCCAAACCGTCCAACCTATTAACTCCAGTTGGGGTGTTTTTTAAAACTCATTTCATTGGCTATCCATTGACGTATAAAACTCTACCAAAAGTAGTGCAATTAAGCGAGTTTTCAAGGATTAAACAAAAAGATACCCCAAGAAAATTAGTCAAAGTTGACGCCTTCTAGCGGGCAAACGGCTAACCAATCGATTTTTATACGTCAATGGAAAGCTCATTTCATTGGCTGTCCATCAACATATAAAAGTATATACAAAGTGCTACAAATACACGTGTGTTATTTACGGTTTAGTGACAGGATGCACCACAAACATTTTTTGACTGGTTAAAGGCTAATTTGACTATAGAAAATTAGGAAAACACGGTCACGTGAATTACTAGATGTACCACGACGTAATGCTTCGAAATTTTTTGAAAAACTGTTTTTTCAAATGATAATTTTCGTAAGGGTCAAATTCGCCTGAAACACCGCCACTATCCTAATGGGTTTTGCGCGTTAGTTTGGCCAGTTAGTGCAAGCGAAAATCGACCTTAATAATTGTATTTCTACAGTTTTGCTACTACCCTAGATTTGGCAATCATTCTGCTAGGTTTGTGCCAAATATCAAAGCCGTATCTGCCCGATTCAAAAAAAATTCTTTAAAGATATTAGATCGGTAACAGTCAAAAAAAACTTTTAGTTAGCTTTGGAGCCCTCTGGCGGCCAAACGAAGCAACGTATCAACACAGGCGCCCAATTTTTTTTCAAAGTCCATTTTATTTTCTATCCATTGACATACAAAAAGTCTATACAAAGGGTTGTGTGTCGCAATGAAGATTTCAGACCTTCATTAATTTGGTTATTTTGACAGTTACAGGGTGGTTCAATGTATCAATTTAAAAAGTGATAATAAGTGGCGTAATACAAACTTCTTTAATTTTGAACAGAGAATCAGACTCAGAATTATAAGAATGTGTTCCGTTTGAAAAACTAGACCCTCTGTCCTTTTTTAGAACTGATTTTTTGACCACACTGTATTATATATTATGACCCATTCCTAGAACAAACCTTGTCTAACATGACAAAACACAAAAACCAAGAAAAAAACCTTTCCTGATATGTATAAATTAACAATGTTTTGAAGACCGAAAATATCAAATTTCACATAAAATAGTAAATATCTCAGAAACGGATGCAGATAGGTATATGACATTAATACACGAAATATGTCTAGAATTTGACGTAGAATAGAAAAATATACAATATAATTTTTATTTTCACGTTTTTTAATTAAAAAAGTTTTTTAGACCCTCCAGTTGTGATAATTCAGGAAGTCTTTAAAAGTGTCAATAACCAGAAACTGTAATCAAACTGTGATTTTTTAATGGATTAAAGTGCTTTTTAAGCAAAGTGTGACAATTTTCACATATATGACAGTTATCAGTTGACACAAAGACGGTTTAGCAAGTTTAGCGCAACGTCACAAATGTCAAAATATTTGCCATAATGCTATAAAATTCAAAAAAGCTGCTCAAAACTTGAATTTTGTCAATTTCGTCAAGGATGACAATAAGACACTTAGATGCAGCATTTGCGTAAATCTCAGCACAGTGGGTAATTTCTTTCAGCTTGTCACTCTTTTTTGTGACCAATCACAAACTTCGAATAGTTTGTTGTGATTTACCCAAATGTACACATTAAAAATTAAGCTGAGAGCTAAACTGAGACTAAAAGTGTCTTTGGATCACTTGATAACTGTCATATATGGCACAAGTGTTGTTGCATCAGCTTGCTGCTTTTTTTGACCAATCACAAAACTACAAATACTGCTGTGATTTCAAAGTTAAACAGCCGGTTTACTGAACTTCCGATAAGCGTTCGTGTAGAAAATTTATGTAATTCCAATAAGGTACAATTTTCCTTATCTCCGGCGTACTGATACAAAACCTAATAAATTACAACCAACAAACCAAACGAAACTTGGCAGCAACAACTCCGGAAAAACTTTCCACCTCTAAATTACGGAGTAACTACTTTCCTACCTAAGAGTAAGTATTCAAATTTGTTTGACATTAGTTTCGCATACATTTTTCCAACTTGGCAGGTAAACTAGATAAACCCCGAGCTTGAACCGAAAGTTCCGGGGGTAGTTTCGAAAGTTTTACACGGGCGTTAAGGTAACACGCTTGCCACCTTGATGGCGGAATTCAATTTCGTATGTTGTGCAGTATTGAAACTGAAAACTTCGTTCATTGAAACATTCGCAGAATTGTGTGTCAAAATATTTCACGGCAAAATATGCACTGGACCGTCATAGACAAGACAAAAGTTCCTCTATTTTATTGTCCAAGTCCTGAGGGTAATATATGTATGTGACATGAGATTTATTTGGGAAGTTTCGGCCTGATTTATGACAGTGACTGGGATTTTATGACGAGCAGTTTTATCGGGGTTTTTCTATTGTCGGATGGATTAAGGTCGGGAGTATTGAAACGTAAACAACTGCAGGTTTTCGCTTGGACAATTTTTACGAATTGAATTCGCAGTGCAGTTTACGTGACAAATAGGGCCTGGACCAACCTGGATATTACATAGGCGATGTCGTTCGGGCTTTAAAATAACAACGAAACGACCAAATCTGAGCTTTTCCAGCTAGTTGCCCTTCATCGCTCCCCTTATTGATACACTTTTATATTTTGAACAAACTCAATATCACGCCGTGTTTACTCTCTGACGAAGCTTAGTCACTGTTATTGTTTGAAGTTGCCGGAGTTAGCCGTCTTTTTAGTTTTAAACTCACTATAAGGCGAGCCTTATGGAATTATTGTTTACTTGTTAAGCAACAAAGTGGGTGGTGGGTAGGTGCAGCTCTCTGCACGAGTGATGAAAGTTTTTAATTAAAATTTTTTAATCGCTAACAAGCAAACTTTTTGATGTTCGCTCAACTATTACCCAAGGAATATCCAACCCAATTAAGCCCGCTAATTTTTCTTTTGACGTAGTTGCAATCTGTTTTCTTACTTTTTTTCTCTTGATCAATAAAGATGGATACGGAAACTAAGTTTGTAACATTTGTCAGTTGACAACGTATTAAAAAATTTTAAAAAAATTACTCAAATTAAAGAGAAACTACATTCAGAGACTTAAAATATATTCCAAAGACATAAATACAACGTACCTATAGTACTACACAGATAAATTCTGTAATGTTCCGAAATACTTGTGGATTAATCCAAAATTATATTTTTAAGTTAAAAAAATTGAAATTTGTTACAAATTGATTAATATCTATTTTTTAAATGTTGAAGTTAGGTTAGTGTAACCCTTAGCTTAAATCCTTGATTTTTGGAAGAAAAGCGCAGTTTTTGAGTAAAATGAGTGAGAACTGAGAAATCAGTGGTTTTCCAACTGTTTTTTGACATTTTAACTTACAGAGAACCCTCAGAGTGTCATCAGTGGTTCTCAAACCGTCTTAAACCATTGATTTTTAGAAGAAAAGCGGTATAAATCAAAATAAGGTTAATTGCAGTTCATGAGTAAAATGAGTGAGGAATCAGTGATTTTCAAACTAATTTTTGACATTTTAGCTTACAGAGAACCTTCCGAGTGTCATCAGTGGTTCTCAAACCGTCTTAAACCCTTGATTTTTAGACGAAAAGCGTTATAAATCAAAGTAAGGTTAATTTTGGAGTTTATGCGTAAAAAGAGTGAGAAATCAGTGGTTGTCAAACTGTTTTTTTTGACATTTTAGCTTACAGACAACCTTCCGAGTGTCACCAGTGGTTCTCAAACTGTCTTAAACCCTTGACTTTTAGAAGAAAAGCGTTATAAATCAAAATAAGGTTTGCAGTTTATGAGTAAAAAGAGTGAGAAATCAGTGGTTCTCAAGTTTTTGATATTTTAGCTTTCAGAGAATCCTCAGTGTCACCAGTGGTTCTAAAACTGTTTTAAACCCTTGATTATTGGAAGAAAAGCGTTATAAATTAAAATAAACTTAATTGCGGTTTATGAGTAAAATGAGGGATAAATCAGTGGTTCTCAAATAGATTATTGACATTTTAGCTTACAGAGAACCCAGAGTGTCACCAATGGTTCTAAAACTGTCTTAAATCCTTGATTTTTGGAAGAAAAGCATTATAAATAAAAATAAGGTTAATTGCAGTTTATGAGTAAAAAGAGTGAGAAATCAGTGGTCCTCAAACTGTTTTTTGACATTTTAGCTTACAGAGAACCCTCAGAAAGTCGCCAGTGGTTCTAAAACTGTCTTAAACCCTTGATTTTTGGAAGAAAAGCGTTATAAATTAAAATAAACTTAATTGCAGTTTATGAGTAAAAAGATTGAGAAATCAGTGGTTCTGAAACTGTTTTTTGACATTTTGGCTTACAGAGAACCCTCAGAAAGTCACCAGTGGTTCTTAAACTCTTGATTTTTGAAAGAAAAGCGTTATAAATCAAAATAAGGTTAATTGCAGTTTATGAGTAAAAATAGGGAGAACTCAGTGGTTCTCAAACTGATTTTTGATATTTTAGCTTACAGGGAACCCTCAGAAAGTCACCAGTGACTCTTAAACTGTCATAAACCTTCGATTTTTGAAAGAAAAGCGTTATAAATCAAAATAAGTTTAATTGCAATTTATGACTAAAAATAGTGAGAAATCAGTGATTCTCAAACTGTTTGTGACATTTTTGCTGCAGAGAACCTTCCGAGTGTCACCAGTGGTTCTTAAACTCTCTTAAACTATCGATTCTTGAAATAAAAGCGTTATTAATCAAAATAAGGTTAATTGCAGTTTATGAGTAAAATGAGTGATAAATCAGTGGTTCTCAAACTGATTTTTGACATTTTAGCTGCAGAGAACCTTCCGAGTGTCACCAGTGGTTCTTAAACTCTCTTAAACCATCCATTCTTGAAAGAAAAGCGTTATAAATCAAAATAAGGTTAATTGCAGTTTATGAGTAAAAAGAGTGAGAAATCAGTGGTTCTCAAACTGTTTTTTTACATTTTAGATTACAGAGAACCCCCGGAAAGTCACCAATGGTTCTTAAGCTGTCTTAAACTCTTGATTTTTGAAAGAAAAGTGTTATAAATCAAAATAAGGTTAAGTGCAGTTTATGAGTAAAAAGAGTGAGAAATCAGTGGTTTGAAAACTGATTTTTGACATTTTAGCTTACAGAGAACCGTCAGAAAGTCACCAGTGGTTCTTAAATTGTCTTAAACTCTTGATTTTTGAAAGAAAAGCGTTATAAATCAAAATAAGGTTAAGTGCAGTTTATGAGTAAAAAGAGTGAGAAATCAGTGGTTTTCAAACTGATTTTTGATATTTTAGCTTACAGGGAACCCTCAGAAAGTCACCAGTGACTCTTAAACTGTCATAAACCTTTGATTTTTGAAAGAAAAGCGTTATAAATCAAAATAAGTTTAATTGCAGTTTATGAGTAAAAAGATTGAGAAATCAGTGGTTCTGAAACTGTTTTTTGACATTTTGGCTTACAGAGAACCCTCAGAAAGTCACCAGTGGTTCTTAAACTCTTGATTTTTGAAAGAAAAGCGTTATAAATCAAAATAAGGTTAAGTGCAGTTTATGAGTAAAAAGAGTGAGAAATCAGTGGTTTTCATACTAATTTTTGACATTTTAACTTACAGAGAACCTTCACATTGTCACCAGTGGTTCTAAAACTGTCTTAAACTCTTGATTTTTGAAAGAAAAGCGTTATAAATCAAAATAAGGTTGTGCAGTTTATGAGTAAAATGAGTGAGAAATCAGTCGTTCTCAAACTGTTTTTTGACATTTTAGCTTACGGAGAACCCTCAGAAAGTCATCAGTGGTTCTTAAACTGTCTTAAACTCTTGATTTTTGAAAGAAAAGCGTTATAAATCAAAATAAAGTTAATTGCAGTTTATGAGTAAAAAGAGTGAGAAATCAGTGGTTCTCAAACTGATTTTTGACATTTTAGCTTACAGAGAACCGTCAGAAAGTCACCAGTGGTTCTTAAATTGTCTTAAACTCTTGATTTTTGAAAGAAAAGCGTTATAAATCAAAATAAGGTTAATTGCAGTTTATGAGTAAAAATAGGGAGAACTCAGTGGTTCTCAAACTGATTTTTGATATTTTAGCTTACAGGGAACCCTCAGAAAGTCACCAGTGACTCTTAAACTGTCATAAACCTTTGATTTTTGAAAGAAAAGCCTTATAAATCAAAATAAGTTTAATTGCAATTTATGACTAAAAATAGTGAGAAATCAGTGATTCTCAAACTGTTTGTGACATTTTTGCTGCAGAGAACCTTCCGAGTGTCACCAGTGGTTCTTAAACTCTCTTAAACTATCGATTCTTGAAAGAAAAGCGTTATTAATCAAAATAAGGTTAATTGCAGTTTATGAGTAAAATGAGTGATAAATCAGTGGTTCTCAAACTGATTTTTGACATTTTAGCTGCAGAGAACCTTCCGAGTGTCACCAGTGGTTCTTAAACTCTCTTAAACCATCCATTCTTGAAAGAAAAGCGTTATAAATCAAAATAAGGTTAATTGCAGTTTATGAGTAAAAAGAGTGAGAAATCAGTGGTTCTCAAACTGTTTTTTTACATTTTAGATTACAGAGAACCCCCGGAAAGTCACCAATGGTTCTTAAATTGTCTTAAACTCTTGATTTTTGAAAGAAAAGCGTTATAAATCAAAATAAGGTTAAGTGCAGTTTATGAGTAAAAAGAGTGAGAAATCAGTGGTTTGAAAACTGATTTTTGACATTTTAGCTTACAGAGAACCGTCAGAAAGTCACCAGTGGTTCTTAAATTGTCTTAAACTCTTGATTTTTGAAAGAAAAGCGTTATAAATCAAAATAAGGTTAAGTGCAGTTTATGAGTAAAAAGAGTGAGAAATCAGTGGTTTTCAAACTGATTTTTGATATTTTAGCTTACAGGGAACCCTCAGAAAGTCACCAGTGACTCTTAAACTGTCATAAACCTTTGATTTTTGAAAGAAAAGCGTTATAAATCAAAATAAGTTTAATTGCAGTTTATGAGTAAAAAGATTGAGAAATCAGTGGTTCTGAAACTGTTTTTTGACATTTTGGCTTACAGAGAACCCTCAGAAAGTCACCAGTGGTTCTTAAACTCTTGATTTTTGAAAGAAAAGCGTTATAAATCAAAATAAGGTTAAGTGCAGTTTATGAGTAAAAAGAGTGAGAAATCAGTGGTTTTCATACTAATTTTTGACATTTTAACTTACAGAGAACCTTCACATTGTCACCAGTGGTTCTAAAACTGTCTTAAACTCTTGATTTTTGAAAGAAAAGCGTTATAAATCAAAATAAGGTTGTGCAGTTTATGAGTAAAATGAGTGAGAAATCAGTCGTTCTCAAACTGTTTTTTGACATTTTAGCTTACGGAGAACCCTCAGAAAGTCATCAGTGGTTCTTAAACTGTCTTAAACTCTTGATTTTTGAAAGAAAAGCGTTATAAATCAAAATAAAGTTAATTGCAGTTTATGAGTAAAAAGAGTGAGAAATCAGTGGTTCTCAAACTGATTTTTGACATTTTAGCTTACAGAGAACCGTCAGAAAGTCACCAGTGGTTCTTAAATTGTCTTAAACTCTTGATTTTTGAAAGAAAAGCGTTATAAATCAAAATAAGGTTAATTGCAGTTTATGAGTAAAAATAGGGAGAACTCAGTGGTTCTCAAACTGATTTTTGATATTTTAGCTTACAGGGAACCCTCAGAAAGTCACCAGTGACTCTTAAACTGTCATAAACCTTTGATTTTTGAAAGAAAAGCCTTATAAATCAAAATAAGTTTAATTGCAATTTATGACTAAAAATAGTGAGAAATCAGTGATTCTCAAACTGTTTGTGACATTTTTGCTGCAGAGAACCTTCCGAGTGTCACCAGTGGTTCTTAAACTCTCTTAAACTATCGATTCTTGAAAGAAAAGCGTTATTAATCAAAATAAGGTTAATTGCAGTTTATGAGTAAAATGAGTGATAAATCAGTGGTTCTCAAACTGATTTTTGACATTTTAGCTGCAGAGAACCTTCCGAGTGTCACCAGTGGTTCTTAAACTCTCTTAAACCATCCATTCTTGAAAGAAAAGCGTTATAAATCAAAATAAGGTTAATTGCAGTTTATGAGTAAAAAGAGTGAGAAATCAGTGGTTCTCAAACTGTTTTTTTACATTTTAGATTACAGAGAACCCCCGGAAAGTCACCAATGGTTCTTAAATTGTCTTAAACTCTTGATTTTTGAAAGAAAAGCGTTATAAATCAAAATAAGGTTAAGTGCAGTTTATGAGTAAAAAGAGTGAGAAATCAGTGGTTTTCAAACTGATTTTTGATATTTTAGCTTACAGGGAACCCTCAGAAAGTCACCAGTGACTCCTAAACTGTCATAAACCTTTGATTTTTGAAAGAAAAGCGTTATAAATTAAAATAAGTTTAATTGCAATTTATGAGTAAAAATAGTGATAAATCAGTGGTTCTCAAACTGATTTTTGACATTTTAGCTGCAGAGAACCTTCCGAGTGTCACCAGTGGTTCTTAAACTGTCTTAAACCATCGATTCTTGAAAGAAATGCGTTATAACTCAAAATAAGGTTAATTGCAGTTTATGAGTAAAATGAGTGAGAAATCAGTCGTTCTCAAACTGTTTTTTGACATTTTAGCTTACGGAGAACCCTCAGAAAGTCATCAGTGGTTCTTAAACTGTCTTAAACTCTTGATTTTTGAAAGAAAAGCGTTATAAATCAAAATAAAGTTAATTGCAGTTTATGAGTAAAAAGAGTGAGAAATCAGTGGTTCTCAAACTGATTTTTGACATTTTAGCTTACAGAGAACCGTCAGAAAGTCACCAGTGTTTCTTAAATTGTCTTAAACTCTTGATTTTTGAAAGAAAAGCGTTATAAATCAAAATAAGGTTAATTGCAGTTTATGAGTAAAAAGAGTGAGAAATCAGTGGTTTTCAAACTGATTTTTGACATTTTAGCTTACAGAGAACCTTCCGAGTGCCACCAGTGGTTCTCAAACCGTCTTAAACCCTTGATTTTTAGAAGAAAAGCGTTATAAATCAAAATAAGGTTGTGTAGTTTATGAGTAAAATGAGTGAGAAATCAGTCGTTGTCAAACTGTTTTTTGACATTTTAGCTTACAGAGAACCCTCAGAAAGTCACCAGTGGTTCTTAAACTGTCTTAAACCCTTGATTTTGAGAAGAAAAGCGTTATAAATCAAAATAAGGTTAATTGTAGTTTATGAGTAAAATGAGTGAGAATCAGTTTTTTCAAACTGTTTTTGACATTTTTGCTTACAGAGAACACTCAGAAGGTCATTGGTTCTCAAACTGAATAAATAGCGCTCATAAAAAAATGATGATGTCAATAATGTAAGTAAATTATTTAAACTCAAAACGTCGGACCTCAAAAAATCCTGATTTCCAAAAAGTTGTAGAAGAGGAAAAACTACAAGTTTCAGTATTTTACGTTTAATTTTGCGCGGACATCTTTAAAAGTAATCGGAAGAGGATTTGCATGTTGTTGTCAGTTTAGTACTTAATGTAATCTATATTGTCCTGGACTACTTTCTAAGCTTCAAAAACAGACTGCAGATTCTCAGAAGTTTAAGTAACTTTAATAGTACAAAAGATACAAATTTCAACTAAACTAAAACAATATACTGGATATCAAACCTGTAAGTTAAAATAATTTTATTCATTAATTCTTCATCAATAATTGTTAATTTAGGAAATAATGGAAAACCCAAAAATCTGTAACATGTTAACTATTTCTGCTCTACCATCAAAACTCTTTGCTAATGTTCAGGATGTATACTATCTTTCTAAATACTATAGTAATGTAGGAGCAACTATCTTTGACATTTTTATCAAAATAACACTGCAAATAAACAAATTTTCCTAAACTCACTCATAAATTCTACTAAAACTGACTTAGAAAGGAAGTTTCATACCCATATGCTTTAAACTTGTGCCCCATTAGGGACTAAAATTCTAACTCCTCCAAAACTCATAATTCTTTTCCACCATCCGCAAAAACCATCTGTAAAGATATTTCCATTGTTCTAGAGAACATTAAAACTTCGCAAACAAACAAATCTATTTAGCGACTTGCTGCTACTAAATAAATTCCACTTTCCAAAGCTCCTGTTAAAACCGCAGAATCACGATACGGTGTTTCTCGGGAAATTGTATTTAAATTCAGCAAAAACAGTTTCGACATTGCTGAATTTAAAACTACCACCGCACGTTGTTGATTTTAAAAATAACGACTGCATTGCTAAGCTAAATCCAAGAGTGGTTTTCATAAATTTATCCGGTCTTTTTAAGTAAACTACACAAGTAGTTAACCCTAACAACAATAAACTAGATGCTATTAGCATTTGGCAAAAAGTTACATTAGAAACGTAAACTTTGAATGTCAAATCTAATTCTCGAGTTGCAATCTAAGCGACGCAAACCACCCGAGTTTCGCAAAACTTCAACTAAAAGGATTATTTAAGGAGATGAACTTAATTTTAAAAGCTAAGTTTATGGAAAGCAATCATTGTGGGTGGGCAAAGTTGTAGATAGTTTTCACTGGGGGCGAATTAAATCCAATTGGGAGTTTGTAACTAGTCTAGGCATTTCTGTTTGCTTGTATAAAGGTAAATGTAACTCTGGACATTTTTCAAAAATTTTTATTTAGTTGTGAGTGAGCTTTAAATTAATGGTTTTGGGTAAATCACAAAAATATTGATAGTTTATGATTGGTAAAAAAAAGCAAAAAGCTCAATCTATTCACTGTACTGAAATTTACGTTAATACAGCACATGTTGCTATTTATGTAACCAGTATAAAGGAAGGTCAGTTATATTACATTAGTTTAGTCTACGAGAAGCTTGTAAGTTGTAATAAGTGCAAACTTGGTTCAAGATTAAGTTTAAACTAGCCTATCCTAAACTCTCATTTTCAATAGTTTAAACCAACGTTTTTAACCTTAAAACTGCGTTAAGTTTTTTCTCACTACCTGCCTGGACAAATGATACATTTACTATGCAAGGTTTATAAAGATCGTGGAAGTACAAGAAAGAGTTAAAAGGCAGAGATTATTATTATTTATTATTCACCCACAATTTCCATTGATTTGAAAAAATCTAACCAGATTTTCACCTGGTAAAACTTTTACCTTTTTTAACGCTCTTTTTAGTAAAACTAAAAGTAAACAATGTTTTCTTCAATAAAGCATTCACCTATAATATATAACAGAACAGTTATTTGAGGAAAGTTTACCGGTAAAGTAAAGTAAAATTTAGTGTGACAGAAAGATTTACCAATTTTACCAATAAATTCCAATTTTTTGGAATGAAAGGTTTGAATCAAGTTTGAGCATTCTGTAACTCGGTTATTTTTGGAAGTTCAGGGAGGTTGAACCACTCAAACTAACAGTCTTCAGCTCCTCTTTTCGGGGGTGTAAAGTAAAAAATTCTATCTTAAAAATTGTGTACAGGATGACCAAAAAGTCTGATACACTACAATTTTCATGCATCCCCTGTATAATAGCGGCACTGACGAACTGTGAAACTTACAAGAATGAGTTTAGCAATTCTTTACAAACATATTTGCTCTCTTTAAAATTTTTTGTAACTTAAAACGTTTCTGCGTTATTTAACAAAAACTGGTTTGATGCAACAATTTTTCAAATCAGTTGAAATTGTGGTTTGAAATTTGAACACCCTGTAATTCAGTTATTTTAGGGAGTTCAGAATGGTTCAACCACTTAAAATAACCGTTTTGAGCTTCTCTTTCTAGGGGTGTAGAGCAAAAAATTATTACTTAAAAATGATGTACAGGATGGCCAAAAAATCTGATTACACACTACAATTTTCATGCATCCCCTGTATAGTAGCAGCACTGACGGACTGTGAAACTTACCAGAATTAGTTTAGCAGTTCTTTACAAACATATTTGCTCTCTTTCAAATTTTTCGTAACTTAAAACGTTTCTGAGTTATTTAGCAAAAACTGGTTTGATGCAACAAATTTTCAAATCAGTTGAAATTGTGGTTTGAAATTTGAACACACTGTAATTCAGTTATTTTAGGGAGTTCAGAATGGTTCAACCACTTAAAATAACCGTTTGAGCTTCTCTTTCTAGGCGTGTAAAGCAAAAAATTCTATCTTAAGAATTGTGTACAGGATGGCAAAAAAATCTGATACACTACAATTTTTATGCATCCCCTGTATAGTAGCGATACTGACGGACTGCGAAACTTACAAGAATGAGTTTAGCAGTTCTTTAAAAACATATTTGCTCTCTTTAACATTTTTCGTAACTTAAATCGTTTCTGACTTATTTAGCAAAAACTGGTTTCATGCAACAAATTTTCAAATCAGTTGCAATTGTGGTTTGAAATTTGAACACACTGTAATTCAGTTATTTTTGTGAGTTCAGGGTGGTTCAACCACTTAAAATAACCGTTTTGAGCTTCTTTTTCTAGGGGTGTAAAGTAAAAAATTCTATCTTAAAAATTGTGTACAGGATGGTCAAAAAATCTGATACACTACAATTTTCATGCATCCCCTGTATAGTACCGGCACTGACAGACTGTGAAACTTACAAGAATGAGTTTAGCAGTTCTTTACAAACATATTTGCTCTGTTTCAAATTTTTCGTAACTTAAATCGTTTCTGAGTTATTTAGCAAAAACTGGTTTGATGCAACAAATTTTCAAATCAGTTGAAATTGTGGTTTGAAATTTGAACACCCTGTAATTCAGTTATTTTTGGGAGTTCTGAGTAGTTCAACCACTTAAAATATCCGTTTTGAGCTTCTCTTTCTGGGGGGGGGGGGTAGAGCAAAAAATTCTATCTTAAAAATTGCGTACAGGATGACCAAAAACAGCCAACCATAATTTTCATGCATAGTCTGTATACTGGAAGCAAAAATGGTTCAGCAAACTTACGAGTTAAGTTGATTAGGAACATTTTTGGTCTCTCGGAAATTTTTCGTAACTTTCACCGTTTTCGAGTTATTTAACAAAAACTGGTTTGACGCAACAAATATTTAAATCAGTTGAAACTGGGGTCTGAAATTTAAACCGTGTGCAAATTTCAGACTGTCAAAGGACAGTCAGAGACAAAATCGCCCGCTGGGGGTAAGAAAAATGACTGTTTTAAGTACATTTTTGGAATCCTCGTTAAATTTCCTATCCGATAACCTGAAAAAACACTAGAAAATTTGGTACAGTCAGGGAGAAAAGCGGTGTCAAAGTTTGAACTGTCAGAGATACAGCATGAAAGAACAGTCAAGGACAAAATCGCCTGTAAAACCCACTTGGGAGTAAAAAAATGATTTTTTAAGCACATTTTTGAAATCCTCACTAAATTTTCTAACCAATAACCTGAGAAAACCCTACAAAATTTGGTAGTCAGTGTCAAAATTTGAACTGTTAGAAATACAGTATTTGTAATTTACTGGTGATTTACCGGTCATTTATTGTCAATAGTTATATTTTTAAATGATCTACATGTGCAGCATATGCGTAAACCTCAGCATATTTGCAAACTACGAACAATGCTATGATTTATGCACACACTACACATGTGGATTTACCAAGAGTAACTAAACGAAACAAAACATGTCTTCCTAAACAATAATAGCACAAGAAAGAAAATTAATGATTGAAGTACTGCAGATTAATGAAATCAAATATTTTCAACAATAGAAAGTTAGAACATAAAAATAGTTTCCAATTAAGCGAATAAACCCCCGAAATGGAAGTTACATCCACACGGATTACAAAAAGGACTAGTGTGAAAGTCAGTTCCAATTTAATTGTCGTTTTTCTAATCGCCAAATAAATCCGAGTGATTGCAAACAAACGGGAACACAATGTAACTAATTACTCTTTTTCTCTTCTCGTTTATCGATATTGTGGTCCTGAAATAATGCTTCTTTTTCCACTCGCTCGTAATTCAATTTTTGTATGATTTAACCCTTTTGTCAAGACACCCTTTAGCGAGATAAGCCGGGCGAATCGAATTAAATCCCGGTCGAGAGAACGTAAAAAGATAAGAAGAAACCTCCTTCCCCAGTAACACCGCGAGCTCCTATTCTTAGGAAAATTAGAAGCTTTGCAAGGG
Organism: Ips typographus; assembly: GCF_016097725.1. NCBI lineage: Eukaryota > Metazoa > Arthropoda > Insecta > Coleoptera > Curculionidae > Ips > Ips typographus. The sequence goes on from NC_138424.1 coordinate 6,928,185, forward strand.
TATTTTCATTCCTCGAGTGTAATTGTTTGGGGTATGCAACCGTTTACCTGAGGAATTTCGGGGTTCAAGATAGAGTAAGTCACATTATGAGCGCACATATGCGGTCGACAAACAAACGGTTAACATCCCTCGCTAATGTCTCCCGTACGCCACAAACGCGCCATATTTCTACCTTTATTAGCTTCGTTTACCCCGTATTTCTTCGACAGTGGCCCCCTCGGGGGCTGCGAAGGGTCCAAATTACGCAAAACATGGTATTGTTTTTTTTTTAGCTTTCTCCCACGTTGTACGGTTAAGCTAGACCGATCTCGAAAAAAGCAAACAACCGCAAGTTAAATACAATAATAATGCAGGTGGTACGAGTCAGCGAGTCGAAACCGAAGTTATAAAGCGTGAATAGATAGCGATCCAAAACAATATCTATTGTAAAAAAGCAAAGGGCGAAAGGCAACATACTCGTTTTAAAATTTACAAAAACCCTAAATTCTGGCTGCGTAAAATTATCGGAAGCACAAATAAAACACTGGAATGGTTTACAGCTCGTACAGCAAGACAATACACTGTGCCCGGTGGCGTCATTGTTTAAATTACGATTTTTTTGATTGTAGTGTACCAAACAGCAGTCTGTGTAATACAAAGCATAAATCTTCCACCGTAGTTAAACCTCTATTTCAACACTGTAAAAAACAAGAAAAAAAATCACATACAAACCTCAACAAAACATCTGTCTGATGATTGTCAGTCATTTGAATCTAGTCTTATCTCTCAAAAGACAAAATTAGACTTAGGGATTTAGACTTTTGGAAATGACTGAAATCAGCACTAAGTCGTTTTCATAACATTATATATAATAATTGATAAATCCTTTAATTTTGCTCAATTTAAATTTGTACTAAAGTACGTTGGGTACATAGACGTTGAATAGGCGGTTCCACAGGAGTAGCATTCGTTGGTCTTCTATGGCACAGGGTTTGACCAAATTTTCTATAGCAGGAATATGCAATTCTTGACATTAGAAAGCCATAAATTAAGATGGTCCAAACTGGTCCAAACACATAGTTTTTCAATTAATCCAAATTTCCATTGTTTTTGTGATTGTCCTGAATTTCAGGTTGTCGCCAATCGTGTATTATCAATGGAATCACCCAAGTAAAACAACCCACTTTTATGGTTGTGTTTCACATGACTAATTTCCCTAATTTTCTATTAAGGTTGTGGTCTGTAAACTGGTTATTGTAGGTATACCAATTGAAATCTTCTAGTAATGTTCAAATTTGTTAATAAAATTCATTGGAGGGAGTTAAGAGATTGTCCTAAACGCGGTTTTATTACTCCAAAACTTTAATTCAGTAATAAAAAAAAATACAATATGTCAATAAAATACAAATCCGTAAATAAATATGTAATAAATTATATTCTCAAACGGACCAAAACCTTTTAATATCAATATCATTATTAATAGCCGAAATAGTATAAATCTGAGTAGTTTATTAATATTAAATATTTTAATATAAAAATAGGTATTCCAACATACTTTCTACAAGGTTACCGTAGTAATCGACTGTTGATATCACCGGGAATTTTATTTATTTATAGCTGCTCACCAGGCATTTTTCTGTATTTTTATCTTAGCTATAGAATATTAAATAAATACTAGTGATTGTCTTAAGTAAGTATAAATACCACATGTGAACTCGCAAGTATAATACAGGGTGAAGCAACGAAACCAAAACTGTTCATAAGGTATAATTTACTCATTTTTTTGTTGCTATTTACCTCTAAAATATTTTGAGTGACATTCGCTTCTTTGTTGCTTAAAATATTATTCTTACACTTTTGCTTCATTCAAGGTTTTTAGTTTTTCTTTACTGTTAGTCTACTTATATTTGAAAGAGCTTATATGTGAAAAATTGTTATTTTGAAACATTGAATAAACACAAATCGCTTTATTTTCAAATTGAAATAGGCTTACAATATTGTTTTCCATGGGACTATGCAAAGTAAATTTAAATTTCTACTCTTCATTTAGTCGGTAAATTACCTAAAAATCACTCACTGAAACAACAACAACTTGAAAAAACACTTCAATTTAACTTCCAAGTAAATTCCAATTTGATTAGTAAATTTACGGGTATCTAATTAAAATTTGCTTAAAAGATATCATTTTCCTGTCATGGCTGCGTTTTAGCAATTTTGGTTTATTAATAATAAAATAAAGTAAAATTTGTCTGACAAAGTGGACCAAATGAGTAACAATCTTATAACGTTTTTATAAAAAATAGCCTGTGTGTTAAACTGTAATCTTGAAAATTCTAAACAAATTTTGGGAGTTTTGACATTAGAGACAGATATCACGTGGCTTTTGGAGGATAATTTAGCTAGGCAGTCACGTGACCACAGTCAAAATAACTGTCATGAATCTCAGAAACACGTTTGAATTTACACGTTGAAACACGTCTAAATCCTGATTTTTGCTACTCTTGAGCACAGTTTCACAGTTTGACACTTAAGGACAAAATTGCTTGTCAAGTCCACTTGGATGGAGAAAGTTGCAGTTTTAAGCACATTTTTGAAATCCTCATTAAATTTTCTATCCAATAACCTGAAAAAACACTACAACATTTTTTACAGTCAGAGAGAAAAGCGATGTCAAAATTTGAACTGTCAAAAACACAGTTTAAAAGGACAGTCAGGGTCAAAAAAGGCCTGTAACACCCACTTGGAGTGAGAAAATGACAGTTTTAAGAACATTTTTGAAATCCTCATTAAATTTCCTATCCAATAACCTGAAAAAACACTACAAAACTTCTTAGAACCAGGGAGAAAAGGGGTGTCAAAGTTTGAACTGTCAAAAACACAGTTTAAAAGGACAGTCAGGGTCAAAAAAAGCCTGTAACACCCACTTTGAGTGAGAAAATATCTGTTTTAAGCACATTTTTGAAATCCTCATTAAATTTCCTATCCAATAACCTGAAAAAACACTACAAAATTTGTTACAGTCAGAGAGAAAAGCGGTGTCAAAGTTTGAACTGCCAAAAACACAGTTTAAAAGGACAGTCAGGGTCAAAAGAGGGCTGTAACACCCACTTGGAGTGAGAAAATAACTGTTTTAAGTACATTTTTGAAATTCTCATTAAATTTCCTATCCAATAACCTGAAAAAACGCTACAAAATTTGTTAGAGTCAGAGAGAAAAGCGGTGTCAAAGTTTGAACTGCTAAAAACACAATTTAAAAAGACAGTAAGGGTCAAAAAGGGCCTCTAAAACCCACTTGGAGTGAGAAAATTACTGGTTTAAGCACATTTTTGAAATCCTCATTAAATTTCCTATCCAATAACCTGAAAAAATACTACAAAATTTATTAGAGTCAGGGAGAAAAGCGGTGTCAAAATATAAATTGCCAGAAGCACTGATAATTTACCCATCACTACTAAATCAAGGTTCTAATCATTATATTGGTTGTCTTATACCTCTAAAACTTAAAAATTAGGGTATCAAAGAATTAATAATTGAAAATTGATGTTGAACATTTATTTTGACAAATTTGAAAGTGGATTGGTTTGAAATCATTGTACAAGTTGAACAGTTTTTAACAACTTCTCCTTCTAACTTTAATAAAAATAAAATGTAATCATTATTATGAAATGTGTATTAAAATCAAAACAAACAAATAATTAATTTAAAAAATACATCGATATGACTGTTACTAGTTGTTTTTTTTATTTACTCAATGTATTAATACGCATATTAAAAATTAACGCACCAGATGACTGCTTTTAGCAATTATCTTTATTAATTTACAACTATTTATTAATGCTCTTTCATGGAATTTTCCTAAAAAAATATGTTTTGAATTGTTAAAATTGCTTATTCAAAGCAAATTGCTAAAGCTTGTAAGTACAACGTTATTTAACTAAAGCTTTATAATCCGAACAAAACGTAATTAATATTACAATGTAAACCGCATACGCAAAACTGAATACGAAATCAGAATAAAAAATAATCCAAGCGGATTCCCAATCAATGTAATAAAAAACGCGCAAAAATAGGAAACTAAAATTGAACATTTTTAAAATATTGCAATTGTAAAATTCTAATAAAAACGAAGCTCTATGATTATTTTCTCGATAAAATCCGGAACTCGATTAACTTTTAACCGAGTCAAAACAGACCCGCAGGAGACTCGCGCTCCGGTCGCGGCCAAATATTGACACACCTTATGAAAAGCGATCGTTTTATTAGCGAAATTCTAAAAAGTAATCAATTTCAAAAACGGAAGAAGTTTGGCTTTGCCTTCGTTCATTTCATGCCAACCGGGAAATGATCTACGACCCCTGCGATACGAAAATAGAGCGGAAAACTTTCAACTTATGTTAGTAAACCTGTCGTGTTTTAATTCTCTCATAGTTTCTTAATTAGAGGTTCAACATTTGCAAATTTGTTTGCGAAAGTGCTAAATATGGTTCAATACAACAAATATTTAGATTTGTTGTATTGTGATTGATATTTCCAAAAACTTTATCCTCTAACTTTTGAAAATCATACAAAATTCGTCATAATGTAACTAAACATGTTTGAAACATTGCCAAATTGATTTATTATCTAAGTTATAAATACATTTTTACAACGTTGCCAAACTGACCATTTACCTAATTTTGTACATTATCTTTGCAATATTGTCAAATTGACATTATTCCTAAAATTACTTTTAAGAAAACACTAATCTACTATTTCAGCAAAGTTGTCAAACCATCATTTTTCTAATTGATTATTAAGTTTTTTGGAATGTTGCCAAATTAGCCGTTGATCTAAAATTGCTCATCAATAATAGATACTCTCGTTTCTACCGTGGTGCTAAATCTGTTTTTTTTTTCATAAAAATGTCCCTAATTTAGTAAAAAATTTTGGTAGAAGTTGACAGCAGCAATTTTTGCTAAAATCGCTTAAAATTTATCAAATTTCATATTTTTATGTTGTCAAATTAATTTTCCTAATTTATCACCAATTTTTGACAATTTTCCTAAAAATACTCGTAAACACGCTCGTCTCTACAGCGTTGCCAATTTGTCCATTCTCCTTGACTTAATATACATTTTTGCAATGTTGCCATGGTCAATTTGCCAACCTTGCAATTTTTTTTTTACCTATCAACTATCAAATTTTACACTGTTACCAAACTGTCAATTTTCCAATTTATGAGACAATTTTTACAATGTTTCCAGGTTGACCTTTTACTTAATTTAGCAACAAATTATAGCAACGTTGCCAAATTGATATTTTCCTTAGATACTTATAAAAAAATGCAATTTTAAAAACCATCGTTTTTATAGTTAAAAAAACAATTTTTTCAACGTTGTCAAACTAACAAATTCCTAATTTTTTTAAAATTCTCCTTCCCAAACTTAAAAATAACATTAAACCAATGATTTTTGTTATAAAAAAATCAAAATTCTTTGTCTCTTTAATTTTTTCCTTACCTGTCAAAGTTTTTGAGAAAATTACACAAAAACCCCAATGTTGAACTTACTTTTTGTTTGCTTAAAAACGTTTACAGATAAGGAAGAAATAATAGAAAAAAGTTTCTAAATTGAATGGGGATTTTAAATTTTTAAAAAAACATCACTGGCGCATTGGCGCAGCAACACAGGACAAAGAATAAAACACTCTGTATTTAGATACAGGGTTATTACAAACTATAGTTATTTTTAGACTTCTTCTTTTCTGTCCCACTGGCACAAAAGGTAGTAGAAATACTACATTTTTGTACTTTAACACGTGACAGACATAATATTAATAATACTTATTTTTTATGTAACACCCTGTAGCTGTATAAACTAAACTTAACACAATTATTATTGCTTTGGACAGAATGTAACGTTAATTTGGCCAGGTACGTTTACATGGCAAGTCAACTTTTTCTTATAGTTTAAGTCAATTGAAATCTAGGTCGTCGACAACAACACGATTTAAAACCGAGTGAACTTGCAGAGACAACCAAAGTAGTATTCGGCATTAAAATGGTTGTTTAAATAACTGTTTCGGTTTACCGGTTCGTATATTCACCGGAATGAGAGAGCATTACTTTTGTTCCGACTGGGGGATGGTTTTGATTTATGCCTTGGTTGAGTAAAACGCAATTTTTTTCATCACTCCGTGATTATTAAATATGTAACAAGGAAGTAAAACTCGGAAAAAGCACGGCGAAAATGGAACATAAAACTCGCTCTGAGTTATTTTATTGGATCAGGAATTTTAAATTAACAGGGTTAACCAATTTATATAATTTAAAATCAGTACCGTTACGAGTAACCTTGCATTCTCCATAATTATTGGGCCATACTGTAAATGACATCATCAAATAGTAGTACCACAAGATTGTTAGCGGTTGGTTCGTTATTTGATTTTGGGTGTCCGAACAATAGCGGAAGATTCCGGAATAAAAAATTGCGGTTGCCAATATTTGAGAAGAAACGAATTTCTTGAATTATTAAATAGTTCTGGGTTTTTACTCGGTTTTGTCAGCGGAATTTAATTTAAATCAATTTGAACACTTTTTCTCGTATTTTTCAGTCAGCCACACAAAAATACCGGTGAAGATATAAAGAGTCCGCAATAATTTAAATTAAGAAATCAGTCAACGATTTATTGCTGTTGCTGGTAATTGTCCATACAAGGTGTTGCAAAGCGGAGAGATTGACACCGAAAAAGGTTTTTTTCCCAGAAATCAATTGCTAAACTTCTTTAACAGTCTGAATTTCTATTATAAGTATACACAGGATGTATGAGTAAAATAATGTAATTGAAAAACAGTTTACTTGAATGTAAATGGCAAACTAGGGAACCACTTCGAGTCATCTCAGTTATGCTAACCTTAATAAATAACAACAACAATATTCTTTCGTCATTAAAAAAAACTGAAAATAAAAGGTCTATTGTGATGTAAGAAGGTTAGTTCTTCAGTGAAGATGACCTTTCTCGTACATGAAACTATACACAATAATCTAGATATTAGTAGTTGACAATTGATTTGTAAATTACGATAAAATTGTTTGATTTCAAATTATAGGTTACCGAAAAACCTATTTCTACTAGTGGATTTCCTTTTATTTATCCATCGAAATGGTTAGGGATACCGTGGGAAATTCAACATATTTTCTCTGATTATTTATCCTAATGGGCGATTTTTCATTTCGACAAATATGAGAAAGCACAAAATTTAACAATGCAATGTAAAATTAAAATGGAAAAACCGTTCCAACGAAAAGCGTTAGCATTATCCAGACTAATAGGGATAAAAATATGGCCGGTTCGGTTCGTTATGCAGACACAAAAAGCGATTCGATCCGACCTTAAAACAACAATTTAATGGATATCCTGTTGATCGAACCAGCGTGTTTTAATTTAAAAAGTGTTTGTTGGATTCCATTTTATTACGTTTGTTTTTATTTGCTGAGGCGACTTTATTAAATTATTCCAGTGACATACCGGGGACAGCCTGAAAGTTTTTGGATTCTTTTTGTGAAACTCGTAAACTCCTCGATTACATTACCTACTGCTTTACATTCGACACCGAATATCTTGGAGAAAAGTATCGATTTTGAATAAAAGAGCGGGCGCACTTTCAGTTTAGGAAGATTTCTGGATTTATTTAATGTGCAACTTTTGTTGAAGTCGGGCTAATAAGAGGATATATTCCGTCTACTCTTTCTTTGTAGTTTTATATCCGTAGCGGAAAACTCCCCCGGAAAAAGGAATATTTTATTTCTTGCCAACTTTATGCATAAGAAAATACGAGGCACGTTTTGTATTTTACGTCTAGGCCACTCTATTCATCCTATAACGTTCATATAATATTTAGGGGATTTTACCGTAGGTATAATAATTGGAATATACTGTCATGTTAAAAATCGTTGGATTGTACAAATGTTTGGTTAAAGCGTAAAACGGTATTTTTGAACCGGAAAAGCTTTTAGAAGTTTCAAGTGATGTATTGTGCATTTATTTTTGAGTTTTTTAAAAAAACTGTTTTCAGTATTATGGCTTAGAGAATGTATATGTATTTTTACACTATTTTTACGGACTTGTTTTTTGCAAGAAACTTTGTCATGTTAAATTAATACTTTTGGTGGAGTGTTTTAAAGAGACTTTCTTGTACTTAGGCACTGAGTTGAAATGAAAAAAAACCTTGAATATCCATGGAAATACAGGGTGATTCCAAAGTTGGTGCTTTCCTTTCACCTGCGAATAGGGCTTCAAAAAATAAGGTTTTTTTTCCTTTGACGCTTTTTCGAAATATGAACAATAACGAAGATACAGAGTGACAAAGTTTTACTGAAAAAATAAAAATTTAATGATTTTGGCCAAACCACTTGAAGTAATTAAACAAAATTTTGTAGGTGTCAGTAGCTACATGGAAAGGAAATTTTCCAAGAAACAACAATTTTTTTGCGTTTACCAGTGGCGCGCGTATAATTTTTTAAAAACATTTCCAAAAAAAAATATTACCCTACTAGTTTTTTTTCAACATAAAATTTATTATTGAATTCCTTGTTCAATTCTAAAAATAAAACCCCTTTTATTGTTTTTTGCTACGACGCACCGCTTTCGAGTAAAAAAATAAAAACCATCTTAATGCGTGCCTTAAATTAAATGCTGTTTTAATTTAAAATGTCAAATTATTAAAACTTAGTTCAAAGGCGGCTGAAATCTTTTGTTTTTGTTTATGTCTGTTGATAAAGAATAACCTGTAGTTAGTTAAAATTAAATTTAAGTTATTCTGTATTTTGTTTTTTTTTCAGTAAAATTTTGACACCCTGTATCTTCGTTATTGTTCATATTTCGAAAAAGCGTCAAAGGAAAAAAAAAGCTTATTTTTTGAAGCCCTATTCGCAGGTGAAAGGAAAGTACCAACTTTGGAATCACCCTGTATAACTTTTATTGAAAATCAATATAAGGACTTGATTCTACATGGTGTCCCTAAAATATGCGAAAAAAAGTACTAAAATAATTCTTAAAACTTAGCTTTGTCCAAAAATGGATGAGTGTCAAAAGTACAATTTAGTTTTAAATTTTCGTAAATATTTTTTAGTCCTTTTTATTACGAATTTAATGATGTATGACACTTTCATTTTAGCACTATTTAATTAGACAGTCCATGCAAAGATATTTGCCGCCAAATTGAAATAAAAAATTTTGATTTTTTTTTTTGGAAATATAATGACTAACTTTGACGACCTCTAGCGGCCGAACGGTAACACTTAACAAGATCCGCTTAATGCCACGTGATAGCCCCATTCATTGACTATCTACTGATCTAATATGTCTATACAGAATGTTTCAAATATGCGAGTAATTTCCAATAATAATAATTCCCAAAAAACCACCTGCCCAGCCTGGTTTCGAGTAGCTCCGCTAGTGGGCGCAACATGAAAAAATGTCAAGAGTCAAAAAACTTGCTAACTAAAATAATTTAGAATATTCAGACAGTTTTTATTAATTTAAATTTAAAAATAAGACATAAAAATCGGTTTTTCTCCAACACCAAAAATTAAAATTGTCAATCATTATTGAATTTGGAATAAAAAGGGCTTTCAGAAATAACTTTTTAAAGTCATTTTATTAAGGGCATGATTAGGCAACTTTTCTCCCATTTAACCAAATCTCTAACCGTTTTCCGCGTTTTCAAGATCCCCGTAGTTATTCTGGACACACTGTACAGCCAACAATCATAGATAATTCATAACTCTAGAGACTATAAATGTATCCATACTCACATAAATAGCATTTCTAAGTTTTAACTTAGCATCAGCAGTAAAAGAAGAATCGTTCTTACCTGCAACAAAAGAAAATACATACTTAGTTAAAAATATATTTTTTATAACAAGGAGAAATTTGTGGTTAAAAGTTGCACTTTTCTAATTCACATCAACTAACTACAGCAAACGTAAGTGATTTGAATGTGCTGTTTGTTTTGTTAGTCACATTCACAACATTTACCTTCCTAATAAATTCTTACTTCAAGCAATTTTATTTTTGCTATAGCTTAATGTGTTTTTTCTTGGTCTTAATGTTCAAAAACCTTATTTAAAAACATCTAAACAATAAATTAAAAACAAAACCACTTTTCACTAACTAAATTAAGAGAAAAACATTATATTTTTCTCTGAGGCTACAAGATTAAAGAGATCGACAAGAGGGGGTTAATTTCAAAAAATAGCCTCTAATTAAACCTGGAATCAAAAAAAAACGCTTTGCAACCCGTCAGTAACGAGAAAAAACTTGTTACGTGGCTTTAATTAGGGTAGTAAATTGGCATTAATTACATTGGGCTGTTCACCCTTACCGCCCGCCCGTCCCTGCGGGAGGGAAAAGTTTCCGCAAGCAAAACGTCGCCCCTGGGGTTGTTTGTTTAATTCGCCTATTGGGAAACGATAATCAAGGATGTTTTGACTGGGAATTTTTAACGGCAAAGTTTCCAGACACGGCACTGGAGTTTTGAGCTTCTAAAAAGAAAAATCGCAATTAAAAACGGCCGAACGTCAAAGGCTTTTGCTATGTCGCTCCCTTCAGAAACGCTGAATCGGTTTTTTTTTTTCGACTCCACTGCCTTTTTTATCTTGAAGAGTATTGACATGACATTAATTATTTTTAATGAGAAGTCGTGATATGAACGAACTGATGAAGCTGTTTGGGGACAATTTTGTCCAACAAAATAGTCAAGAATATTTTGATAGTTAATTTAATTTTCATCATTATCTAAGTTTCTCAAAATGGCCACCATTCCACTAACTGTCATTCTAATAAGAATATTGTTAAGACATCTTTGCACAAAAACACAGGCAAAAGTTCACAATGTTTAATGCTAATGAGGTTTTCCAGAAAATCTTGTGGTAAAACTGATGGTTTGTCAAAAAATTGTTCCCAAAAATGTATAGACACAAAGTCTGGCTTTAAACGTAACTTAAACGTGTTTTAAACTTGGAAAATTTGATTAAAAACTTCCTGCACCCTTTTCCAGCCAAAACAATTCCTATCCAGCCCGAAAGAATCCAACAGGAAGGACTAGGTTGCATTTTTATTAGACTAAAAGTTGTTCGAGCTTAAAGAATGCATGGGATTCTTTGTTGGATGGTATAGTGAAAGTAGACCTTTATACTCGCGTGTATACGTTATACGTTACTTTCAAGTAACGGTGTTGCTAACTCATATTTCAGACAATTTTTTGCACCGTGGGAGTGTCAAATTTTCCCATCTGTATTTACCTAATTTCGATGAAAATGACAAAAATGCCTGAATGAATATAATTCCGGCTCGTCTCGTTTTATCTTAGCATGCCAAAAGCGTTTTTAAAAAGGAATTCAAAATGTAAGAAGCTTAAAAAGCTTCGAGCAGAAAAGAAGCAATTAATTCGGACGAAATACCTGATTAATTATGGCGGCGACAATGGGACCGGATGAAAGTGAAACTCTGTGGAAAAACCGCCAAAAAACAAAGGAAAACAACTTTTTAAGTCCCTTTTCGGACAGTTTTAATTAATTCCGACTGTCTCTACAGCGTGAGCCGATGAAGAAAATGCGCATTTCGGTGGGATTTTAATGGGTTCTGATCAGTAATCTTTTTTTCTGTTAAATCCGGTAAAACGTATGGAAGAAATTATAAAAATTATAGTATATTACCCAACCATATTCCCTCGAAAACAAAAGTGTCGAATAAAATTGGCGAGATATCAAGACCTCGTTGAGAAATGGAAGAGTTCAACAATTAGTAAAGCCAAAGGGAAAAAAGAAATGGATGACACAGGACATATTAAATCTCATGGAGTAGAGACGAAAACACAAAAACAAAAATCCTGAATAATACAAGAGAATACATCTTATAATTCGCAAAAAAAAATTAAGAAGGCAAAGGAAATGTGGCTTCGGGAATCCTGCAAAGAAATCGAACATCTTCAGACCATACACGATGATTTTAACTTACATAAAAAGCTAAAAGAACATTCTGGCATATACAGGGTGGTCCAGTTTTAAGTGTCAATAATTCACCATTCAATAGCCAATCAAAAAATAAGTTGACTTACATTATGTAATTTTTCTGAAAAACGTTTCCTAAGGAACTTACAGTCCTTCAAATTTCAATTTAAAAAATCGTTTTAAAGTGTAAAACTGAACATTCAAGACTTTTGAGAGTCCAAATTTGTACCGAATAGTCTAAAAACTTGCTATTTACTACTAGGAATAGTTTTATAATTTGTTTTCTCAAACTGCCATCCTGGTCGAGTGTCTGAAACTGAATTTCAAGAACTAAAAACAGTCCGGAAGTCAAGACAAAGATTGTATTGTGCATGAAACTCATTTTTTACTTCTACAGATAATCTAAAAGTTAACTTTTAAAGCTAGAACTGACTTTACTAGGACTAAAGAGAGTCCAAAAGTCTATTTTCAGGACTTCAATTGGTGTACAACTAAATTTTCTGGACTGGAACAAGTCTAGAAGTAAATTAAATTTTCGAACTATTTCATTTCAAAAAATTAGTTCTCAAGAGTAATATCGTAGCATTTGATACCAAAATTTTTTACTTTTATTACTGAAGAAACTTGACTTTTCGAAATAGTCTTAAACTCGATTTTTCAGTCTTTAAAAGCACTAAAAACAATCTGAATTTCTTAAAGATGCTACAATTTATTGCACCTATGATGAGTGTAGAAGTCAATTTAATACTGAAGAAGCTTGAAATAACATTTTCAAGACTGTGGACAGTGTACAAATTGGCTTTTAGACCTGATAAGTCAAAAACTTTGTAAAGATAGTCTTGAAACTCGATTTGAGGTACTGAAAACAGCCTTAAAGCACTAAAAACAATCTAGATTTTTAAGAAATACTCGAATTTTTAGCACTGAGGTGTCTAGAAGTCGATTGAATAGTGACAAAGCTTGGAATGCCATTTTAAGTCTATGAAGAATGTGAAAATTGTTTTTAAGTTTGCTGTGTCAATAACTTGGTAAAGATAGTCTTGAAACTTGATTTTCCAAGCTGTTTTACGGTTTTTTGTTTTACAGTTTTGAAACACTAAAAATAGTCCAGAATTCTGAGAAAATTAAAAGCAAAGTTAAAAGCAAGAAAAGTTAGTTTTCAAGACAATTTTCATGAATCTAATGTCAATGTCCTCTATCTAAGACTATTCTCAAAACTAAAATATTGAAATTTGTCTTAAAATTATGAAAACTTACTTCAAATGCAAATTTTAAGCTTCTGATGTTACTTTTTACTAATTCATAGTCACTTTTTGGTGTTGAAGTCAATTTTTAAGGTTTAAATGTATGAATTTGTAGTACAAAATTCTAGAAAAAGTAGTTTTTTATGTATACAAGTACAAATCAATTTTCAATATTAAAGTCTCTTAATTTGCATGAAAACTAGTTACAAACACAATTTTTAAGCTTCTGAAATCAATTTTTATCTTTTCTCAGTCAATTTTCAAAACTAAAGTCTTTCAGTTTGTCTGGAAACTATGAAAACTAGCTACAATTAAATTTTTTAAGCTTCTTAAGTGAATTTTCTGTTTCCAAGACAATTTTTAAGTTGGGTTGAGTTAGTTTTGGGTCTTTGAACTTCTCGTACAGGAAGTATCAAATCAGAATTTGATAAGAGATAATTTCTTTTGCATCGTAAACTTTGAAATTAAAAAAACACGTAATTTTTGAAAAATATCTAGAGACGTAGAAGATAAGGCAAAAACATTAAAACCATCTTCCTGTATCTAGGCTACTAGAGAATTTTGGCAAACGTCATTCCAAATTTGATCAAAATTGTTCCAACGGTTTGACAGTTATGACAAAAAACCGATATTTTAAACAGAAATTTGAAGGACTGTATTTTCCTTAGAAATCATTTTTCAGGAAAATTACATAATGCATGTCAACTTATTTTTTAATTGGCTATGGATTGGTGAATTATTGACATTTAAAACTGGACCACCCTGTATAAAAGAAAAAGCACAACAGTGCTGCAGAACAATGATGGAAAGGCGCTGTTAACGAAGGAAGATCAGTGTAATGAATGGCAACAGTATATTCAACAACTGTTTGAGGACGAGACCCGCGAAATGATAGAAAATCTACTGACTGATTATATGGCGGAACACGGTCCAAACATTCTCAAATCCGAAGTTCAAAAAGCAATACACCAATCAAAAGCACGAAAAAGTCCAGGACCCGATGAAATCCCTATAGAGCTGGTAAAACTACTTGATGACAAGAGCATATCTGTTCTGACGGCATTCTTCAACCGGGTCTATCAAACTGGTAAACTTCCCAGCGACTGGCAGAAATCGATCTTCATCGTCTTACTCAAAAACAACAAAGCTAACAAGTGCAATGACTTCTGATTAATTAGCCTAATGAGTCACACTTTAAAAATACTCTTAAGGATGGATACTCCTCAACAGAATTTATGCCAAATGTGAACACAATATTGGCAAAGAACAATTTGAATTTCGTAGCGGACTGGGCACACGTGAACCCCTTTTCTGCATGAGGACACTATTACAAAAGAGTTGTGAGTTTCGAAAAAATATCTATATATGTTTTATTGAGTTCGAAAAAGCGTTTGATCGAGTCAAACACACAAAACTTTTCCAATGTTTGAAATCATATAACGTAGACTATCATGATATGCGCCTTTTGATAAACCTATATCAGTCAAACAGCAGTAGTCAGGCTAGATGACAGCGTTACAGATGAAATACCAATAAAAAGCGGCGTAAGACAGGGATATGTTTCATCATCCCTGTTGTTCAACCTTTATTCAGAGAACATATTTCACGAGGCTTTATATGGCAGGACAGAAGGAGTAAAGATAGGTGGCGAAATTGTAAACAACGTAAGGTACGCAGATGATACTGCCATCATTGCAGAAAACATGGAAGACTTGCAAATGCTGCTGGATAGAGTGAACGAGGCTAGTCGAAGATGGGGTATTAATATAAACACCAAGAAAACGAAATGGATGACTGTGGGCAGAATAAACATAGAACCAATTCCGATTACAATCAACGGACACAATATTGAACTGGTATCACACTTCAAATATCTGGGTAGCTGGCTGAACAATGACATAACGTGCGACGAAGAGGTAAGAGCGAGGATTGAAATGGCACGTAGAGCATTCAGCAAATGGAAACCAACTCTCACTAATAGAAACCTCACAGTTTTTTGTACGGATGTGAGACATGGACGCTTAAAGTTGACATCATAAATAAAATAGAAGCGTTTGAAATGTGATGCTATCGAAGAATCCTCAAGATCCCGTGGACTGCACATACCAGTAATGAAGAAGTACTCGGACAGCTGAATAAGGATCGAGAACTCCTGAACACCAGAAAAACAAGAAAGGTCAGTTATTTCGGGCATATAATGCGAAGTGATAAATATCACATCCCTCGCCTGATTATTCAGGGAAAGGTTGAAGGCAGAAGATGGATAGATCGCAAAAAGCTATGGTGACTGCGAAATATTAGAAACTGGACCAGACTGGGAGTAGAACAACTATTCCGAGTAGCAACAGATAGAGACCAATTCAACCAAATTGTCATGGAGATAGCCCACGCTTGAAGGCACAAAAAAAAATAGGATTTTATTGGTGTTAAGGTAATACAAAGTATTGTAGATGATCAAAGAATTGATATGCCAAGAAAGACGTTATTTCCGAAGGTTGACGCAGAAAACTGATTTTTTGTAAAATATTATGTTTGTCACAATAATTTGAAGAACGATCAATTTAATGTTCTCCTTTATTCTTTCCCTCCCAACAGTGTTCTACCGAAATTCCAAATTTTGCAAAACTAACAGTTAAGTGTGAAATTTGTGAAAATTTGGTTTTTGCGTAGTAAAATTTGTTCTCTAGAAACTGTTGGTGGATTGCTAATTTTGTCACAGTTTTCCCATACTTTGGATACAAATTGCTAAAGTAAGTCGATTTACTTTATTTAAGATAATAAATGACTAAAATTTTGAATTAAATTCCACATCTACAAGTGGTTTTGGCGAGGGTTTTTGTTAGTACATTTGATCCCTAATTTGGATTTTGTATACGGGAACAGCAGTAATGTAAGTGGTGGATTTAGGATAGCAGATTTTTAGCAAACTTAACAGTCAAAAACCGGTTATCCTTGTAAATCAGTACAGCACATATTTATTTTTGGCATTGTTTTACCTTAACAATGTTATGAATAACGATATATCGACATTCAATGAGTCAACCTTTTGCAAATCAAAGGCGAGACACCAATATATAGAAAGTAATGGTTTTGTTGCAGCAAAGTCTATTACCGCTATAATTGCTCGAATCTGCAAAACCTGCTTTGTTCAAGGCAAAATGTGGCATTGCCACTCCTTTCCTGCACGGCTACAAACAAACGTTATTTCCTCAGGATCTGTTAAAGTAGAATTCTCGATACGTTGCGTCATGATGCGTGAAAACCTTCACATTTTCTATTAATAGAGTATATTGCTAATTGCCGATCAATCTCTTCATTGAAAATCACCAAAACACGTCGTAAATGTACTCTATTGGTGATTAGTGATGCTTCTTTGGTTTTGTTTGCTTCATTAAAAAGTCACGGTGACAAAATTAATAAATACGGTACAATGATACGGTAGATGATTGCAAATATAATAGGATGCTTGTGTCATAGATGACTATTGTGAATATGCATAGAATTAAAAAAAAAATGTGGAATTGTACTGTAAGATAGTACTGCATTGACTAAGACATATTAATGGGTGATTGATCAGGAGCAGGATTCCAATCAATTTAAATTGAATTCCAGAGTAATTATTGTCTAGGTTTGTCTAGCATTAATAAACAAGCTAAAAGAATGGTTTTAATCTGATTTTCTGAGACAGGAAGTTGATATCAAAGGTATATTATTTAAAATCAGTTCATCATTGCTTAAAAGTGTGAAGATCTCTGGACATCCGGTATATCCCTTTTTAGAAGCTTTTTTAGTACTATTTTTTAGTTTAACTTTCTTGTCCCACGAAGAAGAAAAACTACCAAAAGGAAAGTTTTGAAAATTTTCTAACATAGTAGTCAGCCCAATCCAACTAAAATATTTTCAACCTTCGGTTATACTGCACTAGCTTATTTTTAATGGAACACCCTGTATAAATTATTGTATTTTTGTATAGAATGTAATATAACCTAACCTAACCTATATTATTTATCTGCAACCGCTTTTCAGATATAGATAATCGAAAAATAAATTGTGTCAGCTCCTAACCAGAATGAGATAGAGCAAAACGGCTTTGAATGTGTTTATATTAACTTTTGGAGATCTATCATTTAGTAACATTTTCAATTTTGAAAGGTGTCAAAAAACAGTAAAAAAATGACATCAAATTTTCAACCACGCAATCAAAAAGTTAAGAAAGGAACATGAAAACCGTTTTGCTCTATTTCATGCCAGTTAGGAGCTATGACACTTCAAAATCTGAAAATGTATTTTTTTGAAAATCGTTACAGAAAGATATAGGTTATGACACATGAAAATTATTTGAAATCGATAAAAGTCCTAAAATCATTAAATATTACAAAAATATGTTAGAAAAATACCAAGTTTGACGTAAAAACTGTAAATCCATTTAAAGTAGAAAACAACCAATTTCAAATTAATAAAACCGGTATTTCTTATTCTATATGGTGTATACTGACATTGCACAGTTGACAGTGATAATCCAACTGTCAAACCAAATCACGTGACGAGTGCCATTGTGGTTCAAATTTGCTTCAAATTAGTTGTCATCCTAATGCGTTCTCCCATAAGAACTAAAAGTAGTTCCAAGCCAAAATCGACCATAAAAGCAAAATCAAACTTCCATTTTATGAGGTTTACCAAAATTAACTATTATCACAGTGTCACTTGAGTTTTTAATTATTTTTTACCTTTTTATTTAACTTTCATTTCTTTCTTATGTATTTTTTATGATTATCTTTAAACTTGCATCTCCAATATTCGTTTCTCTTTCTATCTTCTGATTTCTTTCTGTCTCGTTTCTATTTTACTTGGTTTTCTCTGTTTTTCTACTGACTTCTGAAAACGTGATGAAAACTTGATAGAATCAAAATTACTGGTACCAAATTCTACAAATAGAAATTTGTTTGATACGTTTACTGGCCCTGCTTCAAAGCAAAAGACAAGCTAATTTATCCTCAGATCACTCATTTTTGGCTGCACCATACTGGTTCCTGCTAGAAAAATATTCTACTTTAAAAAAACTGTAAAAATGGAAGACAATCGGTATTAACCTCAAATCATCAAATAGATCATTCCTAGATCCTCAAACTAAATCAAAAAAAATGTTCAAAATTACGGGACAGGCTAATTTATACCAAATGATCATCACTACAGGGGGCCTATTCTTGAAAGCAGAGAAAGGAATTCTCAAGAGAAGAGTTGATAGAATGTGACAGAAGAAGCTGACAATGACGGGTTTTTGTCAAATTCTACAGGTCTTTCTCTTGATAATTCCCTTCCCTCGTTTCAAAAATACGCACCCAGGACTCTAATTCTTGAGCGCAGAAAGTAGAATTGCAGAAAGAAGTGTTTGATAAAATGTGACAGAACTGGTTGGCAATGGCAGGTTTCTGTCAAATTATGTATTCCTTGCCCTTGATTGAACCTGGTGTAATTAGCAATTCTAGCATTTTTCTGTTTTTTTTTCAAAGATAACATGATATGCCTTGCAATTATCTTCAATTCCGAGTAATCTTCAGTGGCTCTTGGTAGAAGATTTAATGTAAATTGCGCTAGGCACGCTCGAACGAACCGACAAACTTCTTCGTCGTCTTCGGCTCGCTCGACTAAAGCTGTTTAATTTTTTAAAGAGTTTTCTTTCCGAAGCTTTAACGGATCTCCTGTCGTTTCCTTTTATTTTTCGACCACGCTCGACTGCCTCATATAAACCTTCATTGTTGCGTCGCCGCTACACGACTATCGTTTTTGAGATATTCGTTTTTTAAGAAATTTCGCGGCAAACTGATTCCCTCGAACTTAGTCATAACTTACCGGTTATTATACATCGTAAAAGTGAACCAGTGAACCAAAAACGGAACCGCGTCCACCTGGCTAGGAAATATGACGGTAATTATTGCCATCCACTGGGCAAATGACTTTTCCCTTTCCTCTCTTTGTTTCATTACTGGTCGTCGTAATGGGTTAGGCAAAGGCAGAGAGAAATAAAACGATTAGTTTGTGTTCGCTTGCAGGATCTGTGCTAATCGAGTCTTAACTAGCTTTCTATAAGCGAGTAGTGTAAAAACTTATAATGACAATCATATCTCATCTGCTCATATACAGCATGTCTATAATAATTTTCTGTTAATTCTGGAATTCCAAGAAAGATATAATTGCATATAAAACCGCAGATGGACATTATTACGGTTGTTTGCTTTTAGGTTATTAAGGTAATAGCCAATCAAAAATTAAGAAATTGAGTCATTAACATGGTTTTTTTATCACAATAATTTAAATATATTTTTACAAGTGACCTAGCAATCATCAGAAATGACTCCAACCAAGGCAAGCCACTGTCTTTCTGGATCTAGACTATCCATATTCAGTTGGGTTAAATGTTAAGTTATCCTGAACGTTTTCACATTTTAATATTACAAATTATTTTTGTTTTGTATCATTTTGACAGCAAAATCATGTTTCCAAGGTCAAAATTTACCGTACTAAGTTTTAATTGAATAGTACTAAAATGGCGAGTCAAAATTCGATGTACCAAAATCCATCGCAGTAATCTACGAAGACAGACAGTCTCAGAAAAACTCATTTTCAGGTAAATTTTTGTGGCATTTCCCAAAAAATTCTCCATAATTCGCTTATTTGAAACATTCCAGGCGTAAATTTACCGGTAAGTATCATTTTCCTGCCATGGCTGTCATGGAATCATCTGAATCACTACACTTTTCATGCACTCCCTGTATAGTAGCCTGTGTGAAACTTCTAGGGATGAATTTAGCAGTTCTTCAGGAACATTTTTGTTATCTTTTAAATTTTCACTGTTTTTGAGTTATTTAGCAAAAACTAGTTTGATGCATCAAATTTTCAAATCAGTTGATATTTGAGCACCCTGCGACTCGGTTATTTTTGTGAGTTCAGGTAGATTAAAGCACTTAAATTAACCGTCTTGAGCTCCTTTTTCCAGTGGTGTTGAGCAAAAAATTCTATCTAAAAATGTACATACAAGGTGACCAAAAACAGTCAATCACCATTCCATGCACATCCTGTATACTGGAAGCAAAAACGGTCCTGCAAACTTACAGTGCTGAGTTAAGGAGTTGATTGAGAACATTTTTGGTATTTTGAAAATGGTTCGTAACTTTCACCGTTTTTGAGTTATTTAGCAAAAACTGGTTTGATGCAACTAATCAAATCAGTTGAAACTTGTACACCTTGTAACTCAGTTATTTTTGGGAGTTCAGGGTGGTTCAACCATTTAAAAGAATCGTTTTGAGCTCCTCTTTCCAGTGGTGTTAAAAAAATGCAAAATTTGCGTACAGGGTGACAAAAATAGTGTACCACCATATTTTTCTTGCACACCCTGTATACTGGAAGCAAAAGCGGTCCAACTTACGGTGTTGGGTTAATAAGGAACATTTTTGGTCTGTATTTTTTTTATAACTTTCACCGTTTTCGAGTTATTTAGGAAAACTGGTTTGGTGCAACAAAGATTTAAATCAGTTGAAATTGTGGTCTAACATTTTGTTGGATGAATACCAACAGGATTAGTTGTATATCTCTAAAACTGTACACTTTTTGTACAGCGCATAGTTGACTATAAAGTAGGCCATGAAAAGCTGAATCAAATGACGTAATAATATACACAGTGTCCCTAATTGAGATGAGTGCACTATTTGGCTTTTGAACGCATCCATAACCGATTTGGTGCAAATTCCTGCTAAAACTTTTACACTGTATATCTTGGGAACTTTACGCTTTTTGTACAGTACATAATAGACTAAAGTAAAACTTGAAAAGCTGAATCGAATGACGCTATAATATACAGGGTGTCCGGTTTAAAACAGAGACACAACGTAAAGAATTCTCAACGTTAGTTAGTAAAATATGTACCAAAACCTTTGCGGATTTCAAGTTTGTAATTTTGCAAAAAGGAAAAGTAAAGTTCAACATTTGGTTTATTGAAAAGATGTAGTTCACACAGTGGAGTTGTAGCGTAAAACAAGCAAAAGACAATTTCCAGAAAATCATGATTCACGATTTCCACAGAATCAAGATTATGTAGATATCGACGGAAATTGTCATATAACCTTAAAGAGAAATCATTGTCAATAATATAAAAGGGACAAAATGTCAAAATTTTATGGTTAGGTTAGGTTAACAAGCTTTACTCAAAACTAAACTAAAATTAAATTAAATATAAGTACAGGGTGTAAAAATATCAAACTTGTTTACAGGTTTTGCTATAAGGAAATTATTTTCGAACAACATACAGAATGTCGAACAAAAGGAAATAATTTTTTGGTCAAAAATCAAAAATTAGGTGAAAAGTTTGTTTAACATTCAGCTGGATTTGAACCAACCACCTCTACCTGTCTGTTGTTGGTTAGATTCCAGCTGAATGCGGAGTTTTTTCTGACATTCTCTTATTCTTATTTTAGTTATCTGACAGACTATTCTTTTATCTAGTAGGTATATTTACGGACGATTCAACTTCATACAGAAAGTTTCACTTTTGATTTTTTGTTAAAAGGGGATCTGAAGGGTTGTTATTTTGTATAAGTACATTAATTTGTAACGACAACAGTGGGGCATATAAACACAATAAATTAGAACCATTTCTTTCAAAATAAACATTAATTGCACTGCACTGGCAAACTTTCAACATGGCGTCAGAGGTAAAAACTGTACTAGTTTATGCTTAACGAGGCATAAGTTCAATACCACAGAAGTTACAGGATCGTGGCGGAAAACAGCGACCGACATTCCGGGATGCACAATAGACACTGACCTTTTTGCACCCCGCCAAAACCACTAAAACAAATTAAATCCCTCCCGGAGTAATTAATTCCCTCGATGAGCAGCGAAGTTGGTGAAGTTGGGGCGCGAGCAAAAACTTTCGCTCCCAAGTTTTCAACGCCTCGTTTTTGCCCTCTCTCTTAGTTTTTCCTTGTAATAATCATTTTGATGCTTTCTTAATTAGTATTTTTGGGTAGATTGCGTAGTTTTGTTATTACGAAACCTGCCAGTGAAGCTGTGCATTTCCCTTGTGACGTCTTCGATCCCTCTAGAGGACTACGTCATGAATTTAAATTCAGCCATTGTTGTTTGAAAAGTTTTTACGGCTCTTAAGGGACAGTTCCGGCAAGGCTTTATCTACCTCGCTGACGCTTTTTATCGGACACTTTTACGTTCTAATTTGGTTTATTGCCGGGTTTTTGGACTCCGCGTTCCCCTAACGTTGCTACAGTTATCAAATTAAGGTTAGTCTAGATTTATTCTGGTGTGGAAAAGGTTAACCAAAGTGATAATCAGCTGTGGTTATTCTGTACACGAAGACATGTTCTTTTAAATGTACAGTACTTCTTCAATATTTAAATAGTGCCTGAATACTCAATATCACTAAAACTGGTAGGTTTTCTGTCTAACTTGTACAAAAACGTATTAATTATAATCAAAGTTCCAGGAAAAAATGGATCATATTAATCATACTTTTTAATGCAAAACTAACTATATTTTTTTATAATGTTGTGTGGCTATCACCATTAGTAACCAGACTTTGAAAGAAATTTACTGAATTTTAGATAGAATATACTTAGATTTTATTTAAATGACACTAGTAGTTAGACTAATTATAATAAGTCATCTAAAGCTTTTGTTAATTTTGGACGTGTTGTGATGCAAATTTTTACAAAGACAAGAACATAATTCTGAACTGTCTGAAAGTAAACAATAAAGTTGAAAATAATTGCTTTTAGTTGATCAGTTCACACGCTGCTCACCTTTATAATTTGTATCGCATTATGATTCATTAATTTCCTTTTGGTTAATGTTAATTACCTAGCACTACAGTATTAAATTATAATGCCAAACAGCAGATATCTGAATAACTCAAGGAACTGCAGAGAAAAAGCTTGTATTGTAAAAACATAGCGTTTAAATCCACTCTGTATTAAGTTATTAAAAAGAACATGACTGACAAAACTAAGTCCTTTTAAAACTTAATGGACTATTAAACACGCACTTTTCCTAAAACTAACCGTCAATCACGAGTAACGGTACAAAAAACGTAGCAAAATTGTAATCTGAAACTGAATGGTTCTTCTGTGAAAATGGCAATTTAGCTCATAACCGATTTACGACCCATTAACTGACAATAATCAATTAAGAATTCGAATCGATTCTGGCTAACTATTTTAACAGCTTCATACTGTTACATCTACACTAAATTAATGTGAACTTTTTCTTTTTAATTAAGACCTGAAGCAATTCGTGACAATACGCAAAATCTGTTAAGTCGACTGTCATAAAAGGAAAATCCAGGCCAGTTTCCTGTATGATTACAAGTCACGCCTAATTGGTACCACCGAGTCCATAAAAGTCCTGTAGACCAAGGCACGCATTGACCCAGTACCATTAAAAAAAATCTAAGTAGTACCAAGCGTAACTGTTATTCAGCTTGGCACAAATATTGAAAATTTACATTCTTGTTTATGGCTCATTGGTTTCATCGCTGATAAATAATCGCAAACTTATTAACATTAGAAATCTTGATCATAGATCAAGTTTAGAAAAAAATCGTCTATACGAACAACGAATCTTCATTAAGTGGGCAGGAAAGAAAGTTTATTGCTTTTTGTAATTTTGTTATGCATACAGATGTGTATCTGGAAAAGTATTTTAGTACGTGAGTGAATGTCTTGTTGCACGGTCTATTTAACATTGAAAATACTGACTGGGATCAGAGTGATGACAATAATTATTATTGTGCGACCCTGTTTCTGGCTATATTGTTGCTCGTTATAAATTTCTATAGACATTTACTGTGTTATCATCATTAAAATCGTCGAAATGTGGGACATTTTTGCAACAACACTATAAAATTTGTCAAAAGTCTTTGAAAAATTTGTACGTTTCAATTGCCAGAAACCTTCAAAAGGGTCGTGTAGGAATTGTAAAAAGCCTCTAAAAGTCTTAAATCTTGCAATAACGTTTTTCAATCAGAAATCTCTTAAAAGTCATACTCATAGCAAGTATTGATTTAGACTTGCCAGAGGCTTCTAAAAATTTGAAACAATTTTGCAAAAAAAACTCTAAAATTGCCAAACGTCTCTGTAAAGTTTTTACACCTTGTAAGAATGTTTTTAGAATTGCCAGAACTCTTCAAAAAGATCGAATAAATTTTTGGAATCGTTAAGAAATTGCTAGAAGCTTCTAAAAATTCGCAAACATTGCATGGAGGTTTTACCGTTGCCATCCGTGCAAGAAAATGTTTCAAGCTGACAGAAATCTGAAACAGTTCGTAAACCTTGCAAGAACTGCTTTAAAATTGCCAGAGGCTTCTGAAAATATGGACAACTTTGCAAGAAATATTGAAATTTTCAAAAGAGTCAAATAACCTATTGAAATTGTTAAAAATTTCCAGAAGCCTTTAAAAAACCTTGAAATGACGTTTTTCAAACTGTCAAAAGTCTCTTAAAGTTCATACACCCTGCAAGAATTGCTTTAGACCTGCCAGAGGCTTCTAAAACAGTTCTGCAAGAAACACTGTAAAATTGCCAGAACAGAACAAATCTATTTCTGAGTTCAGTGTGGCTGAGCATTTCAATAATTTTGTGGGAGCCAAATTAGATTAATATTGTGGCTCAGAAGTCCTGAATGAATATCTTCAGCTTAATTTGCTTCTTTTTTATAGTCTGAGAAGATAACAGCTTAGGAATAAGTGAAAAAATGACGAAAGTGATACAAATAATCTGATAAGCTATAGTCTTGTTCAGCTCAGAGATATCTTCAACTTTTATTTGAACATCATTTTTCTACAAGTATAAATTCGCAAGGTATTTGGAAATAGTCTAAAAATTAAAATTAGAAAATAAATACTTGAAGTTTACTCACAAAGTTCCTGCATAAAAGTGCTTTTATCTCCGTCAAATTGCTTTAAATTGTTTCGAAATATACAGTCTGTCCCAAATTCGATGCGCACCATTGGGATCTCAGTAATTATCGAAGGTACAAAAATGTTTAAATTAAAAAAGTTTTAAAGAATTACATGGCTAATTCAAATGTCTTTTGAAAAATAACCCAGCATTTTTTGTTTTCTAGATATTTGAACAAAACTGAAAAATGATGATTTTTTCTTTGGCTATTATTGTGCAAATCGTTTAGTGGACAGCTGTCAAACTAAAATAAATATCGATAAACGAATAAAGATTTGTGGAGACGACTGCGTGTCATTCCCCTCCTTTTGTAAAATAAATATTTTTATACCATGCGATACATCAATAAAATGGTGATTTTTTGGCCTAATAGATAATAATAAAATTAGATATGGCTTCCATAAATAAAACAAAAGTTAGTGTCCTAACTTCAAGAATAAATAACGATAACGCATTTTTGGGACAACCAAATTATTCTTCATAACAAAGTGTCCTAACAATGTCAAAGTTTACCGGCTCTCCAATAAACAATTTGCAAAATATGCAAAATATGGCCATCCATGTAAGAAATCATCACTGTTCAGTTTTTTTGAAATATCTTGAAAACAAAAAATAATACAATATTTTTCAAAAAAGATTTGAATTAGCCATATAATTCATTAAAACTTTTCTAACTTAAACATTTTTGTTACTTTGGGACAGACTGTATAAAACCCTCAAATGCATCATAGCATCTTAAAAATACTTCACAATACCTTGAATCATTGAAAATTCCTCTAATACTATAAATTAGGTCACACACATTGGGGAAAATACTTTAAAATACTTCAGCAATCTCGATTTACAGTTTTTTTGTGGTTTTGTGGATCATTTCGATTATCAATCATGTTTTCTAGTTTACGCTGCATATTTGGTATAGTCATGGTGGCTGTGTTGTTACTAATACTTTGTAACAAATATACAGAGTGGAACACAATCCTAAACAGTATGAGGAGTAACAGTAAACTTAAACAAATGTTTTAATTTAACCATTATCACTTATAAATTCACAAATTATGTTTCTCAAACACTACTACTACATTATGAGTCAACTGCATAATTTTATTTAATTTCATATTCGGTTTTTAGGGGTTTTTAAATCCTATGACAATGTTACATTTTTTATAAGTGCCTGTAGTTGATTATACTCGTGTTTAAAATTCAAAATTTATTTTAATATTAAGTTGCAAAGGGGCTTTATTAACCGTCAGAATGTGGTGCTGCGGCTCGTACATGCACACGAGGCGGATTTTTTAAATAATTACTGCAGTTTTTCGCTCATGTAGCGACTCTACAAAAAAGAACGCGTCAAAAAAGTGGGATAATGCGATATTTTCCAGGCTGAAGGAAAAAAAGGCAGCCGCTTCTCGGACTGAAATTCCGTAGAGCGTCCAGGTTTATTCTATAATAAAATTACACGCTTTGGACTGTGAACGTTTTCACTGTTTTCAGTTTAATTCAAGTCTATTCATATATAGACCTGCAAATCAGCTATTGTGCTTTTTTCCTGTCTGCCAGAATTCAAAGGATCGAACATTTCAATATATTTTAATTGTAATGATTGTTCAAGTGGTTTTACAGTAAAAGCACAGTTTTGTAGTGTTTACTTGAAAGAAAAAGGCCTAAAGACATTATTAATGCATCTAGGCGTCATAGCAAGTAGAACGTGTATAAGGGACATCAAATGAAGAAAGTGCACACCTGCTGGTTTATTTTACACTGTAGAAGAAATAACATTGACCTCTATTTCACCAATTATCAGTTGCAAACAAGCAATAATTGTAGGTTTCGCATCAACCGATAGCAATTCAAGAATCCCCATTTAAAAACAAGGCATAATCGTAAAAACTTGCATCCCCTGATAATTTAGTAACTGGGGCAGGTTTAACGCCAGGGATTTATTTTGTTTCACGTCCCCCTCCCTCTTTTCTTCGTAATTGTCCCTCGTAAAATCAGTTTTACAACCCCCGAGTTTATCTTAAAACATTATTAAAACTTCTGTTTTTTTTTATTTTTGAGCAAAAGTTTTCCAGCAAAAATATGGAGGAAACCTGGATTTTCTCCTAGCGGACTAATTTAATTTTGAATACAACTAAACCAACAGAAGTTCTAAAGTACGGGCACAAATTGTCTGTTCCTTATGTTTCACGAGTTGAAATATGCTGCAGATTTTCTTCAATTTTGAGACACGAATCTGGTTTTTATTATATTATATCCCGTCCAAATAATTCAGTTGATCCAAGTAATAAAGGTTATAATATACGTAGTATGTTCCAAAAATATTTTACTATTGTATCTTGTCACTGGAATATTCGAAAGATTTTTTGGCTTTTTTGCATCGTTTTTGGCAATACCAAATAACTTCTGGCATTGCCAGATAGATACTAACAATTGTCAGATAGCTTCTGACAATGTCAAATAGTTTCTGCAACTATCACATCATTTCTGGCAATTCCAACCATTTTATGGCAATGGTAGATAGTTTCTGCAATCGTCAGATAGTTTCTTGTAATTCCAGATAGGTTCTGGCAATGCTAGATAATTTTCGCAATTGTCACATTGTTTCTGGAAGTTTTAGATAGTTTCTGACAATGCCAGATAATTTCTGCAACTGTCACATAGTTTCTGAGAATACCAAATAGCTTCTGACAATTGCCAGAAATTTCTTAAAATACCAGATATCCTGGCAAAGCTAGATAGTTTATGCAATTCTCAAATAGTTTCTGGCAATTGTGACATAGTTTCTTGTAGTGCCAGATAGCTCTGGCATTGCTAGAAGCTATGTGGCATTTTCAGGAAGTATCAACAATGTCAGATAGTTTCTGCAATTGTCACCCCAAACAGTTTCTGGCTATTGTCACGTAGTTTCTGGCAGTTGTCAGATATTTTTTTGCAATGCCAGATAACTTCTGGCAACGCCAGATAGTTTCTGCAATTGTCACATCGTTTCTGACAATACCAAATATTTTCTGGCAATTTTCAGATCTTTTATGGCAATGCCAGATAGTTTCTGCAATCGTCAAATAGTTTCTTGTAATGCCAGATAAGTTCTGGAAATGCTAGATAATTTTTGCAATTGTCACATAATTTCTGGAAGTTCCAGATAGTTTCTGGCAATTGTCAGATAGTTTCCTGCAATGCCAGATAATTTCTGCAATTGTCACATAGTTCCTGAGAATACCAAATAGATTCTGACAATTGTCAGACATTTCTTAAAATACCAGATATCCTGGAACAGCTAGATAGTTTCTGCAATCGTCAAATTTCTTGCAGTATCAGATTGCTTCTAGCAAAGCCAAATAGTTTCTGCAGCTGTCACATCGTTTCTGGCAATACCAAATATTTTCTAGCAATTGCCAGATCTTTTATGGCAATGCCAGATGGTTTCTGCAATCGTGAGATAGTTTCTTGTAATGCCAGATAAGTTCTGGCAATGCTAGAAAATTTTTGCAATTATCGTATAATTTCTGGAAGTTTTAGATAGTTTCTGACAATGCCAGATAATTTCTGCAATTGTCACATAATTTCTGAGAATACCAAATAGATGCTGACAATTGTCGAAAATTTCTTTAAATACCAGATATCCTGGCACAGCTAGATAGTTTCTGCAATTATGACCTAGTTTCTGGTAAATGCCTGGCATTGCCAGAAACTGTTAACAATGTCAGATAGTTTCTGCAATTGTCACCCCAATTAGTTTCTGGCTATTGTCACGTAGTTTCTGGCAGTTGTCAGATATTTTTTTGCAAAAGGCCAGCTAACTTCTGGCAACTCCAAATAGTTTTTGCAATTGTCACATAGTTTCTGGAAGTATCAAAAACTTTCTGGCTGTGTCAGATAGTTTTTCGCAATTGTGATATAATTTTTAATTTAAGGACACACTGTATATATTTAGAGTTTTGATATTCACAATTAAAAAGCAAAATAAAAGAAAATGGTTATATTTTCATGAAACTGACTGAAAAATAACACAAAGTTTTCACTCATCAAAGGAAAACAAAAGGCATTTTTTCTCCATTAATTTAAATTTTACTTCCTTTAAATACCTCTGGCCGGGATTTTCTCGGAATAACCAAATCGTCCTCACTGTGGCATTCCCTTCAATTAGTTTCGAGTGGTCTTAGACGTGCCGATTACCGGGGAAAACTCCCTTTTTCGCCCCTTTTGGAACAACTTCCCCGCACAACAGAAATGGCCCTTTGGGTACTTAAAGAGGCGCCAAAGTAAATTAAATTGTTGACAGATTTAGGTAGATAAACCCGTATACGAAAGCGAGTAAATTTCTTTCAATTTTAATTAACAAGATTTATAATAACACAGTGTATAAGTTTTATGTGGCCAAACTTAGTAAGTTTAAAATACAAGTTGCTAAACTTTTAACAAACTTTTATAATTAACGCTTTTTTCTAACTTCTCAATCAAATGAGATGATAAACTTTGCTCTGTCGTTGTATAAAATGTTCAGTATTAAACATTTTTGCACATGTGACATTTTTAAGAAGTTCAGAAAGTAACACTTTACCGTTTTACTTAATTTACATATGCATACGGGCAAAATGTTCTTGGCAAAACTTTTTACCGCACTCAACTATAAAAATATTCTTTTCTAGAAATATACGAGTTTAGAATAAAAAACTTTTTTAACATCTGCCGAAGAAAGCCACTTTTTACATGTAAAAGTTTACGATACAGAAAAACCACTGTTAATGGGTATTTTTACAAAAATAACCAGATATGTAACCAGTTATGAATCGTGCGTGTTTTGGGAAAAAACTCAAATTCAAGTATTTTTGGTAGCAAATCCCGATGATGGATTTCTCGAGGGATTTCTCAAACAAGATACAAAAATTTGTTGTATATTTTAACCGATTTAGAAGATTCGAACACCCTGTATATTTACAAAATATCATCTGAAAACAAAATGTAAACGTCAAGACTTTTGGAGCCATGAAACTAACTGAATTCAGTTTCGGTCAGTATTATCTTTCCATAAACGATCGAATTCAATTGTCCTACTAAATTTGAATCTCGGGACTTCAAATTGATACCGTGCGACCAGATAAAATCGCTTCTTAGTCGTATAGTGAATACGGCACGAACGCGGATAAACGGTTCGTAATAAAAGTGGCACACAAACAGAAAGAAATATTGTTCGAAAAACTAACTGTTTACTGTACCCAAGTTGAATAAAAACGTTTTTACGGTAACAGACCTCGTAATAGTCTATCCTTTTCGAACAATAGAAGCTCAAACGCGACTGCTAATTAAAAATACATTTTAATTTTCCAAGTAGTAAAATCTCAAATTGGAAACGAGGAGGAACGTAAACTGGAACAAAAGGTTCTTTTAATACTCTCCAAGTTAATTGCCAGTTAAAAGTGAGTGAATTCCGTTGTCTAGAATCGAAGAAAGCTGTTTGGTAGTGAAGACGGTTTTATACCAAAAAAATTACAGTTTACACCATACACGCACACTTCAATTAAATTAAACTTATTTAATGCTGGAAGGAAGGAAAAACTAAAAAACTTTTCACTCCTTGTGAAGCAGTTAACGAATCTCCACCTAGGGGGAAAATAATAAGTTTCTGAAGGAAATTTAGAAGTGTGAGTGTGATGCAAAAGAGTAAAAGATTTTTTTGAAAGGTAATTTAGAATTTGAAACTTATTCAGTCTTATTAGGGCGTAGCAAAAGAATGTGGTGTGTGGTAAAGTCGAGTTTTAAAAAGCTTTTTTTGTGCTTATTTTACCTAATTTGAGATCCATTGGTATACATATACCTTAGACTGTATAGTGGAACCCTTATGGAGATATATAGATTTTACTAAAACGCCATTAGAAAGAGGATAGAAAATACTACAAAATGAGCTAAAACTGGCCTCTCTACCTCTTACTGTTACCGAGATATTCACATTCAAAAAGTAGTAAAAAAAACCCGTAATTCTTTCAATTTTTTTGAAAAACGAAAAATGTATAGTGTTTTTTTTTTGTACTTATTTCACTTAATTTAAGGTCCTTTGGTATAATTATGTTCTTTGCTGTGCATTGGAACCCTCCTGGAGTAAAATAAAATATTGCCAAAATTGCACTTTTTGCAAAAATGGCATTTGTTCAATTTTTGAATGATTGTAACTTTTTTATTAGATTTTACTAAAACGCCATTAGAAAGAGGATAGAAAATACTACAAAATGAGCTAAAACTGGCCTCTCTAGCTCTTCCTGTTACCCAGATATTCACATTCAAAAAGTAGTAAAAAAAAAAACCAAAATACCCCCCGTTCTTTAAATTTTTTTGAAAAACGAAAAATTTATAGTGCTTTTTTTGTACTTATTTCACTTAATTTAAGGTCCTTTGGTATAAATATGTTCTTTGCTGTGCATGGAACCCTCCTGGAGTAAAATAAAATATTGCCAAAATTGCACTTTTTGCAAAAATGGCATTTTTTCAATTTTTGAATGATTGTAACTTTTTTATTAGATTTTACTAAAACGCCATTAGAAAGAGGATAGGAAATACTACAAAATGAGCTAAAACTGGCCTCTCTAGCTCTTCCTGTTACCGAGATACTGGATTTCAAAAAGTAGTAACAAAAAGACCCGTAATACCCCCCCATTCTTTCAATTTTTTTGAAAAATGAAAAATTTTGAAGTGCTTTTTTTGTACTTATTTCACTTAATTTAAGGTTCTTTGGTATAAATATGTTCTTTGCTGTGCATTGGAACCCTCCTGGAGTAAAGTAAAATATTGCCAAAATTGCACTTTTTGCAAAAATAGCATTTTTTCAATTTTTGAATGATTGTAACTTTTTTATTAGATTTTACTAAAACGCCATTAGAAAGAGGATAGGAAATACTACAAAATGAGCTAAAACTGGCCTCTCTAGCTCTTCCTGTTACCGAGATACTGGATTTCAAAAAGTAGTAAAAAAAGACCCGTAATACCCCCACATTTTTTAAATTTTTTTGAAAAACGAAAAATGTATAGTGCTTTTTTTGTACTTATTTCACTTAATTTAAGGTCCTTTGGTATAAATATGTTCTTTGCTGTGCATTGGAACCCTCCTGGAGTAAAATAAATATTGCCAAAATTGCACTTTTTGCAAAAATAGCATTTTTTCAATTTTTGAATGATTGTAACTTTTTTATTAGATTTTACTAAAACGCCATTAGAAAGAGGATAGAAAATACTACAAAATGAGCTAAAACTAGCCTCTCTAGCTCTTCCTGTTACCGAGATACTGGATTTCAAAAAGTAGTAAAAAAAGACCCGTAATACCCCCCCATTCTTTCAATTTTTTTGAAAAACGAAAAATTTATAGTGCTTTTTTTGTACTTATTTCACTTAATTTAAGGTCCTTTGGTATAAATATGTTCTTTGCTGTGCATTGGAACCCTCCTGGAGTAAAATAAATATTGCCAAAATTGCACTTTTTGCAAAAATAGCATTTTTTCAATTTTTGAATGATTGTAACTTTTTTATTTAAACTCTTATAGATTTCACTAAAACGCCATTAGAAAGAAGATAGAAAATACTACAAAATGAGCCAAAACTGGCCTCTCTAGCTCTTAATGTTACCGAGATATTCACATTCAAAAAGTAGTAAAAAAAGACACCTAATCTTTGGGTTTGAGAATCAATGCCCATATTGAAAAGACATGGTAGACCAACCTCGTCACGCTCGAAAATGTGGTCAGTTTGAACAGCCGGACAAGACAAAGGGTCATAAACAGATACAGAGAATTTGTGTTGCGTAATTATGGTCATTAGGTACTTACCGACACGTGACGTCAGCTGGAACACTAATAACCGGAGTGACAGTGAGATTCTTACCTGAAAAATAAAAAAAAAAACATCAAAACGAATTCCCCAGACATCAGAGTAAGTTCGCGGAAATTTTCCTCCACCTTTCCCATTTTCCCCACCGAAACAAGAACGATCAGGTGTTCGTTCTACCGGAACAGGGTCCCGTTTTAAATAAAACACAAAACCCTCTCCCAAGAACTAAAAGCTTCAGCTCCGGGGTGGATTTACCGATTCCAAAACTCTTTTCGAGCTTATGCGTTTTTGATGTTTCTAGTTTTGGTCAGGCCATGTACCGAATGTTCAAACTTGGGGGCAAAAAGTACCAAAAAATAAATAATCTAATCAAAGGTGGTCTAATTTGAATGCGAGATTGGCCGGGGCATTTACGGAGGAGCTTTTAGTTTGGAAAGCCCACAGAATTGGACGTCCGAACTTTTATTAAAACAGTTTTTCGAGGCGAAACTCTAATTTAACTTTCAAACTTAGTTTCGGCCCTTCTGGCCTTCGTTATTCCGATGCCGCACTGGTATTTAAGCCAACCCAGTGTGATTTTAACCGGCAATTTTAGACGTTCAACTTTGTTTTGTTACAGTTTTCTGTTTAATATGTGATTATCATTAAAGGTTTTGTTAATTTTTTAAATACTAGTTTCGGACTCTATGAACTAACCTTAATTATTATACTCATTTATCTACCAATGTCAAGTAATTTAAAAATTAAAAGAACCTACCTTAATTTTTTATGATTTACACTGTAAACAGTCTTAAGAAAACTGGAGAATTTACATACATTCACAATTTTTTTTTTTAGTAAAACTGTTTTGTTATTGATTCTGAACAGAAAATTTTGAGAACCAACTATCTTCTTATATAAAATGTTACTATTTTTTTTAAGGTTTTTTTTTCTGTTTGTGTTCTTTTTTTCAAAACTTTTACAAGATGTGTTTTAATTAGTATAAAGTTCATTTTATTGATTTTTTTGTATTCTAAAAGTTCAATTATTTTTGCAAACACGTTCCCATATTGAAGGCCAAAATGTTGTTTCTGGATGTCACAAGACAATTTTTACGATTAATTGGAATCTTGAAGGTCACATGACTTTTCTTATGGTAAAAATAGCATCCTTGCAGTCACGTCACCATATTTAAGGTCAAAATTTTGTTTTGAATTTCTGGAAGTCACGTGATTGTGTTCAACTATCAGACCCATCTACAAAAGGTCACAAGGAATCTTGAAGGTCACATGACTTTTCTTTCGGTTAAAATTCCATCCTCGCAGTCACGGGACCACAATTAATATCAAAATTTTGTTCTGAAGATCACGTGATGGTTTTTAAATGTCAAATTCGGTTACAAGGTTACATTGAATGGAATCTTGAAAGTCAGGTTTGTCACGTGACCTTCAAGATTCTGTTCGATGCTTGAAAATAGTCACATAACCTTTATAGGTGAATTCGGTAGTTAAAAACAATGAAGTGACTTTCAGCAAACTCAATTAATTGTAAAAACGATCACGAGATTGCAAGAATACGAAGGCGTAGAAAGGCCACAGACGTTATTTTTCTTAAATTTCGACTTCAAACTCGGAAATTAACTAAATTCCGACTTCGAACTTGGAAATTAGTTAAATTCCGAAAGAATTTAGGTAAATTCCAACTTCAAACTCTGAATTTGGTTAAACTGAATTTGGCAACATTGCAAACATTCTTCGAAGCAAATTAGTAAGATTTGTTAACTTTGGCAACATTGCTAACACACTTCAAAGAAATTAGTCGGACTTGTCAGTTTGGTTACATTAGAAACACTCTTCGAACCAAAATTGTAGAATTTGTTGGTTTAATAACATTGCAAGGATACTTTTGAACCAAATTACCAAATTTTGTCAGTTAGGCAACATTTCTCTGTCTTTGATCTAAATTAGGAGAGTTTGTTAATTTGGCAACATTGCAAGCAAACACACTTCAAAGAAATTAGTTGAACTTGTCAGTTTGGACAGATTGGAAACACTCTTCAAACCAAAATTCTAGAATTAGTCAGTTTGATGACATTGCATATACTCTTCAAACCAAATTAGTAAAATTAGTCAGTTTGGGAACATTGCAAATACTCTTTGATCTTAATTAGTAGATCTAAAATAATAGAATTTGTCAGTTTGACAACATTGCAACTAAATTCCGAGTTTGAAGTCGGAATTTAGTTAATTTCTGAGTTTGAAGTAAAAATTTAAGAAAAATAACGTCTGTGGCCCATCTACGCCTTCGTACAAGAATGATATTTAAACCACTAAAATAAAAAACAATTGAATAAAGATATGGATTATGATACATAGAACATACTTAGAATTGTCAAGGGTATTTAAAAATGTAATTGATTGATGTTCTCACTCGCGGTAAAGTCCAGTGGTAGACAATGACATATCGTCTGCATAAATATGGTATTCATCTACTGGGAGGCAACTTCAAATTCAATATATTTTCAATAGGAATTACAGTGAGGAAAAACAAAAGTATGAAGGTGTTAGTAATTAGGAGGAAAGTGTGAGAGAGACACAAAACGAAAAGATCACTATAAGAAGCAATAACAAGAAAGCAATGATCAGACAAACTATTCAGTTACAACCATGTTACAAGAGGTGTTTTAATTTAAATTGCTTTCTAATTTAACTTGTTCACATAAATTAGGAGAAGGAAATTTGAATGTTTCGAATTAAACACCCCGTATACCAACAAAACAGTATTTACACTCTAGTCAACTCTGATGCATCCGTGCTTACGAAACCTCGACGTATTAAACCACGAACTATGACGTCGCGCTAGTGGAAAACGCAAGAGCGTCCGGAAAACTTTCAACCGGTCCATGAAATTTATATGATTTCCAACCTGAGAAACGGCAAAGTCGCTCCGCAAACCCCAAATTTACGGCACGGTCCTAAAAGGTTTATTCCCGGAAAAATATTGTTTCCTGGGCCGCCATTATTGCGCACTGAATTAGTGATAAGATGTCCCGATTGTTATGTATGTCTCTGCAATATTGATACCAAGTCGTAAAAGTCGACTTTTGTTCTTCTGTCTAGATTTTTGTATTTGTTTTCCTGACGTAGCTTGTTCTAAGAATTCTCTTGTTGATCATTCCTGGATCAGTTTTCAAATTCAATTTTAGTTCAGCTTTAGTACTCAATAATTATTAATCTGGATATTTTGATAGCTAAAATTTCATTAAATTTAAGTTTTGCCATGCTCAACTTTAGCCATTGTTCTCACTTCTTTCTTTACTTACTTTTCCTACAAAAATGTAAGATAACTTGGTAACTTAATTAGTGACTAATAAAACAGTATGGGAACGGAAATCCAATACGAAAGTTTAAAACAATCGTTAATGTGTTAATTCTTAGACATTTTCTATGCATTAAAATTACATTATTACGTAAACTAATGTATTGCGTTACTTTATCTCGAATTAGTTTACAATGTCACTCACTTTATCTAAATTGTTATTCGGTACATGGACGTGGGTTGGTATTTTTACTTTTGGAATATAATGCATTACAATAAATTGCTATTATTCTTTTGTCTAATTGTACGATTATTGCAGACACTTAGTGTACCATCAGAAACCAATTATATAATATTAAAGAACCAACAAGGCTACCAAAACGTAACTACAGAAGGTATATCATCAATTGTTTTTTCATTTGAAATTGAAAACTTCTGTTTTGTGGTATAATAATATTTAAACAATACAGTTCTCAAAACATAGCAATAATGAAGCTTTTGATAGAATAACCCAATTTGCAAATTTAAACATCAAAGTGTTTCCCCGGGGTTTAATTTACTTTTGATTTGCCAAACATCCGCTGTTCATTTATGCTCAACACTAGCCTGAGTTAATATTTCGTAGTTTGTGATAGTAGAAATAATTTAAATATTAAGTCGACTGTAAACGTAATTTAATTTTGTTTATTTTTGCCATAATTATTTAGGTTTTGTCCAATAAATGCGTTTCAATCTATTTTTTAACACTCTCATAATTCTCTTGCAAATTTTATAATTCCCTACTACTAAAAAGCTTTTATTAATTTCGATTCTTTTTGTTCATATTAAATGTTTGTCTTTTTGTTGGCAAAACTCTTTTCCAAAATCGAACTAATTCAAAGTAAATAAAAGTTTTTTTTACGGAATATTCAAAAATATATTTCTTTATTCTGGGTATCCCGGTAAAATCTCAAAATATAAATTCAAAAAGAGATTAATATCATATACCGGGCTTTGCAATAATAATCTGTAATAATAATGTCTGATGAAAAATGAGAGTGGATGATAACAAGTAAAATGTACCTTATACTAATAACTAAGACGAAAAATGTTGCTTTTTAAGGTGGCTAAATTAGGAATAAACATTACTAGAGAAACTAGAAGATTTTGAAAAAATTGCACAAATAGAAAACAAAATAATAGTAAAATTTTGGATAAAAAGAGAGTAAGTTTTGCAAAGTTTTCTGTTCAGAATTAATAACAAAAAAAAATGTATACAAAAAACAGTTTTTTAAAAAAGTTTTGTGAGTGTATGTAAATATCCATTTTCTAAAGTACTATCATAAAATCAATCAGGTGATCTTCGAGATTCCATTCGACGATACAAAATAGTCACGTGACCTTTTGTAACTAAATTTGATAGTTGAAAACACTCACGTGACTTTCAGAAACTTCTTTCGATGGTAAAACTGTTCACGTGAGTACAAGGATGCTATTTTAACTGTAAGAAGAGTCACATGACGTTTAAGATTCCATTGAATCCTGGCAACTAGTCACATAACCTTTGTAGATGAATTTGACAGTTAAAAGCGATCACGTAATCTTCAGAACAATATTTTGACCTTAAATATGGTCACGTGATTCTTCTTACGGTTAAAATAGCATCCTTGCAGTCAAGATTCCATTTGGCACTGAGAAATAGTCACGTGACCTTTTGTAGGTGAGTTTGATAGTTGAAAACACTCACGTGACTTTCAGAAACTTCTTTCGATGGTAAAACTGCTCACGTGAGTACAAGGATGCTATTTTAACTGTAAGAAGAGTCACATGACGTTTAAGATTCCATTGAATGCTGGCAACTAGTCACATAACCTTTGTAGATGAATTTGACAGTTAAAAGCGATCACGTAATCTTCAGAACAATATTTTGACCTTAAATATGGTCACGTGATTCTTCTTATGGTTAAAATAGCATCCTTGCAGTCAAGATTCCGTTTGGCATTAGGAAATAGTCACGTGACCTTTGTAAGTGAATTTGATAGGTTCAGAAAGCTTTCTTCTTTCTTTGAGTACTCCCAGTAGTTGGATACCATATGTATGCAGACGATACTCAGTTGTATAAATTATTAGATTTTACCAATATTATGATCACGAGTAACCAGATCAATAATTTTGATGATCTTTTCAAGTATTCTGGAAGATATCCGATCCGATAATATCGGACAAATATTGATACTATTTTTCTTTTAGAGGATGGAAAATATGTTATTTGTTTTTTACGCTTTTTGAATTGATTTCTCTCGGTTATTAAATTTGTTTTTTTACCAAACAAAATCAAATTTCCACCCATTTTGTCAGGTTTTCGTAGATTCGGCAATTTAAAATGCATCAGCTGTAAATCAGAGACACGCAACTTTATGGTGTATGACCCCCAGGAGATGATACACACAAAACGTCCTACCCAGCAGGCAAGAACCGATTATAGCCCACAAACCTGAAATGTCTATTTATGGCATTGACTCGATAAAATACCAACGTCCCATAAATCGGAACCACCTACGTGTCTGGTCGTACCATCGAAACCGTATGGCAACGCCGCGTCCTAACCGGTTCCTCGGTCAGGTGTTGGTACCGCGAGCATCGTGGGTACTTTACAATGTTGCCAAGTCAAAACAGCATTAGTCATTCCAAGAAATTCAATTAATGGCTATCCACACAAAAATTAGGACAAAATAGCAGTTTTACTTAATTTAATTTCCTGGGGCAGTTTTTAACTTTCTGAACCATAAAGCCATCAAAATTGTGACATACAACTTAATATAATGCAAGAAACATAAAATGATTGATGACCAAAATATAAAACATGGCAACAATGGTACTTCATGCTTTCTTCCAACCGTCTAGGGCAGGTATTCTTGAACAATTCAGCATCTTTTGATTTTACCTTTGTGAAACAATTCGTCACGGGACGGGAGTAATAAATTCAAAGTTGTCGACTTGGCGTTTTATTTAGGAGAAAATTCGCGAACCGAAGTAAAACGTTGTAAATTGGAAAATAAGCGGGTCTCGTCTGTCTGAGCGCGGCCAACTTGCCGAAACTTTGCCTGAACGTTTAACTCCCTGGAAAGTTGTCGGCAGCAAAAAAGACGATACTTTGTTTACGCCCTACCTCTGTTTTATTCTATTTTTTTCCGCATTAGCCCGATTGGGTTGGAGCGTTTCCAAAATTGATGGAGATTTCCTGGAATTGTTTACTACTGCGGTGAAAAAACATTAAAAAAATTAAGGGCATGTCTGAGCGAAGTAGTATTTTTGTAACGTATCAAATATCAAATATATAAAATCAAACTAAATTTAGATGACGTCAATCGCAGTAAAAACATTTTTTTCAAAAAATGCACTTATCTTTAGAAATATCTTCAAAAATGTACACAATAATGATATTAAGACAAAAACAAAGATTTCCTAGTAGACATAAATAGAGAATAACCTATAAATAATAGTTCAAAACCACCCTCTTTTCAGGTTTTTAATACTTGTAGTAAAAATGTCAATAAATTTAAAAGTTCAAGGCAGCAAATCAAAATAGATGGTTGGACATATCCAAATCTGTCAGAATGGTGATTAACTGTCATGTAAAAAAACATGCTCAAAAGCAATTACAGTTTTATATCATTTTAAGTGAATCACCGGGTAGACCGCCGATAATTCTTTGCACACCAAAATGCCTTTTTGCATACAAAATACCTTGAAATGCCTTTAAAATACCTCACAATGCTTCGATTATTGCTTAAAATGCCTCATTGCTTAAAATGCCGTAAAATTGTAAGAACCACGTCACATGACTTTGATATTTATATTTTTGAGCTTGCAACACTGTAAAGGCCAGTTGACATTGTCAAAAACTGTCACGTGACCTTCAAAACGCAGTTTACACTTTGGAAAATTGATAAATTAAATTTAGACAGTTGTACAAACTTAAATTGCAAAATACACGTCACGTGACTTGGATAATTCAATTTTTGAGCTTGCAACACTGTAAAGGCCAGTTGACATTGTCAAAAACTGTCACGTGACTTTCAGAACGCAGTTTAAACTTTGGAAAATTGATAAATTAAATTTAGACAGTTGTACAAATTTAAATTGCAAAATACACGTCACGTGACTTGGATAATTCAATTTTTGAGCTTGCAACACTCTTACGGCC
The DNA here is from genome assembly GCF_016097725.1 of Ips typographus. Taxonomy (NCBI): domain Eukaryota; kingdom Metazoa; phylum Arthropoda; class Insecta; order Coleoptera; family Curculionidae; genus Ips; species Ips typographus. The sequence continues at coordinate 6,968,656 of NC_138424.1, forward strand.
AGTTGACATTGTCAAAAACTGTCACGTGACCTTTAGAACGGTGTTAAAACTTTGGAAAATTGATAAATTAAATTTAGACAGTTGTACAAACTTAAAGTGCAAAATACACGTCACGTGACTTGGATAATTCAATTTTTGAGCTTGCAACACTGTAAAGGCCAGTTGACATTGTCAAAAACTGTCACGTGACCTTTAGAACGGTGTTAAAACTTTAGAAAATTGATAAATTAAATTTAGACAGTTGTACAAACTTAAATTGCAAAATACACGTCATGTGACTTGGATAATTCAATTTTTGAGCTTGCAACACTGTAAAAACCAGTTGAAATTGTCAAAAATTGTCACGCGACCTTCAAAACGCAGTGTAAACTTTAGAAAATTGATAAATAAAATTTGCACTGTTGTACAAACTTAAATTGCAAAATACACGTCACGGTCGTCACGTGACTTTGATAATTCAATTTTTGGGCTTGCAACACTGTAAAGGCCAGTTGACATCTGTCAAACACAGTCACGTAACCTTCAGAACGCAGTATAAACTTTGGAAAATTGATAAATTAAATTTAGACAATTGTACAAACTTAAATTGCAAAATACACGTCACGTGACTTGGATAATTCATTTTTTGATCTTCCAACACTGTAAAGGCCAGTTGACATTGTCAAAAACGGTCACGTGACATTCAAAACGCAGTTAAGACTTTGGAAACTTCATAATTTAAATTTAAACAGTTGTACAAACTTAAATTGCAAAATACACATCACGTGATTTTGATAATTAATTTTTTGAGCTTGCAACAATATAAAGGCCAGTTGACATTATCAAAAACAGTCACGTGACCTTCAGAACGCAGTATAAACTTTGGAAAATTGATAAATTAAATTTAGACAGTTGTACAAACTTAAATTGCAAAATACACGTCACGTGATTTTAATAATTAAATTTTTGAGCTTGCAACAAAGTAAAGGCCAGTTGACATTGTCAAAAACCGTCACGTGACCTTAAAAATGTAGTTTAAACGTTGAAAAATTGGTAAATTATTATAATAATTTATAATGAATATTGTTTCAACTCAATATAATGTAACAAAGATTTTCCCATAATAATTACATTTGCTTATGCTGCTCTGTTCGATTTTCAGTCAATTTAGTTATTTTGATACACGGCATTGTCTACTGAAAAGTATTCCTTAAAATATCGCAAATTTTCCTTGAAAGAGGCTTTATTTCGCTTAAAAATCTAATAAAAATATCACAAAACATTTTGAAATATTCAGATAATTCCTCAAAATACTCTTAAATGCCTCATAAATATAAAAATACCTCAAAATGCTTCGTAATAGTGGCAAATTGCCTCATAATAGTGCGTACCCCAAAATACTTTATTTTTAATTATATTATTTAAGGTTTGACAACACCGAAGCCGAAACCTATTTATTGCCTCTTGTTTCAGACCCTTATTGAATCGTCGTCAACGTTTTGTTGCCGACATTCGCCATCATCAGGGTGCCGGCTGGAGTTTAATCTCTAAATACGGACTAATAATTAGCAGACTAGAACACACAGCAAAAGGGATGGATCCCTTTAGAAAATTATTGTACGCTAACAAGCGTCGACAATCTTAGCGCTACTGTTTATACACAATTTGCCTCCTGTTTGACTTTGCTTTATTAAGAGCATCATTTATTTCTAGGCAGCAGCCCTTCTTTGTTTGCCGTTTCTCTTACTTGATATTAAGCAATGTTTGAGTCAGTAACGAAATTTTTCTGGATTTAGTTCAAGAAGTTGTCCCACTGTATCTGGTAATATTCAATTACTTTACTTCAAATTGTACTACTTTGGTGTATTTGCTGATGATTTGTTATTGTCAAGTTTACGCTTTTTTCTACATTTTGTTCCATCCATAAATATACTAAATAACACATTGTATAACCAAATCACCATGGTTCAACAAAAAACATGGTACAACATACAGGGTGTTGTGTACACTTAAACACTGCCAAAATTCGTTCCATGGAGCTACAGGGTTCTCCATTTTTTTTCTTAGTACTACTGTTCTACATTAGATTAGTTCAGGACTTTCAGTCATTTGTGGGCATTTATTCGCCCTAATTTACTCCCAGAAAACCTATTTAATAATTTAGTAAATTAACAAATCCTACTAGAGTAACCTAAGAAACATATTAGAAATACTCACTAAAACAAAAATGGGTTAACACCCTCTAGCAGCTTAAAGACTCTCAGAAAGAAGAAAATAAAATTTGCTTTATTAATAGTAATAGTTTTACTTTAGCAGGAAAATTTGACCGATAAATTAGCAGTAAATTACAAATACTGTATTTTGACTTCGCTTTTCTGTGTGGCTGTACCAAATCTTGTAGTGTTTTTTAAGGTTATCGAATAGGAAATTTAATGATGATTCCAAAAATATGCCTAAAACAGTCATCTTCTTACTCAAAGTGGGTTTTACAGGCAATTTTGTCCCATAAACCGTGTTCAAATTTCAGACCACAATTTCAACTATTTGAAAATTTGTTGCATCAAACCAGTTTTTGTTAAATAAGTCAAAAACGGTAAAAGTTACAAAAAAATTGCAAAAGACCAAAAATGTTTCTAATCAACTCCTTAACCCATCACCGTAAGCTTGCAGTACTGTTTTTGCTTCCAATATACAGGATGTGCAAGAAAATTATGGTGGTTCACTATTTTTGTCACCCTATAAGCAATTTTTAAGATAGAAATTTCTACTCTACACCACTGGAAAGAGGAGCTCAAAACGGTTCTTTTAAGTGGTTGAACCACCCTGAACTGCCAAAAAACTGGGTTACAGGGTGTTCAAATTTCAAACCACATTTTCAACGGTTTTTTGTTATTGTGTATTTTCTATTATGCAGAATATTATTGTTCCATCTTTCGACTTTTCTCTACATTCCAAATATTTTTTGAGAAAAAGTTATACAGGGTAGAAATGTGCAACCGCTAGTTTTATTAACAAGGATTATAATGACAATATTAATATATAAATTTACAAACTTTTTCAACTTTTAATGACCAAAAAATATAGTATTTTTTCTCCACTGGCCAATCTTTCCTTCGCTTAATTTTATAATAATTGTGATATTCATTAAGTCTTTTCCACGGTGATAAATAACACTGTAAGAAACGTACTAATCATGCATTTAATTGAATTAGGCGGATTTTTAAAAGAACAATACTGAGAAACCTTGCAAGAAAACAACACCACTTTCACTAGACTGTAGAAAAAGATGGCGTAACAAGACCCTAAACTATGTCTGATGGGTTTAATAGAATAATCCTTAACCCTGACAAAAAAAACAAAGGTAGTTCCTTTAGAACCGGTTTTTCGTTGTTGGATACCACCTGTTTGGTTAAAAAGCCGCAGGTACTACCAGGTAAAGATTAGAAAGCACTTTAGGGCTTAAAATGGAAGAACTTGTTCGTCCTTTAAATGCATCAGGTAACTTGTATGAGAATGCGGAACTTAATTAGAAACCGCCTGTTTTAAGAAGATATTTATTTATAGAAGCTTGAGGCGTCAAGGCATTTAATTTATATGTTTAAGCCAGACTTCAATTTCGCTTTCGGTTCCGTAAACTTAACCGTTAAACGGCAACAAACCAACATACACACATCACTGTTTTATTAATTATCTAATTAAAATGTTCTCCCAACCAATTAGAGAATAAAAACCTTATCTTTACGCCAAAATTGCGTAAAGCACGCACATGCATGCAGCGGAACGTTACCTAACCCGAAAACGTTCATTTTTCAACAAAACAAATTGAAAACTTGATTCTGTTTTTTTTTTTGGGTTGCGGTGAAGTAAAGGTTGCATTATTCAGCTGACCAGTTTGCTAACCTTTTTGTTTGGCTGCTTGCCAACCCGTGAAAAATCGCGTTTTTTTCACCGAGGGACGATTGCAAAAATCTAGCGGATTTAAGTCCGGACGTCGTGGTGGTCAATCGATTTCAAACTGAATTTAAAATTGTTTTAAGACCAAAAAAGTTGTGAATATTTTTTTATTGTCTAGAGCCAGGTAAATTTTATTAATCAGAAATTTAATTTGGAAATTTTTCTGTCTATTATTGATACACTGCGTTAAATGTATAAAGAAAAAATTAATGCAAGATATAATTTGTATGTGGTATACAGGGTGAAGAAGCATAAATTATGATTTATTCCGTTTTTGTTAACTTTACTGTTACTACCCAAGTTTCTGGCTGGGAGTTTTATCAGGAAATCAAAGTTAATATACAGGGTGTCCGGAAAATACGTGTACAACGTTTGACGACAGACTCCTGACGTCAAAATATGTCGATCTAAGCCGACTTAGTTATAACCAAAATTGTCTCGTTTAGCCGGTAGAGGGCGTCTGGGTTGTCATAACGCCGTTCATATAAAAAATGAGGAGAAATGTTGACGTATTATATCACTTTTATAACACTTCCACTTATTTACAGCCGGTGACTATACTACTAGAAAACGTCATTTTATAGTATTAGTCTACATACTAAAATTCATTAAAATCGATTAGCAGGTTTTCACGTAATTTAGTAAAAAACCAATATTTTTACAAATTTTTGACGCCCTCTACCGGCTAAACGAGACAATTTTGGATATAACTAAGTCGGCTTAGATCGACATATTTTGACGTCAGGAGTCTGTCGTCAAACGTTGTACACGTATTTTCCGGACACCCTGTATAGCTTTGTTTGGAACTCCTTGCAGGCTACTTATATTTCATATTTCTGTTAGAAATACCAAGTGTCCACCAAAAACAGTTTCAATACAAATTGTTAATAAAAGTTTATTTTTTTATAGATTTTATCATCTGCGAAAATATTGTAAAAAGAGGAAGTTAAGATCTCTGAGAATGTTTCAAGAACAGGACTACAAATATCACAGTCTGAACTTTACAAATGTAATAATATACAATGTGTGTAAAATTAGCAAAATGACACATGCTTACAGTAATCTAATTTCAAAATTTTTCCTACTTTTTTACTACTGTTATTTATGGAAATCTTGCAGACAATAAAAATGTTAGTTCAATTGGGCAAATGAGAATTTGGATATATCTGAAAAAAACTTGGAAAAACAAGGTAATTTGATATGAAACTGAATTAATATTTGGTCTGTAAAAACTGCCAGACACTGTAATTATACTAATGCAATTGTTCCAAACTAAAAGTGTTTTACTTAGTTTGCATTAGATAAAGTAAAAACAAAATGAAAACTTATTATCAACAACTTTTCGCCTGAGTGCAACCCTGAATTTGTTTCCACCAAGATAAGTGTATTACCATTGATAATTATTCGTGTCTCGTTAATTACCAAGGTAATTAGCTATTAAACAGTATCTTGCCTAAATGAAAGCGAAATCCAAGAGTGAAAAATTACCTAACTGGGCAAACTCTCCTTTTAATATAATAATTGCAAAACTTTGAAAGAAGCTTAAATAATAGATTTTTATAAGAAACAATAAGTATAAATCTGTTATTGTGTTTTATTTATAATTTCTTCGGAAAATGGAATATAATTTTCAAATTTATTTTAAATATTTGCATGATGCATTAGTATGACGCAAATTTAGGGAGAAAGTATATGAAGACGTTAAATTGCTAATGTCCGTTTTCCCAACTCTGGTTAAGTTGAGTTTAAGGTTAGCTTAGATAAGTTTAGTTTAGCCATTCAAAATACTACAAAATGAGCCAAAACTGGCCTTTCTAGTTCGTCATGTTAACGAGATATTCATATTCAAAAAGTAGTAAAAAAAGACCCGTAACACCTCCCAATATTTTTAATTGCTTTTTTTGTACTTATTTCACCTAATTGTTTTTTGTACTTAACAGTGCTTAAGCAAGTTTTCTCGTTTTGTAGCTTCATGGAATGGTATTTGACAGTTTCCCAATTTATGACAGATTGAAATACATTTTAAATAAACAGATGTCAAGACTGTCCAATTTATTTTTCTAACCCTGTACATAGACTAATGTTTTTGTTGCTTTAGGACCGATTACACCGACATATTTAATAGCATCACCCTAGACTTAGTTTTAATTTGGCTGTGACATTTTGCACATGACTTCTCACAGATCACAACTTAGCTTAGGTGAGGTTTAGGGTGTCTTTAAATATGTTCTCAAGTTAAATTGAGCGTTGTATTAGTATTTACCCAGATTTCAAAGAAAATTAAAAGTTTTTCCCAAATATCCAAATGTGGTTTAAAGTCCACAGAGGTGGGGAATTTTCCCCAGATTTAGCAACACTGTTCGACTCGTTTAAATCCTAAAAATGAAAAAAAATTTCGTTTTTTGGTAAAAGTTGTTTTCCTGAATCCAGATCCAGACTCACACTCACGACTCTTCTCAGGTAATTTTAAACTTTTAAAAATGCCTATAAAACAACAAAATATGATGATAACTATTATTACTCGCTTAGATTTCCATCCATTTTGAATCCTTAACACGGAGGGTAGAATTTGGAATATATTAAATTGGTCGGAAAATATGGGCGGTGTACACAATGCGCGGCCGGATCTTCGATAGAGAAGTCGAGGGGGATAAAAATGGTCTAAAAAAATCATTTTTCGGGCAAAGGCTGCGAAAATTCGTCGGCATGTTGAGAGTGAAATCGGGCGAACATATTAAATTGTTATTCCGTTTTATTGATGGCCCGGGGAATTTAGGCCGCTCATTTTTGCAACACACATAAGAAAATATTGTTTTTATTTGCCTTTCATCGTCTGCTTATTGTGTGCCCACATGGAGAAGTTTTTCTCCAAAAGAAATGTTATAAATGTATTTTATTTTAAGATACATATTGAAAAAATTATGTACTTTATTTTATTCATTTTTTTGCTTTAGTAGTAATGTGTTTTAAATAGACATCAATTTTAAACTACTTATCACGTAAAAAAAATTGCAAAATCCACATGTCTCTACTGGTATGTCCACATGTGTTGTATTTGCGCAAATCACTAAAACTTAATTTAGGGTTGTTTAAGTTTATTAATTAGTGTTGTTATTGCGAGACCTTCGTAGAATTAAGATTTTTCTTCACCAAACTGGAAAACTTGCAACATTTAGTGGTAAACAAAGGCGGAAAGTTCCAATCAAACTTTGGCTTGAGAACAACCACCACATTCAATTTAAATTATCTGGAAAGAACATCACAGATAGGTGCATTCAAACGAGTCATAATAACAGCCCAATACCAACGTTTCAAGAATTATTCCAAAAAATTTGCAAGAAAGGAAAGGCAATGTGTGTATCCTGGAAACTATTAAATCTTAAAGCAGTGTTTTAACTTATAACAGAATTGTTGGTGTTTTAAGAACTTGCTTCTTGGTTTTGTGATATAGATTGCTTATTTATTTCCTTTTGTAAATTTACTCAGCAGCATTAAATACATATCAATTTGGTTTTGTTGTGTGATTTATTTAACATGTTTTTTCAATTTCAGTTCAATTTATTGTAAGAGCAGGTAGGTACCTCAGTTAAAGAAATTATCTAATTTTATGATTGTTTATGAAGAAAACTAGACTTCTTAGATAAAAAAGAAACTTGAGTGTACTTTTTAAAGATTTTATTTGTATATTTCATAATGTGTAAATAATACAATTAAAATAGTAATTTAACCTACTATCTGATGTAAAAGTATTTAACAGTAGCACCATCTGTTTCTTCTTCAGAGAAGATACGGCAAAATTTATAAGGGCTAATTCTGCAAAATAATGGCATTTGATCAAATTTATGTATTAAGTAACTTGTATCTTTCTAATATTACCTGAAACTTATTAGAAATTTGTTTTTTCAACACTCTGCATATGGATTTTGACAACATCATTATAACCATAGCTTCAAACACCTTTTGTTTAGAGTCTTTTAGAGCAATTGATAATGGGACTTTTTAACTTTGGACCCTTTCAAAGCATGATAAGCAAACTCCAGATTAGGCAAATAAAGGTACCTGAAACATAATATTTAGTATTAGCAGCTCATTAATACCTCTACCAGAGTCTTTTTTATAATATTAGGTAAATCACCTTGTCAGCTTCTGCTAAATACACCTTTACTCTATATCCATGCTTCTTCGAGAACCACTGGCTTGAATAAACTTGGTTTTTGTAGTGTTCTTCTAAAAACTCTTCTTGGGAGTAAGTACATATATGGGCTGTTTCATTGTGACAGTGTTTTCTATTAGAAAAGGCATCCTTTTCTGTTCCACAAACTCTAGTTCCTTCAGAATGTTTCACTGGGTCCCTTGAGTTGTAAACTGTATTAAGAAGGTGGCATTTTCAAAACTGACTACCGAAACACACATACATTATCTAGTCTCACACGTAGTATCGCAGTTAAATCGAAATACTCGTTAAAATATTGTAAAATTTACATCAAAAATAAAAAATGTCTCTTTGTTTACTTTTTGTCAACAATAAGTAATAGACAAGAAAGGCAAATGATGACGTAACCGCCAGGGAAAAATAAATGGACCATAGGTTGTCCAATATTCCTAACCTGACCTAACCATTATGTCAAAGTGAATTAGCTTTCTTGAATAACCAAAATGTGATGTCAAAATTGACATATTTCTAGCAAATAGTTAACTTATTTTTACACAAATAATTGAAGGTACATTTTTTATAATGTTTCAGGGACTGCTTATTGTAACTGTCGAGGTAACTGTACATTACTTCACTCCAAAAATGAGACCTTGACTGTACCCCACAGTACCAATTTATGCTACCTGTTGCCTATTTTTGGTACCTTTATCGGTGTCATTGTACCGTGTTTTATTTTACGGCGGGTACTAAAAAACGGTCACCAACCCATTGTCCGTTCTGGTATTGCAACTGCGAGTACCGCCGGTACCAATTAGTATTCCGCTGGTTCTAATAATTGCTCTTTTTTTCACAAATAGATATAACAGTTATTATCGTCGAGACGCAAATCTTCTTGCTTGACCAATCAGTGATATTATAGTTCAATTATATTGTTTGTGGGTCAATCCTACAAATCTGACAAAAGTTTTTTCTAACAGAGTCGATTATAAGTCAGTGACACCATTTTATTAAGCCCCTTTCAGTAACTTTACTAAATAACATGACACGTTCAGGAAGCCAAAGTCCCTTTTACAAGCCAATTAAACGTTTAAAGGGCCAGTTTACATCCACCAGCAGCCCTTTCTATCGCATTACTAAAGCCACGTTTACGCCCTTCGATAACAATAAATAGAATTAGCAAAAACAGGCGGGTTAGGTAAATCGAAACTCTCCCTAACCGGCGTAAACTTGGTTTGTTTGTCCTCCACGTTTTTGTTTGTCTTGGATTCGGAGTCGCCGGGCGATTCTTAGTGAAGTTATGACCACGAAGCTTGTGCATTACTAATAAACAGACCCACACGCTAAATTTGGCTGATCCTAAGAAAGTAAATTAAAACTTCGGAACTGTATATAAAGTGTTGAAAATTCAAACCGAACAATAAACACGCTTTTTGGTTCCGGTTAACGTTTGCCAATGTATCGAAAAACTCGATTTATACCGGAAAAGTAAAGCAAATAAACAATGGGGAACGTTTCCTGGATGATTTATTGCAAACGTTACATCGACTTTCAAACAACCTCAGTTTAACACGCTAGATATCGTGCATGTAACGTTTGGACTGTTAGTTTATCGTCTGACATATAGTAGACCACAGTTTTTCCTATAATATTAAAAAGTTGGCTTCTGGCTTATTTTTTCATGTTTTGTTAATATAAATGCTATAATTTGTGTCCCAAATGTGGATTTTTGGTATGAGCTGCAATATTGCAAAAATTGAAGAAGAAGTAATATAATAACAAGAAAAGCACAAATCTTAAAAAAATACACAACCTTTACAAAAATCACAATTACTTCATAATGGTAAAGTATTATACATTACATATACACATATTATATGGAAGAGAAAAAAATATTCTAAAAATACAGTTGACATATCAAAATAAAATGCATTATTCTGTGCTGTCCCGCAGAATTTATTTATGGAGAAGGGATGGTATTATCTTTCAGAGACCTCTGTCATTTTACACCAAACAAAAAGTGACAGAGTAGGGTCTGGTTCAGTTATTTCTATGGGCATTACCTACACATGACATATGCTCGAGGTTTTAGTCTAATCTCTTATCAATAGGAATAGGAAATGTTTTTGCAAAGTTTAAATTATTGTGATTAACATAATGTTTCCTGGATACGTCGATAGGAAGTAAAAACGTCGAGAAAATTAATATTTTTTATAACAGAACACATTTGTGTCAATTTTCGAAACAAATTAAATAATAAACTTACACACCAAATTGTTGAGATACCATCGTCTTTGAATCCTCATAAGACTCCAGAACGTTAGTAATTATTATTAATAACAAAACTTTTTGCGACTATATCTTTTGCTACTCCATGAATTATCTCTGCGACGAAGTTTTAATTGGTTGCAGCTTGATTGAATACAAAGTTGTTCACTTTGTTCCTTGTCATGTCATCGTCTTTACACATTATAAGTTGGAAATTGCAGCCTTTGACACTAATTTCCACTTAGGCTTTATTATTATATGGAATGTTAATCCAGGACAAATTTTGGACCTGTTTTATATGTTCTAGTCCGTAAAAACCGAGGGGTAAACCGCTGAGTAAAATTTTGTACTCTAATTCCTAATATGTCAGTAATGCCCACTAATTTCTTGTAATACCCAGTAATTCCTAATAGCCTAACAATACCCACTAACTTCTTGAATTATCACAACTGGAAAGTCTAAAAAACCTTTTTTAATTAAAAATAAGAAAATATGCGTGCAACGATTTAACCGGAAGTAGATATATCAACTGCTGCTTATTTTAAATGGGACACCCTGTATATTTTTTCATTTTTGTATTCCACGTCAAATTCTAGACATATTTCGTGTATTAATGTCATATACCTCCGTTTCTGAGATATTTACTATTTTATGTGAAATTTGATATTTTCGGTCTCCAAAACAATTTTAATTTACCTAAAAATATTAGGAAAGGTTTTTTTCTTGGATTTTGTGTTTTGTCATGTTAGACAAGGTTTGTTCTAAGAATGGGTGCAGAAAAACGTCAAAATATATAATACAGTGTGGTCAAAAAATCAGTTCTAAAAAAGAACAGAAAGTCTAGTTTTTCAAACGGAAATTCTTCTAATTCTGTCATATTCTCTGTTCAAAATTAAAGAAGTTTGTATTACGCCACTTATTTAAAAAAATTATTGCTTACTTTTAAAATTGATACATTGAACCACCCTGTAACTGTCAAAATAACCGAATTAATAAATAACCGAAACTAGACATTTATATGTCAATGGATAGAAAATAAATAGGTTTTCCAAAAATATGGCCGCCTGTGTTGATAGGGTGCTTCGTTTGGCCGCCAGAGGGCTCCTCCAAAGCTAATGTTTTCATTGACTGTTACCGCTCTAATATCTTTAAAGAATTTTTTTTGAATCGGGCAGATACGGCCCTGATATTTGGCACAAACTTAGCAGAATGATTGCCAAATCTAGGGTAGTAGCAAAACTGTAGAAATACAATGATTAAGGTCGATTTTCGCTTGCACTAACTGGCAACCTAACGCGCAAAACCCATTAGAATAGTGGCGGTGTTTCAGGCAAATTTGACCTTTACGAAAATTCTCATTTGCAAAAACAGTTTTTCAAAAAATTTCCAAGCATTACGTCGTGGTAGATCTAGTAAGTCACGTGACCGTTTTTTTGCTAATTTTCTATAATCAAATTAGCCTTTAACCACTCAAAAAAAATATTTGTGGTGCATTCTGTCACTAAACCGTAAATAACACATGTGTACTTGCAGCACTTTGTATATACTTTTATATGTCAATGAACAGCCAATGAAATGAGCTTCCCATTGACGTATAAAAATCAATTGGTTAGCCGTTTGCCCCGTAGAGGGCGTGGTGCATCCTTTTGTTTAATCCTCAAAAACTCGCCTAATTGCACTATCTTTGGTAGATTTGTATACGGCAATGGACAGCCAATGAAATGAGCTTTCTAAAAATATCCCTATTTGGGTTGACAGGTTAGACGGTTTGGCCGCTAGAGGGCGTCAAATTTGACCAATTTTTTTATCACTTTTTTGGTGCATCCTTTTGTTTAATCCTCAAAAACTCGTTTAATTGCACTCCTTTTGGTAACGTTTTATACGTCAATTGATAGCCAATGAAATGAGCTTTCTAAAAATACCCAACTGGGGTTAATAGGTTGAACGGTTTGGCCACCAGAGGGCGTCAAAGTTGACTCATTTTTTCATGACTTTTTTGGTGCATTTTTTGTTCAATCGTTAATAACTAGCTTATTTGCTACACTTTGTATACGCTTTTATATGTCAATGGATAGCTAATGAAATGAACTTTTTATTGCCGTATAAAAGTTGATTGATTAGTTGTACGGTTTCGCCGCTAGAGACAGTCAAAATTTTAAGTAAAATTACAAAATTCATACGTCTTCCTTGTTTTCCAACGGATTTCATTAAAATTATCAAACTTTATGTTTATATTTCAGTGATAGATGTATAGAAAAAAATATTGTATGATAATTTTTTTTATAATATAATTTAGACCTTTTCAATTTTATTAATAATACTAATTTAATATGCCTACTTATTCTTAGTAATGTTGCCAATTCCCAAGTAATGCCCACTAATTCCTACAGTTTGTACAACATAATGCCCCAGTGATTTTCCCCTCGGTAAAAACTTCAGTAATTTAAGATCATATTTCATTCAGTCAATTTAGTCTAAATCAATCCGATTGCCAATCAATCAATTAATTAATTGACAACAAATGGTTGTTATATTCAGTTATATTATTAAATAAAGTCAAACGTTATAATATTCAAATTTATATTCTTGATCATTTTAACTGCTTTTGAGCCAAATTTTTTTGCTTAAATAGCAAAAATTCTAATTTAAAGCAGCTCAACTGTTGTTTGTCGACCAATTACACTCATCTACTATCACTTTATTACTGTACCTGGACTGGATTAGATACGGTTGATTTTCGATAAATAACTGTTTGATACAATCATTCTCGGTCTATTAGGCTTTATCTTACAGAAGAAGAAAGTGCCATCCTTCTTAATTGATTCGATTCCGTTAATTAGGGTTATTACTATAAAGGATGCTGCTTGTTGCCAGGTATTTATTTGCATGCCAGTTTTTACCTGCTTTGAGGAACTTAGGGTTGTTGGGGTAGTACCATTTTTACCTGCTCTTCTTGTATACAGGTGCCTACAATCTTTGAAAGTATTGACAAGTTGTTGAGTTTGAATGCCCCACTGCAGGTGCAAACTATATGAAATATGTTAAGCTTGTTCTTTGAATTTAAATGGAAAATGTTTAAAGAACTTTACTGCCAATATGTTTAATTAAAAAATGCACATTTTTCAAATAGTTTCTAAATGATTAAAAATAAACACGCTATTGTACTGCACTTAAAAACTGTAATATGCAAACGGTGCTTTTATGAAAGAAAATTCCCACGATAGGAAAGTTGGCCAATGAAAATGTACAATAAATTGAACAGTACTGATAGTTTCGGTTGCATAACCAAACACACATGTGAATTTGTTTATTTCAATATACGAGAACTCGGTGATTAAAGATTGTGCTGCATTTGCTGTGTGATTGTTACAGGACAGGAAAAACGATCATATCTTCACAGTACTCATTGATATGTATATGCGAGAAGGAAGGAAAAGTAAATTAAATCAGCCAATAAAAAAGAGCACCTGCAAAGAATTTCCTATTGATTACTAACCGGATTATGAAAAACCTATACCATTTCAGGTGATGATGGAAGTGCTAGTACACGAAATCATGAATCATCACTTAACATGCACTTTTACTAATGTTCACTGTGGGAATTAGTCATTAACCTCGAAAATGTAACTCTCCATTTAACCGATTGTCATGCTGTTTTATCTTATTTAAAGTAAAATTGATTTCTAAAAATCGTAATGAATATGTATTAATACTGAGTGAGGGAAAGTTGTGCTAGCGCATTTTAGTAATAATTGTTTATTAATAAATTAGACTACATTGAAGGTTGTTTAAGCAATCACTACGTAGCAACAATAACATTTTCATAACAACCTCGATAAGTTAACACTGGCAAATATTGGCCACCGACCGGATTGAAAACTCCAACATTATGTTACCCGTAATTGGATGTTAAAATCTGCATTTGTGCCAAGAATACAATTTTGAGGGCGGATCAATGTTATTAAATTTTCGACGAAACAATAATTGTCACCGAACAACAAGCCCTGAATTTGTTTATTAAAAAATGTCAATTTAAATTAATATCCGCCCAAAAATGTAAACGTTATATATTATTTAAAATTAAATTAACTTGTTGTGTATATGATTATAAAATGCACTAGAAAATGGAAGTGTTATTGTGTCATATTTCAACCAGGTTTGCAGACAATAATGCTAAATAATGTGATCTAGATATTTATTATTAAGCAAAAAACAAAACATAAAAACAAGCAGCAGCTGTAATTTTATAAAGATATTTTTTGGAATGTAGTTCTTTTTTACTTAATGACTGCTTCAGTTTGCATGCAGGCACCCAGTATGTATTTAGGATACAATATAATGTTGTATGTTTTTTTTTTGTATTACTACATGCTCTAAGTTTAGTTCATAATAAAATTTCAGTAAAACCATGTGATTTTTTAGCTCTAAACCTCAACCAGAAAAACCGTCGTATCCAAACATCAAAGTAAAATATTTAAAAAGCTGTATCAAGTATTTGTATACAAATTATGAATCTGAATTTGCAAAACAGAGCTTGCGGACGTTTACAGAAACTTTTGCTTTACGTTTGGAAGTTTTATAGGCTTTTAAAAAGTTAATGGCCAGGATAAATATTTAATTACTCTGTATATTTAAGAAATTAATGGAAATTAAACATCTGCTTTCCATTTCTGAACCTGAATTGAAAATTGTTGACGGAATAATGTATCCATAAGAATTTGAGTGCAGATCGTATAATTAGCCAAAAAATGTCTTTGTTTATAAAATTGACACCCTTATTTACTAATCACTACACTTTAAGTTGGCAATAGCTTTAAAATATTCAAAGAATAGATATTATGAAATATAATTATGTATTTTAAAGTATATAGGTAGTACCGTAATTCAAAAATAAAAGTGTTACATTTATGTGTTTTTTAAGTCACCATTAGGTACTGTTCTCGCGGTCTGAGTTTACCCGTGCGTCATCCCCCTGTGATTTAGAAGTAGACATGCATTATTGACTTCATCCTTGTCTATTGTTCACTTTCAGAAAGGGTAAATATCTAAGTGAATGTCTTCCAAAAAAAACATTTACTGATTAGCGCTTCTATTTCAGTCATTGTCAGTTTGACAACCATCGAAATTTATTTGATTTGTTTACTATTAATTCTTTTCCGTTTCTTTGTGTTGTTAACCATTTATAAAGTTTTCTATTTACCACACCACCACAGTTCTTTTAAGAGCTATTGTTTCTACGCTTTTAACATTCTGTAAGTACTTTCATAATAGTATTATTAATATTTTTATTTTTTTATGTCGGCTGTCACGATCTAACCAAAATTGGCACAATTAATAACCTGTTTTGAAAAAAAAGTGGGAGTGTCTATTATGATTTTTATTTAGCCATTTGGTTTTTCCTAAATTCGGAATTACTTACTATTATAGTATTTTTTTAGAAAATGCCTGGAAAAAATCTCCACAGACAAGCCCAGCAGTTAATTCTTAACCTTTGTGAATATTTTGAATTGGAAAAAACTAATGGAGGACCTTTAGAAGCTTTATCATCTGTTCAGGAAGAAAATAAGAAATTTTAAGACCTTACATATTCTTACTGATGTATTTTTTTTGATACTAGAAGGTTGCAGCTGCTTTGAAAATTTCCCGCAAAACTGTTTATTCGATTCGGGAAAAGCAAGCAAGTAATCTTATGATTTCCTCACCTAGAAAACCTAAATCGAGATGTTATCGACGGGTCAAGACCACTGATTTATCTGAAAGCATTAAAATGGATGTTCGAAATACATTATATGATATGTACAACGATAGTATGTTAATAATAGTAAAATATATCTACTTTTGTAAGAAACATCTATTAACATTTCATTGTTTCCAAAGACTGAGATTTTTGGGTTGCATTATAGATTTTTCATAAAAATTTCTTCAAACATATTAATAATAAAGTCATAGAAAAAATAAAATAAGCGTCTAAAATGTTTTCCAGCGGGTTTAAAATAAAATTAGTGGATTGCAACCTGAAAATGAGATATGAGATACTACAGCATCACTCAGAATGTCTTATTAAATTTTTAATTTGTTGTATTTATTTTAGAGAAACATGTAACCATCCAGAACCTAAATCAAGAGCTTAAAGTTAAAGAAATACTACATATTGGTGATACATCTCTGCGAATTTTGGTAAATAAATTAGGTTTCAAATTTAGATGGAATTCTATGATCCAAACGGAGACTTCTCATAAAAAAAATGTTATTTCGGTCAAGATATTTTTGATTTGCTTTGGTATAAGGTTGTTTTAGTGCAAATTTGCAGCCAAATAGAGATCTTTCTGACTAACAATACACGCAAAATTTTAAACATGACGAAGCTTTAGACACGCCCTTTTCTATAATATGAACACAACAGGTTTGTTGACGGAAACTATTATACAGTGTGTTTAAAAAGTCTGACAACCGTAAAGTATGTGAAAAATTACACCAGTTAGTAACAAATATGTAATCTTGTAAACAAAAGTTACAGGAGGTTAAATAATTCTATTGTTGTCATGTTATAAAATGTACAGGGTCACCCAAACTATGGTTAATCAAAGTAATAATTATGACCCACTTTTTATGACTCATTTTCTGATTGTTTCTTAAATTCTAATCATTATTATATGACTAATATCAATATAACAAAATTGACTGAAAATTGAACAGAACAGCGTAGGCACATGTAATTATTATGGTAAAATCTTTGTTACATGACATTGAGTTTAAACCATAATCGTGTCAAATTATTATAATAATTTACCAATTTTTCAACAATTAAATGTTTAAACTACATTTTTAAGGTCACGTGACTGTATTTGACAATGTCAACTAGCTTTTACAGTGTTGCAAGCTCAAAATTGTATTATTAACGTCACGTAACGTGTATTTTCCAATTTCTGCTTTTACAACTGTCTAAATTTTATTTACCAAATGATCAACATTTAAATTACACTTTAAAGTCACGTGACTCTTTTGACAGGTGTCAGTTGGCTTGGACAGTGTTCCAACTTCTAAAATGGCATAATCAAAGTCACGTGATGTGTCTCTTGCAATTTCAGCTTTTACAACTGTCTAAATTTAATTTACCAAATTTTTTAATTTTAAACCAGATTTTAAAGTTCACGTGATTTTGACAGATGTCAACTGGCCTTTACAGTGCTGCAAGAACATGCAGAATTGCATTTTCAACGTCACGTAACGTGTATTTTGCAATTTAAGTTTTTACTACGGTCTAAATTTAATTTACCATTTTTCAAAGTTTAAACTGCGTTTTGAAGTTCACGTGACTGTTTTTGACAATGTCTACTGGCTTTTACAGGGTTGCAAGCTCAAAAATTGGATAATCAAGTCACGTGACGTAGTTCTTACAATTTTACTACTGTCTAAATTTAAATTACCAATTGTTCAACTGTTTCTTTTAACTTTATTTGACACGTGCTAACTTGGTTATTATGACACTTAGAAGATTCGTGCAACCATCCAAAAATATTTTTTGTTTGTCAGAATTTGGAAAAACAGTCACCTGACCTTAGAAAATCAATTTGAAACTTAAGTCAAATCAAGTGCCAAAATTTGGTAAAACCTTTTTGTTGTCACCTAACCTAACCTAAAAACTGTCGTACGTTTTGACAATAGTCAAAAGTCAAGTACAAATTGTAAGGTATGCTACTTAATCCAACCTAAAAACAGTCACGTGACCATAAAAAATTAATTTCAATGGTGTATTTCATCAAGATTTATCATTATCTCAATACCAGGGGACTTATATCATATCTAAATTTTAGAATGCCACAAATGTGTAAACATTTGAAGGTATCCTGAGGCAGTTTAAATTAGTTTAAAGGCATTTTGATGTATTTCAATGCAGTTTGAGGCATTTTAAGCAGTTTTAAGGCATTATCACTATAAGGCATTTTGAGCGATAATAGAAGCATTGTAAGGTATTTTAAAGGCATTTCAACGCAAAAAGGCATTTTAATATGCAAAAAATTAACCCTCGTCAAAAACTAAACAATTACGCTTTTAGTTGAAAAATTAATTATTTTGTGAAAATTGTAAAAAATACAAATTTTCTCTCGCGTTTTTCTAAACCAAATACTTTTTGATTTAATATTAAAATACAAAGTGTGTATTTAGTATTAAATCAAAAAATCTAGGATAAGTTAAACCAAAAAGTCACTAAAAGAAACTAAGACAATTTTGGAGGAGACAATTATTATTTATTATTGAGATTTTAGGAGAATTTTAGGCAAAATTGACTTACTCTGCTATTCAATAAGTTAACAAATGACAATTTTTAAACCTCTCCACAAACATGCATTTTTGTTCTTAGAATTTCGTTAAAAGAATGTTTTAATCCACAAATCCAGCCACAAATATATTAATTCAGTTATGCACTGTTGCATGTCTGGGAATATCTTCTGGATGAATCATCTGTGGAATCACTATAATGAATACATTGGAACTACCAAACAAATATTTTAATTATGTTGGATTAATTTGATTTTTTTTTTAATTGTTCGTTTAGTTAAATAAGTTCAGAGTTAATACTCCAAATGTTATAGGTAAGGTAGTTACTTTTTGTAAAATTTGCAAAATCAAAAATTTAGTTAAGTTTTTTTTTGAAATAATTTTTTTTTTTTTAATATATTTTTAATGAAAAAGTACCATAATGTGTGTTAAACAAACTTGAAAAAACTAAACAACCAATTAAAAAAAACCAGGAAGTAACTGCACCAAAACAAAAAAACTAACAAAAGAGTAATAAAAATTGTTGAAATTTTTGTTGAATAAATTCCAAGAAGCGAGGACACGTTTCATCCTTTTCTCCGTTCAGTGACCACAACAACTCACCCACCTTGAGTGACGAAGAATACCATCAACGCTACCAATCGCACGTGCTCCATCTTCCTCAAACACTAAACTCAATTCACTCACTGCACCTAAAAAAACCTGACTTTTGAGGCGAAACCAACAAACTTTCGAAAACTTTCCCGGTCACTTTCAAAGTTGGCGCGCGTAAATCGAAACTAAAACGTCTCAAGCGTTCGTACAGAAAACCGTACGGAACTGAACCCAACACTGAACTAAAACTAAAAAGTACGGTAACGCGTTGGCTTGAAGAGCGTTCGTCGATGCGCCGTTTTGCGGCCGTTCGCCCTGTTAAAACAAACGGTTTTTTTGCTGCGTTGATCAGTTTGTGTTTTATTTTTTTTGTTGTTGTTGTGGTAGTGTTTTGATGGAGTCGATGATAAGATTGACTTTTGTTTTTGCAGCTGGGGCGATTCGCCATGCGATACGTTCGTCAAAGTTTTGTCTTTGGAAGTACAGTTTTGCAAAACTGTCCAAAAAAGAGAAGCATTTTTAAAATTCACTCCTTTACCAAAAAAATATTTTTCTAATTTTGGCATATAAAGTGGCACTTTTCAAAACTGATTAAAGTGACAAAACGTTTTACTTTTCGTAACTAGTTACGAAAAGTATCACTTTATGTAACTAGTTAGGAAAAGTTAATTTCATCACTCTCTGTTTTTATGCATTTCTGTAGAAACATATGGGCGACATCCATCATAACATGTCGTTGTCACAGTTTATACAAGGTGCTATGAAAGTGAATATTTGTGTTAAATAATTTTGGTCAAAATTTGAAAAAATTATGTATTACAAACATTCATTCGTTACACAAAATCGAACTTTTCGTAACTGGTTACATAAATAGCTATTTTTTGAAAACTAAAAGTTATACAATCACACTTCTTAGGTTATTTTTTTATTTGATTTGGTTGGAGGTTTTGGTACGAAGGCGTAGAAGGGCCACTAAAAAAAAAAAAATATATACCAAAACTATTTTTGTTTGCAATTACATGTCGGACATTGCACCTCATTTTAAAGAAAATTTCCGGTAATTCAAGAAATGAACAAAATGGCGTCCACATATCAGCTATTTTGAATTTTCTGTCAAAATACGATGTTGCACCTTATTTTAAAGGGAATTTCGCGTATATTTAAAATTTGACCCACAAAATGGCGTCCACGTCTGCCATTTTGAATTTTCCGTCAATAATTGATGTTTTGCATCTCATTTTTGAGGGGAAGTGATCACGTGGTACTTACCACTGGACAATTTCAGTCAGCTACTGAAAATCACCGTGGAATCGGTATTTTCCTTGATATACTTGGCCAACAGAAACATGGCAACACTGGCGCGAATCGTAGTGACATCGGGCATTTCCAAGGTGACGATGACATGACATGTGGCAACGTCGCCTTCACTGAAAATCACCTGGTTTTGGTTCCCAAAAAATTGGCCACCAACCAGCCTTTTTCCAGGTCGGGGCTGCCCTCCATACCGATTGCAAACGACTGGAATCAAACACAACTTTGACGCCCTCTAGCGGCCAAACGGTACAACCGATCAACACTTTTAAACTATCAGCATCTTTTCGCTTCAGTGACTTTTTGACGTAACTTGTCAGATAAGCGAGTTATTTACGGTTAAAGGAGTTGGTGCACTGAAAGTTTAAGGAAAGTTGGTAGTGCAAGTTTGACGCCCTCTAGCGGCCAAACGGTGCAACCAATCAACTTAGCCGTGAACATTTTTGGAAAGCTTAGAATCTCGGCTATCTTTTTTGTTCTATGACATTGTGACGTCGGTTGTCAAATAACGGAATTATTCACTGTCAAAGCAACAGGTGCCACAATCCAAAATGTCTCTAAACTTATTTGACTGCATGGTAAATTCAAATATCAACCAATAGCGATAATTTGGTCGATATCGTCCAAAAATAATAATAATAATAATTTGGTCGAAAAATGTCCACTTTTAAGTTGGTTGATTGGTTTGGTCGCTAGAGGGCGTCAAAGATGTGATTCCAGTCGTTTGCAATCGGTATGGAGGGCAGCCCCGACCTGAAAAAGCTCCGTTGGTGGCCGATTTTTTGGAAACCAAAACCAGGTGATTTTCAGTGAAGGCGACGTTGCCACAGCGCTGGATGACGTCATCATCACCCTGGAAACGCCCGATGTCACTACGATTTGCGCCAGTGTTGCCATGTTTCTGTTAGCCAAGTATATCAAGGAAAATACCGATTCCACAGTAATTTTCAGTGTTGAGGGCGCTGACGAAATTGCCCAGTGGTGAGTACCACGTGATCACTTCCCCTAAAAAATGAGCAACATAATTGATGCAACATCAATTATTGACGGAAAATTCAAAATGGCGCCATTTTTTCAAAAAAAAAAAGGGAGTCAAAGCACTGGGTTACAATTTTTGGCGCCACTTTTTCCGAAAATTTAAATGGAAAGGTATAGTAAAAATTTCATAAAAGTAATCCCCTATTCTCTACGAAGAATTTTCCTATTTAACTTTTTTTTCTATCTCTTCAAATAAAGTGGTGGGAGTAGTCCAAAGTTTGCTTTGAAAGAAATGAAATATCTCGAAAACGGCTAATCGTAGAGACTTTGTTTTTGCGGCATTTTAAAGAGCATTTTCTGTCCTGTAGAGTGTCCCAAAACAATGTTATATTTAGGGTCTTTTCGATAGAGGGCGTTTTTACAAAAATTGCACTTTCATCTTAGATATCTTGAAAAAATCAAATGCAATGGTACTTAATCCATAATAATTGATTTTTTTTTGTTGTCTGAATCAAAACGAAATTTGATGTACTAATGACCATGCCATTATAACCAATCCCTATGCAACATAATACAGTATTCTAATTTGATTAATAATGTAATGTTTATAACTGCAACAAGACTATTTTTAACAATTTTTCAATAATATCTCGTGTTACAAAAGAGATAGAGTACTGCAGTTTTCACACAACGATAGATAATCTGATTGCTTATGGAAGAGGTAATAGGAAGCTATACCATTGCATTTGATTTTTTCGAGATATTTAAGATGAAAGTGCAATTTTTGTAAAAACGCCCTCTATCGAAAAGACCGAAAACTAAATGGAACTTTGTTTTGGGACACCCTACAGGACAGAAAATGCTCTTTAAAATGCCGCAAAAACGAAGTCTCTACGATTAGCCGTTTTCGAGATATTTCATTTCTTTCAAAGCAAATTTTGGACTACTCCCACAACTTTATTTGAAGAGATAGAACCAAAAGTTAACTAGGAAAATTTTTCGTAGAGAATAGGGGATTACTTTAGTGACATTTTTACTATACCTTTACATTTAAATTT
Organism: Ips typographus; assembly: GCF_016097725.1. NCBI lineage: Eukaryota > Metazoa > Arthropoda > Insecta > Coleoptera > Curculionidae > Ips > Ips typographus. The sequence continues at coordinate 6,991,228 of NC_138424.1, forward strand.
TCAGAGTTTTTGGACATTTTTCATTTTAGTGGTATCGAAACGCCCCCTAGCGGTGGATTTAGAAAGCTGAAAATTATTTTCAGTATTTTCTCTTGGCCACATTTACATTTCTTGTAACCATACTACGTATAGTTTCCGAGGAACAGCCGAGTGCACGGCTTATTGGGATACCCTGTACAAATGGGTAGGAAATCCATAAAAACCTTAGACACCCGGTATAGGGTTTTTAGCGGTTTGTACCGACGTATTTACGCTAGGGCTTACAGTATGACCTTCCTAAAGTTAAGTTGTGATTTGACTGTGACAGATCAGGTGCAAAATATCACAGTCAAATTAAAACTTACCTTACCAAAAATAAAAATATATGATTGTGTTAAAATGATTGAGCTGGCTAATTGTCTAAATTTCCACGAAAAAAGTAGAAAAAACTTAAGAAATTGTTGTGCTGGCTAATTGTCTAAAACTTTCGACTTAAGAGCCGAAGAATGTGATGAATGAATGTAATTTTTTCAAAAAGATGAGTAAAATAATTTGATTTGGCTGACTGACTGCCTAAAATTTTCGAAAGAAGAGCGGAAAAAGCTGTTGAAGTAATTCCACTGGCTAATTGGCCAAAATTTTCAAGAGAAGAGTACGTAGAAGTAGTAGTAGTAGTAGAATGGTTTCAAAAGCCAAGCATGTTTTAAAGAAGACTTTATTTATATAAGTGTCAGAAAAGCGAATAACCGTTATAACTTGATTGAGCTGGCTTATTTATCAAAAATTTCAAGAGAAGAGTAGAAGAATATAGAGAAATGATTGTGCTGGCTAATTGCTTAAAATTTTCTAAAGTGGACAAATGTGTTGAAAAGATTGTGCTGACTGATTGTCAAAAATTTTTAAAAGAAGAGCAGAGAATGTGTTTGATAAAAGTAAAATTTTAAAGAGAACAGTAGAAAAATGTAATAAAATGATTGAGTTGGCTAATTGTCCAGAATTTTTTAGAAAAGATTAGAAGAATGTGACAAAATTATTGGACTGGCTAATTTCCTATAATTTCAAGAGAAGAATATAGAGAAATTATTAAACTCACTAATTGCCAAATTGTTATTTGTTTCATCTCTTAAGAGATGAGTAGAAGAATCTGTTGAAATGATTGTGCTGGCTAATTATCCAAAATCAATGCAAAACTGTAACAAATAATCGCTGAGATACACGGTCCTAAGTTTTATATTCTAAACAATCTAGAAATCAAGCAGTACGAGAAATCGATTTAGATTAAAAACTACAGGACCGTAATTGGCTCATAATTCTGGTTTAAGTTTAAAAATAGTTTTATATTAAAAAGGACTGTGATAAAGAATAGATTTTTGTTTATTTTCCTGATTAAAAACTGGCACACCCTGTAAATCTTCCACATATGAGAGACCACATGCAGTAAATTTATTTTCGTCTAAAACTTGGGTCACTTTTAACATGTGTGTACAGAAATGCTAAACTCGCTCTGACAAAATTAATCACTTTTGCACTGATAATTTGTTTGTGAAATAAATTATGTCAACAGCTGATGTAACATTAGTTGGAAATCCTTACCAACCAACAACTAACCGGAAAATATTTATTTATTCAGGTCCCCTAAACTCTGTCATCGTAAAACTGAATTATAAATCAGTCCCGCAGGGCACTCCAAAGAAAACGCGATTATCTAAACACAAAAGCGACTTTATAGTGGGGCACAAATAAAACGTTTTGAAGCATCAAACTATTATTATTAAACAAACCGGCCTCGTCAAATATAAATTATTCACACCGTAATTGCGTTTTCAGTGTCTTGATAGGGCGATGAAACACAATTAGAATGGAAACTTGTTAAGCCGCTCGAAAATTTTAATTAAAGATTTCGGGTAATTTTCTTTGCTGCAAACTTCACCTTTGTGTTATTTTATATTGTTATAGTTCACGACCGGGCTGAAATTTCAATTAATTTACGCGCTCGCCGTTTCATTTCCTTCTTTTTTTTTGCTTTTCAGATGAAACTTTAGCCTCTGGTGCCTCTCCTTATACACGTTTTATCTTTCCTACGAAATGCCTTTTAATTTCAGCGTATAGAGCTTTATTAACACACTAACGTGTGTAGTGCAAGTCAAATAATAAGTTGTCGTAAAACGCTAAAATTGCAATTTTCTTCGCACAAACGGGAAAATATTTGAAATTGTAATCTTTCAGCATATATTTGCCATAAAAAGTTTTCTTCTTATCTAAAGCCGGCAGGTGGGTTTATTGTTTGGAGGGCTCAAGCGAAAAGATGAGAAGGGTTTTGTAGGATGTTTTGTGGTATTTACTTTTTTAGCCTGGATATTATTATTTTTGCTTAAAAAACCAAGACAAACGTATAAAAATACGCAGTATAATACACATGCACTGTAAAAAGAGTAGTGTATGTAGAAAAATAATCTTGCTATATGTCAAGAATGAATGAAATTAAGTAATAAAATTTTAAACTTTATCACTCTGTATCTCGGTAACAACGCATTTTCGGACACAACTTACAACTTTCTGCTTAAAATCCAATTCTCTAGTCATAGACTCACCCTGTATATATAATATAATAAGACCGTGATAGAGTACAATATTGGTATTAAATTGTATTATATGAGTACAAAAAATCTTAATTTTACGTTTTACCTAATATTTACATAAATTCATTTTAAAATTAGTCCGTTTTTTAGGTAAAATGTTCCAAAGTTGTGGGGGTTGTTTTTCCACCTCTTGTACCGTTAATCGTTCTGTTATTTATGTTAATTTAATTATTATTAACTGTTAAAATCAAAAAAACACCAGCAAAATGTTCAAAAGTGCACCTGACATCTAGTGGCACACTATGGGAACCACGTGCAGAAATCCTAGATTCTCCGACTTACCTAAAGCAGTGCAAAGATGGCGCTATAATGGCTGGCAGCTTTGACAGTAGACACACCCGAATCTTACAGTTCACGAAGCTGATTGGTTGAAATTATTACTTTTAACCAATAGAAAATATGATACAAAAATAAGGGTTTGACAGAATGGAACCTAACCTAAAATTAATTATTTGTTTACTTTCAGCATTTAGAAAAATATTCAATTTGTATCTTAAAGGTTAAAGGATTCACAGGAGAAATACTTTGTTAAAAGCATATTTGAGAAGTTTTAACATGGCAAATAAACCGTAAGTATTTATTAGCTTTATTATAGTAGTAGTTACTGAATACATGATTGTAGGTATGTTCTATGCAGCATACTCTCCTTATTTTTTCTTGATTTAGTGATATATTCACAGTTATTATATGGATGTAGTAGTATTACTGACATTTCCTTTTGAAAGACAAACAGAAGTTGACTATTTTCTTAATTTTTTGCAAATAAGTATTATCCCGAGTATTACAACATAAAACTCACAAAATGTTCTCCAGTCCAGGTTAAGTTGTAGAGATGTGAGATAATACTACCTAAAACTGAGTAAACGTGATTTGATGACCTAAAAAGCAAAAGCCCATAACCAGCACTCATCTAAAACTATACTGTTCATATTTACAATTATAAAGCTCCACAGTCACATAAATTGTGGCAAACTAGTTTATTCTCCTACCACAGTCCTATCTTAATAATTCTTACCAGACCAATCAAAATTTGTCATGAATTTTGAGCATTATTGCTAAAATAGCAATGGGAAGGCAAAAAGTGTTCCACTGGCACTTTAATTATACACACACTAACATAAACAATTATTTTACCCAATTCCAATAAGAGTCAATCCCAAAACATACCTTTCTGTTTTTGGTGTTACTGCCTTATGCTGCCAGGACTAAACCAAAAAATACCTGAATACTTTTAACATTTGAGAAATTGCAATATTATTGTCTGTTAAATGGCCAGAAACCTCTAGAGCCATTTTGAAAGTTCACCTACCTTTTAAAAACTGCCAGAAGCTTCTACAAGTGTCTTTAACCTTTCCAGAGTTATTTTAAATTATCAGAGTCCTCTAGGACCGTTTTGAAAGTGCCAAAGACCTCTAAATGCTACTAAGAACTTCCTGCAAAGTTCTGAAGCCCTCTACAACTGTTTTAAATTGCGAGAGGCCTCTAGGATCATTTTGAAAGTTCCTAAGATCTCTAAATGTTATTGAGTACTTTCTAAAAAGAGCCAAAAGCTTCTACAAGTGTCTTAACCCTTCCAGAGTTATTTTAAATTGTCAGAGGCCTCTAAAACCGTTTTGAATGTAACATTGACCTCTAAATGCTACTGAAAACTTTCTGAAAAGTTCCGGAGTCCTCTATGAATGTCTTAAACTTTCCCAGAACTGTTTTAAATTGCGAGAGGCCTCTAGGATGATTTTGAAAGTTCCATAGATCTCTAAATGTTATTGAGAACTTTCTGAAAAGTGCCAGAAGCTTTCCAGAGTTATTTTAAATTGTCAGAGTCCTCTGGGACCGTTTTCAAAGTGCCAAAGACCTCTAAATGCTACTAAGAATTTTCTGCAAAGTTCCGAAGCCTTCTACAACTGTTTTAAACTTCCCCAAAACTATTTTAAATTGCGAGAGGTCTCTAGAATCATTTTGAAAGTTCTATAAGTCTCTAAATGTTATTGAGAACCTTCTAAAAAGTGCCAGAAGCTTCTACAAGTGTCTTAAACCCTTCCAGAGTTATCTTAAATTGTAAGAGGCCTCTAAAACCGTTTTGAATGTGACCTTGACCTCTAAATGCTACTGAAAAGTTCTGGAGTCCTGGACAACTGTCTTCAACTTTCCCAGATCTGTTTTAAAGTTCCATAGACTTCTAATCATATTAGTTTGTACTGAAGTTTATCAAGAATTACCCACCATTGTACTTTTTCAGATATGGACTGATACTCTCTAACAAAAAAGGACCATCAGGCGCAGGCGCAATTACTCGCCCGTCAATTTTTGACGAAGATTCAGACTCGGACACTCCGACAGTATCAAAGCCTACAGGCTTCAATAAAACCAAAAAACAAGACCTGATTAACCATCAAAAGGTTTTAAAAGTGCAACTTTCTTAATTATGATTTATTACAACTTGTTCTTTGATCTATGTAGGCTTTAGAGGAAGACCCTACTGTCTTTCAGTATGACGAGCTATACGATGATATGGAGCAGAAAAAGCGAGAGTCAAAACTGGCCAGGAAAGACATAGACAGAAAGCCCAAATATATTAGTAAATTATTGGAAGCAGCTGAAAGGAGAAAGAAGGAAAATGAGAGGCGAATTGAAAGACAAGTACAGAAAGAAAGAGAAGCTGAAGGTAAGAGTTTAGTTTCCTTATCCTGAGCAGACTAACTTGTTTGACTTGTGCAATGGCAAAAACTTATAATATTTTTATTAAACAGCAAAGTTACTTATTACTAGAAGCAGCAGAATTACACTTTCTGCATCTAAAATGAAAAAAGCATCATTTAACAATCTTTTTTTAATTTACAGGGGAAGAATTTAAAGATAAAGAATCATTTGTAACTTCTGCTTATAAACAGAAACTGGAAGAAATGAGAGTTTTAGAAGAGCAGGAGAAACGTGAAGAATACCTAGAAGCAATAGGAGATGTGACGAAACAAGGCAACTTAGATGGTTTTTACCGGCATTTGTATGACCAAAAAGTAAACTTTGAAGATAGATTAAAGAAAGACGACATAGAAGTTAAAGAAGAAGTACTCAGCGATAACGATCAAGGAGTCAAAAGAAGTGCCGATGAAGGTAATTTTTGTATTATTTTAATATATTTCAATCTCTGACTGACTTTATTTTTAAAGTAAGCGACGAAGAAAAGCCGACAGTTGCTAAAAAGTCCGGTGCAAAACGTCGAAAATATCGATCTAGACAAGACTCGCAGTCCGGCGATAATTCTGAAAAAGAGGAGGAAGTTGTGGAAGTCAAAAAGGAGCATTTGCCGTCCAATTTGGACGCCGACTCGGACTTTAGTGTGGACTCATCAGACAGCGAAAGTGACACTGAGAAAAAGGACAAGAAAAGTAGTGAAAAAGACGAAAGCATCGAACATGAAGGAGAAAAGTTGCAGCTGCCCGCTAAAGGAAATGTTCTGAGTGACAATGCGGCTTTGTTGAAAAAACAGGAGGAGGATGGGACACCTGTGCAAATAGCTGGCGAACAAAAGGACAAGGGCAAAGAAAATGAAGAAGTCAATGGAGAAGAGAAGCCGAAAAAGCCTAAAATTGATATCTGGAAGAAGCGTACAGTTGACACGGTTTTTGACGAGGCTGTTGTAAGGTATTTTGAAAGGAAAGCCGCTAGAGGATGGTAATAAATACCCAACTCCAATGTATTTTTAACTGTTTCCCTATTAAATATTTACTTGTAAAATAATTGTTTATTGGTTACAAATATACTTATTTTAACCTAAAAACTGCAATGCATAATTACAAAATACATTATTATTTTTTGTAGAATGTTTTCTATGAATAAAACAACAAAACAGCAGACTTAAAGTTTTTCATTCAAGTTCGTACCTTTTTTTGTTGTCTTTGTCTGTAAATATCATTCATAGGTGGCAGATGGACGTCCTCGTCATCAGATCCTTCCATGCTCAATCCCAACTTCTTTCTTCTCTTAATACCTAAACCACCGTTCTCTTCTATGATCCAGTGAACCGATTTCGCTATGTCAAACAGCCGTACGTCACCATTTTCTGTTGGGGCCGGAACTAAACACAATTTCGTTTTTTATTTAAGTTTGCAGAAGGAATACAATGCTTTACCTTCATCGGGCAAGTGCAGTCGGTTAAATATATCCATCAAAATATCTATGTGTACAAAAGGTCCTCTGAAGCACTGAGGTGGAGGTAACATAGTGCATAAATAAGCGGCTGTTGGAGGCATTGGAAAAGATCCACCTCAAAATCGAATCACAAGAATTATAATTTAGTTTTATATCTTTTTTAACTAAATAATTGATATAAATAATGTTGCTTAAAATTTCATATGCATATAATATGCAACAATTTGACAAATCGAAAAAAGAAACTTACCGGGAACAGGATGTTCTCCAGGCAGTGGATTTGCCTTAGGTTTGTAGGGAATCATCTGCGAGTAATCAGGCCTTGGCAAGGGCGTTTCAGAGTTTTGATTGATAATCGAATTCAAAATGTGATTTTTATTCGCAGATCCTGTGATGTTGATCACTTCAGTGTACCCAATGCTTTTCAGTTCCTGCGGTGAACAAGGAAACAGGTCCAAAAACCGGTATCGGTCTACCAGTTGGGCAGTTTCTTTCCCTTGAAACTCTTTAATTTTAGACAAAACTTCCGATCGACGTTTCTCGACTTTGACGATTGACTGCAAGTCTCCAATGTTACACTCAAACTCGAGGAACTTATTCCAAATGTCTCTGTGTAAAACAAACAAATAATCCAAACACCTTAGAAGAAGATTCAAAAGTCTTACACAGATTTTTCGTTTTCTAAACTACCAGACGACAATACTCTTTCGAACAAGACTCTGGTGTTGTTGTCCTCGTTTAAGTGAGACAGATAATCAATATAACAGGTCACGTATTCAGGGATATCGCCAAATTTTTTCAACCCTAATTCAAATATCCTATAATAGTTTGCTGTTATTAAACAAATTAAACAAGTTATTAGTAAACTTTACCGGAAAGCTATATTTTTATCTTTAGAACAATAATACTCCATGATGGCAGCACATACAAAAATATGGTATTTAGCTCTGTTATCTTCTCTAGCTCTTTTAAATACATTTCTGGCAGATTTAATTCCTTCAGCCCTTCTAGCAAATTTCATGTATTGAATGTAAGCCTGAAATTGTATTACTTGTTAAATACGTTCGTTTATATGCACTGAATCGTCTACCAAACTTGTAATTGTCCTATCATTTATTGCGTCCTTTCTATTATAGTTACTTTACTTTAATAAAATCTTTGTTTTTTGAAGTCTTTAAACGCTTTTAAATAAACTGCTCGTCACGTCAACCGGGACAGTGATGTTTTGGGTCATTTTTAAAACTACGCCATTCTGAAACGAATCAACAGATTTTAATGCAGTTTCGACCGTCATTGAGCTTGGTTTATTGGCTCTTTACTGATGTAAAAAACTTTTGCTCTAATGCACTCTAACTGCCTTATACAGGGTGTGAAAGAAGTGCGTGCAAAAAAGTGAAATTTTGAAGATTTTAAGTGTTATTTAGGTTAATATCTCGGGACGTTTGCCAATTAACGTCCCATGTCTCAAGAAATATTGATTTATCCAAAAAAGACGACATTATAGTGCTCAAACCCCAATTAAGTTATGGCAGCAGCTTTTTATGTGTCATTTTAGTTGGGTGTAGATCCAATATTATCTTTTACATAATTTTTAAAGCAACCCCATAACCAATACCAAATCCAAAGGCTAAAGACAATCAAAGTGGGACAAGAACGTGCGCAAAAAAAAGAAAAGTATTAAATTATAGCCGCTTTACTAATAAATAACTTTACCTTTTTTCTTGTGTCCGAAGAAATATCGATTTTTCCGGAAAATGGATAAAACACTGTTCAATCTTGAATTAAGCCATATTAGCAGGTTTGTATCTATCATTCAAATGCCGTTATATGTTTAACATTATCTGTTACATAACCTGAGAACTTTTCAGGACAAGCGGTGTCCAGCGACAGTAAGCAAAACTTGTTTGCACAAATTGTTCTTCCACTTTAAGTGTCTCTAAACACCTTGTATGGTTCTATCGGTTAAAAGAGTTGACTTAAAATTATGCAACACATAATATGGGAGCTACACGTGACTTAAAATGACAGTTCAAAGCTACTCTGCCTTAATTCGAGATTGAGCACTGCTATGTCGCATTTTTTGGATACATCGCTATTTCTTGAGTCACATGATGCTAATTGGGAAACGGCCAAAAATGTCCCGAGATATTGACCTAAACAACAGTTCCTTAAGTTAAAACAAACCCAAAACAAATTATTGATCAATTGGGGACTACTTGAAAATTTCACTTTTTTGCACGCGCTTCTTTTTCACCCTGTATAGTACAGTGGCGGTGCAGTAAAGTCAGAGTTTTTTCCATCAACCAATTTCCCATAAATTAAGCTCAATGATAGTCCAAACTGCATCAAAATCTGCCGTTTCGTTGAGAAATGGCAAGGTTTTAAAAATGACCCAAAAAAATCACTGTCTCGATTGATGAGGCGCGCAGTTTATGTAAAATAATTCATGTTTAATAATATTGAATACTGCAGTATACCACGCAACTTTGTCTTATTATCTGTATTCCACTGATAGAAAACTACTCTTGCAGGTTTTAGAATTATAAAAGTTTCCCATAATACATGAGAATTAATATTGGCAAATGAAGAAAATTAAAAAACCTTAAAATTAGCAACAATACATATTTTTATATTTATTATACTAAAGCTTAAATAAAAATAAATTCTGAAAAGCAACACTTACCAAGGTAGGATCAATGTCCGGAATATCCAAATACTTGGAATAAATCTGGTGAACTTTTTCATACTTCAACCTGCCTTCCTCATAATCAGCATAAGCAAAGTAAAGCAACATGTTTCGACTTAATAAAGTGCTTGTAGCGCGTTCAAACACATTTGCCGCTTCATCGCTGAACAATTTGGCCGCGTTTACATCCCCTTTTTCGGTCAGAATTTTACTGCTGTGCTCCAAAAATTGCGCGGCCTGATACCAAATGTCCGGATGATGACCAAGACACAACAGACACTGTTCAAGTGCAAAAATCACTCTTTTAGTGTGCAAAGCTGTGTCTTCAGTGCGTAGCGGATTGCTTTTTTCCCAAGCAATATATTTTTGCCACAGCTCCACCTGAAAACTAAGTTGCAGAAGAGAAATTTAAAAAAACGTAGGTAATTTACTTGTTTTTTTTCTTCAGTTGTACTGTTTGGAGGTACACTCGGAGCGTTGCGATTAATTCCTCTAATTTGAACTTCCAATTCTTTAGAAACTCTTCTGGAGTTCATATAATCCCTACTACGTTCAATACTCATTTTTTCAGCAATTATTGGGTTAATGTTCTAAAAATCACTATACAGCAAATGCCAAAAATTAATTAGACAACCCCCACCTGCTCAAAGGCAATATAATCTTTCCAAAATGTTTCCATGCCTATCATTGGCGTTATAATACCACGCTGATAAACTTTTCTTACAGCCCCAATTTTCTGGTTCTCCGCATAAGAACCCACGGCCTCTACGCTTTTTAAAAAGTTCACATAATCATTCCAAATAGAGAAAGAATGAATGTCCATTCCGATTTTATCCAGAGCAAAATCGTAAGCCTGTGCCATTTTTTCCCTATTAAACCACTGCATAGAATAGGCAGCCAACAACAAATCTTATACTTACTTGTATGTGGGTAAAGAAGCTTTAGTTTCTTTCACATAAGTTAAATAAAGTTTCCACAGTTCGATATTCAAAATCTTCATAAGACATCTTTGGAAGAGCTATATAAGAAATTGGGGTTATTGTGCAAAGTTGCATTTAAACCAGCATTGGTTAAGCATACTAAAGTGTTTGAGCGCAAGTAAAACACATTTTGTACTCACTCTATAACTTTATATTTGTCTTTATAGAGAATCTAAGGGTGGGGAATGAAAAAAATAGAAACACTGCTTGCATGCTTGACAAATGCTGTTAATTTCAAGTGTATTTAGTTAGATAGGGGATAATAAACCAGAAAGAGCTCTTTTACCTTCAATTCTACTTTGAATGTTTAAGTACAGAAATTATGGTACGATGTTCAACAAGTACAAATGTGTCAAGTATTTCAAAAGGGCCACAGAATGAGCAAAAATCCTCAAAAATTCAATGTCAATATTGGAGCCTATATTTTTACCACAATTATAGCTTTACTGTAACACCTTGGATTTTTCAAATATCATTAATTACCAATAAGTACAGTCCGGATTAAAAAGCATTAAAGTCGTGGAAAAACGCGCAAAATTATTTTCTTCAAAAAAGCATAAAACTCTTTCAGAGATGCAAAATTTATTTGAGTTCAACTTTTTGAAGATTTCAAATTGCTTTAGAACCCTATGGAAGATTTTAGACTGTTTTAAAAACGTTCAAAAGTATTTTGAACTACTTGAGAGCATTTGGAAGGTTTTTGGACTGTTTAAACAGCATTTTGAAGGTTCTGGAATGCTTTAGAGGCATTTGGAATCTCTTACACGGTTCACAACATTTTTTGGAAGCTACTAAACTGCTTTAATATCCTGTGGGAGCTTCTAGACTAGTTGAAAAGCGTTTGTAATCTTTTAGACTGTTCTAAATGATTTTGAAAGCTTCTAGCCTGTTTTACAAGACTTCCAACTGCTTTAGAAACAGTTTGGAGTTTCTGTAGTGTTTTGCAATCTTTTTAGACTACTTTAGGAGAATTAATGGTTCTGGACTTCTTTTTAGACATGTGAATTTGAAGTTTTGGAAGCTTTTAAACTGCTTTAGAAGCATACAGAAGCTTTTAGACTGCTTTGAAATTTTTTGAGAGCTTCTAGACTGGTTATAGAGTGTTCTAAAAGCTTTTAGAAGGTTCTAGACTGTTTTGGAAGGCTTTAGACATATTTTGTTCAGTTAAAATTTGTAAATTGATACTTATACATTTTGCAACATGTTTTGTCATTCAGAAGTCTTCAATATCTCAATATAGCAATTTTTTGTCAAAGCAGTTATTAGTTTATTTTTAAAAACTTGTAAAGCTTGTTTTGTAAAAAGCTGCTAGTTAAACCATACAAAAATAGCAGTAAATAAGTACAAAAAAAAGAAAAAAGCATCAACAAAATCTGTCAAATAATGTGTTTTTGCATAAATCATTGACAGTAGATGTCAAAGGTTGATTGCTTTTATTATTTACAAAAAGCAAAATTTCTAGAAATCCGGACTCTAATAATAAGTGTAATAAATATCCTTCAAATCAGTAAATTATAAATGTTACCTCTGCCAGAAACAAGTAATCTATTAAGCTTGTCTGCTATTGCACTTACAGAAGTTTTCATACTTGTTGATTATTTCAGAAATATCACATTAATTTCCAGCAAACCATTATGAATTATTCACTTTACATAAATAGCAATCATCTAATATAAATTGAAATGAAAAAAGCTCCTCCCAGTTTCTGAACACATGTTGCAATAAAGTTTATAAACAAATAGACTTTTTAGACTAGTAATTTCACTTTTATTCAAGAGTGTATCAATTATGAAAGCAAGTTGTAGGATAAATCTAATCACTGTTACCTTTTCGACTCTCTCAAAGTTCCTGGCTTTAATCTAGAACCATACATCAATCAAATGATTTTATTTAAATACAAAGTTGTGTGCAAACTTACCTCATGCTCTATATAAATTCTCCAGTACCTAGAGGCGCTAGGGAATATGGTAATAAGATGCTCATATAAAGCCCTGACCTCCGAGATGTGTTTACTCTGAGCCTCCCTTAAAAGGACTGACCAAGCTTCTAGGTCATAGGGGTTCTTTTCGACCTGCTTCTGGGTGCGGTACAACTTCTCATTTCCCCAGTCCTAGTAGGAAATTTAAGAAAAAACACACAAAGAGTATGTAGTATATTTTAGGTTAGGTAAAATGAAAAGCACAGAATTAAAAGAAACTTACAATGTGAAGGCGCTCTTCGTTTGCATTCATGATTTAATGCTTCCCGGGTATGTGATTTTCGTTGAAAAGCTGCAGAATTTCCAGTTTTTTCTGTTTATTTTAGGCTTTCTTATAAAATAAAAACAACACACTAATAAATAGGAGCCATATTGGTTTTTGTTTTTACTGACATTTGACAGTGCAGTGACTGTCTTGACAGATGAGATGAGTAATGACGCTAGAGATGTGTTCGTGCGTTAACCGGTTAAAGGTGAAGCGATAGCAGGTTTGGTGATTCTGAGTTAATTTTTCTATTTGAGTCAAAAATAACACATCAATACACAAGTTAATTGACGTCACTAGTTTTAAGTTCTAACAGCCAACTTGGACTAAAGTATTAAAGTATAACAATGTGTCCTAGCTCAACTAAATCAATAACCGGTAGATTATTGCTGTGTAGCTTTTTTTTTATCTTAATGTTATGGTGGTTTTCGAAAATATTACTTTGCAGTATAGGAAATTTATCAGTTGGTAAAACCTGAAAAATATGAAATAAAGAAAAAAATTAAAAAAGCAGAAGATGAACCTGGTAAAGGTTTACATACAAGTTATATGCATGTAAACGATTTAATATTTTTTGGACATGCGGGAGCCTTGAAAGGGTTAAAATAGTGGTTTTTCTTCTTAATGAAAAAAAAGGCTGTACGTCGACCTTCGCAACGATCAAGCGATAGCATCCGTTCCTCCCGGACCATTAAGAAGACGAAACCACGGCAGAAAGGAAGAGCGGGCTCCTCCTACATCGTCACGTCCTCGGGAGCACGTCTCTGGGTACTCGTCGGTACTCTATAATTAGCCAGCCAGCTTCTACCTTTAATGATATCCCCGGTGGTACCTACACGTAATGGTTCGCGAACTGCCACAAAGGCTAATAACGTCAGGGTTCCGATTTATGCGAAAAATGACCGAAAAAAAAATACAAGCCTATACGAACCCGAGATTCATTCATGTGAGAACCAAATCCTTTTCTCATGCATATTATGAGCGTGTGTGTGTGATTTTTGTGGAACCCGGTTCAATTCAACCAGGAATAAATAAAATGTGATATTGAATGAAAATTTTGAGAAAAACTTCTAAAAGATCGGATAATATATGTTAAACGTTAAAAATATGATAAATTAAATTTAAAAAGTTGCAAAAGTTTAAATTGTGAAAGACACGTCACGTGGCGTTGATAATCTAATTTTTCAGCTTGTAACACTTAAAGACCAGTTGACAGCTGTCAAAATAGTCACGTGACCGTTAAAAAAGTTTCAACTGTAAAAATTTGCTAAATTCAATTTAGACAGTTGTAAAAGCTGAAATTGCAACAATGTAAAGACCAAGTGACATCTGTCAAAACAGTCACGTGACCAAAAAATAGTTTGGTCTCTGAAAATTTGCTCAACTAAATTTAGACTGTTGTAAAGCCAGTTGGCACTTGTCAAAAACAATAACGCGACTTTTAAAATGTAGTATAAACGTTGAAAATATGGTAAATTAAATTTAAAGATTAGAGCTCTTCAAGTATGTTTAATATATGACTTTTTTTTGTAATGATTCCATAATTTAATTTAGATGACCCTAGAGCAGTCAAACTTACCATCTTTATTATTTTTTGTTTATTGTAAAGTTGTATTTTCAAGACAGAGTACCATATCTTCTTTTTCTTCTGCTTCAACAAGACTCATTTTATTTCTGTCCCTTATACAAACATCTGCGATTACGAAGATTCTTTTATAAAAATCCAAATTCCAATTCCATTGAAATTTGCTTTAAAATTGAGATATGATTTTTCTTAAAATTAAGTTGTAAACCTTTTAAGAGTTGCTATAAACATCTCACTTGACTTCACGTGACTGTTATTTTAAATGTTTTTTTGCATTAAGGTCTACAAAATGAATATGTATCATATTTTCCATTGATTTGGGTAAAATTAGCATTTGGTTCAGCCACACATGGAAGTGTTTCCTTGTTTACGTAATATACTAAATAGCATGAGGGAAAAATTCAGCAGAAAACCACAAATCACTCAAATTGAGTCTTGCCAGCCGTCTAGAATGTCAGCGTGACCAAAACGGCGGGAACACACACTACGTTCATGTAGACAAGTGTCATTTACATCCTGCTATTCCCACACAACTTATTCCCTGGCTGACGTGTTCTGGCCACATTTATTACCCTTACCATTTGTTATTGCGTTTCGTGTCCTATTTTGCGGCCCCAGGATTGTTTACCGCCCCGGCTGCGTTGAGTTGATCTATGATCTGTCCGGTCTAGGATTGGGTTTTCCACGGACCCTTTGATGACTTTCCAAATCGAACTAGACGAAAAAAGTGCAATTTACTGCCTCGAAACGTATTTCACGCCGTTTAACCCCTAGAAACGTCGATAAACTTTATAATAATAGAGTCGCGACCAGCGGAAGTAATCGAACTCCTCCCACAATTATTAGGTATGAGCTGACTTTCTGCCAGTTTAGGGCTATAACACAGCTGTATGACTAATTGCTATAATGTAACGATTTTTCAAATATACAGGGTGATGAAAAATTTGTCTGCACTAACTCTAGAAAGGTGACAAGAGAGCCTCAAAGGCAATTTTCGATGATCACCATTCGATAGCTCATCAAAAAACAAGTTGACATGCATTATGTCATTTTTTTTCAAATGCTTCCTAAGAAAATAACAGTCAGTTTTGTCATAACTATCAGACCGTTAGAGCAATTTTGATCAAATTTGGAACAAGAAGTTAATTAATACTCATTATGTGATGATAAATGTTCGTCAAAATTGTTTAGTTGCTTGGTTTTTATTTTCCCGCCTTATTTTCTACGTCACTAGACATTTTTAAAAAATTACACTTTTTTAAATTCCTTGTAGAATTTGAAAAATAACGTATTTCATGTAAAATTCTGTTTTGAAACTTTGTCTACGAGGTAATTGAGTTATTACGTTTTAAAATTTAAAAAGAAAGCTGATATCTGGACGGGCAATGTGAATGCAACTTGCAATGTTTATTTTATAATCAGTGGTTTGTCCTTCAAAAAATAAGTCATTTTTTAAAATTACTCTTTTCCAGGAAGATACGGCCCTCCAAAGTTCAGCTTCAAAAATCGTGTTTTTTGTCATAATTCTAAGACCGTTGAAGGAATTTAGATCAACTCAACGAAAGTAACTTTGGTTCAATGTAGCCAGGTCTACCGTTAAACGGTATATCTACCGTTTTTGTAGTTCTTCTACCGTCCTCCTGTTTTTTGTATATAATCTATCGTTTTTAACTACTTTATTGCCATTATGCTGGTTGTGAAACTTTTTATAAACTTTTTCAGTTAATTGAATAGGAAATTTAATAAGGATTTTAAAAAATGCGCTTAAAACAGTGATTTTCTTACTCCAAATTATTCCCTAAAACCACGTGATGTCTGTCACTATTGTCAGAATTGTCAAAATTTTACTAGAATTTGCAAAAATTACATTTTAACACAGTTTTCGAAACAAAACGATTTTCTGAGATTTAACAGATATTTTGACAATTGTCACTTCAAAGTCTAGCTAAATAGTCTTCTGAAATCACGTGACAACTGTCACTAAGGTCAAAACTGTCAAACCATGCTCTAAAGTTGCAAAAATCAGGATTTAGAAACGTTTTCTTCTAGTAATGATATAAAACGTGTTTCTGAGAGTTATGACAGATATTTTGACAATTATAACGTGATCGTCTTGCTAAATAGTGTTCTACAATCACGTGACAACTGTCAGTAACGTAAAAAAAGTTTTTTGAGATTTATGATTTTTGACAAGGGTCACGTGACTGCCTAGCTAAATTATCCATTAAAACCACGTGATATCTGTCACTAATGTCAAAACTTGAAAAACATTTATTAATGAAAAAATCTGTATTTTTGAAGTACGTATTTTTGAAGTTTTTTTAGCAAGAATCTATTCAAAGATACCCTGTATAATAATGTAAAATGAATGAATTTGATTTGATCATTTGATCTACCGTTATCTACCGTTTTTTGACTGATTATTCTACGGCCATTAAATAATTAGACTTCTTTGCAACACTGTTTTGGTCTAAGTTGTCCGTGTCGATACAAGAAAATTGATTCACTTATTTTGAGCTACATTAATTTTTATACCTCTGGACTTCGCTCAAAGGGATGATAATTCATTAGAGTGAAGGGTTTAATGTGAATGGTTATTTATTGAACAAAGAAAGAAAAAAACTGTAATATTCGGGAAATACCCAGTGAGCGCAGAAAATAGAGTGGGAAAATAAACACCATTCCCCTGTAAATACGCCACTTAATAAGTTTATCTGAAAAGAAGGTTTTGAAACTATAGGGTAATCGTTTTTCCTATATTTTAAATCAAAGACTGTCAGATGTCAAGATACCTCCAATCCGGCTCCTAGAAGAAAAGATGTAAATTACATAATAAATGAGAAAGAGAAAGTAGAGCGCAAGTTAGGAAAAGCAATGACAGGCAGATCTATGGTGGAACACAATTAATCTGGGTATGGAAAAGTTTGAATAAATGGTATTGTCCATTTTTACTTTACCGCCCGTTGTCTTGAGAGACGGACTGCAAAAATAATAAAGAAAACCCTCAGGCGTAAAGTCATAGTTTACGCCATGAAAACCTAACATTTCAAAGGCTAAAACTATTATGTCAATTTGATTATCAAATTTTTTTGTTATTTTATACTCGTATTTTCAGATAATTTTTTTTTGTGAGCTAGTATAAGTTTACCACATTATCGAAAAAAAAAATCCGAAATAATCGATTTGCTCGAACATAATTAAACAATTATTGTCCAAGACGGTCTTGAAGAACCCTACAACGCCTAACGATAATTGGTCGGCGCTTTTTGTCTGAAAATTTCTCCAAGGAATAATCGTCGAGCTAATAGTTCAATTTGGCGTTTAACCTAAACGTTATAATAAAAATCGACACATAACCGGGCTGCCCCCTTAAACATATAGATTAGGGCTTGTTGTGGGTACACAAAAAACGCAATAAAACCCCGGTCCCGGGTCGCCCACCAGACGGAGGAAATTGTTTTAATATTATTTCGGGACAGCGATAAAAATTTAAGTGGCCAAGGTAGCTAACGCTAAATTACCAGGTCGGAGTTTCGCATAAATCATCGAAACTGTCGAAACAGGGTGATTTTTTTCTAAATACGACCATGTGCAGTTTAGTAGAAAATGCATGAATCAATGTTTGTCCAACAATTGACAAATGACAGGACAACAAAACTGGACAGAGAAATAGCATGTCTATAATCTTATTTTATTTATTTGACTTTGTTTACAATAAAAAAAGCATTTGCAACCATTGATATCATCAATTATCATTTAGAAGATAAAATTCACCTTTGAAATTGTTTGCAATAGTGACTTTTCCACAGTTGTGCGCTTTTGTATTGTAATATCGAACTGTGATCAATTTAGAATTTCTTGAACTCATCTGCAATTTCTACAGTATCTCAGAATGAAAACATCAATTTTTAGACTTTAGTTTAAATGTTTTTCTTAACTACGTGTATTATTATTAGTATATTATTTTTCTTACACTTAAAAAAATGGTGATAATGGGTACTTGCATGTATTTTTTTATTGTCTTAATAGACTTATTTTGACTTGAATGTACATTACTAAAAATCTAATTTTTTTTTTAAAACAATATATTATCCAACATTAATATGAGTAAATCTAAGAATCAAAGTCAATAAGTCGTCTGTCAGAAAATTTGAGAGTTTGAACTGTACTAAGAAAGACCGTAATACCGATACCGATAGAATGGTATCATTTTGTACTAAAATAGTCTGGCAACCTCTGACGTCAAACCAATCAGAAAGCACTTCTGTTTAAGGTGTTAACTTTTTCCGATTTTCTTTTGCTAATATTTCACAAACTTTTGTTAAATTTAACCGAAATTTTGGTACATTTCTAATACATACTAAAATAGTCGTCTTTTATGTGGACATACTGTTTTTGATATCAGTTTTCAATGCAAGTACATACCCTCTATTATCTTTTTTTTGAACTCCCCGTATATGCTCATTTGTGTTGTGGTTAGCACGTGGTGAAAGAGCAGTTCAAAACGAACATTTTGAGCTTTTAACCCTTGCTGTAACCCCAAAAATGGGGCAAATACAAAATTTTAATTTTGATGCAATTTCCAAAAAATGTGAAAAAATTAAATACTTCAGAAACGGTTAGAGTTACGGAAATTTGCAGAACTCCAAAAATATTCAGAATAACTTTCTGCGCCTAGTGGACTAGATTTATACCCACTTAGAACCGGGTAAACGTAGTCCCATCTGTCAGAGCATTAGTTTCAAATTTAACTAATTTTCACTTTATTTTTGGAAGCCACGTTACAGCGTGTTGCAGTTAACACGAGGTAAAAGAATAGTTCAATACAAAAATTTTGGATTTTTAACAGTAGCGGAAACCCCAAAAATTGCGCAGATACGAAATTTTCAAAACTTTGGTGCAATTTCCAAAAAAAGTGAAAAAAGTCGAAAATCTCAGAAACGGTTAGAGTTACGGAAGTTTAGCAGGATACCTAAAATCTTCAAATTAACTTTCTGCACCCAGCGATCTAGGTTCACACTTACTTAAAACCGAGTAAATGCAGTCACAACGGGCAGAGCGTTAGTTTCAAATTTAACTGTTCCTATTTTGTTTTTTGAACACCCTGCTTATGTTCAATCGTGTCAGGTGAAAGAACAGTTGAAAATAAAGATTTTGAGCTTTTTGCGGGGCTTGAAACCCTAAATATAGCGGAAATATCGAATTTTCAAAATGTTGAAATTTCAAAAAAATGTGAAAAAATAAAATATTTTAGAAACGGTTAGAGTTACGGAAAGTTGCATGACTTTCTGCGCCTAGTGTACTAGGTTTATACCCACTTAGAACCGGGTAAACGTAGTTCCATCTATCAGAGCATTAGTTTCAAATTTAACTAATTTTCACTTTATTTTTGGAAGCCTCTGTATACGTTACAGCGTGTTGCAGTTAACACGAGGTAAAAGAACAGTTCAAAACAAAAATGTTGGATTTTTAACAGTAGCTGAAACCCCAAAAATTGCGCAGATACGAAATTTTCAAAATTTTGGTGCAATTTCCAAAAAAAAGTGAAAAAAGTCGAAAATGTTGCACCCAGTGATCTAGGTTTACACTCACCGAATGATGTGTGTATGTAGTATAACGGTATGTGGTCACAACGGAGCCTTAGTTTCAAATTTAACTGTTTTTTTGTTTTTTGAACAACCTGCAATTGTCAGGTGAAAGAACAGCTCAAAATAAAGATTTTGAGCTTTTTGCGGGCGTTGAAACCTTAAAAATAGCGGAGATATAGAATTTTCAAAATGTGGATGCAATTTTCAAAAGAAAAAGTGAAAAAACTTGAATATCTCAGAAATGGTTAAAGTTACGGAAATGATGCAGGAGACGAAAAATGTTCAGAATGTCTTTCTGCGCCCGATGGTTGTTCACATTTCTGCAACGTTGGCAAAATGACCTATTATCATTAAGTACCAAATTTTGCGAAATTGTCACTTTTTCTACAATTACTAAGAATCATAAGAGAAAAACATGCACCACTTCGAAATTTTTTTTGCAACGTTGCCAAATATACCATTTTCCTAATTTAGTAGTACATGTTTGCAAAACTGCCAAATTGTCAAATTTTTGCCAAATTTGTGTTACGTTGCCAATAATGGTCACATTTACTAAAATTACTCGGAAATTCATATTTCAACAACGCTGCCTACAAAATAGACCAATGCCAATTTTAGTACGAAGTTATTGACAGTTTTGGAAACTGAACGTTACAGAAAGATGTTCTTCTGGAAATTGTACCACCCTGTATTTCAAAAGTCAATAGATTCACGATATACGTCTTCACATGACTTTATTTTTTTAAATGGGAAATACTTGCTGTATACAGGGTGAGTTGATGAGAGACAAACAGATTTAATTTGTAAATTGTTCCTTCCGGATTGTGACAATTTTGGAATTGTCTATTACAGCCAGAAACCAGAAACAAAGAAGGTTACTAATTTAATGTTTTTGACAAAAACAGAAAGTATTGCAATGTTTGCTGCCCGGATGCTGCGCTACTGTCTAAATAACTTTCTGGAGAAGGTTTACTGTCATTGTCATATGATGCTGTTATAAAACAAATTTTCTCCATAAACTTCCAAAAATACAAAAACTAAATATATGTTACACTTTTATTATGAACTGGGTGCATATTATGAATTTTAGAGCCTCTCACAGAAACCAATCAAGTGGAGTAAAGTCCGGCAAACGAGACAGCCACTTATGATCTGGTAAAATGACAAAGCACCCACTGTCATAAACTAGCACTTTTTGTGTATTAATTTGTTTTCCTTACTATCCCCATAACACCTTTTGACACTTTTCGTTAAATTATGTTAGTCATTGTTGTATATCCATACTGGGCATGGTTTTCGTTTAATTTTACTGCTCGTTTTATGGTCCTCATTGAGATGTCCTCGGACCATGCTGGAAGAAACATGATAAATGAAAATTGAATATTCAGGAACGACAAAGACTTGTGACATTGTATGAATAAAGGATAAAAGTGAACAAAAAGATGGTGGTTAAAAGTTATGAGTGGATTGGCCTCGGGTTCTTTCGGAAGCAGCGCAGTCAGGTTGACGATCTAAGGAGTGTGTAATTACGTTTGACATGTCGGAGATATATTGATTCGGTAACCGGTGATTATCGCATATTAAAGTCGTTCGGAAATCTATACTGAAATTACGCCGGCGGACCGGGGATTGTTGTTAGCCGGTCGAGGAATGGATCGTGATTGCGATGGTTTAGATAATTTTCCACTTCGGATTAGGGTTTGGCTCAAGGCTGTTTGGTTTAAATGGGTAGGCAACGCCGAAAGGGTTATTCCAGTCTGATTGGTTCTTTTATGTCCCTTTCAATACTTATCAATAATACAATTGAGTTGCACCATTGATTATTTCGGGTCTGCCAACCACTGCAGTAATGTGCATTGCACAATTCATTTTGAAAATAAACTGAATTTCAACCACGTTATTTATTGAATAAAAAACAGATATTTATAACCATAGAAAATAGGATTCGTTCCCATATATTACCTCTGATAAATATCGCCCGGTTTTGTTTGCCATTTTATACGAACGCATTTCAATCGATGATATACGTACAAAACTAATTTCGTACGATTTATGTTTGGCAAATATATAGTTGAAAACTTGTTTATTTTGCACATTCGCATAACATGCTGAAATAGGCGTTATTGACTAAACAATCATACACTAAACATTGAGGACACTACTTCTAAAGTGTACAAGCAGAAAGCAAAACAAGAATTTTTCAAGCTCTTAAATGATCCGATTTTCGTGCACGTAATTGCAGTGATTGAAGCTCATAATTTCACGAAAGGATAAATTAGCAGTTAAAAGCGTGTAATCATCTCTGAAAAATCCTCAAAGAAGGCTTAATTATCTTGTTAAATAAAAATGGTTAGAATTGCCAACAGCTCATTTTGGGTGAATTAACAATAACGTTTGCCCTTTCATTAAGAAGTTAAATGGATGAAGTTGTTGAGTGTGTGATGAGATGTTATTTTTTAGTTAATTTATAAGTTCTTGGTTTAACGTAAATATTTGATGTTGGCATTTGGACAAACAGCAATGACCTTTGCGTGAGCAAACTACCGAGGGATATGGGAAGCACCTGTCGAGGAAGTTCCCCAAGTTATCACGATTTTGACGCCACTTTGACATGGAATTAGGGGGAGAAAATACGGAATACGTGTTGAAATTCAGTCGATAATAGTATAGTATTAACAGTACTGTCATTAATAAACTCAATATATTTAAATCGTTTAATTGAAAACGATGTAGTTTATATACGAATTAACAAACGTCTCTTATAGCAGGAAAATTTAAGTTATATAGAGCAAAAATAGAAGAATACAGCATTATTTGATCTCCTTCCAAATCAGACAAGCGTATCTCTCATTCGGATATGAATGCACATAATATAAATAGGTATGTTGTCAATAAGCACAATCATTGAATCATTGCGAAAAATACAGTAACAATGAAATTTTATGATCATAAATCGGTTATATCTACTTATAGAAATAAAAGAAAATGACATACAAAAAAAATTTTGGAAGTAGCTCAAAGAAAACTTATTTTTAGCCCACAACATTGTTCCAGTAAATTACTTCTAAAAAGCTAAGTTAAGGTAAATTTGGTTTAAACCAAAAATGTGTATTTTCTATTAATAATTTAGTTGATGTCAAGTTAACTGATAATAATCATAGGTTATATCCCGAGACGTTCAAGTTTTATCGGGTAAACTGTGCATAGGTGATTTTTTGCAAAATTTTGCTTGGAAAATGATTGCGACTAAATAATTCGACGATAAAATTCTAAGACCGCAGGTCGAAGGATTTTTTCCAAAGAATTATTTAGTCGAAACCATTTGCCTAAAAGAAAAATTTTGCAAAAAACCTACCAATGCACATTTTACGTGATAAAACGTGAACGCCGAGGGGTATATGTCAAGATTATTTCCTGAAAACTCACATTTTAGTTTATTAACAAGAAAACACCTTAGTTAGAACACAAATACTAAACTAAACGTGATGAAATTAATGATAATATTGAACTCACCCCAGCAGACGACAGATTTTCGTTCAGCCATGTATATTATTGTTTACATTTCAGATTGACAATCATACGTCATAATATTTTAATTTATGTAATTTTTTAATGGAAACTACGTTATAGTGATTTATTAATTGTTAATATTGAAGAAAATAGCTTAAATTTTATGTGTGTCTAAATCCCGTTTCGTTTAATATCAAATGTTCTTCAAAAAAACATATTCGAAAAAGGTAGGAGGTGTTTATTCGGGGGTAATATCCCTAGTGCATTTAATTTTTCACTTCACTTCACTCTCGCTCATGCTATTTGTTAAAACAAATTACTTAGAAACGAGTACTCCAATTTTTCCACAGGAAAAATTAGATGCACGAGGGATATTTGGTAAGATTATTTCCTGAGTTAAATAAACATTTTATTTTAATTAAAACAATAAGAACAATAATTAATAAGAACAATAACTTTCAAGCTAGAAAGGGTAACACTATTCTTTATGTTGTTGTGTGGAGTGTGCAATTTTTTCGATTTTTTTTCCGGAAAAACTGCTGACAGCTAAGTTGACAGTTGTTGACAAGTGATTTTTCCACTTAAAATTTACATTTGTTATACTAATTCTTGATAGCGATTGGTCAAAATTGATAGGAAGGAAATAATCAGTGTAAAATTTTAGCAACTAGGGATTTATTCAGTATATAACGGCTCTCATTGGTCGAACTAGAAAGGTTCATTGAATTTTATTGGCTGCTAGTACAATGAGGGAAATAATCAAACTTAAATTCAAATCAAGGGAATAAGTAGCTTTAAATACAAATTATTATAGTTAAATAAACTGAGAAGCCTGTTTGAGAATGGTTTAGAGCGAGAACAACTTGGACAGAAGAAAAACTTCTATCAAATTACCTCATTAATGGCACACAAGCAATTATTTTCCCTTGAGTGAGGAGTTTAGCAAGGAAGGCAATATCTTCTATGTTAGGCTTTTGAGCTCATTTCAAAAAGTGTTTTAGTAGTTTAATTGTAGCTGCAATAGGTGAAAATACTTATTACAATGAGCAAGAACACGATTTACGAAAATGTTTATTTTACCTAAAAAATCAAAATTTAGTTAAAACCTCAAAACCGCAAAAGATAGAAGAATATTAAGCAAACATTCTTAGAAACTGCTGGTCTGATTAGAATGGCTAAAAAGGAAGCAAGCTAAAATATTAAAAAAAAGAGCTTTGTAGCTATAAATAAACTATTACATACATTTATGAAAAATTTCAAAGTGCAAATTCAAAAACTGTAATTAATAAGCCGAGTAATAACAATGGGAATAGGGATTATTCAGTATTCCTAAAAGAACTAGAACCAAGGGAACACCTGGAATAAAGAGATATTTCCTGTAGTATTATCTCTGGTATCTTTTAGTTTTGAGATACTTTCTGTTGACAGCAAGTGTCAACTAATGTTAAACTTCTCACTGAATGAGTGAATTAAGTCATTCATTAGAGTGACATTTATTGCTATGGTTCAGACTGTATAACACAAACTTCAAAATTCTGAACCACACTTGACTTAAACTTGGTTCAGCTTAAACTCGACGGTGCAAATGGACATAAATGAAACAACCAAAATATATTATATATTTTTTTTTATATTGATGACATCTAAAAGTAAGTAACAATATACATTAATATATTCGGATGGCTCTGTTTTTTACAGCACATTGTAATATTATGCTTCTGTACAAGTTTCCAATTCAAAAAATAGGAACGTTTTCTGTCTAAGCAACATTATAATTTATGCGCGTTTATAAATTGGGCGAGCAAAGGAACAAGCACACTGAATAACGGGATTGTTTTTTGGACAGAAAACGTCTCCAACACAGACTAAAGTGGACTATTTTGTTATTTTAAGGAATATTTACAGGCCCAGACTTACAAACTATTTTTACATTGGCAAAAAGTGTTGCAACACTTTTCTTAGCTTTGTCTATCGTTTTTTTTTCGTTACTAAAAAGAACCGGTAATTGGCACTTTCAAAGCTTAGGCTTAAGCGCAAAACACCCTGTAACTGTTTACAAGAATCGGAACAACCAAAAAAATTAGATGGGAACCAAAACAATTGAACAAATACTAACATAAACAATACAAAATCAACTAATAAATCGCCACCAATTGATTGGTGTGTACCAAGCCTTATTTACAGAAACAGCAATTTTTATACAGTCAACAACCATGAATTCCCGAATGGAAAAGAAAAAACAGTGGCGCCACATCACGTAATTACTAAGAGGGCGCAGCGACTCACTGACAACTGTCACACGTTGTCAGAATTATCAGCGCCCTCTACGCCGACAACTGAGGAGTTATATACAGGGCGCTAATTATTGTTCTCTAGCTCTTTTGGCTAGAGCCTTTGCCAGCTACCAAACAAGACCCTCGTTGAGCTGCTGGGGGTTGTCGGAAAAATTGCCGGGGGACATAAATTCGGGACTGCCGCCTCTTCCTGCCCCTTGCGGTCCCCCCGCCATCATTTGATCGGGTCCCGGCTGCTGCGGCATGAATTGGCCGCCTTCCTGGCCGGGCATGCCACCTCCAAAGTCGCCGCCCATTGGCATTGGTCCACCATGATCCATTGGACCGCCTGAAATAAAAAGAAAATCTTGGTTTTGATGGTTAACTGCAAAAGTGTGTAGTAAATAGGAAGTACAAAAATAATCGACAACCTTGGTAAAGCTAATTGTTGCATTTTACAACTATTTATTGAACGGTTTATTGAATATTATTTCATTCTGATATCAAAACATTGTATCAGTTTAAAAAAAAGTTGAGTTTTTTTTAAGTAAGCCAACTATAAAGTGTTAAAAATATGAATGCAATATATTATTATCTTTCTTAGAAGTTGGTATTGCTAAGTTAACAAATCTGTGAACTTAACAATGTTCAGAAAAGTTTCCATAATAGTCTAGTGTTTATCGTAAAATTGATGAATTTCTAGGAAAGACAGAAAGGTCTAATAAGATAAAATGGCACAGATTGCAAAATGCAGATTTGAAGTAGGACAATAAAACGACAGAAACTACAAAATTAATATTTTTCTGCTGATATTAACGCAGACACTAATGTCTTTGAAGCCTACAATATTAAAAACGATATTTGTTACATATTTTTGTCTTCATTAAGAATCTCATCAAAATGAGTCAACTTAAAACTTTCTTAAAGTACTTTTGATTTGGAACTCTTGTCAATGGTAAACACCAACTTTCTTTCGTACACTCAACAAGAAAAACTCACCTCCTTGACTAAACGGCAATCCTTGACCACCAGGTCCACCACCTGGATGGTGTCCGGGGAAAAAGGCAGCGTCGTGGGGGTGGAAAGGGGGACCACCATATCCCCCAAATTCAAACTTGCCATCGGCAAAGTAAGGGAAACCAGGACCGTCTTCTAGGCCACCTGGAGACAAATTCATGGGAAATCCTCGCATTTTCCTCGATCCTCCGAAGAACGGCCCTCTTCCCATCGAGGTCAGCTGTTTTAGTCTTCTTTCTTTCGATCTTTTGTTCTGGAACCACACCTGAAAAGAAGTTTAGATCAGTTTGGTATCTTGTTTAGCTGGAGTTAATGGAATGGAATTTTAAGAGAAACATGTAACTTTGATGATAAAACTTGCTGTATAAATAGACATGACTAGAAAAAAATAATTATTTCACAATTATTCAATGGGTGTTATTCTCGTGATTGGTCGGGTTTACTTATCTAATTGGTCACGACTGAAATGTACATGTAATTCGAGTGATTACCATTTAAGAGTGTTAACTAGGTGCGTAAGTGTACGTTTGCTCTACCACTAATTTGTTTAATTACACATATTAAAGAATTTCCATTTTAGAAAAAATATCCTGCGATTTACTGTGTAATAATAATTGAGTATATTAAAAATAAAACAATAATTCTGGCTTTTGAATATAAAATAACGTAACATAGGTCAGCACTAAAGAGTCGATCTTTCATTTTCCCAAACGTGTCAGGAAAACTGGTTCCTTCGAATTGATACTCTCTATGTATAAATTATCGAGGCCCGATTTATCACGTAAAAATCGCCTCATAAATCAGGCCAAAGTTGTGATTAATAAATAAATTTTACTCAGTAAGAAAGCTCATTTGCATTTTCGAGCCGTTTATTTTGCATTTTGTTGTGCCAGTAATTTAGTCATTGTAGATCCGACAACAATGTTCTGAATTCTTCTCTTCAAGTCCGGAAATTGGTGAAACAATGAAGAACTGAAATAGAAAAGTGCCTATTTTCAAGATCTTTTGTAATTTAGGCTTTTCCATCACAAAACATCTTTATTTAGTTAACTAAAACTTTTCTTCAGCCCTAAGAACATCTGTAGTGAGGTAAGGTTACAATATTAAGAATACAGTACTAAAACTGCAAACTAAATTTAAACATTTTTTTTAGGTAAAAATTAGCTAAAAGGTGAAAAAGCTACTAATCTGTTATATTCCAAACTCAACGATGCCTTTATAAATATACAAGTAAGATGAACAAATTTGAGTAAAATGTTTTTTAAAGCTCATTGCTGATAAAACAAGAATATTAACAATACAAAAAATTGGCCAAGCTACTAGTAAAATACCTAAATAGACACTAATGTTAGTTTGGTCATATTATTGAGTACACTAGTATTTTGAGGTTCTGGATATATTTAAACATATAAACATTGACAGATTTTAAATTACTCTTACTAGAGTGTTTTAGACTTTGTTTTATGTACCTATAAGACTTTTTTAGGCAGCAAGACTTTTCACTCATGTGTACGAGTTTGGTTAGTCTGAAACACTCTGTATAATTAAAATTTGTTTAGGTAGTAGTCCTATCTACAATTTTCGTATTTAAAGTTTTCTTCTAAGATTAAAGACAAAGCTTGAAAGACAACAGGAAAAACAAAAATTGCTGCCAAAGAAGATAGAGAATATGTCTTCTAAAACCACATTTTTTGGTTTGCAGTGATGAGAAGGTAAAACGCTGTAGCTTTACCTTCTTTTTTTGCTTTTCCAGATGACACTGACAAAATAGTCATCATCTGGTTTTCTGTAACTACAACAATTCCTTGAATCCAATTAAAATTTATTACTAGTATTCCTTAAGTTTTCTTCAGAATTGTTTATTTTGTGTGCCTAGTTAAAACTGAATGGAATCAATCTACCTGATATGTTTTGCACTATATTTCTTCTCTAGGAAATTTATACATCAGTAAATACTAGAGAAATATACACACAACTGAAGAGAGAGGCCAGAAACATCGGACTCGAAATAAATACACAAAAGACAAAAACACTAACCCAGGCAAGAACAAGAGGAAACGAAAACTACCCCAGAGTAGAGGATAACGTGGATGCTGTCCAGAGCTTTACATATCTAGGTGTTGAACTCAACACGAGAGGATCAGAGGAATCGGAGATACAACATCGAATAATATCGGCAAACTTCGCTCTGTCCCATATATTTCGCTCCAAAATCATACACAGCAAATCAAAAATCAGGATATACAAAACCATCATCAGACCGATACTATGCTATGGATGGGAGATATGGGTCATGACAAAGAACTCACAGAATAAACTGGAGGTGTTTGAAAGAAGAATACTAAGACGGATCTTCGGGCCACTAAATGAAAATGAGATATGGAGAAGATGATATAATCATGAAATCTACCAACTTTTCAAGGTGGCACCTATCTCAGAATTCGTCAGACTACAGAGGCTACGATGGACAGGCCACGTAGTAAGAATGCCGGATAACAGGCTACCAAAAAGGGCCCTCAATAGTAGGATGCAGGGCAGAAGACCAAAAGGGAGACCACAGAAAAGATGGGAGGATGGAGTGACAGAAGTCGCGCAGAACTTGATAGGTGTCAGAACCTGGAGGAGAGCGGCGTTGGATCGACAGTGTTGAAGGCGGAAGATAGAGGAGGCCAATGCTCAATTTCGGCTGTAGCGCCATTGGAGAGAGAAATACTGAAATAATTTCAGTCTCTATGGGTAAAAACGTTAACTTAACAAATCTTCTCTTCTCTTCCTTAACAAATCTTCTGGAGAGAGAATTTTTGTTTGTTCTTTTTGAAAAATTTTGTTTTGATGCTGCTTCTTGTGTGAATGGTAAGTTAAATACTATTTTTATGCACTACATTTCTTTTGGCATCACCCAGTACCGTTTTATCACACTTTGGCTAGATGCACTAGATGAAGAAGGTTTAAAAGCAATACTTATTTTAAACGATTAATAATTTCTTGACATACTAAATTTGATATTGTTGATTTACTGGTTTATATCATAACATATTTCAAATTAGCCATTATGGTCTGAAAATATAATACCGTGTGCTTCTTTTCAATTATGCTGTTTTGTCTTGGGTTAACAAAAGCAGGTATAAAGGAACAAAAACCAAACAAATCGTCTCTGAATAAAATTGTTAATGGGCCGATTATTTTTCGCACAATAAAAACAATATATCACTATGCAAGGCATGGTGAATTTTAGCGCCGACCGCGGGCATTATTAATAATATTTTCGAAACGAGGACCGTGTCGGACAGGCCAAAGGCCGAGGGGTGGTTTCGTGGAGTCCCACCGTTCTTGTGGGGCCCCGGGGGGTCTTTGTGATGCCGACAAGTCTGGGGCCGACGGTGCGCCAACGTCTCGTTCTCGTATATATTATAGTTGGGCCCCACCGACACGAAACCCTTTTGTTGCTTCTCGGCTAACAATCACCAAATTAGTCCGATTTTAGTTTTTTTTTGGTTTAATTCCGTATCCTAGGACTGTCACATTGATTGATAGCTTAATTATCCACACCTCTAAACGCTCTTTGCATTTCAACTCGCTCGTGTCGCCTGTCGCGACCTGTTTCGAGCCTGGCCATCATCAGACCGAGGGAAGTTGATTAGTGTAGGATTTCGAGCGAATCCAGGCGCAGCCTGGAAATTTGCTGTGACGGCGACAACTGTCTGTCTATCAACATTTCTGGAGAGTCTAAATTGAATTTTTAAATTCACAAAAAAAAGTTAAAAAACAAACACAAGTGACAACGCTGCGAGGTACCGAGCCAAGGCTCCACTTCACGGGGATTAGCATCATGGGAACCCATTCCACCTCGGCGGGTCGTAAACAACTCAATATCACCGTAAAACTGACCCAGCGGTCCTTTTCCACATATATAAATATTATTTTTAATATGTGTTTTACGGCTTTATAAATATTTTATATATTCAGGTGTTAAGATTTTTGTATCGACGGTATTTTATAGTCGGACGGCTTTGAGCGGCCTTAAAAATACATAAACGTCAAATTTTATTTGAATGATGCTGGACGGCTGGTTTTTAGGTCGTCATACATGGTGGTCCCACATCATTAGCTCCTTCCATACGTTAGTATATTTGCCTTTTTAAGATCCAGGTGATGAACGAAACTCAGCGGAAATCAACTATCCAAATTGTCCAAACCTCCACCAAATTAGAACTAAATAATCATTTATAAAAAAAAGAAAAAAATGTTTTCATGTCACTCTGTATACGGCAGTTCTTCGAAGTCGTAAACCGAGTTTTACGGCTGTTCTAGAAATCTGAGGATGAACGTAAATCCTCTGAAACGTCCCGGCTTTTATACGGTACCAACTTATGATGACAACTTGGTCTGCTCAACATGGCGCCCCAAACAACACTTGCATTCCATTTGTTTTGGTGATTTGAGCCACAAATCAGTTTCTTAACAGTAATTTTTACTTCTTCCAAAATACAGGGTGTCCCATTATAAATTACTAGATATTGATATTTTACCTAAATCCGTAAATAGTGGCTCATACAGTATATTTTGATTCTAGGATAGTTTAGTTCAAAGAAACACTCTATAGAATATGTATTGCTCCATTTTATTACTTTTATAAACGTGTTAATATGTTAAATATTTCAATTTAATTAAAAAAGTTATATTTTAAATAATTAAGTATCTCAAAAACTCGTATAGCATTACAATAAAGTAATAGTTTCTGGACATTTCCAACCATATATTGATATGCAGTGTGTTCTATTCCTAAATCCAATTCCTCCAATTTCTTTCTGAAAAACACCAATGGGAAAGAGACCACTGTTTTAAGGTCACGTGACCTAATAAAAAAATATAAATTTTAGTTGCAATTTGAAATTATCCACTTTAAAAATTCCAATTTTGGAGAGGTAAGAAGATTTCTGTAACTATCTTCCGAGTCACTCTGTATGCAGTTTCAGTGGGAATTTTACCTTTCAAAGTGCAGATTAGTTGTCTTTGAGGTGTTTTCAATCGTTCCTCTTCCTACAACTTTTGACGTAAATTTACGAATATATTGAGTAAAATCCATTTTAAGGATCAAAAATCATATATTTGCCTCATAGTTAATTTTGAATGTGAATGTTTCAGTCGTTTTTTAGAATCACTACTGCATACAACCACTAAAAAATTCAGTTTGTCTCCTCTTTCCAGTGGTGTGCTTTAACCTAAATTTAGTTGTACAGGGTAACTAAAAAAAGTGGAAAATCAAACAAAAAGAAAATAAACAAAATGCAGTTTCAGTTAGAATTTTACTGTTCAAAGTGCAGATTTGCTTTCTTTGAGGTGTTTTGAGCCACTTTAGTTCTTACGCCTTTTGACGTGTCTCTACTAGTTTGGGAAATATTGAGGGAAACACATTTTGAGAACCAGAAACTGCATTTGCCTCAAAACTTTTACATAGTCGTAAGGTGTAAATCCACTCAAAAAATACGTTTTTTCTCCTTTTTCCTGTGGTGTGCTCTAACATAAATTTAGTTGTACAGGGTGACCAAAAAAAGTCGAAATTTAGTGGGAAAATCCTGAGGTTTTGCCTTACACCTTTTGACTTATCTATACTAGTTTGAAATAAGCATTTTTAAGGACCAGAACTGCATTTGTCCTTCAAAATTTTGACTGTAAATAACTCAGCCATTTTTTAGAGTTACTACTGCATAAAACCACTCAAAAAACTCAATAAAGATTACAATAAAATCAAAAGACGTCCTGTACACATTTAAAAACTCTTTGTTCAAAAAACTTGTACACATGTGACGTTTTACCCAACTGGACTAACCTCCATACTTTATAACTAAGCGATCTGGTAATTAATCAAAAACGTATACCTACTAAAATATTTTGCTTGTCCGTATCTCAAAAACGGCAAATAAATCAAGGTCCGCCCCCACACCTGGAATCTCGACTATTTCGAAATTATCATTCTCCGGGGGTAATTAACCCACCCCGTAATTAAAACACTGCCATTTGCGGTTTGTGTGACCCCCCTCGTATATAATAAATCTGTAGTCTTCTTTAAAACTGGGAAGAATGAAGAAGAATTTCCGTAACCTATAATTAGGGCTAAGAGCCACGTTGACGTTATTAATGAAGATGGGTCCATAAACTGACACTTGGTTGGTTCTTCTAGGAATTACAGCAAGTTTGAATGCCATAAATAACATTTTTGGGGTACAAACTTCCCTTGTACAACCTCAATTTGCTCACCCTAAAGTGTATTTGGCATGAACAAGTGCATCAACTACTTACTCGGATAGTTACCCTAATTTTCCTATTTTCTGCAGCCACATGTCATATGAAATCATAATTTGCCTCGTATAACACTGTTGTACAGTATGACACAAAATTTTCCCTTCTTATTCAAGTTATTTTTGTAATTTCAGCTTCAGAGGTAGTTCAAATTATTGCGTGAAATGTTTGAACAGGGTGGCACCACATTAAGGACTATAATGACATAATTAGTAGTGAAGAAAATTGCGAAAGTGTGAATTTTTGTCACTGACTGTACAACAACCCTTATTCAAAAGGCAATTTTTCGGTGCACAAACTGTCGATTCATCGATGAAATATAGCTGCCCACTTGCTACAGTTACACTACAATAGGGTTATTGTTCCGCGTTAACCCCTGTATAGGTTGGCAACCCTGTGGGCGGATCTGGCCGTATGTCGTGGGTTTTTGTCCCTTTTAACCACCCCCCGCTAAACGTTAAAGAATCACCAACAAGGGAGTAAAAAAGTTAATTTGAGGTTGAGTTTGGGGTATTTTACTATAAATATGTCAAAGCTTCATGCAAATCAGGAATAATAATGAAGGCAAAAGAGGGATAGTCGTGATAAGTCATTTTTGTTTAAAAATCCGAAAGTGTTGAATATTTGATTCGTTTGGTGTTGTTCCAAAGAGTTTTCTTAGGTTTAGAGTATAATTCAATGCAAACTTTTTACTAGAAATCGACCAAAAGTAATGTAGATAAGTCAAACCATACTCTAACAGTCTAGCAGATGATCTTTATAAAACAGTAATGTACCTGTCATACTTTGACAGTTAAGACTTATTCAATAATTATTATAATTGTTTTGTCAAAGATTAGTAGTAATTAATTTTCTCATCAACAAATACAAAAAGCTCGGTTAATTTAATTAATATAATATGACAAAATATGTAGAATAAAATACGTCTAATAAATTAATCTTCTAAAAAAAATTACAACCACATAAAAAAAAAACAAAGGGGATGTTTAGTGACAATAAAAAATTGACTAAAAAGATAGGGAAAGGCCCTTTCAAAGATATAATTGTAACAGATGTGAAGACTGATCTGTATGAAATTTACGAGTATTGGGGTTGTTTGGTGACTAACAAGGTTCTTATAAATGATGGTTAGGGATACTTTTGTTAATATTTACAGTTTAATTACGCTATCGCTAACAATTTATTATTATAAAAAATCTGTGATCTGTATATTACATTCCTAAAGGCAAAACGTTTGATTTTAATACAGATGCAATTTACCGCACCAATCTATCTTCTTACTATGCTGGCAATATTGAAAGTCTCCTTTAATAATGTTAATTTCCTCTTGAGAAGAGATCATTTTGATAAAAGCTGAAGTTAAACAAGTATAATTGTGACACCATATCAAATTTTTCTGCTAGTAATAAATTTATAACTTCCTCGGTCAGTATAAGACAAATGAACTTAGAAAGCAGTGGTTATCTTCCTGAAATTTTTTTGTATAACAAATCCAATAAATTCCGTTAATGATTGGAAAATCTATTATAAGCTTTGGCCAGTTAAAGAGCAAGTAACGCAAGGAATACACAATTTACCGGTAGATTGTCAATATTTGCCAAAAACCACAAGATTTGAAATTATTAGCTTTTTCGACTTTTAGTGTCTTTTTTGGACCACCGTGCTTGAATTGATTATCGGTTTTTTATTGCTAAAATACAAACGTTGTCATTCATGCATGATATAACAGTGCTTAATTTTTGAGTAGAACGGATTTTGAAGATGGTCAAGTTCTTGCTAGTTTAACAGTGGAGTATTGTACTTTTATTAGTTAACTACAAAAAATCGAGTAGAGGAAAACTTGTCTGAGATAGTAATAATAATTATAACAAATGTAAGGTAAAGCTAGATTATAGTTAAAATGTACAGTTTTCAAAACCATTGTTTAATGGAATTGATTGTTTTCCTAAAAAACATCTAACCTAATCTAAAGTATTTTATTCATAATCAATCAAAAGAATTAACTAAAAAACAAACGTACATAGAAAAAGTGAATAACATCAAACATACTAAAAAGAGAAAAATATTTGATAAATTATTAATACTGTTTTTGAACACACTTTTTAATTACTCTTGTCACTTTTCTGATGCTTTAAAAAGTTATGGCACAACATTATCCGCTGTTTTCTAATGAATGGCATCTTTTAAACATAACCTTACGCGAAACACAAAAAAGATAATCCATTGGAACTCCTTAAAGGCATATTACAAATAAAATAACATAACATACTAGATACATGTGGTACATAAGCTCTGTTCAGTGACTTCTGACTGTTGTGTCACATCTCTAATCTCATTTCATTAGACAAAGATCAAATAAGAATGTGTTTTATAACGTGATAGTACCAGTTATTGTTAGTTTGACAGTTAAAGGCCTCCAGGACTGAAAGTTCCTTAGACCTCTAAGTGCCACTGAGAACCTCTAAAAACTGCCAGAGGACTCGTGTTTTAAACCTTCCTATAACTGTTTTAAATTGCCAGAAGCCTCTAAGACCATTTCGAAAGTTCTATAGACCTTTAAATACCACTGAGAACCTTCTAAAAATTGCCAGAGCACTCTACAAGTGTCTTAAACCTTCTCAGAATTGTTTTAAGTTTCCAGGGGCCTCTAGGACCATTTTGAAAGTTCTGTAGACCTTTAAATACTACTGAGAACCTTCTAAAAATTGCCAGAGCACTCTACAAGTGTCTTAAACCTTCTCAGAATTGTTTTAATTTGCCAGAGGCCTCTAGGACCATTTTGAAAGTTCTATAGATCTTTAAATACTACTAAGAACCTTCTAAAAATTGCCAGAGCACTCTACAAGTGTCTTAAACCTTCTCAGAATTGTTTTAATTTGCCAGAGGCCTCTAGGACCATTTTGCAAGTTCTATAGACCTTTAAATACTATTGAGAACCCTCTAAAAAGTATCGGAGCCATCTACAAGTGTCTTAAACCTTCTCAGAATTGTTTTAATTTGCCAGAGGCCTCTAGGACCATTTTGAATGTTCTATAGACCTTTAAATACTACAGAGAACCTTCTAAAAATTGCCAGAGCACTCTACAAGTGTCTTAAACCTTCTCAGAATTGTTTTAAGTTTCCAGGGGCCTCTAGGACCATTTTGAAAGTTCTGTAGACCTTTAAATACTACTGAGAACCTTCTAAAAATTGCCAGAGCACTCTACAAGTGTCTTAAACCTTCTCAGAATTGTTTTAATTTGCCAGAGGCCTCTAGGACCATTTTGAATGTTCTATAGACCTTTAAATACTACAGAGAACCTTCTAAAAATTGCCAGAGCACTCTACAAGTGTCTTAAACCTTCTCAGAATTGTTTTAATTTGCCAGAGGCCTCTAGGACCATTTTGAAAGTTCTATAGATCTTTAAATACTACTAAGAACCTTCTAAAAATTGCCAGAGCACTCTACAAGTGTCTTAAACCTTCTCAGAATTGTTTTAAGTTTCCAGGGGCCTCTAGGACCATTTTGAAAGTTCTGTAGACCTTTAAATACTACTGAGAACCTTCTAAAAATTGCCAGAGCACTCTACAAGTGTCTTAAACCTTCTCAGAATTGTTTTAATTTGCCAGAGGCCTCTAGGACCATTTTGAATGTTCTATAGACCTTTAAATACTACAGAGAACCTTCTAAAAATTGCCAGAGCACTCTACAAGTGTCTTAAACCTTCTCAGAATTGTTTTAAGTTTCCAGGGGCCTCTAGGACCATTTTGAAAGTTCTGTAGACCTTTAAATACTACTGAGAACCTTCTAAAAATTGCCAGAGCACTCTACAAGTGTCTTAAACCTTCTCAGAATTGTTTTAATTTGCCAGAGGCCTCTAGGACCATTTTGAATGTTCTATAGACCTTTAAATACTACAGAGAACCTTCTAAAAATTGCCAGAGCACTCTACAAGTGTCCTAAACCTTCTCAGAAGAGTTCTAATTTGCCAGAGGCCTCTAGGACGCATTTGAAAAGTTCTATAAACCTTTAAATACTATTGAGAACCTTCTAAAAATTGCCAGAGCACTCTACAAGTGTCTTAAACCTTCTCAGAATTGTTTTAATTTGCCAGAGGCCTCTAGGACCATTTTGAAAGTTCCATAGACCTTTAAATACTACTGAGAACCTTCTAAAAATTTCCAGAGCACTCTACAAGTGTCTTAAACCTTCTCAGAATTGTTTTAATTTGCCAGAGACCTCTAGGACCATTTTCAAAGTTCTATAGACCTTTAAATACTATTGAGAACCTTCTTAAAAGAGCCAGAAACATATTTTTCTTTTTATCACGCCGTCTCCTGAAGAAGGTTGGCGATCCAAATGGTGGATACTAGTAGAATCCTCTACTAGTGTCTTAAAGTTTCCCATAACTATTTAAAATTACCAGAGACCTCTTCTAGTTTTTAGCTAATTTACTTTATTTATAAAAATGTCATCTATGGATATGCGGATGTTATATTCAAAACAGTTGGAGCACTTCAAATCTGTTTCAAAATTAAAATGATCTTTAAAGTAGGTAGATAGGCCCTTTAGATTAACGCAAAGGTCATTTCAGGAGATTGAAGATGTTAATAAAATCAAAATTATTTGTTAGTGGCCATAAAAGATGGCCTCAAATGATTGCTAACCCACTCAAAAAGCAATACTTTTTGTTGATACTGAACTTTTATCATAAAAGTGACTGAATTGTTAAAGAATACTGCTTTTAATGCAGTTTAGCAATAAAAGTTACAAGAACAAACATTAATTAGCACTTAGTAGTTTGAAAATATTGCTTAAACCACAAGTTTATTAACTTCTTCACCATAGTTTTTCATCCTTGAACATTTGTTTAAATTTATTCAGGACCACCGGGCTTGAATCGATTAACGTTTTTACACTTTACCTTTACCATCCATATAATTTAGGATTCATGAAATAATTCAACTAAAGTTGATAATTTTAACAGTGTTTTACACTGTTTGACTATCAGTTTTTTAAAGACTAATTTTCAAACTGTTAGGTTAGGTTAGATGGAAATAGTCTTTCTTGAATATGCAAGAGCAAATTCCTAATTGAGACTTTCTTCTCTACTTATTGCTGGGGTATTCCTTCCAATTATCCCCCCTAAATTTGTTAACGCACTTCACAAACAAACTCATTTCCGACTGTTATTCAAAACACCCTCTTAGTAGCAGAAACCACTCGTCGAACTTCAATAAATAAGTAAACACGATCGTGTCAAGCACAAAAATTAACGACCCTGCAATCATCACGGTCCACTTGAGGCCGCCTTGCATCTGACTGGCTCCCCCTTTTTAGGGGAGAGCTAATTTATCACCCCCCACCCACCCTCAACAAGAAATTTGCTGACTTACCTGTATTACCCTCATGGGTAAACCGGTTTCCTTGGCCAGTTGTTCTCTGATGTGTCTGGTGGGTTTGGGTGTTTGCGAAAAGGCATTTTTCAGGATTTCGAGCTGTTTGGCTTTGATCGTCGTTCGAGGTCCGCGACGTTTTGACCCCGCGCTACTATCATCAGGACTTTTGTTTTCCGTCTGCGAATCTCGGGTTTCTGGGTCGCCGTCCAGGGAATTCTGGTCTTCTGAGTCGTTTTCCGTTTTTGGGTCCTAAATTGGAATTTTAAAAATACAGTACAAAACATCAAAAAGATTGAGTTCACTTATAGCTGTAGAATAGATTTTCTCTGGTTAATTAGTATCTCAGAAACTGTTATCAAGATGATAACAATAACTCATCCGTGGTTTCTGATGGTGTAAAGTTAGAGGAGCGAGCCGAAGGAGAGCGTCAGTGTGTTATTAATAAACATCCATCAGGTGAGCGGTGTAATTTTAAATGTATTGCACCTGTCAGTCATGGTGTTTTATTAATGACCCCCGAACATTCCCCCCGCTTTTGTTTATTTATTTTTTCCGCTCCTTTTTTTTATTACAGTCAATTAGGAACGGGAATTAATCCAGCGAAGTCTGAATGAAGAATCTCCGCTTCTAATACGCGATGTAAACAGTAATTAGTCTTATAGTGTACTAATGTGAGTTTTTTTTCTTTTTCTTGGTGTAACACAAAAAAATTAGA
This sequence comes from Ips typographus, assembly GCF_016097725.1. Classification (NCBI taxonomy): domain Eukaryota; kingdom Metazoa; phylum Arthropoda; class Insecta; order Coleoptera; family Curculionidae; genus Ips; species Ips typographus. Next base: position 7,030,268 of record NC_138424.1, read on the forward strand.
TCAATGAAAACAAGTTGAGATAGACAGAGAAGTTTCTTGATTAGGAACTTACATTTCTTAACTAGAATTCACTTGATGTTCATAATTTGACAAACCTTTCGCTAATGAATTGTTTTTCTTAAAAATCACAAAAATAGAAAATACAGGGTGGTCCAGTTTTAGATGTGAATAATTTACCATTCGATAGCCCATCAAAAAAATAAGTTAACATACCCTATATCATTTTCCTGAAAAATGCTTCCCAAGGAAAATCGGTTTCTTGTCATGACTGTCAGACCGCTGGAGCAATAATGGTTTTCATTTTTCTGCCTTATTCCTCATTGGATATTTTGCAAAAATTTCAGTTTTTTTTTACTTTATTTGTTCAATTTGACAAATAAAGTATCTCTTATAAAATTCTGATTTGAAACTTCGTTTACGAAATAATTGAGTTATTACGTTCAAAGGCCCAAAACCAACTCAACCCAACTTAAAAATTGTCTTGAAAATGGTGAAAATTGACTTAAGAAGCTTAAAAAATGTCTTTGTAGCCAGTTTTCCTAGTTTCCAGACAAATTGAAAGACTTTAGTTTTGAAAATTGACTTAGAAACCAGTAAATTTACTTTGAAACGGTGAAAATTGACTTGAGAGGCTTCAACATTGTATTTGTAACCAGTTTTCAGACAAATTGAAAGACTAGCTTTCACAATTGACTTGGAAACTATGAAAATTGACTTGAGAGGCTTAAAAACTCTCTTTCAGTGAGTCGTTATAGTTTTCAGATAAGTTAAAAACTTTAGTAGTGAAAATTGACTTGTAGCCATGAAAAACTACTTTATCGAGAATTTTTTACTACAAATTCATACATTTCAACCTTGAAAATTCTTGGACCCCAAAAAGTGACTCTAAACCAATGAAAAGTGACATCAAAGGCTTAAAATTTGCATTTGAAGTAAGTTTTCATAATTTGAAAATACATTTCAATATTTTAGTCTTGAAAATAGTCTTAAATACAGGATATTGACATTAGATTTATGAAAATTGACTTGAAGACTAACTTTTCAAGTTTTTTACTTTGTTTTTCAATTTTTTAGAACTCTGGACTATTTTTAAGGCTTAAAAACTGCTTTCAGCTTAGAAAATCAAGTTTTATATTATATTTTTTTCATAGGCTTAAAAATGCCATTTCACGCTTTGTCAGTATTAAATTGACTGCTAGACGCTTCACTGTACTTTAAGACTGAAAAATCGAATTTTAAACTATTTTTGATAGTAAAAGTTAAGTTTCAGACTCTTCATTGATGAAAGCAAACAATTTTGGCATTAAATGCTGCGATATTAGTCTTGAACACTAATTTTTAGAATTAAAATAGTTCGAAAATTCGGATTGTTACCAGCGTTTAAATGAATAAAAAAAAATTGATTGAATGATCAGTTTTACACTACTTATAGCCTAAAAAATTGAACGCCAGTAAACATTAGTCCAAAAATCCTGTTTTTTGACTATTTTCAGTGTCAAAAATTAACTCGTAAACCTCACAGATGACCAGATTTGAATCCTTTTGAACCATTTTAAAGTTAAACTTGTTTTTTGATGGGCTACGCTGTATATGAAACTGGAGTTTTTCCAGTGCCTTTTTTAAAAAGGTCTTATTTTATTTATTCTATTAAGTATAAATTACAATGTAAGTGTCAGAAACACAACGTTCCTAGTAGTCATATTGTCCAAAGAGAGATCTGGAAAACAGTTAGTGATACAGATTTTGTTTTTAATAAATACTTAATAATATAACATATCAAAAATGTTTTTTTTGAGGTTTGTACATATTTTGAAAAAAGTAAATTTTTTGATTTTTTGTGAAGCTGATATTGAGCCTAGACCAAAACTTCAACTAATTTAAGGTCCTTTGGTATAAATACTATGCCCTTTGCTGTGTATTGGAACCTTTCTGGAGGAAAACACAAAATTGACAATTTTGACTAAAAATACTAGTTTTTTTTTAAGCGGGTATAACTATCAACTATAATTTTTCCATAAATCATTTAAACACCTAAAAACCTACAAAATTCTAAAAAAAATCAGTAAAAACTACAAGAAAAATTACTGTAATTTTGCACTTGATTCTTTCTGAATTACAGTTAGAAATGGTGTAGAAATTAGACTCTATTTTTGACTTAGATCAACAATGACCTTTAAGATGAGAAAACTAATTTCTCAAGTTACTAATCGGTCAATAATGGTATGTTTATCATGTTAGTAGTGGAAAAACAATATTAATTTAATGATAATTTTTTTAAATCCCTCACCTGTCCTATCGTATTATTAATATCCGTGTGAGGTAATGAATTGTTGTTAGTTTCGCCTGCTGCTGGCGGTAAGGAACCATGTATACCATGATGTTTGAGTACCGAAGACGTCGTACTATTCTCGTCGTCTTCTTCCTCTTCGGACGCCGAACCGAGCAAAGAATCTGCAAATAAAGACAGTATAGCGATTGAACCCTGACGGAAAAAATCAAGGATCAGAACACAAAAGGTATCAATGCGAAAGGAAAACACTTTTCTATAACCGGGGGAATAGAAAGATGCGACCCGCGGCTGTAAAAACACGACCCTTTGTTTGCAGTTGTTACCCCGTAGCCGGCACAAATATTATTTTAAAGGGCTCATGACGAGAAGGGAACTGAATTCCGAATGAGGAGATGTTTGGAAATGATGGTTAAAAAATCTAGTGCAAATCTCCTGAAAAAACCTTTTCTTCTTTTCAGTCCCACAATGTTGACATTTAGACTAACATTATAACATCATTTTGACATTACAAGAATTAGAATAAATATAAACTCCCTTTTGGAGTTGAAACCTTTATCTAAAATGGAAATCTAGGAATAATAACTTTTTAACTAAACTTCTGGTTAGGTTTTCGGCCCAACTTCATTTCCAATTTTCTTGTTCAATTAAAGTTGCTCGAAGAGTTGTCAACAAACTCGTGGGACGATGGGGCCAGTTTTAATCCCAGTTTAATTGACAAAAAAAGGCGTTAGAACTCGAAATTGTGTCTTGTTTACTGATAAAAAATTTAGGCTTTCCAACTTTATTAATTACTTTTCCCACTCTAGCATCAAACACAACTAATTCGAGACAAAATCGACTTGTAAAACATCATAATATGCAGGGAAAAGTTACCCCCTTTTCCCCTTCATCGAACCGAAGCTTAACCGCAGCATCGACTGCGTCTGACACTTAAGGGCGGCCCTTGACTCGCACCCTCGGCAAAATGTTCGGAAAGACAGAAGTTGTGCTCAAATATTCATTATCCGTGTTTACAAATATTGTCCTTGTATTCGGTTTGCCTGCTGTTTTGAAAAGCTCAATTGAGTGCGTTTGGTGCTCAATGGATTCGGAACTGTCCAGTGTTTATATTTTTCTCTTTCGTAAACACTCAGGTTTTTCCAAAAGTTTAACGGAAAGTGTTAGGTTTTAGCTGTAAACTCTAAAAGCTGTAATGATTAAAAAGGTATTGTGAGTTTTAACAGTGTTCTCTACTTGCACAGAATTTCCTTATCAATGCAAGTTTGACTAAATACACGACAAATCATTTAATTTAGCATGCTATTAATTTGGCTAATAATGTATGATTACACCAATTTAGTATTATTATAAAACTTTAACCATCACTTTTAATACAACCTAACCTAACGACAACTTGATGATTCAAAAAGTTTCTTGAAAACTCCTTGAACAGTTTCTATATCTCTGTTTTCACCTTCTAAGCTGTCTGTAGGTAATCAATCCTTAATAATTTTGCTTAACAAGATTTAATTGAAAAACCTACATTTTGTTGTTCAAGTCAACATTAAAAAATCATAGTGTTGACTTCCAAGCTGAAAATTATCACATTTAACTAAGAAAATCTTCTAGAATGCCTTTTTCTGAACTTTGAGGGTTTGAACCTTCTAAATATCCAATTTGGTGCATTGTCACAGCTCTATTCACTTTCAAACAATACTTATACAAACTCGTTTGACAGAGAGAGAGTTTTCATTGCATTTGCATACTTTGATAGGACTCTACTATTTTATCGTTAATTAGGTTTTCAGTCTATAGATGGAAATCTTAACCTATAAACTGGGTTTTAACACTCTGTATAACACGCTATGTGAATAATGAAGAACGTAAATTAAAGTTATTAAAGAAATTCAATAACGTTTACTGAAAAATTTAAATTAATATTACTTAAAATACCTTGAATTTTATTATTCTCTGGGATTACAACAGTCGCATAGGCGAGAAACCCCATAAAATAGGTTTTTTGGTAGTTTTAGTGAAACTTTGATGTACTCGTACATCAATATAATAAGCAATGAATTTTAAACTTTTAAAACTAACCAGAATGTCAAACAATAAGTACAATTAGGAAAAACATTTGGAGCATAATAGCCAAAACTGATGATTTTGAAAAGGTTGCCAGAGTGCAGAAAATTGTCTTCTCAAACTTTTCAGAAACTTTGTGAAAATGCCTTTAAAACCATTGTAAGTGTCTTAAACTATCCAAGAATGATCTTTAAAAACTATGTTTGACAGAAAATCAATGATATTGCAACTAATCATGAAAAAATGTCAGCTTCAGCACCTGACAAAATTGATGCCAACCTAAAGGCAAATAATGTTACGTTGGCAGTAATGATAAAACTTTTGTGATGTTGATGTCATTTGAATTTAGTTTAAATTTTGTTGTAGGTACTAAATTTGCAAACTTTCGTAACATCTTTTGATTAGTTATTCAGTCTACAGATTGATAACTTGACCATTTTGATCTATTTGTATAATGTATTAAAGCATTTTTCAATCACAGGAAAAAAACTCTTGTTTGGATAAAGTACAGGCTTCCTTTTCCTCTAAAACCGTCACTTATTAACCTTGCAAATCACTCTGTATATCTTTTCTGTAGTATAAATAATTCGCCCACGCTATACATCAAGTTCAGTTAACTCGTAAAAGCGTAGGAGCATGTATGATAGTATTTTTTTTCTGTTAAGTCATTCTGTAATTGTTTGTTTAATGATACTAATTAATTGAAATAATGACCGTGTAATTACTCTGATCGGATTTTTTGTGACCAAATTAAAACAAAAAAGTCTATCCGGTAAAAACTACATTTTTAATGATGTTTTTATTGGGTTTTAAACAGATTGTTCATATTAGTTTTTTTCGTATCTGACTGTAGGAATCTCATTATTATGTTTATTTATTTCTTTCACTTATTTATTATTGACCGATTGGAAACGAAATAAGCGGGCGTTTTAATAATGTCCGCTTATAACGCTCTCGCTCTTATTTATGTGCATTAGTGTCAACAAGTAACTAACTAAGTCTTATTAATAATTATTAAAAAAGGAATAATGCAATTTAGGGCACAATTCAAAACTCTAGGAAGAACGTTAATTTCTCAAAAATACAGGGTTATAAATAAGCCTGAAAATGACTCAATGTCTCAAAAACTGTCCTAACTAAACTAACAAATTCAAATAATTTGTTGATAGTAATCTAGGTTGCCAAATTGTCACATTTTTCTCCAAAATATAGTATTTCAAATTATTGCAACCTAAGATTAGTAATTGATCGTTAAATTTCTCCCTAAAACTTCGATTTTAGTCTATAACAATATTCTATTGTAGATGGAGTAATGGGAAGTGAAAGCCACACAACTCTTTAGCAGGTAAATCAAATTGATGCCAGATTTCAGATAATTAGATTATATGAAGTCAAATTTGTACTTATATTTGTATTATAATATGTATATGTACAAAATACAAAATAAAGGATTTATGTTGGGTGATAAAAGAAGGCATTCAGAATGCTGCTCTGTCCAGAGCCCTAATCCAGAGACTTTCCAGAGATATAATTTCCTGCATTTTGTTGTGAAGGAAGTGATATATTATCTGTAAGTCTTCCAATACGACCAATTATTCTATCAAGTTAAGGTTGACAACAAACTAGAATTCCTTCATTCATTCAAGAATTCCATTCGTCGATAGGAACCATCTTCAATTAACTCTTAAACAAGATAAATTTTAACTTGAATTTTTACCTTTTTTGTGTGGTGGAACAGACACAACTAGAAACGAATAAATGCATTTTAAAGCTAAACATTAATGGATTTCCTGTTGAGTATAGCAAACAAAACTTTTTCCCTGTCGTCCTAATCATGGAATGTCTGTTATAATAAATTGTGGAACTACAATTCTGAAACTGACTTGATAATAAAAAAAATATTTATATGAGTATTACATACTAAATACATTTGTGATCAGGTCTTTTTATATCAACTCATTGAAGTGTTCCAACTCTAACTCTACTAAATTCTAATTTTAACTCAAATAATCTCTCTAACATGTCTATTTGACGAACAGTAAACACCAATGACCCATTATCCCTACTTAGTCTGTGATCTGAAATAAGGAAAGTCTGGTAGCTGGAGAAGTGTAAATTCACATCATGTTGACTCAATCATCATTGGATCGATAATATGACATATAACAAATTCAACACATAAAATTGGAATATCACCTTTTCAGATGGCTGCACAGTTTCCTGCTCAACTTCTGTAATTCTTCCTTTCATTTTGTTATGGTTGTTTTCCGCCACACCATTTTGTTTATATCTGAACACCTTTAGCCTCTACAACGATTACCCTTTCACTTTAGCAATTTGACACCTCTATTGTTGCTGGTAATGCATATTTACCTTCTCCTAGGAGCCAATTCCACCGAATTGATGAACAAAACCGAATTGCTTGATCGACGATTAAAGGAACGGGTATGACGGGCAACAATTTGCGCCGGCATTACCACGGTCGAGCGACCAAACCGAAAAACGAAAAGAAACAAAAAGAAGAAAAAAAAAACCGATATGGACTGGAGGAAACAGCTACACGCAGCGGTTTTAAGGTTTCGTATTTGAACAAGTCATCAATGTTTACGTTGTCGCTTTTTGTTGTTGCTCTATCATGCAAATAAACGTTTGTTGTTCGAACCAAAATTTCTATTCTAGGAGCGGGCATTTTGTGTTGTGTCGGATGCCGCAAACAAGACAAGACCACGTTTATCGCGATAAAAATCATACTTTCCTATAAGCGAGTGTTTGACTTTACAAGGTTCCCGGGGAAATAGTGAAAAGGTTACTCCAACCTTGACAAGTCATCGCCGGGGGCACACCAAAAAAAAAACCGTCAAGTAAATAAATGTTAAACGTGATTTATGCTGCACTTGTTATAAGAGATTTATTGTTCTTTCTGGTTTTTTTCTGTCACGCCTGCGGATTCCGGAAAAAATCCTGTCATGGCAATGCTATGATCTGTGGAATTACAAGCAAGTCCAGTGGCCTGTACAACTTAAAAAAAAAACACCAGAATTAATTTTAATAGCTGTCAGGGTGCTGAAATTGAGATCGATTACTACTTTCAGTTACAGATTGTTGCTGATCTGTTGAAATTTGTTTGAATATGACATTAGCTGCACCGATGGAAATAGCAATTTAGTTGGACAACTTAGCAAATATGGACATTCACATATTTATATTGCAAAAGTACAACTTTTATTATCGCAGACTTGACATGCTTAGTCAAGTCGATAAATATGACTAACTTACAGGTTTTCCATCTAAATTCTAAATGAAGGATAATATGGATAGATCATCCAAACAAACTACTTTCAAGTCTTAGAAAACATGGGAGTAGTCTAGAGAGTAAAAGAGGTTTAACCATTCCACAACAGAATTTTTTGAAAGAGCGCTAGATTGGAAACTAGCTTCACCAGCAAATGAATAAAAGCTAGTCTAAAAAACTATGACAAGGAAAACCAGCGTAAAGACAAGACAAACCAAAAAAAAATCCAGTTTTTCAGACTCTAGAACACCTTTTCCATGTGGAAAAGCTTGAAAATTACATTAAAATCAGCGTTTTGGTAACGTCGAAAAGTTCAAGAAGCTTTTAATTCGGAGGCCTGTTCGCAGATGCAATCCCTGACTGGTTTCCAACTCAGAAACAGTAAATGTCAAGTTTCATTGGTTGAATGCTCATGTGACTATGACGTTTAAGTTCGAGATTCTCTCTGCGTACAGACCTCGTGTGGTTGGAAAAACGTTGACAAACTGAACAAGCTATGACGTTTAATCACAGGCTTATAGTAACCAGACAGTTGTCAAAATTCATTAAACAGTGCCGCTAAAAATTGTAGAATGTCAAATTGTCGAGTCTCTATACGGAAACACGCCGAAAATTGTTATACCTAACTCTGTGGAGTTAAATTTGGCTAATGTGACGTTAAATGACAGTGTAAGACGTTAAATTTGACAGATAGGACACTTCACAGTGTGGCTTATGGTCAGAGGTAACACTTGTTATAACTAAACTCATTCAAGCAGTGAGATGAAACTATCAAATGCAAAACAATAATTGCTTGTGATTACACATCAATAGAGCCCCGAATTTGACATTTGTGAGGCTAAGTGACACTTTCTTGTCAAAAATCACGCAAAATTATCAATTCAAAATTTTCGTTCTGTCGCTTGGTTGAATCACTCTGCGCATTGTGTTTATAGCTCTATGGACCAAATTTTGACAGTTGTTACGTTAAGTGACGTAAGTATCAAAGTGTTCTTTATTCCTTAACCTCAGAACTGAAATTTTTCTCCATGGAGCAATAGAGAATAAATAGAACTTATAGTGGAATTCAAGCAACACATCTATTGGGCATTTTATAGTTTCAGATCACTGATGAGTGGGTTTTGACAGTTATGACAGCTGTCAGGTGTCGTAAGCAACGTATTAAAGTATTAAAGTACTAAGGTATTAAAGTGTCCTTTAACCGTCAAATTCGGCTCCATGGAGCATTAAACACAACTTCCAGTGTAATTCCTGAAATAAGCAACTATTTGTGATTTACTGGTGTGTTACTGGTGAACGGGTTCCGACAGTGATCGCATGACGTAAGAAAAGCCGACAGCTGTCACATGACGTAAGAAAAGTACAAAAGTCTTTCTTAATCTCAGAACTGTCAAATTTCGCTCCATGGAGCTGTAAAGACTAGTTACAGTGTGGTTTTTTCATCAATCTCTTAAATTCTCCTAAGATAGGCATTTTCTCTTAATAATTTTCCATTTCCAGCTATGGGCTCTCCTGGTAGATGTTTAGCTGAAGAAGTTGTAAGCGGAAGGTTTGTTGTACTGCCTAGCATACGCGGACGATATAACTATTGTAGTACGAAGTAAATTTTCCACTTCTCTTTCAGAAAGAAGCCAAATAGCAAATAAAGAAAGCTATGAGCTAACCCAAATATGATAATGGTTGTACCACTTACTAGAAAAAGGGTCATATCAAGTTGTTACTGGTTAAATATAGTAAACCCTTGTGAACTGGTAAACATGCAAATCTATTTAAAAATCTAGATGTTGAGTAATTTTTTGATCTAACATATAGTAAAACACCCTGTATATTTTCTCGTGCTGGTGCTAACTCATCAAAAACCAACCTCGAGGCGATTTTTCTCGATCCGCTCCGGTAAATTAGCTCGCGATAATTGACCTTTTGGTTCGCGGACTAATCGAGACACAAAATCGATGGCCTTGGCCTAATAATGCGGGATGTTCGTAAATTGTATTCATGGAAGAATCTAAATTAGACTCGACGATTGATAATGACGCCCGGCCTCACTTTGGGATGCATGAATGAAATCTATTAATAGAGTTTTTTCAACTAGAACCACGGTTCAAGGGAAAACAAGATAGAGATGACGTTTCATAAATTATTTACACAAAATCAAGAAGATTCAGCAATTTTTTTTAGAGACGAATGATGAAACTACTGCAAGGTTCTCTTTTAGAGAATCTTGGATGAACAGTACCTATCCAGAAAAGTTAATTCTGTTTTATTACTTATGATCAATTCAGTCATATCTTCTTGAAACAACAAAAAAAAAGTTACGGAGCGAAAACAATAAAATACGTTTCGGGCCGGTCGGCGGTACCCCACCAAATACGTCTTGAGGTGTCGTTCCGAGCAAAGGGGGCCAACTTAATGCCATGTCGCCCAGCGGGCCCCGGTACTAATTGGGGACGCGGCCCCCCCGCGGCCCGAGCCGTTTTTGTAATTGGCCGGATCGTAACTCATCTTCGACGAGACCGTATATGCACCGGGTTATGAGGAAGAGCCCTGTGTGCGTGTCCCTGGACGATCGCGGTTGTCGTTCAAATGTCCGAACAGACCTTCGTCGACGTCTTTCGCTTGTCGGGTCCAGACGTGTCCAGACGTGTCCGAGTAGACGTGGGTCAAGAAGATGGCCTCAAGCCATCTTCCCCACGTCCTTTTCAGTTGTCAGCGGGTGTCAAAATGCGTACTCACTTCGATGCCCTTTTGTAAAAGTCGTTCTGACGTTTCTATTTTTGAGGAAAGGGTACAGGTCAAAGCTGAAGATCAGATTTGCTAATTAGTTTGAAATTTCTGTTTACAAAAAAAAACATGCAAAATTCCATGTGTACAGTGTACTACATAACAGATGATCTATTCTGTTCATCCAACCACCTTAAAAAAGTTCATCATCAACCACCCAGAAAAAGATGACAAAAAACTTGCTGTATTAAAAAGGTTATTGCAAGTCTTTAGTTTCAGTTTTACACTGAATATTCAGTTTTACACTGAAATTGCCTTCATCCAATAGTTTTCAAAAGAAAATATTCCGATAAGAAGTATTCTGGATAATACAGTGTGACCCATTTAGAATGGAAACACCCCTATAAAATTTTAGGTTATTAACCGATTTCAATGATTTTTTTTTTGAAATAATTAGGAATGTCTATTACGGGAGAAAATTTTAAATATTTATTTCTTTCAAATAGCTGTGACCAAAATTTCATAAAAATCCATTCATTAATAACAAAGTTATGACAAATTAAAATTCAAAAATCCTCTAAGCTAACGGTCACAAAAGAACACCCTGCATCAACTGTTGCCATAGAAATGGTGTTATTATTTACTTGTTTATTATTACTTATTAATTGATTAATTTAATAAAAAAAAAAATTAAAAATTAATTTTTTAATTTTGGTCACAGCTATTTGAAAGCAGTATAGATCCAGTGGCGTAGTAATTTTTTCAATAAAAAAATCGCTAATAAATATTCTCCATTTTCTATCAAGAAAAAGTATCGTAATATGACCTGAAAACTGAAATAAATATTTAAAATTTTCTCCCGTAATAGACATTTCATTCCTAATTATTTCAAAAAAAAAATCATTGAAATCGGTTAATAACCTAAAATTTTATAGGGGTGTTTCCGTTCTAAATGGGTCACACTGTATATCAAAGGCAAAGTATTCCAAATACCAGATAATTTAAGATTAAATAGGAAACACCGTTTATCAATAGCAATTCAAGAATACAATGTAAATTATTTCACCTGACAACAAATTTTTAACTCCTATGTTTAACCAAACTAAAATAACCGTTCTTTGTAAAAAAAGGTGGAAAAGAGTCATTCTTGTTGTCATTTTTCTAAACTACTTTAACTTCTTTATTCAAAATGATACGTGGCAACTGTCTTAAAATTCAGTATACTTCCAAAAAACCTTATTTGACTCCTCGTAATATAATATTCTTTAAATATTGCCACTCTGTATCGGAATAAGTTTATATCTACACATTTTTGGTTCAGTTGATTAAAGTTCCTGTAACTGCAAATAAAGAAAGTTTTTTTATGTGGACACTTTCAATTGGTTTTCCAGAATACCTTAAAACCTTTGTTCAAAATACTTTCTGCAACACCTCCTGGATTTTACTTATACTTTTTACAAGATAATATTCTTCTTCTATGCAAAAACTGTTATATTTGACTGAATTAAACGGAAATTTTCGATATTAATTTACCGGTAACCTTAAGACTAACCAAAAAGGCAACTCACTGCCCACGATGCTATCGTCAAGTTGTTGGGTCGTGATGATCCGGAAAGCCGTCAAAGACCCGTGGTTGTTTTTTTTTTCCCGTACGTCGTTCACGGACCTTTCTCTCTTTAAACCATGCAAACGGACAGTCATCGCCTGCTAAAACTGTGACGTGTCTTGCACGTTCAGCCCTTTTTCTCTCCATCTTTCGTCATCGGCGATCTGTTTTGCCATCCCCGTTCAGCCCTTCGGTGTGTTTGCACAACGAAATTGAAACGGCTTATGCAAGTGCGCGGGAGGGACAACGTTGAAATGGGGGATCAAGTGGGGAAGTTATACTGGGGAATTTCTAGGGCTTTTGTAATACAAATTGGTTGGCAAGTTCGCGAATAATTCGTTTTATTAAAACGACGATCGACCCTAAACGAAAACCACTCCGCTCCTAATTACCGCCGGCGTACGCTTTAAAACAACTATAAAATTAGCATGGCTAAAGTGACCGACTCGTTTTGAAAAAATCGCCTCATTAAATATTTATAAGGACGCGGTCAAAGCGCCAGTTTGGGTTTATGAAAAATGACTCTTCCAAGTTTATTTCCTTTGCCTAGCTCGTTAACTGTCAGACGTTATGTTTCTCTTTCTCAGCTCTAGGTGTAGAGCCTTTTTACGACCTTTGGTTTTTTTTAATACCATACCGATTCAGCAAGAAAAACGCGAGATTGAATATTTACTACTTGCGTAGGGTGCAAGTATGCTTTTGCGATCAGTTGACCAACTTGTCTGATATAGACTAGGCGGTGTACGGCACGAATTCTTTAATGTTCACATAATTCCTGTGGAAAATAAATCATTCTTATAGTGTTGTTGTCTCGAGCACGCGATATAATTAATAACGACAAGTCGGTTTACATAAAACGTGACGAGTGGACCCGATAGCCCGATTACGCTCAACGAAAACAATACCATTAAGCCCTAAATTATGTTCACACGAAAACCCTACCAAAAATACAGGAAGTTTATCAAACATCTTTATAAATAAATGTCTTTTTATTGCCACGATAATCAGAAAATAGCTTTTTAACAAAATTCTTGCACCAAGCTTTTGCATCACTTGGACAATCAAGTATAATGATTTTCCAACAAAAACAACACAAAAGTATTCTTGATTTGGGTTAGTTGAAATCGTTTTGGTATTGTATGATCAGCTTGTCACTTCCACACAGTCTTGTTTAGATAACCTCTGTAAAGAGCCATTCTACGTCTGTTGGGATCACATTGGACGCTGAATATGGCTTGTTCTTAGTCAATCTGTGCCAAATGGTATTATTTCGTCTCAAAACCGACAAAGGTCGATTCCGGTGTTTGTCTAGTCTGCATAATTGTTACTTTTAAGCCATTTTACGTCTGTTGGACGCTGAATTTGGCTCGTTCGTGGTCAATCTGTGCCAAATTGTATTATTTCGTCTCAAAACCGGCATAGATCGATTCCGCTGATGTTCTAGTCTGCATATTTGTTACTTTTGAGCCATTCTAAGTCTGTTGGGATCACATAGGACGCTGAATTTGGCTTGTTCTTAGTCAATCTGTGCCAAATGGTATTATTTCGTCTCAAAACCGACAAAGGTCGATTCCGGTGTTTGTCTAGTCTGCATAATTGTTACTTTTAAGCCATTTTACGTCTGTTGGAACTATATTGGACGCTGAATTTGGCTTGTTCTTGGTTAATCTGTGCCAAATTGTATTCTTTGCAAAAGAAAGTTCTATTTCTATAAAGTATGAAGATTAAACCTTCTGCTCAATTATCAATTAAAATGTGATATTACGCAATTGCCAGAAAAAACCCCATTGGCAGGAAAGATTTTAACAGTTAAATTAGAAACAGCAGATGCCAGTTGTGACTTGATTTACCCAGTTCTAAACGGGTGTAAATCTAGTTCACTGGATGCAGAAAGTCATTCTGAACATTTTTGGTCTCTTGACAAATTTTCGTTTGGTCTCCGACCGTTTCCCAGATATTCGACTTTTTACCTTCTTTTTTAGTTAAATTTGAAACTAACGGTCTGTCAGTTGTGACCACGTTTACCGAATTCTAAGTTGGTCTACCAAATGCACAGAAGTCATTTTGAACATGTTTGGTCTCTTGCAAAAATTTTCGTAACTCTAACCGCTTCCTAGATATTTGACTTTTTTTTCGGAAATTGCATCAAAACTTACAAAATTTTGTATCTCGGTTATCTTTTGGATTTCAGCAACTGTTCAAAGCCCAGAATGTTAGTTTTGAACTGCTCTTTCACATCGTCGTAGCCGCAATACGATTAAACATATACAGAGTGCTTAAAAACTTAAAAATTTCACCCCGACCTAAGTGAGTGTAAACTCTGTAGCACACTGGCTACAGAAAGTCATTCTGAACATTTTTGGTCTCTTGACAAATTTTCGTTTGGTCTCTGTCCGTTTCCAAGATATTCGACTTTTTTACGTTTTTTTTTTTAGTTAAATTTGAAATTTTAAACATGTTTAGTCCATTTTCCAAATTGCATCCAAACATTGAAATATCCGTATTTCCGGCATATACCCTAAATATTCAGTGACTGTGAAAAACTGAAAATGTTCATCTTTCACCTCGTGCTAACCGCAATACGATTGGACATATACAGGGTGATCAAAAAGCGAAAAAAAAACAGTTAAATTTGAATTTAACGCTCTGCCTTGTTTACCTTATTCTAAGTGTCTGAAACTGGTGTAAACCTAGTAATTTAGTGCAAAAAAACCATATTACACTACTACTAAAAAAATTCTGTCTCTTGCAAAATTACAAGAACATTTTTTATTGCATAAATATAAATGATAAAAACAAAAAGACACTCAATTTAACTGCTCCTCAGTCAATAGGGAAGTATATGGAAATCTGTCAAAGTTACATGTTTTAGAATGCTCCATAAATGACATGAGTATCGCTTATGTCACACTTATCCATTTTATTTGTATTTGTTGTTTTAAAGTTGAATTTTACTTTTGTTTTATTAAAATATATAACTTATTTTAACCTTAAAAACAACAACAATTTTTTGTTAGAAATATTACGTTTTTCAGTAACTGTCAATCACAATTTTTTACTCATTTATGAAATGTTCACTTAAGTACTACAAAAAAAATGAAAAGCAAAATTTTAACCAATCCAGTACATCTTATCATCACTATGAAACCAACATGTATTCTGTTTATTTCTACGATCAGTATACCATGAAATTGATGCCACTTGGTGCATACCGAAACCATTTTGATAATTTTTACAAGCCTACAATTTTCCTCCAATAACAAGCAAGAAAACAGGTCATCCAATACAGGCAGAAAATTATGACAAAAAGTTGCTAATCATCATGTTGGTGTATGCGGTGTAGAGGTCGTTTTTTGCGTTGGGTACCATCAAATCTTGACGCCACCGTAGTCACGATTTAAAAGACCACGGTACTGCCAGTCAGACCGACGATCGCGGTTTACTTCACGCTATTACGAACCCGTAGACACGACCAGCCAAGTGTGACGGGCTTTTTTCCATGCCCGTCCAAATTCAGATGCAATCCGTAAACATTGTTTTCTTTCAGTACCCAAGTCAGTTACCGGTAGGGCGATGTCTACAAACGACCACCCAATGGAACTATTACGATTGTTTTTGAATATTTTTTTTCAGTAAGTTGTTTGGGGGTTGACTGTAATATCCAGTTCAAAAGCAAAAAAAAAAGAAGAAAAACAAAGCCGATACCTGGGACGAAACAACAATTATTACACGAAACGGCGAAAATATGCCAAGTAACGTTCCGGCAATTAATAAAAACCCGTGCCTGCAAAATGCCTTTTGTAATTATCCTACCTACATGGTGGCGACTAATAGATTCAGAAACGCGAGACCGAAAAGTCCCACAAATGGCGGACGTGTTCCTTTTCAAGTTTGCCGAAATGCCACCATCATGCAGACTTGCAGAACTCATTGTTGTCTTGGTAAACTTGCGAAAAATTATGCAAAACGACCAACATACAGTACATTTTAGTTTTTTTTGCATTTATTGTTTTAGATATGTATAACAACAAAACAAGACATAATCTATGGAACATCTTGATCAGCTTAACTACAGCGGTTTTTAAATTTTGAAAGCTCTCACTATTAACATTGAAAAACTGTTTTTAGTGACTTATTTAGAGTAGCCTAGATTGGATTATTAGGTATATAAATATGAAACAAAATTGAATTTATTAGTGACAATCCAAGAAATAAATGCTAGTGCAACATCTATGAAGCAACTCCTTTCAACTACTTTCATTTTGATAATACTGTAATAATACAACTGCAAGAAAAAGTACGAAACTAAATTAGAAAAACTGCCTTACCTACCATCAAGTGTTAAAATTGTTTATTTTATTATATTAATATGTATTTTAAAAGCAAATTGCATAAACCTGTTCTATTAGTATTGTTATCCCTTCTACACCTTAGTAAAAATTACTTTGTGTTCTTTATATTATTAGTACAATGAATCATAATAAATGATCATGCTATCCAACAAATTGATGAACTTAAAGGTCACTAAGATCAATAATTATCCGAATCAAAGTTAAAACAATAATAATGATCTACAGACACACTCTAATAAGTGTGATCCATTGAAATAAATGTAAATTTTTACAAGGTTTTTCTAAAAAAAACCAAAGTTTGATTATGAAAGAATGCGTATCTGATTTAAAGGCGGTTTTCGCATTTTTAGACAACCTGTATATGTTTAATCGTAAGGCGTTTTAATAATGGTATGTGAAAGCTAAAAGAGCAGTTCAATACAAATATTTTGAGCTTTTTAGGGCACCTGAAACACAAAAAATAACCGAGATACAGAATTTTGCTGAAAATTTGTAATTGACTATATCTGCAAAAAACTGTAAGTGTTTAGATTAGATAATATAATAGCAAAATAAACAGCTGTAAATTTTCTAAAAAGTATTTTTTAATAACGTTAGAAAATATAAATTTTTTATTTATTTAGTATACTATATAAAACACTGTAATTATTCGGAAAGTTGCAGGGATTACAACAGTCGCATAGGCGACAAACTTTCTTATAACAATTATTGTAATAATTTCTTTCTATATTTTTTCTTAAAAATCATATTAAGACATGGTTTTTCTATAACCAGTTTTATGAAAAAATAACTATTGTCATCTTCCTCATAGCTGTTTTGTTAAAAAACAAATTAACCTCAACTTTGCATGTAGTTCTCACACTTTTTCCTAGTATTTATAAAAGTTAGTTTTAAAGTGTACTTGCCTGAAATAGAACACTATAAAACATGAAGGTCGTTTGTGAATATAAGAACTTTTACGCTTTATACTATTCAATGAAACGCATAACGGCTGTGTTGTTGCATTTATAGGCTTGCGGTTGCAATTTTTCGAAAGCATTATAATATATAGCCACAACAGGCCAGAAAAACAAAAACCATAGTTTATAATCAATTCGGAATTCAGTGAAACAAATTTCACTGTTAAACACATTTAGGCTCGGTTTGTCAAACAATTGTCCGACCGATGCTAATCCTCGGACCAGAACGAAACGCCTCCTCCTGAAAGAAACAGGTCTAAAAATCCACCGAGTTTGTTTTAGATTAGTTTTTGTTTTTATTTGCTAATCGGCGATTATGTGTGCGTTAAGTTGACCGATCGCAAAACCATGGTTTTTTTGAAGTCCTAAATTCTTGAAAGCTAAGGGAACAGTAAAAGAAATGTTCTGTGATGATAAGAATTCTGATATTGAAGCTCAAACTTAAAAGGAAATTTGTCGTAAAACAGTGAAATCTGGGCGTTTTCACGGTTTGTAGGTTCCCGGATCTACGGACATTTTATCGAGTTTGTTTTGCGGAATATTAAGAAAACGCCGTCATGCTTCGACGCCATTAAACCGAGTCACCTAAAAGTGTCGCCCTTAGAGGCCGCTCGTCGCGCCACCTGAAACAAAAACGAAAACAAAAGAACACGGATCGAACCGGCCCAATCGGCAACGCCATCGAACGAGGCCGAGAGGAAATTTTAATTAGTTTTCGGCCCTTTTTCCATCCCGCGAACCAGACAAGGATGGCCGCCCGACCAAGACCTACCTGAGGCGCGAACAAGTTGTTTGACAATAGAACATCGAGTTTCCTACTGGTTTCGATAATTATTTGAGGAGTAGGCGATGGTCTCATGCTGCGACCTGCTATCTTTGATCGTGATTTGACCTTATTCCTCTCTGCACATGCCGCTGGTGAGTTTGCGTTTTTTAGTTACAGAAAGAACCTCCCCGTTTTTTTCCAACTTCACCATTTCAATAAAAAATAGGATGGGAAATACCAAAACCGAACCAATAGTTTATCATCCCATGTAGACCAGGTATATCAAAATCAAAGTAATTGAAGATGACGTCACATAGTCCAAAATTGGATTGGTAGTTGTTGGTAACGATATACCAGCAGTTTCACATAAGTGAAATTAAGATACCAGTTGCCCAACTTCATTTATTGTAAGTGGATTCTTGGAATGTGGTCCAAAAGGACCACAAGTCACCAGTAGGGCAACTTCAAATGATATAAAGAAAGATCACATCAGCACAGAGCACAAATAACAAACGACACCCAACTTTGTTCAACTGGAGTAAAGTACTGATAAATAGTTAGGTTAAGAGTCAAGACTTTTTTCAACTTCGTCATGTCCGACTGTGGTCTCGTAGTGGAATTTAAGGTTTTAAATATAAACTTTTTAAAATATATGTATTAAAACGAGCTATTACGTCTTTCATTTCAATATTACATCCTTAGAAATTTTATAAAAAGCTTAAAAAGGAAGTTAAAGTGAACCGGAAACGGTTTCCTGTGACGTAGTAAGGGACATTTCAATTTTATAACGTACGTCTAAAGTCAGGACGCCAATGGCAAATGGCATTTTTTCTATTTTTGAATGATTGATGGATAAAAAATACTACAAAATGAGCCAAAACTTGCCTATCTAGCTTTTCATGTTGTGATAACCCCCCATTCTTATGTAATATGTCCTTTGCTGTGCATTAGAACCCTCCGGGAGTAAAATAAAAAATTGCAAAAATTGCACTTTTTGGAAAAATAGCATTTTTTCATACTACAATACGCTGACGATACCGCCCTCATTGTCCATGACAAGACTACTGAAAAAGCGGTAAACAGACTCCAGTCACTCACCAACAACATACTGACATGGTTTTATAAATGGAGACTAATACCTAACGCGACAAAAAATCAGCTTTTGCTTTCCAATCACAGAATTAACATAAACTCTTCTACAATAACAGCAGACGGCCACATAACTGAACCAAGATCTTACGCAAAATACCTCGGCATTGCGATGGACCATAAACTTAAATTCACAAAACATGTACAAAACATCAGCAGAGAAATGACAAAAAGAACAAAACATTTTCGCTCACTGACCTACAAGAACAAAGGAATTAGCGACGGCGACAAAAATTTACAAAGCAATCTGTAGACCACTACTTGAGTTACTGTACCAGCGCACAAACTTAACTAGAATAACAGAAAGACTAACACAAATTCAATCCAAATGGAAAAACAACCAACAGAACTGGACCATACTAAATTCTCTTTGCCTCACAAGACAGACAAGACAATCTCGTTTTCATTCTCCATCGACGACTCTACTCGAACACTTACAAACATAACACAACTAAGACAATGATAAATGTAACAAAATGTAATTTTAGGTTAAGATAAATTTTTGTAATACTTTTTTTTTAGATTATTATATTATACCACAACTTAAAGTAAGCCTAAACCAACAAATGTACACAAGGGCAGAAAGACCATCCGGTTGAACCTAACCTATTTCGTAATGAAATTAAGATTGTTTGTAATATTTATTTATTTTTTTTAATTTTATTTTCACAGGGTGAGTATGGGAAGCGACACCCCCTTGTTATTTTTTAAACAAGAAAGAATTTTAAAAAAAGCTTTATATAAAAATTGTGTGTGCATATGTACTATATTTTGCAACAACAAACTATTATACAGGGTGACTCATAATTAAGATACAAAGTAAAACAATATTTTTTTAAATGGAACCCAAATTTCCAATTTAAGTTTATGCTATACCACCTAATGATGCAAATGATATGAAGCAACGATTCATGGATGCTTTCGATACAATTTCCGAGCAAACTTTGATTGATGTTATGGAAAACTTTTAAGACGATTGCAATTGTGTGCACTTAACAATTTAATATTTTTTATTTGTCTAAGTTAAAGTTTCCGATCCTGTATAATAGTTTGTGGTTGCAAAATATAGTACATATGCACACTTATAATTTTTATATAAAGTATTTTTTAAAATTCTTTCTTGTTTAAAAAATAACAAGGGGGTGTGAAAAATGAGCCAAAACTGGCCTCTCTGGCTCTTCATGTTACCGAGATATTCACAATCAAAAAGTAGTAAAAAATCTGCCAAACGATGATATAGAGACAAACGGCCAATAATTTTTTTTGGCAAATTTGAGCCTCCGACACGTTTTCTATGGTGGTTTCGATTTAAAAGCGTCCATTTTGGCCCTTCAAGATTCATAGTGGATCAAAAAACATTGTCACATTTATCTTAGCATTTTTTTATTAAATGTCAGTGATAAAATATTCATTTCATTGAAATTAAAGACAGTAATTGACTAACATCAAAACTTCAGAAAAAGCACATAAAATGAAGTTTTCAGGAACTAAACTCTATGCAATGCTTGCTTAAGGGGATCGGTAAAGACTTTGCGTTTTTCAATCGCGATGCTTGGCCTACGTGTAGAAAAATATATAAAAAACACTGTTCGTTCTTTGTTTCTGTCGATAAAACTACGGCAGTGTTAACGCAGATTATTACTGTTTAAGCGACAAGGCTCCTAGAGTGATATGGAACAAAGATGCAAGATTTCCGCTCCTTAATTCGAGCAATTTTTTAGTCCTATCTTTTAACCCAAATTACGACTTTAATTTTTAACTTATTTGCGTGATTTTTTTTTTATTAAATAGCGAAAGGTTTGGGGAATGTGCGAAAGTTATTTTTGTCACCAAAAAAGTTTTGCAGGTAGGAAAAATAGTGACTTGAAAATTATGGTAATTTTAGCATTTTGTTAAAATGCTTCTAAATATTTTGATTGACGTACTATTAAAATTATATTGACTTTCGCACATTCTAGCAAGTGTCTTCTTTCACATACCGTTTAAAAAACAGCAATACCTAGCCTAGTTTTTTTTTAATTTGGGTTAAAAGATTCTCATAAAATGCATTGAATCTCCCATAAGAGGTTTTGCTTTACCGATGCCCTTAAAGAGCTGCGTCTCAAACTTTCCCCCGAAACTCCGCATCCCTAACAAAATTATCGATCTACCACCTTCCAGATACCCTATACACACATGCACACGGAAAACTTTCGTGCCTTCTCCAAACCTAACCTAAAAGGTACGTACACATCCGTACATAAAACATGTTGACGCGAATCCCCCCAATCGGCACCTGCTCACGCTCTTTGGCCCACGATCGGCGACTTTCGATCCCCGCGTCAGGGGACGATCCCCCAATGCCACTCGCCAAGAATCAAGACGGGAATATGATATCGGCGGCTGCGCTGATTGGTCCGAAACGGCTCAAGTAGGGCGGGGCTTATGGACGCAAGCGCCTAAAAGGACGCAACGACGGTCGATTGTCGACGAACGCGAACAACACGATCGATCCCGGACGCGATTTGTGCGTGAGTTGCAACGATGTCAGATTTACCTATTTTTACTAAATTCAATGATTTGCAGTTCAGTTCAAATTACAAAAACTGTTGTTTTTGATGTATTAACTAAAATATATATTCATGTTAACATATTTTGAATACTAATTATATGAACTGATTCGTTTTGAGGTTTAATCAGCAGAAACAAGTAATTGCCTGACAACACTGCGTCAATATACGTTATTTCACGTCTCGTTTGCGTTGATGCAGTAGAAAAGCAGCTGATTTTCCCACTAGGGTTGATTTTCCAATATAAACTTTAATAATCACCCGTTGACTGCATTTTCAATTTTTTTTATGACAAAATTTACTTCAGCCTTGGAAGGCAAATTTACACTAACCCAGAAAACTGAAATATTAAAATCCGGGAAACACTATTAAATAGACAAAAAAAAATCCAGAAAGCTTGGTTTTGAGAACATAAAGAAATATATGAAATATTAGGCAACAAAAAATGATACATAAACGAAATGTGATAAAAGTCTGAAAAAACTTAGAAAGAAAAAGCAAGAAAACAGAATTAAATCTTTTCAAGAAAAAGATAATTAATATGAAGGTTGGAAACTTGTGCAAAGTGACAGAAGTACCAGAAAACCATACTAAAAATACTAACCATCCTAACAAAACACAAAAACTGGAGACTCAAAAACATCGACACAAATATTTGATAACAAAATTATCTTACAAGTGTAAACGACCATCTTGAGGACAAAATATGACATTTCAAACATCTGTTGGATGTTCCGTTGTCAATTCGTCTGAGGTGACTAGTGCTAAATCGAATTATTTTGATCCCAGAAAGTCGCCATTATTTACCATTACTTATGGGACACCCTGTATTAGACGATATTAAAAACAGAAAGTTAGGAACTTTTATGTGAAAGACTGTAAATCTTTTTCCGAAATTGTGATAATTTTCGTAATAGCACCATTTTCAGCTTTATCATACAAGATTTAAACCTTTTTTGATAACTTAATTGGTAACTTACCTTGATGAGGTATGGTGCCCACTTTGTTCCCATTGAGATAATCGTTTTTACAGATGAATTTGTTGTCATCTAACACGTAGAGTTCTTCGCCAGTTGACAGCTGTTTCCGACATACCAAACAGGTGAAACAATTGAGGTGGAACACTTTGTCTCGCGCTTTCCTCACGAGGTCGGAGGGTGAAATACCTTGGCCGCAGCCGCCGCATTTTGTCCCGTATCTCCTGTAAAATCAGAAATAAAAAACAAATAAAGTAAATGTGAGACGTATACAAAGTTTTTAAAAATTATGTTCAATCACTCATTTAGTGGGTCCAAGTGCAAAATTACAAAGTAAAAACGAAGGAAAATTTGTAGAAAGTAACGCGAAAAGCATTTTGGAGAAACAATAATACTTTAATTTACATAAGAATTGGCAACGTTGCCATGTGACAGACGTGACAATGACAATCATCAATTCTAAGCTTGCAATACTGTAGAAGCTTGTTAACATCGGTCAAATCCAGTTACATGACTTTTCAAATGTAGTTTAAACGTTGAAAAGTTGGTAAATTAAGTTTAGACAGTTGAAAAAACTTAAATTTGTAAGACACACGCCACGTGACTTTGATAATGCAATTTTTGAGTTTGCAGCACTGTAAACGCCAGATGACATTTGTCAAAATAGTCACGTGACTATAAGAAATAGTATAAACTGTAAAAATTTGCTAAACAAAAATTTAGACAGTAGTATAAGTACATAAGCAATTCTAAGCTTGCAATACTGTAGAGGCTTGTTGACGTCTGTCAAATCCAGTCACATGACTTTTCAAATGTAGTTTAAACGTTGGAAAATTGGTAAATTAAGTCTAGACAGTTGTAAAACTTAAATTTGTAAGACAGACGCCACGTGACTTTGATAATGCAATTTTTGAGTTTGCAGCACTGTAAACGCCAGATGACACTTGTCAAAATAGTCACGTGACTATAAGAAATATTATAAACTGTAAAAATTTGCTAAACAAAAATTTAGACAGTAGTATAAGTACATAAGCAATTCTAAGCTTGCAATACTGTAGAGGCTTTTTGACGTCTGTCAAATCCAGTCGCATGACTTTTCAAATGTAGTTTAAACGTTGGAAAATTGGTAAATTAAGTTTAGACAGTTGTAAAACTTAAATTTGTAAGACAGACGCCACGTGACTTTGATAATGCAATTTTTGAGTTTGCAGCACTGTAAACGCCAGATGACACTTGTCAAAATAGTCACGTGACTATAAGAAATATTATAAACTGTAAAAATTTGCTAAACAAAAATTTAGACAGTAGTATAAGTACATAAGCCATTCTAAGCTTGCAATACTGTAGAGGCTTGTTGACGTCTGTCAAATCCAGTCACATGACTTTTCAAATGTAGTTTAAACGTTAAAAAGTTGGTAAATTAAGTTTAGACAGTTGTAAAAACTTAAATTTGTTAGACAGACGCCACGTGACTTTGATAATGCAATTTTTGAGTTTGCAGCACTGTAAACGCCAGATTACACCTGTCAAAATAGTCACGTGACTATAACAAATAGTATAATTATTTATTTAAAAACGTACAGTTGAAAAAATACTGTTATGGCTCAATACTTTTAATTTAAATTATCATTACATACATTAAATATCTCAAAAACGGTTAAAATTCAGTAAATTACATTATGATATATTACACCGTGTGTGTTTCTCATCGATTTTGGTTTTTCCAAATTTTCAGATTTTTTTTTATTGTTCAAAAAGTAGAAATATTTGTGTAAATTGCTCTATATTAAATAATACTTTATATTATACTTTAGTTTTAGTATTGTGTTAATCTGGCGAACTATTCCTATAATTGTTTTATACAAAATGAATAAGTTAAATTCAAATTATATTGAAAAAAATATACTTTTTTTAATGAAGAGACAGTTTTCTTGTGTTTACTGGTTATAAAGTATGGTTAGGTTAGGTTTCAATACCTTTTTCATATGGATATGCTACGATTCTGAAAATAATTACCCAAGAAGCTAAGCTAAGTTTTAGGTTAAAGTCTAAAAGTTATAATATTACCGAATAGCCTGAAAGACTTTTACAAATGCGGCAAAACATAAAAACTACCTTAGAATCCAAATTTGGACAGAATATGGAAAAAAGTGTGGGAGATAAAGACAAATTTTTAAATCTTTATTTTTCAAAAGAAAAAACGGCTATCGACCGTTACGGTCTTTCTGCCTAATATTTATCAAACCAGTGTTATTTGGCTTCTAGAATACGTTACAGGTTACAGATTTACGTAAAAAAAAACTTGATGCGTATTTTTGGATAATTCTCCCAAGCCCCTGTGGCCTAATGGATAAGGCATCTGCCTCCTAAGCAGGGGATTGTGGGTTCGAGTCCCACCAGGGGTAATTATTTTTTTTTAATTTACCTTTAGTATATTTTAGTTATTTAAAAGCTTATTGCAGTTTGATAATCACATTTTTATTTTAGTTAATCACTCAACGTGACGATATTTTTTTGCAAAGTTTAGGCAAAGTTATTCAATCCTTAACAAGCCTAGGAAAGTAGGAAATTTCTCAAACAATGATAGTAATAGCAAATTAATAAAATAAGAATTAAAAATGTATAATAAAATTATGTAAATTAATAATAAATACAGAAATTAGTTTTACGTTCATGTTCTAGAAGAAAATATTCTTAGCAACCAATTGCAAGTTTTTTTTTTTGTGAAAATTAGGTTAAGTTTAGTATTAAAAAAACAAATTTTTGAGAATTGTATTTTATTTCACTTTTAATTGAATTATTACAACAAATTTCTGAAAACAATGGTCAAAACAATGTCGACAGTAATACAGAGTTGCAAATTTTACATTTTTTTGCAAAAATACAAATAGACATTTTAGTTAAATCTATGGAAAACGTTTACAACCTTTTACTTCTGTAAAGTACCTTAATATACAGGGAAGAAAAAACATTATTTTGCAATTATTAGTGAGTTTCATAGAAACACTTTAATTTCTCGGATTCACTGAGGTTCATCCTGTATACAGAATAACCTACCAGCAGAAATTTAATAGGTATTCCTACAATTCAAAACGTGAGCAAAAAAACGGTTCTTTACTCAACCAAGAAAAAAGTTACTAATAAAAACGTGGATAATAAAAATAAATAAAAAATCAAAAAGTAGAGAGAGTAAGAAGCGCGAGGTAAGACGTATACAGGGGGAGCATCAGATTTTACTATTTCTTAGTTCTTACCTGTTAACCGACAGAATACTTAATTTAAACATAAGATACAACTTTGTTAGATGTTACGTGTATTTTACATTACTGTATGGAGTCGAGGCCTGGAAGCTGAAAGTCAGCAGGATTAACAAGCTGGAAGCATTTGAGCCACCAATCATGCCACCAATCAAGAGTCTTACATAGAATGAACAAAGATCGACCATAAAAAGCAAAAAACTGCTTACCTTGGCCATGTCATGAGACAGGACAAGTACAGATTCCTACAACTGATTATGGAGGGAAAGATTGAGGGAAAACGTCAAAAACGTGGTCCCGAACGTATACAGTGCTTTCGGCTGAAAAACATAAGGGATTGGCTTAGATTCAAACTCCCTAATAAGAAGAGCCCAAGACAGAGACGATTTTGCCAGAATTGCTGCCGATCTTCATTGAATGGAGAAGGCACTTCAAGAAGAAGAAGTTCTTACCATTGATTTTATACGAATATTTTTGGGTTCTTACCTGCATATTTAGTTTAGAGTTATTCATTTTAATTTTTAAATAATATTCCTGTTTTAACCAGTATATGTTATACTAGGATGTTGGAAGTTATGTCATGTTAATTCCCATATAAAAAAAGCAACAACACATACCAGTTGGATACCAAGTCAATATTCAGAAATTTTTTTAGCGTCATAAAAGAAGACAATAAAACCATTACAATGGAGTTTCGTGCATTGTTCTATACCCAGCCATTGTGTCGGGGTTTAATAAATTTTTAGGTTTTCGTATGCGCAACAACCTATAAAAATCTATATATTGAAGTACATACTATAAATTAAAAGCATAAAAGTAGGCGTTTTTATTATTTGAGACCTTTGTTTTCAGAATGTTGCTGCTGGTTATTGTGTGTGTATTTTAGCTGGTTACTATAAGATTATTAAAAAAATAATAATAAGACAACTAAATAAAAAAAAATTAGACAGGTCGGATATTTTACGACCAACTGCGAGAATTTTTAAGAGCGTTTATGACCTCCCGGGTCAGTAATATTTCTTGGCGAAACCGTCGTTTGGCTCGACCCGGGTTTTACGTTATGTATGTCCCAGCTCGAAAATATTACCGGATTTCTTCCTGTAACTTTAAAATGCATCTTAAATATTTAATCCTTAATTACGACAAGCGTTTTGAACGTCTCGAGACGGATAGAAAAACAAAAGACTCAGGAAAAACGCGCCCTTCTTCCTTCCGCCCTTTGGGGGGTAATTTTTGTTTAACTGCAATAATTGTAACGACTTAACTTTAGCCGAGGGACGGTTTTGAGGCCCCTCTATTCGAATTAAGAGCCCCGACCGATTACCATAAATAAATGAAAGCGTTCTTTTATCGCGATCATCCCTTCCAGAAGGGGGCGCGATATCAAGAGGTTATTTTAACTTGTCTGATCCCCGTTTTTATACAGGATTATAAACCGGGCAGTAATGGATTTTTGATTGGCAATGCAGCGTTGCCAGACGCGAAAAAATGTTGTTAGATGTTTGGTAGATTGAAGAAAACCAAACAAAAAAACGCAGATCGGACATAAAAGTGATCAAAATAACCGATTCGTCGCGGTTAGGGCTGAGTCCATTCGTTCAGGTTCCGATTACTTTTTATAGTCTTCGGACTGGCCCACGGTCTACGCTTTTTACGATCGAAAACGGGCTTGTTAACGGGGAAACATGTTTGTTATGCAGTCCGAATAACCCAATGAATTCAACACAAGTTTGATTTTATTTCCACAGTTTCATCAGAGTTAATTTCAAGAAATCATTTCTGTGAAAAAGTCAAAATTGGTACAATATTTCGTAGGTTTCAAGGAAACTTATAATAAGTTAGAAGTAATACAGGATGGTCTATCGAAAACGAACCAAAGAAGTCTTGAGGAACCCTGTAGATTATTTCGAAAAATCTTCGGACATTTCCCTGATTTGTCACCGTTAGATTTCTTCCTCTCAAGACATATCAAAGGTCGTGCTAAGATTGCCTCAAAGGATCGTACAGGAATGTGGGTGTTAAATTACACTGCAGATTCCACAAAATGTTACAAATCACTTTGAAACAAATTGGTATTACTGCATGAAAGTTAATGGCGAGGGGTAGACCGCCGATAATTTTTTGTACACCAAAATGCCTTTTTGCATACAAAATAAATTGAAATGCCTTTAAAATACCTCACAATGCTTCTATTATTGCTCAAAATGCCTCATAGTGATACTGTCTTAAAACTGCCTAAAATGCCTTAAACTGCCTTGAAATACATCAAAATGCCTTTAAATTATTTAAATTGCCTTAGGATACTTTCAAATGTTTACACATTTGTGGCATTCTTAAATTTAGTTCCCTGGTATTGGGATAATGTTAAATCTTGATGAAATACAGCCTTGAAATAAATTTTTTTATAGTCACGTGACAGATGAGTTGAATTTCTAAGGTCAGGTGACTGTTTTTCCAAATTTTGATAAACAAAAAATATTTTTTGTATGGTTGCCTGAAATTACGAGTTATATTTTGACGTTTGCACGAATCTTTTAACTGTAATAGTAACCAAGTTAGCACGTGTCAAATAAAGACACTTATCATTTAAAAGAAACAATTGAAAAATTGGTAATTTAAATTTAGACAGAGTTTGAGCTTGCAACATGCAACATCGTCAAAAACAGTCACGTAAACTTCAAAAAGTAGTAAATTAAATTTAGACAGTTGTAAAAACTTGAATTACAAAATACACGTTACGAGACGTTGAAAATGCAATTCTGCATGTTCTTGCAACACTGTAAAAACCAGTTGACATCTGTCAAAATTAGTCACGTGACCTTTAAAACGTGATTTAAGATTTAAAAATTTGGTAAATTAAATTTAGACAGTTGTAACAGTTGAAAATGTAAAATACATGTTACGTGACGTTAATAATACAATTTTGAACTTGCATCAATGTAAAAATCAGTTGACACCTGTCAAAAACAGTCACGTGACCATAAAAATTTTGAAAAATTGGTAAATTATGATTAAAATTTGTAATGAATATTGTTTCAACTCAATACCATGTAATAAAGAAGAAAGTTGACGTGTCCAAGGGTTTTTTGCGATATGCAGGGATCCTAAAAATATCCCTGATTTGTTTTTGAAAGGCCACCCTGTATATTTCAGAAGAAGAAGAAATATGGGCGAGTAAAGTTATTTGGCAGCCCACTAAATTAGATACATTAATAATTTAATACTCTCTTATTGATCATTTTCTTGCGGTTTTCATTGGAGATTTTGAAAAACTTTCTGCTGCAAAAGGGAAAAAATAATAAAAATTTAGTTAAATTCAAATTGAACAACCATTTAATTTGTATTTTGTAACAAAGCACCATCCTCCCAAATATATGATTTTTTTTATTTCTTTGCATATTTTTTTATCTTTAGAAAACAAGACGAAAAAATGGCTCCAAAACACTGAATTATACTTTTGGCGACATTTTTTATTTTTAGGTTAGAAGAGTATTTTTCGAGATATTTCTGGTTTAGTTAGGTTGGTGGATTTTAGTGCTATTTGCCAGTTTAACACTTTCAAAGTCATATTATTTTGATTTTTCAGAATTGTTCTTTATAAAACACAATATTATTACATCTGGAGTATAATCCAGAAAAATTTGTTATTGTAAGTTGCCATGTACCTATTTACTTTTCTTCTTGATAGAGACAATAAAAACATTCAACAAAACCCTAAAAATGCTATCGTAAATGCAAAATAAGCATGTAATAAAACCGTATAACCATACAACCGTAATTATCTGTGAAACAATGGAAAAGATTAGCATTTTAGTTTCTGCATTAAAAGTACACTAAATCTTCAATAGAAGCAAAGCAGCTTAAATTCGACCTACGTAAAGTAATGATCCAATGAAGAAAATATTAGAAGAATTATTGGAATAATGTTCTTTTGAAGAAGATCAAATTAATCTTCCTACGGCTTCTACATTTAAAGTAGTGGAATAATGATTATTTTTACATATATCAAGTGGATATGCTTATGACCTCAAGGCTACTAAATTAATAAAACAGGTAAATATGAGCATAAAGTGTTTATGTATTATGGTTACTAGAAAGTAAAATAATTGCAGAAAGATTTTCCACTATGTCAAGCTTAAATAACTCAGTTATTTGGTATTTTTACTATTGACACTGTATAGGGTGGTTAAAAGAGGGTTTTAGGACCTACAAACAGGTATTATACTACTTTGTAACTGTCAAATTAACCGAGTTACAGGGTGTTAAAGAGAAATCCATATAAGATTTTAAAGTTTATTCTAAAGGGACTGTCCTTCTAAAATACTTTGACGTAACCAAAGATGTTTCATGTTAATTGAAGAGGTTGTTTTATTTAACCATCCTGTAAAGTGATAATGACCATTAATAGTTATCTAAGTAAATTTTACTTTAATTCTGTTAACCATTTTGTTTTGACCTTTTCTCGGTTACATTGTTACGTATTATTTCTAACCGTTAAAAAGTAGTACGGAAGTAGTTAACGAAAAATGCAAGTTACGACCAAAAAATACAGTTGTAGCCTCTAACAGTGTGATCTGCACCGTGAAAACTCCAAGGTATGTGGTGCAATTCAGTTTTGCAACTAAGACATTGAAGTAGGTATGCAAACTGGCAGAACTTGGTTTTTATCTGTTCTGCTTTACCGGATGAAAGAAGAAACGAAAATTATGAAAAAGTTTCAAGTTCTGCACAAACCATGTTTTGCTTTAATATAATTTATATCAGATTATCTGTATAACTCGGTGTATAATCAGGCCAGTACTACACTGTAGTATATGTAGACTTTCCCTTTTATTACCTTTGCTGATAGAGAGCATCAAATATCAGTTGTGTAACAAGAGTTCATAATTATTTTAAGGAAAAGGGACTAATAACCATAATTATGAATGTCACCATAATAATATGTTCTTGCAAGTTTGTTACTTTAGTCATAGATCATGTCACTCATGAGAATTTCTCGAATTTCCGTTGCGTGTTGGCGACTCATCTAAAAACGCCATTACATTAAATAAATTTATCCAATTACGAATTGCTGCAAAATTATTATTATCACACTTTTGCAGTTTCTTATTTCTATTGAGTTAATAGCTTTAAGGAAGTGAGATAATTCCATGATTGAAGAAAATGTTTTTAAAAAATCTTCAGCAGAAGTGTTAACTAACTCGTTTTAATAGAATAAAACATTTAACCAGTGTTACCAGGTCTAGAGCAAATTCTCTACTTCTGGAGAGTTTGAACCACATTTGAATATTTTTGAGAAAAACTTTTAGTTGAATTAAAAACAATAAATCACCATACTTTTAATGCACACCCTGTATACTGGAAACAAAAACGGTCCTGAGAACTTACAATGCTGAGTTAAGGAGTTGATTAGGAATATTTTTGGTCTTTTGCAAATTTTTCGTAACTTTCACCGCTTTCAAGTTATTTAGGAAAATTTTCAAATCAGTTGACGTCGTAGTTTGAAATTTGAACACCCTGTAACTTGGTTATTTTTAGGAGTTCAGAGTGATTTAACCACCTAAAAGAACCGTTTTGAACTCCTCTTTCCAGTGGTGTAGAGTAAAAAGTTATACCTTAAAAATTGCGTACAGGGTGACAAAAGTAGTGAACCACTATATTTTTCTTGTACACCCTGTTTGTGTGTAACAAAAAAAGTCCTGCAAACTTATGGTATTAGGTTAAGGAGTTGATTAGGAACACTTTTGGTCTCTTACAATTTTTTTGTAACTTTTACTGTTTTTGAGTTATTTAGGAAAAACTGGTTTGGTGCATCGAAGTTAGAAACCAGTCAAATTGTGATCTGAAATTTGAACACGGTTTAAAGAACAGTCAGGGACAAAATCGCCTGTAAAACCCACTTTGAGTGACCGAATCATGTTTTTAAGCACATTTTTGAATCCTCATTAAATTTCTTATCTAACGGCATAAAAAAACACTACAGAATCGGTTAAAGTCATGGAGAAAAATGGTGTCAAATTATAAACTGTCAGAAAGAACAGTGAGGAGCAAAATCACCGACAAAACCCACTTGGAATGAAAAAATGACAGTTTTAAGCACATTTTTGGAATCCTCATTAAATTTTCAATCTTGTGACATGAAACAAAACTACGAAATCGGTGTCAAAATTTGAACTGCCAGATACACAGTACGAGTATTTGTAATTTACCGGTCAACTTTTCCCATAAGTACAAAAAACGTAAAAACTGGTTTGCTGCAACAAATTTTCATCAGTTGAAGTTGTAGTTTGAAATTTGAACACACTGTAATTTGGTTATTTTTAGGAGTTCAGAGTGATTTAACCACCTAAAAGAACCGTTTTGAACTCCTCTTTAGTGGTGGAGAGTAAAAAGTTCTACCTTAAAAATTGCGTACAGGGTGACAAAAGTAGTGAATCACTATATTTTTCTTGCACAGCCTGTACGTTTGTAACAAAAAAAGTCCTGCAAACTTATGGTATTGGGTTAAGGAGTTGATTAGGAACATTTTTGGTCTCTTACAATTTATTGGTAACTTACACCGTTTTTGAGTCCAACACGGTTTAAAGAACAGTCAGGGACAAAATTGACTGTAAAACCCACTTGGAGTGACCGAATCATGTTTTTAAGCACATTTTTGGAATCTTTATTGAATTTCCTATGTAACGACATAAAAAACTACTACAGAATCGGTTAAAGTCATGGAGAAAAACGGTGTCACATTATAAACTGTCAGAAAGACAGTTGGAAAGAACAGTGCGGAGAAAAATCGCCTGCAAAACCCACGGAGTGAGAAAATGACAGTTTTAAGCACATTTTTGGAATCCTCACTAAATTTCCAATCTAGTAACATGAAACAAAACTACAAAATCGAGTACAGGCAGGGAGAAAAGCGGTGTCAAAATTTGAACTGCCAGAAACACAGTACGAGAATTTGTCATTTACCGGTCAACTTTTCCCATCACTACAAAAAACGTAAAACTCTGGAAAATTTTAGTGCAATCTGGCAATGTTTTAAAAACGCTTTTGTAGAAATTATATTATTTAAAGGTTGGCAACATTGCATTTAACAAGTCTTTGCAATTAAACAAATAAGTAAATCATTAGTTCTTTTTTTATTGTTCAATTTTGGTTTTAAAGAGGAAAAACAGTAAGTTATGATATTTTTCAGTATAAAGGCTATTTAAGAATTTATGGAACCCAACAAAAAACGTACCTAGTAAAAAACCGAATCATTGAATTGTGGTCTGTCAGGTATAACCTTACTAATAATCTGATAAAATACAACTAACACAAAACTATACAGTTACCAATTTTGTTAAATTTGATACGATAGCCACACACACACAGATTTTGTTCAAAATCTGGCTTTCAACTTCAAGTGCAATAGACTGACTTCCTCTATTGTAAAGAACCAATTTGGTATCGAAACGCGGCCAAGGCAAATCCTACAATTAAACTCTTCGGTGATTATCCGAAAAAAAAATGTTACAATTTTATATTCAATGCGTTCATCATTAAAGTAGCTGAACAGGCAAAAAGTTTGCGGTTAATAGGCTTGCAAAGAAAATATTAGATTCAACAAATTGGCGTAGAAAAAGCAAGATTACCTCGCCGGGTAATTACCGCACGTACCCGATTTTAACCTTGTTTACACACCATACTTGACCTATTTCAGATCAATCATACCTTCAGAAAAAAAACTCACCCAATTATACACAAAAAGTTATGTGAAAGTTGGAAGTTTGCTTAAGCATGTGTTACTTGCAAAACTGAGGTAATTTGTTTTTTTTTTTAATTAGGTTATTTTACAAGGCGTGACACTGTTTCGTCAACTAATTTTTTTTTTAGCCTAAAATCTGTAATCTAAAATTATTTTTTGATAAAGCAGTTTAAATTAAACTGCGTTATCAACAAAGCTAAACAACATAAACCCTGACGGCTAAAAAGCGGTCGTAAAGTTGTCAAAAGTGTCAAACCGACACAGCGTTTCCAATCAGATATCGCATTAGTTTACGGCGTTTTTTCCCGGTCCCAGTTAAATTTAATTAACCGAAATTAGATATTATTCGAGTGCGCGATTAAATTTTATCGAAACGGGAGCGTAACGCCGCAACCATTAATGTTTGTTTGATTATTTATTACATAATTAATGTGTCTGCAAACGCGTTAAACGTTATTATTATTAGTAATAACATAACGAATTCATTAAAGTTTGATAAGAATTTGTTTACGTCCAGTGGCGTGCCACTCACCTATAAAAGTCCGGCCGGCAAAACAGTTTTCCTTCCCTGCTGAAGCATTTGTCCGTGAGGGGGGCGCGACAGTCGAAACATCTGACACACTCAGAGTGCCACGTTTGTTCCAGAACATTCATTAGAAATTTGTCCAGGATCGGTTTGTCGCAGCCCGCGCAGGCGACCACCATTCCTGCTGCTGGCTCGCACCTCCCTGTGTTAAACATTAAATTAAGCCAGTTTTTCGACAAAACTTTTAATGGGTAATTTCGCAAAAAAAAGTGAAGCAGAAAGGAACAAGGATGATATTGGCTAAATCAGGCATCTAACTCTATCTGTATGAAGTAACTTTGAAAATGGACAATTATCATACTTGTTCTTTTCTGCCTCATTTTATTTCAGAATTACCCATTAAACCACTTTCTTAGTCATTAACGAGGTTATTTATGAGTTAAAATTTGAATTCATCCACTAAACTAGACCGGAAGACTCGTATAAACAAATTAATTTATTTACGTTTTCAAACCCATTTTGACAGTCAGAGAGGTAAAACTCAAAAACAAACTTGGTAAATTATTCATACAAAAATATAGTTCTAAAAAAATTGTTTACATGTAAAAGCAATACTGTCTATTTGACTCAACTCAACTGTCAGAATCAGCTCCATAAAGCTATAAAGCTACCAAACTTAATTATAAGATAATATAGTCAATTTAAATTAATTTAACAGTAAATTTCATCTCCATGGTTTGGATACTACTGAAAACCATTCAAAAAATGCCACTGGCCTCTATAACCACTTTTAAGAGCCAGAGGCATTTAAATACTGAAAACTTGCCAGAGGATTCTGCAAGTGGCTTAAAACTTTCAAAAATCTTCTTAAATTACCAAATGCCTCTAGAACCATTTCAAAAATGCGGAAATGCCATAGACCTCTAGGTACTACTGAAAAACTTTCCAAAACTTGCCAGAGGTCTCTGCAAGTGTCTTAAAACTTGAATTTTTTTTCTAAAACTGCCAAAGACATCTAAAACCATTTTGGAAATCCCAGAAACCTCTAACTTTCTTCCAAAAATGCCAGAGGCCTCTAGAACGACTTTTAAGAGCCAGAGGAATTTAAATAGTACTGAAAACTTGCCAGAAGATTCTGCAAGTGGCTTAAAACTACCAAAAATCTTCTTAAATTACCAAATGCCTCTAGAACCACTTCAAAAAGGCGGAAATACCAAAGACCTCTAAGAACTACTGAAAAACCTTCCAAAACTTGCCAGAGGTCTCTGCAAGTGACTTAAAACTTGAATTTTTTTTTCTAAAACTGCCAAAGACAACTAAAGCCATTTTGAAAATGCCACAAACCTCTAACTACCTTCCAAAAATGCCAGAGGCCTCTAGAACAACTTTTAAGAGCCAGAGGAATTTAAATAGTACTGAAAACTTGCCAGAGGATTCTGCAAATGGCTTAAAACTTCCAAAAACCTTTTTAAATTACCAAATGCCTCTAGAACCATTTCAAAAATGCGGAAATGCCATAGACCACTAGGTACTACTGAAAATCCTTCCAAAACTCGCCAGAGGTCTCTGCAAGTGTCTTAAAACTTGAATTTTTTTTCTAAAACTGCCAAAGACATCTAAAGCCATTCTGGTCATGCCAGAAACCTCTAACTACCTTCCAAAAATGCCAGAGGCTTCTAGAAGCACTTTTAAGAGACAGAGGAATTTAAATAATACTGAAAACTTGCCAGAGGATTCTACAAGTGGCTTAAAACTTCCAAAAATCTTCTTAAATTACCAAATGCCTCTAGAACAATTTCAAAAACGCGGAAATGCCAAAGACCTCTAAGTACTACTGAAAAACTTTCCAAAACTCGCCAGAGGTCTTTGCAAGTGTCTTAAAACTTGATTTTTTTTCTAAAACTGCCAAAGACATCTAAAACCATTTTGGAAATGCCAGAAACCTTTAACTACCTTCCAAAAATGCCAGAGGCCTCTAGAACTACTTTTAAGAGCCAGAGGAATTTAAATAGTACTGAAAACTTGCCAGAGGATTCTGCAAGTGGCTTAAAACTTCCAAAAATGTTCTTAAATTACCAAAGGCCTCTTGAAATTTGTTTCTAAAATTGCCAGAAGCGTCTAGAACCATTTTGGAGGTGCCAAAGAATTCTAAGTACTACTGAAAAGTTTTCAAAAATGCCAGAGGTTTCTAGAACCTATTTTAACGGCCAGAGTCATTTAAATACTACTGAAAACTTGCCAGAAGCTTCTGCAAGTGTCTTAAAACTTGCAGAAGCCATTTAGGAAATGCCTGAGGCTTCCAAAACCATTTTTGACGACAAGAAAAATTTACATAGGTACTACTGAAAACCTTCCAAAAATTACCAGAAATAAAATCCACTTCATAAAGCTGTAAATCGACAAAACACACAGAAAACTCAGTTTAAAGTAATTTACATCTCCATGAGAAGGGTTTGACTGTTTCTCAAGCAATACCATTTATTTGATTTGTTGTCTAGTCTGTCATTAAAGTGTCAACTATGAAAATTAGCTCTATGAAACTACAAAACACACTTGTAAGACGATAATGGTTATTTAAAGTAATTAAAGAGTAAATTACAGCTCCATAGATGGGGTTGAGACTGTTACTAAAGCTCAATATGGTCATTTAACTAGAAAACTACAAACCTCACTGGAAAGGAAAAAAAATCAGTTTTACAGCAGTTTAACAGTATTTTATGTCTCTTGGGTAGTAGGTACTTTTTAGTATTTTTAAAGAAATATTGCCTACTTGACTATCTGTTCTGTCTTTTATGTGTTATTACTGTCAAAACTCGCTTCATAAAGCTATAAAAATGCAGAACATACTTGGAAAACAGAAAACGCGGTTTAATATTTATATTAATTAAAAAAATATGTTAATCCACTTTATAAAACATACCTGAAGGCACAAAAAACAAAATAGGTAGGTACTGTAGGAATATGTGTAAATGTGTCTAATATCACAAGTGGTTTAGGCAACAATTTATCAACATTATGTATATAAACATAAACAATAAGAGTGGAAAGTATTAACAGATAACATTTTGAAAAGAAATCTTCTTGGAAATCACCATACAATAGACAAATAATTGTCTGCCAAATTCACGCATTAAATTGAGGTTTTGCTGATTACAGGTATGAAATGTATTTGAATACATATCAGTGACTAAACTGATATATTGATTTTCAATTGAGCTTCTGTAAAATTTAATGCATTTTCGATTGGCGAATGATGTGCATCCGACAATGGCTCCCGTGTACGGGGACGTCCTTATAAACTTTTCCTTGGCGCCTTCTAAAATCTGTTAATGCCACAGTTAAACTACTAATTTATGGGAAGTGCTGTTTATCATAAACGTCAATTTTATTTACGGTCGTGTCGAACAACACCTACTTTAAAGTGCGCGTTTAAATGTATAATTTAAGGTTTTCCAGTCATTTTCATCGTAGGAATGTTATCGAGAAAATCGGTTTCGATATCGCAACTAACCAACGACCTCAAATGGCTGTTATCGAACCCTGAAATATCACCGGTATTGACATAAATAAGGAGCACGATCAATGCCATGAACCACAAAAAAAATCAAAAGTTTTTTATGTCCTCTGTGGTTAATGATCCGTTTACCCGTTGGTAGCATCACCATGCCGTGGAAAATCGAATTTTTCCACCCAAACGAATCTTGGTCTCGAGGTTGGCGTACTTGGAATCGACAAGGATGTTAATACACCAATAGTAAACTGAAATTACTCTTTTGTTCGATATGGTTTCTGACCTCAATAGCCGAATTTTTTACGAGCACTATTTATTTTGAATGTGGTGCCTGTATTTGTTGAAAATGTCCATAAAACTGCGACTGACGACTCGTAAAAACTAAACGAATGTGCTTCAAACTCGAAATGACATCACCTATTTACGCTTCGAGTTATGTATAGGAATTGATTTATTTTCTAATGTCAGAATTGCGTAATTTCTCACCCCCTACGCAAAACTACCCTCAAAAGGCTTTTGTATTAGAGCTCGAAATAACACAAACACTATTAGTACAGTTTGATTTCTATGTTATTATCCAACCAGTATTCAAAATGTATTTGTATTAACTAGCTAAATTTAAACTAAAACTTGACTGAAATAGCCTTTTATAAGATAATTTTAGTCTTTTCGACATTCTCCACGTCTCATTTATGATTTTCAGTTTTTTAAGTTTTAATAATTTTGGTAACTGCTCTTCTCTCATAGACAAAAGTTATCATTTATTAATCCTTAAGTTATAAGCTTATTTTGTCAAAATTCTCCAACAGAAGGGATCATGTGGCAAGAATTACAAGTAAATGTGAATTAATTTTTTATTTTATGGGTTAAGTGTATTAAATTCTACAGAGTAACTTGGAATATATTAAACTAATTTGATGTTATTAAGCACAAAAAATCATTAAAATATACTGCATCAGATTAGAAAACGGCCGTATATCAAAATTGTTTAGAAAAGACGCAATAACCAGGGATTTTCAACAAAAACTTCAAACTTCAGTAAAAAAAATAAGTAAATAAAAAAAAAAAAAAAAAAAAAAAAAAAACAAAAAAAAAAAAAAAAAAAAAAAAAAATTGGTAAATACAGAGACAAATAAATTGGGTTGTCTTTTCATGTTGTTGTTTTGTTGTTATCCCAAAATTTTAAAGTTTCAATATAAGGATCATCAAAAATATGGTTAATAGTGGAAAAAACGCTATATTATCCACGGATTAAAGGACATTACTAGCTCGATTACTAGTCAAACTTGAGTATGTCTATAATTTTAGGACACTATGAGCAAATTACAACAAAATGCATACAGAAAGTTGATTATTTATGTTTGTTTGTTTCTTTCTCAGGTTTTTCAGTATTTTTTCTTGTGTTTCCAAGTCCGCAAACTTTCATAAAGTAAATAATAAAAATATTTCAAAGACTTTCATTAAATCTTGAATTATTCGGGAGGGTATTATACCTACCTTGACATATCGTTTATGAAAAGGATAACGTCCACCGTGGAAAACGATGTTTATGTAAATAGCTCCGGAGCATAATGAGTTGTAGACAACGAAAGAACAAGTCTGACATATTATTTAAATAAGCTGTATAAGTTACAAAAGAATAAAACGGATTAGTGCCCATTTATTTATGTATTCGGGTTAAAAAGGCCGCAGGCCGGGACTCGGCCCCGCCCGCAGCCCCTCGCCAACATTAGCGTCATGACAGGAGTAAATAGAGTACTGCCCTGGCCGATCTGTGGGTCGTACCGTGCGGCTCAAAACTTTGTTGCTCATTTTTATCACGAAATCTCATACTAAACGTCACTCGAGTTGTCAGTTACGTCTCGAAAAGCGAAGATTCCAGGCTTGTGGGCTCGAAACCGTCGTAATTGTTTGCATTTTGACTGACATCGGCCAGTTTCCAGACACTAAAGCAAAAAGTGCCTTTTCTTTGCTTTTTAGCTCTATAAACCTCAATTGTTGCTCTAGGAATACAGTTGTGCTCACATTTTTACCCGTATTAGGGTAATAACTTCAAATTTCTATTTATCCTTAGGGCCGGTACTCTCACCTCCGGATAAATTAATTACGGTTTCTATAGAGATTATCTTTGGAATAACATTTGACAGTTGTGACGTTACATGACGTAAGTATAAAAGTGTTCCTTAACGTCAAAACCTCGGTCGGAACTGACAAATTTGGCTCCATGGAGCTTTAAACACAACTTAAAGTGTAATTCCTCAAATTAGCAACTATTTGTAATTTTATAGTTTCAGGTTACTGGTCAATGGGTTTTGACAGTTATGACAGCTGCCACGTGATGTAGACCAGAACTGTCAAATTTGGCTCCAATAAGGAACTATATCATTTACAGGTTTCTATAATACGCCTAAATTCCATTGCCTGAATTGTTGCTTTTGATGTGTTTATTAGCTTTATTAGCTTTTTCCTCATTCTCTTATACTCTCCTAAAATTTCTTAAATTCTCTTTGCATTTTGTCCAAAAATACATTTCTGATAATTTCCCATCTCTCATTATCCATTCATTAATTTGTAGTATGCAATAAGTAAGAAGAATTCTGAAAAGTTTATTGATACTTTTTGAAATAAATTCGCATAAGCGATTTTGAAGATAACTAAGATAACCTCGAAGATGACAGATTCAGGACTTGTTATTCAATTTATATTAAATTTAATGTTTTTTATTTAAATCAGTGTTGAGCAGCGTTTAAAACGATAACAAAAAAAAAACGAAAATATGTATTATTGTTTTCATAAGTGAAAGACGAGGTGTGAAATGTCGACAGCAAGCATGTCATGTAACGTTGAATGTATAATTATCTGCATAAAACAATGGTAAATTTAGCATTTTACCTAAACATGTATGCAACAAGATGACTTACTTAATTTTTTTTCTACAAGAATTGGAAAGGCAAATGTTGGTCAGAACGAGCGGTCGAAAGGTTAAAATCGAGGTGAAAATAGTGCCAAACAGAGAGATCCACAATTTTGTTTACCATGATTAAGAACAAAGCTGGGAATGAAAAAACATCTCTATGGAATACATTCTACTTCTGATTATACATGAAAGACAAAACAATTAAAAAGTATTCTTGAGAAAAAGTTCCTGGGTAATTTAATGTTTGATGTAGAATAAGTAAATTAAGGAAGTTTATCTTAGTGCTTTTCAAGTTCAAGTAATTTCAATATTGATGAGTTAATTCCCAATAATTCCTTTAGAAGCAGGCTTTCTTCAAAAGTGGTTGGAAACTTTTTTCCTTTTTACATCTACCTTAAAAAATCAATCAATATTATAGACAATTAATCGGTTCTATAAATAAAACCAAACAAAACATTAAAACGTTGTTACATAAGATTTCTTTGAATTTCTTAGGCAATAAGAACTACATTAATGCATCGGTTGATAGCTTTTGTCATTGAAATTCAGTAGATATATACAAATAAGGACAATTAACATCTTTAATGAGACAGTAAATCATTTCGATTTCATGCAAGAACAAGAAAAAGCGGTCTGCTATTCAGTAAAAGGTGTTCATAAGTAAACACCTGCTTATCGCGTGTTTTCCTATCAAATTACATCGGATTCTACTATTCTTTACACGCCACTGTTTACATAAAAAATTTCGTGTTCTACACCTATTATTTTGTATAAAATAACTGTCAACAGAAGCAAATATAGGGAAGGACAACTCAACTAGATGCCACAATTGCCACTAGATTGATATCAATCCTATAATTTGGGACAAAATGAGAAGAATTGATTGGAGTAGCAGGTGATAAAGTTGATTGTGATTGTCTTAAATAAAAATTTGATCAACCTGTCGTATTGCACTATACTTATAGTCACTCTGTAGATGACCCAGTGATGAATAACCTGGAAAACATATTTGGATCTGATAATATACTAAATTGGGGTATTTGCCTAAATCATGTTCTTAATTAAAGAAGAAAACTGAATTTTTAAGAAA
The DNA here is from genome assembly GCF_016097725.1 of Ips typographus. Taxonomy (NCBI): domain Eukaryota; kingdom Metazoa; phylum Arthropoda; class Insecta; order Coleoptera; family Curculionidae; genus Ips; species Ips typographus. Next base: position 7,072,032 of record NC_138424.1, read on the forward strand.
CTACGTAAATAAAATAATCATCCTTTAATAAAACCAACACAGTTTTTACAGGGTGTCCAAATCTTGATTGATTCCAATGGATTTCAAAGTAATTTTTGTTGCAATTTTGAAGTAAATTAAAACAAGAAACTGCCTTTTTCACTGTCCTAACCAGTTTTTAAAAGGAAGATCCGTTTATATCAATGTTTGAATCTGTATATTTTAACAAAAACTGAGCTAGATTATTGAGATAGAGAAAAATAGTCTATTTGGGCTTATAAAAAACGTTAATTTTTTATTTAAAATACAATATTGTTTACTAAACTAAATCGCTGAAAAACTTTATTTAAAAGCGAATATAAAAATGCTAGTTTCGGAGATATTCATCACTTAATACGTTAGGTACATAACCTGTCTTTTACATGTCATCCAACGGTTTTAATTTGAAAGTCTATAGGAAAAAGTACAACATAACAAGCATTTTGCATGATTTATTACCGAACACATAAGAATCTACAAATTGTGCAACGTGTAGCAAATACTAAATTTATTAACCTTATTATTTTGCTATATCATACAGATACAGAAAGTTACATAGTCATGCCATTAATGATTGACATATTACCTCTATTTTTCTGCTTTTCAAGCTATCCTTTTTAATTGTCATGTTCTTAATTTGCCTGTTCTCTTATTGTTACATTTTTTATGTGTTACATAAGTTAACATAGTTATTAGTTTGGATATAAGTAGCACAATGTGAGAGAGTTATGTTTTGCCACTGTTTTGGTGTTTTTGTTGAAATCTATATTTTGTACTATACTGGGTGTGGTTTTTTTAGAAACTTCGAGTCTTTGATTTAGAAACATTCATTGACAAGAAACCAGATATAATATTGTTGACATTAGAAATTCACACTTGTTTGACCTAATTCTTAATTTGAAATAACTTGAAGTTATGTTTAGTCAACTTTTTTAAGGTTGTGTGGACACTAAATTTAACTTATTAAATTAAAAAACAATAACTTTGTTCGTCAATATACTAAGTATGCAAAATATTTCTACAAAAATTATTGCATTATAAATACATTTTTGATTCCAACTTTTATAGAATTAAAACTGGTCAAACAAACCGTTTGATCAAAAATAGCAATCCCAACCTATGAAGTATCACCGGAATATAAACGATCAATTAAGGCAGAAGCTTGTCCAAAATAGTTTTTTTTAGAAATCAAAATAACGAATGATTCATTGATATTTTAAATTAGTGGTCGATTGTATCTTATGGTACTCTAAGCTGGGCAATAAAGTAACTTTAAAGTGCTTAAGTTTATTAGCCAAATAAAACTATCACCAGAGATAAGTAGGGTTCAAACATTTTCACCTCTTCTAGAAAATGGCCATAAAATAGTAATCCGGTAGTAAACAGCATTGTTCAGTCATGTTAGGGTAGCTTCACTAAAATCTGGGTAAAAGCTAAAAATGCTGGCTTAAGAATGAATCCATAAATCCTACAATTAACTGCACTATTGAATATTTCAAAATGTAAAAGGAATACCATTCCCAATGGTAGTCATTGTGATTGGCAATACTAAATACAAAAATTTGTCTTCAAAATGTTGGTATTTTTAACATACAAGCAGTATGGTTCAGTTGAAATTTGGTAATATTCTAATCTAGATTTGCATTTTAAGTTGTTAAATTTAGGTTGAGAAATTGTTTATATTAATAATTAATTGACTGGCGTTAGTTACTATTTTTATGACCGGAAATTAGTGAATAAGAAGTTACCTGAAATGGTTAAGGTTTGTCTTAGTCATAGAAGATGTTTGTTTACTTTTTTGTCAAAACTGGTCATAAAGTAATTAGATACCTGTTTGGCAAAAAAAAACAAAGAGTTCTGTTTACAAACTACTCCTTTTATTAGCATTGTTTAAAATATGTCTTTGATTAAACTACACTTTTTCGTAACTGAGGAAGTTTGTAAACCCATCCGGCATTAAAACGATGATCCACTTATTTCAAGATTAAAAAATAACAAATTGGGCAGTGTCAAAATATTTAATTTGATTGTAACAATCAGTTAATCGCAATAATGTTTTGGAAACGATATCGTACTTGATAGGTCCAATTTAATTTATTGCAGCAATTTCACACATTTGATTCGGTTTTCCTCAACATTTTGTAAAGTTGTGGGTTAGTGTTTAAACGTCGGTTTAAACCTTGATTACCAAACGGTGTACGTTTATCAAATCTAGTAGAAACACTTTCAATGTTTTTTTGTAAATAAAACAAATATTCAATGGAAAAAGTTTAGTTTTTTTATTCAAAATATAGTTGAGCTGAGAATAAGGCTGAGATCTATACAATTAATTCAAATGTTGACTCATGCTCTAAATGCTTATTAAAGTTCATTATTTTAGGGTTTGAGTAGTTTTTTGCCTGTAGTGAGCAATTAATATCTAAACTCTTTGGATTGGTATTATCCGAATAGTTTAATTTTGTTTATAAAGACCAAGATAAAGACTCAATTTAAACTTGAAAATACTACTATTACATTTTGTAGTGTTTTTTTACACAGCAGCATATCTCGTACATAGATAAGTCCCTATATTCTTCTTCAATGATCTAATAAAATATTATTACATCCCATAAATTAATTTATTTAGGCCACCTATTATTTCAAGAATAAAATTAATTTGGCAATAAGGTTTAAAGCCAACAAATTATCTGCCGCCTTGTATTTTTCGAATTACATGTTTCCACCTTTCTTGACATAAACTATTTTCTTCCTGAGGGGAGAGTTTCACTTAATCGGTTGCCATCTTAATTTTGCGAAATGCAGAGGTGATTTATTTTACCTTTGAAAACGAAGAGTTAAGGAATGACTGTCTCATCATTTAAAAAATCATAATTGTTTAATAACTTTTCGACTTCAGGTTATGAAGCTTTTTAGAGAAATAAGGGACAATATTCAAAAAACTGAGAGAGCTTTTTTTTCTAGATCCAATATTAAATTCGTGGTGTATTCCGTGGAAAAATCTATAGTCATTAGAACCAGAGAAACCGGTCCAAAATTTACTTGCTATTATGTAAATCAGAACCAAAAATGCTAATATGTATAAACATTACAAAATGAGATTTGAGCTAGGATTTGAGTGCTTAATGTTATGATGGGACATTAATTGTCAAATAGGTTATTTGATTAATGTACCAACTTAATAATATTAACAGACTCTAGTCAAATGATTATGTTTTGTTTCTGATGTGCTCTTTTAAAAGTCAGTTAGAAAGAAATAACAAACCAATAAAAAATTTGTTTGAAAAATTAGAGAAAGATGATTTAGAACCCAAATAGCCTCTAATAGTAGTTAGGTACTAATTGTATCACTTATCTAATATCCCTGACACTTTCAAGTCGATTTAGAGTACAATTTAAGCTAAGTTGAGGTTTGAATGTGACAGATCAGAAGCAAAATAACACAGACTAAGCTACATTAAGCTGACTTTAAACTCAAATTAATCATTGTTGGGGAAAGGGACATAATCTTAACCTTTTCACACCTTTTCACTTTATTAAGAATGTTTTCAATTTTTTAAAATCATTTCTGCTAATAATTCTGTTAAATTAAAAGTGCCTAATAAAATTGTATTTTATAAATTTTTGTGAAGGTATTTAGAGGCCATTCTTAATACACTCTGTATTTCCTGCATTAAAAGCAAAAACTTATTATTTTAATAGAATATATTTTTTATAACATGTCATATGTTATTATATTGCTTAAGTCCTTGGTAAATTTATTTAGTTCCTGCATAAAAAATACTGACTGAATTATCTAATCTTATTTTTTTATAAATATCACTAAACCCTTTAAAAGCTTAAATGTACTGTGACTTTTTTCGGTAATGTCTATTAAGAAGTCAATTTGCAAAATATTGAAGACTAAAAATATGAACAAATGAGTGTCATACGTTAACCTGTAATGAAATTGTTTGTACTCCAGACTTATCCTATCCTAGGTATTTATAATCCAGTGCATTATTTAAACTGAAAGTGGCTGTTACTATTCTTAACTTTACAAATTCTGTAAATGTTAACAGGAAAATCTTGTACGTTCAGAATTGTGTTTACACTTTTCTGGCAGTAGCAATATGGTCTCTAGCACCAAATTGCATACAGGAAACATATTTTGGCACTTTTGTATGAAGAAGAATCTTCCAACTTTGTTTGGCTAATATGGCGGGATGATATTTTTGATTTACTATCCAGAAATTTGGATGAATATAATTTCATTGCCAGTGTTGGTTATCAAAAGATGAGGTGGTTGCGTTTAATACTGGTTTCAGATAATTGTAGAGAGAATTGAAGGAAGAAGAAACAAACCTATATTGTGGGTCGAATGCTGTATCGAAGGGAAATTAGGCCCGATAGGCACATGGGCCAGTCCGGCCCGAAACGTAAAAGTCCCCACGGGTCCGTCCAGATAAGCCGCCAGGTTGGCCGGTGGTCCGTAAAGGCGCACACACACCACAAGATTTTCCACTACGGTCCTTGTCACACGCGGTCACGATCAAATAACCGCGAGGCAGACGGTAAACTGACACACGTCAAACTTGTTATGATGAGGCTGACTGAGGCGACGTCCACACACGCCCGTACAACTGACCAACACCGTCGAACGTTAAGAGCGACTGGTTCGTTTTGCATTCAGTGGCGCGTACCCCTACTTGGACGATCGATTTTCGCTCACCCCCCACTACTCAATTCGACCAATGGCATGGCTCTTCCACACCCCTTCGCTTAAGCCCCGCCCACACCTGGCAGCCATGAGGTTGCGATCTTTATCGGAAAGGCTTCGGCCCCAACGTTCTTATGTTTCGTGGCATTAGCCTACCAGGTTTTTTCGGCGGTTGGTTTGCGGTCTCACGCCTTGCCCGATGCTCTTTTTTTCCAACCGGCACGGACTGCTGAGGTGCGAAGAGCAGCACGGCTCTATATGGTGGTGGGGCGGATGTACTCCACGCTTCTTTTTTTTTTTTTTTTTATCGTGTTTTTTGATTTATTCTGTCTGTGTAAGGTTTTTCTTCAGTTGTTTTCTTTGGGGTGGTTTGTAAATGATTGAAGGTCAAAATGTCACTAAAAGAACAAAATCAAATTTTTTTGGGTAATTCAAATTCGACCCTCACCACTGGGATTTTTAAAACTATAAGAGATACGAGAAAGTTTAAATTAGGGCAAAGTTGCGCAATTTAAAACTCAGCCAAATGCAATTTTAAAAATTTCGATTTTCCGAGGACCTACTTCCAAAGATATTCGAAATAGTATATTTCATTACCAGTACAGAAATGAGGATTTTTCCGTGCGCGCGTGACAAATTCTCGTGTGAGGCGCAGCCGAACACGGGAAGTCATGCAAGAACGGAAAATCCATTTCTGGACGAGTAATGAACGATATTTTTTATTATACTTAGGTACCTGAAATCAACATAAACAAAAAATATCGCAAAAAATTATTAAGAAAATCGGGAATATTTATTTTTATTTTTAAAACAGTAAAAATGTAAGTACATACAACTCAAATTAACAAAAAAAATACAAGTAGGTAATTCTAAGAAAATTAATTTTGGACAGAACCGTTATTATTAATAGTAATATTTATTGTACAATTCGTATTATTGTTGAAGCTCAATCCCTTTTGCATTTCTTTTTGTTGAACTAAAGACTCTGCTAAAGATGTTGAAGCGGAGTGTTCGTGTGTGCTTTGGTTCTCTTGATTGACTGTTACAGATGTCGTAGTTTCCAAGTTACAAGGGCTAAACAACTTCCGTGATACTTCAATTTTTCTTTGTATGTACTCTTCTATATATCCTTCTGCTACATTGGAAGAAAGCCATCCTCCGTGTCTTTTCAAAGTGAGCAAATCACCGCCGTTTTCCACCAACATGGTTGTCGAAGAGCGCCTTAGCCCATGTCCGGTATATTCTTCGGGATTTTTTAGTTTTAGGTATTTTGCAATAAGTTTTGGAATACCACTGATAGTATGGCACCCAACATGTTGAACGTAACATCTTTGGTTTCGGTATGCAACAAATAATCTTCTACTCTCCATATGTTTAGGGCAGAGATCTGCGTATTTACGGTAAATTGTACAGGGATCGAATTTGCAATTTACATTGGTAATGGTAAAACTTCTTGACCTGTGAGTTTTTCCATCTCGTAATAACACGACAAGGAAACGCCCATTATCTTCCACATCATCTAAACTCAAACGTATTAAATCATCTCTGCGGCATGCACCGAAGATGCCAAACACTAAAATTACTTTTGCTAGTAGATATTCTCCATCTGAAGCTTCACATAAAAATTTGGTTACTTGTTCTGCTGTAAGAATCTTGGATTTCTTTGGTATATATCCTACAGCTTGTCGTTTCAAAAAAGCAATCGTTTTTGGATATTGATGGCGAGTATTTTCTTTTATTGCCAAACAACTCTTTAACATAGAGAATCGACTCCATAAAGTGTCTGTTTGGCCTGTCTCAGCCCGTCTGCTGAATCCATCCGTGATCTAGCTCCATTCTCTCACTTCTCGCGCTCGGTCTTACATTTTCAATTACAACATTGAGGAAGTTTAAGGGCTATAGCCTTCTAGGCATATGGTCACTACTCACAAGAAGTGTTGGGCACCGTTCAGTGGCCCAGTTCCATATACAAGAGTCCATACGTGCAAACTTGTAAATGATCCATAGACGCCATATTGGATTTTTAGACGACAAAATAGTGCGTTTTACTCTGATTTCATTGATGTATGACAACTTAGTAAAATTTAGTAAAAAGATGACCTTGCTCTTAGAAACATCATAAACGAGTAATTTAAGTTAGAGGTAATCGTGATAAATTTCTTCTTCTGATTAACTTAAATGCAATTATAGAAGCAACAAGCAATGCTTTAATAATATAGTTACTTACTTAACAAGTGCGGAAAGTGATACTTTTCCGCCCGAGACTGCCAGTTAAGCAGTTAAAGGGCGGGAAAAAACGCTTTCCGCAGGTGTTAGGTACAACATTTTTCCTACGAGTATCAATTTTCATTAAACTGAACGAAAATGTATAGTAAAATTACTAAAATGAAAGTCTCTGTTTGCAAAGATGATTAAAAGTGTAATCTTAATTGAGAAATCAAATATGCTGTTATTGTTTTTTGATTTAAATGTATCTTTTTTCAAACACTTTTCTAATGTTTTGTTTTAGGTTCAACATTTTTTCTTTGAGTTTTACTTTACTTTAATAGAAACTAATTCCAAATTTATCGAAAAATTGCCCAGCAAAAATAGCACTTTAAAAATCATAATTTATAATAATTTAAATCTTACATGAAAAACAAATTATAACTAAATCATGATATTTCTAACTCTACATTGATCAGTTTTAAATAAAATATAAAATAATTTTATACACCAAATAAAATTATTTAAGACCGATAAATGTTTAAATTAAACGTACAGGGTGCTGCATTTTCGATGGTTTTACGGGGTACAGAGAAAACGGTAATAGATAGAAAAAAAGTAGCATACGTGTTCTGAAGGCGAACTCCGTAACGATGTAGGAAATAGAAAGCGCATAGAAATAGACAAGAAAGAAAATTTCTTTCTATTAACTGTTGGTACTCTCTAAGCTGTTTTCTATCACATTCGGCTGACACCGTCAACAGAAAACGGGAACTTATCGGTCCTAAAAACATTGACTAATTTCTAGTAATAAATCTAGGGCTTTTACTTGTTTCGTCGTATTCAGGGTTAATGACAAGTATCAATGACAATAATTTGAATAATTCTACGTTTTTTACTTTCTTTTTCAGTAATTAATCATATATTTCAAAGTTTACATTCTAAAATAATCCGTTTTGTTGCCATTTTTGTTGTTGGTTTTATTTATTGTAGTTCTGTCTCTTCAGTTTCTTATTTTCTTGTAAGACCATTAATATTTTTCAGTTGCTTGTAAACATGCTACCAATTTTTATGCATTTTGTGAAGAAAGTAGGATGGGACTTTAGGATGTGTTGATGGAACCCATATAGCCATAACACAACCATTCCATCATGAACAGCTTACACCTCAAAAACAATAACTAATAGATGCATTAACACTTTAACTAAAAACTCAAAAACAAAGAAAGGGGGGTGCAAACACAATCAATTGGTCCCCAACACAACCTTATTGACACAATGTTGACACTGACTGGCAGAAAGGTTAAAAAACCAAACATTTGAATTTTAGAAGACGACGGAAAAGAAAGATTGACAAATACAAAATTTCATAGCCGCAAGAGAGATAAAATCATAGCAAGACCTCATTTGGTCTTTCTATTTTACACAACCCGAATAGCCACGTTGAGTGCCGATCTTCGCCAATTGAAACGTAGAGAGTACCATATATTACGATAGAGAAGGGTTTTCTATGATAGCAAAGAAATTTCCTTGCTATTCGTTAGAGAGTTCGCCTTCTGATCTCTTTTTCTGAGCTGAGATAACTGGCGAAAAGTGGGCGGCGCAAACTTCTTTTGTTTCAAAGATACGGGGGGCTTTTGAAAATTGGTCATTTTAGAACCTCCTCTGTATTTCATTTGCTATTAAAGTTATCAAAAAAGGAAAAACGGTTTCCGGTAGAAGTTTTGACATAGAATCCAATGGCGTAGTTAGTTTTTTTCTATTATGTTTAGTTTCTGACATATGACAGTAAGTTATATTTTTTTAAATGGAACACCCTATATATTTTTAGTTCATTTAATTCTGTTGATTTTTACTTTTTAAACGGTGTATTAAAACATAGGTATAAGTTTGTAAACGTTAATCCTGGTAATTAGAAAAAAAGCGTTTCCTTAACAAAAAAGTGCTAAATAATATGTATAAAAATACCCACAGTCGAAACAAAATTTGGCTATGTTCTTATTAACATGTTACATGTCGTTTATAAACAGTTTTTTCAACTTCTACCTTAAAAATAGTAGATAATAGAAATGGCCATTTTTCTTATTAAAGTGACGGTAGAACTGTTTGTAACTTAGATTTTTAATAAGATTTATTTAAAATATTTAATTTTCTTATGTGTTAGTTTATATGATTTCCCATTTTGTTTGGCATTTTAGATATTGGCCTTTTTTTAGCTTAGCAAAGGTATTTTTTTAAAATAACAGGATTAACCTCTACAAACTTATATGTTGTAAATCCGTCATTGACTTTCTTCAAGAACGCTGTTAGCTTATAGAATTTACTTATGTCTATGTTATGCTTGACTTTTAAGACCAGCTTTATCATTGAGTATTTAGACCATAACGTAGAAGGTCTTTTTGAGAGGTGATTAAAATATACAAGAAATACCTCCTCTTTCATCGACGAAAACTTTTCTATTTTTGAAGTAGGTACACCATGTGTTAAAGGCCATGAATACCTCTCGAATTTTCTGGAACTAAGTGACTGCTTGCTTTCGTTTGAGGAATTTCGTCGTAAAATGAATCCATTTTCAGGATAATAGAACTACAAAACAAGAAACTATCATGCTTTTTAAAGGTCTAATTGATGCTCGTTGCTAAATACGTGTAAAAAATGTCATACTCTTATTGTTTGTTGATTTTCGTTAATAAACTGGTACGAACCAGTAACACCCTACTCACAGAGGGTTCGAGTGATAAAATCAATAAATATATGGAATATTTAAGGCTAAGTAGAACTTAAGCTCTACAGGTTTAATTTTCTTCCCTTGAAAATCTCATAAAAAAGTTGGTGTAAATAGATATTTTCACTCTACAAATATAAAATTGCATATTTATTATGCATTTATTGTAAATTGATCTTGCAATTGGGCATCCGGTGCGGAAAAGTAGAAAAATAACATTTTTTTTTAAATAGAAATCCCAGTGTTTTAATGAATTTTTGGATAGGTGTATTATTTATAAGAAAGATTTGTTATATGAATGACATTTTCGAGAAAATAACGAATCAAAATTTGAAAACTTACCTACTATTAACTGACTGAACCAATAAATTTGTGTGTGTATTTTTTGTAGGTGTAAGATAACAATAAAAAATATATCATTCCAACTGATGACTTGACCTTATCACAATAATTTTACCCGTTTTATTTAAAAGGCATGAATGGAAAGCAAACAAGTGAGTGTTTATGTTTACGCTTGTATGTAGGTATAGAGAGCGATTCTTAAAGCAATTAAAAATCTGTCTCGGCATTTCCATTTTCAATAAATCAAAAGAATCCGGGATGAAATATTCGGTTCCATCGAGTAATAAATAAAGGAAAGGTGTGTGGGAGTGGTTGGAAAGGTCGTTCGAGAGGAAGCCCGACGCAGCCCCCTCGGTTTTATGGATTTATCGTCTTCCGCGGGAACGCATATTTGGTTGAAAGGCCACAATTAAATCTATTGTTTTACTTTTTAAATGTACGTTATTATTTGGAAGTCAAAACTGAACATTAGCCACAACCTGCAATTTTCAAATAAGATTGGTTGATTAATTTTGCCCTAAGTAGTAAAAAAATAGTATATTATATACTCAATAGTTTTAGCACTTTCCACCTGAGTATGTAATATACTATTAAGCATTTCCAGAATGTTGTAAGACCACCTTGTCGATAAAATAAAAAAAGAGAATAATCCATCATTTTTGGAATATTTCGTAGGTACAGCTATCCCAGACATGATGGAAGCAAATTTTCAAATATTCGTCAATAAAAAGAACGGAGATTTTCGAAAAAAATTGTTAATTTTAGTATAGGCATTTTCAAATCAGCTGCCATGTTTGCAGCTTTTCAGGTCGATTAGAATATCAAAAAGTCTTTCAAAACAGTTTTTTTCAATCTAAAATATTTAGCTTCATACATATACAAAGTCGGCATTTTCTGTGACTATCCAGTGACGAACAATATCAATTTTTGAAACAATACAGATTTTCACCACTCTAGTGAGTATAAGAAAACCGAAAAAAATAAATAGGTTTGCCACCGGCCGAAATAACACAAGAGAAACGGAGTCGTCCATCATTCGGCCGCGGACAGTGAAAAATGGAGGATCGAGGCTCCTCCAAATACCGACACTCATCAGAGAGTGACTGATTGTTTTTTGGGGCCCCGACTCTGGTCTCGGGCCTAATGCGGCCCCAATGCTTTTTAAACCGTTTATACAATTTATAAAACCCGCACTGATTGCTTCACGTTTAACGACTGTTTAATTACGATACTTTGTGAATATCTAAATAGCCCCTCCAGAAAAACGACCCTTGTGCGTGTGCAACTCAGAAATCCGATCAAACCCGAGTGTCATCCACGTCCCGATACAATTAAAGACGCCAATCCCGCAGGGACAAGCAAACTCGGAACGTCCCTAGGGATCAAGTCGGGAGTATTTCTAAGCCTCCTCGCTTTTGTACACAACGAGCGACGCTCTCGAATATCCCACTTCTGATTGTCAACTTAGATGAGTTCGATTTGTTCTCTGTTGTTCAGCCAGTTCGGGAACTAGCATTTTAACTTTTTTATTCTCCCTCTACTACAATAACATTACAAAAAGTACATTTTTTCTTTTTTAAATTGAGGAGTTACGTGTAACTTTTTTCACTCGTGAGTATATTGAAATTTTGGTTCAAAATTCTCATTGATGGTTTGGCAAATTTGCCATTGCTTTCATTTATGAGTTGGTCACATGACTGTCCGTAAATACAAAATGTTGATTGTCTTGAAGCCGGTTTTAGGGATCCCTACGTCTTAGGTTAAGAATAAAGTTAGGTAGGGCCCTATTTCTGTTGCACCATCTGAATTTTGATCCCTAACTAACTTTAGGTGTTACCTATTTTGGGTGGTCGTTTCTGAGCCCCTAACGACTCCCTAAAAATAACAGTCAGCAGATTGACAAAAATTCATTTTGTTGGGAAATTATTTCTTAAATTAATAGTAAAATTAGGATTTTATTATTTTTGAAGTAGAATGGATGCGTTTGACGATGATTTAAGAATATTCGATTTCTTTGAAAACGGTTTTCCAAGAAAGGTCCAACTATTTCGACAAACTGGACAATTTGACGACTTTCTGTCGTTTTGGACTCACTAAACCGACAGTTCTTCAAATATTAGATACAGTTGAAGAACAATGGGCCTATCCCACATATCATAAATTTTTGTTTTAATGACTGGAATCGAAAGAATAGGATCAAAAAACTAATTTTTCATATTCTTGAAGAAAAAATTATGGTCGTAAATGTTCCTACATTAGTTTGAATTTGTCCATTAAATTTGAAAGATTGCTTTGGCGCGCATGTGACGTACGTAATTCTGGACGATTTTATTGGCTCTTGCACGCCATCTGTTTCACTTCTTGTCGCTGATTGGTTGATAGTGTAGTACGTCACCGGCGGCGGACGTTTTAAACATGAGATTAATGTAGTTTTTATCGTATTTTTTTTTCTATTTAGACTTAATATTTTTGAATACAAAAAAATACGGGTATAATATTTTCAATCCGTCTTTGTAGTTATGAAATAAAAAAAAATTGTGGGACAGGCCTATTAGAATACCCAGATGATCGATAAGTCTTCTCTCGTTTCTTTGATAGCATTTTTCAAATTGTGTTCCTATACTTTTATAATTTTTAACCGATAAATCAACTGCTAACGCGCCTTGGATAGAGCTTTATCCGATTCAAGGATCCGATCGAATGTCTTCTTCTTCTTTCAGCAGCCCTTTTGCATCCACTCCTGGACATAGGCCTCCCCGAGCAGCTTCTATTCGGATCGGTTCATTGCCATCTGGTGCCATTTTCTTCCCGCTGTTGCCTTGGACACCACTGTACTATACGTCTTGTCCATCTGTCATTGTCTTGTCGTACCAGATGCTCCACCCAACGCCATTTCTGACGTGCGATGTGCTCTATAACATCGTCAACTTAAAAAGAAGCTTAAATTCAGTGAGAAATCACACTAAAAAGCACTAACCTAACCTCAAACAGGTCCTAACCTAATTCCGAGTGTGTTACATAACAAATTTGAACCAAAAAACCAGGTTTCTCGACCCAAGGGAGTAATTCAGTTGGTTTTACTCTCAGAAAGCCTGTTTGGCAGACTAAACTAGTTGGGTGGCACCTTGAAAAGGGGGCCACCAGGTTATGACACAACTCCCACCCCTTTTGGGGGGTTTTTGGCGGCTAAACCACCCAAAAAACCCTCCAGAGTGCTAGTGTTACGTAACCTACACAAGATGGCGGTTAAAAGTGGTACTTACGGCATTTCTGGCGGCGGGGGCGATCAGTCTAGCGGCGGCAAACATTTTTGGTGTCTTCTGGTTGGTTTTTCTCGGGAAAATCCTGCGGAAAACACAAAAGAAAATCACTTTTCAAACCTCCTCCGGGGGACTGTCAGGCAGTGGAACTGTCAAACGGACTTGGAACTGGTAAAGTTCATGGCAAACGTATTATGTAACCGGGGGAAGGTGGGGGCTGGGGAAAACCCTAACGGTCGAATGTGTACGTGATCAATGTCTTGGAGTAGATTTGTCACTAAGCATGTTTGCAGAGACAATTCCTTTCTGGTTTCCAACTCAAAAACAGTAAATGCCAAGTTTCATTGGTTGAATGCTCATTTGACTATGACGTTTTCTGCCTTGTGGCCAATGGATGTATCGATTTCTCTGTTTACTAGTTGGAGATTGTTTCTGCGAACAGATCTATTAAAATAAATACTCCTGTTTGATCCTAAAATTTTACATATTTTCTTTCTGGCTGTAATCTAAATCTTTGAAGTCATTAGTCCAAAACGACCATTTTTGATCTGACATAATTCATCTTGAAAAATCCTGGATAGGTTTAGATTTTTTCGGATAATCCTTAAAGGGAATCTTTAGTGTAAAAGTAAACCATATTGTTGACCAGGAACTTTGACCAAAACGACACAAATTATGTCTAATTTCAGCTATTTTTTTCCGCAAAAATTACATACGTCCTATCATAAAATCTCAACTTTAAGCTTACTTTTATATGAAAACATTACTTAAAGGAAATGGCCGGACGTTATTTTTTTTAACACAAACGAAACAGCGTTGTTGTTGCGCGGGACCGGACTATTACGGATTGGTCACGTGTCATTAATTTTATGTTTTAATACGTACAGGGTCCGGACAAAAAGGCACAGAGGCGGCCGACAGGTACACGCATATACATGCAACATCATCAATACGTCCGGGTTAGCTACGGTTCTGTTTTACGACCAATACTCGATTATTTTTGTCGCTCTTTTGCTCGCCTCCAAGCTTATTGTTCTTTTGCCATCCTGTCCGCCACTACCGAAGATTATCGCTTCTATGTCTTCTGCATGCGGACATTCTTCCCTTACTGGAGTTCCCACGCATTGTTTTTGGTCGTCAGGTGATTTAACATCATTGGTGGGTGGTCAGAAACTATTACTGTAATATGTAAAACATACTTATTAGAGAATAATTAAATACAGCAACGCTGAACCATATGACTTACTTATACACATCTGAACTTCAGACTGGAGAAAGATGTTATTTAGGAAAATTGTCGTTCCGTCCAAATCTAGTCCCAGACCAACTTAAGAGTCCAAGATTTCCATGATAGATGTTTGTGACTGTTAAGGAATTGCTCTTCTTGCAGAACTGCCCAGAGCATAATGTACACAATATAAGAGTAAAACCGCTCTCATGTTCCTAATAAACTTTTTTTCTGGTCTAAAGCTTGGTGTGAATTCTTTTGCAGTAATAAAACTTTTGACATCTGTCAAAATTGAAAATGTAACAAATCTCAAAAAGTTAGAGTAGGAACATAACTATGATACTTAAAAATTGGAAGTTTTTGTGAGTCAGTATCTCAAAAACACTCGTTGAATATAGTAGATCGTAATACATAAAACGTACTTGAAATCGTTGGAAGTATAAATATTAAAAATATACAGGGCGTTTTTATTTAAAATAACTTTGGTATCTACTTCTGGTTTTACTGAAAATGCCTTCCAAAAACTTTCTTATTTGTACAGTTTTTCTTATAGCGATCGATTTCTTTGGTGGTGGGGTCTTATGTGGTGTGTATTATGTGGTGTGTAGGATGTTATAGATTTAAGTTTAAAATGTTAATCCAAAAAACTACTCATCACAAACACAACAACACACATTGGTTTAAAGACTGGAAATTAGATGTTAAAGTGCAATTCGCTGAAAATTCTGTATTGAAACTAGAAAAAAACAAAAAGTCGAACAGCTTTTCCAGCAGCTGAAAATCAATCTATTATTAATGGATTTCCATTTGCGTCGTATGCAGTTTTCCCGCATAAAGGGACTTTGAGAGTTGCGCGACTTGCAAAAAGTGAAATACGACCGGGACCGGCTGCCATTCGATTCTTCCATCAAAGACCGGACCAGAAAGTCTCGCGGGGCACCGTTTTAATTTGCGATGCAAAAATACAAAAACGGCGCAATAAATTACGAAGCAGACCACTTACAACGTACTCAATACGAGAAACGCGGCCGTAAATCAAGTTATTGCCTGTTCAGTGGCTTGCCTGCACCAGCTCGGACTCTTCCAACATATTCGCCAATAACTGCAGCCAACATCATCATTTAACTGATTTTTATTTTGAAGATGATAAGATATGAAGAACCAGGAGGAATAACGATTCTGATGTCCATAATAGAGCTTTCCAAGAAAGGACCAAATTGGATTTTAAAACCCTAACCCTTCTGGAAAATTCTCTTAAATAAAATAGAAGAGAAATTAAATATTTTATTTTTCAGTAGTATTGTTGTATCAATAAAAAGTTGATGATTTCGAAAATAGTTCTGCGACAGTCAGATTTTTCTCCTTCCGGGTCTTCTTTTGGGAATTGATCTAAATTTTCCATAACATTCTCCAAGTGAGAGCGAGTTTCTTCTTCTTGATAGTGTATATGATATGATCTTCTCTCATTCTTCTCATAATTTCTATGTTTTTTATGTTAGCTGTCCATGATATTTTTAAAGCTATCAGTCTTCTCTCGGTGACTTCTGTGAATGTCCAAGATTCTACTACAATTTTGAGATCCATTGTTATACCGGTGAGCTATTTTTGTTGTTTTTGCTGATTATCACTTGTTTCGTTTTTTGTACATTGATATTAAAACATGACTTATCAAAATTCTACAATAACTTTTAACAAAACAAAAAAGTGGATAAGTAGATGAACGAGGAGGTTAAAACACAAATGACATGCAGATGTAAATATGGTAAAATAAGAGTTCTAGAGTCAATCATGGATGACCAGTGATATTTTAGATTTAATAGAGACGAGAAAAACACTCAATAAAAATAAAGAAGGATACAAAAAAGTCCAGTCCCAGATTAGGAAAAAGATCAGGGAAGCCAAAGAAAAAGAATCAGTTGATGTGCCGAAATGGAAATGGTGTAAGCCAAACCTGACCACGTACAAAAATGAGTAAGAGAGGCAATTGAAACTTTTAAAAAGTGGCAAGTGATGAGAATCACAATCAATTGGAAAAACTATCTATCGACAAAGGAAACTTGACGAGCAGATGGAAATCATATTATTTGAAAACGACTTTTGAAAACCAGACGACCAGAGACGACAATTGAGTTTCCTAAACTATTGGATCCTGAGGGAATGGTATGTATTACCGAGAGCCAGGCTAAACAACATTCGATACGCCGACGATACCTTGATGATAGCAGACAGTTTGAAAGCATTACAGAAATTAATATACCAAATCACATACTACAGTCAATATAGTGAGGAATTGCGTTTTTGTTAAGTTTCTTTTCTGACTTCCATGTTTCCTCTTTGGTAGTTTGTGGAATGTATTTAATACTACCAATTTATTGTTTTCTGCAAATGATACCAGCCTGTCTTCTATATTAGTTCTTTGCCTATCCATGAAAAGAATTGATGGATGGGCTGTCAAAATGAATGAAGTGAATTACATCTGTTGGATAATGGTAACGGTGGTAGTTTGTGTTGTTGTATTTCATTAATTGTTAGTTAGTTGGTTAGTTATTCGTATCCGGATCACATTATGTCCTTTCAAAAGTTTGAGACTCTGATGGCCTTGTCATTTGCTAAAATTAGGTCGTTCCCTGTGCAGCTCTGTCCCGTGTCGGTTCAAGTCAGCAGGTTCAGGATTCTGGATTTTTCCTCAAGAATACTGAGGGTCTTCGTCCTCTGGTAGCATTCAACACTTTGCACGTTTTTTCTGCACCTCGAGACTCCTGTGCAAAGTCTGTTGAGCTTTCTCAAGACTGGGTATGGAAGGGAATGTCTCTATGCCAGTTCTTCTTTTTGTTGGGTGATTGGGTTAATACAAAATTAGCTAAATTATTTATTTAGCAACTTTTTATTAATTTTGGTTGCTTTATTAATAGATTTTTGATATTTTGACAGACTGTTTTACGGCTCCATGTTTATGATAACATTTCTTTGTCTTAAAAAATTGGTTCTTTTGCCAGTTTGACTCTACTTCCAGACTACAGTCATTAGGGAACATAAAATAAAATATTAAACTCATCTTGAATACTGACTATGGATGTAATTTTTTCGATCGACCTGAAAAATGTTTGGAAGATGATCAAGCAGTTTGTGGAACAGATAGGCAAAAAAAATTGGTAAAAACAAAAACACGAGCTGGCTCGATTCCTTTGTTTCCGTTTCGGCTTTTGTTTCGGTATCAATAAGTCGAGGCGGTATATAAATCAAATGCTCGGGGCGCGTTCGCCGATGAGGCCAAAAGTGTCGACAGACCTTCGCAGCAGGGATCGCATGAACTACAAGTATCCCGCAGGGTCGGATCCACGGTCCGCTTTACGTCCTAGGCGAACCTAGGACGAATTATGCTCTTTTGATGACGGTCATTTGTTTAACGTCGTTGTTTTCGATGAATTTCGTCCTGGACCGGCCCACTTTTGTTATACCCTTGTTTCTTGGGTTTGCGGTTTTTTCCTGCTGATAAATTAAGCCCGCCGACTATTTTACGAGTGATTTTCAGACGGAGTGACACCTCATTACGGGATGGGGGGACGGTAATCTAAACCGAAATGAAAACGGAAAACGCGCTCCGGACTACAACACGGGGTGGATCTGCCGCAAGAGGGTCGTCGCTCACGCGAAAAATGGACTTAAGCAGATTTAGGTGGAAAATGATAAGATATGATATAGTATGCTGACAAGTCGCGTGTACCCTTATTACAACAGCCCTTTGGGGCACGGAGACTTCCTTTCTCAGTTGTTTAGATTATAGTTTCAGATAAGACTTTACTGTTCACTAAAGTCACAATAGTAACCCCAATTTTATACAGAAACCTTCTGGGAGAAATTGTTTTCTAGTGTAAAAAAGTCCTTTAAGGTTAGATTTGGAACACACATTCTTCCTCTTTTTCAAGTGTCTATTCCAAATATTGGCGATCATGATGACTTTGTTTATGTCTGCTCTGAACAATTCAGGGATATTTTTGGAAAACCATGTTCTTAAGTTTCCTGGTAAATTTGCTTAAGGAGATGGTATTTGTTTTTTGTCCAGATATTCAAGTTTTCTTCTTTTTATTGGTATATCACTTTCCTTCCTCTTTTTATTCTTTCCAGTACAGATTCATTAGACACCCTGTTTAAAACATTTAAAATGCTTCAAGTATTTTTTTGGATAGGCGCTGCCATTAGTGTGTCTCAATGTCCTCTCTGCCAATGTCCATGACTCTACTCTGTAGAAGAGTGTCGAGAGAACGAAACATCAAAGGATTCTGACTTTGATGTTTAGGGCGAAATTGTGGTTTTTAAAAAGATTGACATTTTAATAGAGGTTTGTCTTGCTTTTTTTGTTCTGCATTTAATCTTTTGAGAGTTGCTACTCATTTACTGGACTCCCTCTGATAAATAGTTTACAGTTTCTGATGTCCTGCTTACTCATTATAATAAACTTGGTTTTACTTGAGTTTTAGTCGCACATTACCATTAAAAATAACTAATTGTCATCAAAATGGTAATGATTTTTAAAATCTTGGGTGAAACAACTTAATTCAATGTTAATTTTAGAATCATGTTTGATAGGTTAAACTACTCCAACCATCTGGTAAGAGTCATATAGACCTGACCAAAAAACAGACAATAAACATATCAATTAACTACTTACTCGTTATTCTTGCTAAAACAGTTATCTACACCATTTCCAAATGTAGTTCAGTTTCAAAATGAAATTCAGAACATTCAAAAGCAATTCCATAAAATACATTATCTGTGGATAAAATTACTGAAGCTGAAACTCCAAGGCACTTTAACAAATTAATATACTTTATAATACAATGAAGGTTATAAAAAAAATAACACAATTTAGTTTAAAGATTAAACTGAATCATACTTGATGAATTGCAATTAACAATTTCTGAATTACAGTTAGGAATGATGTAGTAAAATTGCCAACGTTTACTAAGAAGCGCAAAATAGTGATCATGTACTATGCAAGTTGATTTCTATTTGTTGCAAACACTTATTAAGAAAGTGTTTGGCTGCCAAATAAAATTTAGAATTCAAAAAGATGGTTAACGTTTTTCAGAAATTGTTAGATACACAATATGCTTTGCAGGTTTGGTGAGTGAAGATTTTTTTTAGGGTTAGGGAAGTTTCTGAAGCGCTAAACTGTGTAAACTAGAAGAGTTCTATCCAAGAGAAAAATCATCAAATTTAAAAAAGAAATTTGCACTTTACTCTTGTATTTAAAACGGTAATCTTCACTGAAACGAAAAATCCATGGAACATCAAAACAGCTGATTACTTGAGCTCTTTAACACGAGGACAGCCAAGCCACATGTGCCGGTCTTTAAACCACAACGGGTCCTTGATTTAAGCTAATAACGTGTTAATTACGATAAGAGAGGAAACGGTAATGGAGCTTGCTTTCGCTCTTTAAGCGCCAACTGTCTGCTTATTTTGACTTCTTTATTTTAATTTCAGCGGCTTCGAGATGCTATTAGCCTTTTAAGTAATGTTTGCATATTAAACGTATAAAAGATTTACGGGCGTGTCTACGTCTAAGCTGAAAGTTCATTAACGTGACGCTACACTTTGTTGATTTTTTGTTTTTTTTTGGTCGATGTGATACCGGAGGAATTTGAAAATAGAAAGGCGAGCATCGGCGAAAAAAATAGTCTTCCATACACGCCGTTCCGGTTATTAACGAAATAATGGCCTTGCCCGAAACGATATGAACCAAAAAATTAATGATCTTCTTCCACGGAGCGGTTTTTTTCTTCGTTTTGGCCAAAAGTGCCGCGCCGTGCATCGTCTACCTGTTCGAAGAACAGCCGCATCACCTTCTTAATTATCATACTAATGAAGCATATTTTGAAAACAACCGACTAGGCAACCACTGACACTTTATACAGGTAGATTATGATTACTCCCAACAAACTACTAAATTCAAACGTATCCGTGTAGCAAATTACATGGCCATGTAGAAATAGTTTTGTTTCTGTATCAGGAAGTTAAGAATTTGATCACATTTTTCTCTCAGAAGTATTCTTTTTATTTGCTATATGCTGGACTGAACTAAAAAAAAATTAAATAAGCTCTGTTCAGTTAGTCATTTCATTAGACACAGATCGAATTAACAATATATTTTGACGTTTTTTATCAGTTTCGTAAAAAAAAAACAGCGAACCATCTTATATAGACCAGTTTTGTATCCAAAATGCCATTTAGGTATAGTGAAAAGAAATAAATCCTTATATCAAGACTTCATAGACTATTTTCAGAAGTACAAAGTGGCTTAAAAATCTTGCTTGTTTTAAATTGCCAGAATCCTCTAGGGCTATTTTGAAAGTGCCTCTTGTGTGTGTCAAAGGGTTCTTGTGTGTCAAAGGGTTCTAAAAGTGTCTTAAACCTTCCCATAACTGTTTTAAATTGCTAGAGGTTTCCAGTACAATTTGAACGTTCCAGAGACCTCCAAATGTTTCTGAGAACCTTCTAAAAAGTGCCAGAGAAATCTAATATATGTTTTAAGCCTTCCTAGAATGGTTTTAAATTGTCAGAGGCCTCTAGGACTATTTTGAGAGGTCCATAAACGTCTAAATGCTATTGAAAACCTTTTAAAACGTGCCAGAACCAGATACCTCTACAATGTTCAATATCAAATCACCGACATACGTTTTTTGATGGTGATATTATATCTACTTTTTTATTATGCCTATTAATCCAGAGTTATAATCGTTGATGAATCCTTTATCTTTACAGTCTTTACTGAATGACCCTTTACATGTTTTTAATTTTTACCACAAGTGATAAGAGAGACTTCCTCAAACTTCAATTCTTCTAAGCTTTTAATTGTAAATGATTGTGTGTACCTACATAAATTCTACGATTTTTTCCTGTGTCAAAAATTTACCATTTTTAAACTAAATATAAAAGTTCGTTTTACATTAGGATTTTCAACAAAAACCTTATTCATTCCTATGTTTTTAAATTGAATTACGATTGAACTATGATTGAATTGATTTTTAGTTTAGGTTGGGTTAAGTTAGTCTTTAACAAATCAGAGTGAACAGAACTGGAAAACTATCTGCTCTGCTCTAAATATGAAAATGTTCTCAAAATGTTGATAATTTATTAAGAAGAATTGTTTTTGGTAAGTAGTGTAATTTTGTTCGTTTAAGTTTAGATAGTGTTTTTGGTTTATTTTGAAGGCTATTTAAACAATCCCAGTCTAAAACTAAATTTAAACCAACATAAATACAACCTTTGGTACTTACCGTAAGATTTTTGATCAAATCTAGCAATAAACCTTTGTAACCCTAGTAGAATTGGATTGCTTATAACTTACATTTTAAGAATATCACTACTTAAATCAATTGTAGTTTAATAAGTTACTAATAACCGCTTACACTAACCTTAGCTTATACCTACTAAGTTTTGTTATGACTCAAGTTAGTTTAATAGCAGTCTCAATAGTTATTCCAAATAATCAACTATTTTTATAAGAGAACAAATTACTAATTAAAATATTCCTGGTTATTGGTCTGCTGGGTTAGGTTAGGTTAACCCATTGGTGAGAGTGCGTTTTGAACAGTTTTAATCCTGCGAACCAGTTTAAATGTTGAAACAATAGTCAATATAATTGCAAAAGTCTTGAATATGTGAGGTAAAACAGTAAAAGGTACAATGGAAAATATTGAGATATTTTCGCAAATAGACGAAAGAGAAAAGATATTTTTGGCCAGAAGTACCTATTTGAAAAAAAGTCTTGTAAAATATTGCACTACCTAATCTAAATGATTAAATTTTTCGATTTTATTATAAAATATTACGCTCAGCAGTTTAAATCTGTAGAAAAGTTATACGGTTTATCCTCCAACGTATTTAGAAGTACTTTCCTAATTTCCAAAGTGGCTCTTAAAAATTTTGGATGAAGTTAATAAAGTACTGACCTAAAAATTAAGTTTCAGTTCAAATTAAAGCTAAAGAATTGGAATGAAAATTGGGATTATACTATAATAACGAATACACAACACTATAACTCATCATGGTAAAAAGTGTCAAATTTCCACTTAAAGTAATGCTACTACATTATTGATAATCAATATTTTTCTGATTGTTATTGATTGGAGTCGCTATTTTTTTAAGCTAGTTAAACAACAATCGGCTTTAAAAACACAGGGTGTCCAATATTAGCGCGACATTATGTAAATGGGGGCACGTTTCCCGATTAGGCACGGCCGCGTTCCGAACCAGCCGAATCGGGAGAAATAATTTATGAGAAAAGCCGGGGCACGCTCGGATTTATGAGAAAATAAACGGGGGGAACGGGCTCGTAAAAATCGAGTTTTATTCGCGAAGGTCGGGTTACCATTGCCTCCCTCCTATGGCGCCGATAAAGCTTCGAATTTCCTCTGGTATTGCCGGGTTTTATTACCCAACCGGAATATACGACCTGACCTGGAAAGGTTAATGATTGTTTAGGTTCTAGCACCGTCGAAAGTAAAGTTACACTTTGATGATCTGCCATTTGGAATTTTAGTAACACCACACCGACCTACTTTCGTAAAAAAAATATTGCTTGGTGCTTATTTACCATTTAGTTAAAATTTGAACATAAATCTCCACCTTGCTGAAATCACTGCCTGCTGCCAATATTGGCGGATATTAAAAATAGTAATTAAAAAAAAAACGTACAACAAAAACAAGTGTTAGTTGGGGATATTTGTATATCCCATTTTTCGTGGCTGTCATGCTTGTTGAGTTGAATTTACACTTTGATCACTTTTAGCAAAAATTTTAATTTCTAGAGTATTAGAAATATACTTTGAATGAGTTGAAGACTGGTCAAAGTAGAAACTTTGTATACGTAAGCTGGTGATTTAAGTGTTTTATCATTTTCTATAAGTATTAATGAATTAGATGCTTTAGATATTGACAATGCAGACTACTCAATTGTTCTGTAAAATGATATTAAATTGAAAAGACCATTTAAGAGGTGATTCATCCACGATGGTGCTCTTTCCTACTACATTAGCAAGTGCGCATTTAAACCATATATTTCGTCACAAATAGATCGGAAGAAGAGGAAAAGAGATTTCTCTTGAAAACCTACTCTCTAAATTTTTCAATTTTGAGTTATTGAGATTTAGGGATTTATCAAGTCTAGACTTTTTAAGAAGTTCTTGACTCGAAAATGTGACTTGACAAGTATTTTCAAACTGGCGGTGTGAAATAAAATCGAAAGATCTAAAAGATACTATTCTCGAGGATAATATCGTCGTTTTTCAATTTGTTTTCAATGATAGGTACCTACTATTTTTTTTCTACTCAGACTATATTTAGTGATGCTTTTTCATTATGTGTAATCAAGGTTCTCCAGAGAGTCTTTCAATTGTGATTCAACAATTGAATATGTTAGTACCTAACCTGACCCTAAATAATGAATCTTATTGAAAAAAAGATATCATTTAATAAGTTACATTATCACCAAAAGGATTTGTTACGTAACCATTACTCGTCACAAAGAACACAAACCTTTCACTGTTCAATAATGTTGGGAAAAATCGCTAGTATTAGCGAAATACCAATACCATACCAAGTAATTTGAATTTAAAGTTAGCATCAAAAGAAAGTAAAAATAAGAAAATATGCGTGCAACGATTTAACCGGAATTAGATATCAACTGCTGCTTAGTTTAAATGGGACACCTTGTATATTATTGCATCTACGTGAAATTCTGGACATATTTCGTGTATTAATGTCATACTCTTATCTGCATCCGTTTCTGAGATATTTACCGTTCTATGTGAAATTTAATATTTTCAGTCTCCAAAACAATAATTTTAATTTATGCATATCAGGAAACGTTTTTTCCTTGATTTTTGTGTTTTGTCGTGTTATACAAGATTTGTTCTAAAAATGGGTGAAAGAGCTCAAGACTTCAGTTCTACAAAAGGACGTTTTTCAAATTGAACACTCCTTATTCTTATAACTTTGTCTGATTCTCTGTTCAAAATTAAGGTAAGTTTATATTAGGTCACTTATTTGAAAAATGTATTCTTTAAATTGATACATTGAACCACTCTGTAACTGTCAAAATAATCGAGTTATTGAAGGTTAAAGTAGTAGCTGTCAAATTCAGTCAAAATTGTATTATCATACAACTCGTTTATTTGCAACAGTTTGTATAGATTTTTATATGTCAACGCCAGAGGGCTCCAAAGCTAACCAAACGTTTTTCCTGACTGTAACAACCACTCTAACTTCTTTGAGATTTTTTTTTTAAATCGGTCAGGTACAGCCCTGATATTTGGTACAAACCTAGCACAGTGAGTGTCAAATTTAGAACCGTAGCAAAACTGTAGAAATAAAATCATTAAAGTCGATTTTCGCTTGCACTAAATGGCCAGCATAACGGAAAACCCATTGGAATAGTGGCTTTTCAGACAAATTTGACCCTTTCGAAAAGTGTCATTTGCAAAATCGCTTTTTCAAGAAATTTCTATGCATTACATCGTAGTAGAACTAGTAGCTCACGTAACCGTGTTTTTCTAATTTTCCAGGGTCAAATTAGCAATAACCAGTCAAAAAGTGTTTCTGGGGCACCCTGTCTGTAAACCGTAAATAACACGCGTATTTGTAACACTTTGTATATACTTTTATATGTCGATGGACAGCCAATGGAATAAGCTTTCCATTGACGTAGAAAAGTCGGTTGGTTAGTGGTACCGTTTAGCCACTAGAGGGCGTCAACTTTGACCAATTTTTTTGGTATATCCTTTTGTTTAATATTCAAAAACCCACTTAATTGCACTATTTTTTCAAAAGTTTTATACGTCAATGGAGAGCCAATGGAATGAGCTCTCTAAAAACTTCCCAACTTGGGTTGATAGGTTAGGCGGTTTGGCTGCTAGAGAGAGAGTTTTATCACATACAAAATTTTGCAAGTTGCTGGACTTTTCTGTTAATTAGACGTCAGTCAAGGATATGTTGTGTTTAAAACTTATCGTACTGAACTTCTTGAAAAAATTGTGCAACTTTAAGCTAAAAAAATTACTTAAGTTATTAATGAGCTACGGAAAACGGGCTGTGACACACGTGTTCTAAGTCCTATTCATAAAAAAAGACATAAATAGTAGTAAATAATGCATACATCTAGCTACCGAATCTAATACATAAATATCTTCGAAACAACCGACCAACTGCAGTTTTAGCCGGAATTCAATCGAAACACACGCATCAATGACATGGGCAACCGAATCTTATCTTATGGTTAATCTGACTTGGAAAAACGACTTGAGAGTGTTGAGGTTTAAGATCTCAATTCTGGTAGTCTGGTGACATTAGGTTTGGTTTTTACGATACAGTGTCGTCGGTTTTACACCAGACTTCTGATAGTTTACCCAGCAGTAAATGGAATTCTCTCTGAAATGTCGTCAGAGGAAATTTGGTTCAGTTTATTCTTGCACTATAGTTAGGGTTGACCAAATTTTGCAATGTCGACTCCTTGAAATTGGACATAAATGGACGCCACTGTCCAAATTATTATATATGGCACACGATAACCTTGCGACGATAAAGCCGAAGCTTATTTGTCCCCGTCTGATCCGTCAGGCTCGACACGAAAGTTGACGTATCAAAAGTGAAAATCGGGAGGGACCCTCGACAATGGGTGCTTAAGGGGTCGCCCACGGTTCCGATTTCTTTCCCCGATACGAGACCTTAAGATGGTTAAAAGATCCGTCCGGCGCAGTAAGAGACACTCCCTGATCTATTGTGTCCGATTTCCGGCCAGTAATGGCATTCGATAAGCTCAATTCGGATATGATATGCTTCTGTCCGGCTTCTGTTTGATTTATTCTAATCCTGAATGCTCCATGACTATTATTCAAAAAATTTGCATCTATTTTTTTTTTAAGTAGAATGTAGTTATTTATATGTAGAAAAAGAGGAAGAAATGATAGAATATGTAGAAGTGGAAAATTCTCATAAAATGTCCAAATTAAGAAAATGATTAAGAAATTACCAATTTTCTCCCTAGCTGTACCAAGTTTTTTTAGTGTTTTTTCATGCTATTGGATAGGAAATTTAATGAGAATTCCAAAAATAGGCTTAAAACAGTATTTTGTCACTCCAAGTGGTTTTTACAGGCGATTTTGTCCCTGACTCTTCTTTCAAACTGTCTTTCTAGCAGTTTATAATTTGATACCACTTTCCTCCTTAACTACCTGATTTTGTACTGTTTTTTATGTTATTAGATAAGAAATTTAATCAGGATTCCAAAAATGTGCTTAGAAACATGATTCAGACACTACAAGTGGATTTTACAGGCGATTTTGTCCCTTACTGTCCTTTAAACCATGTTCAGATTCCAGATAACAAATTTACTGATTTGTAAATTTGTTGCACCAAACTAGTTTTTCCTTAATTACTCAAAAACGGGGAAAGTTACGAAAAATGTGCAAGAGACCAAATATGTTCCTAATTAACTCCTTAACCCAACACCGTAAATTTGCAGGACCGTTTTTGCTTCCAGTATACAGGGTGTGCATAAAAATTATGGTGATGGACTGTTTTCGGTAACCCTGTACGCAATTTTTCAGAAAGAATTTTTTGCTTAACACCACTGGAAAGAGGAGCTCAAAACGGTTCTTTTAAATGGTTGAACCACCCTCAGATCCCAAAAATCACCAGGTTACAGGGTGTACAAATTTTAAAACCACAAATTCAACTGATTTGAACATTTGTTGCATTTGCGACAAATATGCAAGAAACCAAGAAGTTTCCTAATTAACTCTTTAACCCAACATCGAAAGTTTACAGGACCGTTTTTGCTTCCAGTATACAGGGTGTGCAAAAAAAGTATGATGGTGTTCTATTTTTGTCACCCTGTACGCAATTTTTAAGATAGATTTTTTTACTCCACACCACTGGAAAGAGGAGATCAAAACGGTTCTTTTGAGTGATTGAGCCACTCTCAGATTCCAAAAATAACCAAGTTACAGGGTGTACAAATTTCAAAACCACAACTTCAACTGATTTGAAAATTTGTTGTACCAAACCAGTTTTTCCTAAATTACTCAAAAACGAAGAAACTTACATTAACTCCTTAACCCAACACCGGAAGTTTACAGGACCATTTTTGCTTCCAGTATACACGATGTGCTTAAAAAGTATGGTAATGGACTGTTTTTGTCACCCTGTACGCAATTTTTCAGAAAGAATTTTTTGCTTAACACCACTGGAAAGAGGAGCTTAAAACGGTTCTTTTAAATGGTTGAACCACCCTCAGATCCCAAAAATCACCAAGTTACAGGGTGTACAAATTTCAAAACCACAACTTTAACTGATTTGAACATTTGTTGCATTTGCGACAAATATGCAAGAAACCAACAAGTTTCCTAATTAACTCTTTAACCCAACATCAAAAGTTTACAGGACCGTTTTTGCTTCCAGTATACAGGGTGTGCAAAAAAAGTATGATGGTGTTCTATTTTTGTCACCCTGTACGCAATTTTTAAGATAGATTTTTTTTACTCCACACCACTGGAAAGAGGAGCTCAAAACGGTCTTTTTGAGTGGTGGAACCATCCTCAGATCCCAAAAATAACCAAGTTGCAGGATGTTCAAATTAAAACCACATCTTCAACTGATTTGAAAATTTGTTGCAACAAACCAGTTTTTCCTAAATTACTCAAAAACGAAGAAACTTACATTAACTCCTTAACCCAACACCGGAAGTTTACAGGACCGTTTTTGCTTCCAGTATACAGGGTGTGCATAAAAAGTATGGTGGTGGACTGTTTTTGGTCACCCTGTACGCAATTTTTCAGAAAGAATTTTTTGCTCAACACTACTGGAAATAGGAGCTCAAAACGGTTAATTTGAGTGGTTCAACCTCCCTGAACTCCCAAAAATAACTTAGTTAAAGGCTGTTCAAATTTCAACCACAACTTCTACTTTCTCACGAAAGTTACGAAAAATGTTGTAGATTATTCCTGAAGAAAATTACCTTGAACCACCTCTAAAGAGCCAAAACTCAATAAACAAATTACTCCTAGAAGTCAAGAGATTTAGCTGGTCCGAAGTGTGATAGATGGTATTGAAATACTCAAAATACGCTAAAATGGACTGGACTATTAGTTGCCACAAATGCACAAAAAAGCATTCTTAAGAAGGGACAAACTAATCATAAATAAGGCGATTGCCTAGTGAATAACAAATCATTCTTTTCTCAGATGAACATGAATATAGCGAACCGAAATGAATATTGTCTAAACTCTTTAAGTTTTGCAGCTAGAATTGCTTGAAATTGAATATGATAACGATTAAAGATGCAATACAGAATGTTGTTCAATTTCCCATTCATTTTCGTTAGTAAGTAGGGAAATGCGCAATGTTTTTAAGTATTTCTTTAAGTATTTAATAACTTCTTTTACTTTTAAAATGAACAAACCTGGATAAATAGCTGGTTAACTCTCTAGATCTACAATCAAAGCTAAGTTAATATTCAGTTTAGTAGCTTAAAGTTTCACACCATGCAAAGGTATCATCGTGCCTTTCATAGCCCTAAAGCAAGGACGTTGCCAGTAATTATAGTTTAGTGTTAGTTCGATAAGGTTTTAAGCTCGCTACACAACAATTAGTTTAACAAACCGTTGGATTTAAATGGAAATTATTCCTTGATAACCACCGTAAAAATCGCGATCAATATTTACTTAACAACCGATTATATCTAATTATTTATCGATCACGCCCTTTATCTCCGGTCAGGCAGGAACTGCTTGGTCTTCAGCAAAAAAAAGACGAACACGCTTTATATAGCCGGTGCCCGCATATGGTAGCGATTTATATTAGTTTGCATCCTGAAATAAGAAATGAAATTATCTCGGAAAGCGGCGAAATTAATTACGAAACTCGCTCCCATATACCATCTTCGCGACGTTTAAAATAATGACAGCGTCCGCAGTAATAATCGGTTTCGTTGTTATCATTTTTCAGGACCGGGCGATGTTTAATCGTCTGGAACTGGATCCGGGGCAAAAAAGACTGGTTTCGGCCCTGCGAAGCTAATTTCCTTTTGTCGCCGATTATCCCCTTAAAAAGGGCACTCTGCCCGCCAATTTTGCGAAACGTGATTGCGTGAAGCCTAATGATTACCGTATATGCGATAAAGTCATACTTCACCTCACCAGCTGCCTAAACGATACATTTTTACTTAATGAAGAACGGCCACAATGAAAACCGGAAATATACAGTGTGGTCCAGTTTTAAATAGCCCATCAAAAAATAAGTTGACATGTCATTTTCCTGAAAAATGCTTCCTAAAGAAAATACAGTACTTCAAGATTCAGTTTAAAAAATCGTTTTTTTGGCCTAACTGTCAGGAGCAATTTTGATCAAATTTGAAACAAGCACTTACGAAATGAATCATCTCATTATGTGATGTTAATGACGTTTGTCAAAATTCTCCAGTGGCGTAGATACAAGAAGGTGGTTTTCATATTTTCGCCTTATTTTCTACGTCACTGGATATTTCCTTGTTCAAATTGAAAACGAAAGTATATCTTATAAAATTCTGATTTGAAGCTTCGTTTACGAGATAATTGAGTTATTACGTTCAAAGACCCAAAACCAACCTAACCCAACTTAAAAATTGTCTTGGAAACGGATAATTGACTTAAGAAGCTAAAAAAATGCCTTTGTAGTCAGTTTTCATACTTCCCGGGCAAATTGAAATACTTTAGTCCTGAAAATTGACTTAGAAACCAGTACATTGACTTTGAAACGGTAAAAATTGACTTCAGAGGGTTAAAAACTGTCTTTGTAACCAGTTTTCAGACAAATTGAACAACTTTAGTATTGAAAATTGACTTGTAGACACGAAAAGCTTCGTTTAAGAGATAATTGAGTTATTACGTTCAAAGACCCAAAACCAACCCACCCAACTTAAAAATTGTCTTGGATACGGATAATTGACTTAAGAAGCTAAAAAAATGCCTTTGTAGTCAGTTTTCATACTTTCCGGACAAATTGAAATACTTTAGTCCTGAAAATTGACTTAGAAACCAGTAAATTGACTTTGAAACGGTTAAAAATTGACTTCAGAGGCTTAAAAATTGCTTTGTAACCAGTTTTCAGACAAATTGAACAACTTTAGTATTGAAAATTGACTTGTAGACACGAAAAGCTTCGTTTAAGAGATAATTGAGTTATTACGTTCAAAGACCCAAAACCAACCCACCCAACTTAAAAATTGTCTTGGATACGGATAATTGACTTAAGAAGCTAAAAAAATGCCTTTGTAGTCAGTTTTCATACTTTCCGGACAAATTGAAATACTTTAGTCCTGAAAATTGACTTAGAAACCAGTAAATTGACTTTGAAACGGTTAAAAATTGACTTCAGAGGCTTAAAAATTGCTTTGTAACCAGTTTTCAGACAAATTGAACAACTTTAGTATTGAAAATTTACTTGTAGACTCGAAAAACTACTTTTTCTAGAATTTTTGACTACAAATTCACACATTTAAACCTTGAGAATTGACTTGGACACCAAAAAGTAACTCTGAACTAATAAAAAGTGACATCAGAACAGAACCTTAAAATTTGCATTTAAAGTAAGTTTTCATAATATGAAGACAAATTTCAATATATTAGTTTTGAAAATAGTCTTATTTACCGACTCGGGTGCGGTAAAGTGCACTTTTCCGCATTGCAATATTAATTTACAATAAATGAATAATAAACCTGCAATTTTGAAGTTGCTGCCTGCAATATGTGTAGTACGAAAATACCCATTTTCACCAACCTTTTTATGAGATGTTTAAGTAAAGAAAAATTGTGTGCGGAAAAGTAACTTTACCGCACTAGTGTAGAAAAGTTACTTTTCCGCACTAATTTTATATTTCAAAAAAAAAAAACTACTGCTTGCCCGAACTCAGCTTTCCGTCGTTCGGGCAACTGCAGTCTCGCGCAGGAAAATACCACTTTCCGCACTTGTTAGGAAAAAACTATTACATTATCCATAAGCTTTAAATGTCATTCCAAGCTTTGTCACTATTAAATTGACTTCTAGACACCTCAGTGCTAAAAATTCGAGCATTTCTAAAAAATCTAGACCGTTTTTAGGGCTTTAAGGCTGTTTTCAACCTGAAAAATCGAGTTTGAGACTATTTCTAATAGTAAAAGTCAAGTTTCAGACTCTTCAGTAATGAAAGTGAAACATTTTGGCACTAAATGCTATGATATTAGTTTTGAAAACTGATTTTTAGAAATTAATTATGACTGTTTCCAAGGTTTAATTGAATTCTAGACTTGTTTTAGTCCAGAAATTGAGTTGTACACCAATTAAAGTCCTGAAAATAGACTTTTGGACTTACTTAGTTTTAGTAAAGTCAGTTCTAGCATGAAAAGTTAATATTTTAGTAGTTAAAAGTGAGTTGAGTTGTGAGTTTTATGCGCAAACTTTGTCTTGATTTCCGGACTGTTTTTAGTTCTTGAAATCTAGTTTCAGACACTCAACCATGGAGTGCAGTCTGAAAAAACGAATTATAAGACTATTCCTAGTGGTAAATAACAAGTTTTTAGACTATTCAATACAAATTTGGACATTTTTTCAGGAAAATGACATGTTAACATTTGCTATCGAATGGTAAATTATTGACACTTAAAACTGGACCACCTTGTATATGTTTTCAATTTTTACCATAACTTACTATGTGTAATTTAAGTGATTTGGTTTACCTTACGAGTATAAGTGGAAATTGAGCTTTACTTAACGAAAATTTTGTAGTGGAAAAAATCGAAATATTTTGTAAAGTGTCCTGGAAAAATCTGTGCAAACTTAGAGTTTTCTTAACGGGTAACTTTCCAGTTTGAAATTAATTTTTATATGTTTTGGTTGTTTAAAAAAGTCTGCTATACCTAACAATTTAGTGTAGGCAAAATATTTAGATCACAAAAATGTATAGATCACAAACCTACCCATATAATAATTAGAAAATTCATTACTTGATTGAAATGCATTTGCCTGCATTTTCAAGGTTTTAATAGTTCATTTACCGACTAACCTATTAATAAACGATCTAGTGTATTAACTATTTTTTTTTACTTAAAAATTTAATTGTGACATGTCAAACCTTGTCTTACTACTGACATTTTCCATATTAATTACCATCAAACCGGACAGTTGATATACCACCACCCAAACAAAGTAAACAATTTATATCTTTGTTTACCTCAACAAACTGAACTTTCCCCTTTGTGTATTGATTAAAGTTTGAACTTTTCCAACTGAAAGAAGAGCATAAAATCGATTCGGACCATAAAACGTCCCGGATAAATACATAATTGCGGCGACTACGAACAGAATAACGACAGATATAAACAACAGCAGTTAATAAAGCCGTAAAAGAGCAGGATGAATATTTTATTGCTACAAGTGAAGCGCAGATGATCGACACATCCTGTGACAGACGTACTGTGATGATATTGTTAATTGAACTCTTTTTAGTAGAAAGTTAAACTGCATTAATATTGCGTGATAATTTATTGGAACCTAAAAAAGCAACAGGGTGTACTCAGTATGAGTCCCCTCATTTTATAAAGGGGTGCTTGTATAAAAGTTGCAATTTGTTCGCCACCAAGTCGCGATTTACGAGGATGATTAACGACCGTTTTTAAGGGTTCGTGACAGTCCTCGGGGGTGACAAAGTATCGCCCCCACGTTACCATCGGACCGTGAAATAACAAAAACCGTGTGTATATGTCTTATTTTAAAAGACCGGTTTAGTCATTTTGCAAAAACTTTACGGGACGTTACATAAGAGTGTTTTTACTAATTTAAACAAAGCTCTCATGGCTAGAGCTTTTACTCTAGCAAATAACCATTATTTTTTCTCCAGAATAAATTAGTATCCGCCCATGTAATATATTTTAGTAATATTGAAGTTATGATTCGACACAATGTGAATTTCGTCATGGGAAAAAGACGGTGTTATTACAGTAAACATTTGCTTGCCGCTTAAAGTGAAGGTTCAACCTTCATAGTAAAATTACTGCTAGGAAAAAAAAAGCTCGACATTTTCTTGTTGGAATGTTTTCCCGTTTCATCCATCTGGCGTTGAGGCGTCCGCGTTAGCGCATCCTCCGGAAAACCGTTTTTCTTTTTCCTTCTGCCAGGAAAAATAATGAAAATAAAAGAGGGTTCTTGAGGGCGACTTCGTCCCCCTTTAGAGGTGATGCATCTGATTGGATGCGGGAAACTTTTCAGGAAAATTGATTTTCTTTCTTTTGAAATGACGTCAACCGAATTGAAGACGAGTATGCCTTTGGCTAAAGATAGGTAGGACAGGCAGAAGTTCTTAAAGGAGAACTACTAACACTTTATTTTGATCTGTATTATTATACGTAAATAATAATAATAATAATGTTTCTTTATTTCAAATTACATATTTATAGTACATAAAATGAAATAGCGTCAATAAATCAATAGGTGGATGCTGCTTTTACCTATCTTACTGTAATATCCGCAATGCCAACATAAACCAAAAGAAAGGGTTACTCATTACTTACTTAGATCAAATTTCTACATTGTAGTTTGTTATAATATTCCTGTGTACAATATGGCTCCATTTTAATTAACAATGATTTTAGCTCTTTCTTTAAAAATATTACGTTGGTTTGATTCTTAAGTGACATTGGCAAACTATTATATAACTTAACACAAGAATAATATGGACCGTTTTCAGTTTTTTTCAGGCGGTGAGTTGGTAGAGGCACACTATTAGATCTGGTATTATATTGACGTACTTGGGTCATGTTGAACTTATCTTTATGCTTATATACAAACATTAAACATTCAAAAATGTACACACCAATTGTTGTTAACACATTTAGTTCTTTAAAAACACCTCTACAGCTAGTTATTGGACTCATTTTCCGTATTATTCGAATAACCCTTTTTTGTATTACAAAAACCTTCTGTATTCTAAAATCACTTCCCCAAAAAATTATTCCGTATCGCAATACAGATTCGAAGTTTGCATGATATATAATTTTTGCACAGTTCAAGCTTACATATTGCGAGATTGTCTTTATTCCGTAACCTATTCTGGCTAACCTTACGGTCAAGTGTTCAACATGTCTCTCCCATGACAAAAACTCATCAAGTGTAATTCCAAGAAACTGCACGTTACTGTTTAGTCTGTAAGTTTCATTATTTACATGTATTGAATCATTAACAGTTAGACGTTTATTTTTTGTTTTAAAAATTGCTAACTTTGTTTTTTCGGTGTTCAGTATTAGCTGATTCTGTTTGAGCCAATTAGAGGTTTGGTGTAAGGCATCCTGAACCTTGACCACAAGGCCAGGCAGGTCTGAGCCAGATAGTAGAATGTTGGTGTCATCTGCATAGCTCGTTAACATAAATTCTTCTCCCATATTGTACATGTCATTAACATAAATAACAAAAAGAACTGGACCCAAAATGCTTCCCTCAGCAACCCCCGTATTGCTTATACCTATTTCGGATTTTGCCGAATTTATTAACCACTCTTTGCGGCCTATTTGACAAATATGATTTGATCCATTCACTTGCTTTTCCCCTTATCCCATATTTTGATAATTTGACTAGCAGATTCTCGTGATTAACACAATCGTATGCCTTGCTCAGATCCAGAAAAATACCCAAAGCAATATCCCCGTGCTCTAAGTGGTCCACAACAGTTTTGATAAATTGAAAGATAGCCGTGTTTGTAGATCTGCCAGTCAAATATCCATGCTAATTGTTTGCCAACAAGCTATTGCAATTCAAGAAATTTAGAATTCTAGTACTCATTACTTTTTCGAATATTTTGGAGAAACTGGGAAGTAAATGACGTATCATCCGCGAAACGTTGTCATTATTCACTATGATGTTAAGAAGGAAAGTACTACTTAATTTTTGCAAAAGTGTGCCATTTGACTGAAAAATGCAAGACGAAATTAAGATAATAGCTATTTATGTAACCAGTTACGAAAAGTTCGATTTTGTGTAATGAATGAATGTTTGTAGGGCGAGCGCAGCGAGGTCCTACAATTTGAATGAGTTACACAATAAGACATTTTCGAAACGTGTTGCATACATAATTTTTTCTAATTTTGACCAAAATGCTGTGAAAACCATCTTTTAAAGTGATTTAACACAAATATTCACTTTCATAGCACCTTGTATAAACTGTGACAACGACATGTTATGATGGATGTCGCCCATATGTTTCTACGGAAATGCATAAAAACAGGGAGTGATGAAATGAACTTTTCATAACTAGTTACATAAAGTGATACTAGTTACATAAAGTAAAACGTTTTGTCACTCTAATCAGTTTTGAAAAGTGTCACTTTATATGCCAAAATTAGAAAAAATTGTTTTTTAGCATTGCATAACAAGACAAGAAAATGCAGCTGCAAACATGGAAGAGATGTTGGAAAAATACAAGAATTGACAGAAAATTTAGTTTTATATTGCAAGTACACAACTGAACTCTTCTTTTAGTCAATACATTTCAAAAACATAGTATGCAATCTAATAACTAATAACATCACAGTAGACTGCAGAAATACTTACGAAAGTAATACCGGAAATGTTGCATAATGCAAAAACATGCTGGACTAGAATACTGCCAATAAGTAATTGTTAAGTACAAATTGCAGTAAAACCCCAGTTATCTGGGTGAATAAAAAAAAGGGGAAAACACAGAAATCGATGACAATAAAATGTAGTAAACAACTGCAAAAAATCATATTTTGGAAAGAAATCTCTTAAGTTCAACAGCAGATCAAAGTTTAAGACAAGGTAATACTACACATTGATTGCATTGCGATTCCAACTTTCTTTAGGAGAAAAAAACTGCAAATATGGATAATGGCAGCCAAATCGATGAAATTGAACAAATATGTAAATTTAAATTGTTCGGAATTCAAAAAATCTATATTTTCAAAAAGGTTTAGCACCAAACTACGCAAGGTTTACTGGGATTTGTAGATTGATGATCAGTCCATATGTGCAGCATTTGCGTATCACACAATCACAGCTGTAGTACAATACTCACTGAGATTTACGCAAATACTGCACACGTAGACTTGACACATGGTTTATATCCCTGGGATGATATTTGTTCGTTATTTTTAGATTCTGTCGTTTCAACGAGTTGGTTTAGTACTAACCATTTGCCGTATATGAGAGACTGGACAACCACCGCTTTCAAAATATCTGTGTGTTGTAAGTAACAATCAGTTCATGAAAAGTTTGAATCAATTGATAAAAATGAAGTATTTTTCAACAGTAAAACTTATATTTTGTGAAGAATGTTAAACTAAACAGAATGTTAAAAAACAGTTCATTATATTGATTCAATATACTTGAACGAATTAAAGGAATAATAAGAAAACTCCAGCCGATTGATAAATGGGACAGTAAATGATACAAAAAGTATTAAAATGTCTAAGCTTAATTTACTTCAATGTTGTAAAATTGCTGATCATTATAATAAACTACCTGTAACTAACCAGATATTTACATACGTTAGTTCATTAAGTTTTTTTGTTTCTTTATATGTGGTTTTAAGTTGTTATATTTTATTTATATTTTAATATAAGCTGTTCTGTGATGAAGGCACTGTTATTAAACCGGTTTTTTTTTCTAAATGAATGGTGGTCTCAACATTATCCTCGAACGCTGGCCAGCTAGATAAACACCAGATAAACTTTAGCAGCTGCCTCCAATAATAATTGCTATTCTCTCCGAGCGAATAATTTAGCAATATTCAGTAGTTAAACCAACATTGTAAAGAAGCTAGTAACAGCGTAGAAGGCAAGAACGAAAAAACGACGATATAATCTTCCACTTGCATATACGGAGACCAATACAACAAGTTTCGCTCGTAGCACGGAGATCACAAGATAAGTTAATGATTAATGATCGAAAACGGTGGAGAAACCACCATGGCAAGTTCAGACCGAGATCCCATCTCCACGGTAGTTTTTCTTCATTCTTTTTTTTTTTTGCTCTTGTTTTGTCGTCGCGATCTTCTTCGCGCAACCCAATGGCTCCATCTGCTAATTGCAAATGGCGTTCATGCAATGTGTAAAAACTGACCAACAAATTTGATTTAATTCGAATTTGCTCTTTAAGTTCCCCGATTCCTTTACAGGTCAATGTGTTGATTGTGCTGAATTGGAAATTAATTTAATTAGCAAACTATATAATATCCGGTATCTCTACTTTGCCCTTTTTGGTATTTGAACAATTTCTGGGAAACGGAAGCATCTTGTACAGATTTTACACCGGAGATTAATATCTTAACCGTAAATGTCCTCCTTTCCTATATATTCTAAATAAATTATTGATTGCTATCATGTCCAAAATACATTTTGTGTTACTTTAGCTAAACTCTGAACCATAACTTAGAACATTTTACAAAAACACAAAAACCTAAAAGTTGCTGATGATTGCCAAAAGCTTTTTTCATATTTGTGATAATGCCACCTTGAGGAGCAGAACATTTATTAATATTTATTTTTAGTTACCTTATCAAATAAATCAGGAACGATTCAGAAAACTGCCATAAAATAATATCAATCCACAATCGATTGGGCAGTCACAGGCTCATCGGTTTGAAAATGACAAAGATGTCAGCTGAATAAGTGTGAAGTGACTTAACAGAGAATGACAGGACACTGAAAAAACATAATTTTCGTTATATTCACTAAACTGCCAAATTGAACCATTAAATACGACACAATATTGTAATGAGAAAAAATAGCCCCACAGCAATATGTAAAATTTTAATATGGCGCTTATAAGAAAAAAATTCAAAATTCAAAATTTCGTAGTTTTTGAGTTGGTAACTAAAAACCAAAACGTCGAATCTAAAATATGATATTGCCGTTTTGTAGAAGAAGAAAATGGTAAAGTCTTAAAGTGTCATCTGTTTTCAGTTATCTCATCATCATCACCTCATCATCAAGTTCACGAAAAGTTTAAACATTTTAAGTCGGCGTTTTATTTAACTTCAAACTGCGTAATTTCCTTGTATGGGGACAATGACCACCAAACAGACACCCTGTATACACAGCTAGTGATGAATACTTTCTAGAAAAGTTCAAAAGTATTCAATTTTCTAGTAAAAAGTGGAATAAACTAAGTTGTATTTTAAGATCCTCTCCAGTATTTTTATTCTTCTCTAAGATCAAACTCGATATTTATTAAAAAGTTTAATAAAAAATGAAAAGAAAATAAAATCTTAAATAATACTAAAGTTTTAACGACAACAACTATGACAATTCTACTTTCTTCTGCTCTGGTCGCTAATTTTTGAAATCGTTCTCTGGTTGTGGCTATGTAACTTTTGCCCAATTCGCAAAACCACACAGACTTTCTGGTAATATACAGGGTGGTCCAGTTTTAAATGTCAATAATTCACCATTCGAAAGCCCATCAAAAAATAAGTTGACATACGCTATGTCATTTTCCTGAAAAATGCTTCCCAACGAAAATACAGTTCATAAATGTTCTTGTCATAACTGTCAGGAGCAATTTTAATCAAATTTAGAACAAATGCATTTAAAATTAATATTGATTATGTGATGTTAATGACGTTTGTCGAAACTGTCCAGTGATGTGAATACAGAAAGATGGTTTCGATTTGGTTTTCTGTGTCACTGGATATTTTTCAAAAATTTCAGTTTTTTTACTTTACTTGTTCAATTTGACAAAATAAGTATCTCTTATAAAATTCTGAATTGAAACTTTGTTTACGAAATAATTGAGTTATTGCATTCAAAGATCCAAAACCAACCCAACCCAACTTAAAAATTGTCTTGAAAACGGTGAAAATTTACTTAAGAAGCTTAAAAAATGTCTTTGTAGCCAGTTTTCATACTTGCCAGAAAATTGAAAAACTTTAGTTTTGAAAATTGACTTAGAAACCACTAAATTTACTTTGAAACGGTGACAATTGACTTGAGAGGCTTAAAAATTGTCTTTGTAACCAGTTTTCACAGTTTCCAGACAAATTGAAAGACTTTAGCCTTGACAATTGACTTGGAAACTGTGAAAATTGACTTGAGAGGCTTAAAAACTGTCTTTGTAGTCAGTCGTTATAGTTTTCAGATAAGTTGAGTGAAATGAAATGAAAAACTACTTTATCTAGAATTTTTGACTACAAATTCACACATTTCAACCTTGAAAATTGACTTGGACACCAAAAAGTGACTCTGAACCAATGAAAAGTGAAATCAAAAGTTAAAATTTTGCATTTGAAGTAAGTTTTCATAATTTGAAAATAAATTTCAATATTTTAGTCTTCAAAATAGTCTTAAATACAGGATATTGCCATTAGATTCATGAAAATTGACTTGAAGACTAACTTTTCAGGTTTTTTTACTTTGTTTTTCATTTTCTTAAAACTCTGGACTATTTTTAGGGCTTCAAAAACTGCTTTCAGCTTGGAAAATTGAGTCTTAGAGTTATCAAGTTTTTGACATAGCAGACTTAAAAAACTATTTTTACATGTTCCATAAGCTTAAACATGCCATTTCACGATTTATCAGTATTAAATTGACTTTTAGACGCTCCACTGTGCTTTAAGACTGAAAAATCAATTTTGAAACTATTTTTTATAGTAAAAGTTAAGTTTCAGACTCTTCATTGATGAAAGTAAACAATTTTGGCATTAAATGCTACGATATAAGTCTTAAACAATCAGTTTTACACTACCTATAGTCTAAAAAATTGAACTCCAGCAAACATTAGTCAAAAAATCCTGTTTTTTGACTATTTTCAGAGAACTTATTCCAAATTTGATCAAAATTGGTCCAACTTTTAATTGTAGCAAAAAAAAAAAACGATTTTTAAAACTGAACTTTGGAGGTCTGTGTCTTCGTTAGGAAAATGACATAATGCATGCCAACTTGATTTTTGATAGGCTAACGACTGGTGAATTATTGACATTTAAAACTGGACCACCCTGTATGTATTTTCCTCCAGGTTCCATCAAAATGCTTTTTAAAAAAATACTCACGCGTACTCTGTAATTTGCTTTTTTTACATAACTTCATCGATATATTGAGTTACAATCATATTCTTCCTTAAGAAACAGCCTTCCTGAAGACCTCCAAATGAATGAAGTCGTGGTATTCAGCATCTCAAGGAAACTGAAAGTTGCAAAATATATGTGGAAGAAGATGAAGGACAACGATTGGATGTAGTGTTTTGTAAATGAAAACCCATCAATTCCTCAAAGGTTTGGACTTGATGGCAACTTTTATAGAACAAAAAATATTACAGTTTTGTTATCTATCTGTGTATCTTACATATTAAACACAAAACATTCATGTAGGATAGAAACAATAAATATACGAGACCGGTTAAAAAGTTGTCTAGCCGACACCGCGGGCCAACCCTTAGCTTGTTTACGGCCGGTACAAAATTTTTATTTATATTCATGGGGGCCCCGGAAAAAATCCCGTGAAAAAAAGTTAATAAGTTTAGGTTCGCTAAGAAGGACTATCATTCATTGAGGACATTTCGGCCACGCCCACCGCTATGTTTCAGGCCCTCCTGTTATCTGTCTCGGTCTTCTTTGGCCTCGTTCCTCCGGCTTCGTTTCGGTTGCGTTAGATTGCAAGAAGTACAAAAGAAGCATGTCGATTTTGCGGCCGAACAAATTTCCCCGATTAGAGAACTATCTTGGTGCTTGATAAATTATTGTTTATCTTCCGAAGATGATCTCTCGACGGGGTGTGACGCGATCTCCCGTGGTTCTCAACTATAAAAAAGCGCTGTAAACTTTGACCCCATCTCTCATCAATTTGGTACTAATAGAATTTCTCTATTCGTCTACCTACGTTTGTGTGTAATAATATGTTTTCAAAGCTGTTTACGACTGTTATCTTTTACGTAACCGTTTACGAAGAGTTTTTACAGCACTTTAGGGGCAGTAACTAACTGTCAACGAGAATATTTTCCAGAAAAGGGTTTTAAACGAAAACATCAAAACAACCTGCCGCTCGATAATTTTACTATTGTATTGTAGTTCTCTGGGTCTCAGTTTCATGGTGTTAGTGATGTTTACCAAAAGATCAACTTAGCAAAACGGTTGTAAGTCAATTTCTTAGTAAACCAACCTGCCGGAGTTATTGTTGAGGCTTCTTGTTCGAAGCCTATCATCGCCTTAATCCTCTGCCCACCAGTTTTAGGGTCTTTGTTGTTAGCTTTCTTAGCAGATTATGCTATTAAAACCTTTTATTCGTGAGTCTTAACTTAACCACTACTCGACGCGTCGACCCTGTCTAGGTAAGAAGAAATTTACATCCCGGCACTAGGTTTTAACAGTTTTAAGGTGGTTTTCGTCGATATTCGAAATCCGCTTATACTTTTGTCCTTTGATGGGCGAGGCTTATTGGGGTGTGTTTCGAGT
This sequence comes from Ips typographus, assembly GCF_016097725.1. Taxonomy (NCBI): domain Eukaryota; kingdom Metazoa; phylum Arthropoda; class Insecta; order Coleoptera; family Curculionidae; genus Ips; species Ips typographus. The sequence continues at coordinate 7,113,971 of NC_138424.1, forward strand.
GTGATAAGTGTCTTGTAATTCAATTTGTTGCTGTGGTGTTTTTCTTTGTCAATGAATGCAAAATAATACAATGTTTGCTAAATGATAACTCAAAACATTCTAGTTTCAGTTCAGTAACTTCTGACTGCTGCGACACATCCCTTATCTCACATTATTTGACAGAGATTTAAGAAAAAATTCAACTAATGTCAGATTATTTTGACCTTTTTATCATTCGTAAATAAACAGCGGAAGTCGTTTCATATTATGGTTTCTGCAGAGTTTAAACTTAAACATTCCAAAAACTGATCTAAATTACCAGAAACCTCTAGGGACGTTTTGAAGGAGGCAGAAGCTTCTACAATTGTCTTAAATCTTCCCAGAGGTGTTTTAAATTGTCAGAGGTCTTTAACTCAGTCAGAGGATCGTTTTGAATGTGTACTAAGTACCATAGCACCTCTAGATGCTATTTGAGAACCTTCTAGAAAGTGCCAGAAGACTCTACAAGTATCTTAAACCTTCTAAGAATTGTTTTAATTTGTCAGATACCTCTAGGATCGTTTTGAATGTGCTAAAGACCTCTGAATGCTACTGAGAATTTTCTGAGAAGTTCCAGAGCCCTCTCCAACTGTCTTAAACTTTCCCAGAACTATTTTAAATTGCTATGACCATTTTGAAAGTACCATAGACGTCTAGGTGCTATTTCAGAACCTTCTAGAAAATGCCAGAAGACTCTACAAACGTCTAGAACCTTCTAAGAATTGTTTTAAATTGTCTGATGCCTCTAGGATCGTTTTGAATGTGCCAAAGACCTCTAAATGCTACAGAGAATTTTCTGAAAAGTTCCAGAGCCCTCTCCAACTGTCTTAAACTTTCCCAGAACTGTTTTAAATTGCTATGACCATTTTGAAAGTACCATAAACCTCTAGATGCTATTTGAGAACTTTCTAGAAAGTGCCAGAAGACTACAAGTGTCTTAAACCTTCTAAGAATTGTTTTAATTTGTCAGATGCCTCTAGGATCGTTTTGAATGTGCCAAAGACCTCTAAATGCTACTAAGAATTTCTGAAAAGTTTCAGAGCCCTCTCCAACTGTCTTAAATTTTCCCAGAACTGTTTGAAATTGCCATGTTCATTTTGAAAGTACCATAAACCTCTAGATGCTATTTGAGAACTTTCTAGAAAGTGCCAGAAGACTACAAGTGTCTTAAACCTTCTAAGAATTGTTTTAATTTGTCAGATGCCTCTAGGATCGTTTTGAATGTGCCAAAGACCTCTAAATGCTACTAAGAATTTCTGAAAAGTTTCAGAGCCCTCTCCAACTGTCTTAAATTTTCCCAGAACTGTTTGAAATTGCCATGTTCATTTTGAAAGTACCATAGACCTCTAGATGCTATTTGAGAACCTTCTAGAAAGTGCCAGAAGACTCTACAAGTGTCTTAAACCTTCTAAGAATTGTTTTAAATTGTTTGATGCCTCTAGGATCGTTTTGAATGTGCCAAAGACCTCTAAATGCTACTCAGAATTTTCTGAAAAGTTCCAGAGCCCTCTCCAACTGTCTTAAACTTTCCCAGACTTGTTCTAAATTGTCCGATGTCTCTAGGACCCTTTGCCAAATACCTCTAAGTTATACTGAGAAGTTTCTGAAAAGTTCTAAAGTTCTCCAACTGTCTTAAACTCCTGGACTCGTTTAAGAAGTTCCAGAGCACTCTAAATAATACTGCAAACATTCTAAAAAGTTCCAGAGACTTCTACAAGTGTTTTAACTCTGTTTAAGAACTGTTTAAAATTGCCAGAGGCTCCTAAATACGACTGAAAACCTAAAAATTGGTAAGTCAGTAACATTAACATTTACAATATTGTCAAGTACAAATGCAGGTTGAAAACATAATAAGTAATGGAGAAACTAATGAGTTAATATGTTGAATCAACCATAACAAGATGCATCTCTTCATAGTCTTTATCGGACACTAATTCAAATAAATAGTTGCATTTATTAACAATAATTTATATATTTTGTGATTATTACCAATTGACTTGTAAATAAGAATGTTATAATAGTAAATTTTACTCAATGTCAAGGTGTTTCCAAAAATGCGTTAAGCTTAGTACTAAGATGGATTCTGAGAAGGACACTTTTAAAACCGTTATTATGTTCTACAAACAGGTAGAATCATTGAACAGTCTGCTGTATTTATTTAATGTGCAAATATGACATTATCAAATTAGTATAAAACTGTTTTTATAATAATTTAACTTTATAACAATATTTGAAGCTACAATTTTCAAAATTTTTAGCGGTCAAAATGAATTGATAAAGTTTAATCTGCAATCTTGATAAGATAATAACTCATTTTAATCTAATTATTTTTTCTACCTTAACAACGTTTAATTATTCTACTATCTTTAAATTATCTCAAATTGCATGAATTACTTAGATGATGATGATTATGATTTAGACATGTTTGAAGCATAAAATGTAATTTTTGCCTCCTCAATTGTTTTCTCTTTGTGGAAAATTTAAATGTACTTACTTAATAAAACATTTCTGCATTTAATACAAACATACAAGCTTTCTTGTAAAGGTATAACAATTTTAAAATTATTCATAATAAATCAGCGGAAATAAGGACAAGACCTTATTTCCTGTTGAATGCAGATCAATTCTCTCGATAAAGATGGAAAAAATAAGTGAAGTAGTAGATCCAAAAATCTCCTTTGATGCTATGTGACCCATTACTGAATATTATGTGATTTCCTATGATTGAACATTTCTTCTCATCTAGCAGAAATCAATTACCATATGAGTATTTGTAACGTATTTGTATTATTACACTACAATTTTGATAGAAGTATAATAAGACGTCTGATATACATTAATCCAAGTAACCAGTCAAGAAGCACCTTGTATTCATCAAGTATATGTGTGACGAAAAGCGGTCACAAAAGACTAGCACCTTGAGGAAAGGGGCGCCATTGGCCAAGTACCGTCAGAAGCGGCCATACATCAAGTGGCCCATCGCCGTACACAATAACTTACGGAAATATTAATGACGTGCTCGAAACGAAAAGAAATTAGTTAAGTCATTCCCGAACTATAAATCTAACCCGCCTATGACACGGCCATATGCTCCAATTAAAACTCCACCGTGAAGTTACGGTCTTTTAATATTATACGTCTTCGAGGTTCGATAGAAGAAATCTCTTCGGTTACCGGTTTAAACACGAATGACGTAGCTGTCCAATATTTCCAACAACTTCAACGTATCCCTTAATAGAGGGTTGTCCAAAAATTCGACTATAATTATCGTGTTATCGAACATTCCCGGCACGCTTCCACCGGAAGTTGCTCCGCTCTTTACGTGAACTTCCGCCTTTCGAAGGATTATTGGTTGAAGTTTGCGTGCAAGTTAACTTTCCTCTTTTGCAACCGGGATGCAACTGTTTATCCAGGATTGTCGTGTCGAATCCAGGGGCTGGCGTCCCACATTAAATCGCCATTTAATGATTAATTTCTCCGGTTTTGCAGTTTCGTTATGGGAAGTCGCCCGGTCACGTTCCGCAATTTAAAATTCATATTTATAAGGCTTTTTGCAGACGGGCGTATAAAATACTCATTTGTAATGCGTTTAATGACGGAAAGGGGGTATGGCACACGACAACCCGGCCTTGATGCTAAAGTTGATTAGAATACACTTATTCTAAATTTGATAGATGTGATTTTATTTCATATCTTAGGGTAGAGTTGTGACGCGGTCAATTCAGAAGTCAATTAGTCAATAGTTCTGTTTCTGTAAAACATAAAAACGTAAAATTAAAAGAAGGAATTGTAATGCTCTCATTCACAGTTTGAAACGTAAACACAAAAACATAAGAAATTAACCATTTGCATTTCTTATGCTAATGTTCTTACGTTTTTACGAATCGGATACCGTACGTTTTCGTTTGTTACTGTAATGTAATGGCCAAACGTTGCTCAGCATTTATTGCATCTGGCATGCTCTTGACTTTTTAGGTAATAACCTTTGGTTAGCTTTTGCTGCATTTTCTTTTATATTTTCTAAATTTTTTTCATTTTTCCATTAATAATTGTTTTTTAAGTTTTGACATTAGCGACAGATATCACGTGGTTTTAAAAGATAATTTAGCTAAGCAGTCACGTGACCATTGTCAAAAATCATAAATCTCAAAAACACTGTTCATATCGAATACTGCAAGAAAAAAGTTTCTAAACCCTGATTTCACGTGATTGTAGAACAATATTTAGCTAGACGGTCACGTGATAATTGGCAAAATAACATTCATAAATCTCAGAAACACGTTTTATATCAAATACTGCAAGAAAACCTTTCTAAATCCTGATTTTTGCAACTTTAGAGCATGGTTTGACGTTAGTGATAGTTGTCACGTGATTGTAGAACACTATTTGGCTAGACGTCACGTGATAATTGTCAAAATAACTGTCATAATTCTCAGAAACACGTTTTATATCAAATACTGCAAGAAAACCTTTCTAAATCCTGATTTTTGCAACTTTAGAGCATGGTTTGACGTTGGTGACAGTTGTCATGTGATTGTAGAACACTATTTGGCTAGACGTCACGTGATAATTCTCAAAATAACTGTCATAATTCTCAGAAACACGTTTTATATTAAATACTGCAAGAAAACATTTCTAAATCCTGATTTTTGCAACTTTAGAGTATGGTTTGACAGTTTTGACTTTTAGTGACAGTTGTCACGTGATTGTATAACACTATTTAGTTAGACGGTCACGTGATAATTGGCAAAATAACATTCATAAATCTTAGAAACACGTTTTATATTAAATACTGCAAGAAAACCTTTCTAAATCATGATTTTTGCAACTTTAGAGCATGGTTTGACAGTTTTGACGTTAGTGACAGTTGTCACGTGATTGTAGCACACTATTCAGTTAGACGGTCACGTGACAATTGTCAAAATAACTGTTAAATCTCAGAAAATCGTCTTGTTTCGAAAACTGTGTTAAAATGTAATTCTTGCAAATTCTAGTAAAATTTTGACAATTGTGACAATAGTGACAAACATCACGAGGTTTTAGAGAATATTTTGGAGTAAGAAAATGACTGTTTTAAGCGCATTTGTAGAATCCTTATTAAATTTCCTATTCAATAAACTGAAAAAGTATATAAAAAGTTTCACAACCAATATAATGGCAATAACGTAATTAAAAACGTAGATTATATACAAAAAACAGGAGAACGGTAGAAGAACTATAAAAACGGTAGATATACCGTTTTAACGGTAGAATTGGCAACATTGAGTCTAGGAAAAATTCCTTCTCCTTACTACTGGAAATGTGCAACGTTTAACATGAAGGGTTTAATCGTTAAACAGCTTAAAAATTAGTAAATTAAATAAGTATTTTTCGTTTTTACATACAAAGTGACACTTTACTATCTCTAATTACTGTTGACAATGCTAACCTTAGTGTCCGATTAGTACAAGCGGCAATATTTATTTTTTTGTAAATGTATTGAAACAGATGCATAGCTAACCTAGTGCTCATATATGTAGCAATAATTATTAAGATCTCAAAAAGAGAAAAAATATGGAAAACTTCCATTTCAAGAAATTAATAAACCATTATTAGAATGACATTACTAATTTTGAACAAAAAAGCAATTCTGTTTGACAACATTGCTAAGGTTGGTAAGCACCAAACAAAATGTTCAAAAATCACGCTGGTGCTGCTGGTACCGATAAAAAACAAGTCATTTATGTTTAGTATGGATAATGCCATAAGAAAATAAATAACGTGGGAATATGAGTTTTTTCTGAGCGAAAGTGATTCATCCACCCTTATTTTGGTAAAAGTAAGTTAAATAAACAATCTGACAACGATTTCATCAAAAAATAACTAAAAATATGGTGGCACCTAAATCGCACCAGAACCTAAAAATCTAATTATGTTTTACGTCCTTATGTTTTACGGAAACAGAATTATAAATCCACCTTTACAGAGGAAGGGTAAAATTCATATTTGTATGTTTATTATTAGAGGTGTACTCATCTTTACCTACCTTTCCCACACCTGCTATTTCTCCAATAACTAAGATTAGAGAAAGAAAAAGATTAGTTTACTACTTTCGTATGCCAATTCGACAAAATTATATGTGAAACACATTTGAAATTTTGTAATTTACGTATCTCATGTTTTCAAAATCTGTCTCTTACATAAAATCAAACTTTTCCTTACTGATTACATGAATAGCTATTATTGTTCAAGTTTAAATATTTAATAAAATTACATTTTTCCTTTGTTTTCACATAGTTAAACTTATATTAATTTTAGACTTTTTTTAACCAAAGTGTCAAACGCACAACTTTATCTTAACCTAACCTTTGCATTTGTTTTTCATTCACCAGCGCATATGGTTTTAGACGTTGAAATTTACAAATAAGAAATAGAAAGGCATATAGGAAACTATTTCCTGTTCTCTCTACTTAAAAAGGTACTAAAATAAAAAGTTTCTATGGAACTTCTTCAAAAGGTTTAAAACAAAATACAGGAAGGATAATATCAGCAACCAATCTGAAATATCATGTGAAATATTAAAAAATGTAATAAAAATTAAAGGTGTATATGAATAGTTTGAAATCATATTTTCCTTCTTTGACATCCTGCCTATATGCTCATCAAAATTAGCTTAAATTGTCAATGCCAAAGGAATTCTAAAAATGTAAAACTACGCATTTGTCGTATTAAAAGATATGACTGTTTATGACTATGTTTATGATTACCGAAGAAAATTAACTAAAACAAACTCCCTGTGGGCATACATCACCTTGGCACGTAAATACGTAAAAAGGCAATCCAAAAACGCTTTACTTAAATGCAGGTTTTACTGACTGATGACTATATTTGAGTTACCTACCGCTGATGAATCCAAGTTAATTGCAATTATTATGGTTTTTCCTAATATTTCAAAAAGGTTACCAGATGGTATCATAATATTGCTTAAAGTGTAATTGACGTAATTTTATTTTATGGGCATAAAAACGCTTTCGAATGTACCAGCGACAATCGTGCTTTATGAGCATGGATAATTCAGTTTTATTCCCGGAGACAGATCGCAGGCCTATGCTGAGAAAATATTATCTACAGATGGGTGAAATCGATCTGGTGATGGTTCTAGCACGATCGAGCGGTGCAATAAAATCGTCTTGATGAAAAGCCATTTTCTCTTTTACCCTGAGGCTGGGTACTCCGGTTAAAGGAATTCTATTTGAGTGGAACGAACAAAAAAGCCGCAACTTCCTCGAGCAAAGAAAAAAAAGCTCGTCTCCTAAGGAATTTCAGTGCTGCCAACTTTGAACGTCAAACAAAACAGCAGCTAATCTATAAATATTAGTTAGGAGTTTTCGCCTGAAGACTACAAAACCAACTACAAGTGCGGTAATTCTTTTACATCCAAAGCTAATGCGTGTTAAAAAAAAGCATTACTTGGAAAACTGGAATTGGGATGTTAAATATCACATTCTGGGCATTTGGGTGGCCATCGAAGGTCTGGTGAAAATTTAACCGATGCAAGGCAAAAACGACCTAATTTAGCATCACCGTGACTCGGCTCTCGTGTATGCGTAATAGTAATTTCACGGCGCGTTGCGGAAAAAATGGAGCCCAAATTGGCCCGTCGATCTTACGAAAATTAGAATCTCTTTTCTTTGGACGTTCGATCTTTTCATCCGCATTCGCCACGGGATTTTCACAAAAAAACGCGCGGCCCGTCCCCCATTGTTGCCAATAATGACTTTTGCCTTCCTTTTTACAGTAAGCTCACTGTAGAAACCCACAACATTTCTCCTACAAACTCACCACTGTCAAAGATTTATTTTCCTCAATAATGTTTGAGAGGTACTTACCACTGGCTTAAGAGATAAAAGGTCACCATGAAAATCAGTCATTTTTTTGTTTCTCGTTCTATTAGAATGACAATTTGTAAGGTATTTCCTTTTGGTCATTAGGCGATTTGCCGGCCAGTTTACGACCACCTTGGTATGACATACCAGCGCTACATCGTCGTAAAAGCCAAGAAACTATTTGAAAACCTATTAGAGGTGGCGTTTATTACTTAAAAAGAAGATGAAATTTTCTTTCATTAACATTTTAAATGCTATTCAATGTCAGTGGAATTCAATTTGAAAACAAGATCCACAAGTACAAAATTAGAGTGTTTTATTAGTTTTTTAAACCCCCGCAGGTTCAGAACAACCCCAAAATCGACCATATGCGTCCAAGACGACATGAGTGTATAACTCTATCCTCTCGAGTCTTTTATTTGACAACAGCGAAAATAATCGAGTTAAAACTGCATTATGTCGCTAAACAGCGTTAAACTCGTGTCCTCTTGTCCGATGTGTCTCTAATAAGGCCCCCCGGGGGCGCCAGCTGTTATCCTCGTCGGTGTCTCTCGAGAGCCCCGACGATATATTATTTCTACTGTAAACATGACGGGGTGCTCGTATTGTTTTGTTTTCGTTAACCTTCCATATTAACCTCGCTTTTTCGTTTGATCGATTCAATGTAAATTTCAGCGACAAGGCTGTTTTTTCCACAACGTTTACCGTAAACCTATTAAAAGCTAACTTAACATCCTTTAAGGTTTATTATTATGGGTAATAGCAAAATTGTTCTCATGTGGGAATTGACAAAGTTAATCAGATTTAAGATAACGTTATACAAATAGCTTTTCAGTCCGGTTTTCAACTTGAAACGTATCGCACGTCTGTTTCGTGGGCGCTATTTTGTGTCGCTAAGAAACCACGTTTCTTGAAACGGTGTACAGAGAAATTTGAAGTTGACAACCGAACTCCGCAGCCGGTCGAGTGGAGATGGTGGGAGCTCTAAGTGGAAATGTCGATTCCTAAAAGTCTACGGGGAATTGTCTTGTGCGGTGCACTTCCAGGAGGTGGAAAGGGTGAAAACCTAGGAGAAGACCACGTGGATGTGACAGTGACGGTTATAGTTTCCACGAGGAAGGACTACATCTTTTGCTCGGATCGTGCCTTTAAGCGATTTTTTAGAACTTTTAGTAGCTATCTGGGGCTCAGGGGCACAAGCCCGACTATCTGAGCCTCTTTCGTATCGAGCTGGCAGAATACCCTAGTTGGTAACGCCATTAAACAGAGCAAAAAAAAAAATAGCTTTTCAAGAAAAAATAGTGTTCAGGTATTGTTATGAACTTGGTCATTTTTTGTCAGATTGAACTACTACAGAACGACTAACCAATTTGAATCTTATTCTTCTTCTTCTTTCAACAGCCCTTTTGCATCCACTCCTGGACATAAACCTCCCCTAGCTGCTTCCATTCGGATCGGTTCATTGCCATCTGGTGCCATTTCGCGCCAATATTCTTTGGCTAGGAATGCGGCCTCAGATGCTTTTTACCCTCCCATCGCTGTAGACCAAAAGGATAGGTCTGGAAGAGGAAGTCGCTACAACTCCAGGAATTTTCCCTTTCGGGAATTTCCCAGAGTTTCATCGGGATTCTCTGTCCTGGGAGAAGGATGCCCCCGCTAACGCAGGGGCTCTTCTGGCGCTCTTCTTGTCCTTCATTTCTTCTTTCTTCGTCAACTCGTCTATCTCTGGTGGTCCTGGTGAACGATAGGACTGGTGCCATTTCCTTCCCGCTAACTCTTTTATATCGTCGATCCATCGTTTCTGTGGACGACCAGCACTTCTTTTACGTTGCCTTGGACGCTATATGTCTTGTCCATCTGTCATGATCTTGTCGTGCCATATGCCCCACCCAACGCCATTTCTGACGTGCGATATGCTCTATAACATCGTCGACTTTTGTTCTTTTTCTAATTTTCTCGTTCTGTATATGATCCCTTAGGCTTAGCCCCAACATAGTTCTTTCGATTGATCGTTGTGTTGTTCTTAGTCTATTCGCGCTTTTAACTGTGAGAGTCATTGTTTCCATACCATAAGTCAAGACTGGCAAAACACATGTGTTGAAAACCTTCTTTTTTAGGTTGATAGGAAGTGTTGGATTTCTTAATGTTATTCCCAATTTTCCTACAGCAGCCCATGTTAGTCGAATACCCCTTTGTTATTTCGGCTGTTTGATTTTTTTTACCCAGTGTTATGATGTGTTTTAAATATATGTAATCGTTGACTTTCTCTATTTGTTGTCCGTTAACAGTTTGGTTTTATCGATGTTCATGTTTAAACCGATTTTTCCCGACTCTCTCTTTAAGTCTGCCAACATTTCGATAAGTTCTTCCTTCGTACTCCTGATTAAAACTATGTCGTCGCCGAAGCGTAAATTGCTCAGATATCTACCATCCACGCGCAGGCACTTTTTGTCCCAATCTAGTCTTCTGAATACGTCCTCCAATGCAAGGGTAAATAACTTAGGGGATATTGTGTCTCCTTGTCGGACGCTTCTGTTAATTGGTATTCGATTGGTTGTTACATCTTCTTGCACTTTAACTGTGATGGTCGCCTTTTTGTATATGTTTTTAAGTAGAGGTTTATTAGTGGGTTTAGTGTTTTCTTCCACCTGTTAAGTTAATAAGAGCAGTCATTTTAGTACAGTTTAAGTACAGATACCGAACGTTTGGTTTACTCTGGATAAGCTTGAGTTATCAAGTCTGGTAATATTTGTTAACTGACTAGAGGGAGTGATTGAAAGCTACTCTGGCAGTAAAACTCCTGTAAAAACAGCTCTTTATGCAGCTCTCAGGGATACAAAAATACATGTCAAACGTTTTGACAGAAGTGATTATTGGTGGGATAGCGTTATCATTGAGAAACAAGTGGATGACAACGTTTTAAAAGACTAGATGTTCGAAGATACCACAGAGATCTGGAGAAAGCCACAGAATGCAAACAACCCAGATGACTGATTAGACTATTAAAGAAAGTCAAAGCAACATACAAGTATGAAAATTTTGGTTGGAATTCTGAGAACGTTTTACTGCTTCTTGAATATGCCTAAACCAATTTCTGACACACCAGAAAATCTTACTTGAAACTTTACCAAACAACCCTCATTTCTGAGAAAACACATCCCTCTTAACACTTAAGAATACTTAAGTAGTTCTCCCAGGTTATCTAGCATAAGAGCAACGTCATTGACCCTATATCCAGCATCACCTATAACGTCAGAGAGTATTGACTACCACGAACCAACTAAAAACAAGAGAGAAGAATACAGCAATGATAACGTGAAAACAATAAAACGAAAAGCAAATCAATCTATCAGCGGTCGCAGTGGGGGCGCGAACGGAGCCGACAAAAGCTGTGTTATTCCATATTTAATGCACCCCAGGGCGCGGTCCCGGTACCTGGGGATCCTTACCGTGGTGCACGAACAATGAGCGTAACAAATGGCAAGTGTAAAGAAAGAGTAATGCGCGTATGGGAGTCGAAAGGTCAGAAACGTAACCCCGGTGATTTATCGATTGTTCGCATTAACGCATCCTAAAGGTCAGCTAAATCAACCTTCGGTTAAATTTAACCGTTCGGTTAGAGACCGAGGCTAGAGCTAATTTACGGTGGCATTCGTTTTACCATCAACTAAGTGACAACATAGAAACATCTGTTTACAACAGGAAAAACAAACGAGCGGGCATTTTCCGCATTCCGTGCTCGACGTTTCCTGTTTTGGGGGCTCCCTCCAGTTTTTTTTTTGACAAAATAAACGAATAGTGACGATTCGTTTGGCCGATTTACGCACCTAATTAAAATTCCGACGTAAATTTTGGTGGTATTCGAGCGTGAAAGTGTCAGCTTTTGACACTGTGAGGTGTGCCGACGGTTTGATAAATTAAGCAATTTTTCTTCGTTTGTGTTGACGTTGATGACAAAATTAGTTAAGTCGACTTAACAGATTCATAACATTTGTATGTTTAATTAATTTCTTTTGGTATGGTCATGAAGGTGATTTGAAGATGAGGCCCTGAGGTGATTGTACATTGGAGTTTTAATTCTAGAGCTTCTTAATACATGAAAATGTTTTACTTTCTATGTTGTACCAATGTACCATAACCCTACAACACTGTGAGTACGAACTACATAAATTTAGTCTAATGTTTGAACATTCATCAGTAGATTTCTGATCTGTCTCCTGAACTGTACCAAAGTTCAGCAAGAATAATCCAGCTCAGGTTTTCCGTTTGTCAGAGATAAAACTCTAGTCATAAAAGGAAACGGAACATGGAATAAATCGTTTTGGATGGTACATGTAATGAAATATCAGAGAGTAGGTCAGGACAGTTAAATAATGGCTTTATAATCTTGTAAAGTTGGGGAAAAATCATGCTCATTTCTCCTGTTTGACAATGTATCAATCCTCGACGAGTGAAATCTCAATTGGTCAGGAAAGTCACAATTGGTGGGGAAGTCAGCTGGTCCACCAAGTGAAAACTTCCAGGCAATGTATCTTAAAAATTGTCTCTGAACCTGCTCATTATCTCTCACATAACTCATTTCGTGTAGTTGATTAGAAGTTGTGAGTGAAAAATCAAAGAACGCTTTATTCCTGATTCAGATATGTATAGATATGGCTTTTTATACCCAATAAAGTCCAGCCAAAGCAAGTTTGGTTAGAACCCTTTGTCCTGGAAAGTACAACAAACTAATGTGAAAACTGCTCAGTCAAAGATAATTTGGAAATCCTTGAAGCTAGGTAAGCAAAACTGGTAAATGGGTTTTATATTATTACCAAGACCTTTCTTTTAAAATGTAATTGTGCCAATGGAACTTCTAAAAGCTGTCCTGTTTCTTCAGAGTAAACCTTTGTTGCTCTCAAAATGCAGACGGCCTCAAAATGTAACTCACATACCTATGTATGTAAGAGGCAATAAGTTTACTGAATGAGAAAGCATATTGTACTTACCACTGAGTATTGTGTTGGAGTAAAATCATTCCAGTTCAAAGCTTTCAACCACTGTTGGGTTCGAGCAGGGTCTTTTGGAAAGTAAAAGACTGACACTTTTGGGCCTTTCACCAAATTGCTTTTACAATTTGGCAAACAACAAGTGGACGGCATATTGTAGAGGCAATAGAATTTAAGTTAAAAAACCAACAACAAATTATAGAACAATGAAGGAACAATAACAATAGTGATAACACAATAAAATCAACACCAACTACACTTTCACAGAAATTTACAATTCTAAAAACCGGATGAGGTATCATTCAGAAGCGGACACAGATGGGAACCCACCGTCAATAGTTTTGGATCTGAAATTATTTATATTTATTCTAAAAAGTGACAAAAAAATAATAAGGTCAACAATAAAAACATGGAAAAATGTATCAACGTCTGGCAAAACGGAAATAGTTTTTTTACCTGTTTAGATTATGGAAATGGTCCACTGTGTTGAAAGTGTTGAGGACCGTCTGCAGAATATTGGTTGGTTTACTATAAATGAGACTTGAAGCGATCCATTCGGGGGTAATATCCCTAGTGCATTCAATTTTCCGGAAAAACGAGTTTCTCTTGTTAAAACAAATTGCTTAGAAACAAGTATTCCAATTTTTCCACAGGAATAATTAGATGCAGGGGGATTTTGGGATATTTGGTAAGATTATTTCCTGAGTTAAATAAACATTTTATTTTAATTAAAACAATAAGAACAATAACTTTCAAGCTAGAAAGGGTAACACTATTCTTTATGTTGCTGTGAGGAGTGTGAAATTTTTTCGAATTTTTTTCCGGAAAAACTGCTGACAGCTAAGCTGACAGTTGTTAAGTGATTTTTCCACTTAAAATTTACATTTGTTATACTAATTCTTGATAGCGATTGGTCAAAATTGATAGAAAGGAAATAATCACATAAAAGAAGGAATGTAAGAATAAAATCTCATTTTAATTTCAGAGAATCTGAGTTTCTCACTCAGTCAGCATTTGCGTAAATTTTTGCACAGTTAGTCTACTACGAACAGTCCTGTGCTATGGATTACACAAATGCTGCACATGTAGACTTAGTCTGAACGATATTGACAGTTCTTGAATGACACAGGTTGCACACATACAACTATTAATTTCCGTGAGTTCTTTAAACAGTTTAGAGGTATATTCCTGATGGAATGTTTAGACGCCCTGTATTTGTAAGGGTCACTACCAACTAATTATAAGGCTAAGCAACCTAACCCAGAATTATAAAGAAGCGAGGGCGTGACAAGTCAGAAAAATATACGTTGGCGAGATTAGACTCAGGCAAGATCAATTCACAACTGCGCAAAGGTTTTCAGGTTTTCTACACGAGTACTGAAAAAAAAAATCTTTGACTTTTATGCGCACAGCTCCTGCGGATCGAAATGTCTATTTCACACTATAATCGCCAAATACACTTGTTTTAATTGAGTGTCAATCACCGACATACCCAATCTGGGACAAATAAAAGATGGGCCTAATCGAAAAATGTAGATATACAGGGTGACGGTGCAAGTTTTTCTCTGGGAACCAGTGAACGGTCGCTCAGTACCAGTTTTTTTTTCGTTTGTTTTGCAGACGATATGTGATTATTAAACTGATTACGAGTTTTAACCGACACCGAAACTAATCGTGGTATTTTCAAACGTTCAGTACCACCAACATCATCAAAGATTTCATCTTTTACACCGCCCTATTCTATTAGAATTCCGTTGCGTTTTACGATCCTCGGTGTCTTTTGCGCTAATACCGAAAAATATGAAACTTATTTTTATTGCGAGGAAAACGGCGCTGTTTTTAAAGTTACGGCTTTTCGGCTCGGCTAAATAACGTTTTCTCCAGCGATTCGTTTCACGACGTTTTCGAACGTGAAAATAACTTTCAAAGTGGAATAACGCTCGTCGTTATTTCACATTTTGATGGCTTTCTAAGTGAGAAATTTCTTTTGTAGCGGAATTGAAATTTTTAGCATAATTTTTTTAACTCAAGTTCTACGGAGCATAGAAACCAGAAGTATCATTATTGTCAATTGGACTTTGTAACATTGCATTATCAGTATGATTATAAATGAACTTAGATGGTTGATATTATCAACTATGCCATTAGACACATTTAAGGAGCCATGAGCAATGTTGCGGAGGCAGAATTGGTATATAAACGAAAAGCACAAAAACACGATTGGATGACAGATAAGATACTGGCGCTGTTTCAGGAACGAAGAGGGTACAATAACAAAGGGAATGGTGATAACTGTAAAAAAAATCCAGAAAGTCATTAGAACGAAGATAAGAACCGCTATAAGAATGAGTGGCTGAAACAACAGTGTGAAGAACTAGAACAACTTCAAAGAATACACGATGAAAGACCTGCTGTTGAAGATGTAGACGACAAAGATCTCTGGGGACCTCCCATGGCAAAAGAGGAAAATATAAGAGCGATCAATACATCCAAAGATAGAAAGGCGATTGGCCCAGACCGCATATCTGTAAAGTTGCTGCTCAAACTATTGGACGACAAAAGCATCACAGTTCTTCAGACGATATTTAATCGAATCTATAACACAGGCGAATACCTCGCCAAATTGTTAACATAGAATTTTGTTTAACATAATGTGAGGACCACAGACTAATCAGCTTCATGAGTCACACACTGAAGATATTCCATAAGATTATCCACTACAAAATATCAATCAATAAAGTGCGAAAGAAACATCGGATCCACACAATTTGGATTCAGACAAGGTTTAGGCACGAGAGAAGCATTAGTTGCGACTCAAGTACTGATTCAGAACTGCAACGATCAGAGAAAGGACATAGTGCTGGGTTTCATTGATTATGAAAAGGCGTTCGACAGAGTCCAACATCATAAACTGATTCAAATCCTAAATAGATTGGACATAGACCAACAAGACATCCGCTGCCTATACTGGAACCAAATGGCTGAAGTCAGACGATCTCACAGAAGCAAGACCAATTTCTAGAGAAGTCAGACAAGGGTGTGATCTCAGTGGGGCGTCTCTTCAATTTATATTCTGAAGCCATCTTTCAGGAAGCCCTAGAAGAACGCAACGTGGGCGTTAAGGTAAATGGTGTATGGGTCAACAATATTCCTTATGCGGACGACACAGTTCTAATTGCAGATAACATGGAGGATTTGCGGGATGTGCTTGGGACTGTCGGGCAATGCAGTAAGAACATGGGCCTCAATATCAACACCAAGAAGACTAAATTCATGATTATTAATCGAAAGCCACAAGAATTTCAAAACTCAAGCCTAACATATGAAAATCAACCAGTAGAGCGAGTAAATAAATTTAAATATCTAGGAACGTGGCTGGGTGAAAACTGGGAATCAGACACAGAAATCAGATGCTAGATTGAAAATGCCCACAGTACGTTCATAAAATTCAAAAAAGTGCTCACCAATACTGATTTCGATCTTGGCTTGAGAATTAGATTTGTTAAATGCTATATCTGGACAGTGTTGCTTTATGGAATGGAGGGATGGGTACTGAAGGTGAGCACTATGAACAAGCTGGAAGCATTCGAGATGTGGGTCTATAGGCGTGTACTGAGGATTCCGAGGACTGCAAGAAGAACCAACGATGAGGTCTTGAGAATAATCAATAAAGACCGCGAACTGTTAGACACCATTAAACGTCGAAAAACAGCATACCTGTGCCACGTAATACGCAGTGAGAGGTACCAATTCCTGCAATTGATAATTGAGGGAAAGAGGGGAACCCGCAGGAAAAAGATGTCATGGCTACGCAACGTTAGGTAGTGGACAGGACTGAGGACAATGGCAGAACTAATGCATACCATACGTAATAAGGAAGAGTGGACAAATATGTGATCGCAAACATCCATTAATGGACTAGCAGCAGAAGAAGAAGAAAGGAACCATTTTTGAATCTACAGAAGGTAATACACAAAATGGGTGACTATTGACCTTTTCGAAAGGCGAAAATTTATACTAAGTATAGAAATTTCAAACTTGTACACAGGAACTCAATGGTAAGAAGAGAAAATCATTGAAAATCAATGCTTTTGAGAAACATGGAAATAACTTTGTAAGTGACATGTGGTGGGTTCAGTGTCAAAGTAAATTAATGTACCTATAGGGTGTTTTTTAATAAATGTGAAAAATGTTAATTATCGATTCTAGATCGAAAATGCCAGTGAGCTAGACATATTTACTTATCAATTGTTTTCTACGTTTTTATATTAGTGGCAGATATCACGTGGTTTTAGAGGATAATTTAGCTAGACAGTCACATAATAATTGTCAAAATAACTGTCATAAGTCTCAGAAACATATCTCGTTTCGAAAACTGTGTTAAACTTATCGTATATTATTCATATTTGTATTCGAGCAAAGTTTCTAAAAATTATCAATAATTTTCTATGCATTTATTATTATGCCTAAATTTATAAACTGTGTTCTACAGGGTGAAGAATGGTATCACAGTACAATATCTCAAAAATAGAGTTATGTTCAGTTCTCTTGTCTGTCACAAAATTAATGTTTTTTATGTGAAATCTTGCAAATTTTCGAATAAAATTCCTTGTAAAAGTCAAACAAAATTTTGTGTCCTATTTTTTTTTGATAAGCATTTTAACAAAAATAGTTTTCAAATATTGATGGCGTGATGTTTCCTGTTCCGGTAATTTTGAAATAGTTTCAAAGTGCTATTAATATCCGTAATATTGACTAGCGTTCAAAAGCCCTAAGGCAGCGCAAAAGTTTCTTCAAACAGAAAGTTTGTTCTGTTTGCTTCGAAAGCGTCTTGCTCGACTCGAAGTTTTCAAATCATCTCAGCGGCAACACTCACTTTGGGGAGGTAGTGTTACGCGACTGCAAAATAGAGGCAAAAAAAATTGGGTCTGAAATCCAATTGGAAAATAATTACCTCCAGAATCGAACCGTTGCGCGACAATCAAAGGGGACGCCCAGCGGGACGAATTCCAAAATCTAATTTGGCATAATTTTATTTTGGGACCGAAATGGGATTGTAATGAAGTTTCGATCGGTGCAATATCCGCCCCCGGAGGATGGAAACATCAAGGTTTTCATCCCCCCTGAGTCGTCGACGCGAGAAAATACACCGAACTTTGATAGGTTTTGGGTCGGTTTATGTTAGGGCACACTCCCGACTAAATAACTCGCAAAGTTGTATTTTGAATATAACTGAAATATGGATAGTTGTTTGAGGTGTCAATTACTTTAAGAGCGATACAGAAAAATCAAACTGGGTAACGTAACAAATTTTCCTCAAAAATCAAGTTTTCCACCGTTATTAGAATAAATAGGTATAGTAACATCTTGTGGTGTTTTTACTAGGTATTTTCGTAAATTGTTTACGCGTATAGAATGCTGATTTCTCAATCCCCACATTGAAGTGAGGCAAAAACTAACCTGTTTGAATATTCTTTAAAATTCATCCGGGTTCGTAAGCATAAAGGCGAGGATCAACTCGCTCCCTTAGGCGCTTTGCCCTTATCCGCTCTTTCGCCCTTAAGTGATATCGGCATGCGTGGGGCGAATTTTAAAATGCAGATTTTAGATACCAAAATGTAAGCCCCTTTTTATTAAAATAACATTTCCCGTATGAACTGAAAATCAAATGAAAGTTGCTTTATATGTTAAAAAGTCAATAGTGCACTTCATTTTGTTTTGCTTGTATAGCGTAGCTTTTTGCAAATGAAATTGATCCATAAAATACATCTTTCCGCATTGGTTAAGAAGATTTTTGAGAAAAGTGCACTACTATGACAAGTACGAGTTTCTAATGTTCGATAAGTACAATAAGTCGAAGAGACTTTAAGTTTTAACTTATTCTTTCTTGAAACTTGTCAATGTTTTGCGGATTTCCCTGAAAAGCTTTGCTTTTTTTAATATCTTGGTGTGTGTTAAATCTGGAGAGCTATGAGGGATTGGTTTATATTCTAACATCCACATATCACAACTGGTTTTTGGTTAACAGAATTTTCTGGATATTCTTCTCATTGTCATTGAAGTTTTATTGAAAGGAATTGTCCAAATGTTGCTTTTTCTGCATATTTTAAAAGCCCAGACAAATTTGCGGATTTAGGTCACTCTTGAATAGAAACGCTGATCTATCAGAAAATGTTAACTGTTTCTTCTCTTAATTTGTTTACAATAGTTTACAAGTTAAAACTATTATATTTTTAGTATATTTAGTAAAACTTGGTTATTCTATTCAAATCATCCAGGATATTCAATCCTTCAAGCCTTTTAAGGAAATTCTAGAATGCTTTATTCTGTAAGATAAAACTGTTGATTTTAAAGAATCTTTGTAAGGAAATTATTGTGCAGCTTTAATGTTTTAGGCCCAGTTGTAGAATAGTGGTTCAATCTTTGAACCTGGTTCAAGTCAGAAATGTAATTTTAACAGCAATGCATATCTTATGGTAAAGTTCAACTACCAATTGTAGTTCAACTTCAGGCGCGGTGTTAAAAACTGTACTAATAGTGACAGTAACATTTGCAGGATGTTTTAGAGCTGTAGCGATCAAGTTACTGGCTGACTGAACATATGAATACTCAAAATGTTGCATTTTCTGAGTCATTAAAGTTGTTTGAAACGATTTACATTGCAAAACATTGTCTCATAAAATTTATCTTTTCATTATTGGTTACACAAGAAAGTTTTTGAGGAAAATATACTATACCATGTCAAGTTGTAATGTTGAAGGCAGCCAGTAATGGTGGGCCGAATGCATTATGGATTACTCTTGCAGGCGTACCGCACATTTTAATTAACGTTAACAGAAGTTATTTAATTTGCACGTCAACTAAATTTAAATGCTCGTAAACTACTTGGAACGTTTGCGGTTTTCGAGGGGCCATTTTTCAGTTGGACACGCGATCATCTGTCAATTTGTTGGATGCATTTTTGCGGTCGAAATCTACTTAGTTTTATTCGGATTGAGTTAGTTTGTTGAATCGTTTTTAAAGAATTTGTGCACGCTTTGTCCGTGGTTTGCGGAATCGAAAATCAGCATACCTGCCTTTGTATTTTGTATAGAAAATGTCTTGCTTTTGAGAGTTTTTAATTAAAAAAATTGCAAAAGAATGTTATTTTAGAAATCTTAGTATTGCCCTAATAGGACATTAGAAAACCTAAGGACGTCTCTAGTGCTCGCTCAACTAAAATAGCAGTTTATCCCATATTTTCAAAGCAAACATTATTACTACACAATTACCAAATGTAGGTCAGAAATGGCCAAGTCAGATTCAGAAAAAGTCAAGCGTAATTCAGAATAAGGAACTGCAATTCAGAAACCATGAAATAAAATTCAGAACATTCAAAAGTAATTCCATAAAATACTGTTACGATTTTCCCGTGGGTTCACACAAAGTCAATTTAACTCAACAATTAATAACTTTATTTACACTTCAAAACACTCCGTACAATAATTAACTCAGCTATTAAAAACACTACTACAATTCCACAACTATTTCACTATTTAAACTTTACCGCGTTCTCAAATTCACTAATCCACTACACTACTCTCTCTCGTCGACGCCGCTTCTTTTATATTCACAAACCACGTTCTAGAATGACCGGGAAACGCTTCGCGGGTTGCCTTGACCATTCAAGAATCTTCCAGGTAGCGCTTCCTAACTGTGGCCTACATTAATACGCGCCCGGCCAGATATTGCGGCGCATCGGTTTCATCCTGACTCGAGTATAGTAGGCCCAAACCGTAACAATACATTATCTGTGGATAAAATTACCAAAGCTGAAACTCCAAGGCTTTAACAAATTAATATACTTTATAATACAATGATTGTTATGAAAAAAATAACACAATTTAGGTTAAAAATTAAACTAAATTACAGTTGCTTATTCTGAATTACTCTTGACATTTTCTGAATTACAATTAACTATTCTAAATTACCGTTGATTCATTCTGAATTTCAAATCACTATTCTGAATTACAGTTAGAAATCGTGTAGAACATCAGGAATATGGCTTTAAGACTATAATAATCTCAGAGCTTTCAGTTAAGTGATCAGTCCTTCTGGATATTTTGGATATCATTAGATTTGCTATGGAAAGTAGGAATAAAAAATGCTAATATTGATTGACGTACCCTTGATTTGAAGACAATTTATTAACGGTTTATTCTATTAATCAACATCATACCGTCAATCAACTTATTATTGCTACAACAAATTTAAGTTAATTGAATCAGTGATAGTTCACCATTTATGAACTATTAATTAAAATTAAGCTAGGTCGTAAATGAATTCAGAATTCAGCCTTTCTAGTAATAGAAAAAATGTCCATAAAGCCCCAGAACGTCCACTTTTTTCAATAGGATTTTTGAACCTTTATACATTGGCTTGTAATAGGCATGTTTGCGTTAGTTTGCCCCGTATGAGCGAGCAGAGCAAATATGACAAACCCCCATTTGCACTGTCATATAAGTACCAAGTTTCAGTTAAGGGCGGTTCACACATCAAGACAATGGAAACTAGATAACAAGGACGATGGAGTCCAGCCATGATAGGTGACTTTGCTGGTTTTTAAAGAGAGAAACTAGAACTATTTAGTGTGTTTTAAATATCTTTTTTTAATCTTTGCTTTGTTATCAGATTTCAACTTAATATAAATTAGATACAGTCGCTAAACAGATTTAAATCACTGGTAAAATATATTTTGTAATACATACTATATGTATTATAATACCATGTTTCTCTTCTGGTTTGTTCAATGTAACAAGTTTTTTCTTGGTCCTTTCCGATTCATATGGGTCCATTTTACGATACTATGCTATTCAGCTTTGTGTTACAAAAATTTAATTTTATTTTTTGTCTACTAGTGTTATTGTGTTAACCTCTTTTATTCTGCTTTGCTTCTCCTGAAATTTACAAGTTTAATTATGGAATCTTTGTTATAATTTTTGGTATAGTGTTTATGAAAGAAATAACATTATAATATAAATTAATGTATATGTGGCGTGTCCATATTCTAGTAATTGTTAGGTTAAGGTATTATTATAAATTTTAGTGCGCTTAATAAATTAAATAGGTGCTTTATTTCTTAATTATTAGTTTTTGAACAGTCTATTCACTATTCTGTTTTACTTTATTTTCTCACCGAGTATCTTAGTTTGACATTCGTTATTTTCTTTAAACAAAACAAAATACTGCAAACTTCTCTGATCTTTTTCTAAATAGTTTATATCGAAAATGTTATTAAAAGACACAAGTAAGTTTTACCACTACTTCTTCTATAAACGTATTTTTCTCAGATTATAAACGGATGGTTATAACAATTTTCCTTTTAAATTTACTATTAATATAAATTTGCAATATTTACAATTATTAAACTCTCTCAATTTGGCACTTTGTATTGACTGCAATTTATTATTATTTTTTTATTGTTTTCGTGCGTGAAAGATGGTTTTCTCCAGTAATTCTCATCGCATTCTCCTCAATTTTGCTTATTTACATACGCGCATAAATCCGTTCATTAGACCGTCGGACTGACCAAACCCAGCTCCGCGTGATCAAGATATTACAAACGAGGTACAAGACGGAGATAAGTGGTTACCATTCATTTTATCAGCTAATTTAGATGTGTGTAAGTTTCGCTCGTCCGTACAACAGAAATTACGGAATTATTAAAAACATTATTTACGACCGACTGTAATTTCCATTAATAAAAACCCTCCAACTTTTTAGAGCTTAAACTTCCATGTTAATTAGCATTAATGTTTACGATTGGTTTGTTTGGGTTATTGGTTATGATAAAGTTGCGTCATACAAAAATTTGAAATTCCTACGCGAAAACAGAGAAAGTTAGAAAAAATTACGTGTTTCTCGGTCAATCCGCCAGATGGCCGACGAGATAGAGCCGTCACTGGGTATAGTATTATACATATGGCGGGGGCGGGGTGCAGGGGAGAGCAGGGGGCGCGACCGCTATGAATATAGATTAGCTGTTTTGCCGGCTATTACTAGAGAGGATGCTGCTGAAAGAACTTGACTTTTGGTCCAGCGGTGGGATGGTTATTATAGTAAAAAGTTTTTCAAAAAAGTTATTTTTACAAATTTGCTTCCAAGTGAATGTTGTAGTAACTGAGTAGAAATTTGTTTAAAACTTTAATAGAAGAAAAAAAAAACAATTTAATAGAAAGTTCAGAAACAAGTACATGACGTAGTTATCAGAACACTTTATTGAGTTAATACTGTTTTGACAATTAATTTTCTTAAAACTAAGATGAAAGAAAAAAACAAACAAAAAATTGTAAAAACATAGAAATAGAAGTAGAACTTTCTTCAAAATTCTAAATACCACCCTTTTGGATGAATTTCTGGTGAGATTCAAGTCAACTGTTAATACAGTCCAAACCACACTAATTCCATTAGACTTCAATAAATGTAGAATCATACCTACCAAAAATCCCCTTACCTAGCATCCCAAAAAGACCTATAGTTTGTGGTTTACCACCTTTCTACTTGGCTTACCTTAAAAACCACCCAATTTAAAAGTAAACACTAAAAATTTCCTCTGAACTTTGCTCACAGCTTAAAAACTTAACTATCCCTGAATCCGCAATTATGGTCTCCTTTGATGTTTCCAACCTTTTCCCCAGTATCCCATCATCCGATTGCATAGCCTTACTCCAGGATTTGCTGTCTGTTTCTTAAGGTTTAGACCCCTTCCAAGTTGAAGACTTATTAATCTTAGTGTCCTTAGTACTGGATTAGAACTTTTTCCAGCTTAACAACAAGCTTTATTTACAGACCAAAGCCCTGAACTGGACTTAGCTTAGCTGGCAGAAGACTTCCTATCCAAGAATGAACACTCCCTAGAATCCTACCCTTCTTTTAATAAAATACTTTTTTTAAAACGATATGTCGATGACATTGTCTGCCTTTTTCTCATGTTAAACTCCAAGATTAATTTTCATTTATCAGTAACTTGAATGAATCAATCTCAGGAGTTGGAGGCATCACACAAATTACCATTTCTTGTTATTCTACTTTCTAGATCAAATGACCACATTACATTCTCTAACCGTCTTTGCAATATTCCAATATCGGAAACCAATTTCAATATAGAACTCTTTTGGATCAGAACCTAATCCTTTTGTTAACAAAATGTATGTCAATCGCTTCATAAAATTCTGTAACATAAACTTATTAATTCAGGACAAACCAGACAATGTTTCCTCTATTCGCTTTTTAGGTACCAATTTCCTCTAAAACTAAAAAAATATTTTCAAATTACATAATATTAACATTTGTTTGAAAGTTACCCATACATCCAGCCAATGAAGTTCACTTAGATCTAGCTATCTGTATCTAAACAGCCATAAACATCCATCTTTGGATGTAGGCCTCTTTTCTTTCCTCCATGCCTCTCTGTAGCTGGCGGTTTGAGTCCATTTTACTCTAGCGTGCCTTTTCAAGTCATCTAACCATCGCATTTGTGGTCCTCCTTTTGGTCACTCCACGGTCTCCATTGTAGAATAATTTTATTCCACCGGTCGTCTTTTTCCATTTCCATTTCAGTTTTGCCACTTCTGTTAAGACATCTTACACTAACCTAACCTAGATATCACCAGCATAAGGCCAAATTTCTCTGAACATGTTTGAGTGGACACACTTTCAATATTGAACAGGGTTTCAAAATTCTCCACGTCTGTGGAAGGGGTAACTTCTTAAACCTCCTTGAGGTGCTCGAAATCAACAGAGCCTCAGATGATGGTGAACATGCCTGTCTGAATGATCAACTAAATCATACCTCCAACATAGTTTTCTAAATCTAGGTTTTTCTTGTCTGTGAATTTAAAGGTCAAAGGATGAACTATTTTAAATAGGACACCATGTATATTATTACGTCATTTAACTCAGCTTGTCATGAGCTTTTTTAGAGCCTTTTCCAGAATTATACAGGGTGAAAACTTCAACCGGAGACAGGACCGGAGCCAACATTCAGTATGACTTTTTAGGTAAGGTCCCACAAGATCGTGAACAAACTGTGTTGTATTTATTTTACAGTGCTTTTTTCGCAAGACAATAATACAAAATACTTGAAAAAGAGAGTTTTACATGGAATCTCAAGAGGTTATCTCATTAAAATTCCAAAAATCAAAGCCAAATGACACGTGAGTTTCTGGTAAGGGAAGAAAATCCAGGGCAGTATTGTGTTGTTATATTTAGAAACTTTGCAACAGTCCCCAGGTTAGAGTTCAGTACCTTGGTACCAATGGTACTTTGCCAACAAAAGGTGTTGGCAGACTCCAGTGCTTACGAATTAATACTAAAAATAACTACAATTGAACCAACAAGAAAAGTTTGCTTTGTCGAAGTTCTTCTTTCTAGACATTTTATTTTTTTTGGCACTTAGCCAGTTCTTGAAGTCTAATCTTTACTTGTGGTTCACTTTGGCTATGTTCAATGTAATTTTTGCCAATAAATTCTAAGTTATAAGAGAAAATTCGCTGGTGGAAAGAGCATTTCCGTCAAATTTAGCCCATTCCGTCCGTGCCATAAGCAAAGAACAAAACGGCCTTGCCACTCTCGGTTATTTCGCGGAACGGGTCCAAAATCCCGACGTCGATGATTTTTTGGCCTTTTCCTCGCCGGACATAAAACGAAAATATTTTTATGGGGGAAGATGAACCGGGATACATTCTCCCTCCTAAAACTTTTACTTCTTTTGTTTCGGCGCGGAGATTTAATTCGCGAAAATTGGCCAAGAGACCATTTTCCCTTACGACTTAAGTAGTTTATTGGTGCATTTTCGAAAGTTTCCAACTTGGAGAAAAACCATCAGCGGATCCGGATCGTCCAAACGGCCGATCCCCTGCACACACAATAGAAGGGACCTGGGGGCGGCTTCGCGTAGACAATAGCAACCCGGGGGGGCGGCTCGTATTGTGTAAATAATTGGAAACAGTGGTCATGACTGAACGCGCACCTGATAACAACTTGTAAGGGAAACTACCCTCGACGCTCCCCCAGCTTTATAAATACCCATTTACTTGACTAATGTACCCATAAGAATTCCGCAGGCCCGTTCATTGTGATTTAACTGGCTGGCGCGAGGGGAAAAATGAAAAATTGACGGCTTCGTCTATTGCTCGCCCCCGTTGTCGTTGTATTTTATATAAATCGTCGTGGTTAATTAAAAATAACAAGTGTTTTGTTTAGATGAGGGGTGGATCATTTTTGTTGTTGTTGTAAAAGGGGCAGCACGCTGGGTTCTTGTTAACCAGCTCAAAATGTATTATCTTCTCTTTAATCTTTGTCACCTTGTTAAATGCTACCACATTAATTTTTTTTCCCATATTAATTGAAATCTCAGAGACGCTGAAGTTACTCAGTTCAAGTCTGTAGAGTAACATTTTGTATTAAATCTTAATATTTTCTGATGTAAAAATATGGAAAGAAAAACGAAACAGACCATTTTCGTAAAAATAAACCACAATCTCTTTCATTAGTGTTGAGAAACTATAACAATTTTTTTAGTGTTGCCAAATCGTCGTTTTAGTGAAAAGGAACCAAATCACATTTCTAAAGTACTTAAGTACAAAATTATTGCAATGTTGCCAAATCGACCATTTTCGAAAAAAGCAAAAAATCATCACATTTCTACTGCATATTTCCAATTTGCAAATTTTTAAATTTGTATGAAATTCTTGCAATGTTGTCTTGTCTACCATATTCGTAAAAGCAAGCCAAATCATATTACACACACAGTGTTGCCTAACACATTCTTTTAATTTAGTGTCATAAATTCTTGCAATTTTGCCAAATCGATTATTTTCGAAAAAAGCAAAAAATAATCACATTTCTACAGTACTTCCAATCTTCCCAATCCAATTTTTCTAATTTTGTACGAAATTCTTGCAATGTTGCCATGTCGACCGTATTCGTAAAAACGAATCAAATTACATTACACACACAATGTTGCTCAACTGACAATTCTTTTAATTTAGTGCAAAATTCTTGCAATTTTGCTAAATCGACCATTTTCAAAAAACAACAATCACCTTTCTACAGTGTTGCCAGTCCGGCTAATTTTATATAAAATTCTTGCGGTGTTGCCAAATCGACCATTCTCGTAAAAACGAACAATAATTACATTTCTATATTGTTGCTAAGTTAATACATAAATTATGGCAATATGGTCAAATCAACAAATTTTGTAAAAACTAACAAGAATCACATTTCTACAGTGTTGCGAAGTCCACAATAATTTTGTACAAAATTCACGCAATGTTGCCAAACCGACCATTTTTGGAAAAAGCAAAAAATAATCACATTTCTACTGTACTTCCAATCTTCCCAATCCAATTTTTCTAATTTTGTACGAAATTCTTGCAATGTTGCCATGTCGACCGTATTCGTAAAAACGAATCAAATTACATTACACACACAATGTTGCTCAACTGACAATTCTTTTAATTTAGTGCAAAATTCTTGCGGTGTTGCCAAATCGTCCATTCTCGTAAAAACGAACAATAATTACATTTCTACAGTACTTCCAATTTGACAATTTTTTAACTTTGTACGAAATTTTTGCAATGTGCCATTTCCGCCATATCCATAAAAAGGAGTCAAATTACATTACACACACAGGGTTGCCAAACTGACAATTATTTTAATTTAGTACAAAATAATTTCAATGTTGCCAAATAGACCATTTTTGGAAAAAGCAAAAAATTACATTTCTACAGAATTTCCTATCTGAGAAATTTTCTAATTTTGTACAAAATTCTTGCAATGTCGACCACATTCCGGAAAACTAAATTTTTAACATTTACATTAATTTTCTGAAAATTTATTTAAACAAAAAAAAGTTAATTAGTCTAAATTCCAATGTTTTACTTGTAGAGCTAAACAAAAATATACTAAATTTACCCTCCTAATCTAACTTAACAAAACCTAACCTAATGATTTAGCGAACTTTTATTCTATGCAGTGTATTTCCATTAATCTCGACGCTATCAAATATCAATTGGCTAAACAAAATACAAGTATCATGCTACTTTAGTACAAGCTTGACTGAAGCTATTTTCTTCTGTTATGCAGTTATGTCCTGTTTATGCAGATTAGGATAAGTAACAACATAATCAACCCTATGATAATGATAAAATAAAAACATTCCATAATTCGAGCGCACTTTTCTGGAGGATCTTGATATCTTCGGCTATCTGCAGGATTTGGTATGCTGAAGGAATTAGCCGAAGAGGAAGGGTAAAATCATTGCCATATACTTCTTTTTCTACTGTTTTCATATTAAAACAATAATTCTTAGACCTCATCCATGAATTGTACATACAGTAAAAAACGGACATTTCCTGTTAAACAGTTGTTGGTCCCATTTTTCCAAGTTTAGCACATCAGATTGGCTGTTCATATATTTTAAATCTCACTGATTTTGGTAGCCTTCTCGTGTTGATCCACGTATGACAAGATCGTATTTGCTATCTCCGCAAATGACTCAATTGTACAAACGACACACATACAGTAGCACATGTGAATTCATTGCAGTATCTGATTATAATTCTTGCCTTACTGTCACTTACTGTGACCCACAATACTTATTGTAAATATCTCCAGGTTACTGGACTTTGGTCTTTTTATCAGCATTTACTCACAGAACATGAGAATCTCCTCTTCTGGGCAGATTCTAGATTTGTTGTTTTCTTGATCTGTGAGTACAATTACCATTAGAATGACAGTCTTTGCGTCGTGTCTAAGGATCATATTAATAATCATTCCTTGAAATTTAAGGTAGCCTCAAGGAGTAATAATACCCAGTATGCCTGATATTGCCTTATTAGCCTTATATCGTTGAATTAATACTGATATGTCTGTGAGTAATACTTGCAATTTGCATGATTACTGCATACTTGTTACTTTGATTTAGCACCATCAACATCCAAAATGATGCTATTAAATAAGATTCGGATAGCTTGCTATTGTTATACTGATGTTAAAGCATTGAATGTTTATCGAAATAACTGCCAACGTTTAGCTTACAGTGACCATCAAACGCGTTTCTTTCGCAGGGGTAAAATCGTTATCGGCCGATTATATATCCTGCGAGGCGGCAGCTTTTGGCCCCGCTTTGATATCGGGAAATGTACAGTGTGCATCAGGGGCGTAGGGCAGATTGGGGGCCGTCAATCGCACTATCTGCCACTGACACGCATTCACACGGTGTATCAGCCCGATGCCAGGCGGAGCCTCCTTTTTCCTCCATAGGGAACCCCCTTGTCGCGCGACGGGACGCCTGCAGGATTAGATTAGGACGCATACGAGCCCCTTTTTTAACCACCCGCAAAAAAACGGATTTCTTTTTCTTGGCGGAAATTGGTTTTTCCAAACGTTCTTTACGGGCGAAGGAAAAATTCTTTCAACTTACTGATATAATCTGAAAGAAATCACAGGAAAATCAGTGAAAGAGGAGTGTTCTATTTGTTTAACAAATATGAGTTAATCGTAGAATTCAAAATTGTCTTATCTGAACCCTCAATTTGGAGATTTTTTGGAAATTTTAATTTTCAAGCAGATTGCACACTTATTTAGTGGTAGTATAAAATAATTTAATTTACAGGGTCACACAAAAAAATTAAGCATACAAAATGTCACTGTCGTTTTAAATTTAATATACTAAAGAGCAGTTGTTTAGATTCAGGCAAACTATTTAACCAATCAACCAATGTTGCATAGCGGTAGAAAGTCCATTTTATTAACTATCCATCCATAGACAAAAGTCCGTACCATGTCAGTCAAATAAGGCAGTTGTTCAGGTTCAAAACAGTGGACAGAAAAATTGGCTCGTTTGATGTCCTCTGGCTTCAAAATTGAGACATTCTCAATAGTTCCCTCGGTAGCTTATTAAAGATTGACATTTTATCAAACCAGGAGCTAAATTTTGCTAATTTTTAAATGGAACCTAGTTTATTATTTCCACAACCTTTCTATGAACATGTTCAATGATATGCAGTCTGGTAGGTCTGGGATGCACAGTTTCAAAAATAATACGAAGAAAATAGTCCCAGTCAGATTTATGTTTTAGAACTTGGAAATTTATGAACAAAATAATGTTTTACGGGTTCCTGTTCCAAAATAATCATTTAGTACATTTCAAGGGCGCAACTTCCCCTCATCAAGAAAAAAACCCGACCATCTAACGCCTGAAGGCATCTCGGCTACGATTCCCCAGGTTTATTATGCTTCGAAGACGCTTCGCGCCCCAGAGAAGCTCATCAATATGTAAAACGGCCATTAGCATTTTGTTTCTGCGAGCGCATATATCATTAGGTTTATTAGAAATTAATCTTTCCAAGCAGACACCTGTTTGGTGAGACGCCCGCCCCTGCCAGAGCCGAAAAATTCACCCAGTTGATTAATATTATTAGATTTTTAATTGCGGGGGAGGTCCGGAATCTCGAAATACGATCAGCAGAGAAAAACGCGACACATAACCATATGAATTGCTCGTTCGTGGCTAGATAAGGTGTACACAATAGGAGATGGAGAGTACCGAGAAGACGTAGACAAAAGGGCAGTGCCTGCCCGGATTTCTCACGGGCCGTTGAACCATTTTTCATTGGCCGATGACTGATGGCTGTCAATTTGTTACACGTCAAGAACGGCCCGGTTGGGTGCCGAATCGTCAGCCCAAACCCGAGAAGGACCAGTTTTAACTTTGAAATACGCATCCTGCAAAGTCTCTTGAACCACATCTGGTAAAGTTGCTAAGAGTTTCTCGACGTATTTTTTGCCACAAATTAAGTTTGTAACATGGATAGTAATTGCTAAAACAGAAAGAGATATCAACGCAACTAATCTTCTAAACTACACTGTGAAGATCTCTAAAACTGGCAGAGTTTGTACAGAATAACGTTCGTTTTGTACGAATTGCAGTTTTAGAAATACAACTTTAAACCGGTGAGGCTTTTATAAACTGACATGACCAACATAACTGAGGATGACAAAGTGAAGAAGCGGAAGACACAAGGATTTCAACATTACATAGGCGAGCCAATATTCTTGAGTTGCATCGGCATCCTTGAGTTGAGTTGCATCCTGGGAGAAGGATGCCCCCGCTGACGGAGGGACTCTTCTGGCGCTCTTCTTGTCGTCCACTTCTTCTTTCTTCGTCAGCTCGTCCATCTCTGGTGGTCCTGGCAAACTATAGGATGTCCAAACAGCCGACTTTCGTACGTCTGTTTTTACATCCTAAAGTTTTGGGGAATTAGGAATTTAAAAGTGATTCCATTTTGATTTTTTCCATTTAGGTTTGGTCCATCACACAAAATCCTCCTCTCTTCCTGCTTTGTTTAAGTTTAGTAAACCCAACAATTTTCTTAATTATTGCGCAATGCGGGGACATTTACCGACTGTATTTTTCGCGTGATTGAACAAACCTAATGTATGCGCATATTTTACTATTAATAAACATATTTTGATCAAGCGACCATGAAGTACGCATTTTCGTAATGTGCCCTAAACCTTATTTTTCGAAAATTTACCATACAGGATTTTAATAGTGCGGGTGCTTTTGTTCACACATTTACCGACTCATGGGTGATCTCATAACATAATACCTTAAACCGACCCATCAAAAGTGAGCATCATCCGAATTGACAGATCATGGTCCAAATATTTTTCGCATCCCGCCTCCTGCCCTTCCATAAAAAGGGCATTAAATTTCGGGCATTGTCCGCCATTCTGGATCGCTTAAGCGGAAAATCACAATGGGCTTGGATGCTCGTTTTAATCATTCTGGTTTCGTAGGTGAGAAAGGTTGCCGCTAATCCGGGGTTAGGAAAACAACGCCGTTGTTGTTAAGCCGACTCCCGACTCGTATTGGTTACAGTATTGTGGTATATGCGATGGGAAAAACGCAGATGTGTGTTTTGTTGTGTTTAGGTTTGTGTTCCTGTCAAAATACTGAGAAGACTGAGGTTTTGATGTGACGGGTGTTCTATAACACTTTTTGTAAATTTATCACATAGATGACTCTAAATTTATACAGTGTGCTGAATATTAGCAGCAAATTGATAGTATATGACATCTTTCAGAAGCAAGTGCCCCACCTATTACAAATTTCACGCAATAACTGATTACCATATTCTCGACATTACACAGATTCTGTAAAACTTATTATAATATTAAATTATTTAAATTTCCTACAAGAACCAATTGCTAGAAGTTTCCTTGAATATAACAAACATGTATGGTTTGGATTTACCTAAAACAACTAGGATATTATACTCCTGTAAATATCACAGAATTGTTATTGTTAAATGGTATTCCAATAGCCTCTGAAGTCGAAGTAGAAATAGCATTTGGTGGGCGTTTCTTATGAACGAAGCCCAACCAAATGTGGTTGGGCAACTTTAGAAAGACTCTGTTACAGCCCAGAGTTTGCATATTGGATCACTTGGAGTTGGTATATTTGTTTAGCAAATGTTTGATGGAGATATAGTATCGATTCAAAAAGATCAAAAACTGGTCAATTTGCAGCTGCGAGTTATAGGTAGCATCGTAGATGCAAAACAGCAAAAGCAGTGAACAGCATGTTCATACAACTGCACGAATTCTTTATAAATCTCTAAAGGATGAACAGTCCTTGATTATGATATTTGATGTAAAATGATGATTCTAATTTGTTGTTCATGTCAATTGTTCTAAGTTTTGGCGTTTAAAAGAGGCGCAACCATTACAGATTGACAATTTCAATGTTTCCAGCTTCCAACCTGTTGATATGCTCCATGAATACCCATTACATCCAAACTTTGTCATCAATCAGTAAAGCTTACTTACTGTTCTGGATACTTAATATACTATTCTTTTCATACATTTACTAAAATTCTATAAAACCGAAACATACCTTTCTGATATGTTTTTTGCTCAAACTGGATGACCCATTATTACTATTAAAATATTATGTTATCCTTGATTGATTTTCTTCATAAACTACTAAATGCAGAAAAAATAAATTTTTCAGCATCTGTTGAGTGATGCATTTTGGTAGGTATAATAAAAATATTGTTAATGCCTCTGGTATGGTTGCACTAGTTCAATGTTATTGTTATTCTTTCTAGAGAAGAATAATTCCATTCGGTTAAACAATTTCTCTACAGTACAAACAACAATTTAAATTTTCCCTTATAACAACTAAATAATAATTTCAATTATATGCGCTGCGAATTTGTTGTCGGAAAATTTGATAGCAAAATGCGACACTGGAGCGTAAACAAATAAAATTTGTTAACTCGACAGGGACAATTATTCCACTATTTGTCCAAATAACCACATTCCGTTCCCTATTTATTTTCACTCCATATTGACTGTAAATATTCACTTCAACCCTAGAGCGCACCTTCCCTTGTTTTATTAATCCCACCCCGTACAAACCATAAAATCAACAAAACAACCAAAACATCCCAAAATTGCTTTCCACAAATTGTAATACGATTGCATTACCCAACTCTTCAGAAAACTTCAAAGTCCCAAATGTTATTCGGATTCGACAACAACAAACATTAACATCGGGAACAAAAATCCAATTTAACGACGCACAAAAACGTTCCTGAACAAAGGACATCAAACACGAAAACGAGGTCCAGAGGGAGCTGACAAAACAGGGATTTTTCGTATTGCTTCCAGGTTCAATATTTACCATGTCTCTTCCCTAGTGCAAAGGTTTAAGGTGAGAATTAAAGCGCGAAATCCATTGGGAAGCTCTTCAGTGGGTTTGGGGACACGTGCAGATCCGAATTTGTTTAATGAATACACGTGTATTTGTTTAGTTTCGTTTTGAAACGTGTTGGTTGGCTTCATCTCATAGAAGTGAAAATAAGCTGGTGCAATGCTCGTTTACAACACAACCATTTCGTGTATTTTTATAATGAGTCAAATGTTTTTTATGTTTTTCTAATAAAATTAGGACTGTTAGTTGATCCAATTTTACGAAAAATGTAGACATTACAGTCTGTCCACGTTTTTTGGTAATTTAGAATATTGTTGTTTTATATAGGGTGGGAAGTATCATTGTAGTGCGAAGAATAACTATTTTAGTAATCTTGGAAAAAACAAACTTTTCCTACTACATATTAGTAAATCTAGAAATAATTAGGGCTACTAAATACACTTTATAACCAAATTGTTGAAATGATAATTTAGTGACAGGTTTTACTTCTACATTCAGTTCATTATATTTACATATCAATTTAAATTAACTAATTATATCGAAGAATCGGCTTAAGTTGGGCAGGTTTTGGAAAGCTAAGGAACATTCTAAAGTCGGACATTCTAACCTGTCTAAAGGTATAAAACGTATGGAGCAGAAACTTTAACATTAACAAAGAAAACCATAAATAAAATTCGGGTAGCACAGAGAGCCATGGAGAGAGCAATGCTGGGCATATCATTGAGGAACAGAGTCTCTAACATCAGACTTGACCGCATAACAACGTTAAAGTAGAACTGGGCCGGACATGTGGCGAGAATGACGGATGGATGATGGACAAGGCTAATTCTGGAGTGGAGACCGCGACAAGAGGCCTTTCGGAACCGAGGTCGCCCACCAACAAGGTGGACCGACGATATTAAAAGAATAGAGCATAATTGGATGAATGCAGCACAGGATCGAAGACGTTGGATTGGACTACGGGAGGCCTCTGTTCAGCAGTGGGCGCAGCTAGGCTGAATGATGATGATGATGATGATGATGATCAACGAATATCTCTAAACCACTTTCTTCCTCCCTAAAACCTCCATCTTCATCAATGTCTTCATCTTCCTCCACTAAATCTTCATTTTCATCATCTCAAGTATCGTACTCTCTAGCAGTGGCATCTCAAAATAGTCCTAACAATTTCCTTTGTAAATATTTTGCGAAAGTATGCTTTGAACAGCCACTTAACTGGTTGATAGTGAGTTCCATCTGCTGGCAGACAAACTAAGGCAAATATCTCCGGAAATGAAGAAGTAAAAATTCTTAAAAAAACTAGTTTAATCTCAAAAAATAGCTTTCTAAAGTAAAAAATGTGGTCGTAGCGCTCTGTCACACTTTGACAAGTAAGTTCCAACTTTCCCGTGGACCGTAAACGTCATAACTCGGTTATTTTTGGACACTCAGTATGCTGCAAATACCTTCCAGGGTGCTATTGAAGCCCTCTAACTAATGCACTAAACCGGTAAAGCGTAGTTGCCAAATCTATCTCGGAAGATTCAAAAAAGTGATATTGTCTACATATCCTTTGAGCATAGCAACTTCAAATGACCATAACTCGATTGTTTGTTAACTTACAACGTGCTGCAAAGGCTCAAAATAAAGTCCTTTAAGCTCCCAATATAACCCATGTAACACACTAGAAGCGCCGTTGTCCGATGTATCCAAAAAGTAGCAAGATAATGATTGTCCAAGACATTCTTAACCAAGTGGTTTTTGGGCTAATGGCATGCAGCAACAAATCTCTATATGTAGTTTTCGTGTTTTCTATATAAATCTGGCAAAATACTGGAAGCGCTGTTGTTGACTAAAAAGTGGATTTTCATGTTCATTTGGCATAAAAACGTCATAACTCGATATTTTTGGACACTCAGTATGCTGTAAAAACTCCCCAAGTTGCTATTGAAGCCCTCTAAACTCGTGCACTAAATTGGTTATGCGTTGTTGCCAAATCTATCTCGGCTCTGACTCAAAAAAGTGATGTACTGAACTGTTTTAGTTGTTTTCAAAAGTATTTTGCAAAAATTTCTAAAAAGCTTTTTTGTTTGATCTGGAACAAACATCAACATCAATTGTGAGAAAAGTGTTATTGATTGATTTGGATTCATTAAATTGACGTGAAGATGTTTTAATCTTGTGTCATAAAACAGCAAATATTTCCACGATTAATAATAATTGAAATCGGTAGGAAATCCGGACCGGTCAACGACGGAATTATTTTCATCGGGTGTCGTATTTATTGGACGATTAAAATAATCCGGGGGTAGTTAGTGGAGGCATAAAATGACCGCGGTCCAAATCGGCGCGGTTTCAACTGGGATTACACCGGATTAAAACAAGAAAAACAGCCGCCGAAAGGATTAGCCTTAGTCCGGGATTAGCTTTGATAGGTAAAACCCTTCTGCAAGTTTAAAAAAGTTCAATCCAGTAGCGCCAGATTGAATGTCTAATGAGATTTAGATGAATCGTACTGAAAGGCAGAAGACCGAGTACTTCTAGCCGGTACGTTGTTTCGATTGGTTGTGTTGGTACCGGTACCGTAGGTGGTTCCCATGTGGGCCAAGCCCCTTGGAATTTACTCTTTCACTTTTTCGTCTGAATTTAGCGCTCCGTATTGTATAAGGCACCGTCGTTTGATGTCTGTTTTAAGTTTTAGTTCAGATTGTTGTTTGGTGTGTTGCCAACTCATAAAACACTAAAATTAACTATATCTTTATGTCCTCAGCACTTTTTACACAAATTCTTTACGAGTCATGGTTTTATCAAATACCAAAATGCTCTACAAAGCAGCAAAATAATATTAGCAATAAACGACAATTTCTCTCCATCAAAGTATTTTAATGAAAGCGACTTTTGAAAAACCAAACTGACAATTTTTTTTATGTGGAGAGAAAAAGAACGACAAAATTTGCACCCCGAGGCAATCCTGTTCCGCGGAGACGGGAACTTTCGTTCCTGAAATTTAAATTCATGACCGGGCGCGGAAAAATCGAGGTAATGAGGAAAAATGCTAATTCACCCAGGATCGGTTCCGCGCTTTGATTTTCCGCGCCCGTAGAAATGGAATTGCTTCATTTCCAGGGATATTTTTTATCCCCTTCTCCGCCGTACCTCATCCTCGTTTCCTTGGATTTAGCCCGAATGGGAATCTGGCTCGAATAAGATTTTATTTCAGATGTAATTTATACCGCGAATAGCAGATTAATCTTTGACAACATTTTTTGCATATTTTTAGTCTAGGCTGTTTTTCAGTTAAATTTGATCTGCCCGAGTTTCAGTTAAAAGATATTGTATCAATATGCTATTTCCTTAATAATCACATCGAATATATTAATTGTTCGGTATGAATCGGATTAATTACAGTTAATCCTAGCTGCAGCAAATATGTCCTAATTTGATAATTATGAAACTAGCACCACAATAGTATGAAAAGCAACCTAAAACCATCTGTGAATCATCTTGTATTTTTGTATTGTTCGTAGTATCTGTTATTCTTCTTCTTCATCTTCAAAATCCCTCTTTTTACCAATAGTTGACCTTTTTAAGGACCTTTTTCGCCCATCAGTCAGTTGGTTTACAAAACACGACTTATGAAAAGGTTTATTGGTAAATTAGTAACTTTTCTTGATTTGCAGGTTGCAGCTGCTTCTCCTACGGGTAAATTTTCATCACATAAAATATATTATAATACATAGATTCACCTTACATCATTTGTTTTAATATGAAAAACATTTCCTATAAATCTAGCCACCGACAACACTTTTCCAGACAAAAAGGCTGGTGGAAAAAACGAAGGGGGGTTTCCTTTGTCAGCTTGTAGCCGGCCGAATTCTTATCTCGTCCCGATTCCCCCGGGACCCCGTTTGACATATTTATATGATAATTCGGCGTCGTGTGTATGTGTCCCGTTCGTCCTACGGGAGCGTGCCGGAGATTAACGGAAACAATGGGCGCCGTATCTCGATCAGCCGCCGTCCGTGTGCGCTTCTGGACGAGACAGCGGCGCAGATTAGCTACGGGGATTCCTGGGGGAATGGTTTCTTGCCAGTCTTTGATTATGTTGTTCCTGTCCGGTCGAAATTTTCTTAGGTTTGTGCTGTTGAAAGGACCATCATAATGTCATGTCAAAATTTACGGTGTTGCCCATGTTGGCACCACTGAGGACAGGGACATCCAAATCAGATGATTCTACAGCGTACCAATAAACAAACCCTTCTTACCATAAAAAGAAGAAAGTTTGGATTACTTTGGCCACGTGATGAGAAAAACAAAATATGTATTGCTCGACATGATTATACAAGGACAAATTCTGGTTAGGTACCAAAAATCTTGGTTCAAGAATCTTTGCCAATGGTATGGAGTAAACACCACGACATTTTTTAGGTGTTGAAGAAAAAAAGTACTGATTTTTTGGCCGGAATTTGTACACATATAATGCACCACTGCTTGTTGTTCTGTGTTGTTGATGACCACGAATTGATATATCCTAAAGTAATATTGACTTTCATGATATATCAACCAGTGACCCAGTGTCTAAAAGACACTGCCTCCTACATATATGGAACATCTTGCAAAATTACTAAAAAGGCTGCTTTTAAAGCTTTTTGTAAACCAAAAACCAAGTTTGGAAAGGAGATTAGTCGATTCTGCTGCTAAAATGTATACTTCAGAAAATCCTTTTATTCTGTAACAGAGATAAGTGGTGCAACAAAAAGAATTTTTGAAGGAAGTTCAATGCTCCACTTTGAAATATCTCATCTACTCCTCTATAATATATCACCATTTCTACTTCTACTAATAGAAATGGCAATTCATTCAGTTCTTTCTTGTAGAGCAGAATATCATCAGTCATGAATTAATATCGAAAATCGTCCAAATATAACAAAGGAACTTAACTCTGGTACAAAAGTTCTAAATTTTAATTCATCTTCTAATATACTACCTATGCTACACATTTTGATTATGCGTTTTGAATATCTAGCAGTCTCTTCAGAGGTTTTTAGATAGAGATTCTCTCATTAGTTTCATTTCAGATGTTTTTCAATTTTTATTCAAACATATTAAAGTAGACGAGCAATTAACCAGCTCAATCAAATCAAGATATCCGTTCTTCTTTTCTGAAGATAATATAACTAAATTCAAACCCTCTTTCAAACTTTCTGTTTCATTTCTTCTTTCGCTCTTCTTTTCTAACGGCAAAAACACTTATTCATAGGTTATATCCCGAGACGTTCAAGTTTTATCGGGTAAACTGTGAAAAGGTGATTTTTTGCAAAATTTTGCTTGGAAAATGATTGAGACTCTTTGGAAAAAATCCTTCGACCTGCGGTCTCAGGATTTTATCGTCGAATTATTTAGTCGAAACCATTTGCCTAAAAGAAAAATTTTGCAAAAAACCTACCAATGCACATTTTACGTGATAAAACGTGAACGCCGAGGCTTATATGTCAAGATTATTTCCTGAAAACTCACATTTTAGTTTATTAACAAGAAAACACCTTAGTTAGAACACAAATACTAAACTAAACGTGATGAAATTAATGATAATATTGAACTCACCCCAGCAGACGACAGATTTTCGTTCAGCCATGTATATTTTTGTTTACATTTCAGATTGACAATCAGACGTCATAATATTTTAATTTATGTATTTTTTTAATGGAAACTACGTTATATTGATTTATTAATTGTTAATATTGAACAAAATAGCTTAAATTTTATATGTGTCTAAATCCCGTTTCATTTAATATCAAATGTTCTTCAAAAAAACGTATTCGAAAGAGGTAGGAGGTGTTTATTCAGTGTAAAATTTTAGCAACTAGGGATTTATTCGGGGGTAATATCCCTAGTGCATTTAATTTTTCCGGAAAAATTCGGAAAAAACGAGTTTCTAAGTAATTTGTTTTAACAAATAGCATGAGCGAGAGTGGTTTTAAAAATCATCCGAGTCGAAGACGAGGATTTAAAACCACTCTCGCTCATGCTATTTGTTAAAACAAACTACTTAGAAACGAGTATTCCAATTTTTCCACAGGAAAAATTAGATGCACGAGGGATATTTGGTAAGATTATTTCCTGAGTTAAGTAAACATTTTATTTTAATTAAAACAATAAGAACAATAATTAATAAGAACAATAACTTTCAAGCTAGAAAGGGTAACACTATTCTTTATGTTGCTGTGAGGAGTGTGAAATTTTTTCGATTTTTTTTTCCGGAAAAACTGCTGACAGCTAAGTTGACAGTTGTCAAGTGATTTTTCTACTTAAAATTTACATTTGTTATACGAATTCTTGATAGCGATTGGTCAAAATTGATAGGAAGGAAATAATCAGTATATAACGGCTCTCATTAGTCGAACTAGAAAGGTTCATTGAATTTTATTGGCTGCTAGTACAATGAGGGAAATAATCTCTATTAAAATATGTTTGGCTATTGAAATCGTTCACTCAGTCATGGGCAATTAGCCAGCTCAATCATATTAACACATTCTTCCGTTCTTCTTTTAAAAGTTTTAGACAAATTTGCCAGCATAATCATTTCAACACATTCTTGCACTCTTCCCCTGAAAATTATGGACAGTTATTCAGCTTAATCAAATGAACACAATCTTTCGTTCTTCTTTTCTTTTATAACATGTAACTTTTTTAAAACATGTTTGACTTTGAAATCGAACACTCCCAGTCTTCTGTTCAGTTCAATTATTTTATCA
The DNA here is from genome assembly GCF_016097725.1 of Ips typographus. Lineage (NCBI taxonomy): Eukaryota > Metazoa > Arthropoda > Insecta > Coleoptera > Curculionidae > Ips > Ips typographus. The sequence continues at coordinate 7,154,343 of NC_138424.1, forward strand.
CAATTTTCCGCTCTTCTTTCTGACACATAAACACTTTCTGACACATTGAAATTCTTCTTAAAAAGTTTCTGGGCAAAAAGTCAGTTCTGAACTGACAGACTTACATTTCGTTTAACTTTGAAAGGACTTCAAAATATGTTTAGCTTTTATAATCACTCAGTCTTCTACCAAATATTTCTGGTCAAATGGCTACCACAATTATTCAAACACAGTCTACCATTCGTTCTTCTTTTCTGGCGCTCATAGAATTCTCTTCTCCTTTAAAGTCACCTCAAACCAACCTCAGTCGTAGGTTTTCTTCATCAGGACTGCTTGATTCTTTAATTGGTAAATACTGTTTTGTTCTAGTTGGTGTCAAGTAATCTGTAAAGAACTATTATACATTTTCAAGTTCTTCAAGTATTTTCAATATCGTTCCAGTAAGTTTTAGACGTTGTACTCCATTGACACTACTACAATGTTCTCTTAAAATATGTTTACTAATTTTGCTCCGCTCAAGTATGACAAAATGTCAAAATTCGTTCTTGCTGAATATAGTAATCAGAAAATAAAAAAATAGGTTTAATAATTACTGAATTAAACATTTTTAGAGTAGAAATCCATCATATTTTGATTTATCGAAGATCTCAAACCACAATTTTGAAGTCGAAAATGTTCTTCATTGGCAGTGCGTTTTGACAAAGTAGTTGTTACTAGTTTGTGTAGCTGTTAATATCATGATGTGACTACTAAAAAACAAAAATCGTAATAACTACAGTTTCCTCAACCATCAATCCAAAAAACATTTATTTTTTGTTTTAGATTCATATTACTGCGTGGAAAAAAGTGTATTTTTTTAGAGTACAAATCGAACCCCAAAGTGTTGGCTAGATATATAATATTACAGACACGTGTTGGCTCCCACTACTATAAATGATAATCGTCAAAAACGTTGCAACCACATCGTAAAAAAAACGTATCGTGTTGCAGTTCCCTTCACACAATAGAAGTGATAAAGTAGCCCTAGATTTGTAAGCTATTGTTCGATTCCACCGAACTCAAAGGACTTTATCATTCTCAGTGCTAAATTACCAATATTTATTTCCGTTCTTCCATTACATTACTTTTTTTGTCAGAGCAAAAGAACAAAACTCATTTTAGCACAGAGCAATTAAAGCTTCACTCTGTGAGTACGAACAAAAGCGTACTTCTCCCAAAAAAAAAACTGGAGAAATTGAGGAAGAATAGCGTCTACATTAATGGAAATGAGGAGACGAAAGAGGCACGTGACCGGTTCAGCTCCCCAGAAACTCCCGGACTGTGGGGCCAATTAATTAACGGGAATAAGGTGTCGGGACTTGTTGATTAGCTTGTTTCGGACTATTTGTTTGAACAGCGCACGGCGCTAGAGTTGTAGTAGTTGTCGGCTTGTCGGGAGATCGCGCCAACGAATTTATAGACCTGGAAAGTTTTGTCGTTATTGGGAGGAAACTCGTATTGTTCTTCTCCATGTCGGTTTCTCCAGAATCTTGTGGTAAAATGTCAATTAGTGAAAGTTCAGGTAACAACTGCACATGTGGATTTAACCTTATTCCGGAAGATAAAAATTCCAAGACGAGTTTTGAAATCAACTGAGAGAATAATACCAAATAGATGGGATGTGGGGAATGCATGATGAATTAGGGATGATTTGATTGATCTGCAATAGTAATTTCCAATTTGGAACTTACTGACGTATCTCATAGGGAATTATATTATTTGAGAAACGTAGAGAAAACAGCGAGCGTCTAAAAAATGGTTTTCTGATGAAAACTTACACTTAACAAAGAGAATGGTGGTTGGAAAAAAAAATTCCATATAAACTGCTCGCCAAAAAGAATGGAACAGCAATATATTTTTTTTTTTTTGAGCGGCTGTTTCTTTAAATTGATTTACTCGATTTTACTGATTTTTTTGATGATTTAAAGGTGTTTTCTTTGTCTTTCTGATGACGTAAATGATCTTACAGAAAGTTGCCACAGATCCGAGTATACAGGGTGTGACTGACCATATTTTAAAAATTTTGCAATACATTTTGTAAACGATCCTTAATCGCCAAACTGGTGAAAACGTCTAGAGATATTGATCACAAGACTCGATTAAAGTTATTGTGAAATCCAAAAAATATTTTTGTGAGAAATGGGTTAGATCGAATTTTTTTCATTTTTTTACTACACCTCAGTCACACCCTGTATACTGCTCAAGAAAGAGCAGTTTATCTGTCATATATGATTTCCTATTTTCTGTATGTCTTTCTATGACTCCGTACTAATGAGTAAGGAAACAACAAAATTGACATCAAATTTTAAGTAAACGTTTATGAAGAGCAATATGGGACATCATCAGGGAAATCAGCGAGCAGGTTAATAATCGAGCGACAACTGAACCGAGCATGATATAATGACAAATTACGTAAGCAATACCACGTGACTGTGCAAATATTAACGTCGTTAGTCACCCCCTCGAGTGCTGGTGCTCGCAATGCCAATAACAAACCCCCGGGGCGTCGAGGACGTCGTGATTTTCGACCGCTAATTCTTCAATTTGCCGGGGAGGACCGGCATGTTGATGACTTTTTGGCGTGTAATTGACTTTAGGGTACAACGTTGCCAATTTTGTTTAAAAATGCATTGGTAATTAAAAGTACTGACAAGAAGCAGTTTACTGGGAAAAAACGTCAGTAAAAACCCTACTTATTTGGTGCACCATATACATGTGACATGTGCCCTTTCTCTCTTCTGTTTATAGTAAGTTAAGTGAGACGGAGTGCATGGACGTATGTCTAATATCAATTTTGACCAAACGTTGTTCAATTGTGTTCAAACAATCTGCCCCAATAAGGTTTTTTCTTTACACTTCTTTTTCTTTCAATAAAATTCAAATGTCTCTTATTACGTCACAACACAATAAAATTTATTAACATATTTGGGACCAATCCGATATGATTTACGACCCCATTTAAATGGGAAAAATACTTGATGCAACCTTAATACAATCAAGTTTTTAATTTTGAAACTAGACTTGGAGAAAAGTTTTACTAACTCAACATAGAAAATCAGCTGCTAAAATAAAAATTTCTAATGATTTGAAATTAGTTTAAAAATGTAATTTACAAATGTTTTAACCTGATTTTTGACTTATCTACCACACTTACTCGATTCTTGTGAAAAATAATCATAAACATTTAGATTTAACCTTAAAAAACACCAATCAAATCTGCTTTAAAAATCAAATTTCTCAACAAGAGTCCTTTTTTTCTGGCAGATTTCATGCTTTGTCAATAAAAACATCACTAAAATGTATTATTCAGTTTATTGCAATTTCAAATGCCGAAGTTAAAATGAAATTATGACAACCTTTTACAAAAACATGAATAATACTATCACACAACTTTCTTATCTTTGTATTTTTGCAATTTCTTAAACTGAAAATGACAAACATAAAAAGTTATCGTTCATATTTTCATATCATTTTAGAAAAATTATTTCTTCCATCTGTTTAGGTTATAAAAAATCTTAGCGTTTGCTTTGCAGCGTTGTCAAAACATTTGTTAACTCTGTGATAACAAAATTGACGGTTTACTAAAGCAATCTAAATGGCAACAGGGCAGGACATAAAGAAACTCTTAAGCGATACGAGGGGGTAATCAAAACGCGGCAAAAAGCAACTGGGGCGTTTTTCGTCTGTCGCAATAAAAGCGAGGGTGTATGGGCTATTTTGACAAGTAATTGTCGATTTCAGTTATTAGGTTACGCAAAGTCGGCTAATAAAGTGATCTTCCCCGTTCGGGGCTTTAATTCGATTTGAGGTTATTTTTGGTCTGACAATTGGATGGGGAGAATATCACATTAGATCAGGGTTTAGTTGGTAGTTTTTTTTGACTAGGTGGGGAATTTTATTTAGGTTGCTAAACAACACAGATGTGGATAATACAAGTCATGTGTATTCATTTTAGTGATTCCTGTAATAATTTCAGTAAACATTGTATTTTTGGTGCATAGTATCAAATAGAATGTTTTCAAGTTCATTGCATGAAAAATACATGCAGAAGAAATTCATCTGAAATAAAATTAATATTAAAAAACTATATTACGGAATAGTGTAATATGCATTGTGTGCAAAAACAGGATAATTCGTAAAGTAATATCAAAGTTGTATTCCCTAATAATGATACTTAAAATCAATAGTTTGCAAAATAACAGTTTTATTATTATTCAATAACAAACAACTTTTGCATCATAATGCCACAAAACTCCTTTCGACTATTAAAGTCACCACTCGTAAAACTTTAGATACCTATGGGTAAAAAGAAAAAAAAATTATGCATCAAAATTTTGCAAATTCCGTATCTTCGATATTTATGCGGTTTCAGAGACTGATTGATCTCACCATTTGGCCGCTAGAGGGCGTCAAAGTTCCTCAAATTCACCATAAAATCACATATTTTTTGACACACGTTGCTTTGACCCTAAATTACTCCCTTATTTGACAAATTACGTCAAAATGTCATAGAAAACAAAAAATAGAGCAGATTTCAGGCTTTCTAAAAATATTTCCCCATGATCACCCCGTTTGGCCGTAGAGGGCGTTAAAGTTCAAAAAATTTTAAGTGCATTTTTGTATTTATTTCATCTAATTTAAGGTCCTTTGGTATAAATATGCCCTTTGCTGTGCATTGGAACCCTCCTGGTGCAAAATAAAAAATTGCCAAAATTCGACTTTTTGCAAAAAAAAACACTTTTTCAATTTTTGAATGATTGTAACTTTTTTATTTGAACTTTCTCACTAAAACGCCATTAGAAAAAGGATAGAAAATACTACAAAACGAGCCTCTTTAGCTCTTCTTGTTTCAAAAAATAATCAAAAAAGACCCCTGATACCCCATTGTACTTATTTGACCTAATTTAAGGTCCTTTGGTATAAATATGCCCTTTGCTGGGCATTAGAACATACCTGGAGCAAAATAAAAAATTGCACTTTCTGCAGAAATGGCATTTTTCAATTTTTGAATGATTGTAACTTTTTTATTTTATCTCTTATAGATTTCACTAAAACTAAAAAAATTTAACAGTTACAGCGTGTTCAAAAAACCAAAAGAAAACAGTTAAATTTGAAACTAGCGTTCTGCCAATTGTAACTGCGTTTACCCGGTTCTAAGTGGGTGTCAACCTAGTCCACTGGGCGCAAAAAGTAATTCTGAACTTGTTTGATTTCTTCCGCTTCCAAAATTTCGTTTCTCTAACCATTTCCGAGATATTCCGCTTTTTTACTTTTTTTTTGGAAAAGGCATAAAAATTTTGAAAAAAAGCGACTGAAATTTTTGTTCTGGTCTTCTCCGTTCACATCGAAAAAAAGAGCCAATGGACTTCCTTCTCTTGTAATTTTTGTACTACAATTTTTGGACAGAATATACAGTATGCAAGTCTCGATGCAAGTACTCCAAAAATTAAGACAAAACATGACATATAAATCTTTATTCAAAAACGCAAATTTAAATATATGAAGTGAATAAAACCATTATTTAAGTACGTATTGTTGATTTTGTTGATCATTATCTCATAAATAAGATGTGTGTGATCCATTCAAAAATGTATAAGCGATAAATCAGCATTATTTCAATGGGGTAGTCTCAGTCGGGTCCAAATCCAAATCCAACGAGGGCATCTTCAGTTTATATGCCATATTCTCGAAGCTATCGCTGGGGAATAGCCCCGTTGCGCTATCTCTGCGTGTCAGTCTGGGGCCCCCTCGCGCTCCGGTCCGATACCATCTGTGTTAACGTCTGATCCTGCCCGTCGATAACTCCACGAAATTTATGGCGAATTTCGATGCCGTTTTGATAGGCAAAGCGAATGAATATTAAGAACGACCTCTTTTGCTGTTTATCTTATTTGAAAAGTTTAAACGAGTCACTTATTGCACTAATTTTCAGTTTTGTCGCATTTGCGCCATAATATAACATTCAAAATTTTGTCCAATATTTTATTATTGATCATTTTAGTTTTTGAAACTGAAAACAAGTCACTAAACAAATTTGTCATAAGAGCTACACTAATATGGAATTATAAGATCTATTTAAGATCACACTGAATGCTCTACCATAAAAGACAATAATTGGACTAATAATGATGGTATAAGAAAAGACCAGACAACACAGTTGGGACAGACCAACCGTTTTCTTCAAGTGCCATCTCCTTCCAGAAGGTTGGCAGTATCATGGATATTCTCACTCTTGATTCTGCAGCTCTAAACTCAATGGAACTACAGTTGTACCATTTTCTCAGATTATTTAACCAGGATATTGCATTTTGCTTATTTAAATTGTGTTTTCTATTATCATTCTTCTCAGTACCTTCTCATTTGTTACCATGTCTACCCAACTTCTTCTTCTTAAGATCCTTCTATATGACCATATCTCAAATGCTTCCAATCGATATTTTACTTTAACGTCAGGACTTGCAGCATCTCAATATTCTGAAGTTGTATGCTAAGAATTCTATTGTATAGCACATGTCTCATTTTGTTAAATATGGTTCTGGCTTGCCCACTTCTTGTTTTATTTTCTTCAGTGTACTCATTATCTGTATTGACAGTTGTTCTTAAGTATTTGTACTTACTGACTTTCTCCACTAGTACTCTGGTGACCCATAAGTGTTGCTGAACTGTTTTTTAATGGTCATAAGTAAGTCCGCTGATGCTCGTCCGCTGTGTCGTCTGAAAACGGATGTTGTTAATGAGCGTTAAATTGACCTTTACTCCCATTATTGTTTGCTAAATGATTTCTTTTAAATAAAGATTAAATAATGAAGACATATTTGCCATACACCATGTTGTAATTTTACTTCTTCTGAGAGTTCATGGCTATATGCAACTTTTAAGCGATTGAATAAGTTGGTTATGGCAAACTTTATCATTTCTCTTTCTTTCTCATCTGTTCTCGTTTATTTTACCTACTCATATACAGCAATACTTTTTTTTTGTACTAAAGTAATTATTATGAATAATAATGTCACTGGAATATGTATTTCTTTCACACGAATTTGAATAGTAAGAGATCGATCAATATTGTGAGAGCTTTTTGAGCAGAACAACATTGTAGAAATATTGTTATATATTTTCTTACTGGAGTTGAAACTTTAATGGATTTGTTATAGAACTATTGTTATGTTAGATTCAGTTTTTGGTAAAAACGTTGCAAATAAATTGAAAGAGAGTACTATCAGTATCCTTCTTCTGCAATAATAAAATTTACACTTTAAAACTGTGGTGAAGTATAAGGTTAGTTTATATTAGGTTGTTACAAGTTGTCTATTGTTGTTTATTACAATAGAAAATTTGTCGTCGAATTCCATATAAAAAAACAAATTAAAAATTCGGTTTTTCATTGAATCCCTATGATAGAATTGTATACGATACCAAAAGAATTATGTAGCCCAGGATTTACCAAATTTTTTTTACATTTGCAAAGTCTAACCATAAAAAGGTCTAGAATGTTGAAAATAGCAAAAATTGAAATCCATCAAATTTTCGGCTCCCGTAACCCAATCCAAAAAAAAGTGACAAAAAAAACGTCTAAATATTTGAAAAGCGATTTATCATTCTCGTTTTCCGTCGAAACTTAGCAAACTATTTCCAATCACAAATACCCACCCTTTGGCGGGTTCGTTTTTTTTTTTCGTCATCCTCAACCACCGCCACCCCCGACCACCCCCACGGTCGAAAAAAAAAAAAAAACAAAATTTGACGTCGCGTATACGGCGGCGGCGGCACAAGCAAACCTTCTGCCGCCGACTGTACTATGATTGAATTCTCCTTTTGGCGGCGACTGTACAAAATAGACATCGGGCGCGGGCCACGTTAATCTGCGTTTCCACAGCAACGGGGGATAGCTATCAACAATACCGGCCTGGAGCGGCCCCCCGCCGCCCTTCTCTGCCGCCCCCCAAAGAGGGGATCCTCAAGACGGTGTGTGCCACCGATCAGCGTCGCCCGAAAGGTGATACTCCCGGTTTTTTACGGTTGTCGTGGTGGGGGAGTAAAGGGGGCGGCAGCAGTGACAGTTTTCTGTGCGAAATTGATAAGTCGGGATCAAGGAGATCACATTCAACAGGAACGAAATGGAGTTCATTTTTTAACTTTTTGTTTCTTGGAAGATTTTAATTAAGTCTTTTCATTAAACGTAAGAGAGATGGAATGTCAAGTAGTATCACAAAACCACCAAGGGAATTATGGACATAAAAGAAGAGTAGAACAAACGTTGTCCAACGAACGTCTTCAACTAAATAACATTTTTAAGGATTTGGAGCACTGGTGATCCACCAGATCTGCAGATTGGTTGCGACACTAAACATAAGAAAAACAAGAACGGCACTGGATTAGTGGAGAGATCCATCAGGGTAGGGCAGTTTCTCCAATTCAGAAGGCGATCGTCCAAATGCTATGGAAGGGACAAGGAGAGAAATTATCGTGTGCCGGTGTCAGATGGTCTGCGAACGGATGCGGTGACAGCGGTTATCGTAGACAAATGGCGTCATTTTCGAACCGCATACCTTTAAACTGAAACGTTCCAATGTTTCACGGATTATTCGATTCATTTCCCGCCAGGACCATAAATATTTCAAACTCGACACTGCCGATTGTTCTATGAATTAATACGGCTCTAAATTGGAGCGTTAGCGCCTCATTAGATTGCAACAAAGGATCCAGAAATTTGCCCAAAAGTTTTCTTCTGGATTCACTCGAACCAAGGAGTTCTGAGGGTTAACGCTTTTTGAAAGTTAGTAAGTCATTGGTTTGAAAATGGTGAGGATTTGTTTTTTGTTTATCAATATTACGGCTCATCAGAGAGGCTATAGGGCTTGATAACCAAAGAACAAAACCTTCATTCCAGTATAGTCAACTGGATGCCAGAAATGATAGTTGTTGTGCAACATTTGTACTCAACTCTATGAGTTAGAAAGTACAGATGGCGTTCCCAAATCTAGGAACAGCACCATTAATGCCGCATCATTCATCATTTCTGGCATCCAGTTGACTATACTGGAATGAAGCTTTTGTTCTTTGGTTATCAAGCCCTATAGCCTCTCTGATGAGCCGTAATACGACGAAACCGGTCAGAGGATTGGGATTGATAAGCAAAAAACAAAACCTCACCATTTTCAACCAATCAGATCGGTGTTTACCGAATAGTGCTGTTCCTAGATTTGGGAACACCATCTGTACTTTCTAACTCATAGAGTTGAGTACAGATGTCACCAGATGTTGCACAACAACTATCATTGGTTTGAGTAAACAAAATTCTTCCTGATTCTAAGTTTTAGGTCAACTTTCTGAAAAATGATATCACTACACTCAAAACAGCCAAAGCAAAAAATTTTCGTTCGATTGTGCTTGCTCAGTGGTACACAGTGACCCAAAATATGCAATACCAAAGGTGTCTCGTTTCTGAGATATTTTAGACCAAAGTTGGTTTTAACTTCCTGAAAAATGTGCTTGAAACGTTCACTACATTCAAAGCAACAACACTTAAAAATTTCAGATAGGTCACCCTGTATATCGTGCCATTCCATTCTGGTTCTGGTTACACAGTGACAAAAAAGTGTAATTCATATGTCCGAATGCTAAAAATCATGTCCTATTATTTAGTATAATATATTAACAAATCTGTTACCAAATTAGATTTACGGACAATAAACAATTTATGATATTTCCATTTACAGGGTGGTATTTTGAAAAACGAATCAATTAATATATCTAACAATGTAGGGCTTAAATTTGAGCCAAATATCTCAAAAACTTTTACACAAAAAAAGAAACGGAAAAATTAGTCCTGTAGACTCCTGCACTGAAGTGAGTCTCTTGTAGGATGTTTTAAATTCGCCGTATTACGGCTCATCAGAGAGGCTATAGGGCTTGATAACCAAAGAACAAAACCGGTCAGAGGATTGGGATTGATAAACAAAAAACAAAACCTCACCATTTTCAACCAATCAGATCGGTGTTTACCGAATGATGCGGCATTAATGGTGCTGTTCCTAGATTTTGGAACGCCATCTGTACTTTCTAACTCATAGAGTTGAGTACAGATGTCACCAGATGTTGCACACAACTATCATTTCTGGCATCCAGTTGACTATACTGGAACGAAGGTTTTGTTCTTTGGTTATCAAGCCCTATAGCCTCTCTGATGAGCCGTAATACGGCGAAACCGGTCAGAGGATTGGGATTGATAAACAAAAAACAAAACCTCACCATTTTCAACTCTTTGTAATGTTTTGCATTATGGTCCAGCACATCACTGTTTTCTAAAAAATATGAACTTTGTAGAGGTTTGCACGTTCGTTTTTAAAACAAACTTGGAATTTTGCAAACTTGTATTTTGTTACATTTTTATGTATAAGGCACGTCATTGTTCAGCTGGTTTATAAATTGAATAAAATAAAATACCTTAAATAAATTATTTAATAAGTCATACATTTTTATGTTAAGTTATTTTAAAGTAGCCATTTTGTTAAATAATTACGAAGGTCTCCTTAAAGGGGCAACAAAGAAATAAGTGAGAGGTTGCAGCAAACTGCTTTTTTTAAACTAACTCTATTTTGACTGAAGGCAGCTCCGTTATTTGGGGAGCTATCAAAAAGTGTAAATAATGAAAGTTGTAGAAAATTTCATCCTCTACAAGATTGCTTTAAGGTGTTTTTCCTCTCAGAGATCTCCTTAAGGAGCTAACAAGAACAGAGCCATGTGAGCAATTTTGCAATAATTTTTATGCACGACACTGTAGTTGATTTATATTTAAAATGTTAGTGTTGTCTCAGTTATTATCTATAGTTTTTAAGAGAAATTTTCAATTTTGTCTTTTTAAAATTTACCATTTATTTTTCAATACTTCTAAACTTAGAAGATATTTTTGAGTGATTTTATTTTGATGTGTTACGCACTACACTGTTCTCTCTCTTTCTCTGATCATTTCAGGTTGTTTCCAGTAGCACCAAAAATTGTCAAAATGTTTGCAAAAATTTAGTTACAGGGATGGTTCAATAACATTAAAAGAGGGCATACACATGAACAAAGCGTCCAAAACGACAGATTCGCCTAAAAGTGGTTCTAAAAATGTGTCACGAACTAACATTTTTTCAGGAATTAGATAGATGTTACCAAAAAATCATTTTTCGTATTAATAGTGGAATTTGAAGCGACTAAAGACAATAAGTTTCAAATATAATACATACAACACCAAATCAAAAAAATTAATTTGAACATGTTGTTTACTCTGGCTCTTTGGTAAAAGATAATAGAAGAATCCAATTAAATTTAGAACAATTTTCAGTTGAACAACCTGGAAAAGATAAATTTTTCTGATTTGGGTTCAATCATGTTCTAAGTTTTGCAGTTACTCTGGATATTTTCTCCTCGTATCCTTAGTAGATAAGTAGAACTGAGAAATAGTTCTGGTTATTTCTTTGCTGTTTACATTATAAGTTAAATTTTACCTTCAATCTTCATAATAAGTAGTAAGCCAGTTTAGTACTGACAACACTCTTCTAGTCCAGCAATAGAGAACTAATTAGTTTGCTTTGCATGTAATCAAAGGTACTTAACTAAGGGCCAGTACTTTCACCTCCAGGTAACTTTTTTCTAAGGATTATGAAATCAGACGCTGCTATATTAGTCAATTCCGGCATTTGTATAGAAATTATCCTAAGAATAAATTTTTCTGAAGATGAAAGTCTTAATTGAAATTATCAAAGTCAAAATAAGAGAAAAACCCATTGTCTACTTTATTTCTGCAGTAAGCAGGAAGCTTCTTGAATTTACCACAATTACATAACACATAAAACACTGTTACCAACAATTACGCATATAATAGCAGTGGGCAATTGAGAAAATTGTTGAAAGGGACGCTCGCCCTTCGCGGGACCACACAGACAGATACAAAGGAACGAAAAAAACCGACAAGGGGAGTAGTGTCTAAACAATATAAGCGATGTTGTCTAACATAAGGGCCGATGGGCCCATATGGCGCTAGTTTAAAAATCTGGTGCCGTATGCCCTGCGGTTTGTAGTGCGGTTTTCAGGTACCTAAGGGACACTTGTGTTTAATGAGAGCGACTGCTTTAATCGCACCCCTCGGTATATTGAAACTTCTGTCTCAAAGAACTTTTAGTTTCAAACAAAAAGACATATTTTGATGTTGTCAATACAGAATTTAACAATATAAAAGTGTAATAATGATAATTCTTCCATCCTCTCACAAATTATTATAAATTTGTATAAAATTAAAGAAAAGTTTTTAAAACTAACTGCAGAAATAATCTAATCACACCGTAAGTATTGAAAATCAACCTTAAATTAAAGTTTTTGATCACTTTTTTGGGGTCGATTATTGCAAGCTAAATCATTGATTAAGCGTTGTAGCTAATTGCTTCGTAGGCAAATTAAATGATGAATAAAAGACCGGGATGGCATTACGTAAACCAAAACCAACAAAACCGCGTTTACTCGGCAATTATTACCGTTTCTTCCTTTTTTCCTTTTGCGTGAAAAACACTGAGAAACCGCAACTTGGCTCGCTTTGATTTCGCCGACTCATTACGTAACTGTTGATAGATGATGGGTTTTTTAGGTGAAAATGAAAGTTTTGGATTTGGTTTGAAGACATTATTTTGTTATTCGTTAATTAGTAGTCACTATGAAAATAATGTATTAACAAATAAGTGAAGACTTTTAAGCATACGAATTTTGTTATGTCATTTTATAGAATATATGAAAAATCAAAGCAAATTAGGATGATGTCACAAAATTGTTCAACCTCCACACTTTTCAAAATATTATGAATTTTTAAAAAAATATTATTTATAAATTTATGCATCTGATTTAATTTTACAACAAACAACTCAGTTTTAACAGTAAATTACTCGATATTCGACGTTTTAGGTAAAAACGCTATACAGGGTGGTCAAAAGAGAATTTCATGGGCTACAAATTGGTATATTGAACCACCCGATAATTGTCAAAATAATCGAGTTATTGATAATACATTGGAGTAGTTTACAGGGTGATTCATTGAATTTTTAACATCCTTACATGTTTCCTTTTTTTAAAAAAAAATACCAAATATGAATCTTATTGAGTGTCCCAAATTTGAGCACCAAATCAAACCTTTAATTTTTTATTCGATTTTTGCAATCTACGTCAAATTCTAGGCCTACTTAATGTAAAATATTTGTATCGATATTCAATTGTTTTTGCCACCGTAAAACAAAAAAAAAAAGCTAATGAACATCACGTGACGTTCACGCTAGAGGGCGTCAAAGTTGACTCTCGTTTTTTGCAGTTTTTGCTCAATATCTCAGGAACGTTTCAGGTTAGAGGTCTGTCCTTCTGATTTTTTTCAGAAAATTTTAAATTTTTAATTTTTTATTTTGCAAGAGTGCCACGCTCTAAAGTGTCAAAATTGACATAATTTCAAGGTCATCTTCGAAACGGTGCCATTTAGAGCAAAATGGACGTCAGATTTGTGTTCCCCAGGTTCAAATTAGTTAAAAAAATCACTTTGATTAAGGAAAATCCAAAATAGTCGCCGTTAGTACAGTAGGCCCAAAAACTCCCTAATTTAGATTAAAATTCTGTTCGCTTTTCCAGAAAATCGTCTATAACTCGCTTATTTGAAACACCCTGTATAGAACCACCGTATAACAAAAGAAAGCTAATGAAAAGTGCTATCACGTGACGCTGAGCGGGCACGGCTAAGTTGCCCCGTTTAGTCGCTAGAAGGCGTGAAAGTTGACTCTCGTTTTTTGCAGTTTTTGATCAATATCTCAGGAACGTTTCAGATTAGAGGTCTGAAGTTTCAAAATTAACCTCAACTGCCTGAATACCTTCAAGTTAATAGTACAAAAATGTGAAAAACTAATTATTTTTGAATTTTCAGATTTTCCATTTTTTTCGGAAAATTTTCATAAATTTAATTTTCCGGAAATTTTACATCCCTGTTTATAACAGTGTAATGACAACACTTACTAAAACCAGAAAACAATCAAATTAATAGTTTAACTTTATATTTACTGAAAACAAAAATCCTAAAAATCACTTTTTTTAAATAATTTCACAAATTAAAAGAAATACTTTATTAAACTTGAACAATTGCAAAAATATTTCTGTTGATCAGCGCATAGTTTATAAAAATCGGTTTACAAACACCTGCCATCCATATAAGGCTAATTTGTGTATCTGTATGTTAGATTTGTCTACTAGTATATTAAAAAGCCACTTCAGATAGTTGTTTTGTACGAAAATCACACTTACTGGCTTAGATGTTCTTAACTTAAACGTTTTTTGCCTTAATTCACAAAATACTCAAAAACTCATTTTTTGGTTACTTTTAATTCTCTTGTTTCAAATTCAACAACTTCTTTAGATCTTTTCCGGAAGAAATACGGGATTAGAAAAAAATACACTTAAAACCACCCAATTTAAGTAAAAACTTATAAACTGTCTTCATACCAAAAAAAAAAAAAATCATACGTTTTATCGTAAATCTTCGTGTTCTTCGTGTTGTTTCTGGTAATTTTAATAGAAAAAAATGGTATCAGAGTAATCATTTCAAAATTTGAATGAGTTAGCAGAAATGGTGAGGGTTGAATGGGAGGCAATTTCCCAAAATTTTTTTGCAAAGTTATGGGATAGCATGCCAAGGGTTGCGTAGTTGCAACGAACTGCTGGAAAAACGACATTTTCGATTAAATTTACCGAATAAAGGTACATCGTTTATTTGTATGGTAAAACCTTTGATTTTTATGTTGTACTTTTAACCTACTCTGTAGATAAATGTTCACCTAAAGTGGGTAAATTGAAATGTAATTTTGCTCATCTCTTTAAGCTGGCAAAAAGACTTACTACTTTTGTTTTAAATTTAATAATTTCGAATTTAAAACAAGAGAATTAAAAATAACCACATTTTAAAAATTTTGCAATCAATTTTGTAAACGCCCTTTATCAGTAGAGATATGTAATGGATTATTAAACAAATAGTGTGCTTCTTTATTCAATATCAATATTTTCCATTAAAATTACTGAACATGCTAAGATTGATGATATTTTGATATATGATTTTGTTTTCAAAGATTTTTTGGGTACATTTTTTGTGTAACTTTGCTAATCCCGTACTTCTTCCGGAAAGGATCTAAAAAATTGTTGAATTTGACACAACCGAATTACAAGATTAACAAGACTCCATAAAGGTTATTGTGAAATTTTCCAATGGCGTTAGACCAAATTTTTGATTTTTTGACTACACCACAGTCCCTGTTTACTCGGATCTGTGGCTTTCAAAAAGATCATTAAGGTCATCAGATAGAGAAAGAAAATATCTTTTAATTCACAAAAAAATTAAATTTGAAACAACAAAAATTTTGCTGTTCCATTCATTTTAACGAGCAGTTTAGTTTGAAAATTATGAAAAGCAAAATTGACACAAGATTTTCTTTTAAATTTGATGAAGCGGGGGTGGAATAAAGGAGTGTAAAGCTATGCAAAGCCTTCCTGGACATTTTTTCGTACCCGAGTCGTTTGCGTGTGGTCGTTTAAGCCTACACGACGTCCATTGTGCGAAGTGTCAACCGGATTTTTCCGGGCCGCTGGACTTCTGTTCAGTTGTTTTCGGCTCCGTGGTTTGGATGACAACCGGGATTAGCATTTGAACGAACGACCATCGATGTTCTAACTCCCCTCGTACGTAAACTCTGATCTTCATAGTCTCATTCTTCTCTCTTTATCACGTTAATCATAATTTAGATAACTCTCTATTAGCAGGTACTAAATTATGTTGCAGTAAAAATTACCTATATGAAACGCATAAAAGCACGAAATGTTAGGAAAGTTAGTACGTCGATGGGGTTTAAAACAAGAAGCCCTTACCCACCACCTGTCCCAGTGTTTGGGATTAGGACCGTATCATGGGCAGCTCGAGAGATTAAGCCCTGGCTTAGACCTCCTGCCCCGCAAAGAAACACAAGGGAATGGATAAAAAGTCTAGTCCGGTTCTATCCTGGCTTAACGAAATTAGTTTTGGATGATGCTCCAAAACTTAGACCATATGGGACCGAACACTCGTTTTTAAGCACGTTTCTTTTTTACTGTTTGGAAATACTCATGTGAAACACCGCAACACAAGGTTAACTCCATCATTTGCAAATAACAGAAAAAAGTCTTCAGTACTATCTTGAAAATAAGGATTTTTTTTCAAGAAAATAAAGAAAATTTATTTATTTAATTTATAGAAAAGGTACATTTTTGTAGGGATGTCAAGTGTTTACCATTATAGTAAGTTTTAGTAGGATTGTATGTAGTTATTAAGAAAATTAACAGTATTACTTGATGAACTTCAAAGGAGGTGAAAAAAGTGGTACGTGGAGGTAGAAGGTGGGAAAAAAGGTTTTTTTGTTTTTTGGTTGTTGATTGTCAAGAGAGACTTTTAATGAGAGCTGGAAAGTCATTTTTCTAAAAGATTCGAGCAAAAATCAGACTGTTGAAGATCGGGGGATCTTAGAAAGCTGTTTCCTTCCGGAACGGAGGTTACTGAGTGTAATACCGAGTGCTACCAGCGGTTGTACCGTCTAGTCCACGTTATGACATGGAGCAGATTGTGATAGAGGACCTATTCCAGAAGTGGTTAAATCGATAACCGAGGAGGCCTCCCGGCTGTTACCGAGATACAGCCTTTGCAGTTAAAAATCCACCTCAACGGAAAAGAAGAAGATTGGTCAACTGACGGTTTATTTTGGACAATTTGGACTCTTTGACGAAGAGTATTAGTTGTAAGTAGTTTGTAATTTTTTGTATTAAAGATATTTGTAGTTTCAATGATATATTTAGAAGCAGGATTTTTAGGTAGAAAGTAAGTTAGATAGGTTTAGTTTTATTTACCTTAAAAATAACTTGGCATCCCTATAATAGAATTTTTATTCAAGCTTATTTATTTAAATTTTCTTTATTTACTAGAATATTAGAATGAATGGTCAGGGTGAATCTGATGCCAGTTATGACGATATTATCATGCAACTAGGAGGTGAGGTGTGTGAGATTTGAGTAAATCTCATCTTCAGGATGATAATAATCCTGACAGTACATATGTGCAAGCTTTACAACAGGTTACCTTTGGAAAAAAGCTCACCAGCCAGAAAAAAATTAAACTAGAAAAAAAAGAGTTTTTAGTTCAATTGGAACCTTACCAGAATCTTACTTATGACAAGTACTTGTAGGCCCTTGACAAGTTTTTAGAGGCTTCTGGCACCTCTAAAAGCTTCTGGCGATTTTAGAAAGTGCTTGGAAGTTTTAACGCACCTATACAGATCTCTGGCATTTTTTGGAAAAGCTTCAGTAGTATTTAAAAATCTTGGGCAGTTCTAAAATGACTCTGACATTTTTGTAAAATTCATGAAAAGTTTGAAGCACTTGTAGAATTCTCTGTCACTTTTTAGAAGAGTTTCAGTATTTAAATTGGTATTTTCAAAATAATTCTAAGAAATGATAGCATTTTTAGATAAATCTTGGAAAGTTTAAGACACTTGTATAGTTTTCTGTCAGCTTTTGGAAGAGATTCAGTAGTATTTAAAAGTATTGGGCAGTCCTTTGGCATTTTTGGAAAATTCTTAGAAACTCATTTGATAATTTGAATATGTAGGTTTTTAGCTAAACGCATTTTTGTGATATACCTTGTGTTATTTAAAAATAAGTAAAATGATGGAAATTTGGCTAGAAATAAAAATGTCGTTTGTGATCATGAATAAGTAATAATAATGTATGAAACAAGTCGAAAAATACGTTGCTTAAACGATAAGTACCAAATTGTAAATCAAATTTTTGGTTACGATACAGGAAAAATATTTGAAATCGATAGGACCATTCAAAAATACCGAAGTGACCGAAAGATAAAAATATTTTAAAAATATAGCAAGCATGGAATTTGTCTTACTTCTAAAATTTTAAATTTCTATAAATATTTGATCCTGATACAATTTTAATGAACGATTTGGGTGGTAAACCCTGTATTCTATTATTGCTATACTGTGTTTGAAGAAACAACTTTTTCACTCACTCACTACATTACTACTTTACAAATTTCATCTAAAAAAAAAACATTGCATAACTGTTATGACTGTTATGTGAAAAGAATTGTGGAATTTAGAACCATAATCTGGACTTTCAATTTCAAGCTGAAATTAACAAAATAAGACCTTACACCCTAAAAAACAGCTTTAATAAAATTTTGAAACAATTTTGGAAACAAACTTGTAGTAGATCTCTCAGCTCCCACTGCTTGCATGCTGTTAAATGAGCAGAAAGAGAGTTAACTTGATTGTCCACTAGTCTTAACCTATCATACCCCCAGGAACTGTATATAATAGTAGTAAACGATAAGTACCAAAAAAAAAAAAATAAAAAAAATTAAATAATAACATAAATTGTTCCATTTACATTTCTCATATACATTTTGTATATAATAGTAGTTTTCCTATTCAGTGTGCAAAGTTATGTTTTCCCACACGCGAAAGCAGTTAGACGAACGACGCGAAGTAGGAGTTCGGATAAGCGTCAAGTGCGGGAAAACTACTTTGCACACGTGTTAGGAACAATATTTTTTCTACGAATGAAATATCTACACATTTTGTTTTTAATTTTTATTGATATTAAAAATAACAACTTATAACTATTTATTGTTATTAACAACATTAATGTTAAATGTACAGTTGGTCGCGTTTTTTAAATTGATCGCAGATTGAGCAACTGAAGGTAAAATACTGGTACTTGGAACTGCTTCACTTTCTTTAGGATTGAATGTCAGAATTTTGTTACTTAATCCTTTTTTATAACTTGTGGATTCATCAATGTATTCTTCAGCTACCGTAGTCGATTTCCAACCCCCCAAGCGTTTTATGTCAGTGATTCCTTCTCCAGAATCGGCCAGGAACGTTGCCGATGATCGACGATAACTGTGCCCTGTGTAGAGTTCTGGATTTGGCAACTTCAAAAAAATAGCTATTTCAGAAGGCATTTTTCCAAAACTGTTTACTCCAACACTTTGCGAAAAACATTTACCCTTTCTGTAAACTAGGAAAAAACGATTGTTTGACTTTTTTGGACGTAGGCCGGTGTATCTTCTGTACAGTTGCAGGTAGGTTCCGTTATGAACTTCTTCTGATATTATAAAGTTTCTTGCTGTATGATTTTTGGAATCCCTAATTTTAACAATTATGAGGTTTCCTTTGTCTTCAATATCTGTAGTGGTTAAATTGGCTAGCTCTTCCCTTCGACATGCACCAGCAAGTCCGAATATAGTGGCAACTTTAATTAACAGGTAAATTTCATCTGGTGCGGAGTTCATAAAACTGAATATTTCTTCTTTTGTAAAAATTTTCGCCTTTTTAGGTTTAAAACCAACATTCTGCCTTTTCAGAAATGCAGTGAGCTTATAAAATTCACCGATATCGATGTCTCTTTTTATTTTTATTACATTTTTGAGCATTGAATACTTTGACCACATTGTGTTAGGTTTGAATTCTTTGCTTAAAGTAACAAAATACGCTAAAAGTACCTCTTCCTTTAAGGTTTTTATCCCCTTTTGTTCGCACCATTGGGTAAACAACTCGTACTGTTTCTCGTATTTTTCTCGCGATTTGAGAGGCAGGAATTGCAAACTAGCCATGTTGGCGGCTTTTAGAACATCTTCCGGAAGTTCATCTTCAGTGATATCCATTATTAAAATAGTTTTTTTAACTTAAATAAGTAAGAATAAACACTGTTGTAGACTTTAAAAATTGCATATAAATGCGTTGTTTGACAATGAGCTTTGGTTTCTAAGGAAACAAGCCTCATTTTCAAAGACAGAGACAAGGTGGTTTATTTACCTAAACTGTACGGAAGAATAATGTGAAAAAAGTCGTGTTTTTTATATGAAACCCCTGAATATTATTACATTTTTGAATTCTACGCAAAATTCTAAGCAGATTTTATGTATAATAGTCAATATAAAACCACTGTTGCAAGGTATAATCAGCATTTTAAATAGTGTGCGGGAAAGTGCCACTTTGCACACACTTTTACGTATGCAAAGTAGCTTATTTGCAAACATTCGTAGAAAAAACGTATTATACCCTAAAATCAGCGTTCTGCAAAAGAAAAGCACATTTTCTTTAAAAATAATAAATGAACAATCACGTTCCAAACTTTCCTTTGATGGTGATTAATGTTTTTATGAAGGTGGATTTTATTTTCCGGCTGGTGCAGAAGGGCACATTACCGCCTACCCCTCTGGGGTAAATCGCAGCCCAAGTCAAGACCTTAATCTCATTGACGGCATTCTTTTCTAGGACATTAAACAAGTATTTCATTTGGACAGGGGTCCTTGTGACAAATGTAGCGACAAAAGCCGCCCGATTTAGGGTATGTACAGGTTTATGAACCAGGCCCTATGCGAGAGGTCGAGGGCTACGTAATTATATGCGTAAAGTACGCATTACGGTCATGTGCAAGATCGGAGGGTGAAAAAAGTGCAAAGTACGCCACTGGTCATTGTAAACAACAAAATTTCCATATGACCGTTCTCGCTATAATTGCGAAATCTCGACGGCGACACAGCGACGTGCGAGAAACCCCTAATTAACACTAAAGTGCATGTTTATTATCCTTCCTTCCGTTTCGTTCTTATTCCAGGGGCAGACTTGCCCCTTTTTGGTCCCTTGGCGGTGCATTCGGGCCCCCTCGGCTCCGATCGGCCCGCGCTATGCATTTAAATTGCCTCATTATCGGCCCTTTCGGCCACCTGTGATCTTCGGTGGCCGGGAACTGGGGACAAACTGGGAATTTTCCGGGACTTTTTTTGCCACAATTGCGTGTAGGATCAACGTTGGAGGACTTAATAAGAGAAAAAGTGGCAAACTATGAAATTTTATAAAAATTTTAAACCAATTATCCTGCGCAAACAATGCTCCATGAACGCGAGAGAGAGTGTAATAAAGTCCACCCAGGTGCGTATTCTTGAAACCAGGACATGTGACCGAAATCCGTATTTGTCAGCTTTTTCTATCACATTCTATTAACACTTGTCTTGAGAATTACCTTTTCCTGCTTTTAGGAATTAGGGCCCAGATAAGTAAATAATATAGAGTGTTTGTTATTGCAGATGATATAGCCGATAGCAAAGTGAGGTAAGTCAGCAGGATGCGAATTAAGAAGAAGGGAGTTATCAAGAGAAAAATCTGTAGAATGTAACACACATTATAACACCTCTATTGAGAATTCCGTTTCCTGCTTTCAAGAATTAGGCTCCAGGACGGTTATCTACTTTACCTACAAGCTTTTATACATTATTACGTTTATTTTTATTATAACTTATACTGTCCGAACCGTGCTACTCGATCTTTGTCTCTTTTCCTTTTTTTATGATATCCATTTCGTCACCTTAGTAATTCTCTGATCACTGATCTCTCTCTTCTTCTCTATGTGTCCATACCATGTCAGTTACCTTCTTTGAATCTCATCTATTACTCTTTATTGTAATTATTTTCTTTACTCTTCAGGTTCTCCGAAAAGTCATTAATTCTAGATGTCTATTCTCTAACTTTCGAAGATAAACCTTGTTGCACGCCTTTGTGAAGTCATCGAAAAAAAGTTAACATACCTATTTGTAGCAGTTGCACAGGATTAAACCGATCCTGCCTGTTCTTTTATTTCATTAGAATCCTGTTATACAGGTTGTTCCTAAATTGGTGTCACAAACTATAAGCAGAAAAAGTTCCTAGAGACATGCCCTCTGAAATACCCCTTCTTCGAGCTATACAGGGTGGTCCAGTTTTAAATGTCAATAATTCACCAATCCATAGCCAATTAAAAAATTTCATTATGTCATTTAAAAAATAAGACAGTCATTATGTCATTTTCCTGAAAAGTGCTTCCTAAGGAAAATACAGTCCTTCAAATTTCTGTTTAAAAAATCGTTTTTTTTTTTCTCATAACTGTCAGACCGTTGGAGCAATATTGATCAAATTTGGAACAAGCACTTTATTACACGTTATTACGGTCAAAGACCCAAAACTAACCTAACCCAACTTAAAAATTTTCTTGGAAACGGAAAATTCACTTCAGAAGTTTAAAAAATATTATTGTAGCCAGTTTTCATAGTTTCCAGACAAACTAAAAAACTTTAGTTTTTAAAATTGAATTAGAAAAGATAAAAATTTCAGAAGCTTAAAAGTTGTGTTTGTAACCAGTTTTCATGCAAATCGAGAGACTTTAATACTAAAAATTGACTTGTAGACATAAAAACTACCTTTTCAAGAATTTGTTACTACAAATTCATACATTTAAGCCTTAAAAATTGACTTGAACCCCAAAATGTGACTGAACTAATGAAAAGTGACATCAGAAGCACATATCAGAAGCTTAAAATTTGCATTTGAAGTAAGTTTTCATAATTTGAAGACAAATTTCAATATTTTAGTCTTAGATACAGGACATTGACATTAGATTCATGAAAATTGTCTTGAAAACGAACTTTGCGTGCTTTTTACTTTGCTTTTAATTTTCTTCGAATTCTGGACTATTTTTAGTGCTTCAAAACTGCTTTCAGCTTGGAAAATCGAGTTTCAAGACTATCTTCACCAAGTTATTGACATAGCAAACTTAAAAAACAATTTTTACCTTCTTCATAGACTTAAAATGGCATTCCAAGCTTTGTCACTATTAAATCGACTTCTAGACACCTCAGTGCTAAAAATTCGGGTATTTCTTAATAAACTAGACTGTTTTTAGTGTTTTAAGGCTGTTTTCAGTGCCTCAAATCGAGTTTCAAGACTATCTTTACAAAGTTTTTGATTTATCAGGCCTAAAAGCCAGTGTGTCCACTGACCATAGTCTTGAAAATGTTATTTGAAGCTTCTTCACTATTAAATTGACTTCTACACTCACTGTTTTTAATGCTTTTTAAGACTGAAAAATCGATCGATCTATTTCCAAAACTCAAGTTTCTTCAGTAATAAAAGTAAAAAATTTTGGTACCAAATGCTACAATAATAGTCTTGAGAACTAATTTTTAGAAATAAAATGTCCGAAAATTTAATTTACTTCTAGACTTGTTGTCCAGTCCAGAAAATTGAGTTGTACACCAATTAAAGTCTTGAAAATATACTTTTGGACTCTCTTTAGTCCTAGTAAAGTCAGTTCTAGCATTAAAAGTCAACTTTTATACTATTTTTAGTAGTAAAAAATGAGTTTCATGCACAATACAATCTTGGTCTTGATTTCCGGACTTTTTTTAGTTCTTGAATGCCAGTTTCAGACACTCAACCAGGATGGCAGTCTGAGAAAGCGAATCATAAGACCATTTCTAGTAGTAAAAAGCAAGTTTTTAGACTATTGAGTACAAATTTGTACTTTCACAAGTCTTGAATGTTCAGTTTTAAACTATAAAACGATTTTTTAAATGGAAGTTTGGAGGACTGTATCTTCCTTAGGAAACGTTTTTCAGAAAAATGGCACAATGCAAGTCAACTTATTTTTTGATCGGCTATCAAATGGTGAATTATTGACACTGAAAAACTGGACCACCCTGAGTGTCAAAGTAGAAAAAATAATATTATTTTTTTGTAAATATCTCCGGAATCGATAGTTGTTGTGCAACATATCTGGTGACATCTGTACTATCTCCAAATCTTGGAACAGCACCATTACTGTCACATCATTCGATAAACACCGATATGATTGGTTAAAAATGGAACTGTTCTCGAACTGATTTGGGCCATCTGTGAGTTTTTTTTTCTTACCTGTATCATAATAAAACTACTTTTTTTTAGAAAACAGGAAAAGATATACCAATTTGGGAACCAGAGGTATCAGTTTGTAATACATTTCTTTAAATCTTCCCCATTTAACAGACTCGGTATCTTTAAAAATAAAGAAAATCCCCATACATGCATCACCAATTTGACTCACTCTGTATAGCAGTTCTACCTTTTTAAATATAACCACCTTGATGGTACTGGAAAACGCTTTACTAATGTTTTGCTAAAAAAGGTTTAGTACGGATCTGCTGTACCTACTGCAGCATAAAGTAAAAAGGATTCTACTGGATCTGGGTTTTGATAAATTCCACTGTCGATGTCGCATAGATGAGTTTTTTTTAAGAATCATGTTTTGTAATGGTTCTTAGCCATGTTAATGGTAACATTGGCTACTGCCTTTATAGAAACCATCAACCGGAGTGAAATATACAAGTACTCGCGGCAGTACCGGAGGATAACAATCTCTCATTCGACGGGTAATTACGTGTCGAATAAATCTCGACTTCCGAACGAATTTTAATCATCACATCGCATATTTAGCCTCTAATGGAGAATATACGATTTCAAAACGGCTTAGGCCATCATCAGGCACAGTAGCGGGCAGGACCGTACCCGCTCCGAGGGCTGCCACCGCATAATAACAGTTTGCCGGGCGACGTAATTGCTTCGTGTTTTTGCACGCCCACTTCGTAATTATGTTTTCGAACACCCCGAGGAGATCTTTCTTCTTCTTCTTCTTCTACTCCATCGACTATAGAGCACGGGCGGAAGCCTGTAATTTAATAAGCGGTTGTTAACGCTTGCTCTAGGTTTCCTAATAGTCAAGCAATTTTGTTATTTTGCTTAGTCCCGATAATGCTGAAATGTCGTTTATACCTGCAGGAACAATGTTATTTCTTAATCGCCCAGTTCCAGTGGTCTGATCTCAAATAAGGGTTGATGGCGTGACTGAATCATTCCTGGTTTTAATTTAACCCCTCAATCAGGAAGAGAACGAACTTGTTTGAGTGACAGGTGTCAGCAGGTTCATGTTTAATGCAGAACGTGCGGTCTACAGTTGAACATGCAATAGCTCTAACTAGCGGTTGTCTAAAATAATTTTGCATTTTATCAATTGAAAGGAAGAACTGTCAATTTGTTTATCAATTCCAGGTTGTGAGTATTTTTTTAATTTATTTCAAACACTCTAATGTAAGGCTTATTTATGTTTTAAACTTCTTTCAGCTTTAAAACTGAAAAACTATAGCGCCTTAATGTGTTTCTTATTTACAGAAACCACCAAAATCGACTCCCATAAATTAACGCTATTTTTCTCTATAAAATACGGGCATTTTTAGATAGTATTCAATGTAATAAGCATTAAGAATAATTATGGCCGATAGATCTAAATAATTTGTAAATATAAGGAGATCGTTCAATGGAGTCAGACTCCACGCAAGTCAATCTCATCAATCAAGCTTGGCTTTTTGCCTCTTTGGCAAATTGCTAATGTTGATAAGGTTTATAAAAAGTAAAAAATAAATATATCACTCCAAGAAAAAAATTAGACTTCTTACCAAAAAACGAAAGATGTGACTCTTAAAGTTGGTCTTAAACCCAATAATGTTGTGGAAATGAGTATTAAACACTAACAGAAAAAATATTAATTATTTTTCGAAATATTCAACATTTTATAAAACTTGATATTTAAATAATCTGGAGTTGTTATTACGTGGTACTAGGTATCTGTTGGGTCTAATGGTAGTCCCTACCACTACTGTCATAATTTCATATTAATTAAATTCCAATGTGTTCAAATGACGGTCAATTTACAATTATTGTAATCGTCTTTTATAGTTTTCCATAATATCTAATAAAGTTTGTTTGAAAATTGTATTAAACCCAATCAAGGTGCGTCATATAATTTGATTTGATTATCTGCTATGATGTTTGCCTAATTCAAATTTCTAATTATGACTGACAGTAGTCGAAAAGACTATCATTGGACACATCAGATACCTAGTACCGGGTAATAGAAACTTCCTATTATTTAAATATCAAGTTTTGTAAAATGTTGAATACCATAGTCCGAAAAATTATATTAAAATATTGCAAATTTAATGTTCTTTTTAAATATGCAATAAAATATACAGTTAAAAAAACTTTATATTACGTGGTACCTCAATAATGAGTCACCCTGTATAACAGTTTGGTGTTGCAACATATAGAACATATGCACACCTAGAATAATTATTTAATTTTTTTTCAAATTCTTTTCTTGTTTAGGAAATAACAAAGGGGTGTCGCTTCCCAGACTCACCCTGTATATATTTTATAACAAGTGTTGTAAGAAGCATCTTACGCACGAATGGGTGAGTTATGCCGCAGTAAAGCTATATCTTGCTCATATTCATAACCAAAGTCCGGATATCTAGAAATTTTGCTTTTTTGTAAATAATAAAAGTAACCAAATTTTGACATCTAATATGAACGATTTAGGCAAAAACACGTTATTTGACAGATTTTCATGCTTTTTTTGCTTTTTTCTTCTTTTTGTGCATAATTTAGTTTCTGGTGCTTATTTGCTGCCATTTTTTTTGTATGCATGGTTTTATATTGTACCTATAGGTTAATTTACAATTGCAATAGCCATATTGAGATATTGAAGGCTTCTGAGAGACAAAAACATACCAATTATCTGTTGTAAAATGGGTATCAATTTACTTAAACTGACCAAATAATTTCCTTAATTTAAGTAGTCTAAAAAAATGTAAAAACATTTCAAAACACTATAGAAGCTCCAAAATGCCTTGCAAAAGCTTACAAAACAGCCTAGAAGCTTCCAAAAGCTTTTCAACATATCCATAGAAGCTCGCAAAAGATTTCAAGACGTTTCGAGTCTAAATGCTTCCGTATGCTTCTAGAGCAGTTTAACAGCTTCCAAAAGAAAATCGTCTACAAGGTTTCAAAAGCCTTAAAAGCAGTCTCTAGAATCTTCAATGCTTTTTAAACTCTCCAGAAACCTTCCAAATGCTTCTAAAGTAGTCAAAAAAAGATATCAAAATACTTCAGAAACTCCAAAATGCTACTAAAGCAGTCGAAAGCCTTCCAAAAGCTTTTAAAACAGTATAGAAGCTGTCAAAATATTTTAAGACGAGTCTAAATGTTTCAGTATGTTTTTGGAACCGTTTAAAAGCTTTCAAAAGTTTTTAGAACCGTCTACAAGGTTTCAAATGCCTTAAAAGCAATCCAAAACCTTCAATGCTCCTAAAGTAGTCTAAAAAGATTTCAAAACACTACAGGAACTCCAAAATGTTTCTAAAACAGTCGGCAACTTTTCAAAATCTAAAAGAGCTTTTAGAACAGCCTAAAAGATTCCAAATGGTTTTTAACTAGTCTAGAAGCTTCCAAAAAATTTTAGAATCGTCTAAGAATTTCCAAATGCCTCTAAAAACCAAAAACTGTTCAAAAACCTTCCAAATACACCTCAAGTAGTTTAAACGTTTAAAACTCTACGGGAACTCCAAAATGCTTCCCAATCAGTCGAAAGACTTCCAAAACGGTCTAAAAGATTCCAAATGCACTTCAACTAGCTCCCAAAAGGTATCAAAACAGTCTAGGAGCTTTAAAAGAATTCCAAAACTGTCTAAGAATTTCCAAATAGCTCTAAAGCATTCCAGAACCTTCAATATGCTCTTTAAACTGTCCAAAAACCGTCCAAATACACCTCAAGTAGTTTAAAAAGGTTTTAAAACACTACGGGAACTCCAAAATGCTTCCCAAGCAGTCGAAAGACTTCCAAAACGGTCTAAAAGATTCCAAATGCACTTCAACTAGCCCCAAAAAGGTATCAAAACAAAACCAAAAAATCCCAGAACTGTCTAAGAATTTCCAAATAGCTCTAAAGCATTCCAGAACCTTCAATATGCTCTTTAAACTGTCCAAAAACCGTCCAAATACACCTCAAGTAGTTTAAAAAGGTTTTAAAACACTTCGGGAACTCCAAAATGCTTCCCAAGCAGTCGAAAGACTTCCAAAACGATCTAAAAGTTTCCAAATGCACTTCAACTAGCTCCAAAGAGGTATCAAAACCAAACCAAAAAATTCCAGAACTGTCTAAGAATTTCCAAATGCCTCTAAAGCATTCCAGAACCTTTAATATGCTCTTTAAACTGTCCAAAAACCTTCCAAATGCTCCTCTCTTTCTTGACTCAAAAAAAGTAAAAAATTTGCATCTCTGAAAGAGTTTTGTTCTTTTTTTAAAGCTTTTTTACAGATATTAATGCTTTTTTGAGGAAAATAGTTTCGCTTCTTAGGCGCTTTTTTTCACGATTTTAGTGCTTTTTAATCCGAACTCTATTCATAGCTCTTAGTTAACTGCAAAACATGAAAATTTTTATAAAATATAGTTCAATGACTAAACAATCCAAGAGCATTTTTCCAGTAAAGTTAATACAAACAACAAAATTTCCGATTTGCGGGTAGATATAAAAATAATCCCGATGGGTCGAAGACCTACACGACCCCAACTAGCCACTGTATATTACGAAACATAAAAATGCAACCTCCATAAACCCTTAAACATCCGGGCGTCCCAGGGGATCGATCGGGATTCGCTATCGCTCAACGTCAGCAGCGGAGAACATTCGGTCAACTGGACCTTAGGGACCCCATATGGGGGCGTCGCGACGCCCCCCGGTATACAAGCTCGATGACGGGTTTTGCGCCCTCCTATGTTGATTTATGCCTTACTTTATGTTGTAAAACGTAAAGTTTGATTCAGCAGTTCTGATGTAGAACAAATCTCTGCTTTAGTTTTGTCAATAGTTATTTACTTAGTTTGTTTAATCTTTTTATGCAGAACTATTTTTTATTTTCGTTTTGTTACATTACTAAGCTAGAAAATACCTGTTATACTCAAAAGGTAATTAAGAAGTCAAGAAGTAATCTTAAATATCCGATAGCGGAATAACAGAAAAAAAAACAGAAATTGGTATTGATTGAACAAGTGATTCACTTGAAAATCATCAGTAAAAAATCAACTAAAAAATACACTATACACCTGAGGGAGTGAAAGACAGATTCACAAAATGTAGTACTTTACACATATTTGCTTTTTAAACTTCTCTTTTAGGGAGTAGAGCTTAAGACAACAGGTGATCAAAATTTGGGAATTTTATCTTCTATATCAAACATCAATAACATACATAAAGTATACAAGCTATACTTATATTACCAATTCACCAAACGAGTCACAATCAAGACAAAAAATAAATTACAATAAAAGCAACATACAATTTGAAAATGTTTATGTTTGCTTCAAATTGCTTGAACCATTATTAATAAAAGTGAAACTGGTATACATTTTTCAGTGTAGGCAAATTACTGTTTACTGTATAGAATGCTTAACTCTTCCTAAATACAAAAGTTACTTAGCTTTCACGGCAAAAATGTCGTAATTCAAAGAAAATTACTGACATTCTGTGAATGTTGCATAATACGATCAGTATGCAATTTGTACTTTTAAATCACTAAGAAGCAGATAAACTAGATTTTCTCTCTCATTTAAACTGGATTAATACCGAGTCTATAACATAATATGAAAGCCTAAAATTATCCACCTACGTGAATCCAATGACGATGACGTCGGCGTCGGTGCATTGACGCGTGAGCGTCCCTGTTACTGACGGGCGTCCTCTGGTTTGGACGTGCACGCGTGCTACCAAACGCGTATATGTGCCCTGTGCGAACTGGACCGTGCAAATCAGTTTTTGACGATCTATTTTAAAATAACCCTCCTTTGAAATCACCATATAATTTTTGTAGCAATATGCGGACAAAATTTCCGGAACGGGACACGTTCTCAACCGGGGAAGACGTGCGTGAAGAATCGTCCGCTACCAGGCGTAGAATCACTCTAGGTCCTGGGGCACCACTTGGAGTCGGTAGCCGTACCGTGTCATTAAGTCCGTGTACAGTGACCACGGAGAAGACGTGCAGGTATTCGTGTAATGACAGCTCTCGACGTGTTGGGCAATTGTGTTCCGCTGGAATTAGCGTAATAGTTCCTCCTGGCGAAATTGGTCCCATAATATGGTACCGGAGAGTATTGTATAGCGTTAAATTGTTAATATTTTTCCTGTTCCTTGTTTCACTTGCTTATTGGTACAATTAGTAAATTGAGCAGTATTTCCTCTATCATCCAGATAGAGAAAACCATTTCTGTTGTATTGAACATTTTAGGAAATAAAACGCACTATTTGCTAAATAAAAAAATAAATTTAATGGCTAATAGACTTGATATAGACTATATGTTATTTACATTGTACTCTTAGAAAACTTGAAATCAACGATAATAGAAGTAATAAACCGCCTACTTAGTCTACTATAAATCTTTAAGTAGATACAATATAAACTGTAACAAACGTCATACTTCTTAGTTGTTGTTTTTGAAAAAATTCGAGGACAACATTAAACTATTAATAATTAGAAATGCTCTCGCTCCTATTTGGCTCTAAGTACCTATTTTAATAAACTTACTATTTAATAAGTTAACGTAAACATTTATGTAAGGCTGTACCATAAACGTTTCGTGCGTTTCAATTAATTTTTCTTAACTAAAAAAAGTTGATAGAAAGTGTGCTTTGTTATTGTATTTTCTGGTGCTAAATATAAATAATTATCTTTTAAAGTAATTTGATTTAAGAATTTGTATTTGGGGTGATTGTCATTTCTGGCCAGAAAAAAATCTATTTTTTGACTCTTTTATACGAATTTACCCCACAGAGTTGCTCCTATTTATGTTATCACATTATGAATGAGGAATAGTGGACTGACTGGTCCTAAAAATACTATTACTATGTAAAGGAAATATCAAACCGTGGAACTGGTGTCAGTACTTAAAACTAAAAAAATTATAGTACTTATGCTCAGAAGTAAAATAACTGTACAAGGTGACTTTGAAGTATAAAAGTTGGGAAACTTTTTTACAATAACTCTAAAGGAATTTTAGGAATATTCACAAAAATATACTTGTTAAGACGTTTTGAATTGAATGTCCAAATTTGAATTCTTTTAAAAATTTTACTCCAACAAACCAAGTTTT
The DNA here is from genome assembly GCF_016097725.1 of Ips typographus. NCBI lineage: Eukaryota > Metazoa > Arthropoda > Insecta > Coleoptera > Curculionidae > Ips > Ips typographus. The sequence continues at coordinate 7,185,282 of NC_138424.1, forward strand.
TTTTACTGTAGAATGTTGATACTTATCTCTAGGACAACCCGTAATGCTAATTATCCAGGGGGTAAGTTACGAAGTTTATGTAAAAAAAAATAAAAAACACGGAACTTTATTAAAACGACGAGCTGAATAAGAAGGTAAGAAAAGGTGACAATCAAGAAAATATCTTAATTGCAATTGTGCTCTATACAAGATTGTATACAATTGGAATGAAAATTGCATCCATTAATTCTGCTGTTTTTTTTTACAGTTTGGAATGTGTCCTGGCCATGTGACAGACAAGAATGGAAACTTTAATTCAAGTTTGAAATTAAACTTAAATCACTAAATTATTGAATTCAATCAACTTCCTAGTTGTTCATTTTGATTGGGTTGACACAAGGTTTGTGTCCTGTTATGTTGTGTTACGTCAATCTGTACAGTTTTGGGATAAGAATTGAGTATTTTATCTTTCGCTACCGTAAAACCTAAAGCTTTTGTTCAATGTACCGTTTATATACACGAGACCAAATAAAGTAAATTATTAAATACACTAACTGAAACAGTGTGTAACAATGTACTAAAGTCAAACGATATTGTTGTTTACGAGGAAGTACTAAGAAGGAAAGATAAAATAATTTATTTACTTATATAATTTTTTCCATAATATTTGTTCTACGTTGTCCATATAAGTTTTATGTGTCTTTACAAATATTTACTTCTTACCGCAATAAATTGTATTAAAAACTCTGAGCTTGACACCTGACAATCTCAAGCAAGCAATTCTGTCCTATTCCAGTGCAAAAACTATTGAAACTGACCAAAAAATTTCAAAACTTTGGCTTGTAAATTACGAATATGTCTCACAAACATAAAATAACTTCTTTTGAAAAAATTAAGACATAATAGATTTTTGTACCTTGTAATTTTGTACCCATGTTTTTTTCAAAATTAACAAGTCCTCGTTACGGCAATCTTCAATAACTAGTGCAGTTTCAGAAAGTTAAAAAATAACACTATTTATATCGGAAATGTCTAATAATTATTACCAGCAAATCTCTGATTGGTTTCCCTAACTATAAACCATTCTGATGGTGTTTTCTTGTATATTCGGTACAACTAAAACATTTAATACAATCTCACAAGCACCTTTACAATAAATTGTAGCTGTAAATGTCCTACCTACCTGGAAATGTAAACAGTATAACCAAAATCAAAAAGAACGTATCTTAAAGTTTCCTAAAAAATTACGTTACAACAACATCATTCCCACCTACAATTTTCCCATTTTTGTCACGTTTATTCATCAGTTCTTCGCTTTCTTTGGGCTCTCCTTCCTCATCAGGAATAGGGTAGTTCCAGGGTTGGATCTGAAACTTCCCAAACTCGCAAAAACAAGTCGCTAATCCAAATCCAAAACACTTACGTCACCAGTGCCCCAAAACTGATACGCCACATATGTGACGCATGCTACAAAACAGCACACGTAAAAAACAGTCCGCCAAGCGGACATCAGATGTTCTTTCTCGTCCAACATGTGGAAATTAGCTAAAGGACTGAGAAAACTGGCTGTCATGTGAATGGTTTGAGCGAATGCTAATACTGGACCGGCAAAATTCGGAGCAATGTCCACAATGTTGGCCATAGCGCCCGCGTACGAAGCTGTTATAAGGGTAACGGCAATAAACCACACCACTAATACCAGCTCGATATCGCAGCCTAAATAACTGACTAGAGGCACCAGTAGTCCGGGAACTACTTGAGCTGGAACCAGTCGTTTGACATACCAATGATAGTTAGTGCGGTTATGGTTACTTACAGAGAGCAGTCATAACTTTCCTTAAGTTGGTTAGCGACAAGTAATTGCCTGTGAGCAGTTTATCGGCAATGAAACAGAAAAACACTGAAGCGACGTAACTACATATAAAAGGAGCTCCATTGAGAAGTCCATTCTGTAATAAAGAACACAACAGTTCAATTGTAATAGTATTTTCTCTATAAAGTATTTAGAGACATTCAACAACAATTACCAAGCATTATTTCAAAAATAAACTAAAATCAGCTTTGTCCAAAGTAAATAGCAGAGACATTGCTTCCTTGATAGTAAATATAAGATCGGTTATCTGTATTTTTTACAGTTTTTTACAGAGTCCTAATAAACTAATTATTGATTTTATTTTACTCTATACAGTGTGATTCATGCTGATGGTATATTAGAAGTATCTAGAGAACGACACAATATTTTTCTTTTTCTCTAAAATATTTTGAACTTATGATATTTTATTTTGAACCTTGCCAGATCAGTCGGAAAGAACACCAACTTTTGATTTTCAAATGGAACACCCTGTTTCTAATCTCATTTTTAAATTCCTCGCGGCTAGTAATTAACTTTAATACTTCTCTATACCTATCTTGCACCGTTTCTTAGATATTTCATAAAAATAGTGAATTTATCAGCAAAACGGTAGTCTAAACATTAATTAGATTGACAAGTTTTGAAAGGTTTGCTTATGTGACCTTTTGTTTTCAGTTAGACAATACCACATGGTTGAAAAGTTCAAAGACTGAAAATGAAAAAACCTACAGGGTGGGCAATATTTTCCTTTAAGTCGGATAGATAGAAAAACTGCCAGAAGTTTGTTTTTTTTAATGCAACCACCAATGTATTATGGTTTGTAATAAAAGAACATTAAATTTAGAACAATTCTATGTACTCTTCCTATACCTAACCGTTCCTAACTTATCAACAGTTTTTCTTTAAAGTGCGTATCAAATCGTACTCCATACTAATCTGAATTCTGACACCTGCTTGTAATAAGTTTGAACCAGTGTTGAATTCGACAAATATCTGTCACATGTAGTTATAGAATCGACTAGTCATTATGACCAAGCAGGTGTCCGTATTCAGATTAGTATGGAAAAACTGTTATAATAAGTCAGAAACGGTTGAAGTTAGGTATAGGAAATGTATACATGGATTTGTTCTAAATTTAATGTTATTTTATTACAAACCAGAAAACACTGATGGATCTATTTAAAATAACGGACTTTTTGCAGTTTTTTATCTGTCCGACTAAAAGGTAAATATTGACCAATCTGTAGGTTTTTTTCATTTTCTGTCTCTGGGCTTTTCAACTATGTAGTATTGTCTAACTGAAGACAAAAGGTCACATCACAGCAAACCTTTCAGGACTTGAGAATTGAATTAAAGTTTAGACCACCGTTTTGCTGACAAATTCACCATTTTTATAAAATATCTAAGAAACGGTGCAAGATAGGTATAGGGAAGTATTATATAAAATTAATTACTAGCCTTCTTGCGAGGGATTCAAAAATAAAATTAAAAAACAGGGTGTTCCATTTAAAAATCAAAAGTTGGTGTTCTTTCCGACTGATCTGACAACACCGTTAAGTCCAAAAGATTTTGGAAAGAGAGTTTGGACTCAATCTAGGCTACACTCCAAATTTCAGTGAAAATATTGAGTTGTTCTCTATATACCTCTAATATACCATCACCCTGTATAAATTTAGCTGGTTGACCAAAAATTATACTTTATTTAATCTATTCATATACCTATTTTAATCTATTTATTTAATCTATTATTATACTTCAACTAATTTATTTGTGTAAACCCGCCAACGTTTTGAATCGATGAGATAAACGAAACAAAAAATAGCATTGATTTTTTATAAAAACAATGTGAATATGACGTGACAAACAAATTACGACCCTGAAAAACCGAATTACCCATATTTGCACTAATTATCTTTATATTAGGAAAATTACCTTTTTCCTACTTCAACGGTTATTAAAATTGTTACAAATTTATGCATTTTACACTCGAAGTAAGAAATTACGATTTTGTACGTATAGATTAGAAAATACGTGACAACTGAAACACTCAATGATAAGTGAAATTCAACTTTCGCATAAAAATAGCATCATAATTTAAATTAAAGCAAGGCCGTCAGGTGTAGTCATTGAATTGGTACTTCAACACTTTAATGTATAATTAAAACACTCAAACGTCAGCAAAAATAATGAATATAATCGACTACGTCATAAATTTACACATTTACTCACCTTTTCAATGCTGAAACCCAAAATTCGCTTCATATATGTCGGTCCTGAGATAATAAAAGTATAGTGGACCCATATTCTACCAAACGTGGTAATCCCGATAGACCAGGCGGCTTTGGACGTTAAAATTGATCTCCAAGGCACCTGCTGCTGCCTGCAGAACCATCACAAATTATTACTTAAGCCAGTTTCAAATTTCAACGCCACAAATCCTACCTAGAGTTCTCATAAGTATTCACAGTGTTTTCTCTAATGTACTTTTGTTCCCGCAAACTAATTCGAGGATGAGTTTCTGGACTATCAAAGGCCAGCAAGTACCAAATTACGCACCAAGACACTCCAATAGACCCTGTGGTGTAAAATACTGAACGCCAACCCAAGTGCGCTATGAGAAATCCGCACAAAGGATAAGTAATCCCAATTCCAATGCTAAAACCTAAAGTGAAAGAGTTTTGGATAAGAAAATTAAAAACGAGAAAAAAAGAAGAATACGTAAAAGTAAAAAAGCGCTAATTTCAACGATTTGTTCACACAAAACATCAAAAATTCCATTTCGTTACTGACTTCCTATGAATCGTACTTAAGTTTCCTGGATTTGTACATTTTTTCCAGCGCTATCACAAAAACAAAAAGCTAAATACCAATTATTGTACACTAGGATAAACAACATATGGTTACACCCTAAAAAATAATAATTACATATTACTCAATTATCAAATGATAAGGTTCATATTGCTATCACTTTTTTGTTGATTTATCGCTTTCAAGATTTCTTGTTTAAATTATTTAGCCTTAGAAACCAATTTTAAATAATATCCTAAAACGACAATCAAATTTAACTAATCCAGTTGAAATTAAGATTCCTTACGTGATTAAACTTAATCCGTCTGCTCAAGAATCTGAGAAAACTGTAGTGAAAAACCAACATATTGTCCTGCCAATCAAATATGTACAAGTCACGTCACGTACGTAGCCAACAGCAATTTGTCAAAGTCAACACTTATTATAAAATAAATCATTATATCAAGAGATTTAAATTCACGTTAATCAATATTATCATTTTTCTCTTAACTTAAAAATCACACAAATAAATAGACAACTGGTTGAAATATACCAAAAATTAACTAAAAAGGAAACAAAACTGCATGTCTTAACTAAATTAAATATACAAAAACTCAACTCAAGAATTATATTGAAAATGCCAGGAACTTCTACAAGTGTCTTAAACCTTCCAAAAATTGTTTTAAACTGTCAGAAGTCTCTAGAACTACTGTGAAAGTGTTAGAGTTCACTAAGTACTATTGTAAACCTTGTTATAATTGCCACAGGCTTCTACAAGTGTCCTAAACCTTTCAAGAATTGTTCTAAACTGCCCATTACACTACCTCTAGAACTACTGTGAAAGTGGCCAAAGGTCTGTAAATACTACTGAAAACTTCCTATCAGATGACAGAAATTTCCACAAGTGTCCTAAACCTTCCAAGAATGATTGACCTAAAACGTATTCTGTTCTTAATGCAGTTGTATAGAGAAATGTTATTGAGCTAGATTCAAATGACTTACGAACTTTAATGCTTTACGATACCTACAATGGTTCTCTTAGATAGCGCTGGAAAACTGAACAAATTGTGTGTTCATTCAGGACTTTTGCTTAACTTTTCGGTAATAGACAACTGATTCAAAAGCTAGAAATGTGTTTCATTACCTTGAAAACTGGACATAAATCGGCTGCGTTCGGGCACCGGAATCCAGTGTCCCACCAAAGCGTACATAGCAGGCCATGTCAGACCCTAAAATAGGTACGTTAATTGATTACTACGCCCCAGTCGGCCGGGATCGGCCCATGTGTTCTTGCTTCAGCTCACTAAACGATGTTTAAACACTCAACTCTTCGTTTCTTTTTTTAATAACGTCTAACACTGACTACGCTTGTTCCTACCAAGGACACAATCGAGCACGGCAAAGAATAATGTTAGTTATTAAAAATATTAGTAAAAAAGTCTAAAAATGTGAAAAGAGAGTAAATGGAGTCGTTCAAGTGAAGTTCAATTCAACCCAACCAAATTAACCCTCTGCCTTAACCTGTTAAAGCAGAAATTGTCAGAATAACTCAGTTTCTTGATCTTTCATAAAAAAGTCTGACAACACAGCAATATTTTAGAAAATCACCCAAAACATCAAATAATCAATAGCAGTATTTTTTCCTTAAATCATTCAAATTGGTGCTGCTTATTTTACACTGAAGCTAGTTTAAAGACTCATGGCTTTTATGATATTCCAAGCAAGTCTTCAACTGTATATGAATTGGCTTGAAGCAACAACGTAGACAACCTTTCACAGTAACGCCATTTGGCAGGAACAAGTTCAAAAAAAAACAAAAACTTACCGAAGCAAAACCTTGAATAGATCTCAAGGCAATCACCAAACCATAATGAGTTTCTGCAGCTATTGGAATGCATAAACTGGACAAAGCGGTAGCTAGCTGAGCATAGCCGAACACTTTTTTGGTCCCTAATTTTTGGGTGGCTAACCCGCCCACCACTTGGGATACTATGTAAGCCCAGTAGAAGGAGGCCAGCACGTAGGATTGAATTGGTCCGGACCAGTCAAGTGTTCCTCCATAGTCCTGTCAATTGGAATTGAATTCTAAATTCTTCTTTTTGATAGCACATGCAAGAAACCTACCACAGGTGAAGAATTGTTATTCTCCTGGACTACAAAGCAGTACTCGGCGCTCGAATTGGCCGCGTGAGGAGGTTCGGTCACCATAGCCACTATGGCCAAATTGATGTCGTTCCTCATCATGAAAGACACTAAGAAGCCCGACCATGATAAGAGGTAGAGTACTAGTCTAGCTGGCACTTGACCTAGAAAAATACAGTAGAACTAGCTTAAAATGCAACAAAAATAAGTTTACTCTTTTTTCGCATTAAACAGAGAAAAGGAAGAGAAAAAATGTAAGTTTGCCGAGTTTTACAACAAAGTACTGCAATTTAAGGTGTGTGATGATGTTGATTACTCTCATGAATTATGATTACTCGGTTGGCCCTTACCTGTATCATACTCAATACCTATATTATAATAAGATATGACATATTATGTCAAAAGTATCATAAGAACAGTGACACATTTTGTCTTTATATTTAGTGTCCGTGTTTTATTCAGTAACTTAGTAAGTGATATTTCAATATTAAAAATTTTTTGAGAGTTCTGTTCAAAAATATTCCATTATAATTTGGCATCACTTTTTACTAGGCTACATGCAAAAGTATGTTCCTAAAATAAGCCTGTCTGTTCAAAATAGGTCACCATTTTTTTACTTTAGGAGATGTTCAGATATTTTGCTCTAATTTAAAAAAAATAAAAACACAAATTGCCAACAAAATAGCAATTATTACAAATCCTACTGTATAATTATCTATAAAGTTGTAAATTCTGAATCTGAATCATTCATTTAGTGTCACTATGTAGACAAATTTATCAATAACACGTGTGTTTCTAATAAGTTTATCTAGAGGATAGTCTAAACCTAAGTACTTAATTAATAATTAAATTGGAATCATTTATAAACTTTAAACTATACAAGATTGGAATTGAAATAAATTTTATATCTGAAGTTACAGGATTGACCTAAATAAGTGCAATTGCCTGGCTCTCTGATAAGTGTAGTCTAAGAATTAATAAACAATCGAGATGGTCAATAACCCCCACAAGAAATGTAATTGACACCATCTGTGTCTAATTACTTAGTCATAGAACCAATAGTTTTATCGGTTCATTACTCGAGTTCAATGTTTAGAAAAGTACTGCGATTTTACTATTGATACCATAAATAAATGTTCTAATTATGCTGACCTTAAAACCAGGCAGATTAAATCACTGACGTTAATAAAACAAATCGCTGTGAACAATGCTACTTGAAAAACGTGTCACCAGCCTAACTAATAAGCATTTTTGTTATTATTTTCTATTTGTATGTAAAAACAGTCTGGTGCGTAGATAAACTATTTCAATAGACTTACCAAATATTCTGTACAGTAGGCACTTTTTTGCTTCTTTAGGATAAGACAGGTCACTGCTATAAACTCGTTCCTCCATTCTCACAGGATTTTCTTGGACAACTTCATCAACACATATTTCTCCAAGCTGAGTGTCAGGTCACACTAAAATAGTTATTAATTAATTTTTTTAGACTTCCTTGGTTTGAATATTACAAAAACTACAGTAACCAATATTTATTATTTAATTACGCAAATGCAGTCCATGATAAGCTTTAACAGTATTTTAGGCAAGTTAATTTAGTTTGTTAACTTGGTAAAGTTCAATGTCAGGGTTCTTAAAAGGAAAAATAAAACCACATAAAAATAACAATTTTACCTTATGTTAACAAAATTACACTTCCAAACTTGTAGCACAGTAAACTAGATCACAATATATACCAACTGATAGTGTCACAACAAGTCAGGCAAAATTTAACCAATGTGACTCAGCATAAACTTTGCAAAGCTACTATTGGTTACCAACCAGACGGTACAGACACTTCCTCAATGTAGTACTGACTGTTGACGACTAAAGGTCGATCCTAACTATGTTAAGGTCTCAGTAGCCTTGTCAAATCTTGTACAGATAGCATCAAGTGATTTCAGAAAACTGGTTTACGACGATTGGTACTTACAAGCAGTTTAATCTAAGTTTTGGTATTATCGATTTGGCTTAGCACTGAGATAAATAATTATATAAAGTTTTCTACGTAGAAAGAATGAGTTGTATAATAAAAACCAAAATCACTCAAACGTTATAGTTTCAATTACATACACTTCAATAAATAATTAGGCTAAAAACTGATTTATCTACTATTATAAAAATACGAATATCAACTTAATGATGGTTGAATTGTCTGGTGACCCAAACAAATCATTTAAATTGCTTGTAATTAGTTTGAACACGCATGTGACCACTGCTGTTAATACACATCCAACAAAAATATAATTACTGGAGAGAGTGAATTTTTGAACATTATAACTTAGAGAGAGCTTAAAATTTTAAGTACAGATAATCCCCTAAAAATTATTATTAGTCTAGCTAAAAAAGATGTGAATTAAATTCGCTTAAAACTGCTAAATTTATTTAACAAAATTTTTATAAATAATGGCAATTTCTAAGATCAGTAAGTCAAAGATTATGTAAAAATATTACAAAAACTGTCAGAGAAGTGATTGTTATTCTTGAAACCAGGAAATTATTTAAATAATAATTGCTATTACCATGATTTGACCTAGTCACGAACAATAAGTAACAGGAAACACACCAGTAATTATTATTTACCAAACAAACTAACAAATATTCAACATGATAATTTCCAGAAATTTACATTTAGAGTATTCTTAGCAACATGGGAGTCCACTATGATTATTACTACCGCCACTGAAGGAATAACAATTATGCAGTCAAAATAGTGTTTTATATCACTCACATTTACAAAAATGTATTTATCTGCATATGGTGGGTGGTGGATAATTATTTATCAAGCAAACTATATTATTACAAAGTATTTTCCTCATCACAACTAACAAAACTGATTGGTATGCCAATTTGCTACTACGTACTGAGTATAATATGCAAATTTTCCACTGTGTAATATATCGTTGGTAATTATTAGATTAAGAAAAAACAATGAAAACCTACGAAATGTTTTTAAATACCTTATTTTGTTCTTAATTAGTTACTCTAATATTTGGTCGATTTGGTAGTAAAAACAGTACACAACGTAAAAACAAACAGTGTAAACTATTTTGATGTATTTTTAATATTACACTGGTATTAATTTATTAATCACACTTTTACTACTAAAACCACCCAAACTACAGAAAGCAGATAACAACTGTTAACTTTGATAAAAACATTCCTTGTTTTCCTGTAACTAACTAGTTAAATTGTGAACCTTTATCACCATAAAGGTTAGTTTTACTTAAAATCCAATTAGGTAGTGGGTAAAACAAAACAAAAAAAACATAATTAATCACCTGTGTACGTCATTTATCTTTTAATTTTCATATTATGCAAATTTTGTTGATAAAAAAGATTCACTTGAAATATGTAATATTCAAATAACCATCTCAATATAGAAATTGTCCAAGTGGTATTTTTATTCACCTAGTTACTGACATTTACATGAGACACTCTGTATGTGTGCATTAATTTATGGGTTTACAAGTAAGGAACTATATTAAATGAGAGCAAATATTTTCTAGGAAAATTTATAAATGCTCTATCAAAATAATAAACAGATATAAAACTAAGACAGACAATAGAATGTTGTGTGTCTTTAGTCTACTATAGAATTAAAAAATTTTCCCTAAATGTTATCACTTCATTAAAGTTAAGCTTCATTAATGTCAAAGAAAATAAAAAATTCTTCATTTTTAAAATAATCTACATGATGATTAAGCCAGGATAACTTTCATATTTAAGCGATGTTTATACTGTTTACCAAAATTGGGTATGAATAGGTACCTTGTTGTGAAATATTTAAAATAAACAAGTTTCAGCAACTGTATAATTTAGACAACTGCTTTGCACACAACTGGGATATTTGGCAAATATTTGTCACTTGTCAATACTTGCCCTGTGAGCAGTTTGCTTGTGCAATTATTTGTCACTGGTGCAGGTTGGCTTATTTACAAAAATTACAGGAGTCAAAAGTATGACAATTATTTAGGTACACTTAAAAAGAAAAAAACAAGGTCTAATAGCAACCTTCTGACCTTTATAAAAAATTAAAGCCAGCATATATTATTCAGCCCAGCAATAATACATATCCAAATTACATTTATTATGGTCATTCATTAGCAAATCTTATTCTTTGTTTAACGTTGCTGTGCAATAATTCAAAAATTGATTATATTCCAATAAATCTTCACTTATTTTAATAAATATAAAAATAATCTGTTTGAAACACTCATCATTGCCAAATCCTGACTGTTCTTTACATCTTGTCTTGTGCATTAAATAGGGTAATTTGAGAGATATATGGAAATTACAAGAAGAAGTACAACTACTTCCATTCTTCATGGTAAAGCAGGACCAGGAGAGGCTTTTTTATGTTTGGAACAAGGTTTGGAACTAAAGAGATTCAATTATAACAGTCATTACAGTGTTTTTGATATAATAATAATAATGAAATAATCACCTAGGAATTGTTCCTCCAAATAATCTCTGGAATTGTTTAGGAAAAGCTTCAGCGTAGATAGTAGAGTTCTAGAAAATTTCCAAAAAAAAATCTGTACTGCTTAAGGTCAAAAATTAAAGAACTATTCCTCCCTCCTAGCAATGTATGTATTAATAAAATATACTGGTAAGTAAAAAATATCAAATATGCATCAATCAGATCAGTATATGATCTTATACTTAATAGAGAAAATGTCAGATACACAACACAGTAAACAGTAAAGGCAAGAAAATAGTAGGTACTGGAAATGAAATGAATAAAGTGAATCAACCTTGTTTCTGTTGTTATCAGTCTAAATTAAATATTGGAAATATTTACTTTTCAGTAATAAAACAGAAAATGTAACATTTTTTTGCATTTCACTAGCAGCATACAATAAAACTGTAAAACATCACAATTTCAGTATAAACAAAACCCTAAAAAACCAACTAAAGCAACCTGTGACCCAGCTTAGATACACAATAAAGAAACTAAAAGTACATTGAATATTTAAAGGGCTTTTGTTCCCTTTTAAATTACTTCCACTAACCTCAAAACTAGAAGGAAGACGGCGGAATCGTTGTCAGCGTAATGTACAGCATCCCTGTGAAGCTGATCACTACAGATTCGAGTGGGCCGTCTTTGATACGAGCATTGGACCCATAATTAGGTGCTTCCGCCCTTCAACAGAGCCCTAAAAAGATCGATTTTCCGAGACTTTTAAACGGACTTCTATCATCTGACATTTTTCTTTTATTCAAAGATTGACGTATTGATTATTTAATTAATACTGTCAAATGTCACATGTCAAAATATGACAGAAGAATGTCTGCACGTCTGCCTTTCACGCAATGATATAGTGACATTTCATGGATAGCTCACGACAGTATAACGAAATCGAGTCCAAAAAGTTTTCGTTTTTTTCGAAAATAAAATATGTACATACTGATTTTCTTGAAATCTTATTTTACCCTTAGTAATTGTGATTTTATTTTAAAAAGTTATCACCTTATTATTTTATTTTGGCTCCATAGTTCACAAACACATTATTGTATATTTACAATATTTATTGCCAAAAAAATTGAGTATAAATACTGACCATGTAACATACTATGAAAACTTGTATAAATTGCTTCACCGAGATTTACTAAACTATTTAAGGTCCACCTGGTTCTGGAACATCATAACTGTCATCATCACCGCACTCTTCTTCCCAATCGTCCGGGACTACGTCTCTGGTTAATTCTACGAGTTGCGTTAAAGGACAAAAGCTTTCACAGCCAGGAACGGTCAATTTGTAGGGAGGAACCAGGGTGGAATTCCTCAAAAACACCTTAAAAATGTACTCTCTTGAGTCAATGTACCATAATAGTAAAAATCGTTGTAAAAAGCACCTCTACTCCATGAACACCAGTTATGTCCTCAGAAAACTCAAGTAGAATAGTTATTCCATAATCTGGGTATTGGCTGTCCCAAACTTTTAACGTCCTCATAAAGTTAACTATGGTGGAATCATGTCCAACGTAAGAAAAGGCTTTTTTAGACTGTTGGGCTAAAGTTCCGTTCAGTTTAGTTTCCCAGTCATTTATGATTTTCTTCAACAGTAAACCTATAAATATACAGTTAAAGGGTGAAATAAATACCACCAAATGTGTGGCAAGCATACCGCCTTTAAGACGATTCATTTTATCGTTCCACGCATTCAGAATGAAGCTAAATATCGTGGGTTCTAACATTTGGTCAGGATAGAACTCCTTAGTCCATTCTGGTAAAGTTAAGTTAAATTCTTCCTAAAAAACATCCACCAAATAATATTCTGCATTGCTGTTTACAAAATACCAGAGATGTTAAACATGATCTAAATAGAAATCTAGCACTTACTTCCGCTTTAAGAGTACTGAAAACGTCCTGCACGTCATCAAAGTCTTCCACGGTATTTCCTGTATATTCAGTCAAACTGTCAAACAGGGGTTGATAGTCACTAAGCAGTTGCTGAATCTCCTGAGAAGCTATCACTAAGTCCCTTTCTATGTGGTAGGCGGCGCAAGGCTTCCGTACGAGCAACAGCTACTGAAACTTCAAACTTCCAAGGCATCGTCCCGACCAAAGACCCCCCAAATCTCCCACCATATCCTGGTTCAAAGGCTCAGCGTACACCGGAATAGGCTGCCAATCCAAATTGCCCCACACTTGTATCGTTTTAGGGGGCCACAACCCAGCGTTTAACAGCAAAGAACTGGCTTTGGTTCGATCGACGTCGGTGCTCTGGGCGTAATACTCATCAGGGGAGTAATAGTCCCCTAAGAAATTCTGATAGCGATTTCGAAGAAACCTCCCAATTTCGTAGACTTCCATTTTTCCTTTCTGTTTTTACGTTAGAGATGTTGATTTATAAAGAAGATTAGAAAAAAAACTTACATTTGTCAGCTGTCCCCAACCCACTGGATAGAGTGAGTCATTAATATGCGGATCAGTAGGATAAGTATCAGCAGGAGTACGGCTACCATGTCTCAAAATCTTCCACAAAAAAAAACAAAAAAAAAATATAGTGGTAATCATACAAATTTTTCTACTTACAATATGCACCATTTTCAAAGTCTTTTCTTCATTATTGGAGGATGTATTCAGGCCCACCACAATGCCAATAGAAACTAGAACCACAACAACACCGAGTGCCATCAAAACGATTTTACTACTTCTTGACAGTCCTTTCTATAAGTAAATGTTGGAAATCGTGCTTCAAAATCCGTATGGTTTACCTGTTTTCTGCGGTTTCTTATTATATACTCTCCGTTACTCATTATTATACAATACCAGGTATCACATGCCCTTACATTCATTAACGAATCATAAATTTTAATTAGTTTCGGTTAAGGTAAACCAGAACAACCCTCATAATCTCATTTTTGGTAGGATTTTGAAACTTACATACCGCAAGCAAGTAGTTTTTTTGGTCGTACCACACCGTGTATGACTTGATCGATTGAAATCAATTAACTGCTATTTAGCATCGATATGAACGCTTACTAGGCAAATTATGGTATGAGTGGACGAGTAAATATAATCAGAGATATTGAAGCAATTAAATGCGGTTACAGGTAGTTTAGTAACGGCATTTACAACCTAAATTACATGGGTATCTGAAGTATTTTTAATTTGCAAGGCCAAGGATAGGCAATTATTGTGAATTACATATATGGAAAATGTATTTTTTTCTTATAGCATAACAAAAATTGGAAAAACAGATATTGTTAATAATAAATTAAAAATAACTATCAGTCAGTTTTCATTTACCCTTGAAAATCAAACACTCTACTAAGTTTAAATAATAATTATTATATAATTAAGCTGCTTTTGTTAATAACTAATAATTATTATAATGTAGTTAAAATAAGATTAAACTCACCATTTTATTGGCTCTTAGCAACGACCTTTTCTCGTTTTTCGATTTAATAAAAATAAACATTCCCCTTTTCTCTCCCTATTTTAGGTCAGTTAGTGATTTCATGTCTTTTTAGTTCAACTTAAACAATATAGATTTCCTTTACTTTGTTTCTGGTGCTGGTTTCGCGATCGACTGGTGGATGATATCTTTATCTTTGTTGTAAAAAATAATGACTATGTAAATTAGATAACCACAATTATTATTACTTTAATGCCATATAAATCTACGTTTGATGTAAACAAAAACGCACGATGCTAAGTTATATATTCAGATAAGAATTTCAGTGTAAACTGGAAAATGTTTACTTTTTCTATTACTATCATATTTCTGCACATTCATACTTAGTTTAGCAAATAATTTCGATTTTTTAATTTTCTAAAATTTTTATGTACAACTTTAATCAAATTCAGATAAGATGTTGAATTATTTTTATAATTTAAACAATGGCAATAAAACCTAAACCTAAAAATTCTATGTTGTGTCAATAATATTTTGTTATGCATCTAACAACTTATATTTTTACGGATCCCATAAATTTGCACAATTATAACAAAAAGTTTACTAGTGTTTTGTTTAATAAATGCAAAGAAAACCATCAAAATACTTTCTTAATTTGAAGACCAAATTTAAACAAAATATCCCAGAATAACAAGAAATTTTCTAGAAATATTTTTTGGTTTACGATTCTCAGTTGAATAGCTGGATGTATGATTTTTCTACAAGTTTATCTCCCTCTGTACATCTCTCGGGTAAATAAACTCTCAAATATACGTAGCTAATAGCAATAATTTATAACATTTAGAGCAAAGTTAAAAAAAAAATATGGCTAGAAATCGAGTTTCTGTATTTTTGAAATCCAATATGTTTCATTATTTTTCCTTTGTCACCCATTTTCCCATATGGAGGAACCTCAAGATACTATAAGAACCCTTCTCTTTGTTTAATCTTAACAACACTCAAACGCTTTAAAAAGCTAGAAAGTGTACACAACAATACAGCCACTGTTTGTAAAATACGCCAAGAGGGCTATTGTTTGACACCAGTCACATTAAACTTGTAAACCAAAATCATTTTAATTCGTATCATTTTTTCTTGTCAAAAATCTTTTAAAATGAATAAAAACCCTGATAAAGTGATTTCACGTAAAGGTGGGTGCAATTCCTAGTGGTTCCCCGAGTTTTTTCTCAGTTTGAGTCAAACATTTACTAACTGTTGATTCCAGATAGTAATTGCAGAATAAGTAAAAATGATCAGGGAAGAAAAGACGTCTCCCGACCTAGAAGTAGGAGTGTTTTTACCAGTTCCAACGTGGGAGATGAGGCGCCCGCGAAGGATTTAATGAAATTTGAGGGCCCCCCTAGCTGGCCTCCTTACGTACCTCAGCCTATCACTGTGAAAAATTACTTTACAGAGGACTTTAATGTGAGTACCACACTTTCAAACCCTACAGTTTTACTTTAGTACATTAAATGTTAGAATTACTACGACAATGATCCTTGTCAGTTAAGTGGTACTGTGATTTCACCCCATGGAGTGATCACTCTTCGTTTGAACGAACGAATTCGTGTGGATATATCACCAGAAAAGGCAGTTAGAGTAGCCAATGCTAAAAATGGAATAGTACTAGCTTTAAGTGCAAGCGGATCGTCTTCCGGGTTGATTCACCCCAATGGACGAGTGTACCAATACGGTTCCAGAGTGGAAATTATGGCCAATGATAGTCAAGGAAATCACAAGTAAGTTCAACTTTTGACTTGTCTTATAAAAGGTACTTTTTGCGATAATGTACCTACCGATTTAAAATTTTGAACTACTGCTTAATCATGACATGTTTATCTCAAATAAGCTGCTTAAAAGGTCTCATCCTGTATAATGCGCTAAGACCACAATTCTTATATTAGTCAACTGAATTTTATAAAGTATCAACCTCTTCTCTACAACATTCAACTCTTCTTGTGCTTAATTAGTATTATTTTTTCAAAGGTTTGCCAAAATGTGGTATAAAGGAGTAAGCTTCAGCAGTATGCAATGCGCTTTGGTGTACTTGGTGGATTCGGCCGGTACCAGAACTACCACGGACTCTTTCAATGATCTATCACTGCATGATTTCACCCTCAACATTTTCTACGAAGATTCGCCTCATTTGGATCAAAATCCATCTCCTACAACTACCACTCAGCTGGTCAATGATGCGGTCAGTGTTCTACAAGCTACCAATTACTGGTATACAGAAGATGGCACTGAAAATTGGATCATCAACAACGTTCGAATTTCGCAAACTGCTGATGGCCTAGTTAGGTAAGTGTCCTTTTGGTAGTAACCTTAAGTTAAAATCAATGTTCTTATGATTATCACAATTTAGAGTGGGAAGAAACGGTAACAAATTCTCTTTGCGTACTTCTCCGACCAACGGTTCAGCATCAATTTCGTCACCCTACATGCACTGTACCGGTTCGATGGGACAGACAAGACATTTGTTTGTGCGAAGAGGTGAAAGGCGCATGCACTATGACGGTTCCACGTTCATTGTGCGTAACGCGGGACATTCGGCCGGTTTCGACGATAAACATCAACTAAAAGTGTACTAAAAATGGCTCGGGCGGGTCAAAACGTCGTTATAGAGTGTATACATAACAGAACTTAACTAAAATGTATTTTCGTGCGATTTTGGTTTACATTGCGTGAATTGTTCCTTATTTGTGACCTGTTCCTCCTAGGGTGAGGTAAATATTAAAGGTCATTAAATTGTTTGTTTTTGATTGTCTTTTTATTTGTCAATAAAGCTTTTTTGCTTTTTAAACCACATTTATTGTAAACTGTCTTTATTTGTTTTTAAGACAACCTTCTGAAGAAGTATCACAAATAAGAATTGGCGTGATTCATCAAAAAAATCCGATTATTTGACATTTTACAGTTTCACGGGACTGTTTACTGAGTTTTGACAGCTCTCAATGTGGCTATATTTTGTTTGTCATTAAACGTCATAGCTAGATCATTTCGTCAAAGTAGTCCACGTTTTTCCAACTACACAAATTAAAAGCTTACTTCTTTTCGACGTTGCCAAAATGACTAATCAAGAGTTTTGGCTTTGGCAACGTTGAAGAGAAAAAATAAAGGTACATTCAAAATTCTGAGAACATTTGTAAAAAAAAAAATTCTCGATAATTACTAAACTTAACTTAGAAATAACTTTTGTTTTGTTAAATCAAATTTATTTACAAAAGTAAGACAACTTTGGCCTTACCACTGACATAAAAATACAACTTCTATCACTTTCAGATCCTTTGGAAACTACCTCAGCTTATCCAAAATGTTTTGTTGTTTTTCTTCAAGTGAGAGGGTTGCAAATTGATGCAAGATTATCTACAATTTAAACCGAAAGGTTACCAGAACCATACCAAAATCATTGGTATATTAAACTTACAGGAACTGGAACATATCCAATAGCTTCAAGTTGTCTAATTTTCATGGCAGTGTGTCCCAAATGAGCGTCCGTGCCGCGAACTACATTATTCCAAGTGAGAACCATAATTGAATACCATTTTTTATTTTCGTTATTTGACTTAACTTTCATCACATCCCCTAGTTGGTATTGGCTTAATTCGGGGGTAGGATTTACGAAAGTTTGAGTATTTAAGTCTTTGCAAACTACTATATCTGTAAAAATAGGCAAAAATCAAAGCAAAATGGGATTTACTACTATATGGGATAGATGTAAATACCTGCTGTAGAAAAGTGAGGCAATAGGTGTTGAACTGATGTACAGTCTTCAGGAAGGATTTTCTTCAACAATTCTATGATATCCAGAAAAAATAAGTCTTTTGTAGATAATTTTTTGTATTGGTCCAGTGAAGGTGGCCAAATCGTGAGCCATTTAACTGCTTTATACCTTACTAAGGGAGGTAATCGATTACCATTGTAATCCGGACATTCAACGTCTATACACGAGTCCAAAGAAAATATTTGTATTGGCAACGCCTTTATGCCTTTACCTTTATGAGAAAATAAATTTATGAATGTTACACACCTTAATGAAATGTAGAAATTACCGTAAGTACTAGTAATAAAGTCCATGTCCAATATCCGGTTCATAAGTTCATAAGAATATTTATTTCTTATACTGAAATAATGCAACGCTGCTGGAAGACATTTTGGATACTGGACCATTTCAGGTATCCTCTCACCTTTGTGAATTTCTTGAAATGCCACTTCAAAAATATCAGGTACGGTTTTTGGATCAAATGTAAACATTGTCAACACATTTAATGATCTTTCTATGTCTTTTAGGCGAAGATTGGGAAAGTTTGCTACCAAATTTTGAGAACATTTTCTAAAAGAACACCCAAAAGAAATTGCTATAATAGCTATAACATAAAAATATAGATTCTGTCTATCATAATAGTCTCTTGAATTTGTACTATTGTTTCTGAAACACCGTGTAGAAGATTGAAAATAGAAAATGAATGAAGTTGAGGGAACAAAGGGTTGCAATGATACTTTCAGCTTGGCCTGCTTACCATATTTAAATTATTTTATACAAAACAGCCTCAATTTATGTATTTTTTTTAATCAATATCCTAAATCATTAGGTAGCACCTGTTTGTTCATTGAGTTTTCCCTTTTATTGTCAAAACAATACTCCAAATGAAATACCTACAATATTTCATTATGTGTCAACATAAAAAAAAAAATAGGTATGCACTAACTTGCAATTATTAGATTTACAATTTTCACTATTTTCAGTGTATAGCTCCCCCTCCCAATTATAAAGTTACCTCAAAACCACCTTGTCTGTCTTAAGAAAATGTACTACTACTAAATGTACTCACTTTTGCCATATTCTAGCAAATACTTCAAATGAAATTTAAACGCTTTTGTAGATAAAAATTTAAGTTATTTCAACACTTGTCATTGGTTTATCTCAATAATGTCAATTTTTCAGTTATTCACCTTAAAACTGCAGGATGAAATGACTGTATACCTGTAGCAACTAAGGCTACATGTAAAATAGCCAACTCTGAAAATCTGTCTAGTTCTGGAAGCAAAGCATCCAACATTTCATTAACTTCATTGGCAAATTTTACTGGGCAAGTGAGACGTAATGCCTGAAAGCTGTAAAATGACTCTATTTCTTTTTTTTTGTTTAACTTATACAAACCTTCATTATAGCTCCTAAAGATATTTCATGAATACCCATAGCATTTGTGGTGACACCATCAATCATTGCTTTTATAATTGCAACTAATTTGATTGTTGAGGTAGTTTTAAAATAGCCCATAGCCACTACTGCTAACTCATCCACATTCATTTCCCAAACTTTATATTGCAATGCATGTTCAAACTCAAAAGGTACACTCATTCGCCTGCATACATTCAACAAAAAAAATACATGAACTAGTTGATCTTTGGTAAGTGTTTCAGCTTTTCTTGTAAGTCTGTCAAGTGCTGAAAAAATATAATCTGCGTTTTTTCCGAGTTGAAGCAGAAAAAAAACATTACTAAATGCTAAAATAGTGTCAATATTCCAATTATGCATTTTCCAGCAACATATATCATCTAGGCAGCTCCATATATCATGAAAGTTATTTGCTTTGAGTCCAAATGATTTTGGATATTCTGACAAGTCCTTTATTAAGTTATATAGCTGTCTGTCAGTCAGCTTCTCACAGTGGTCCATCAGACCATCAGTCAACTTATCAAATCTTTGATCAGAGAGAGCAATGTTGTTTTCAATACAAAACTGCTTTACAGTGGAAAATGTCTGAGAAATTTCAGTAGCACTGCTTTCCCTCCAATTTCTATCTAAGTAACTAGTAAATGAGCCTTCATCATTAATCTCTGTAGAAATAACCAGTTGATTTGTACTGTTAATGCCAATTTTAGACACAATTTGAAAAGCATACAAGTTTTCATGTTGCACAAACTGTCTGCTGTTATTATTTTTCTGAGGACTGATTAGGTGATCAGGTTGAGCCCCTAAAGTTGAATGGTTGGCCTGTATTGAACTGTACAGTTGTTTTCTAAGAAGTTGTGTTCGACTCACTACTGTACACTTACGAATCAATTGGCGCAAAAGCATTTTAACTTAGCTAATGTTATTGGACTTACTCTTGAATATAGAAGGTTTTAGTAACACAGAAGTTCAATTTGTTTATCATAGGTTTTCTTCTAAATGTTTTCAAATTTAAAAAACAACACATAATAAACTTTTTCAATGTGAAAATGTTTGGTTATGTTATGATAAACATCAAAACATCAAAAAAAGGTGCCGTTTTCGTTCGGATAGTGATTTCAGAACCAAACGCGTTATGATTCAAAAGTCACGTGACCTTAATGTGATTTTATAACTATGTTGTCATGTGATTTTGAGATCATAAAGCGTTTGGATCCAAAAAGAAGAGAGATACATTTTCCACAATTTTGACAGTGACAGTTGGTCAGCGTTGCCACAGCTCGCTCGATCGAGCGAGATCTCGCTCGTTTCACACGTAAAAAACTCTCACGCTCCTCTTTGTAAAATCTCGCTCGTTTTCATAATTCTTCCAAATTTTTTGTTTTTTCTACCTAGTTTTCTACTTTGAGCTATCAGGAAAAGAAAAATTCTATTAAAGTCTCAGTCAAAACAAAATTTGTGTTTTTGTCTAGCTCACCGTGTTTCAGACTAATCGACCGTATGACGAAAATTAAAAATTGAAGAAAAGAAGATCATAAAATTTGCTATTTATCTTAACCTCAAATCGAAAAAATTTTATTTTTTGTTTTATTTTATAACAGACTTTTAGTTAGGAAAAAACTACTTTTTGTTGAATTTGTACATTACATTACAATGTAGATGTATGATTCGTTGACATTTGATCTCTCTATCACTGTTTAGAGTATATTTTAATTTATGTTTTGTCTAATTAAAATCAAGTAAAGTAACTGATTTTTTGTTTAATGTTTGTTGTTTTTTATTTTTTGTAACATTTTAACTTACGAGCAGTCCAGCAACGAGCAAACTATTGGCGATATTGGCGTTTGAGGATAAGAAATACGCCCTCTGGTGGTCAAGTTTGAAAAAAATTTTGGGCATCCTAGATTTTTTTCAAAATTGACCATCAGATGGCGTATCGAAACGCCAATTTATCACTGCTGACGCTGACACGCTGTCAGAAGTGTCAGAACAGAACAAACAGACAGGGTTGCCAACCTAGGGTTTTAGACCCTAGATTTAGGGATAAATTTGGAGTCTAGGGGCAAATCTACGGTTCATCATGTTTTAGGGGTTTTTTTAGGGTCTTTTATTTTTGCTTTAATCTAAAATATACCATGGCATAAACATAAACCTTCTTAAAACGATTATAATCTGTGGACACTAATCATTCACCTCCGAAACCACATCAAAGCAATGCATTATTGAACACCCGTTAGCTTGACAAATTTACCTCACAGATCAGCCCGAGCACTACAAATGAGTCAAATAGCTACTGTCACTAACGTCACAATTTCCTATCTAGGGTTTTCTATGGTTATTTGAAAATATTTTAGGGTACTAGAATTTCTGGAGTTGGCAACCCTGCAAACAGAAGAACTGAAAACAGTGGGACAGTATTGTATGAATTAGTTGAATCATCAATTCATGATCTTATCCTTAAAATTTATTTAATTACAACTCTGATTACTGTATAAATATTTTTTAAATTGTTTCAACTTAAATTCGCTAAATTTGACCGATTTATTCTAAAAAAAAATCTCGCTCACTATTTTAAAATCTCGCTCGTTTTCAACAGGAAAACTCGCTCGAAAATATATCAGCTTGTGGCAACACTGCAGTTGGTTCTTTGTTTACGGGGTTTATTTCTATTTTGAGTTTTCTATTTCTGGTTCTGGCATTCTAGCATGGTCTAGCATTCTACCTGGATTTGTTTTTTACAAGGGAATAAGGTCGTTTTGCTCTGCACGCCTTTGGGTTTACTATTCCAAAGGAAAAGAGTGTACATTAGAATTCTTGAGTCTGGTGGAGAAACATGGCAGAAGAAAAGTCACAAACAAAGGTAAATAATAAATTGTGTACACTACAGGCTATTTTCAGTGGGTTTGGGTACTATTTATACCTGGTAATCGTACAGTAGGAACCTTTATTTTTTTGTTAAGCATTATAATAGAACACTTGGTGAAAGAGATACAGTTTCAGAATAATGGTAGGTATGGCAGAAACAAGGTAACTAATCTAGTGGTAGTACTGATGGGGCTACTTTTTGACAATAAAATTTTCTAGAAATGATTATTAAGGTTGCCACATGTTCAACCAAGAATTTACCACATGTTGCCTGGAAGCAGGAAGCATGCTACTTTGGTGTAAAATTATACTTAAACTGCATCTTATTTGCTAAAATGTTAAAGCAAGTCACTTTTATTTTGATAAAAGCATGTACTTGACTTGTAACTTGATCTTTTAGATTTCTGTTATTATTGGATAGTTTCATGAAATGTAGATCTTTAAAGTTGCCTCAGATTCAGATGATAAGGTGATAAGTTTCATTAAACAGTTTACTCTGCTATGTTCTTTGTTCTGAATTGTTCTCAACCATACTTCATACTATTTGATATCTTCCTGCTGTGTTTTTCTCAATTTTTTTTTTGGTTTGAGACACTAGTTTTACCTACTTGCAAGTAATTTTACTACCATAAGGGATGGGCTATAGTTCTGTTTATCTAAAGTGTTGCTAAGTACATCAAGAATTTACCCTTTATGTTCTAGTAATTCAAACAGTCCTTTTTCTTCAATTATAATTTAACCTTAATCTTCCTCATGTATTGGGGTCTGAATTAAAATAATATTAGATTTTTGTTTGTAAATTTTTGTTGTACTTAATATTCAGGGTAATGTGTGGAAAAATGTTGTTTGCTTAATGCTTGTTTTGAAAATGATTTTAAATTTCCACTCTATTGAGTTATTTCTTTGTGTTTGTGCTGAAAAAAACAGCGAAAGTTTTTGAATTTATTATGGATGTCGTTTTCATGCATAGACTGCCATGAGTTACTTTAATTTATAGTAAAACAAACTGTTTTGCAAGGCTATAGCTTTACATACTATTGGTAGAATCCACAATATGAACCAAAGATTGATGTGTGATAGTACTGAAATTATGATACAAACAACTTTATAGTCTACTGGACACTATATCTCAAATTTTTGTCAATGTATTTCCTTTTTCAATGAATTTGGTTATTGGAACAACATTTCTGTGCTTTATAAGCATTTTGGATGGCTTAGTTTTAATATTTAATATGAACAAAACCTAAACAGTTGAAGCATTTTGCTAGAAAGAACTACCAACATTTCCTGTGTCCTCTCTTTTGTTCCAAACTGTTTTGTCACTCATTCTACTATTTTAGCCAATTCTTCCTACAAAACATGACTGGTACCAAACAGACTCAGCTGTTGTAATTACAGTGCTGGTAAAAAACATTAAAGATGATCAGCTAAAAGTATCATTTGCTGAATCAGAAGTTAGTCTACAAATTAATGTGCCTGAGTATGAAGAATGCCATTTGGCTTTTAAACTGGCCCATAAAATTGTACCAGAGCAGTGTGGATACAAACTGTCCCCTACAAAGGTAAAAGCACTGAATTGACATTTATTGTACTTAGATGTACTAGGCTGATTGTGCATTCTAGATTGAAGTTAAATTGAAGAAGACTGAAGGTATTAGATGGGAAAAGTTGGAAGGTGCAGGCACTGAAGAGAAGATTAAAGTAATACCACAAAGTAAGTTTTCCTTTCCTGTTGTTAATGACATAATTGATGCTAATTAAATTGGTTTTAGCTGTTGACATGCCACTTGACCGTCCTCCTTCTTACCCCACCTCAAAGAAGGGGAAAGATTGGAATCAAGTGGAGAAGGAAATCAAAAAACAGGAAGAAGAAGAAAAACCTGAAGGTGAAGAAGCTTTAAACAAACTATTCCAAGATATTTATGGCAGGGGAAGTGATGAGGTCAGGAAAGCAATGAATAAAAGTTATGTAAGTAATAACATACATTTCTTCTAGAGAGTTACTGATTTATGAGGGTTTTTAGCTTGAAAGCGGCGGTACAGTTTTGAGTACCAACTGGAATGAGGTAGCCAAGAAGAAGGTTGATGTGAAACCTCCAGATGGCATGGAATTCAAAAAATGGGATAGTTAATAATGCTGTTTGTGAAGTGAGTGTATGATGATATTATTTGTATTTTATTATAAAAGATATTGTAGAAACTGTGTACATGAGTAGTAGTGTAATTTTATGAAGCCCAATACAAGTGCTGAATTTATAAAAAATTAAAATAAATGTGTTTTTAATATAATTCAAATTATAGCAGGCAGTAATACAATTTTACTGTTAGTGATGGGTCAAAGTAGGTGAATTACCAATTTTACTTCTGTATAGTAGTTGAATTACTCTAATCAATTTAACTACACACAAATCGATTAACTAGGTACTTCAAAATAAGTTAAATAATGTACTACATAATTAGTTATTGGCAATCTTGTCTTAGTTTTGAAAAATAACCATTCTGAAGCCGTCGAGGGCAAAATGTCCCTCTTTTCAGCGCAAAATGTTCCGGTTTTCGTAGAACATTAAATTCCCTACAATTTTTGCGCCCTAACATTTTTCTGAATTTTGCTATGTGGCCGAGTTACTGGGGTTTGAAGTTACGTAAGTAGACATTCGGAAACTCTGCGCTCACTAAACTTTCATAAGCAAATATCTCCCTTCTGATGCTCTTAAGGACAAAATGTCACTCTAAGCTTTTGGTAGAAAATTAAGCTACAATTGTTGCTGAATTCTGACAAGGCAAAAAAATACAGAAGGTTGAAATTGTTTTTCAGAGACTCGCAGATCTTGTTTCACTTTTCGGAAAATAACTCTTCTGACGTCCGTAAGGGCAAATGTCCCTCTTAGGTTTTCGTAGAACATTAAATTCCCTACAATTTTTGGCCCCTAACATTTTCCTGAATTTTGCCATGTTGCCGAGTTTTGGAGGTTTGAAGTTTTGTAAGTTAGACATTCAGATACTTTACGCTCACTAAACATTCCTAAGCAAATATCTCCTTTCTGAGGCTCTTAAGGACTAATTGTTTTTCTAAGGTTTTAGTAGAGAACTAAACTAGCTATAATTTTTCCCTATAGACTTTTTCTTAATTCTGTCAAGGCAAAAAAGGACAGTAGATTGAAACTGTTTTTTAGGGACTCACAGGTCTTGTTCCCTACAATTGATAGAAATATAATAAAAATAATTTAGAGCACAAGAAACTTAATTAGAGCAAAAACAAATCGTATTTCTTTCAGTTAAAACAAAGTAGTTCAATTAATCTGAGAGCAATTATTTAATTAATTACTTCAAATACTGAAAAAACTGTAACATCAATTACCAAGTGCAACTACTTTTGTTTAGTAATTGAAAAAACATTTACAATTATTGTTTTTGAAAAGTGGAAATGGACTAAAAAAAGTAACATCATGCAGATTTTTGCAATTTTTTATTTATTTTACAAATATTGCGAAGGCACAAATCTCAAAAAATAACAATATAACAATAGATTAATTAGGTGTACCAATGTTAAAAGGTATTAATTATACACGAAACAAAAGGGAAAAGCAGCCCTTACGTTCTTTACTTCAAAATCCCTTAAAGTAAAACATATAACATAAAATCAATTAAACCTAAGAGCGTTTTCAAAACGCATGCACACGTGACTTCATACAAACTTTTGATGGATAACAATTTATGACGTTAAACTGGTAATAATTAAAACACGAAAGCCTAGTTACGATATTGTCTTCATGTATGTGTTTTTTCTTTATTTTCAAGCAAATTGATATAATGCAGCAACTCTATATAGTAACTTTCTAAAGTCTAAAATTTACCCCTACACTTAATCAGTTCATACTGCTACAAAAAAAAATCAACAAAACTGTTGGTAGCAAATTTTAGCGGAGTAGTTCTAGTCAAAAGCTCTCTAATTCGAAATGCCCCCACAATTTTCATGAAATTTAATTTTTATAGTAAGCGGCCTCAATAAACGTAAGAATTTCTAAAAATCCCTAAAATTATGCATGCATTTTTCAACCGTTAAACTGATGAGCTTATATTACCACGCAAACGTGTATGTTTATATGGCTGAACGTTGTACCTAAGATAATAATAATAATAAGTAATAATAAAATTTTATAGTTTTTTGGTTTGATAATCGTTTTTCACTTTTCACCAGTCATAAAGTGATGGTTATGCTGGTTATATCCTGCATTAAAATACGAAGGCAGGTGGGTACTTCATTAAATAGAGTGTTTCAGTTTCCACTATTTCTGGTTAAGAAAAAACATCTTGCACTACATTCTGAAACACTCTGTATAAAGTGTAACAATTTTACGAGCAACTTAAGGAGTGACTGGAAATCAACAACATAAATTCCAAAACCTATTATTACATCTTAAAGTTAAGATTTAATTAATATAATGAAACCGTTTGCGCTGACATGGTAAAATCTTGCGCAACTTTAAATAGAAATTCAGTTACTTAAATATAAAGTGAATTTTGTAATTGTTACAATAATATGTTTTTATTAAGTGTGTTTATGGAGACTTTTATTGCGTTTACAAAGTCTTTTACTTGATGTGTGTATTTTTTCACTACGTAGAGCAGTTTTAGAGAAAATCACTAACATAGTGAAAGAGATATTGGCGCGTAGAAATTTTATTTTATCAACAATTTTATATACACTTTACCTGAGTATAAAGTGATATAAAATTAAAGTTTCATTGGAACACTATTCGGCAACAACGCAATCACAATCGTACGACCGTAGACGAGGTCGGTTTTAGTTTTTTTTTTTTGTTAATTATTTAGGCTTGCTACCTTAACACACTATTCAAAGGTGTAGGCGCTGACAATTGCACTATAAAGTAGTTATAACAGAAACTTCAACAATAAATATACATCAATAACCGCAACAATTATTATCATCACTGTAAGCTGCAGCAAACAGCTCTGTGAGGCAGACGAGGACCTTCGTTCTTTTTTTCGTTGTCCTGCATACGCAAAAAGTTCTCACTCTGCCCATACTTACTCTCATACACTTCAATTTCTTCGTCGCCTTGTTTTATGCTATCAGTCCTACATTTATCACAACATTTACCGTCAGCGCATACTTTATCGCCGTAACCATTAATGTCTTTCGATAAATCACAGTCTTTTGAGACAACGATTGACACGTCATTGTCCCAATACTCCAGCAGATCCTCCTCGACCTCGTTCAGAGTCTCGTCCGAAGCGAACAGAGTCACTTCTTCGTCCTCATCATCGGAGCAGTCGATTGGATAAAACTCCTTCTGGATGTCCGAAGGACTTTTGAGAATATCCACATCCGGAGTGGTTTCCCTAGTCCGGCACATCCATTCTTTGACCGCCTCGGTGATTGGATATAGTGTCTTATCGGCCTGAGGAGGAGCGTCGTCGTCTGCTGGAGTTTCGGGACCAAATGCAACAACATTTTCTAGAACATGTCCAGAGGACGGATCGGCAGCGTCTGCGGCAGAAGAACATGTTTTAATATTGTTATCGGCGACCCCCATATCTGTACTATGCTGATGTTCTACACTTACCATGTTCGGTTTGAGAAACTGCCTCGTGCTCTGGAATATTCGGTTAAAGTCGGGCGCCTTCATCACCGGAGCTGGTTTTGCCCCTACCCCCATCGTCTTAAAGAACGCGTCCATGTCCGGCTCCACGTTTATGGTTTTGATTTTCTCCTGGAGCGAGCTGTACATCCCCTTCTGGATTAGCTGGTCCAGTTCCAGGGAAATTTCGTCGTTTGTTTTTTCGAGCGTTAATTCTTCATTTATAAGTAGGTATGAGGTGTCTTCTTTGGTTGTTTGATCGCTGCTGGAGTTGGTTTTGCTGCTTTTACTTTTATTCTTCTTTCTTTTAGGTTTTTTGTCTTGTGGTTCTGATTCAGGCTCGGGTGTAACCTCTTTCTCGACTGTAACTTTAGTATTTTCGATAGGAGCAGCGACGGTTTTCTTTGTGGGGGCTTCAATGACAGGCGTTTCCGGTTCCTTAAATATGTCAGTTATGATCACTTTTTTGAGCAATGGTTTTTGAGTTCCTTTTTTAGATTTTTTGATTTGTGGAGTTTTAGTGTTAACGATTTGCGGTTCTTTTGTTTCGGTTGGTTCCACCTCCTCCACCACCTTATCGAGCAAGGTTCTTTCAATTTCACGCACTTCGGGTATGACAATGTCTAAAGGTTTGGAAACTTCTGCTTGAGGTGCCATACTAATTAAAATTTCTTCTATCGTTTTGTCATCCTCTTTTAAGGGTGGTACCACATCAACTAGCTGATTAACATCGTAAGTTTCAAAAAGGTCACTAGACTCATCACATGTAGGTGCCTCGTGGTCGTCATTGTCAATTTCACCATCCATACTTTTGTTTTTCTTTTTCTTTCTACTAGACACTGAAATCCACTGACTGTTTGGTTTTAGTTTGGTAGTTTCAGTTTTAGGTTGCTCGACCACCGGAACAGGTTTGCTTTCTTCAGGTTTCTTATTTTGTCCATTGAGTAGAAAAGATTTGCGGAAAGGTTGGACATTGTTTCTTACTGGAGTGGGAGTTTTTTCAGGTGATCTTTGGTACATGGGGTTGTTATATCTTTTGATCGGGCTTTCGTGGTTTTTCCAACTCCTCACCTTTTGCTGTCGTTCTGTGATGTTCTGTTCAGGCTTTACCTGATGAGATGAGTTTGTAGTTTCAACGTTCTGGACACTGCGAGCTGGAGATAGTCGAAAATGCTGAGGACTACCAGCGTCCCCAGGAGTTGCATCTCCGCTTCTTACAGGAGAGTTGCGGAACTTGTTGTTGTTATAGTAGTGCTTCTTAAAGGTAGGTGGTTTGCTCCCCAATCTGGGAGCGTTTCTGAAAGGTTTGCTTTCGTTAATAACCGCCTTGGTTGCATCTCCGTGTCTTTCTAGTTTAACAGCTTCCAGTTTAGAGACGACCGTGGCTATGTCGATGGTTTTGCTGTGAACTTGTAGAGTTTTACCGTCATCTACTGTAGGAGTGTGTGAGGGCGTTGCCGTGCTTTCTCTTTCAGTATCTTGTGGCGCTACTTCGTTCAAACTTTCGGTGGCTTGCTCGGGAACTACCGGAGGTGGATAAGGGACAAAGTTGGGAGTGGGAGGGAACATTTTCTGTCCCATTGGTTGCGGAATGAAATTAATGGGGAAGCCTGGGGGAATAAATGCGGCTGGGTGAGGCGCTCCTAGTGGAACTAAAGGTATCGGCATAAAGTTTGGAGGGAGTATTTTAAGGTTAGGAGGTGGTGCTAAAGGTTGGAAACCGCGTGGGATAAATTCTTCGGCGTCCGCTTTTAGGGTGGATGATGTTTTAAGATCTTGAGCTTGGTCGTCAGTCTTTTGGGCATGGTCGTTATGGTTTACGATGATACTATTAGAATTCTCGTTTACAGTCTTTAGAGGTACATCGCTGACGCGCTCAACGTCGTTTGGTTGAGTTGGCACCGAGCGTTCCGCACAATTCTCTTTTTGTTTGATGTCCTGTGGGACGTTCAATAACGTTTCGGTTCGTTCGTTGTCCGAGTTTTCGTCCGTGTACTCAGACGAATCACCCGGAATAGTTTTCGAAGATTTCCTTTCCTTCCGTTTCCTCAGCTTTTTTACCGGCTCGCCTGTGTAGTGATGCCCGTTCGCGTTATCTGAAATCACAGAAAATTCAAATTAAGATTGTTTAAATGCGGTTTATTATTAGAACATACACATAAAATAGGTTGCTATGCTATATGCTATACACGGTAATGTAGCGTGAAAGAAAACATTCCGCCGGTTTATTTATACAGTGAAGTGACAAAGGAAGGAGGAGGCCCGAAACGTGGCACACTAGTACATAGATCCCAAAAAAAAATTGCTAATAATAGTGATCTAAAGGTGTCGCTATTTACTTAGCGACGATTAGCGGTCTAGTCACGTGCACGGGAAAACTCTGAATGTTTCCATAGCCGAACAGTTGGCCAACTTTCAAAATACCTCTCGAGCCGGGTCCATTACACCTTTTTTCAACAGGAAACGGGGACGGGTATAACGTAAACTAGACGAAATTATCACACTCCAGAACATTTTTATTATTATTCTTAGAACATATTTGTGGTTTTTCGAGTAAAACTATCAATTTGGCTAGAACCTTGAAAATATTGTACATTTCAAAATAAATCTTAACAAACCAATAAGAAGAGAGAACAAATCAATGGGATAGACGAACATGGACGAGACTTTGCAAGTGACACTTTACTGATGTGGATTTGATTTAATTCGACACTAGGTCACAAAATATCATTCAAATTTTCTAATGAGTCAGGTGACCAACTGTTAAGTGACGTCAAATCTAACAAAGTTTCTCCTTCTTTGTCTTGTCCACTCTGAATGATTCTCTCGTCTTATCATCGATTCTCTATGGATTGTTTTGAAATTTCCATATCTAGTCCTACTGAGCATCATATAACATTGAAACAGCATTTATACATATCACCAGAACTACAAAATGATTAGTTTGAGATTGGCTACTGCTACGTTATTTGTTACAAGGAGTTGTGGATTACATGAATGAACAAAAATTAAATTTGATATTTGAAGGGGAAGTATAGCTCATCACTATCACTTGACATTTTGTGAAAACGTATCGATTGGACACAATCACATTACTTTTCCCATGCAACCAGTGGCCACTGGTTGGTAATTCCAGTTGCTCACCAGTTCTAGGTTTCTTGGAGTAGCTACGTAAGGGGAAGTCTTAAATATGCCTCCTAACAACTTGAACTTCTATATTGTCGACCATCCTGGCTATGATGACCTTGTTGACTGCTGCTTTAAACAGTTCTGTGGTTGTTTTTGAATACCATGTCCTTAGGTTCTTGAGCCATAATATCCTTCTTCTTCCGGGCCCTCTCTTTCCAAACACTTTTGCTGGATGGATTTTAAGAGTTTGTATTTGTTGTCATTTCTCATTATATGTCCGAGATATTCCAGTTTCCTTCTCTTAACCGTTTTCATCACCTTTTTTCCTTCCCCATTATTTCCAGTATTATTTCGTTGGTCACTCTATCTACCCATGATATTCTAAAGATCCTTCAGTAGTTTTGTGTAGCTTCGGTCAATGTCCAGGATTCCTTGCCATAGTACAATATGGAGAACACATAGCAGCGCAGGAGTTTTACTTTGATATCTAATTTGAGGTTATGGCTTTTGAAGAGCTTAGACATTTTGATGAAGGCATCTCTTGCTTTTTCTATTCTACATCTGACCTCTTGTGAGTGGTCCAACTGTTCGTTTATTAAGGTCCCAGGTGTTCATTAGCTGTTGTAGACCTTCTATACTATCTGCAAATATGACGGTATCATCTGCATATCGGATATTATTCACTGAGCAGTTCACCGTTTACAAGAATTCCATTATCATCGTTTTCCAGAGCCTCTCTAAATACAGATTGAATATCAGAGAGGAGATGATACACCCTTGTCGTACGCCCCGCAAAATGTTAACTGCCTCTGTTGTTTCATCTCCAGCGTTGATTTTTATGGTGGCTGTCTGGTTCCAGTACAGGTTTTGTATAATTCTGAGGTCTTTATCATCCATTCCGGTGCCTTTCAGCAGTATCATCTTCTGGTGTTGGACTTGTCAAACGCCTTTTGGTGGTCCACAAAGCAGGTATAAATGACGCAATTTGCAGTCGCAAATTTGAACTAGAGGCTGAAATTCTTAATAGTGTAAGAGAGTTGGAAACATGGTTAACTTGAAAGTTTCATTGAAAACCCTCAAAACAATGACCTCTCCGCTACCTAAAAATGATTTTCGATAAATTTAGAATTTGAGCTGGCAGGGGTTATTCAACCTAGAAAAATATCCAATACGTTACAATTTTAGATACGATTTTCTGTAGTATGTACTATTTATACAAAAAAATACACTTTAATAGGAAAAAGTCACCGGGAAGAGGTCCTCACAGAACCGTATAATGATTTAGCTTCTTTCAACATGATGGGATGGTAAAGGTGTGTTTTGAGTTTTTAAACTATAATTCAATTTTAATTGTCTGAATCACTAATGGAGGAAGTGTAGGAAATAGAACAAACATTTTTGTACTCACCGGTGGGCGGGCAGACATCGTTCACATAATACCCGGTGTAAACCATATTGAAAACAGGTGGAGCCCCGTTATTGTAGTCGGATACTCCACCGTTAGAGGCTTCGCCCCCACTTTGGCTATAATCCTGGCTGGTGACTTCTTCGTTATTGGGGCTCATAGATTCGCTCTGCAAACAAAATTACAATCATCAAAATGAAGGATGGAAATTTGCTGTCTACATTGAATCTATCACCATTAATCTAAAACCCACGGTGCAACATTGTAACGTTATGAAAAAAATTAAAATAATTGGCTTACAAAGTATCAAGGGATGTTTGCCAAAAATTGAAATATCAACCTAAAATAATGTGTCTTGACGGTTTCTTTAACTGGGTGATTAGTCAGTAATACCCCTGGAGCAGAAAATAGAATGACATTAAAACTGCAGTGGTGTTTATTAATAATTAAATTTCTAGAGTTAGTTTCCAAATTATGACACAATGAAGATATCACCGTTCTTGCTTAAGGGTCATGATGTGTTAGATCGTTTCTACTGTTTGATTAAAGCTCAACACTATACTAGATAGCGTGTATATAAACACACTATCAAAATCTCAAATAAAATAATAATATGTAATAATTCAAATGAGATAGCATTCTGTTTGTGTTCTAAAAGATTTAATACACAATTGAGATAGTCATCAACATGGTTCCTGTACAAATTTTTGTTTGACCTTTATGATACTCTACGAGTTGTAGTTAAAATAACGTAACATTCGAGAAGGAAACACTAATTACCACACACGCGTCCCCTGAACTTTTTTGTTATTTTTAAACTTACGTTTCCAGACTGGCATCCATTTAGACATATCTTAATTACAAAGTTGTAACACACACTACTAAAAATATAACACTTCGAGGCTTTAGAGAACTGAAAGACCAACACTAAACTAAATCCTGAAAACTTCTGTACAACTAATAATACGGATTGTCGCCAAAAAAATCACATGACGTCAAACTAAGAGTAATTGAACTCCACCAAATTCCAAGCAATCATGTTTTTTCAGTTTATGTAATACGAGTTGTAGAAAAATGTGGAACATTTTTGCGCTCACCGATCTTAGTGTAAATAACACCAAACTGATGAGGTTATATCTTCAATTGGATTCCGCGAAATAAAAAGAAATTCCTTCGACCTTTGCTCGTGATGCAATAATGTGTAAATTAATGATAATTTTAAGTTTTATCTAAAAATTAAACGCGGGGTAATCTTAAAACACGCGAATGACTACAAACAATCCATCCTGATTAATTACTATAGCCTTCCTAGAGTTCCTAGTCTAATTCTACAGGGTGATGATCATTAAATTAACGTACTAAACCTGAAATAAAAAGTTCAGGAAATACCTGCTTGTGTCTCTCTCTGTCTTCATTTATTAGTATTTTAAAATTGCTTTAGTTATTCAATATTGTTTTTGACTGTAACTTGTTTTGTTACAGGTAGAGTGTTAAAAATATCAAAGCCAAAATATTAGTTTTATCATGGAGCTTGGTAGTTTAGCAAAAATTACAAAAAGTCCTGTCCTGAACACTTCAACTCTAGAAGTGTCCAGGACAGGACATTTTTAGGGTCAAGCTGATTGCCTTACAAGCTATTTTATAAGAATTTATATAAAAATTCTTAATTCATCATTTTTCAGTGCCACATAGGTGCGTTTTAAATGGAGATTAGAAATTTTGAAAAAAGATGCTTGTTGAGGTGCGAGAGAAGTGGCAACACCGCGGACCGACAGAGCATCTACAAGTCTTATAAGGTGGACACGAGCCTCCCCTTTGCTCCGTATATTTCAGTTGAAATAAAGTGTAAATCAAAGAAATAAATACAGTCCATTATTATCAACGTTAACATTGGTCCATCGACCGGATTTTGGTGAAGTTTGGAGAAGAATAAACCAAAAACAGTGCCCATATTAGTGAAACTAAAGGCCACATCGACGAAGTTATTAACGCGGTGCAGTCGTGCACTTGACGCCACTTGAAGGAAAACGCAATTTCAAGAAATTTGCGCCACGGGTCAGACGGCAAGTAGAGTTTATTTATTATTTTGTAAAATATACCTTCGACTGTGTCATAAATGGCTAACATTACGGAATTGAAAGCCAAAAGGGGTGCTGTAAAATCCAAGCTAACTCGTTTGAGAACTTATTTACAGGAAAATGTTATAGGAAAAATTAATGTTCCTGATAGTGTATACAATCAGTTACAAGTTAGGTTGGAAAAAACAGAACCTCTTTTCGAAGAGTTTGAAACACTACAGTCAGATATAGAGTTGCTAGATGATTCCGACGCAGGCGAAAATGAAAGAACTTTGTTTGAAAATATATATTTTGAGTTGATTGGCGAGGTTAAGGCTATTTTAAAGGTTCGCTTTGAGAGTTTAATTGCAGTGGATCGGTTGAGTGCGGTTCATGCTGAATCAGTGGTTGGTTCAACGTCTAACGATCAGGTTCGCTCTATGGTAAAATTACCTCCAATATCAATACCAACCTTTGATGGTGATTACAATCATTGGTTAGAGTTTAAGGACATTTTTACAGCACTGGTTCATGATAATGAAACACTCACAAATATACAGAAGTTTTATTACCTTAGAGCTTCTTTAGTGAAGGAGGCTGCTCAAAGTATTAAGTCGTTGCAAGTATCCTCTGATAATTATGCTGTTGCCTGGCAAAGTTTGTCAGATCGTTTTGAAAACAAAAATATGATTATTCACAGTCACATTCGAGATATTTTTGAACATCCTAAGATTGTTAAAGAGTCACACGTTGAGTTAAGAAATTTATTTGACACATACACAAAACATTTGCGGGCTCTTAAAGCATTAGGAGAAGAAACTGAATCTTGGGATCGTTTAATTATATACATTATGTGTAATAAATTTGATGCAGTTACTAGACGCGATTGGGAAAGTTTTAAAATTACAGGCGACTTACCAACGATGAATGATATAAATACATTTTTAAAACAAAAATGCGATATTCTGGAAAAGTTGGAAAGCTGCAAACTTAATAAACCCTCAGGTGAAAGTCAAGTTAGCAAGAAAACTCGAGGCTACGGGTTTTCGGCTATTGAAAAAATGAAATGTTACTTCTGTCATGAAGAACATAGTGTATTTAATTGCAGTAAATTTTTGGGTTTGTCGGTAGCTGGGCGCATTTCCGAAGTAAAGAGATTAAAATTGTGCTCTATTTGCCTTAGAGACACACATCCATTTTGGAAATGCAAAATGAGAAAATGTTTCAAATGTCATAAGGCACACAACACAGTTTTACATTTTGACCGAGAAATTCCTAACAATCAACCAAATGTGCCAACCGCTGGCGCTCAAGAAAACGTTATAGAATCACCCGAGAATTCGACCGCCGCCATTGCACGCGTTGGGACCGGGGCCGATCGAAATATAATCGAATCGCAATGCGACGTTGCGCGATTGGGCGGACCGTCCCAAGTTTTGTTATCGACTGCGATGGTTTTACTAATGGGAGATAATGGTAAAATAATAAAGGCACGCGCTTTACTGGACGGGGGTTCACAATCAAATTTTTTATCTGAAAGGTTATGCGACAGTTTAGGATTAATATCGACTCCAATTGAGCATATAGTAAAAGGCATTGGTCAAACAGTTACAAATGTAAATAAATTAGCAAGTTTAACTATTCAATCGTGTAATGGTGATTTTCAGCAAAAAATAAAATGTCTTGTTTTACCTAATATAATATGCAAATTACCAACTGTCAGTTTTAATAAACAGATAATTAAAATTCCAACTTGGATGAAATTGGCAGATCCTACATTTAACGAGGTAAGTGACATAGATTTACTGTTGGGTTCTGATATTGTTTGGAGAATTTTAATTCCTGGCTACGAGACATTAGGAAAACATTTGCCTGTATTAAAAAATACATTATTTGGTTGGGTGATTGCAGGAGAAGTAGGAATGTCTGGCAGTTCACAAATTTCACAAGTTAATTATTGCAATTTGGTGATAAATTCAGACGCACTAACAGATAATATTATTGTTAAGTTTTGGGAATTGGAAGAATTAAGTAAGACTAAAATATTATCTGAGAGTGAGAAAATTTGTGAAGATTATTTTACAAAGACTGTCAAAAGAGATGAGTCAGGAAGGTTTGTTGTTAAAATACCGTTTAAGCCCAATCTAAAAATGTTAGGGAGTTCCCAAGAAATTGCCAAGCGAAGATTTGAGCTGCTTGAACGAAAATTAATTAAAAACTCAGAACTTAGAGTAGAGTATAACGATTTTATGAGAGAATATTGCGAACTTAAACATATGTCAGAATGTGATGAAGAAAGTAGTGAAGGTTTTTTCCTACCACATCATGCGGTCTTGAAAACGACTAGTCTAACTACTAAGTGCAGGGTAGTCTTCGATTCTTCTTGCAAAACTGACACAGGATTATCCCTCAATGATGTCCAGTATGTAGGGCCGACCTTACAACAAGATATTTTTTCTATATTGACTAGATTTCGAACTCATTTATATGTCATGACAGCCGACATTTCAAAAATGTATCGGCAAATACTGGTGGATACAGATGAGCGAAAATATCAAAGGATATTTTGGCGTTTTTCAGAAACCGATGAACTTAAGATTTATGCTCTGAATACCGTGACTTACGGCAATGCTTCATCGCCTTATCTAGCAGTAAAATGTTTATTTTACTTGGCTGAAGAAGTAGAAAGCGAGCATCCATATACTAGTAAAATAATAAAAAGGGATTTTTATATGGATGATCTGCTTACAGGATCGAACAGTCAAGAAGAAATATTAGAACTCCAAAAAAGCGTAACTTCAGTTCTCAGATCAGCCGGGTTTTCGCTACGGAAATGGTTATGTAATGATGATGACATCTTGAAAAGGTTTGAGCTGGATGAAAGTTTAGATGTCAGCATGATACACATTGGCCAAGGAGAACAAAATAAAACTCTTGGAATATACTGGGATTCCAACAATGATTTAATCTGTTATAAAATCAATGTTCCTAATATGTTAAATGTTGAGTGTCTTAGTAAAAGAGCAATATTATCAATAATTTGTCAGATATTTGATCCTTTAGGGCTTTTAGGTCCTCTGATAATCAGGGCAAAGATAGTCATTCAAGATTTATGGAAACACAAGGTAGGTTGGGATGAGCAAATACCACAGCAAGTACTGGAGTCCTGGAGTGAGTTTCATCGAGATCTGGACAATATTGGTAGCATTAGGATCCCAAGACATGCCATGATAAATGGGTATGTTGCTTTTGAGATACATGGATTTTGCGACGCGTCAAACAAAGCTTATGGAGCTTGCGTGTATCTTCGTTGCCAGTTGCCCTCGATGGAGTGGGTTGCAAATTTATTATGTGGAAAGTCTAGGGTAGCTCCGTTGAAACAAATAAATATACCACGGCTAGAGTTATGCGGAGCTGTTCTGTTGAGTAATTTAGTAAAAAAGGTAGCCGAGTCGTTGGAAATAAAGCCCAGTAAGCAGTACCTTTGGACGGATTCAACAATTGTACTAGCGTGGATCAGAGGTACCCCAACCAGATGGAAAACTTTCGTAGCAAACAGGGTAAGTGAGATACAAACGTTGTCCAACGCCAATGACTGGGGACATGTGAATTCAGGCGACATTCCCGCTGACTTATTGTCAAGAGGTGCTTTAGCAACAGATTTAAGTCAGAGTAAGTTGTGGTGGTTTGGACCCAAATGGCTCAAGCTCAATTTTTCTGAATGGAATTTACCAACGGAAGTTTTGCCAGAAATTATACCAGAACAGTGCAATTCCCTGACTTGCACGTTATTAACAAAAGAAAACGATGTTATAACAGAGTTAACAAATAGATTTTCGTCTCTACCGAAAATTGTAAGAATCCTTGCGTACGTTTTAAGGTTTACTAAAAATATTAAAGAAAATCAGAGACAATTAGGAGCACTTTTACCTTTAGAAATTGACAAAGCTTTAAAATGTTTAATTATTGCCGTTCAAAAACAATGTTTTTCACTCGAATACGACCTTCTTTCTCGAAATAAACCCATTAATAAAAAAAGTAAATTGTTAACCTTATATCCATTCATTGATGATGGCTTAATTCGGGTAGGAGGAAGATTAAGGAACGCGAGTCAATCGTTTGACAAAAAACACCCGATAATTCTCCCTAGTAAACATCGGTTAACTAAATTAATAATAACGCAAGAACATGAACGACTATTACATTGCGGTGTCCAGACGCTTCTTTGCTCAATCAGAGAGCGTTTTTGGCCGATATCGGGACGAGGTGTTTGCAAAAATATTGTTCGCAATTGCGTGGTGTGCTTTAAGGCGAACCCAAAACCGTTAGAGTATTTGATGGGGGATTTACCTGCCTGTCGAGTAAACAGTTCACCACCGTTTGCAAATGTTGGTACTGATTACGGAGGTCCTTTCTATATCAAGGATAGAAAAACTCGGGGAGCAAAGATTACAAAGGCTTATATGTGCTTATTTGTCTGTATGTCCGTCAAGGCAGTTCATATAGAGCTCGTCACTGAACTAACCACTGAGGCTTTCATGGCTGCATTTAGACGATTTATTAGTCGCCGAGGTAGACCAGTAAATATTTATTCCGATAACGGGACCAACTATGTAGGCGCGAATAATGAAATTAAAGCTGTTTATGAATTTTTAAAACAAAAGTCTGAAATTATTGCCAATCAACTCTCAAACGAACTAATTCAATGGCATTTCATCCCAGCAAAATCGCCTAGCTTCGGAGGCATTTGGGAAGCCGGTATTAAAAGTTCAAAATCGCATATTAAACGTGTAATTGGTAATAAGACTTTAACGTTCGAGGAACTTGCGACCATTTTGACACAAATCGAGGGTATATTAAATTCGCGTCCATTATGTCCGATGACGTCTGACCCTGAAGATTGTTCAGCTTTAACTCCTGCGCATTTCCTGATTGGCAAATCCTTAACAGCTCTTCCAGAAAGAGATTTAACTCAAGTGCCAGAAAACCGTTTAAAACACTGGCAGAATCTCCAAGTAATGGGTCAACACTATTGGTCTAGGTGGCATAAAGAATATTTATGTGAACTACAGACCAGAGTCAAGTGGAAACAGAAGTTTTCAGATTTGCTCCAAATTGGATCGCTAGTGATTTTGAAAGAGGATCATGCACCACCCTGCAACTGGCCGCTAGGACGAGTAACCGAACTAATGCCTGGAGCGGACGGTGTGGTACGTGTTGTGAAAGTGCGCGTAAGAAATAACAACGTAACGAGAGGTGTAAACAAGCTTTGTGTTTTGCCAAATGATGATTGGACTCAGAAGACCGATCATAATTAAG
This sequence comes from Ips typographus, assembly GCF_016097725.1. Lineage (NCBI taxonomy): Eukaryota > Metazoa > Arthropoda > Insecta > Coleoptera > Curculionidae > Ips > Ips typographus. Next base: position 7,225,542 of record NC_138424.1, read on the forward strand.
ATATTAAGGATATGTAAAAGGCCTGTTGGCTTGTTTTTTCGCTACTGTTAGGTTTATTTAAATGACAATAATGTAAGTTTTAAGGAAACAGTAGTACATAATATTAGATTAAGTTAGTTATAAGCAAGTTGTTCAAGTTTCTTGTAGCATTGGACTTAAAGCGTAAATTTATATATTAGTTGTTAGTTAAATAGTTTCGAAAGTACCGGAGTACTTCCAAGGCGGGCGGAATGTTGAGGTGCGAGAGAAGTGGCAACACCGCGGACCGACAGAGCATCTACAAGTCTTATAAGGTGGACACGAGCCTCCCCTTTGCTCCGTATATTTCAGTTGAAATAAAGTGTAAATCAAAGAAATAAATACAGTCCATTATTATCAACGTTAACAATGCTATTCAGAGTTGTTAAATTGGAAAAAAACACCCTTTTTTGGAAACTAGCTGGATTAGCTCTTTTACTATGTCTTTCCTAAAGTTTACAAGATGTTTCAAAAATATCCCGACAAATTACCAGGATTGCAAGAAAACTCCAACCAGATTTTGTCTCTGACTCTCCTTTAAAACTGTGCTCCTTGAAACTTTAACATCACTTTTCTCCCTGACCGTACTCGATTTTGTTGTATTTTTTAGTTATTAGATAGGAAATTTAATGAGGATTCCAAAAATATACTTAAAACAGTCATTTTCTCACTCCAATTAGGTATTACAAGCGATTTTGTCATTGACTGTCCTTTAAAACTGTGTTCCTGGCAGTTAATATTTTGACACCATTTTTCTCCCTGACTTTACCCGATTTGTAATGTTTTTTTCAGGTTATTGAATAGGAAATTTAATAAGGATTCCAAAATTGTGCTTAAAACTGAATTTTTCTCAATCCAAGTGGTATTTACTGGTGATTTTGTCACTGACTGTCCTTTAAAACTGTGTTCCTTGAAACTAGCACCATTTTTCTCCCTGACTGTACTCGATTTTGTTGTATTTTTTTAAGTTATTAGACAGAAAATTTCATAAGGATTCCAAAAATATACTTAAAACTGTCATTTTCTCACTCCAACTAGGATTACAAGCGATTTTGTCATTGACTGTCCTTTACAACTGTATTCCTAGCAGTTAAAATTTTGACATTATTTTTCTCCCTGACTTTACCCGATTTGTAATGTTTTTTCAGGTTATTGAATAGGAAATTTAATAAGGATTCCAAAATTGTGCTTAAAACTGTAATTTTCTCAATCCAAGTGGAATTTACTGGTGATTTTGTCACTGATTGTCCTTTAAAACTTTGTTCCTTGAAGCTTTAACACCATTTTTCTCCCTGACCGTACTCGATTTTGTTGTATTTTTTAAAGTTATTAGATAGGAAATTTAATGAGGATTCCAAAAATATACTTAAAACTGTCATTTTCTCACTCCAACTAGGTATTACAAGCGATTTTGTCATTGACTGTCCTTTAAAACTGTGTTCATGGCAGTTAAAATTTTGACACCATTTTTCTCCCTGACTTTACCCGATTTGTAATGTTTTTTTCAGGTTATTGAATAGGAAATTTAATAAGAATTCCAAAATTGTGCTTAAAACTGAAATTTTCTCAATCCAAGTGGTATTTACTGGTGATTTTGTCACTGACTGTCCTTTAAAACTGTGTTCCTTGAAACTAACAACATTTTTCTCCCTGACTGTACTCAATTTTGTTGTATTTTTTTAAGTTATTAGATAGGAAATTTAATGAGGATTCCAAAAATATACTTAAAACAGTCATTTTCTCACTCCAATTAGGTATTACAAGCGATTTTGTCATTGACTGTCCTTTAAAACTGTGTTCCTGGCAGTTAATATTTTGACACCATTTTTCTCCCTGACTTTACCCGATTTGTAATGTTTTTTTCAGGTTATTGAATAGGAAATTTAATAAGAATTCCAAAATTGTGCTTGAAACTGAAATTTTCTCAATCCAAGTGGTATTTACTGGTGATTTTGTCACTGACTGTCCTTTAAAACTGTGTTCCTTGAAACTAACACCATTTTTCTCCCTGACTGTACTCGATTTTGTTGTATTTTTTTAAGTTATTAGACAGAAAATTTCATAAGGATTCCAAAAATATACTTAAAACTGTCATTTTCTCACTCCAACTAGGTATTACAAGCGATTTTGTCATTGACTGTCCTTTACAACTGTATTCCTAGCAGTTAAAATTTTGACATTATTTTTCTCCCTGACTTTAACCGATTTGTAATGTTTTTTCAGGTTATTGAATAGGAAATTTAATAAGGATTCCAAAATTGTGCTTAAAACTGTAATTTTCTCAATCCAAGTGGAATTTACTGGTGATTTTGTCACTGACTGTCCTTTAAAACTTTGTTCCTTGAAGCTTTAACACCATTTTTCTCCCTGACCGTACTCGATTTTGTTGTATTTTTTAAAGTTATTAGATAGGAAATTTAATGAGGATTCCAAAAATATACTTAAAGCTGTCATTTTGTCACTCCAACTAGGTATTACAAGCGATTTTGTCATTGACTGTCCTTTACAACTGTATTCCTGGCAGTTAAAATTTTGACATTATTTTTCTCCCTGACTTTACCCGATTTGTAATGTTTTTTTTCATGTTATTGAATAGGAAATTTAATAAGAATTCCAAAATTGAGCTTAAAACTGTAATTTTCTCAATCCAAGTGGTATTTATTGGTGATTTTGTCACTGACTGTCCTTTAAAACTGTGTTCCTTGGAACTTTAACACCATTTATCTCCCTGACCGTACTCGGTTTTGTTGTTTTTTAAAGCTATTAGATAGGAAATTTAATGAGGATTCCAAAAATATACTTAAAACTGTCATTTTCCCACTCCAACTAGGTATTACAAGCGATTTTGTCATTGACTGCCTTTTACAACTGTATTCCTAGCAGTTAAAATTTTGAAATTATTTTTCTCCCTGACTTTACCAGATTTGTAATGTTTTTTGAGGTTATTGAATAGGAAATTTAATAAGGATTCCAAAATTGTGCTTAAAACTGTCATTTTCTCACTCCAAGTGGGATTTACTGGTGATTTTGTCACTGACTGTCCTTTAAAACTGTGTTCCTGGTTGAAATTTTGACACCACCTTTCTCCCTGACTGTACCAGTTTTGGAGTGTTTTTTCATGTTATTGAATAGGAAATTTAGTGAAGATTCCCAAAATGTGCTTAAAACTGTCATTTTCTCATTCCAATTAGGTTTTACAAGCGATTTTGTCCTGACTGTTCCCGAATTGTGGTGTTTTTTTTCGGATTTTCGAATAGGCTTTATACCCATTTGTCCTCAGGAGTTTATTTTTTGAGTTACAGAGTGTTAAAGTGATTCAGTGGGTTTTATCAAAATTTCGTTTTTTCCATGTATTGGAGATATTTTCTGGATATATTACAGTGCTTGCAGAATATTCTAGGAAGACTATTCCTGTTGTTAACAGCAAAGATACCTAAAACACCTGATGTTCTTCTGGTAGTTTTTCTATGAATACTTTAGGAATGTTTGATTAATCGTTTGATTGAGTAAATTTTAGTTCAGAACCTAAGCAATCTCTTATTAAAGCTATCTGCTTTAAGAGCATAGATGCCATTTTAGTTATTTCAGAAAAAAAGATAAGGTTTTTAAATACACATATCACTTTTATGCTAAGCAACATTGTAATTATAAGGTTTTCAACTAATTCCTTACTTTGTCACGAATTTTCTATTGTGTGTAAGGATTACTATCGTCATCCATCAATTTTCGATAATTTTATATGTACGCGAACCGTGCTATTTACACGACGTCAATCTTCAAACATAAATTGCATAACAGCATTAGCTGTTTGCTAATTCTAATGTGCACCGAACCGGCTTGGTTTGCCAATATTGGGTAATAAATCGAAACGTATTTTATTTGGGATGATTAGAACCGAATTTAAACGGTTCGACGGTTTGTTTACTATTCTTCTTTTTCTATATTCAGTGCATAATAACGCCAAAAGAATAACAGGATATCGGGTGCTCTTTGGAATAGATATTTTGTGGTCCTAGTCAAAGGTTTCTAGATTGTCTTATCGTCCCATAGGTTTTTACTATGATAGATTGTTTAATGAAAATCATTTTTATCTAACTACCTAAATATCTGACAGAAAGTTCTAGTTTGAGACTCTTGTGTCATTACATTTACATTAAGTCCTTTTTTCCTCATACATACAAAAACAAAAACTCAAATTATCCGAAAAATCTATTGCTGTTATAATAAAATAACATTGGAATACCATAAGATTAAATAGTATTATTTGAGTTCAACGGTAAGTAAAAAAATTCGACTGATAGTACTCTCGATGTCTGATCGTTTTCAGGTCGTCTTAATCCGATCCTGTGACACTGTGACGACATGATACACCTACCATATTTAACATGGATAAACTAGTCCATAAATAAGTCACCTCAGAGTAGCACAATAACGAATTTATAGCATTTTGCTCTCTTACAGTTTGATAAGACGTATGGAAACGAGATAAAATAAGTGTATGGGCTCGACCAAACGTGTACAGGAAAATTACATCATAAATGTGTAATTTTTGATGATTCTCATTGTGGTTTTTTTACGGTTAAAACCACAAAATGCTACTTACCAAAGATCCAGTGCTGTATCTCTTGCTTTTGCTATTCGTAAACTCTTGATAATATGTTGGGGGATTGAACAACATCAAAGGATATGGCTCGTAACCTGGAAATTAAGAAAGCAATAGTTTCATAATAAATTAATAAAACAAAAATAATTTCAAATTAATTTGAGAACATGTGACAGACTTTAAAAAAATACCTTTCAACTTGTCTAGTGTTTGCGATTATTGCAAACTGTTCCTAGATTAAACAGGAATAAAAACAAACAAATCACTTGAACTGATGATTAGTTAAAATAGTTTGAGTTGACAAGTTTTCGGGTTGGTTAACTCGTTTAAATTAGAATTTATTAGCAGTTCCTGGTTGGAAACTTGCCAATATTCCACACCTCATGCTAAAAGTCTACATGTGCAGCATTATTGTAATTGGTCAAAAAAAGGTGTTTTTTTTTTGACTAAACAATGCTGAATGAAAAATATAGTTATAGATTTTAGGGGCTTGAACTGTAGATAAGGCCATATATTTATCTTAATCTGTGTAACGTTTCTCTAAGCCAAAAATCAATGAGATTAAGTAATATCTTTAAAACCTGTTTAACAGTGATTGTATCACTGAATTTAAACCGGCTTAAGTGATCAGCAAACACGTGTGTTAAATACTGCCACACTTTGGTAAAACTCTCTTAATTCCATTGAACGAATTCATTAAAGAATACTTCTGTATTGACCTACATACGCGTAATTAGATCCCATAAAATGCTAAAGGCTACCACTCGGGGTATTCCAAGTATCAATGTCAATGTCGTGTTGAATTCCTTCAAGTGCATTTGCGTATCCCAACAAGGATGAACTTGCACTTTCAATGAGGAAGAATTTATTTATTACGTCAAGGAGGCTAAATTTACATTAAGGAAATGTACGAGTACACTTTCTTTACATAGTTACAAACCTATTCTTATACGGGAATTTGTTTTTCAATGTGCGAACTCTAAAAACATAATAATAGGATTTATAATAATTGTGACTGAAATAGCTATTTTTGTTATATTTTTAGACTCTAGGTTGGTAAGTAATGAACTGTCCTTGTTAATTACTTGTCAGTAAAAAGGCAGTTTTAGATCAGAAAAAAAGTGTCATGGTTCCTTGTTAAGACAGTCAAACTATCAAATTTTAGCAACAGAAATAGCAACTTTTGCTTGTGATCATTGGTTGCTAGCATAAAACAATGACAGTTTTGACATTTGACAAGTAAAATTACAAATTAAAACTGTCAAAATTATTTGACATTTTCGAGAATAAAATTGTGTCCATTTAAAAACAATAAAAGGCATTTCTTACAGTGAAGGCATTTTAGCACTAAATTTAAAAACTTCATAATTTAACTAAAACATTTAAAAAAGACAATAATTGATTATTTATACTCTGTTCAATGACTGTTGTTATGAGAATATGTGTCTTATAACATGACAATACCAGTTGTTCTCAGTTTGACGTTTAAAAATTAATGTCAAGTTATTTTGACGGTTTTATCTGTTTCGTAAATAAGAAAAATTTGTGTCCAAATGCCTTTCTTTCATATGAAAAGGAACAAATTCTCTAATTTGAAGGTGCCAAAGACCTCTAAATGATACTGAGAACTTTCTGAAATTCTTCAAAGCCTTCTACTACTGTCTTAAACATTCCCAGAACAGTTTTAAATTGTCTGAGGCCTCTAGGACCATTTTGAAAGTGCCATAGATCTTTAAATGTTATTGAGAACCTTATCAAAAGCCCTCTACTACTGTCTTAAACTTTCCCAGAACTATTTTCAATTGCCAAAGACCTCTAGAAACATTTTTAAAATTTCATAGACCTCTAAATGCTATTGAGAAGCTTTTAAAAAGTACCAGAGGCCTCTACAAGAGTGTTAAACTTTCCCAGAACTGTTTAAAATTGTCTGAGGCCTCTAGGATTATTTTGAAAGTGCCATAGATCTTTAAATGGCATTGAGAACCTTATCAAAAGTGTCAGAGCCCTCTACTACTGTCTTAAACTTTGCCAGAACTGTTTTCAACTGTCAGAGGCCTCTAGAAACATTTTGAAAGTTTCATAGACCTCTAAATGCTATTGAAAACCTTTTAAAAAGAGCCAGAGGTCTCTACAAGAGTTTTAAACTTTGCCAGAACTGTTTTCAATTTGCCAAAGGCCTGTAAAAACATTTTGAAAGTTTCATAGACCTCTAAATGCTATTGAGAAGCTTTTAAAAAGTGCCAGAGGCCTCTACAAGAGTGTTAAACTTTCCCAGAACTGTTTAAAATTGTCTGAGGCCTCTAGGATCATTTTGAAAGTGCCATAGATCTTTAAATGGCATTGAGAACCTTATCAAAAGTGTCAGAGCCCTCTACTACTGTCTTAAACTTTCCCATAACTATTTTCAATTGGCAAAGACCTCTAGAAATATTTTTAAAATTTCATAGACCTCTAAATGCTATTGAGAAGCTTTTAAAAAGTGCCAGAGGCCTCTACAAGAGTGTTAAACTTTTCCAGAACTGTTTTAAATTGTCTGAGGCCTCTAGGATCATTTTGAAAGTGCCATAAATCTTTAAATGGCATTGAGAACCTTATCAAAAGTGTCAGAGCCCTCTACTACTGTCTTAAACTTTGCCAGAACTGTTTTCAACTGTCAGAGGCCTCTAGAAACATTTTGAAAGTTTCATAGACCTCTAAATGCTATTGAGAACCTTTTAAAAAGAGCCAGAGGCCTCTACAAGAGTTTTAAACTTTGCCAGAACTGTTTTTAATTGCCAGAGGCCTGTAGAAACATTTTGAAAGTTTCATAGACCTCTAAATGCTATTGAGAACCTTTTAAAAAGCACCAGAGGCCTCTACAAAAGTCTTAAACTTTCCCAGAACTGTTTTAACTTGTCTGAGGCCTCTAGGATCATTTTGAAAGTTTTATAGATCTTTAAATGCTATTGAGAACCTTTTAAAAAGAGCCAGAATCCTCTACAAGAGTCTTAAACTTTGCAAGAACTGTTTTCAATTGCAGAAACATTTTGAAAGTTTCATAGACCTCTAAATGCTATTGAGAACCTTTTAAAAAGAGCCAGAGGCCTCTACAAGAGTCTTAAACTTTCCCAGAACTGTTTTAAATTGTCTGAGGTCTCTAGGATCATTTTGAAAGTTCTATAGATCTTTAAATGGTATTGAGAACTTTACCAAAAGTGTCAGAGCCCTCTACAAGTGTCTTAAACCTTTCCAGAATTGTTTTAAATTCCAGAAGCCTCTAGAATCGATTGGAGTGTCAAACCCCTCTAAATGCTACTGGGAACCGTCTAAAAACTGCCAGAGGCTTCTAAATACGCCTGTAGGAGTTTTTAAAATTTTAAAACAAATCCTTGCAAAGAAAAAGCATCAAACATTAGTTCACTTTGACATAACAATTAGTTTTAATTATGCTTGCAATGCAGTCATTTCCTAAACATTTATACCTGATTTCACCATAAACAATTAATTTGAAATGTTACTGAAAGTGAAAAATGATCAATTACTTTTTGACTACAATGACTTTAACCACATGATTAATTGTCAAAAAATTCAAATAGATTGTCATCGACTGCTTAAATTCACTTAATGCATGTTTATTCATGATCTCCTTAAGGTCATTCGCTTTGGGTTAATAAATAAAACGTTCCACCACCTACAGGATTTTTAAAATATATTTCAATGAAACAAATGTCAAACGCCTACTTTTTAGTTTTTTTTTTAAATTACGAGAGAATCCTTAGTTAATTAATTGTGTTTTGAAAATTCTGATTTACATCCAGATTTGAGAGGTCAAAGGCTACTAAAAATAGAGTTTAAAATCTAGGTCAAATGTAAAATTTAAGATATTAAACGTTAATCAATTCCAGGTTTACAAAAAAAGTATTATAGGGATTTACAGGGTAGTCCCATATCAAAGATGATTTTACGGTTAGTAGCATCAAACTCTAACAATTTTCATTACATTAAGGCAAAATACATTAATTTAGACTACACTTTTAATCACACTGTATATTTGGTTTTTAAAAATCATAATACTTACTGTTAACGTAGTAGATTCCGTTTTGGTCGACAAAACCATTGGGAAACACAAATTGAGATTCGTATTCTAAATCTGAAACAATAATATCAACTTTGTTGAGTTTTCAAAGTTTTTCGGATATCATCAGGACTTACCAGCTGACTGATGATCGGGCGTGCCATTTTCCGTTGAGTTTCCCGTCGAAATAGTCGAGTTTCCCGTGGAAGTTTGATTGTGATAGGTTTTCGGTTTATTTAAGTAGCCCTTTTTAAATAGAACGTCCTGTCTCGGTGTAGTTATCCTTGTATATTCATCTGAAAACAAACAATTTTTAATTACATTCATCTAGGCTAAACAGAGGTATAGAATTTTTATATGTGACGGGAAAATTGAGGATTGTCAAGGCTGACTTTCGTCAAGCAGTTTTTCTTTTGACGAGCAACGTTTATACCTACTTTTAAGCAAGTTTGATAGTAATTACTCGGTTATTTGAAATGTGCTATTATCTATTGGTTTTTGTTATGGGAAACGTTAATTAACTGGATTTAAATTACCGTTTTTTAGTCTCAATGCAACTTTTTTTCCAATAGCGTGAGTAAAATTTAATTTGACCAACTAATGCATTTTAAATGCATAGGCATGATAATAATCACTGACTGTAAAAAGGAGAAAAACTGCAAATATAAAATATAGTACAAATATTTGTAGAGTGCAAAATAATTTAAAATCACTATTACAAAACACTATGCTCTAAGACAAATTTGCTCTAAAAGCAAAGAAAAACCCTTTTAATCAACTGTTTCTCGTAAAACCCCATTTTTGTCTGTTTGACTAAAGCTTTCTTCGTTTTTTAAATTAGAAAACCAGGCTGTATATATAAATCTTCAAATTTGTACAATGGACGATAAATATTGTTCTCAGTTACAAAAATATTCAACAAAAAGTTATTATTCTCTAGAACCAGCTAAAGAGGCTCTATACCCTATAAGAGGGAGAGACAAAATTCCCCATTCTAGGTTAAACTCAAATTTAAGTAAATCTGGCGCTGTTCACTATTGGAAGGAGAGTATTAGATGTTCAGTAAATCTAATAAATATGCGAATAATGCCCACTAGTTTCTTGTAATGCCCAGTAATCCCCAATAACGATACTTACTAATTTTCTCAAAAACTTTTTTTAATAAAATAACTGCTGCTTTTTCTAAATGGGACACCTTGAATATTTTTTGTATTTTCGGATTCTACGTCAAATTCTAGACATATTTTGTGTATGAATATATTCGTTACTGATATTTACCATTTTATGTAAAATTTGATATTTTCAATCTCTAAAACAGTTTTAATTTACACGAATCAGATTTCTTGTTTTTTGTTGTGTTAAATAAGGTTTGTTCTAAGAGTGGTGCAAGAAAGACGTCAAAATTTATGATACAGGGTGGTCAAAATATCGGCTCAAAAATAAGTTCTAAAAAAGAACAGAAAGTCTAGTTTTTCAAATGGAACACTCTTTATTTTGTCTGATTCTCTGTTCAAAATTAAGGTAAGTTTGTATTAGGTCATTTATTGAAAAAGTTTATTCTTTTAATTGAATCCACAATGTAACTTGTTAAAATAACCGAGTTATTAGTAGCTGTCAAAACTGTCTTTATCGTTAAAAAACTCCCTGTAAAGTGTAAATAACTCGCTTATCTGCAACACTTTGTATAGACTTTTATATGTCAATGGATAGAAGATAAAATGGGTTTTTCAAAAATATGGCAGGAGATGTCAGAAAGCTTCAAAGCTGACTAAAAATTTATTTGGAAGATTTTTTTTTTAAATCGGACATGTACGGCCATGATATTTGGCACAAATCTAGTTAAAAACAGGGCCGTAGCAAAACTGTACAAACCAAATAATTAAGGTCGATTTTCGCTTGCATTAAGTGGTCAACCTAACGGAAAACCTATTAGGATAGTTCTGGTGTTTCAGGCAAATTTGACCCTTACGAAAATTATCATTTGCAAAAATAGTTTTTCAAGAAATTTGCATCGAAGTAGGTCACGTGACCGTGTTTTCTTATAATTTTCCAGGGTTAAATTAGTCTCAAACCAGTCAAAAAGTGTTTCTCGTCCACCCTGTCAGTAAACCGTAAATAACACATTTATTTGCAACGTTTTGTATAAACTTTTATAGGTCAATGGATAGCCAATGGAATGAGCTTTCCATTGACGTATAAAAGTCGATTGGTTAGTGGGACCGTTTAGCCGCTAGAGGGCATTTTTTAGTTGTATCCTTTTTTTGTTTAATCTCCAAAAACTCGCTTAATTGCACTATTTTTGCTAAAGTTTTATATGCCAACGAAATCCCACTTTGGGTTAATAGGTTGGACGGTTTTGCCGCTAGAGGGCGTCAAAGTTTATCAATTCTGTAATGCTGCCAATTCCTAAGTAATGCCCACTAATTCCTACAGTTGGTACACCATACCATACTGCCCAAATCATTCAATACAAAATTCATGTAAAATAACTTGTATATAATATTTATTTCGTCCATTGTAAAAATCTGAATTAACTTTAGCCTGCTAATTACAAAGTGGCTTGATATTAGACTGTAAATATGACAGGAGTTGTTTTGAGTTTCTAGGTTAGGTTAGATTAGGTTATATGAACCATTCTTTTTATTGGAATATTTCCAAAAGTGTTCCAAATATTCCTGCAAAAGTAACCAGACAAACAACAAATTTGAAGAAAAGCCGTAGTTTTAAATTTCATAATTCAAACTTAATGGAATAGAGCCTCTGTCGTTGCTCTAACACAATAAGTCCAATTTTATTGAACAACTTCAGTGTATTTCACTAAATTTCCTGGTTTTCAGGCATTATCAGTTACGGGTAATAATTTCCCACTAATATACAGTTGTAATTACAATGGTTATTACAAAAGTCCTAATTTCAATTTAAACAGTTTAATTATCATATTTTACAATATTACAATAAGCTTTCATTGTTATTAGCAAATTTGTTAATGTTAATCGTCATAAACTGTAGTAATGTCGTATTTGTTGCCTAATTATAAGTTCAAACAACAAATTTGTTGGATAAAATTTTATATTAATTTTCATATTACTAAAACAATTTAAAAAAAAATTAACAACAATCATTATCATTAAAACCATTTCTTTAAAAATATCAGCTAGTCGAAATATGTATTTTTGACCTATAAAGATAACGAATTAAAACTTTTCCAAAAATATCATCGCCCAGGCTTGTTGTGATTTTAGAAATTAGTTCAGCTTCTTAAACACGACCGCAATCTATAATTATTATTATTACCACTTCAGTTGGTAATTTAATGCAATTTAACAAGATATTTGTTATTTATATTACAACTTAAGCTTGAAACTGAATCAACAATAAAACTCACCGGGCATAACTTTGACATACTCACGTCCACTACAGATCTAATATTATACTGGCCCAATTATATTTAAACTAGCCTTGACATTAACCAAACCGATTATTTTCCGACTCTAAATTTACTTTTTGGGACTCCGCGCTGACCAATATTTGGTTTGGTGATTTTAACGCAGGTTGTAATATTGACATTGAACCCAGGTACCTCTATTTTCAGTGTTAGTTCAAATCTACCAGAGTGTTTGCTAATCCAATTTAAGAAAACACTGTGTGCTTGGTATATTAAGGTGAAACAGTTGCACAGTCGTTTTGATTTGACTATCCTGCACTAGTTAGTACTATACTCTGTATATTCTCTGCTATATTCTGATCAAAACGAATGGCAGTACTATCCGGTATTACTCTAGATTTTCTGGAATTTACCGGCGCCGGCCTTGCTTCGAGTAAAAACTGGAACACTCACGTGTCTGGTTCGACGCGTGTTAACGACGCCATTATCTATGTCTATCTAAATTTATTTTATTCGAACAATTTGGGCTACTGGAGAGCTGCGGATGCCGTTTTATTTCAAAACTAAATTATGCGGCTTCTTCATCATTTATAAGCTTTATAAGAGGTCGAGCTGCAGACCTGGAAACGTTTTTACTCAACGTTGCGAAATTAGCTTAATGGATAGATAAGGTGAGATTAGGTGTTCTAAAATTAAATTGGCGGGGTTTTGTGCGTGTTTCTCAGGTCTACGATTCCAATTTTACGCATGAACCTATCTTTCTTTGGTCATATGCGAGTAATTCAGGTAATAGCAGCTTTGGAACAACCACTGAAAGCTTTTCTGTTGAGTTTACCACGCCAAATGTTTGTTGACTGTTTCAATCAGAATTGGTCAGTTGGCATTATTATGAACCAAATTGGTACAACTAACTTACAAAGTATTAATTAAAATTTCATGTAGATTCCAGAAATCAAATGAAAAGTATGGTTTTGCAACAATTCAGGTAATGGAATTTTGGACGAGTGAACTTTGAGCGTTTTAAACTCACACTCACTCAGAAACAGAAAAAATGACAGTTTTTCAGACTCTAAACACCTTTCCCACGTGGAAAAACTTACAAATTACATCATGTCATGTCATTTTGATGGAAAAGCTCATAAAGTTTTTAATTCGTGCGATTAGAAAACTGTCGACCACTTTGACGAACTGAACTAGCTATGACGTTTAATGATGTTTAATGAATGGCTTATATAGTCACCTGACAGCTGACAAAACTCATTAAATAGGACCGTGAAACTATAAAATGTCAAATAGTAGCGTCTCTTTTTTGATTTTGATATGAACAACGCCTAAAATTATTATTCGTAATTCTGTGGAGTTAAATTTGGTAGTTTTGACGTTAAACGACAGTTTAAGACGTTAAATTTGACAGTTATGATTAGAGTCCGGATTTCTAGAAATTTTGCTTTTTGTAAATAATAAAAGCAACCAACCTTTGACATCTAATGTGAACGATTTATGCAAAAACGCGTCATTTGACAAGTTTTTGCTTTTCTCTTCGCTTTGTTTCTTTTTTCTTCGTTTTGTGCTTATTTTAGTTTTTTGTGCTTATTTACTGCTATTTTTGTATGGTTTAAATAGTTTTTTAGAAAACAAGCTTTTGAAGTTTTTAAAAATAAACTAAACTAATAACTGCTTTGACAAAAAGTTGCTATATTGAGATATTGAAGGCTTCTGAACTACAAAAACATGTTGCAAAATGTATAAGTATCAATTTACAAATTTAAACGGACCAAAAAATTTCCAAATACTCCTGAAATAGTCTAAAAAAATGTAAAACATTCCAAAACACTATAAAACCTCTAAAATGCCTTGCAAATCTTACAAAGCAGCCTAGAAGCTTCTCTTTAGAACAGTCTAAAAGCTTCCAAATGCTTTTCAATTTATCTAGAAACTCTCAAAAGCTTCCGTATGCTAAAGCAGTTTAACAGCTTCCAAAATTTTCTAAAGCCGTCTAAAAGGTTTCAAATGTCTTAAAGGCAGTCCAGAACCTTAAAGGATCTTTAAACTGCCCCAACACCTTCCAAATGCTCCTAAAGTAATCTAAAAAGCTTTTAAAACACTACAGAAACTCCAAAATATGTCGAAAGCCTTCCAAAACAGTCTAGAAGCTTCCAAAAGCTTTTAAAACACGCTAAAGACTTCCAAATAATCTTCAACTAGTCTAGAAGCTCTCAAAAAATTTCAAGGCAGTCTAAAAGATTCCGTATGCGTCTAAGGCAGTTTAAAAACTTCCAAAAGTTCAAATTCACATGTCTTAAAAGCAGTTCAGACCCTTCAATGCCCCTAAAGTAGGCAGAATTCTTGCAAAACAGCCTAGAAGCTTCCAAAAGCTTTTAAAACAGCTTCCAAAACTTCAAATTCACATCTCAATAGCAGTTCAGACCCTTCAATGCCCCTAAAGTAGACTAAAAAGATTTCAAAACACTATAGAAACACCAAAATGCTTCTAGAACAGTCGAAAGCCTTGCAAAACAGCCTAGAAGCTTCCAAAAGCTTTTAAAACACGCTAAAGGCTTCCAAATAATCTTCAAATAGTCTAGAAGCTCTCAAAAAATTTCAAGGCAGTATAAAAGCTTCCGTATGCTTCTAAAGCAGTTTAAAAGCTTCCAAAAGTTCAAATTCACATGTCTTAATAGTAGTTCAGACCCTTCAATGCTCCTAAAGTAGTCTAAAAAGATATCAAAACACTACAGAAACTCCAAAATGCTTCCAAAGCAGTCGGAAGTCTTTCAAAACAGTCTAGAAGCTTTCAAAATCATTTAGAACAGTCTAAAAGATTCCAAAAGCTTTTCAACTAGTCTAGAAGCTTCCAGAAAATATTAAAGCAGTTTAGAAGCTTCCAAAAAATTTTGTGAACCATGTAAGAGATTCCAAATGCCTCTGAAGCATTCCAGAACCTTCAATATGCTGTTTAAACAGTCCAAAAATCTTCCAAATGCTCTCAAGTAGTTCAAAAAACTTTTGAATGTTTTCAAAACTGTCTAAAATCTTCCGTATGCTTCTAAAGCAATTTGAAATTTTCAAAAAATTTCTAGAAGTTGAACTCAAAAAAATGTTGCATCTCTGAAAGAGTTTTGTGCTTTTTTAAAGCTCTTTTAGAGATTTTTATGCTTTTTTAACTATTAAAACTCATTCAGCGGTTACATAGAACTGGAATACGCAAATTAGTTGTATTTCTTTGATAAATCGCATTGCAAGTTGTATCTATAGAGTGATGGATAAATCACACTGTACATTATATTGATAGTTCTATGGAGCAAAATATGACAGTTGTGACGTAAGCATCAAAGTTTCTTAACGTCAGAATTGACAAATTTGACTCCATGGAGCTGTAAACACTACTCACAGTGCAATTTTTCAAATTCACACATCTATTTGACAACAACACTTTTAGGTCACTGGTAAGTGAGTTTTGACAATCATGACAGTTCTCACGTGACGCAAGCAAAGTATTGAATTGTTCATTAACGTCCTAACTGTCAAATTTGGCTCCGTGGAGCTTTAAATACAACTTCCAGTGTAATTCCTTAAATTCAACTATTTCTAATGTGCAGTTGTTAGCCTTTTCTTCATCATTTTCTCGAATTTTCCTAAACTTCCTTAAACTCTCTTGACATTTTCTCCAAAAATAAATATATTTATTATAAATCTAATAAATGCCAAAGAAACATTCAAAAGCGTTCCTTATTATCTTCAGACTACAAGCCATGTTGAACAATGAGACCAAAAAAGTTCCCAAACTTCGAAAAAGTTTCTGTTAGCATTTGAATCAAAATTACACCGAATTATCAACTGAAACGTTACTTAGAAACACAGCTAAAAGTGGAGGCTATAATGTGTTCTCTAGGACACCACAAAAAAGGTAAGTGGGATAACAAAGTAAGATCATTACAAAACGTGAAGACAATTACAGTTTTATGATACAGTCCGACAGAATGAGATATACATTAAAATTCAATAAACCTTATCTATCTATAACTGATGCAAAATTAGAAGGGAATATTACTCCAGTTCAGTTCTTTTTAGAAACATTTCTTGTAAATGCAAACGAACGGAACAAATCAACCACCAGTCTAATTAGCATCTCACCGGACACATTTTTTAAAATAGGTTTAATGGATTCAAGCCGAAACCGGTTAAAATAAAATCATAATGGATCATCTCTCTAGAACGCTTCACGTCAATAATGACATAATTAAACACCTTGACTCTCGTATGGTTTTTAAAGGTCAGCAATTGTTTGTCCTTATGCACTTTCAGCTAACAATAGGATTACCATAGGTTTAGTAATATTATGCTGATTTTTCTTTACCTTCGTTAAAAGTGATTTTTGTTTCGCTGGTTGTACTGCTCGACCTGGTGCTCTTTGTGCTGCCGTCGTACTGGTTGTACCTTCTTCTCGCTGGCGTCGACTGGCTCGAATTAGAAAATTTAGAGTAGTACCCGTTACTTCTGGAATATCTGCTGGAAACTGCCGAGGAATTTGTGTTGGATTCTTCACTGTCGCTGTGCTCATCTGCAAGCAATTAGAATATTTTACTAACAACCAATAATAGTCCTACAGTGTATAAACAACTTTTGGATCAGTTAGGCCTAAATTGCTGAGAAAATCAATACGACCCTCAAAAGGGGGTTCCGAGTGATGCAGCAACTATAATTTATAAAACTTGACGTCCCTAAAGGGCAACGCCATTTGCGAGACGTATATAATCTAGGGAGAAGGTTTCGATTTGGTAGGATTTCCGACTGATTTTGTGTGTTTATTTTAACCAATATTACCACTTGGTGCATTAGGCAAAAACGTGATAACAGCCATAAAAAAACTTTCCGCAAATTGAAATAGACATTGATCGGTCGGACTTAACTCGAGAGATCACTAAATTGCAAAAATCAAGTTGCAAAATATCAAATTTAATTATTGATAAACTTGATTTATTACACTCATTGATTTATCCAAGGCATATAAAACAGCATCTAAGAGTAAAACACAAAACATGTTATTAGAGGTCAATTATTGCTTATTACTGAATAACCAAAGTTCAAAATATATTCATTTTTAGAAGTGTAAGATCAAATAGGGTCGTAAATTAGAATATTTGATAGTTGATACAAAAAATAAACAGAACTTAAAATATTAACGGTAGGAGTTCCAGTTTATCGAAAATGTTTATTTAAGCTTCCGAATTATTGCAGCTAATTTACGACTTTGTAGCATGTTATGTCATATAAAAGTATGTATGGTTTTTTTAAGCTACAATGTTGCTACTTAGGATGCTTGACAAAATATAGTCAAGGATTTATGGCAGGAAGTTTTTATTTGCTTCTTATAGTTTTTGTGGATAAAGATTACTAAACAACTGAAAGTCTTAGGTAAAAACCAAAACATAATACAACTAAGATATTGGATAACCTATTAAACTTTTGCTCAAACAAAGTTATTGTTTTTTTGATATTATTATCAACATAACTATTATCCTACTATAAACGTCTTAATTATTGTTGTCTTAATTACAATTACAGTAAAGTTGGTCAAGTTTTACTTTATAAGCTGGTTCAGTAAATTATACAACAAATTCACGCTTATAATGTGACAGACTGTAAATTAGAAATCTTTCGTACCAACTTTAAAAATGTAATAATAATTAAAATCATTAAAACCAATGAAGCTAATTGCTAGCTAAACTGCTCAACTAGCTAATAAACATTAGCTTAAAGATACAAGCTGTACGGAATACGTATTGGGGATGGAAAATGTAGACATAAGGACATTTTATGGTCATTTACATGCTCTATACAGTGTGTCCCAAATTGGTTCTACACGTATTGGGATCTCGGTAACCGTAAGAGCTACAGAGTCGGTTAAATAGGGAAAGTTTTAGAGAATTTTATGTGAAACTTATTTCCGGTTTCCAAATTAAATTATCTTTCTCCGTTTTCCGGAAAATTGTTAAAGGCTGCATTTTAAACAATTACTTACAGCTCTTTAACAAAGCCAAAGAGAGTTTTGAAACTAGGACATTATTAAGGCACTTTTTTACGTAGAACACGATGACGTAATTAGAAAAAATCTATCGTCATTGGTTTCCGAGATATGGATGATAACTTTGTTAATTACTCTAGCAGCCATTTTGAATTTTTGCATTTTTGGAAAGCGCTTACAAAATCCTTTATTTACTTGATGATGATGGTATTATTTAGCTTCTAAAGACCAGTAAAACGTTTTTTAAAATTTTTGTCAACCTCTGATGTTTTTCCCAATTTTGTATAAAACACACTGTATAAAATAGTAATACGTATTCAATAACACCCTATGTGTATTTTGAGATAGATAAATTTAAGAAATACACTACCATGATAGAACAAATCAGTAATAAAACCTGTGAGAAACTAAATATTGATGATAAAATAAGCTTTGAACTTGTCCCAAATACTTCTGGTTTACCCAAAAGACAAAACAAAGAAATACACTGCATTTCTTCAGGAAATTATTTAGTTATTTTAATTATTTAGTATAAGTATCTGATAAAGTCTAAATATTGCCTAGAAAAGGATTCTATTACAAAATCAACACTTTTGAAGCTTAAACGGATAGACTCAAAACAGGTTCCAATTGGAGAAAAGCATACAAAAACATATTCAGAAAACAGAAAATAAATAAATTTAAAAAAATACTACTCCAGGAAAAAAACAAATAAATTAGGCAATAAAATGTCATAAAATTGAAAGTTTATCAGGCCCCAACCGTGGATATACCGGATGTCTTAAGTACCTATCTTTATAACCTTGGGTAGGACTCTTATTGGAAGGTTTCTAGTTTCTGTTAATTTCTTCTGTTAGTCTTTCCTCTGGCGCTGTTAGGTTTTAAACAGGTCTTTTAATGTGTTTAAAAAGATAATTCAAAATTTGTCATTTGGCAAGTAAATTGTGTTTTTTGATGACCAAATCATTTTGCAGAAAGATCTTTAAAGACCTGTGTTAAAACGTAAAATAGATACTGCTTGTACTGCGACTAAGATAGTTGTTTGCTTCTAAAGCAAACTGTTTATTTAGACTGATTTATAACTATATTTTCTTGAATAAAGTTCAGTGCCTTATTTAGAAGAAAATTAATGAATTCCTGTTGAAACGAGATTATACTAAATTAATTTAAGTTGATCAAAAGGCTTCAATGCCTTTGTCATCAACGTAGCTTTACAAACCTATCATTTGCAAAACACATAGTAAATTTACTACCTAACCCAACTTAATGCAAAAAACCAAGTATTTACAGAAAAGTTTGTGACTAAACTTTACAGGGCCGTAGGCACAAAAATTGAGGAATACAGCCCTGTTATTTGAATAGGCCCCATAGAACCACACATTTTAAGAATTTTTCCGTAAGTAGCCAAAAGTGAAACACCAAAGATTTTTCATAAAGCTTCCGCACATATTTCAGAAACAAAAAAATTATGATAAGTTCATCTTAAATGACAGATTGAACAAAAGTAGAAAATGTTAACTTTTTGAGATAATACCAATTGGACTGCTCTTGCAAGCAAATGATGGTGTAATCAAAATAAGTAACTAATAGACAAAGAAGAAATACAGTTTTTTACTGAATCTGTCAACGCTTCTCGTGTCTGAAAAGCCAAACTTTTAGTTTATTCAACTGGTAGGTTCAAATTTTTTTGGAAAATTCTGTAAAAAATGTTTTGAAATCTATCCAGTTTTTTATTGTCTTATATCTAATGGATTGTGCTACTTAATAATAGCGTCTCCCTGAAAATAGCCTATTGATCCGCCAACTAAAGTAGCTGGATTGGGAAATCGTTCGTGGATAATAACACATAAACGAGCAAACTCACGCGACGAATTTTTCATGTTTCTTCCCCTTACAGGGATTTCCATCCACAATACAAAAATTGCGTTTTCCAACATTTTATTAGACTGGCGCTTATCTGTTTAGCTTTGAATTACATAATTCAATTAGCGGTGCCTTTTAATCAGTGATCTGTTTTCAGGCTTTCGACTCCTTTTAACGCTCTCTAGGTACTTGAATATTGTATTTTCGGTGCTCCTAAACATCCCCGTATCTAAAAATACAACATGACACACGTCCGCCTAGGATCCATCTTGCAAACAAAACAATTTCCGTTCCAAAAGGGCATAGAGCCAACAGAAACCTATGTAAAAGTCAATATTTGCGCCTCTGGTTTTTGTTTCAACCTGGCTGGTTATCAAAGCTGTGACTTTCTTCGCTTTTATGGGGGTTTTAGAGCAATACTAGGTTAACCTGCTTTGGACAAAAGAACTTTAAATTTTTAACGACAGTTCAGTTGCTTCAAGTCAATCAAGGAAAGTTAATGATTATTTAATGCGTTTTTGAGGTCTACTCGGTTGTCGTTTTCATTAATTAGGCGAAACTAACTTGTCCCATGTGTTTTCAGAAACGTGTGAGATCTAGTTCTTGCATTACTTTAAAGATCCAGAACCGGATCACAAAATTTTAATAGTAAAACCCATTTAACAACCACAAACCAAAACTACTTTGTCATTTTGTGCTTTAAAGTTTGACGCAATTATTATCGGAAAAGTTTTGCTTGATCATCCAATTATGATAAGGCAAAAATGCGTGTTCATGGACATATAAATGCATGGTTTTAGTACTTCACTGGATTTCTGACAGGCTTTTCAACCATAAGTAATTTGATACTTTTGTCTATGCATGGGTATTTAGAAAATCTGTCATATTAGATTAATTTCCTTAGTTACTCATGTTTCAACCATACTGGAATCACTGAAGTACTAAAAACACTTGCTGTATCTACATTTGATTTATTAGACATTCCCTTTTGTGTTCATTTGTTAGATTTGACACTTATAAAAATAAGTGTTTTTATCCCAGTATTTTGAGCAGAGTCACCGAATTTTGTATTGTTTTTTTAATTTTGTGTTTAAGTCGTACTGAGACCAGAAAAAAATAATTAAAAACACAATAAATAATTTAATTTTTTCAGGTAGAATATAACGTGTAAATGCATGAACCTTTAAACATATCCATATCTATCAGATAGTTTGCCAATAAAATGCTGGAAAAAATTTGAATTTCTAATTTTCTAAAATACAATAGATTTGAGAATTAGTCTATTAATAGTCAACAACAATTTTTCAAACAAAATTGGTCAATTTACTTTGAATATTTGCGTAACACTAATTAAATTCTTTTAAATTACTTGTAGAGGGTATTTTATGCACTTTTCTGTCTTTTTTCACAGTTTTTGTAACATTTTCATGAAAAATTATTCCAATCACATTGTTTGATAGTGATTAATTTTGATTGCATTTAAAAACAAGTGGAGGATTTTCACTTTTCGTACCTTTTTTGCAGCTTCTTTCCAATTATCTTCGTCAGACACTTTGAGACAAAATTATCTGTTTTTTGTCTCTTCTAAACCAATTAAGGTATTATTTTTAGTTTTAATAACATTTTCAGGTTAGCAATTAATCTAACCACGTTAATAAAAAGCAATAAAGATATTGTTTTGATATTGTAAAATTAAACATCTTGGCTATTGGTCAATCTGTTTTATGCATTTTTCAACTTTTTAAATGACAAGTTTATGAAGATTTAAGTCCTATATCGATTTGGCAAACAATGAACGTTATTAATTTGAGTTGTTCAATTTACGAGGAATTAAAAAAAAAACAAAAAGTTCCAAAATACAAAAACCTTTGCGATTTTGAAAAAAAAAACATTGCATGCAAATGCATTTTGAGAATAGTTGTTATGAATTCTACATCAAACAGAGGTTTTACTTTAATTAATTCATAAACCTATAAAATGGACGTAAATGATTTAGAACTGTATTGCAGTTCATGCTCTGCAGAACATGCTCTTTTTTACTTTTAGAGCTTCATACAGTGCAGTATTTTGGCATAATGAACTAGCTCTAAAGAAAATTAATTTAGAGCAAATAATTAGTAATTTGGCAGATGAACTAGCTTTAGAAACAGCTTTACGTCATATCCATCAAAAATGGACTTCTAAAAAACGTTTAATGTGAATTTTAACAGATATTGTACAAGTTTTAAAAAAGTTTTATGATTTTATAGCTCCATGGAAAAGATTCTATCTAAAATATGCTCAAAATAAACAGATACACATCACGACTATCAAGTTTTTGCTTATGGACGTATAACTATAACAGTTCTTTTAAGGAGGTTTTGTAGTTTTATAGCTTTATGGAGTGGTATTTGACAGTTACCACCATTGTGACAAATTTAAATATGTCAAAACTGGGCGTGTTACCTATCAAAATTAAACTTAATAGCTACAAAGTACATTTAACGCAATTTAGAGCTTTTAAGTTACGAAAGAGATTATTTCTAGTTAGTTACCGAAAAGTAAACATGTCTTGTGATCATTAATAACTTTGTATACAGGGTTTTATTATAAATTACCCACCCTGTATCACTTTTACCGCAATTATTCCCTTTTTTTGACTTTTTTACACCTGCATATTATAAATATATTGTAGTTCAGTAACTGGCAGTTTACAGGATAAAACAAAAAAACATTTTTTTAACGTAACAATCAGTTATTAACCATCAGTTAATTATTAACATTGTCAAATTGATGTGCCATAAAAATACAACTAATTGTACTACAGCTTGTTATTATAGAGATTAAAGTAATATTAATATTAAGTCAATAAATGAGTGGCAATGGATTAAAAATAGATAACACAAATTGTAATCGGAGAAAATTTAAAACTAATATTTAGATATCTTTGAAAGTATTCGGGTCAAAACTTTTTCCAGAATAATTGATATAATATTGCGAAACTTTTCCACAATTCAAATTAGTTCGCATATTTCATAATCTACAATATTTTGATACTTTTCTAATTAAGTTAACTCTGATCATTACAAATAATTTCAAAAGTAAGTGCATGCCTGTAACATGTAACACAGCCAGATTCACCACCAAACGGAATTTAAAGTTATAAATTATATGAACGTCAAATTAGCATTGTTTTATATGTAATTCAGTGAAAATTAAGTTGGGAAAGGTTCCAAAACTTTTCCACGCTCGTCGATTTCCTCTGTGTTATCATGTGGTCAATTTATAATAAGCACAATGACGTTACTTGTCGGTAGTTACAGCGTAAAATAATGTCAAAAAATGCGTTTTCATTACAAATTACTGTGAAATCCTCGATTTCATTGCAGGCGCCTTAATTCAAACATCCTGACGAGTTATATGAGTAGAAACTATCACAATCAAAAAAATTATGTTTTAACAAATCTTCGGTTATTTTTAACTGAAAGATACTTATTTAAAAGGCGGAATCACATGAATATTTGACGTCTATCTCGGCGTCTCATGATCTCCGACTTGGAGGTTATTTTGGGAGTGACTCTGTAGAAACGGAATTGAATTCGAAAATAGCTTACATAGTTAGGAGATTTGAGTGTGAAAAAAACGTTTCTTATTCACTGCCAGCACGTGATTAGTGCTCTTACCTCACTCACGTTTTTTTTCCTGATTGTATAAACCAGAAATATTTCAAACGATTAGTATCGTTTATACACGGATTATTTTAAGACGTCCCCCAGGAGTCTATACAATATTAGTTGAATAAACAAATTTAAGCGTCTATGAGTATATTTAAAACATGAAAAGGTTCCTCCTTTCCAGCACCACCACAGTAATTAACCCACTTTAGTTGGAGGATTTGTTTGACAAGCCAATGAGTGATTATAAAAATGGTTTATAATGGATTAGGATTTACGCAAAGTGCAAATATTTACTGACAATTCACCTGACGTTCTACAAATTGTTGCGTAATATTGAATAGAAACCTTGAGAAATTCCAATCTTAATTTGCTGTGGTCAAATGAAAAAATCGTAATAACATCTATTCATATTGCATGCAAATTAGAAATTCTGTGCTTTAAAACTGTAAGAATTTTTGGTGTAAACCTTTTATTTTTTCCTTTGTTTTCTAACCACCACTTTACTTACTAATATTAGAAAATCAGAAAAGTGATAAAAAAAAAATAAATTGATCCGCTATTTGATTGGACCTAAATTCTCAAATTCCTCCATATATTCAGTAATTCTATTCTTCCAACAACTCAAAAAACGTAAAATTTTTTTATTGCTTTATTTATGTCCAACCAAATCATTATTCTGTTTTTACTGCTTAGTTACCAAATCCATAAACAGCCAGTTTACTACCCACAAACCAGGATTTTTAAGAACTTTGAAGAGCTCATGATAAATTATTACTGACTTGTTTTTGCAATTTTTAGGTAAGGTTACAATAATTCAAAAAAACATTACATGAAACCAACCTTTTAAAACTTAATTGATTTTTCATTATGGTGATATACAAGCCTGATAAGTATTTCAAAAAATTACTTTTTAGACTCACTCATAAATCTAAATTACATAGTTTCCACTTCAACACCACATCTTGGTTATTTTAACAGTTACAGGGTGGTTAAATAATTCAAATTACACCCTGAAATCCTTTTTTAACCACTTTGTTAATGTCTATAGTAAAAATCCCAAATAACCAAGTTTTTTATTAATAAATTAGATTGGGCTAGATTGAAGACTGAATTTGACAGTTTGCATTGCAACAGCCTATAACACGGTTATTTTTAAAGAGTTACAATGTGGTTCAATATATTAATTTGTAGCCCTTGTAATCCTTTTCTAATACCTCATTTTTAACTTTGTATTTTAACTTTATACTAATTAGTTGTTATTTTGAATAGGTTTTAGGCTAGGAAAACGTAACTGTTTCTAAAATAGAGGATATTCTTAAATAAACAATAACACTCACAAAGTGTGTTTTTTGCAGGAAATGAAATATTATAACCTTCTGAATAAACTTTCAAAAACTTTCAAACGTCAGTTCTGATGGAAAAATCCATTAAGAATTTGTTTTGCTGTAATTAAAGCTTTTTGGGATCTGGAGGACATTAAAATTTAAATCTTCTAAATATGACTTTGACATCAATCTGCAGATGTGTAAAAAAACGTAAAATTTTCTTTAAAAAATGCCTAGTTTCTTAATTTTTTTAGCAATTTTGGTACATTTTAGCTTCCAACTATGCTCAGTTCTTATAGCAAAACCTATTAAGATAATGGCTTATTTCAAGCAAATTTGAACTATAATGATATTTGTGGTTTTTCTAGTAATTGAAATTTTTTGGGATCTGGAGGAAATTAAATATTCAAATCTTCTAAATATGACTTTGACATCAATCTGCAGATGTGTAAAAAAACGTCAAATTTTCTTTAAAAAATGCCTAGTTTCTTAATTTTTTTAGCAATTTTGGTACATTTTAGCTTCCAACAGTTCTTATAGCAAAACCCATTAAGATAATGGCTTATTTCAAGCCTATTTGAACTATAATGATATTTGTGGTTTTTCTAGTAATTGAAATTTTTTGGGATCTGGAGGAAATTAAATATTCAAATCTTCTAAATATGACTTTGACATCAATCTGCAGATGTGTAAAAAAACGTAAAATTTTCTTTCAAAATTGCCTAGTTTCTTAATTTTTTTAGCAATTTTGGTACATTTTAGCTTCCAATTATTCTCAGTTTTGAAAAATAGTGGGATATTTCAAGAAAATTTGACCCATCAACATATTTGTTGTTTTTGCTGCAATTTTACTTTCACAAAATTGGTTCTTGAAGCTGCTTTATGAATAAATTGATCAATTTCTTTGACATCAAACTTTGGTGTAAAACCTGCTTTACTAAACTTGGATCCAATTTCCAAACCGAAAACCTTCAATATTTTTATGAAGAACCGAATATTTAACAGTCCTGTTTTTTATGCAAATAATTAATAATATTAGTAATGTCATTAAAAAACCGTACGATCAATATACATATTAACAAAAATTGAGTTCCCAGCTAGCTAAACACTGTGTTCGTTTTATCATCAGGAGGAAATAGAGTACCACCTATTTTTGTTGTGATTTATGTGATAGTTTTGGCATTGGTATGGAAATAACTCTCTACTAAACTTTCCAGGACATTGAAATACTTGAAGTTTAGAGGTTTTTAAAAATTAATGACGACATAAAATGTCAGTTAATTAACAGTATTATTACACTTCCTCTGTTTGTAATTTCCTGGTATTTTAGCAGCCATTATAAACTAAAAACTATTTAATATTTTTTTTCACTTTCTTCTGTTTTTAAGGTTTCATACCTAAAAATGATGCCATAAAAAGTTACACGATGATTGACCAATATGACGACCAGGTGCCATGGTTGCCAAACTTTCATTAGTTAGAAAGGTTACAACGAAATTTTGGCTTTAGATGTTTTATAACCTTTATGCGTTGAGCAATGCGATAATTTCGTTTTAATTTTTGGCACCAGTCGTAGGTTCCATTCTGTTATCACAACTGCACTTTTTTTGATGTAATCTGTTTTCAAAATTTTAATGTAAATAACTTGAAGTTTGGCGCTTTTCAAGTGTACAGGGCACGTGAAGGGTATCTTACACTTGTGTCTACTTCAAAGGCATGAGAAAAAAATGTTTATCGGTAATTAAATAGTTTTCAATCGTGTAATCGCAGAAGATGTTGTGAAACGTAAAGGATATTCACCTTTAATTTCAACCTGAAAAAATTACAACTAAGGTGTGTCCAACAAGGTCAAAATCAATGCGATATCGATCTAGTTTGTTTACTAATAAATTAAAACACTGAACTTGAATTATTAGTAGCTCAGTTTTGTATGTTGCTTTTTTGATTTGAAAGGTAAAATTTCATTAGTATTCTCAATAAAATGGGTTTTTAAGTTGACAAATATTTGAACCACTTAGTAACAATATAACATTGTCCTTGTTCAAGTTCGAATAAAAGTGTGCGCCAACTTGACAGGTTAACACATTTTCAGATCAAACTTTTTTTTATTGTTATCAGACAATAATCGAAATGTGGAACATACCCAAAGTTAATCAATTTGTCATTGGGTTTTTATCTAAATGCATTTTATTGACGTTTTAAAAGCACTTTTGAGATAATTTTGTATGTAGTTGTTGAAACCTCTTCAAGTTGGATTATTTACTTAAAAGAAAGTTTAGAGCGAATCCATTAGTAACAACATGGCATCTAGGTTAGGTTAGATTAGGTTAGGTTGCAGGGAGTCCCTAGATTGTGCGGAAAAATACTACCACAAATTCTTTCCTAACCTAACTTAACCTAACCTAACCTAACCCAATTTATACCTTAGTCCAAAAGTGGATAATTCCGTAGAAAAGACAGGGTGAGTCAACGATAAGTTATAAGTTCATTATCTCATTTGTTTCGAAAAATACAAAAAAAATGTTAAATATCAAATTTACAGTATACAGAGTGGTTCATAAAAATTAAATATTAGTTTTTGTAATTTTTTTTTCTTTGAATCCTAAAGATGACGTGACTGTTTTAAATAACGAAATCGTATTTGACAGGTCACGTGACCGTTTATAAGTATAAACTGATATTTTTCAAAGTCACGTGACTCTTTTTAAGGTAAAAATGATCATGTGACCATCAATATTTTATTTTTAAAAGTCTAGTGACTCTTTTTCAAAGTGAGCACGGAATTCTAACGATCACGTGACTGTTTTAAATAACGAAATCGTATTTGACAGGTCACGTAACGGTTTTTAAGTTTAAACATATTTTTAGAGTCACGTGACTCTTTTTAAGGTAAAAATGATCATGTGACATTTTGAATCATCAAATTTAATTATAAAGGTCACGTCTTAACATAGAATTCATAACGTCACGTGATTCTTTTTACAGTCACGTGACAAATTTGAATCATTACAATTTTTAAAGGTCTAGTGACTCTTTTTTAAAGTGAGCACGGAATGCTAAAGATCACGTGACTGTTTTAAATGGCAAAATCGTATTTAACATGTTACGTGTCCGTTTTTGATAAAACTGATATGTTTTAAAGTCACGTGACTCTTTTTAAGATAAAAATGATCATGTGACATTTTCAATCATCAAATTTAATTATAAAGGTCACGTCTTTAACATAGAATTCATAACGTCACGTGATTCTTTTTACAGTCACGTGACAAATTTTAATCATCAATATTTTTAAATGTCTAGTGACTTTTTTTTAAAGTGAGCACGGAATCCTAACGATCACGTGACTGTTTTAAATAACGAAATCGTATTTGACAGGACACGTAACGGTTTTTAAGTTTAAACTGATATTTTTAGAGTCACGTGACTCTTTTTAAGGTAAAAATGATCATGTGACATTTTGAATCATCAAATTTAATTATAAAGGTCACGTCTTAACATAGAATTTATAACGTCACGTGATTATTTTTACAGTCACGTGACGAATTTCAATTATCAATATTTTTAAAGGTCTAGTGACTTTTTTTAAAGTGAGCACGGAATGCTAAAGATCACGTGACTCTTTTTATCACCAAAACAGAATCCTGAAGGTCTCATGACCGTTTCCTAGTTTTACGTTGATACACTGAATCACGTGACTATTTTGAATGTTAAAATATCATCCTTAACGTCACCTGACAATTTTTAGGTTGAAGCTGAAAGAGTCACGTGACCTTTTTTAAGGAGCAAACGGCATTTCCCGAAACAAATGAGATAATACACTTTATCGTCGACTCACCCTGTATAATTTAGTTACATTTTTAGTAAATGTTTTTTTAAAAATTAGCGAATTGTTTCAAAACTATGCTAGGAGAGATTTTGTGGGGTGAATAATTAAAAACTATTTTTATTTAAATAAAATTTGTTACTTTTTTGTGTCATTCTATATTTAACTCTAAATTAAAAATTATTATTGTATTTTTGTATTATTATTAAGTACTTATTGTAGTACTCGTGCTGTTCTGTTAGGTTAGTTTACATGTGTTCTTACGATAATGTCTGCATGCTATTATACTTTAAATAATATGACAAACATGTCATTTAACTTGACAGATTTTGAGGTTAGGTTGTTATGAATCACTTTTAATTTTGACTTTGGAATAATTATGTTATGTTTTTAAAAATCTATTTTGTAATAATGATTTTAATAACACTATTGAGCTTACGAGTGGGATTTTATTATATCTTACCTACCTTATTGATTTGAGCAGAGATTTTTGAGATATTTGGACTTAAAATGACCTCCATTCGTGTTAAATGCGTTTTTTTTTTAATAAAGTTTTTATTACTAAAAGCTGATATAAAGTTACTATTTTAGTTTTTAGTAATAGACTTAAATTAACTTTTAACCTGACCATAAAAATATCAAAATTATTACGAAAAACTAAATTGCACTCCACTTTTGAACTAGGGTTAGGTTAGATTAGCGTTTTTTTGGAACACACTGTAGAATTGTCTGTCACAGTTAATACAAACTGCTTTAACAGATAACTTTCCTAAAAATAAACTTAGAAAAAACTTTTATTGTGTATTTCATGTAAATTGCAGGGCTCGTCCTGTAACTGGCTTTCACAAGTTGCTATTGTTTCCTATTTTGAACGTATTTGTAATACAAATTTTGATTAAAATTTAAACGTTTATTTACGACTCCATTCAAGTTAAACCGTAAAAGTGAAAACTATGACAATAAAGGTTATTAATCTTATACACTAAAACAATTGAGTATAAATTTTTGCATGCCATTGTGTGAGATTTTGATTGAGACAACTAAATAATTACAAGAGTATTATAGCGTTTTTAAGGTCACACTTTATTACTTTACGGTCAAAACAATAATGCAAACGAATCAAAATTGGTTTATAAAACGTTTCAGACTTAAACCAAAAAACCTTCCACCTTTGATCACTTATCTGCAAAGGGCCTTATACCATGTTGTGGTAAATATTGAACTTATCCTAATCAAATATTGGCAAACGATTTGTACGTCGTGTATCAGTCTTATTTTTGGTCAGTTTTCAAACCTTTTCAGCTTATCAAATAACCGACAGTTTGTATTGTGAAACCACAAAACGCCATCAGAAAAAGTGTGTCGCATTTCATTGTCTGAACGGTCACACTCGAGCAGCCATAATTACGCTAACTATCAGAGTAACAACATTTTTTACATAGTAATTTAGTTGGTTTATTCATTCACAAGTTTCTATTTGTTCTATAACAGGAACAGTCACGCGACCAAAGTCATTCGTGAGAATTAAGTAACTGGGATGCTGCAATAAAACAGGTTTTTGGTCAATTGGAAGTGTTTTGTTATTTTCGGATTTGTTTCCCTGATGACAATAAAACAGTTTTCTATAATTTACTATAATAAGTTCCGTAACTAGTCACTTAATAAACGGACGAACTAACACGAGTATCTCTATAATCTTATTTACGGGTCGTAAAACCAATTTATCGCCCTCATAAATCTCTAAATTGTGTGTGTTAAGTTGGTAAACGTATGCTAATCAACTGAATCTTATAATGTTGTATTATCAACCTGAAATTTGAACAAATTTTCTAAATTTGCTGGTTTTATTCACCTCAACTGCCAAAGCCAAGATTTTCCTGGTTCAGCTTTTAATAGATAACTTATAAACATAGCATTTACTTTCATCCGGATGCTTATATGTTCCTAGTGTTATTTTTGAAAACATTTAGAGCAATGCAGTACCATTATCTCTCCACTAAATCCTTACAAAGGATTATCCTGTTTGAGTTTTGTGTAGGAACCAAGTGGAAATTTGGCCTTCTTGACTCTAATATTGACATTGAGATAACGCTTTACTCTACAGGGTCTCATATATCTTTTTTATCATCGTAATTTCGGATTTTTGGAGTCGTTGACATAAACTTAGACTGATAATTTCGTGGGAAACAGTTGTGAAAAGAATGTATTGTTACCCAAAAAAGCGTCAGTTGCATTTTGCCTAAAATTTGGGACTTACTTGGATTATTGAATAAATACAAGACATGGTAAAGGGAAAAGTGTCTCATAAATATGCACCCCCTATTTTCGATATTGATCCAACGAAAACAACTTTCCAAGTTAAATTGCTAGTTATTTTGTATTATTAAGGAAGTTGTATTTGATATAGGTTAGACATTAAATGCATCCAAACTCCCATGAACAAATTAGCCTAATTCGAGTTTTTTTATGTCTTTTACTGTATATTTGTTGAAAAATATTCAATTTGTTATTCCTTAAAAGTCACGTTAGACTTCCCCAAATAACTTTATGTTCAGTTCGGTTATGATCTGGTATTAATTATTTTTATTAACATTTAATGTAAACGAATAGTTGAAAAGTGACAGTTTTGCAGTAAACATAGTAGTAAAATGACTTAGTAGTTAATTAACTTTAATTGATTGTAATTCAACAAACAAACCAACATTACTTTAATAATCTAGCACCAATCTTATTTTTCGATGATTTATTACCTATTTAATTTTGGCAACGTATTCCAAATACACTCTGTCTACTAGATACTTTATAAACCTCTGACAACGCCGTATTAGTGCCAGATGCCTCTATGCTTCTAAAACCATTATAAAGCTGCTAGAGAGCCCTAAAACCTTTTTCAAAATGCCAGAAGCCTCTAAATACTCGGTCAACGCTTCCAGAATCTATTGTAAATGCCTGAAACCTCTAGAATTATTTTAAAATTGCCAGAAGTCTCTAGAATCTTTATCAAGTTGTCACGGATCCTTTTCAAAATAGCAGAAGGCTCGAAATACTTTGTAAACTCCTGAAAAAGCTATTATAAATGCCTCTAAAACCATTATAAAGCTACCAGACGGCTTTAAAACTTTTTTCAAAATCCCAGAAGCCTCTAGAATCTTTATCA
Organism: Ips typographus; assembly: GCF_016097725.1. Classification (NCBI taxonomy): domain Eukaryota; kingdom Metazoa; phylum Arthropoda; class Insecta; order Coleoptera; family Curculionidae; genus Ips; species Ips typographus. The sequence continues at coordinate 7,257,451 of NC_138424.1, forward strand.
AGTTGTCACAAATCATTTTCAAAATGGCAGAATGCTCTAAATAGTTTGTAAACCCCTGAAAAAGATATTATAAATGCCTCTAAAACCACAATAAAGCTGCCAGAAGGCTCTAAAACTTTTTTCAAAATGCCAGAAGCCTCTAGAACCTTTATCAAGTTGTCACAGATTCTTTTCAAAATGGCAGAAGGCTCTAAATAGTGTGTAAACCCCTGAAAAAGATATTATAATTGCCATATGCCTCTAAAACCATTATAATACTGCCAGATTTCCCTAAAACCTTTTTCAAAATCCCAGAAGCCTCTCAATATTCGGTCAAGGCTCTAAATACTTTGTAAACCCCTGAAAAAGCTATTATAAATGCCTCTAAAATCATAGCTGCCAGAGGGCTCTAAAACCTTTTTAAAAACGTCAGAAGCCTCTATTTAGAGTGTCAATCCTTCAAAAACTTATAAAAAATGTCAAAAACCTCTAGAATCATTTTAAAATTGACAGAAGCCTTTAGAACATAGATTCTTTTCAAAATGGCAGAAAGCCTCTCTAATAATATGCAAAATGTGCTAAATAATGAATAAAATATTGCAGTATTCTCAGTAATTTTATTCTAATCTGAGAATATAAAAATCCTAATAACACAGAATATTCGAAAAATCTACATACCTTAGCGTCTACCGTTAAAAACGCTTTTACTCTGTTAAAAACTTTATACACTTTTATTACAGTTCTCAAACGTACAAATACGCTTCAAAAACGGCTTCAGTCGTTTTGTACCTGGTACGTATCAGAGTTTTAGGTAAACGTTGAAAAAACGTTTTTGAAATGTTTCTGTATTATTAGAAAAAATATCAACCTACATAATATATCTTGTTTTAAATGGACAAATTATGGGGCAACTTTTTTTAAGTTAGTCAAGATTTCATCTTTTAACTGAAAAGTACACGATTACATTGAAAACTAGTTTCTTAACTTAAATTTAAAATTTTTCCTAAATTTTAAAGATTCATTGATTTTTCGAAACAACAACAACAAACGACAAAGCCGCATTATTTAGATTGTAGAGTAAGCATCCCGACTGGCTTTGCAAATGCCACCAATTTTACAGCAGAAATCAAGTCAAAATAAGTCTATTATAATTTTTGATTCAAAAAACGGTTCGCGTCCAAGTTGTCAGTTGTCAAGAAATGCCAAAATTTAAGTGTAAGTTTGGTGTTGATTGGTGACTACTTACCTTTCGGAAAGCCAAAAAAATGCCAAACTTTGATTTTCTCAAATAAATACGAAAACGTCAAACCAAACAATATCTGCTATTTTATAGAATATCGTCTTAGCAATTTTTTTTTAATTATGTTTTGTAAGTTTGTCTTTACAACTTATTTCAAAATCACAACTAACAGTATTTCAGCACATTTATTACACAACAAGTAATGTAAAAAGCAAAATATTGTCCTTATTGGCTTTAAAACTCTTAAAATATAAAATTTAATTTCGAATTGCATTTGGCAATTTTGAAATAACTGACTCTTTTACCGGCAACTTTTCCGCAACAAAAATATTTTACATTTTGTTGTGTATCACCCTGTCTAACTGCTTTATAATATAAAAATTGTACAATTTAGTTTTATACGAAATATTCTTCTAGTAAACTAGGTCCCTTCTATATTAATACTTTAATAACTCCTACTATTAAGTTAATAGTTGTTATTGTAAAATGTCGTGTACCTACAGGGTGAGCATGATTTCAAAAAGACGAAATTAAACGAAGGACTTTAATTATTGCATAAATATGCATTTAAAATATGGAACTAAAAGACTTTTATAAGTTTCCAATCAAAAAGGGGTAGAAAATGCGTTTTTACGCCTTACCACTGAAACATTTTAAAGGGTGCCGTTAACTATTACCATTGTATAATACAGCTTAAAGTGAAAGGGGGATGACCTGCAGAAATATCCCTCATTTTTGGTTATTAAAGATTTTTCAACCAGAGGGTTGAAAGTGAAAGTTCAAGGCACGTGATTAGCTTACAAACACACCTTTCACACTTACAAAGAAATATAAAAAATAAAATGGAACATACCGGCAATGTCCAATGCTCGCCATCTAGTCTTCCTCGCCCTTTTTCCCATTTTCTCTCAAAACACCCCCGAGTTTCCCGACGCCGATTTTCCGCTTTTCATCAGCCACCTTCAGAGACTTTGATTTTTATTTCGGTTTGTGTCTAGAACAGCATAATTTGGCAGTACTAAGTTGAAAAAATGTGAGACCGGCTAGTTTAGGAGAGAAGCTTATTTTTTTTGCGTTTTTCTTTGAGTTTAGGATTTATTTTACAAAAAGGCAATATTATTGTTTAACAATTTTTTGTGGAAAAAAAATTCAATCTTTTCGGTAAATTAAAAAATTGTCCTCGTCCTATTACAAGTTTGTTTTACAAGAAAAACGTCCGTCTCTATATACCCGCGTGTCAAAAAAACTAGCGATTGCACAATACGAATCACATATCACCGGAGCAGTACTTTACGTTGCGACGATAGCCAACCGAATAGGGAAGCGATGACATAACATTACGTAATTGGTTTTCAGTACTTTGAGATGTTGCGCCGAGCCGTTAGCAGCATAGTATCGACTGAGCTAGACGAATAAACTGGCGGACATACTAACCTATCTGTAGCTATAACGTTGCCTCCCGAAGAGGAGATATTCCGGACATTCGTCCTGAATCGGGAACATTCGGGACATGTGATCCTGCCGTAGTCCTGAGGGCACGCGACGAAGACGAAACGTACGTTTCGTTCCCTTTATTGGATTTGTCCTGGTGCCCTTTAACCAGAATTGCGTAATGTTGGGCATTTGAGTGGAAAATTATCCCAGTCAGTTTGTTTTGCCAAGAAATTTTTTTTTGGAAAAATTGGATAGAAAAATGGTTTTTAACTTTATTATTTTATTTTAAGAGCAATTTATGAGTTAATAGTGAAAAGTACGGCTTTTTTGCTTCTGAGAGTGAGGCTCCAGCAGTACTGCATGGTCTAGGTAAACCAAATCACATTTGGATCAAATCACATATGGATATGGACATTTGGAAAACTTGCTTAAAAGCACTGCTATAGTTAATACAGTTGTAAATCATGATAAATGCTAGTTTATAGATCGATGAGTAGAAATAAGACTTTCTGACGATCTGTTTATTTTGAGGAAACTATCAAAATCTTCTCCATGAAGCTCTATAAAATGACAAAACTTTCTTAAAACTAGTACAATCAGTTAAAACTCACATTAAATTAGAGTCTCATGAGCAGGTCAAAGTTAAAAAACTGCTTAAAGACAGTTTTAAATAATTTTTTAAGTAAATTTTATAGGTTTTTGAGTTGAATTTTTCCGGACTTATTCTAAAAATATTTCAAGAAATTTTGAGATCAGCGATTTAAGTTGACGAAGGATTTGTAAAGTATAAGAAAGTAGAGGATTAAAGCAAAACTTACTTTATTTATTACTTAAACTTACGTTTTTCTAAAACGCTTTTGGAGAAATTTAATCATTTAAGGGTTGGTAACATTGGGTTTCATTTAATAAAATGGCTTAATAACATACTTTTGTGGCATATGTTTGCTGATGAAACCCTACTCCATTATGGCATATTTCCTATTCAGACATTCATAGATATTATGAAAGTTCATAAACATGCTTTGCCAACATTTTTTTTAAATCACATAGTCAATTCTTATGTAAATTTATTAAACATAGTTGGCATTTATAGTATCACATAGTATAGTCATTTACTGTAGTGTAAAATTGCTTTTCTAGTACTTGTTCTACAAGTAAAAGTTTTATTTTGGGGAGGAAGCTAAAAGCAACTAAAAGGTAGATCGTCTATTCCAAACGACTACATAGTTTCAGCATTTTATGTCTTTATCTGGTATTTGCACGTTTTTATTAATTTTTCAACAGTTATGGGACAATTAATAATATTTTCAGTACTATTTTACTTCAAATCTCTATTTTATTCTTTATTGATTATAAAATTGGGCCAACTCATGACGTAGTACGTAGTAATAGACATTAAAAACTGAAATTTTCTAAAATAATTGCGATTGTCAAACGTCAAATTTGTCAAATAATGACACTTGCTAAGTTTCTAACCTCAAAATCAAGGTTTGTTTACTAAACAAATTGGTTATCAAATTTGTATAATTATTTTATATTGTTATTTTGTAAGCTCTTTTTATTACCAAAGATTCTTATCATATTTATCATAAGTTAATTTTTAAGGTAGACATATTCTAGTATCACACGGATTGCTATAAAACATTGTCATTACTGCTTTTGAATTCAAAAAGTGTAGTGAATATTTAGAATAGTTGATAAACTGGAAGGAAGGTTTTATTCTTGCTTTTGTTAATGCATTTTGAGGAGGATAGTGAAGATGAATTACCACCAGGTTGGGAAGAAAGGGTAAGACAGACATTTTTATGAAAGAAGTTTTGACAAAGTAGACAGAATGAAAGCTGCCTAAACAGGACTGGTAAATAATTAGTTATGAACTAATTATATTTAATAATTAAGTAAAGGCAATACTGAGGATAATGCTTAGGATAAACGATAAAACAAGATATTACTAGAATAAAGCAAAGAAGATGATCTTTTCTTAGTTTTAACAAAGAAAAATTAGATGCTAGTGAGAGAAAGAACAGAATAAGCAAGAGAAATCACCAAAAAAAGGTATTATTTCAGCTATCCAGTTATTATCACAACTCATTTAATAAGATTATGTTGCTGTCAGCATCAATAATTGTATATCCTGCAATTTTCAGTTCTTGATCTCTCTGTATGTGTTTTCTAGCCTTGAATAGAACCAAAAATGTGGTTAAAACTTGAAATATTGACTTTTTGAAAATGAGTTTCTGTTTTACCTGTTCCAAATTCTATTAACTGAATGATTTTGGGACTTTAGCATTCTTGAACAAATCAGGGATGCTGCAGTTGAATATAAAATAATAAGAATTATCTGTTAATTACTGAATGTCTAAGATTAACACAAGCCTCTACAGTTTTTTTTCTTTTTGTTTTTCAAAAACCTGTGAGATAAAAATTGCTTGGGGACATATAGTAATCTTCTTTTATATTTATATGCAAATCCTTCTTTGTGTAATTGTAATTGGTATTTGATTCAGATATTAGCCAGATTCTAACCATCTACATTAAGGGAGGAGACCAGAAAATCGCAGGTTAGCAAGTGAAAGTTGCTGTCAAAAAGTCATTATTTTTTAAAGTATGTAAATCCTTGTTGCTTAAAGCCTAACAGAAAATACTAACATTTTAAAATACCTTTTTGGAGTACCTTAATATTGCTTCTATAATTTTTTTTTGAGACTAAAAGTCAGTAGACAAAGACATGCGTTGTGAATTGTAGGTTACTGTAGATGGTTCAGTTTTCTATGCCAATCACTTGACAAAAAACACCCAGTGGAGACATCCTCGAACAGGAAAAAGAAAAAAGGTAGCAGGAAGACTCCCCTTTGGATGGGAAAGGTGAATCATGCATTTTCACCATTCTTCCATTGAGTTACTTTTAACTTTCATAGGGTTGTTTCACCTGAGGGAAAGATAGTGTTTGTCAATCACGACGACGGTACTACAACTTATACTGATCCGCGCCTTGCTTTTGCCTTAGAGGAAAAAGATCACGTGAACGATTTCAGGCAAAGATTTGACTCATTTAGTACTGCTTTAGCTGTAAGGCTGTATTTGAACATATTTCTCACCTATGGCACTAATAATACATGTTGCAGGTTTTATTAGGACAAGACCTATCAGGAATGCTGGCCATTGTGACTGGAGCCAATTCGGGCATCGGATTCGAAACCGCCCGTTCCCTAGCAAAACACGGTTGTACTGTTATATTTGCTTGCAGAAATTTAGACTCGGCTGATCAAGCGATAGCGGAAATTCGAAAAACCGAACGTTTGAACGTAGCGGACAATTGTGTGGCGTTACACTTAGATTTGTGTTCACTAGCTTCAGGTATTTCAAAGACTAACTTTCTGTTAACTTAGTTGGTATGATGTTAATCAGTGCTGCAGTTCGTAAACGTAATCAAAAGTCGTTACCAGCAAGTGGATATTCTGATATTAAATGCCGGCGTTTTTGGATTGCCTTTCACCAAAACTGGGGATGGTCTTGAAACGACTTTTCAAGTGAATCACTTATCACAATTCTGTTTAACATTGTTGTTGGATCCGTTGTTGGTGCGTGGGTCTAGAGTAGTGGTCGTGTCGTCAGAGTCGCACAGGTAAGTTTTGCTTTAAAGGTGTTGTTAAACGTTTTGGAAGAGTTTTGATAACTTTTAACTTGATACGTAACAGTTTTATGGCTGTAAGGATCAGTACTTTCATTTCAGAGTAATTTGATTCCCAAAATTTCTATTATATCTGAAACTGTGAAATCAGACTCCACTTTTGGTTAATCCTGTCATTTCTTTGGAAATTATTCTAAGAATAAATTTAAGTACTGGAGTTTTAAATATGGTTCTACTTTACATTTGAATTTGAAAGTCATTTTCAATTACCTAGCTGATTTGACGAAGCCATCTCCACTCGTAGATCCTTGACTAAATAAAACTTTGAAATAACTATTTTACTAATGAGAGTAATTCCTAAAGGCCGTTTTACACTTCGCAAGTTTTTGTGCAATTTTGTTGCTGCAAATTTCTTGCAAAAATAAACTTTTCGGCAAGTTTATTGATGGTTTGCTGGTGTTGCCAGGTCCAAAACATTTAGTTCCCTAGAAGTTATGTGAACAAATCCCTAGAATTTCCCTAGACATGCTAATATCATAATAATGTAAAGTTTTATTATTAAAAATTATCATGGTTATAGAAAACACATTTTCCTGTACTTATTCCTGTTTTTCTGTTCCTAAATTATCAGAAATAATAGAATTGTCATAAATTGAAATAACGTTTTATTGAATTTAACATAAACTTAATAACAAATAATAAAACATTTAAATAAAAACTTAAAGCAAAATATGAAAATAATTAAATGAAATACAGAGTTTAGAATTGTCATAAATATATTGAATTGTTCAGTTTAGCCACCAATTCCTTGTCAATTTTAAAAGAAAAACATGTGGAGTTTTTTACCAAGTTTTTACTGTGTAATATACCAGTCAACGTTTTCCTGCCAAGACGATTACGAGTTTTTGTTTTGTTCAAATTGATTTGCGAAAAAATTCGTTCAACAGTTGCACTGGAATGTGGCAAGAACAGTAAACTGAAAATAAATTCGCATACGTTTTTGTATAAAAATTCATCATTACCGGCTTTAATTTGATAGATTTTTTGCCAGAATTCCAAAACAGCACATTTTTCATAATTGCTCAGATCTAAGCTATGTATCTCTCTCCATTTCCGATCCAGATCACTTAAGCTATTCTGTTTTACATATTATAACAGTGAAACTGAAGCAGAGGGCGCCTAATTGTAATTTACCGTTTTATCTGAGTGAGTTTATAAAAAGAAGTATTTCACTAAAACATTAACCAACTTAAACGTTTTTAACAAAATTTCTTCAAATGTCGCTGCTTTAAAAATTTCTCTAAAATACATAAAAAATCCCTTTTTCCCTGAAGTGTCTTTTTTCCCCTAGATCTAGGAAAATTTCCCTACCACTGGCAACACTCGGTTTGCATTACAGTAAGAAAGTTAATTGTCATTTCAGAAAGTAACTTTTAGTTACCAACCTCCAGAAAAAAAATAACCCCTTTCCTTCCTCCTGAAATTCCTGACCGTCAATACTGTCATCAATGTCAGTTGTTATAAATTTTCTTGTTTATTTGTGGAAGTCTGCTGAAGCCCAATAAAAATTAAAACCTACTAGTGGATTTTGTGCCAAGATGGTAACTCAAAAATCACTAGAAAAGTTACCAAACTTTCCGGCAAGTTGCAAGAAAAATCGAGCAGAACCGATCTCCCGGCAAGCGCAAGAAACTTGCCGAAATCGATCAGCATTGGCAAGTTTTTTGCCGCTTTTCGCAAGAACTTGCCAAGTATAAAACGGCCTTAACAACTTTAGAAGCTTTTTTCAATCCATTTAGATTTTCCAACTTGACATTAGACAACCTAACACCTCTAACACTATCACCGGACACTGCCAGCCATTACTGGGACATGACAGCGTATAACAACTCGAAATTATGTAACGTATTATTCGCGCGACAGTTGGCTAAGAATTTGCAAGACAGAGGAATTTCCGTGTTCAGGTTCTTAAGCAAACTGAGTTTTTAAGGATTGTTGAGTTGGACGTGAACTTTTAGTCTGCATCCAGGCAATATGGTGTCCACTAACCTAAGTAAAAACTGGTGGCTGTACAGATTCCTATTTTTTCTGGTGCGACCTTTCACCAAAAGCCTTCAACAGGCCGCTTGCACGTCAGTTTACTGTGCCACAGCTCCGGAACTGACAGGAGTAACCGGAGTTTACTTTAACAACTGTTTTCCCTGTCAGGAGAGTGAACAAGCACGTAATGACGATTTGGCCAAGCTTTTATGGAATGTAAGTATTGATATGATTCTTGGAGTTTTGGGACCAAACACTCCAGACTTGGCCAAGTATAAAATACAGATTGACACTGCTTTTGGAAGTAAGGAGGAGTTTACGTTAACTTTGGAGAGTGATAAACCTCCACAAAAACTGTAATTATTGTTTATAATAAAATAATTTCAACTGAAATAAAACCCTGAAACTTTTATTAGTAGTATATTCGTAAATATTTGGCGTGAAAACAAAGATAATAGTTAACGTAAAACATTAAAAATGTAGTTATTAAAAGTAGATAGTAAAAGACAAATACGTAAATGGTTAAATAGGGAATGTAAAATAGGCTTAGTTCATAAAAACTACGTCTGTTAACGAAACTTGAAACGCTAATAATAATTATAAAGAGAAGAACTAATGTACTAGTCCCTAATAAAATAATATTTATCACATTATTTTTCAAAAAAAAATCAGTAACAAGTAAGTCCGCGAGGAGATTGAGAAAAAAGGAGACACTAATTGTTTTCAAAACACCTCTCCTGTTAACTACGCTAATCATTAAAAGTAGCATAAAAACTCATTATTATAATAAACAAAAGCTTATAAACTGCCTAAAAACTATTAAATACTAAATTAGGAAGGTCCTACAGCCATCATTTGGAACGTTAACCTAAAAATACGTCTCTATAGCCTACGTTCACCTTGTTAATATCACAAACTGCGTTATACGGAAAATTTGCTGCAAAGAGTATTCATTTAAGTATTAGAGGGGCGCAAGCCGTCTCACATGAGATTTGTCTTTAAAATCCTACATTAATTTCGTTTTATATAAAATATATATTTTTTGTTCAAATAAGTATACATGTTATTGCAGTAAAAGTTTAAAAAAATTCCGTTAAGAGCACTTCTTTTTTTGACAATAAAATGATTTTAATAATTGGAATTCGCTCCGTTTAATAAATAGAGCAGGAGTAGAGTATTCAAGTTATCCTAAAAACTAAACCTAAACAGCGTATAAAAAAGCTTTGGTACATTTTAAAAATCACTTCAAAACGTACAAGGCACCTGATAGGGCTGTTTGTTTGTTTTTAATGCCAACTGGCCTAGTAAATAAAAGTAAACGCCAGATGATAAACATGTTGTAAAATTTAAAAAATCCAACCCTTTAAAAATAGGCAAAAACTGTCTTTGTAAACTTATCAGTTGCCAAACATAGAACATATAAATATTGAAATAGATAAGACTTGGTAAAACAAACTTAACACTTGAATTCTATACTTACTACCCTACTACAGCTTTAAAACGGTTAAAACGTGGTGGTGCTGACGCTCCTGTTCACTTTTTTACCGATTAGGCGTGAGTTCTGGATGGATTTTATGCAGAGAGCCGCTTCCTGAAACCAAACAAAATACAATCAGCTAATTAAGGCTTAATTTGCAATTTCAATAAAAATGCAGATTTTTTTACTTTTGCGTATAAAGCCCCTACAAATTTTGTTGTGTAAAAATCTACTTTTTTACATGTGAATCTCATATACAAGACATGGAATTTTTTTGAAAATTTATCTACCCATCGCTTTTTTAGTACTGTCTGGCGTTGGATAGTACTGTTTCAATATTTTTTAGGTGGCTTAAAAAGATGTCTACACCATTTACACATGTAGAAGTCAGTTGAATTTTAGAAACCATAAGATGGATTTGAAAAATATCACTTGTATTTCAGAAAAGGTACTTTCAATTTTAGAATAATAACTTTGATTTTTTGTATTTCAGATTAGTCACTTGCAGTATAGAAAAGAGCAGTTGGATTTTAGACATGGTCATTTGTAATTTGGAAAATTAAAATGGAGCAAAAAAAGTAAATAAAAAAAAAGTACATTGTGGTTTAAGAAGTTCAATGAAAAATCGATTTATGTCGAAAACCGTTTATTTTATCGAAATAAAAGAAGAGCACAATTTTTCGATAAAAATGTTAAGAGTATTAATGGCGTTTGCAGCTGAAAATAATGACAGCTGTCAAAGTTTAAGCAAATTGTGTCTTAGGTCCAGTTAGTTCCGGCCTTTCGAAAACGAGATACCTGGTTTTCATGTCAAATAGAAGGTCTCTTTCGATAAAACATTAAACCCAATAATCATTACAATATACAAAGTGTTTCAAAAGTTACGACCAAAAACGTTAATTGGAAGGCAGTTCTTTGGGGCTCGATATTTCCCTTAGGAGTGACTTTAAAAAAAATTAATTATATGAACAAATCGTATTATTTTGACCTCCCCTGTATGCCCCGGAGAGATTGTCATATAGTTATGGGACACCCTGTATATTTTATATAAATTAATACTCCCAATGGGCGGGTTTTTTTGCTTAAAGTGATATTAAAAAAAAAAACAATGAACTAATAACCACATAGAAACACAAAAAAATCTGAAATTAAACTAACGCGTGCTAAAATACAAGTGACGAATCTGAAATACAACTTACGTTTTCTAAAACCAAATTTACGAGAATGAAATACAAGTTATAGATTCTGAAATCCAACTTATATTTTTAAAATCCAAGTGATATTTTCTAAACTACATGTGTAAATGGTGTAGACATTTGCAGGTACTTTTCAACATGGTTTACACCTTTGACAACAATCTTAACCAGCGTTGTCAAAGCTACCCCGATCGGGGCAGATCCACCTCATTTCCATTAACTTCCTCCCATGAAAGTCTACCCCGTTATTAAATGGAATAATCAAGAAACAAAAAAAAAAACAAATAATATTGCCTTTTCGCATTCTTTAAAAATGCGCCGATAAATACCAGGTGTCCAAGAGCACCCTGGACATAGGAGATTAACATGGGAAAAGGGTTTTGATTTTTTTGCGCCTGTACGGTTCATTTGATTGAAAAATCGTATTAATGAAAGTTGTAGTACCTAGCACGGACTAGTTTTCTGAATTTTTTTCAGATCTCTAACTTGAGCCCTTTTGTCGTAAAACACAAACAAAAATTAGAAAATTTAAACTGTTAGCCTGCACTGTATAAGCGGTTGTCGAGCACCGGATAAACAGGTCATTGTTGCGGATACGGTTGCTCGACAAACGCTTATACGTTAATCTCCTATGTCCAGGGTGTTCTTGGACACCTGGTATAGTATGATAAACCACACTCCGACCAATAACCAATGTTGCCAGGTCTACCGTTAAAACGTTATATCTACCGTTTTTGTAGTTCTTCTACCGTTCTCCTGTTTTTTGTATATAATCTACCGTTTTTAATTACGTTATTGCCATTATGTTGGTCGTGAAACTTTTTATATACTTTTTCAATTTATTGAATAGGAAATTTAATAAGGATTCTAAAAATGCGCTTAAAACAGTCATTTTCTTACTCTAAAATCACGTGACAATTGTCAGAATTGTCAAAATTTTACTAGAATTTGCAAGAATTTCATTTTAACACAGTTTTCGAAACAAGACGATTTTCTGAGATTTAAAAGTTTTTTTGACAATTGTCACTTCATAGCCTGGTTAAATGGTCACTAAAAATCACGTGACAACTCTCACTGACGTCAAAACCGTCAAACTATGCTCTAAAATTGCAAAAATCAGAGTTTAGAAACGTTTTCTTGTAGTATTTGATATAAAACGTGTTTTTGAGATTTTTGACCGTCATTTCGACAATTGTCACGTGGTCGTCTAGCTAAATAGTGTTCTACAATCAAGTGACAACTGTTATTAACGTCAAAACTGTCAAATTATGCTCTAAAGTTGCAAAAATCAGGGTTTAGAAACGTTTTCTTTTGGTATTCAATATAAAGTGTTTCGTGCCCTTAAGCAATTTTTTAGACCTTTTTGTGCAGTGCTCACTTTAATGACGAGTAGAAGAAATCCGGGGGTTGGGGAGTGCCAAGCTCGTCTATCCTGACCCCCCTCAAATCGTGCTGGCAAATTGCTGAGAGCAGAGCCAATTGACAGACAAAACAAGATTTATGATTTTGAAATGGTCACGTGACTGTTTAGCAAAATTATCCTTTAAAACCATGTGATCTAACGATTATTATTAAAAAAAAAAAAAAAAATTGAAAAAAAAAAAAAAAAATTTGAATTTTAAGTTTTAAGTTGTAATTACAATTTTATAATTTGTTAATTCAGTGGTTAAGATTCAACTTAACCACTGAATTTTCCTTGACTTATGGTCTAAACCATGACATCAAACTTAACCAGACAACCTAACCTGCCTTGGAGGATGGTTTGCCCGCATAATTAGGATTGTTAGGTTAAATTCGTGTCAACAGGAGCTGTTAAAAGTGAAGAAGTTGTTTGTTTTGATTAGTATTATTAATAATTTAAATTCATAATGGAGTGTTCAGTTTTCGTAAATGGCGAAGTTTTTACAATACATATGAAGCAGCTGAAATAGCTTAAAAGTTAAAAACATGTATGAACCCTTCACCTAATTAAAATTAAGATTTTATTGATTACCTATTTGTGTAATCTTTTTCTTTTGTAGATGAGTTTAATTTTTGAGAAATACCCCAGCCTAGAGTTTTATTTTTTTGTTATTTTGTGACCTGCTGATTTTTTTTGCAAAATTGTAATTTACTACAAAGTATAAAAACTTTTCTGTTAATAGATGTTGCTGTTCTGTTAGTAAACAAATCAAATTTCAAATAATTCAAACCACTTTTTATTGATGTTTCATGTTCACAGATGACAGAGTTAACTATGTCGTCACGACAAACTTAACCACTCCAAAAAGTTTGATCGAGGAAATTGGTCTAATGATTTATAATTTTGACAAGTTCTGCCAATTTTTTGTTGTTTAGGCCCAGTTCAACTTTTAACCAACTGTTTTGACAATTTTAAACATTCTTTAAACACTTTCCAACATAATTTAGATTTTTGACAACATGCTCAACCAAAATAAACTGCTGAATTGTGATTGTATTGACAAATGTCAAAAACTATACTATAAAACTATAAAGCCGCAAAATTCTAGCAAAATTATCACAAATAATTATATTTCATATGTCTATGGTTAGGATTCTGACAGTTTTCACGTTTTGTTGTTTCAGCTTGCCAGTCTAATCTGGCAATACACTGAAAACTGTCCAAATACAGCCCAAAAAGAACAATAAAACTATAAAACACAGTTGAATGAATGAAGAAAAACAACAAAAGGTTTATAAAATTTGAGAATATCTGTAAATAGAAAAAAAACTCACCTTTAGCTGCTTCACGAGCATCTCATTTCTCAACTTCTCCGCCTTAAGTTCCCTGGTCAAATCGGCCTTCGACTTGCTGCAGTCAGGATTGAGAGCGCGGTGTTGCAAAATCTGCGCTGTGCTGGGCCTCTGTGTGGGATCTGAATGGATCATTGACCTGCAAACAAACCCAAAACCCGTTAACTCAATAACAAACAGTGAAAACAAGTTATCATACTTGATAAGCTCCAACAGGTCCTTAGTTAGTTTCTGTGGAAGTGGTGGAATGTGTCCCTCCCTTATGGAGTGCCATTGCGGGCCATTTTTGGGCAGGGGGCTGGCGCCAGCGCACTCCAACGCTGTTAACCCCATTGCAAACACATCTGCTTTGGTCAGATGACTGTATTCCTCATGGAGAATTTCGTTTGATAAGTAACGGCAGTCGCCTTCCTCTACCTGAAGTGAATAATTTGCAATTAAAATTTAATTTGCTGCTTAACGTTTTAAAACACACCTGTGGATTGCTGATGCTGGTAACATGACCCAAATCTCCTATTTTGTAAGTTAAAGCTTCGTCGTACATGTGGTTATCTTCCAAGTCTTCAAATCCATCATCAGTTGTGTCATGACTGGTCAAATTATTCTACAAACTTACTGGTAAGACGAGAAAATCTATGTAAAGAAGAAAAACGCACCTTTCTTTCTATAGAGATGAAAATATTGCCAGGTTTCAAATCCATGTGGACTAAACCTTGTGAGTGGATGTAACGTAGGCCTTCGGTTACATGAAGGAGCATTCTTCTGAGTTCTGCAGCACTGAGAGGTTCTTTAGCAATTTTGTCAGCCAAAGAACCACCGTTACAGTATTCATTTTGGATGATCATGTGATTGTCTTCAGCCCAGGCGGAGTAATATCTCACTACATGCTGATGCTTGCCTATGGAGAAAAGATTGTTTTCACCACACTGACCAAATAAAAAATTTGGTTTAGTTTAGTTGCTAGGTATTAAACTTTCAAATGTTTGAGTTTCATAAGCAGGACGAGCTGTTAAACATTGAAATTGCATTCCTTTTCAGGCTCTATAAGGCGAGCAAAGCAAATGTGACGTTACCGTAATTTGGCAAAACCGTATATTGGAGTGTAAAAACAAATGCTGCAGGAAAGGTTTGACTTGCCAAATTTAAAAAGAGATCTCTCTTTCATAATCAATGTACCAGGTTGGTCCCCATATTTAGACAGCTTGTGGATACTTTATTTTTGCTAATATGAAAAAAATGTTAATACAAAAGTTATAGGGTTTCTCCTAAATCACCAAAAAGTGTTAATGAACAAAATAATAGACCATGGTGAAAAAAAATACAAAGTTAATAAGTTTTTATTGGAACACCCTGTAAATTTTCTGATGTCTTGATAGATATTTTTCATCTGATTCCAAAAGTATAGTTGACGTTTTGTTTAGCCATTTTCGAATTATTGGTATTTAAAGATTGTGATTTTATTGTGTTTCAAAATCACAGTTGCCATGAATAGAATATATATTTGACAGTTGGTCAATATATTGGTTTGTTAAATTACGTCAACGTGACGTCACACTTGCTCTACACACTGAATGGACCATCAACTCAAATACTAATGACATTTATGGCGGATTGCACCGGCGTTTTTAAGAGCACCTTAAGTGTTCCCTAAGCTAAGTTGTGATTTGACTGTGACAGTTTGTACATGGCCTGTCACAGCCAAATCACAATTTAGCTTAAAACAATAAAATCCTGATTTTTAAATGCCAATATTCAAAAATGGCAAAACCAAGTGGTAACTTATTATACCATTTTTGAGTCAGAATATCTATCAACTTTGTATTTTTTCAGTTTTGAATTTATAAAAAATAAAGTCACCACAAGCTGTCCAACCCTGTACATAGAGTGTTGCCAATCCTCAACTGCCAAAAATGTCAAATATATGTTCAATTTCTTTTCAAGTGTTGAATATGAGACAAATACAATGAAATACTTTTTTACAAGCTAATGGCAAATTACTCAACTGGTCAAAAAATGGCCTAGGCAGTGTCTGAAATCATATTTGTGCAACCAAAAGTTAATTTACAGGATAAGTTAAATTTGATATTTTATACTAAACAATTTCAATTAATTGCAGTGTTTAGTACCTCAAATTTTGAAAATAAACTAAACCAGTTAAGGTCTCTTAAAGCTATTACTAACAATATGAACAACAAAAACTTGATACAATAAACAAGAAATATTTTATAGTACTCTAGAAACAAATATGTCAATATACTTCTAATAAAATACTCCATAAAAAATGAGGTAAAGTTTGAGGATAGAAAAATACACATTGACAATTTATTTCTAAGGTTTAAACAACAAAACTTACCAAGCACTGCATGAGCATACACTTCATTTAAAGCTGTCTTCTCAAAGGAACTACCTGCCACTGGTTTGGTGGACTTTTTGATGGCATAAACACACCCATCCAAACGGTTGAGGCACTTGAACACTGAGCCAAACTCACCCTCCCCAATCAAGTCTAGCTCCACAAATTCTTTGTGATATCGAAGAATGTTACTTTCTTGCAAAGCTACTCTCTTAGTTGGCTGTTCAATTTCCTCCTCTTCATCAGAATCATTCAAATTCAGGATTGGTGGTTTGAATTTGGGTGAATCCAATGATCTGACTGAACGTGAGCGTTTCTTTGATAATAACTGACCTGTTGGATTGACATCAGGTGGGTTAATAAGCTTAACTGTTTTTAAAATTAAATCTACCATCTGGAGTAAAAGGATTAACATTGGCAGCCGGTTTTTCCCTTTCAGCATAAGCACTTGGAACTCCCTTTGGTTTGTCACCAAACAATCTGCTTCTTGGCAGTGGTGTAGAGGCATTGGTGGATTTTTGAATTATGGTTTTTGGTGTTAAGGGACTGTCAAACAACCTTAAAGCCCTCACTCTCTTGTAAGGTGGACTGAAGGAGAGTTTACTAGGGGCTGGTGTCCTTATATGGTCATTTCTGTTATTAATATATTTAACAGTTAATTTCAGAAAAAAAAAACAATGCTTGAGAAAGTAAGCTGAAATTTGCATACACCAAACTCTAACAACCTAAATAATCATAATATGAGGAGATAACTGAGACATACCTGGAAAAGTTTAGTTTTCTTGTGTGTTGCGGGCTCATACTCAAATCTTCCGCGGTATCCCCGGACATTTCGAAAGACATGTCTCCACAGCCCGATGAATTAAAATCGTCGTTTTCCATGTTATTGGAG
The DNA here is from genome assembly GCF_016097725.1 of Ips typographus. Classification (NCBI taxonomy): domain Eukaryota; kingdom Metazoa; phylum Arthropoda; class Insecta; order Coleoptera; family Curculionidae; genus Ips; species Ips typographus. The sequence goes on from NC_138424.1 coordinate 7,274,447, forward strand.
TCGTCCGGACTGTAACTGCAAACGGACATCACAGGCTGGCACCTTTACGGTCCTGAATCCGTAGACCCGATGAATATCCCGCTTAAATTTCCACAGAAAAAAGCACTTTTGGTAACACAAAAAATATACACAACACAACCTAGCCAATCTCACTTTCACATTGAAAACGGTTAATTGTGACGACTGACGCATCTGCATTTGATTCGACCAATCAGCGGGAGCGTTGGGAAAGCAGCATGGCGTCGACGATTCAATTGGATGAACAGACCGTTTCCGGTATTTTTCAGCGGGAAGTATAAATTTTAAATATGTTTATTGTGCATTTCGGTTTTTTGATTTTGATGAATTTATTATACTATTCCAACTAATATGCGTATATAAGTTAAACAATTTACCCGATTGATATTTTTGGTTGTTGGTGTATGTTTTCTCAATTTATTCCGCAACAATTTTAAACTACGAAGCAAGTCCGCCACTTCGTCATTTCCGGTATTCTGATTTGTGATTTGTCTATCTTTGTTTTTACCACAGTTAAACAGAGACAGTGAATAGTTGTAAGGTTTATTTTTCAGTTTAAAGGCATTTAGCACAACACAATAATAATACTCTGATAATGCTACTCAACAAAATGTTAGTTCTGCTCTGGGGTGAGAAAACTAACACCACCATTGAATTCCTAGTAATTTGACAGTTACCACTTGACAACCACTCACCCTGACATGTTAAGGTTAAATGTCACTTGTCACTATGACTAAAATAAAATGTCAGGGAATATAATATAAACAAACAAGTTTTTTATGTTTACGTGTAACGTTTCAAAAATCTTAATTTAAAATAAGTATTCAGCACCAAATAAATTAAGATAATTATATTATACTAAAGAAAAATGGCTGACGTAGCCGTGGACGTGTCAGGGGAAATGGATGCTCCCCTTACCCAGCCCCCACCAAACAACATTGCCAGGTGACCTACTAAAGTCTTTTTTTGTTAATTAACCACTCTGTACGACCCTTGTTAACCAGGTTTCTGAAATTTCCCACTGAAATACCGGATCCCAAGGAATGGATACAGCAACAACGGCAAAACGTCCGACCCTGGCTTGTTTTTGTGCAAACCTCAAATTTCAAACCGCCCCCTTCTATACCTCGCCTAAGCAAGCGAATTATGAGAAACATCGAATATTTCCAGGCTAATTACTTATTTGTTTTTCTGGGGTTGATTGTGTATTGTTTGTAAGTTTAAAGGTAATAAACCTGGTTGGGCATAAATGGGGTTGGTGTATTGTAGAGTCACCTCCCCATTGATATTGTTAGCTATTGCTGGGACATTTTATGCAGGGTACAAGCTTAATCAAAGACACCTACAAAAAAAGTTAGTATTATTTGGGAAAGAATTGACTTTAGCACAACAGTATGGTCTTGTAACTTTATGTTCAATGCCAGTGTATTATATGGTTGGAGCTCATGGGGCAATGTTTTGGGTTTTGGGTAAGTAAGCTAAGCTGATGGATGGTATTTTTGATAATTCTGGGTGTTTGTACATGCAGGTGCTTCTATGATTATTATTACTCTACATGCTGCTTTTTACAATATTGAAGCTTTAGCACCAAGGAGGGATGATGAGTTTCCTCTGATGGAAGAAGTTTAGGTAATTTGGTTTTTTCTTTTCTTTTTTTGTACATAAATATATTTTTACTATTTGTATTTTTATTACTTGCTATTAAATACCTTGACACTTATAAATATGGGAGTTTGTAAATACAAGAGTACCTAAACAAATATGGAACATCTGTAATATGGAGATTATTAAACCAGCAGAGACTAGCTAGTAGGTTTTTAATTATTTTTTTGCTCTTGCCTGTGTGAAGGTAAGCAAAGCCTCAGGACAAACTAATTCCATAACTTCTAATTATTCAATGTTCATTATCACTTTCAAAATATCCATACTTGCATAAAAATTTTGTGTGTGCATACACCCTCTTATTGGAGCAGTTACTAGATCCATCAGGGCAATGCAGTTTTTAGTTTACAGAAAAGTGTTTCACTAAAGTAAAATGCCACTGACGAAATTAAACAACCGATAATTTAAACAATATATTAGTATTTTGATATTAGTTTAACAGTCTTTGTAAAATGCATAATCCTCGGCTGCCGCCGTTTAGGCTGAGTATGTAGGTGAGTTTTACCACAAATAAATACAACAATCAATAAGTCTTAACTCTAAAACATTCGAGAACATTTGTCATGGCAGAAAGTTGCTTTTTAATACAATAGATACAACTAATAAAGTATTTGTAGTTTGAAAACTGTGTAGTGCTAAACCGTTTGAATCATTCCTACAAATTGGCTAAATAAATTACACTATAAACGAGTACACTTAAATCTAGTAAAATTATTAACAGCATCTCAATGTGAGATGCTAATTAAGTATTTTGTACATTAGTTGTTTTGGCAGTTTGAAAACAATAGTAGTAATACCGTGAAGGTATAAAAATACGCATTTTTTGGTCAAACCTTTTGACCGAACGTTCTTAAAAATAAATCAACTTAAATTAACAAATCACAGAACGAAATTAAATAGACACATCTTTTAATATTGTTAAAAAAAGGTTAAAAAGTAATACTAAGACGTCAAAATAATTGAAGCTATATTCAGTTAATAAATTGACTGGGTTTTGTTTAAAAGTCTTGTATGCCCACAGCACAAAATGAATATATTTTACATTTAATATGCAAAAATGTATATTAAATTTCCATTTTTCTATGTGTATATAAAAGATATGTGATTTGTGGCCTAAAGTTATTCTGTTGAATAGCCTAGTGCAAAAATAAATATTCTATACAGTATACAGGGTGGTCCACCACAAACCGTCGCAACTAACAAAATTTGGTAGTGTATCAAAGTCAAGAATATGACAACAATTGTATTTTTCGCATATCAGAGAACGTTTTTTTCTTGGTTTTTGTATTTTGTCGTGTTACAAGGTTTAAGAGAGAGATTTCGAAAAGTATCAATTTTCCAAATAAGTAATACATGAACATCTTCAAGTAATACAGTATGAACAACTTCAAGTAATACTAGAAGGAAAATTTGAAGGTAAACAAGGCATAGGGAGAAACAAAAAGTCCTGGCTAAGAAACATAAGAGACTGGACAAACATGGATGGTAATACCCTGATTCATGAGGGCACCTGAGAGGAGAATATCAGACAAACTCTAATTTTGGAAAGGGCATAAGTTAAAGTTATAAAAATGGGGGTGTTCCATTTGAAAAACTTGACTTTCAGCCCTTTTTAGAACTGACTTTTTGAGGCCATTTTTTAACCACCGTTTATAATTATTTTCGACGTTTTTCTTCACCCACTCACAAAACTATCCTTGTTTAATACGACAAAAACCAAGAAGGAAACGTTTTCTGATATGCGAAAATTACAATTGTTTTAGGTATTGCAATTGTAAAATTTTACATAAAATGTCAAATCTCAGAAACGGTTACATTTAGGTATATAACATTTGTCGTAGAATCCAAAAAAGACACATTTTATAGAGTGTTTCATGAAAAATATTGGTATCTTCTAAACCATTTGAAAATATTTTAGACGACTACCCCCATTTTTTTGGGTTAAAATTACCAAATTTTCAGATCTATGGCGGCAGTGTTCAGGGTGGATCACCCTGTATTATATAAATACACCTATGCTTTGTGGGTTATTTTACCTGTTTAACAGTCGACTGAAAGATTTAGGGACAAAACACAACATAAAACATTTAGTACTACAACAGGGCAGTTTTCGCACGATAATGAGGTACATCGAGGCAGTTTCATTTTCGGTTTGGCAATCCTCTTGCCCTCTTATTGCTTCCATTTTTACTTTCATCGCGAAAGGATGATTGTTTTAAAATCAATTCTCGTTTGATGTAAAAGTAGTCTAAGTAATTTCCACTTTTAGACCTCCATAATCTGGATCGGGCTCACATCCTCCGCAGTATCCTCCGCATTTTCCCCGTACTAACGTGTCCTAAAATAAATTCTGTTTAACTATACTTCCTTAAGTAAAACAATAAAAATTAGTACGTTTCTGAATATACGTGCCGATGAATATCGTCCAGTTTTTCTCCATTCAACGTAATTGGCCAACTTGAACGAAGTGTTTGTGAGATCTACTGAAAATCGACCCTGGGGGCAGGCGCTTGTACTACTGTAACAATCTCCAGAGGTGCCATAAGGTATTTTCGTACCTTTTACTTGCTTTGAGAAGGTAAAATCATCACCTGAACAGTTGTAAAGCATTATTAACGTGTTGAATTTTCTATAACTCTAATTGTGTTTACTTATAATTTGCATGGATGTAATGTTTAACCGGACTTTCCAAAATTTGGTCATCCCAGAACGATCGGGGCCGATTTGGTCGCATTGACAGTTATCCAGACGATTACCACCGTAAGGGCATGAATTCAGGTTTAGAAGTCTGGAATCATAAAAGAATGGTGTTAGTCATTCATCTATTCAAATTACTTTATCTTTTCCTCTAGAAGAGGAAGCAAGTTAAAATTAAGGTTTTCTTCAAATGTGATTCGAATTCCCCAGACATTGCAACAATGCTGATGCAGAACATCTACGTACAATACTTACCTTCGATCGTATATTTCCGCATAATTGTGCTTATCCGGATGAAGACTGATGTACTCTTGAGGTTCTGGAGTGTCCATTTTGTAGCAGTAAACATTCACGGTCTGTCCATGTAGCAAAATGACATAATCTTTGTTTTCCCGCGTTTTAGTGTAGCGTTTAATATCCGAGCAACTCTTGTATAAACCTAAGTTAGTAAATTTAATTATATAAACAATTTTATTACACAACTATTGAACTTACATCGCCATTGGTTGCATTTTCTTTTCCTAATGGGACGCAGACTTTTCGGACAAAAATTCTGCGGTACCCCCGTTCTCAATCTTGCGTTAATACAAGACAACTCCCTGAATTGACGACCTTTCTTCCCGCAAGTTTTGGAGCACTAAACCGGTTTTTTTTTAAGAAAAACATCCCAGATATATTGGGGGAGACTTACTTGTTGCCATTCTCCTGTCTGCCAGATATATTCATCTCCACAATTACTTAACAAACATTTACCAGTCATGCTCGGTTTGGACTTTTGGTCGCAGTAATTTTTGTGCATTACACGATTGTAACTTTCCGGCAGTGGACTAGGATCCACTATTCCTTGATGCACTTTGTGGCACGTGACATTGCGTGTTTGAGTTCCATAACCACACGTTGCTGAGCACTAAAATGATCACAAAAAATTGATTTACATGAAACAGGTTGGTTAGTTAGTTGGTTATTACAGAGCTCCAGTGGCCTTGCACCCAGGTATATTTGCACTTGTATCGTTCACAACCTTTTGAAGCTTTTGGTCTGGTTTTATGTTTGCATAGAGAGTCTACCACAATAATGTCGTTAAGAGAATCTTCACATTCAACCACTCGTCTTCGTACTCCGTTTCCACATTTTGTTGAACACTAGAGACAAACAAGGGTGGTGACTTTAGTATGTATTACATATCATTGAAAGCTTTTTTTTTAATTGAAAGTGTTATGATTTAAAAAAACAAGGTAGACATTCAACTATCCAGGCTAATCAATAATTGATGGTGGATGCTCTAGAACAGCTACTAAAATTTTGATAATAAACCAACCGACTTCCAAGTGAGGTATACATTCCTAATAACTAATTTTCAACTAATTTAAACCTTCCGAAATCCATAAAAACTGTATCTTGTAACTCTTCAGCTTCTCTCTAGTTGTTGATTTGAAAACTTGTAAATATGTGGTCTTACCTCTTTCCACGCTCCAACCTTCCATCTATACCTCTTTATTTGGTCACCCTTGGAGAAGTAGGTACTGGATAAATTATTAGTGGCGTGGGGACACTCCACCAACCGACATTTAACCGTGTCCTCCGGCCTATTCTGTTGGTCACACTGTCTGTCATCGAACGTCTCCACTGCAACAATTTCCTCATTAACATCATAGAATATAAAGACACTGAAAGACACTTACTTTTTTCGTTCATACATCTGACCTGCCGATGTCGTTCGCACATCGAATCACACACAGGACTCCAATCTCCCACTTTCCATATGGGACACGGCTGATCGTTGCATCTAATGATGTTGTGGGGCTTTTTGTGAGGATCGCACATTAGAATGTCTTCATCACCCATTTCGTTTCGACATGTGAATGATTGCATGCTGGTGCCTCCGTCACAACTTTGCGAACACTGATGATGTCCCGTTAGATAATGGTAACTTAAGGTGGAATAATTTTACCTGGCTCCATTCTCCCGGTATCCACTGGAATGTTCTGTACCGTCCCATGATATTGGGTCGACGATTCTGGTTGGTTTCGATGTCGTTAAGACGAGGTGTGTTGGAAGGTGTTTCCTGTTAAATTTTAATAAATCAAACATATGTTTTACTGTGAATAGTTTAATAATTACAGCGCATTTCTTAAAACATTTTCTGGTTTCCTCTCTTGGTGCTCTAAGCGAACGGCAATATTCCTGGTCTAACTCTTCATCAGTGTCAAACTTTTTACAGACGTACCTAAAACACATTATATACACAATTTAATAACAATTACAGATATTTTTGCGTTATGTAAAGAGAAATCGTACCGTCTTGTTTCAACCCCTTCTCCACAGCTAACAGAACAAGGATAGAAAGTGACGCTGGCTGCCCAACGGGCACAGGAGTGTTCGTTGCATGGTATTGTTGTACTGGTCGGTTTGCTTCTTAAATCACAGTAGATTTGATCTAATACCCTATTTCCAAAAGCGCAGTAGTACGTAACGTTCTGGTGACCACCACCGCAAGGCACTGAACACTGAAAATATAAGAAAAAGTTAACAAATATTAAAACAGAGGAACAGAAATTCAATGAAGATTGTAAGTACAGCACTGTTTGTAGTTTGTGAAGTATGGTATTTTAAGTGTGTTACAGTTGGACTTCCTGCCATCATGAGTCAAGTTATCATCTTTTGAAAATGCCGAGTTCTGCGACTTGTCGAAGGCATTTGACTGCGTAAATCACGAGATTCTTCCATTAAAGTTGGAACGTAGTGGTTTTTGAAGAAAAAATTCTCTCCCATGGTTTGGATCATATCTCAGGAGCAAAAATGCAGAGAGTGTTTAGGAATACTATAGCATTACAATAACTAGGTGTGTTAGGAATACCTTTTAATGACCTAGGGATGTTACAAGGAAGGATCGGTATTTAAGCCAGGGCTTTTTCTAAATTTATTAATAACTTTTGTGAACATAAAGGAAATTGTTATCGCATCTGAATTTTGATCAAGACAATCAGACACAATTTTTTTACACTAATTTTCTACACCTGTAAGTGTAACATTTATGTTATAAACTTACCGGAGAAGTATATTTCAACCAATTGAGACACTTTTGAGGGTTGCAACCTTCTTCCACAACTTTCGGGAAGTCGTTACAGTGCGAATCGTCAATAGGGATATCATCCTTATCAACACACTTTAGAGCCGTCCTCCATCTGGTTCCTCCACCACAGTTTCTGGAACACTGTTTATATCCACCCAAATTTAATATCTGCCTTCATACTTAAGTCACTAACTTACTTCGGACCAATCAGAATACGTCCAGCGAGGGCTGTTGCATAAAGTGTAACAAGTTTCGGTGCTCGGCGGTTTCGGCAGGGTGTTGCAATGCTGGTCGTCAACAATTTCAGCGTTATACTGTTTCTTTTTAAGGAGTTTCATGCATTGGTAGTACACTTGATGGTAACTGTAATAAAAATGTTGATGCCAATTTGTGGTTAATAAAGACAATGTGTTTACCCTTTTCCGCAAGGTGGAGAACAAGCACTCTTGGAAACAGTGTGCCACGTGAGGGTACAATGACTGTTGCATTCTCTTTTTTGTGTCGCGCTCTCTTTGTCGTCCAGATTGCAAAAACTGGAGTGAACCACCTGGTTGCTCAGCAGATCAACGCAAACAGGTCTTTTGTATTGAAATCCTTCGCAAACCGAGCTGCATTTGGTCCAGCCTTTTTGGTAAAGGGTCCACCCGTAACTGGAATAAGGCAACGCACTGTGGTCGTGTGCCAAAGGAGCCATGTTAGTTTTGTTAGGATCATGCAATTCTGTTTTTTTTTTGTAATTAATTGTTTTAATGTTGTTAAACTTGTTAACGTAAACCGATTTTGTGGGGCAGTAGACGTCAGCTCCATGATTTTTGTTATAGTTACGTTTCAAAAAATAGGTATATGGTATTTCCAAAAATAGTTTGGTAAAAAAAATATTTTAAAAAATGCGACAGTGATGGTACAGCTATGGATGGATCAGAGATATTTTACTCAATTGACATTTTTTAGTTTTAAAGTTGCACATTTTTTCTAAATCGTTTGAAGCTGATGGCAAAAATGGCGTACATATCTTTCCAATTTTTGTATTGATAATATTGTATCGACGTGTTTTTCTGGTTTTAAATATGTATATAATCTATAGTGAAGTTGTTTTTTTTTGTAGTTTGTATTATATCAATCGAAAGTAATAAAAATAGAAAATACCAGCTGCTTAACAAATGCTTATTGACTAGCACTAACGGTTGGGAAATATAAAATTTAGCATTTTGCTGCATATTTGACTAAATATTACATCATATATCAAATGGAAAGCAAAACTATATTCTATGACATCCAAGTTCAGGTTTTAACCCCTTTGACATGTTTATTGGGGTATTTGGAAAATTGGAAACTAAATAGGATAAAACTTCAGTGCAATATAATTGATATATCCAGAAGACTTGACATTTCGTTGTTTTGTTAGATATGGTAATGGTATCTCCAAACAGTTTCCCAAATCTTCGACAATTTTTTTAAAGACTTTTCACAATTTTAATTGCGCTTCTGAAGGCTTACATTTCTAGAAATTTACTACACTTACAAGTAGCTGTATAGTTTGTAGCATTCAGAAGGCTTTACACGAATTTCTAGTATGTATGTAGAGTATATGTTTCAAAATCAAACCATTTTCATAAGATGTTATCTATTTTTACGAGTTTTATCATATTTCAGTATTTTTTTAAGTCTACAAGGTTTTACATGTTTCAAGTGCCCCACGTCTCCAAAATCCTACTAAAAGTGTTTGCTTAAAAGTGATGATCTTCAAAATGTTTTATATATTTTTAATTAAGTCTTTTATGGCACAAGATGTCTTTTAGATAGTGCACTAACACGAAGATATAAATATTTGTTTTCTTAGAAAATCCAAGTTTTTAAAGAAAAATAAACACAGAAACGTGTTTAACAATGAATGTCACTATTCTAAGACAAAGAAGAAGATAACAATTAAAATATTAACACCCAACTAGAAATATGGATAATCGAAATCTTTGAGAACCACAGTAGTGTAGAGCATCAAACCAATTGAATTAGGGAGACCACCAAATGTCATTTTTAGTATCAGATTATAACCTTTCTAGAAAAAATGCTATATTTTTTCTAACTTAAATTGGACAAACTGAATTAACTGAGTTAGCAATTGAGTAATATACGTATAGCTGGGCATCCTGTACAAAAAAATATTGTCACTTTGAAAAAGCTTATGTAAATTCAATGATCAAAGGCCTAATGAATTATCCATGTAAATTGATAAGTTTGGTTGCACTGAACACAAATTAAATTGTCCAGATATAATATCATACAGAGTTTCCCTTTAAAGTGTTTATAAAACCTTCGACACACTACATTTAAGTTGAATATGTACTTTTTGGCTTTAATAATTGTTTTAAGTTATGAAAAGACGATTATTACTTATGAAAGATCACGAAACTTTTTAGTAACGCATTTTCAACGTGACATTTAAAAAAATAAATTACAGTTTTTTTAATAAATACACCTAAAGCGGATACGCTGAAAATACCTGTTCTGGTGCAGATGGAAGAATTGGTTACTGGACCTAATTTATGAAGAATACGCAAATTCAATACAAAGTTAAACCCAATCTTGTAACACACAGATCAATTTCGTGATAAAATAATTGTTGAATATTAGGAAAATGTTTACTTACTTGGGGGCAGCGTCGTTACTAATCATATATCGATACGTTATGTTCGGTGGAGACAAATTCTTGATAGAGAGCACTTCAACGACCAAATCCTTCCGCAACCTCTGAGTGTTTGTGGTAGTGATCCATTCGATTTGTTCTTGACTGCCGCTATACTTCACCACCACGTGCCCGTATTCTACTTCCATTTCTTGAGTCATCAGCATTTGGTTACCGTTTAGAATAAACTCTCCGGTTTCTCCGTCTTTCAAAGCTAAATAAAATGCAGGAGATAGAGTAGTAACATTCTCGTTTAGTGTTGGTTTAACAAAAGTTCCTTCTGATGGAGAAGTGTGAGATATTTTGTGGAATGCGAAATTTTTATTTGGTTTACTATGTTTGTCTTACCTAAAAAGTTCTCGTCTATTCCAGCACTGTACTGAACAATTCTGATGTTAGAGCTACCTCTTGGAATGCGTACCACCCTTTTGTAGGCAACTTGATCGGCGGTTGTGTTATAGGTTCCCTCCATAACATGACACTGACTGTTATTACCACCACAAACTCCACATTCATCTGGAAACAAAATCGTTTCTGCATTACTATTCACACACCATTTGTTTGTTTATTAATGGGTTTAATTAATGGGGTACAAATTCATTTGGATGTCAATGGATTATTTTCTTATCTTCGTGCTGGTTAACATATCTTGCCCTTAGCTATACCTAACATGACTCGCATGACATGATGTCTAATGTTAATAGCCTTCACCCTTATACTCACGTTCTTTCTTGTTAAATTAGTCATAGTTATTAAGAGGTGTTTTGTCAATTTTAAGTTTTTTAAGTAGTATTATCATTGCCTTTGCTTTAAAAACCATCATTTTGTTAGTATATGTACGTGGTAAGTTAAAAAACTTACCAAACTGTTTATTCGAATCCAAAATGTTATCGCAACCACCACGCCTGCACATTCCATTTACGCAAATGTGAAAACCAAACTTTCCACATTTGGTACCGTCAATTACCTTATCTTTCAAGCTATAGTAGGCTTGAGAACGTTTTGGTTTGCAGTACAATCTGCAAAGGTCTTCGCTACGTTCTGACAAACCTGTATGGAAAGACAAATCCTGTTAAAATTTAGTTGTGTTTGTTTCTTGAAACAAAATTCTTCCAACTACTGATATTCTATAAGTTCTTTCTTCGTTTAGGTTAGTGTGATTCCTTTGTGAAAAAAAAAAAAAACATACAAACCTACGCCATATTTAGGAACCCACTGAACATCCTGCGACAAATTCGGCACTCCTTTCGTAATTCCGTTGAATTGGGAGCACTGGATCTCTCTAAAAATCATTGAATTATCATATATACTTGATGGTAAACAACTCACCTAAAGTCCATAGCGTCATCATTACAATTCTGGTAATTACAAGAAACGTATTTAACACTTTCCCCGGTGCAGTAGTTACCTCCATTGGCTGGAACTGGAGAATTGCAGAGTCGCACCGATTTTTTGATTCCTCCTCCGCATGTACGACTGCAAGGGCCCCAGCTGCCATAAAGCTACATGAAATACTTTCAATAACACCTAAAATGAAAAACGTACGGTTGCCAGTCGCTCCAACCACCGTCAACTGGAACGATATTACTACGATTTTGGGGAACGCATTCTCGTTTATAGCACCAGCTGTAAAAAAATCAGTATTATTGATTGATTAATCGAGTTGAGAAAATTACAACCTGTCTCTTCCGCATTTGGTACCTTCGGCCCATGGAGTATAGTTGGTGATGCAACCCCCGTCATGGACGTTTTTACACCACATGTGAACACAAGGAGGCTGAAAATGTTTGAGATTTAGAACGTTGGTTGAAAATTTGAAATCGATATGATCCAGTATTTTTGGTTCACCCTGTGCACAGGATGTCTCAAATTCGATGATTTTACGGGGTATCTTCAAAAGTAGCAAAGAGAGAGCTTACACAGCTGCCCCTAGTGAGCTACAAGGTGATTTTGAAAATATGACAATTTGAACTTTCCTCGTATTTTTTACTTTATTATTAGAGACGCAGAAGATCTATAAATAGTTTCCCATAGAAAATTTTACGTAGAATCTAAATACGTGATTAGTTTTTTTTATTATTTGGTTGATATATTGTTTTTTTTTGCAGCTCAGAAACACAAACATGTCACCAGTGTCTTTCAAACTACCTCCTGAGTCTTGAAAGTATTGCAAGAGGTTCTCAAACGACTCAAACGATTTATGCAGGTCAGAAACATCAAAATGGCAAAAGAGCATTAGTGGATTTTGATGCTTTAAAATGTCAGCAGAAGTTTAAAAAGTGTTTTCAGTTGCTTTTCAATGTTAAGAGAAAAATTGGTTAAGTTTGAAGCCCTCTAGCGGCCAAACGGTTTAACCTACCAACCAGTGTTGTCATATTTTTATAAAACCCATTTCATTGGCTATCTATTGACGTACAAAAGTTTATATAGTGTGGACCAAACAAACGAGTTATTTACGATTGAATGAAACTCTGCACTAAAAAAAGTGAAAAATAAGTTCATCAACTTAAACGCCCTCTAGAGCCCAAGAAAGTGACGCCCTCTAGCGGCCAAACCGTTAAACCAATTAACCAAAGTTGTAATATTTTTACAAAGCTCATTTTATTGGCTATCCATCGACATATTAAAGTCATTATCATGTCGGTCAAACAAGAAAGTTATTTAGGTTCAGCAAAGTAGTTATATCATTGGATCATTGGAAGCCAATTTCATTGGGTATTTATCGAAATATAAAAGTCCATCCATTATGTGTCAAATAAGATAGTTAATAACGAAGAAAGCACGTGGAAAAAATGGTTGGGTATTGATGAAAAGAGTCACGTGATGATTTTAAATAAAAAAAAAAGTCAAAATAGGCGCGAAAAAAACTGTGAAATTGTGAGTGCATGTGTCACGTGACGTTGGCAGAACAGAAAAGTAAAAAAAATAGAAAAAGACGGAAATGTCACGTGATCTTAAAAAACTAGTTAAAAATCAGAACCATTGTCAAAACCAGGTTTAACATAAAATACCATTTATTTGGTAATTCTTAAAAAATATGAAATATTGGACAACTTTCAAGTTCAGCTAAGCGTAACTCGATTATTTGAAAAAATATAAAAAAGTGTAAAAAAGAGAAGTTGTGGGAAATTTCATCCTTTATCAGATTTTTAGCTCAGGAATTTTAGCTCTAAAGGGCCTTTTCAGGGAGATATTTCCGATAAACTGTGTTAACGCACGAACAGTGCTTTAAAAGACTCTAAGCAAGTAAATTCACCACAAGCCCTGAACATTGTAAATATTTTTTGATAATTCAAAATAAATCTTTTAGAGAGGGTTTCAAATCATTAAAATCATTGAGTTGAAATAGTAGTCATATTCTATTTGAGTACAAATAGTTACTAGCGTTATTGAGTGATAGCAGACAAACTAATTTTTGTTGCAAGTTGCAAGTCAAGGAACACTGCAAAGTAATATTGAAACTTTTGAAAATACAAATTGGGAAGTAGAACTGCGTTAAATTCTTTGTCACAGTTATCCAAATTTTGCTTTGAAATTGATTTGTTTTTTGTTTGCTTCACTTACATTATTAATATGAGGCATCGTACATCTAGTTTGGCCACGACCAAATTCCAGTTCGCATTGTGGATCCAATTCAAAATTATGTCCTGGCAACATTTGAGAGTAATTGGAAAAGATCACGTTGTGGAAAGGCCGATTGAGTAGACATGTCGACTTTGGAGAGCTGAAAATAGTGAGAGATACCACAGTAAAACAGTGTATCCATTATAAACAATAAAGTTCTAGTTTCTTTGCTCTACTTTTAACAAACTAAAAATGTTTGTAAGTAAGTCAATACTTGGTGCGATGCACTTAAGTGTATATTTTTATTACAGGACTGACAAATTGAGTAAATTCGTAAATGCAGTTCAGCACTAATATATACAGTCAGTGTTGACCGATTTAATAAATCAGTTAATACTTAAATCAAAGAAACCACACACTTCAGTTATGTAAATAAATTAGACCGTCCTAGCCCAGAACTACTGACCTAGTTTTCCAATTTTTTCCCGCTCGTAATTAACAACATTAAGGTGACATACCGTAACATTACCTCAAAGAAAATGCCCAAGATAAGAAGAGAGAAATTTTTTCAATGGTCGCAATTCTAATCAAAACCGGTGTGAAGGTGAGAAGTCTCTTTTATACCATAATTAAAGCGACTAATAAAGACTGAATGGTATTTTTACAATTGCGACATAAAAATTTACGATTATAGTGTGCACAAGCAAAAAGTGGTTTTTAGCATCGAGATGTTGTTTATTTTCAAAGATGGAAAAAAAATTGGGTCGACATTAATTAGTTAAGAACACTAATCATATATTTAACGCAATGGGTTGGTCTAGTTTTTTGTTAAATATTATGCATTAAAACTATTATCAACAACTGTGATATGATACTCACTCTAAAAAATCGGTGACAAACTGTCTGGAACAAGGCGACCACATAAAAGGTTTGGAGTCGTTGGAGGTACTTCTGCTCATAATATTGTTGGTGTGAAAAGTGCCAAAATTATGGCTCATACACTTATTGTCTTCATCGTGGAGCATGCTGTAACATGTCAGTAAACACTCGTTAAGCTACAACAACATAAATAATTTAAATTACCTAAGCGCATGTCCAAACTCGTGCGCAATAGTGTAGGACGTTGACAGGCCTTTGTCTCTTACCACTGTGCAACTGTTGTCCTCGCACATTGAACTGACTTGCGCAACACCCAAAGTTGAGCATGAATCCGGTGATTTGCAAATTTCTTGTCTAAAATTACGTAAATTGTTTACTTGTTTAGAAGCTTTTTGTAATTTTTTAATATCAGCTAAACATTTCAAGGTATTTGCAAAGATATAGTCCATAAAAATTGGTGTAGAACCATCTTTAGTCAACCACAAGTTTAACCGAAGAGTGTAAAACTGACTTTTAAACGCCCTTAAGTCGGAAATAACATTAGTTATTCATTCAGTTACCGGTTTGTTTCAAGCAAATATCAACTTTATGGCAATGAATTCTAAATCATGTGTGTATTAAAACTGTCGCTTTGAATCTTTTAAAAAAAAGGGTTTTTCTTTGAAAATTGATTTTTTAAAACATAGGCAGAAAGACCAAGTGGTCGATAGCCTTTTTTCTATTGAAAATAAAGATTGTTTATATATATATATATATTGATTTTTTAGAATTCTTAAAGTTATCTAAGGTCAATTTGCAATCTTTTATTTTATTAGTGACATTTTAGCCCCGTTTTTGAGTTTCCAAAATTGATTCTTTACGATTTCCAGAGTTGTAAGCTCAATTTTTAATTTTATAGTTTTAATTTTAACCCTGATTTAGAGTTTTCAAATATGTATTTTTAAAAATCTAAATAGTGTATTTTATTGTGTGTTATGGAAATTGCTTCTATGCAATTTCTAGAGCTATCTAAGATCAATTTGTAATTTTATAGTTGTCATTTTCTATTTTCTTTCTATTTTTGAGTTTCCAAAAGTATGTCTGTAACACTATTAAAACGAGAATTACATTATAAATCCATTTATTTTTATTTTTAAGAGCAAATCTCATGTTGGTTCCTTCAGGAACGTTTGTACTTTATATTGACATGATTTTTAAGTCAAATTTTATAGACATAATGACATAAAAACCCACAAGTTTTTTTTACATTTAGTTACATATTTAACGCATTTTAGATGATTTTCACACATAACAACAAAAAGAAAGATAATTTACCAATTGTCCTGCTAACTAAAATATTATGAGAATAAAAAAGAGAGTCAGACAAGCGTTTGAGAATGAGTGAGTGAGAATTGGAAAAAAACTGGAGAACAATGAGAGAAAAAAGAAAGCAGAAAAGTTAGATAAAAATTGGAAAGGTTTTAGGTGCTCTTCTTTTTTACATTATGGTTCCAATAGTGCTTTTTAAGAAAGCTTGATGTTACTTGATGAAGAAAATGTTACTGATAGAATATTACATCAATATACCTTGTTAATAGTAGAGCAATGTTATGGCTATCACCTCCAATATTATGGCGCTGCCAATCACAGAATCTTTGTAAAATATCTAAAAAAAAAAAAAACTTTCCAAACTAATCACGACAAAATAAGTCGTTTCATCACCTGTCGACTTTGAAGTGGAAAAATGATCAACACGATGGTTTAAAATTCTGATATGAACCAAGGAAACATTGATGGCATTCCCTATGGATGGTTCCTTAAACAACAGCGCCACCTATAACACTCAAACCTTTTAATATCAGTTTTATCCAAAATGTACGTGCTTACGTAAGCCATCAGTATCATAATGTACTTGGTGAGTTCTGCAGCAGTTTTGTGATGATCCAGCATGGTATTGTCAGCAACGATCAGTACTTTAACGAAATACTCTTTGCTCTGTTTGATGTAGCCTTTGTTGGGTTCCAGTAAATTGTTTTGTTGATAGTCGTAAAGGGTATCATCGGCAAAAGTAGCGTATCGTTTTTTGATGCTGTGGTGAGATTCCAGAATATCTTCGGGGAAGTCGTCTTCGATGATTGAATGCGAAACTACAAATATGTCATACAATTAGAATTGATTTTTATAATTATTTCAGTTTAATAAGAAATCAATTATAGTCAAAAATCATATCAAGAAATACTGGAAGGATACTAGACATAGCAAATAGAGTTACTATGATTACCATACGATTTAAAGTGAATTTTATTATTATTTATAATTAAAACTAATAACAATTAGGGTCCGTCCACAAAATCAGTGATATTTCTTCAGTGCTGTTTCAATTCTTATGAATGTGGTTGTTAAAGAACGTCCAAAACTGTAAAATGAAATTGAATATAGAACTATTTTACTTTTCAGCAATATTATACCTTTGGAACCCAGTAATTATTAAAATTGAACCAAATTCATAGCACTCACTCACCTAATTTAAGAAAGAATATTTGATTTACCTGAAATTAACAAGAAGACTAATTAAATTGATAGAGATAGTAATTTACAGAAGCATTTTTCGTCTACCACATGAACCAAATGTAAAATTCGTCTGATGATTATCTTAAAAATATAAATTTGAGTACCAGTGTTGAGTACCACGCAAAAAAACCATTACAGATTGTCATAAACAATTGTTTGCAACAAACTAAACGGACATGCCCACTTGTCGACAGCCCAAAAAACGGTTACCGATCGTAAGTTGAATCTTAATGATCTGTTAACATGCCAGTCCGGTAAATTTGCGGGGCGATTGTTTCGTTTTAATCTTTACGCGGTATTCTTTGGTACCGGTCCGCGTAATTGTTGTTTATTGCTGTTCGGTACCAAGTCGGTGTTTGGGGGAGGGAGACCGGATCAACCGCAGTTTAACGAGTCTTAATTCCGAAATAGACTGCGCGAATCCTTCAGAAGTGGTACTGATCTATGGTACCAGGTGTTCCGCCTGGAGCGTGCAGATAACAAGCTAAACTATTTTCAACCACAAAAAATGCCATCGTACATGATTAGAATACATTGGGACTTGAGGTCGTTTCTTGCTCACCTTGTGACCACCCAACAATTTTATATTTTTATGAGTAGGTAAATATTTTCAAAAGTCAAATTATATAATATCATATGGTGTTGCAAAAATGTCTGTAGTGTGAAAATATTCATTTTATGACAAGTGGCAACTCAAATTCGCAATAGCAACGCCCTCTAGTACTAATATCTGCTATAGCGTTTCTAATCTAAGATTTTGATTTTTTTTGTACTAATACTTTCGGTTGTTAATAGATTTTTTTTCGTGTTTCATTTTCCAATTTTCATTGTTAGTCCTTTTAATACCAGTTAATCAAAGGTCGAAATTTAGCATTTTTGACTGACATTTCTTTCAATTTTTCGACAAATTTACTTAAAAAAAATGTTTATGTCAGATTACTCAGAAGGTTAAGAAGAATCGATTAGATTGATACAAAAATTTAAACTCTATTGAATTTTTTTCCAACATTTTGTTTTTTTTGTCAAAAATCGGTTTAACCAATTTTTTAAAGTAGATCGCATTTTTGGTTACTCAATTATTTTTGAAAATTTGTCAATTTTGCATTTTTTTCGAAAAAATTTCAGAAATTGCCTTTCCTTACTACACAGGCAGCTTCTACGGATACGATGTATACAGGGTGTATTATGCTGTAATGGGTTGGATTTAGGTATAGGCAAGTAAATTGAAACGTATAGTAATTTTTAATGCTCAAAATGATTCCGTCATAAAAAATGTGGGTTTCTATTTAAAAAACTTGAGATTTTTCATTTTTTTTAGTGGCAAGTTTATGATTTTTTTTTGACAACCCTGTATACAAATGCGTCATTACGCACCCTCAGTTTAATAAAACGATCCTTTATTAACAATAACCCAAAGTTTCATTGCAAAATGAAATACGGTTTTGACATAGTACAAAAATATGTTGAGCGTTGCAACTGTCACTTTTTTGGAAAAACATCAAATATTTCGAAAACGGCTAGAGATAGGCATAGGGCATTCTATACAAAAGTTGGTCAGAATTTTGTGAGGAATCCAAATATGTAATAATATATAGGGTGTTCTATTTAAAATAAGAAAGTTGTGATCGACTTCCGGTATAAGCGGAAGTGCAACCATCTTGAAAATATTTTAGTTGGATTGGGCATGCCCACATCAGTATCCTACCAAATTTTCAAAACTCTCCTATTTATACTTTTTCCAATATCAATCGAGGTCTTTCGTCGTGGGACACCCTGTATAGGGCATGCCCACATCAGTATCCTGCCAAATTTTCAAAACTCTCCTATTTATATTTCCAATATCAATCGATGTCTTTCGTCGTGGGACACCCTGTATAGAATGCGCAAAAAAAACGCTCTAATTTGACAGTCCGTAACTCTGTCATTTTGACAGTTACGAAATGACCAAATTGAAGTTGCCATTATCATCAAACAGTTATGACGAAATTCTACTAATTACAATGAAACATCCTGTAAAATTTGACATTTATTGGGTATTCAGTTTTGTATTTTTTAATTCCACTTTATTTGAAATATTGACCTCTGTCAAAGTGACTCTAGTTGTCTTGTTATACTAAACCTATTTTGTCAAGAAGAAAATACATGTTATGACAAGTTATGACAATTGCAGCGTCGACAAGACTAATAATTCCATAATTTTCCAAATTTCTTGTTTCTTTCAGCTGGACAGTAAAATAAATTTATTTTCTTAGAATAAAATTCTAGTACAAAAAAATGGATCAACTGTGACAATTTCGACAGCTGTCAAATGTAATTTTTTTCATTCAGCTTGACTGTTCAAAGAAACTGACCTTACGCAGCTCTTTTGGAAAAAAATTCAGAAATTGCCTGTTCTTACATTTTTTTTTGTAATGGTACAGGGTCTTTCACTGGGGACTGACCTACCCCCTTTTTCTGACTTCCCTGTATCTAATTAAAAAAACTGAAATAGCCATTTAATGTAGTTTAAAAAGTTGAATCCAAAAATAAGCACAAAATTTAAAAAAAAATTTTTTTTCTTTTATTTCTTAATATTTTATTGTAGTTTGTTGTAAAATTGTAAAACATGTCTTATATTCTACCCTCATTTGTTTATGGCTATGATTCCAGAGTTATAAATAATGAATGGTCCTCTCTATAATTTTTTTTTATCAATATACAAGGTTAGTCAAAAAACAATTTTTTTTTGTAAAAATATTTGCAGAAACATACGCTTGTTATTGGATTTAGAAGTGTCGTCTTCGTTGTCTCTTATTTTTGACAATTATAGGATTTCTTCTTCTGTTATCGTAAACATTTCTTCCAATCCTTGTTTTCTCTCATTTTCCTTTTTCGTTATTTCACCTTTTTTGTACTTTTTTACCTATTTAATGCTGTAGTTTCTGTTACGAATGCTTACTTAGTGCTTTTTTTATATCTCTGTTCAGTTGTTCTTGCTTATCTTTATGTTACAGATGTTTTCTTAGTCATTTCCTTCTTTGTTTTATCAAATGTTGTTACCTTTATTTTTTGTTCGCTTTAAGCAGTTTTTTTTCTCTAGAAGGCTCCAAATTACTCTCTAGATTTCAATGAAAAGTACTACATTGCTTATACTATCAAAACTTGTATTGGCTTTGTTATTATTAATTTATTTTTGTGCACATAAAATTTTGGAATTTTCTTTTAAACACAATTTTTGTATCTTTAATGTTTTTAAGTTTATTAGCAAACTGAAACCAGCAGGAGAATTAAAAAAATTAATGGCATGAATAATGCGTAAATGCGGGGTTTCTTAACCTTTCTCTAAAAATATCAATGCTATGTTAGCGTCGGTGACGTAATTTGTAATAATTTCAAATCCAGTTTAATTTTTGGTCTGCAAACATTGCCAATAATGTAAGCAAAGACTGATGTGGTACCACCCTGAAACAACGGTTCCATTGATCAAATACACAGGTGTTCGTGACCGGTCAATTCAGCAGAGGTGCGATGATAATAAATTCACCGGCACGAATCTTTAAAACCACATAATGTTGAAACCGACATGTGAAATGAAGAAGACGTCCAAGTTGCGCCATTAAAGCAGTTTAAGAAAGTCTATTCCTTAATACACAACGTTTACGGTATTTTTACGGCATGGCCGTTACCTTGACTTGGTGGTACCGGCACCAAACGCCTAGACAGCGCGGCGACGGCGGCTGAATATGCAGAGAACCAACTGTGCAGTTTTCCGCACTAGATCAAAACTTTTGATTATACGATAACAATTTTCTAAGAATTTTTTATTGTTTTTAAAGTAAAATTTAATAATTTTTTTAAGAGATTTTCTGGAAACGCATCTGCATAATGATAAAATTGAACAGTTACAAAAACGCTTTAACTACTAAATTACTCGACTACATTAACTAACGAAATATAATGACTTATAAACACTTTATAGATTTCAATTCTGTAGCTGAGTCCCATTTACTTACTTGTAAATATGGCAAAATGTTTAAACAATTTTAAATTCTGAAATGAATTCATTTAATTTTATCAATTTTTTATTTGTGTTGTGGTTAGTTGCAATTTTTTTAAGGGTAAATTACTAGAACTAATTTTCTTTTTATTTTTGGACTCTGTAGGAAATTTGAAGTATGGAAGAATAATGAAGGGCCACAGACGTTATTTTTCTTAAATTTTTACTTCAAACTCAGAAATTCCGACTTCAAACTCGGAATTTAGTTGCAATGTTGTCAAACTGACTAATTCTACAATTTTGGTTTGAAGAGTGTTTCCAATCTGTCCAGACTGACAAGTTCAACTAATTTCTTTGAAGTGTGTTTGCTTGCAATGTTGCCAAATTAACAAACTCTCCTAATTTAGATCGAAGACTGTTTGAAATGTTGCCTAACTGACAAAATTTGGTAATTTGGTTCAAAAGTATCCTTGCAATGTTATCAAACTAACAAATTCTACAATTTTGGTTCGAAGACTGTTTGTAATGTAACCAAACTGACAAGTCCGATTAATTTCTTTGAAGTGTGTTAGCAATGTTGCCAAAGTTAACAAATTTTACTAATTTGCTTCGAAGAATGTTTGCAATGTTGCCAAACTGAAAATTTTTGTCTAATTTGGTTTGAAGAGCTTTTGCAATGTGACAATGTAAATTCTGAGTTCGAAGTCGGAATTTAACTAAATTCCGAGTTCAAAGTCAGAATTTAGTTAATTTCCGAGTTTGAAGTCAAAATGTAACTAATTTCCGAGTTTAAAGTCGGAATTTGGTTAATTTCTGAGTTCGAAGTCGGAATTTAGTTAATTTCCGAGTTTGAAGTCAAAATTTAAGAAAAATAACGTCTGTGGCCTTTTTACGCCTTCGTACTAACCTAACCTAATCTAAACGATTACTTGTCAAGACTCCCAAATTAAATACCTTAAAAATGGTAAAATTAAGTAACCACAAAAAATTACTATTAAGAATGTAATATGATTTTGATAAATGGGCTGTAATAAAGTTATTTCTATTTTAAAACATTTGTAAAAAATTCAACTAAAGGTGATATTTTGTAGAAAGTGAAAACAAATTGAAAATTTATTTAAACGTTTTAAATCTTTTCCAATCAAAATTGACAAAATAATGTTTGTACTTTACCATTTTCACTGTAATTCCTACTAGATTTAGCAATATCATTGCTCTCAGCTGTCACATGTGGTACAATTTTGATACGATGCAAGATGGTATCCAAAGAACCGCTGGTAAAGTTTTCGGCCGGTTCGATGTAGTAATTGGCCCAGGACGATCTGATATATCCAGTCTGAAACAAGAATTTTGTCTGTCTTTAAAATGTACTTTCCAATTTCTGCGGGGCTGTTTCAGGGTAGTACTTAAATCCAAAATTTATGTGACATTTCGGACCGATATCCATCTTCCGAAAGAGTTGGCAAGGCGGTTTCGTGTTGCCCTTCAGGCTCTATTTACCGTTACTTTTAAAAATTACCAACACCCCAAACACATCCTGCTTTATTCGCTGGTGTTAATAGTAATCAAAAGTACCATAAAACAATAAGCAAATAATATGTTAAACTCTCTTAATCTGTACCACTATAAACACAATTTATTTATTTTCTATACAATAAACCAAATAACTTTTAAATAAACAAAGTGTGTAACATGTGTATGCTGGAGTAAATTAAATGTAAAAGACGCGTTCAATGAACTAAATCATTAAATTAATTTATAAAACGAACCAGTTTTATAAATCAAATTAGTTGTTCTTCAATACTGTTTTAGTATTATTGTTTCTAAAATTACACTTAAATTAAATATTTATCGGTGTGAATCAGCATTTGCAAGGTATTTCCCAATCGTTTTTAGAAAGAAATTGTTAGTGGATACACTCTCAGTTCCAGCAGGGGTTTTAAAGGTAAATGTTATCAGAGAAACCGTCTGAACGTCGTCATCTGCAATAATTCTGTCCACCAAAGTCTGGTGCATAAGAAATTCGGGAAATTGTGGATTTGTGGAAAAGGCACGTTTAAACTTGAGTTACATTACTTGGAACTGTTGGGTTATTAAGCTTTGGCAACAGTGTAATGTCAAAAGGCAAAAAACGCCAAGAAGTCATGTGTCATAAAATTTAGGGTTAAGTTAGTTATGTTAAAATATATGGTTTTTGGTTGTTTTAAAGAAAACATTGTAAAACGTTGGTGGAGACGGGATAGCAATAAAATCCAATCCGATGCCATCATCTTCATTTTGATATGTTTTCTTTTATTGGTAAATTAACAAACCTGGTTGGAGAACAATTACATTCCTAAGGAGATCAACTGCGGGATAAAAAGGCCCCATCATATGGTCCTTCGAAGTCGGATTCAAACACAATTGGATTGCAGTTTTCAAGTAAAACTTATGGTTTTTGGATTAATAATTAGTCGAGGATAGTGTATAGAACGTAGAAGTAGCAGTTTTAGTACACATTTGCTGTATATTATTGGAATTACTGGCAAAACTCGACTCAAACTTTACAATCCCAAACTTGGTTGGGAAATTTGGATCTTGGAAGTGGTACTTTCTTTGGAAAAGAATCCTGGAGCATTCTCATTTGGGAGGGTGTCTAAATTACATGTCATGTAACCATTGGAACACTCAAAGAAACTGATGGTTCCTCAATTGATTGGTTGAAGTGGTGAACATAACTGAGCCTACTGTGGACTGGTGGTTTAGTATTAATTAGATATTATTGTTTAAGCTTATCTAGTAAGGGTTTATTTCTAATTTGTATTTTTTTTGGGTTTGGTTTAAATAAGCAAGGTAGTAAAATGGCAGAAGACGAAACTAAGTTAAAGACTGGAGTTCAAAAAAATCAATTCTACTTTATAAAGTCAGTTAATTGAGTTACCAAGCAAAATATTAATTCTTGTTGAACTTGAAAATTCTACAAAAACCAATTTTCCAAAGACATACTTTCCTACATTTTCTAAAAATATATACTGATCATAAATCAATTTTATATCCAAATAGACGCGTGTCCGTATATTGCGTATGTTCCTAAAAGTGAATCACTGTCGAAACATGGACGAGGTTAATGATAGACGAAGAATTGCCATTGAACCATCTAAACACAGCTGGCAATTTATGGCTGATTAATAAAGCTTTGATTTGGTTTTTAGGTCGTATAAACTAACCTGGATTTTGCGATAATCGGCTTAAACGATTAATACGCGCATTTGTGGGCGCTGGTTTTGTAAATATGTTTTAAGTGACTGAAAGGAAAACAGTGAAAACTTTCGTTTTGTTTTTGTAATTGGGGTCATCCGTCAACTCAAATCTCTTTCTCCAAAATGGGAATTCGTTGAAATTCCTTCGGTTATTGTGCAAATGCGGCAAGAAAAAAGCAGTCCGCCTCACCCATTTTGTTGCTTTCTCAAGTCGATTTTCTTTGATTACACAATAAAAACCGACGAGACTAAAAATAGCCGAAATGTCGGGAGCGCCAAGTAACCGACCTATAAAAAAATTCGCAATGATAGGCAACAAGGATCATAATCAAGGCCGTCATAAAAAAAATCGCCATCTGGACGTCTGCACGTCCAGCTGGTTTTCAATTTACGTTTTCGTTAAAGTAAACTGTCAGATTTGAGCTGCTGTTCCCAGTTTGGTCATCATCTTAAGTAGATTTAATCATTTACACGTCACAACTTGTCATACAATACTAAACAGAGACTAAAACTGTAAACTGAAATATTTCTCAAACCAAACAGTGCACTTTATAGCTTAAACTCTCTCTTACAGGGTAATTCAAGCTCACCATTGGGATCTCGGAAACTATAAGAGATACGAAGAAGTTTAAATTGGGTCACGTTGCGCAATTTAAAACTGAACCAAATACGGTTTTAAAAATTATGATTTTCTAAGTAGATTTCCGAAAAAAACTGAAATTTTGATTTTTTCTTTTTATTTATTTCTAACCTTTTGCAGAGATATCCCAAAACCGAAAAAACATTTTTACTGCCACTTTTTATCAGCTTTATGATGACGGTTTCGTCTGTCGGTAGTCATCATCAACTATCTTTTTTGTTATGGACGCCATATTGGATTGGTACAAGATCAAATACAGCATTTTATTCTGAATTCAGTGATGTATGACAACTTATGATTTGCCTTAATTTTAAAGTCAATGACACACTGGCGGCAGTTACAGCAAAACGACCACCAGAAAACCCTTCATTTGAAGAAAATGTCGGTGCTTTTTTCCAAAAATGAATTGATTAGTTGAAACTTTCCGTAGACATATCATATGATCGTAGGTAGCTAATGAATGGAGCTTTCACGTGACGTTGGGCGTACACTATTAAATTGCCCCGTTCGGCCGCTAGAGCCGCGTCAAATTTGATTAGCTTTTTACGGATATTTTGCTAAATCTCTCGAAAACGGTTTGAGTGAGCAGTGTGAAATTTTTACTATGTATGACCTCAAAGAGACGCTTTTTTTATTGAATAAAACATTTTTCCGTACAACTCACCGGTTGACCTTAAAAAATAAAAAAAACTGATTTTTTGACGTTTTTATAGGCGGTACCCCATAATTTTTTTGGAAAATATTTGAATTTTAAAAATTATTTTTAACTGTCTTATTAGTTTAGGATAATGGTAGATATGTGAGGTAAAGTGTCATTTGTCAAAATGTCATATTTTTATAAATACTCGTAGGAAAATTTTGTACCTAACACATGCGGAAAGCGTCTTTTCCGCCCTTTAACTGCTTGCCCGAACGACGCAAAGCGGTCTGCAGTCTCGTGCGGGAAAGTACTACTTTCCTCACTTGTTAGGTAAATAACTATTTCGGTTTTGGGATATCTTTTCAAATAGGGATAGAAATAAATAAAGACAAAAAATCAAAATTTCAGTTTTTTTGGGATATTTTATTTGGTTTAACTTTAAATAGAGCAACTGTGCCCCAATTTATACTTTCTCGTATCTCTTATACTTTCCGAGATCCCAATGGTGAGGGTCGGATTTGAATTACCCTGTCTAGATAATACATTAATTAAGATTAAAGTATTTTACCTACCTATGCTAAGAAGATCAACAGCAGTGACTTGGAATCCATTTAGTTATGCATAAAGACAATCTGCTATCAATACTTTTTGCCTTGGAACATATATTTTACATTTACCTATTTTTATTTAAATGGCATGCATGGAAAACCTGTTGTGGGTACAGATAAAAGTTATTCATTTGCAAACTATCTACCTGGTTGCCCAAATGGATGCACCTCAATAAATAGTATGTATTGCATACCATTCCACTGCTTTCCATACTTTCGAAAACAGCCCTAACCTAATTCTGTA
The DNA here is from genome assembly GCF_016097725.1 of Ips typographus. Lineage (NCBI taxonomy): Eukaryota > Metazoa > Arthropoda > Insecta > Coleoptera > Curculionidae > Ips > Ips typographus. The sequence continues at coordinate 7,300,920 of NC_138424.1, forward strand.
GAAATTCGCAACAAATCTTTCACCCACCATATCTGATCCATTTATTTACTAAAAGAAAAGAAATTGTTGGAACCTGTTAAACTGATCTAGAATCATATGGAGGATTTTAGACTGAAGTGAAATCTTTTGAAAGCTTCGAGACTAGTTGAAGAGCATTTGGAAGCTTTCAAACTGTTCCAAAGGCCTTTGGAAGCTTCTATATGCTGCTTCAGGAGCATATAACACTGTTTTGAAAGCTTTTAAACTGCTCTAGAATCATACGGAGTATTTTAGAATGTTTTACTAGTTGAAGAGCATTTGGAAGCTTTTTGGATAGTTGAAAGAACATATTGAAGGTTATGGACTGCTTTAGAGGCTATTGGAAATCTTAGTCGGTTCTAGAAATCACTAGAAGCTTTTAGAATGCTCTAAAATCATACTGAAGCTTTGAGACTGTTTTTAAATATTTTCAAAGCTTTTGAAGAGATGAGGAACAATTGAAAGCTTTCAGACTATTTCAGAGACTTTTGGAAATTTCAAACATCAGGAGCATTTGGGAGCTTCTAGACACTGTTTTGAAAGCTTTTGGAGTTTCTATAGTGTTTTGGAAACTTTCAAAATTTTTATAGATTACTTCAAGAGCATCTGGAAGGTTTTTAGTCAGTTTAAAGAGCATATTAAAGGTTCTGGACTGCTTTAGAGGCAATTGAAAGACTTAGTTGGTTCTAGAAATTATTGAAAGCTTTTTAACTGCTCTAGAATCATACGGAAGGAAGCTTTAAAACTGTGTTGAAATCTTTTCAAAGCTTCTAGACTAGTTGAAAAGCATTTCGGAAGCTTTCAAACTGTTCCAGAGGCTTTTGGAAGCTTCTATGCTGCTTTAGGAGCATCTAGAAATAAGCTTCTGAAAACTAGCATTTTCAGAAGCTTATTTCCTTTTCTACTCTTTTTCTATAACCGTTTCTAATTCCTCTCAATCGTACTTTTCGCTCCTAATTTTCCGACTCAACCTTCTTGATTAGATCTATTTCTATTCCATTCCTAGAAGAACTTGTTGAAGAGCTAGAAGGGAATTTATTAAAACATTTTGATCAGATTCTTTGTGACGTGAATGTAGAATAATACTAAATTTACATGTGCACCTTTTGCGTAAGCGAGTAAATTGTAATTGGCCAAAACAACCAGCTTTCAGCTTGCTGCTTCTTGACCAATCACAAGATACCCACTGTGAACAATAATTGACCATCGAATAAGTTAGAAACAACATGTATTTGGATTCGTTCACTGATATCATTTGTTCGTTCGAATCGATTAATAAAATTTATTGGAATCAATAAAAAAACAATATAAAAGAATGATATTCCTACTAAACATTTTTTTCTTGGCCGCATCTGCTGAAACATTGAACTGTGCAAAATTGACGCATTTTTGCCAAAAAAAAGCAATTTTCGGGGCGCCGTTGGTTATTTTTTTTAGGCCTGTATTACGCAAGCGGCGTTACTCTAAATATTTACGTTCGTTTACGTTAAATAGGTAAAAGTATCCACATTGTGGCGATAGACGCTTTGATTAAGGCTCATAATCCCGCCAGACGATGGCCGATTACTTTTTTTACAAGTAGCTGTCAATTTTTCCAGGCCGTTTTACGAGCAGGTCAGTTGTTTAGGTTAGAGCACTTTCGTTTTCAACTCTGAATCATCGGTGCTTTTAATTTCATTACCAGCGTAGTAAAATTCAATTTGCCGATATTATGCGTCTGGATTTTAAATCGATGAAAAGAATCTGCTTGTATTTAACATATTTTTTCTGTCATATACAAAAGTTGATTATATACCAAGGATCTTGCAGGTTACACCTGGAAAAATTACATTAAGTTGCTGAAATGCAAAAGGTTATCATTTGCTTATTTTAAATTTAATTAATTAAGAAAACAAATCATACTAAATAGGCGTTAAAGATAATAATTGACAACATTTTTATATTACTGCATGGATTTGAATCCATTCCGTTTTCCTGTGGAAAGTAACTTCAAAATATTTGAAAACGTGTGACAATTATCAGAAGTTTAATTAATGAAATTCTTCTTAACCTTAACCTAGTTTTGCTCACTTTCGTATAACTCGGTGCTTACATTATGTGGCCACTAAAAGTAAACCTTGATATCCTTTATTTTTTAGAAGAGGAAGCAGGAAGACTCCAAATAAACAGAAAACAGGGAATAACTGGGATTCTGTGTCTTTCTTTATTCTATTTTTTATTTTTCTTTCGTCTATATTTCTGACGCGTTGCGTCGTTGATCTTTATTGCTTTTTATTGAAAACTGACAGAATATAATTTTTTCTCTGCCTCAGAATATACTATTTTAAGCTGTAAACACTCTAAACCGTCTCTTCTCCTATCAACTCTTCTTTTTTCCACTATATTTTTAATTATTCTTCCTTTCTTCTCTCCTTTACACTTATCTACTTTTTTGTTAATTTTTTAATTGAGGAGAATACTATTTGCTTTTTTTTTGTAATTTTTCTTCCTTTAAAATCTTGTAGAAAACTACTTTTGACGCCAAAATAATATCCACTAATTTAGAGGCCTGTCTTTTTTCTTTATTTCTTCCTTCCCTTCAATGAAAAATTACTGGAAAATTACTTCATATTTAAATGAAAATTTTCCATGATAGGGAAAACAACTGTCAAACTTGTCATTGTTATTGTCAAACTTATCATGCATTCTAATAAGAAAATTTAAGGCATCTATCCGCCATTTGCACCGTCGTACTTTAAGCATGGCTTAAGTTAAGTGTAGTTTAGAGTGTGACTTTTTTCACCTGTACTGTCACAGTCTGACCCACACTTATGTTAAGCTCGGCTTACAAAACGACGGTGCAAACGAGGGTAAATGATTAAAAATACATTAAACTTTATTTGAGGTAATATTAAATTCTTGTACAATTATTATTAAAAAAATTTTTGAATTTTCAGACTTTTCAATTTTTTCCGGAAAATTACTGGAAACATGTTGTATACCTAACCTCAATACTTTTCAAAATAATATGAATTTTTAAAAAAATATTATTAATTTATGCAAGGGTATAGTAATATGATTTAATTGAACAGATGTTCTATATGTTCCCCCTTCTGGGCTGTCACAGTAAAAACTGTCAAACAACTCAGTTTTAACAGTAAATAACTCAGTTATTTGACGTTTTCGGTAAAAACGTTATACAGGGTGGTCAAAAGAGAATTTCAAGGGCTACAAATTGGTATATTGAACCATCCGATAATTGTCAAAATAACCGAGTTATTGACAATACAATGGAGTAGTTGACAAGGCGATTCATTGAATTTTTAACATCCTTGTAACTTGGGTGTCCCAAATTTTAAGCAACCAACCAAACTTATAATTTTTTATTCGATTTTTGGAATCTACGTCAAATTCTAGACTAACTTCATGTAAAATGTTTGTATCGATATTGAATTGTTTTTGCTCCTACAGCCTTACTTTGACCACTCTCCTCGAAAGCAGAAATTCCCAATTTGAGCGAAATTTTGGTGCACTTTTTCAAAAAATCATCCATAACTCGCTTATTTGAAACACCCTGTATAAAACCACCCTGTTTTTACCACAAATCTAAGCTTAGAATTAATTTAAGCTGGAATTTTACTGAAAAACTTAACAAAACCCCTTAGTTACAAGAAATACTTGACTTGCACCTCAACAAGGAAACGATCGAAGCGACCTGTCAAAGCAGATCGATGACGTGCATCTGCACTAATTAACGCCGTCCAATTAGTGTTGTGAATATCGCATATTAATCCCATCGGGTAACTCAATCTAGCTGATATTAAGTGCAAAAAAGTACGTACACGGCCTTAAATGGAAGTTTTCAGATTCAGTTGAAACCTTGAAGTGTCGTTTTTCTTTTGCGGCCGGTCATACTTGGGTGGTATCAAGTTTTTCTCCCTTGCACTTCTTTTATTTTGCAGTCGGGTTGATTATTTATGCTTGTAAGCGTTTAGTCGGTAATCAAACGCGATTAATAACCCAACAGGGAAGTGAATAGCTTCGGAGATCGATCCGCAAAAATCCGCCTATAGTACTATAGTAAAACAGATTAGTAACAGTGTTTGTTATCTCGCTATGTGGATCTACGATGACAAATTTAAATTAAATTAAACACCGAAAGGTACCGAACCTGCTGAGTGCTGGGAGGTACTCGATAATGGCACGCTCGATGGATTATTATAATACGTACCATTATGTTCCGGATCGGATCGAGAGGAGGTACCGTTCGGTATTAATCGAAAACTGATTTTTGAATAATAAATTGTTTCAACAACGATATAAAGATATGGGCATACCACCTCAAACTTGAGCTGATACGAGAGATTTACAGAATCAGATTTTGATCAGAAACGGTGAATGCGGATTATGTAAATGAACATCATAATAAGAAATTGTTAACATTTTTGTGTAAATAGTAGTCGCTTTAAATATTTATATAACATACCTGTATTAGTGCATTTTTGACATTTGTCTTTCTGTTTTTTACCTTAAGCCTATTTTTAAATTTGACAGAAAAAACGTTACTGAAAATAACAGACAGAAAATAATCTTAAAATCCAGTAAAAATAGTATAAACAATACCAAACGCATATTATTGCTTTATAAGTGGAATTTTGACAGTTATGACATTTGGCCGCCAGTTACAGCTTTGTCCTAAACCTGGAAACTGTGAAGTACAATTCCATGGAGGTACAAAACATGCTTGAAAAGTAATCAAATCAGTGTAGCTCAAAATACAATGTGTCCCACGACGAAAAATACCGATCGATATAAGAAGAACTACCGATATGTAAGTTTTAAAATTTCCATAAGCCATTCTTGACAAAAAGTAAACAAAGAGACATTTTTTATTTTTGATGTAAATTGTACAATATTTTAAGGAGTATTTTGATTTAACTTGTTTTTAACTGCGATACTACGTGTGAGACTAGATAATGTGTGTGTTTCGGTAGTCAGTTTTGAAAATTCCACCTTCTTAATACACTTTACAACTCTCAAGGGGCCCAGTGAAACATTCTGAAGGAACTAGAGTTTGTGGAACAGAAAAGGATGCCTTTTCTAATAGAAAACTCTGTCACAATGAAACAACCCATATATTTACTTACTCCCAAGAAGAATTTTTACAAGAACACTACAAAAACCAAGTTTATTCAAGCCAGTGGTTCTCGAAGAAACATGGATATAGAGTAAAGGTGTATTTAGCAGAAGCTGACAAAAGGACTCTGGTAGAGGTATTAATGAGCTGCTAATACTAAATAGCTTATGTTTCAGGTACCTTTATTTGCCTAATCTGGAGTTTGCTTATCATGCTTTGAAAGGGTCCAAATTTAAAAAGTCCCATTATCAATTGCTCTAAAAGACTCTAAACAAAAGGTGTTTGAAGCTACGGTTATAATGGTGTTGTCAAAATCCATATGCAGAGCGTTGAAAAAAAAAATTTCTAATAAGTTTCAGGTAATATTAGAAAGTTACAAGTTACTTAATACATAAATTTGATCAAATGCCATTATTTTGCAGAATTGGCCCTTATACATTTTGCCGTACCTTCTCTGACTATAAGGCTAGAAACAGATGGTGCTACTGTTAAATACTTTTACATCAGATAGTAGGATAAATTACTATTTTAATTGTATTATTTACACATTATGAAATATACAAATAAAATCTTTAAAAAGTACACTCTACACTAAGTTTATTTTTTATCTAAGAAGTCTAGTTTTCTTCATAAACAATCATAAAATTAGATTTCTTTAACTGAGGTACCTACCTGCTCTTACAACAAATTGAACTGAAATTGAAAAAACATGTTAAATAAATCACACAACAAAACCAAATTGATATGTATTTAAAGCTGAGTAAATTTACAAAACGAAATAAATAAGCAATCTATATCACAAAACCAAGAAGTAAGTTCTTAAAACACCAACAATTCTGTTATAAGTTAAAACACTGCTTTAGGATTTAATAGTCCCCAGGATACACACATTGCCTTTCCTTTCTTGCAAATTTTATGGAATAATTCTGGAAACGTTGGTATTGGGCTGTTAATGACTCGTTTGAATGCACCTATCTGTGATGTTCTTTCCAGATAATTTAAATTGAATGTGGTTGTTGTTCCCAAGCCAAAGTTTGATTGGAACTTTCGGCCTTTGTTTACCACCAAATGTTGCAAGTTTTCGAGTTTGGTGAAGAAAAATCTTAAATTCTACAAAGGTCTCGCAATAACAACACTAATTAATAAACTTAAACAACCCTAAATTAAGTTTTTATTTCTTCTGTTTGTAGTTTTTGGTGTTTTTCAACTTTTTAAAATTCCTAACCTCAAAATGTTGTTTAGAATGTTTAGCCGACTGTCAGTTGGGACTGTGCCCTATGTTACCACATCTTACACGAGCAGATGTGAACCTGGTGTATTGTTTGTTGCAGTAAGAAACGGACCGATAAATTATACAGATTTCGAAAAAAAAGAAGCTTTTATTGCATACAAAATATGTGAGATTCTTAGAATGTTTTTTTTTCAAAACAATATAGTTTTCTCATTTTCATTTATAATTGCTTAATGAAAGATACATATTGTGAGGTTTAAAGAAGGAATTTGTCAATACGGCAACGTCCAAACAGGTGATTAAAAAGGTGGATAGCCTAGCTTGTAATAAACGACGTGCGTAAATTTCAATATGGCGGAGCACTTGATGACGTAACCGCCACGGGAAAAAAATGAACCATAGCTCCAGTTTCACCGTAAGTAGGTACCAACTTGATTATTATAAATGGAACACCCTGTATATTTTTAATTACTCCTATCGATTTCAAATTTTTATTTCATGTATCAAAACTTGTATTTATTTGCAACGGTTTTCGAAATATCCACGTTAAAAAAAATAAATTTTTAGATTTTGGAGTGTCATAGCTCCTGATCTGATAAGGGTTTAGTTTGATTTTTAAATTTTTTTACTGTTATAAAAATGACAGATCTCAAATAGTTAAGATAAGAACGTCCAAGCCGTTTTGCTCTATCTAATTTATTAAATTTATTAATTCTGGTTAGGAGCTATGACAAATTCAAAATCTAAAAATGCCATTTTTCAAACGTCAATTTACCAGACAGCTTTGTCAATGAAGATGTCATCTAAATTACACGTAAAAACTAATTTTTTTTATCTGAAAAGGATGGTAGGAGGTTGTTCTAGTCTAATTTTGTTCTACCAACAGCTGGCGATGACAGTTTCTTACAGATATTGTATATGACAATGCATCAGGAAAAACTCTTTTGATTCAACGATTTTGTAGTTTTGCTTACAAAAAAGTTGTATGTTATTCTGTATTTTGTGTAGTTTTGGAGCTAATTGAGGAGCTACTGAGTCTTATAACTCTTATAACTAAACCTTTTAACAGACAAACCACCAAACACACTGATTAATTCCAAAATAAAGCTTCTAGAAGCAAAACTGCGTTTGTAAATGTTTGAACTTTTATAATTTATAGTTTATAGTACAATCCAAAACTGAACATTAGTAGCTCAAAGCAATTTTCTCTCGGATCGACTTAAAAGAGACAAAACGGCTTAATTACCCTCGAGGTTCCTTCAAAGATAAATCGGTTCCTGGTTTGGCCGATTTACAACCACTTTAATTAGCTAATTTATTATCTCGGTAATACACTAACTGCATAAAATTCTTGGCTCTCGTTTAGTAAAAAATACATAGTAGTAGGTAGGCATGCGGAATTAGTATTTTCGGACCAACCTGCCAGTTGCATTTTCAGTAGTTCATGTCTCGCCATGTTAGTTACGCTATCAATGTCGGTTTAGATTAAAAAGCAATTTGGAAAATTATGCACCACAAATTGAGCTAGCTGATTTAAGGAAGAAAATATTTATGAACGGTTTCTTCATCACCATTTGGGTTCCGTAACTAAAGAGATTAAAAAAACAGCTAATTACTGGTTTAACGTGGGAACTCCACACCTCTGGTTCTTGATCGGAACGATTAGTTTGACAAAACACACACATCTTTAGGCTAATCCCCTTAAATTGTCGCTACCGCTTTGCAAACCACATAAAAAACATTGAAACACGCCAAGGTAACCCGATCTCCTGCATTAATCCATCATCATTAGGTGGTATACACATCTAGCATCTAACCCACGCCATTACACCTTTTATAATTCTTTTCTTGTGTGATAAATAATGATCGATGCAATCGGTGGCAGGAACTAATTGCCTTCAGACCCCGTCTTCGAAAATTGCTTGTGTTTTTGGTAGGGAACGTGGGAAGCTCCAAATACCCTGATTTTCATAAATATTTTAGTAATAATTGTCTTGCTTAGGTTTTAATTAATTAGGTAGTGTAAACCTACGTGGTTTTGATTGATTTGATGGGCTTACCATACAACTAAACCACTACAGTCATTTATCATCACAAAGAAACTGTAAGTTTTGTAAAAATCAATTTGCAAGAGCCTGAAACTGATCATACTGTCATGATTATTATTATCCTGAAGATGAGATTTACTCAAATCTCCCTCACCTCCTAGTTGCATGATAATATCGTCATAATTGGCATTAGATTCACCCTGACCATTCATTCTAATATTCTAGTAAATAAAGAAAATTTAAATAAACAAGCTTGAATAAAAATTCTATTACAGGGATGCCAAGTTATTTTTAAGGTAAATAACTAAACCTATCTAACTTACTTTCTACCTAAAAATCCTGCTTCTAAATATATCATTGAAACTACAAATATCTTTAATACAAAAAATTACAAACTACTTACAACTAATACTCTTCGTCAAAGAGTCCAAATTGTCCAAAATAAACCGTCAGTTGACCAATCTTCTTCTTTTCCGTTGAGGTGGATTTTTAACTGCAAAGGCTGTATCTCGGTAACAGCCGGGAGACCTCCTCGGTTATCGATTTAACCAATTCTGGAATAGGTCCTCTATCACAATCTGCTCCATGTCATAACGTGGACTAGACGGTACAATTGCTGGTAGCACTCGGTATTACACTCAGTAACTTCCGTTCCGGAAGGAAACAACTTTCTAAGATCTCCTGATCTTCAATAGTCTGATTTTTGCCCGAATTTTTTAGAAAACTGACTTTCGAGCTCTCAAAAAAGTCTCTCTTGACAATCAACAACCAAAAACAAAAAAACCTTTTTTCCCACCTTCTACCTCCACGTACCACCTTTTTCACCTCCTTTGAAGTTCATCAAGTAATACTGTTAATTTTCTTAATAACTACATACAATCCTACTAAAACTAACTATAATGGTAAAAACTTGACATCCCTACAAAAATGTACCTTTTCTATAAATTAAATAAATAAATTTTCTTTATTTTCTTGCAAAAATAGCTACTTATGTAACCAGTTACGAAAAGATCGATTTTGTGTAACGAATTGGATGAGTTTCACAATAAGACATTTTCGAAACGTGTTGCATACATAATTTTTTCTAATTTTGACCAAAAAGCGGTAAAAACCATCTTTTAAAGTGATTTAACACAAATATTCACTTTCATAGCACCTAGTATAAACTGTGACAACGACATGTTATGATGGATGTCGCCCATATGTTTCTACGGAAATGCATAAAAACAGGGAGTGATGAAATGAACTTTTCATAACTAGTTACATAAACTGATACTTTATGTAACTAGTTACATAAAGTAAAACGTTTTGTCACTCTAATCAGGTTTGAAAAGTGTCACTTTATATGCCAAAATTAGAAAAAATCCTTATTTTCAAGACAAAACCAATAATGGGACTTTAATTACCATTTACAAAGTAATTTTTTGTTACTGAACAACCGATTTCAGCTCTCAAATGAATATTTGCAGCTTCTTTAGTTATTCAGTCAACTAGTTGCTGATATTTTCAACATTTTAATAACTTAATCCGCTTAAACTAAATTACATTCGCTTGTAATGGCCAACCAATTAGTACAATCTTTTCAATTTATGAGAAATCATTAATATTTTATTAAAAATGGTGACAATTAATTAGTTGAAGTAATTATTATTAATAATCAATTAGTATTTGGTAAGCTGATGAAAGAGATGTATGTTTATTTTTAGTTAATATTATAATGAAAATAATTAGGTTTATATTTATAAAGGTAAACAGGAGTGTTATTAATTTCTGTCTGAATATTTTTGTTTTGTCTATAAACAGTAATGTTTTTACATCTTTTATTGTATGAAAGATCCATACCAAACTAGACATTTATTAAAAATTAACCAAAAAAGTAGTAAATTAGATTAAATTACAAATTAGTTAATTAATTCAATTAGGCGACTGTGAATAAAATGTGATTCCAAATGATTGGTGGTGCTCTGTCATATCATCATGTCGTAAGTGCTTGATAATTCTCTAAATTGCTGAGTTCTACTGAATGGCCACTACAATCAACGTATCTATGTTCGATTTTTTTCTAGCAAGGATTCAAATGAGAGGAAAACATTGAAAATTCATTTTTCAGTGTGAATCATTTTCTTCATTTATTATATTGAATCAAATTAGGTAATGATAACTAAGGGTCTGAAATTTAACCCTTAGCATTATATAAACAAACGTATGTCGGTGATTAAAAATGTGATATGGATTGATGTCATGTAAAAATGATTATAATTTTAAGATACCATTTAAGGCAGGAGCTACCTGTCATAGTCAAATTAAAACCTAGGTTAGGGTGCCCTTAAATATGTCGGTGTGATCGGCCCTTTGTGCACTTTTCGTGTTAATGTTCAACAAAATCGCTTTTAATCCAATTTGCAGGACCTGTTTTAAGTGGCTTTATCAGCGTTTAAAACCTGACATTGGGATTAAATCTTTAATTTTTCGGTATTACGCGAATTAAAATTTAATTGACAGTTAACTGACGCTTCAACCAAACAGAGTGACAGGATCAATAGGTTGGATAAACTCTTGGTTTTAAAAGCCTAAATATTTTGAAGTGATAATCACAATTTTGACTTTGTAGCTACATTAGGCTTTTACTTTTATTTAGAATCATGAATAGTCATTAGATTTAATTACAGTAGTAGTACTAATGTTTTAGAATAATAAAGAAATTAAACAGTTTTTAAGATATTGTCTTTAACAGCAGTTATCTCAAAAAGTCATTAGTTTTATTTATGAATGAGGAGGCATTGGAAGCACAATAATATGTAAATTCGTAAATGGTTGCAAAAAGTTTTACTGCTAAAAAAAGCAACCAGAAATTTCTAACATTATTTTCTTATAATTATCAATAAATCCCATTATTATTTAATATCTTTAGCCACATATAGCGACGAACATAAACCTTACTGTTGTCAATATGCGAAACTGAAATAGACCATTTGAAGTGGCCAAAATTAAATTCACAAATCCGTTAAAAGTTTATGTGACCAACTTAATTTACGACAATAAAAAATTAAAGTGACAAACATTTAAACAACAAGGCAATGAAAAAGCAATAAACGACAGTGAAATGAAGATATCAATTTCAAATTTAAGTTGGTATCTTTGGCTAGTATCCAAAAAAATTAATAAAAAAAATTAAAAAATTCATTATTGCACATGCAAAATTATTTAAAAAAATAAATGTTTATACCTAAGTATGTGCCAAGGGTGTTACGAAAAATATAATAGCTTAAATGTAGGTTGTATGTTAGTAGCTTAAGCCCAAGTTTAACAAAGCTAAGCTTTATACAAAACTCAGCTACTTGTAAAAACCGTGAAAGTTGCTATTATTAAGTTGGAGAGTGTAAAATCGAGATTGTTCGTTTACTAAACTACTTTAATTAAAATAATAATAATAAATAATAAAGTGTTTTATTGTCGTGCAATTTGTTTTATAACTGTAGTTATGCGGTTAACATTTTGCCAGAAATCGAAAGTGAGAATTGAAATTCCTCGACTCAGGGCCAAATCTACAACAAATTAAAAACTATTATTATGATACAATCATTAATTAATTGAATATTTAAACCAGTTATATTATTGGCATGTTGTTGCTGGTAGGTGTTAAATGTTCTTCACAAGAATTTCTGCTAATCTAATTTGTTTTAAAGAATTTGTGGGGGTTGGCACGGAATGTTATTTACTGTGTTAGATGGCCAAGTATTAGTCTATGTCAAATGTTTCATAAACTGTTGAATAAATGTCCGGTATTTTCATTTATGTAACGCCAAGTTTAAAAACAGAATTGTTGTTTGATTTAATGTATGTTTCCAAAAATTATACAAAAACCTTTCAATTTCACGTACCTAGACAATTCAAGAATACCGGACCAGAACATCACCTGATATTGTCGGCCTTGCCACGGTCGACTTCAAATCAGCAAAATCAGCTGTTGCACTTTCAATTTTAGCTGACCGAAGCTAACATTTGACCTGGCACAAAAGTTTCGGGGAATCGGCCCGACAAATTGCGAAACAAGTTCCGTTTATTACTGAAAATCTCAACTTACCATTCCGTGACAAAGATTGACTGCCACCGCTGAATTTGAGTCGTTCTGAATCTTCCCCGTGTAGAAACAACCCGATATTTTGGGGTCATGAGGCCGTAAATGTGCGAAATCCTTGCCGTGGGTCACGATCTGGTTCAAAAAAATACAATTAGTAATACAGCGATTGTATTTCATTCGTGCAAATGGCTTACGTGTAGTTCAGGCGCTAGAAATTGATTGTTTTGCTCCAGCTGAAGAAGAAGCTTACGATTAAAAGCGTCAATTTCGTATTTTGGATGTGGATCCCAAATTTCGGCCGATTGATGCCTGAAATGACCACTGTCATGACGTTCTATAGGTACATCTGAAATCCAATAAAAAAAAATTTCAGAGCGCTCTCAGTAAGTTACAGATGTTTTAGAAAATTAGAAACATACGTATAATTCAAAATTCATACGTCTTTTATTGGATTTGGTATATTTAAATGATCTTGATTTTACAATATCAAAATACGAATAACATCCAATTTTTTACCGAGAAAACCTTATTTAAACCTTTTGTCAGTAGGCAGATGATACATATGTTATTGTGTCATTTGTACTGCGACGCGTATCCTGGATTTTAGGTGTTATCAATCAGTTTTATTAAATATATCACTTTTTGGGATTTATCAACCACATTTAAAGTCTTTAAAGCTTAAAAGAGAATTGTTCGATGTACGATTTGTCAAAAAAGTTATTAACGCCTTTTGAATTTGGTGCCTGTAAGCCTTATCAAGAGCTTTTGATTATAAAACAAAATTTGAAATTTTTTCCAATCTGTTTTATTTTTCAGCTGTCAAAATCGTTTTCCGGGGGCATTTTACTGTCTCAAATTCGTCAAATTGCAGTCAAAATGCTTCTTAGTTGCTTTGAATTGTCAAAAATGCTGCATCAAAGCTTGTTTACTGTCTGTAGATTGTCAAATACAGCCAAAAAGTATTTCACTGTTTTAGAATTGTCATAATTGCTGTACAGAAGCCTTTCTAGAGAGTCTGGGTTGTCAAATGAAATCAGGAAGCCTTTTACTGTTTCAAAATTGTCATAATTGCTGTCCAGAAGCCTTGCTAAAGATTCCTGGTTGTCAAATACAAGCAGGAAGCATTTTACTGTTTCAAATTGAAGCCAGAATTCTTCCTAGTTGCTTTGAATTGTCAAAAATACTGCATCAAAGCTTGTTTACTGTCTGTAGATTGTCAAATACAGTAAAAAAGTATTCCACTGTCTTAGAATTGTCATAATTGCTATCTAGAAACCTTCCTTGAGAGTCTAGGTTGTCAAATAAAACCAGGAAGTTTTTTACTGTTTCAAAATTGTCATAACTGCTATCCAGAAGTCTTGCTAAAGATTCTTGGTTGTCAAACACAAGCAGGAAACATTTTATTGTCTCAAATTCATCAAATTGAAGCCAGAATGCTTCCTAGTTGCTTTGAATTGTCAAGAATGCTGCATCAGAGCTTGCTTACTCTCTATAGATTGTCAAATACAGCCAAAAAGTATTTAACTGTCTTAGAATTGTCATAATTGCTATCTCGAAGCCTTCGCTGAGAGTCTAGGTTGTCAAATAAAACCAGGAAGTTTTTTACTGTTTCAAAATTGTCATAACTGCTATCCAGAAGCCTTGCTAAAGATTCTTGGTTGTCAAACACAAGCAGGAAACATTTTATTGTCTCAAATTCATCAAATTGAAGCCAGAATGCTTCCTAGTTGCTTTGAATTTTCAAGAATGCTGCATCAGAGCTTGCTTACTCTCTGTAGATTGTCAAATACAGCCAAAAAGTATTTAACTGTCTTAGAATTGTCATAATTGCTATCTCGAAGCCTTCCTTAAGAATCTAGGTTGTCAAATAAAATTAGAATGCCTTTTACTGTTTCAAATTCGTCAAATTGAAACCATAATGCTTCTTAGTTGCTTTGAGTTCTCAAAAATGCATAAAAGTTTGTTTACTCTCTGTGGATTGTCAAATACAGCCAAAAAGTATTTCACTGTCTTAGAATTGTCATAATTGCTGTCCAGAAGCCTTGCTAAAGATTCTTGGTTGTCAAATACAAGCAGGAACCATTTTACTGTTTAAAATTGAAGAAATGAATTCTTCCTAGTTACTTTGAATTGTCAAAAATACTGCATCAAAGCTTGTTTACTGTCTGTAGATTGTCAAATACAGTAAAAAAGTATTCCACTGTCTTAGAATTGTCATAATTGCTATCTAGAAGCCTTCCTTGAGAGTCTAGGTTGTCAAATAAAACCAGGAAGTTTTTTACTGTTTCAAAATTGTCATAACTGCTGTCCAGAAGCCTTGCTAAAGATTCTTGGTTGTCAAACACAAGCAGGAAACATTTTATTGTCTCAAATTCATCAAATTGAAGCCAGAATGCTTCCTAGTTGCTTTGAATTGTCAAGAATGCTGCATCAGAGCTTGCTTACTCTCTGTAGATTGTCAAATACAGCCAAAAAGTATTTAACTGTCTTAGAATTGTCATAATTGCTATCTCGAAGCCTTCGCTGAGAGTCTAGGTTGTCAAATAAAACCAGAAAGCCTTTTACTGTTTTAAAATTATTATAATCGCTATCCAGAATCTTTTCTAAAGATTCTTAGTTGTCAAATACAAGCAGGAAGCATTTTACTGTCTGAAATTCGTCAAATTGAAGCCAGAATGCATCCTAGTTGCTTTGAATTTTCAAAAACGCTGCATCAAAGCTTGCTTACTCTCTGTGGAATGTCAAATACAGCCAAAAAGTATTCCACTATCTAAGAATTGTCATAATTGCTGTATAAAAGCCTTTCTACAGAATCTGGGTTGTCAAATAAAATCTGGAAGCTTTTTACTGTCGTCTAGTTGTCAAAATCGTTTTACGGAAGCATTTTACCCTCTTGGAATTGTCAAATATAGTGCAGAAAGCATTTTTGTTGTGTCTAAAGTGTTAGAATACTTTACGCTGTCTTTGAATAGTCCAAACGATTTTTGACACGGTTTTACTACCCGAAAGCTTTGCAATGTTTTTTTCAGTTGTCAAAGTGATGCTGGGCAGCATTTACTGTAATCAGGAAGCTTCTTACTGTCTTTAAGTTGTCAAATTACAGTCAGAAGGCATCTTCCTGTCTGTAAATAGTAAGAATTGTTGCCTGGAAGCTTTCCTAAAAACTTTTGGTTGTGAAATCAATATTGAAAGTCAAATGAAAAAGCTGAAGAGCGTTTAATTTAAGAAACAAATTTCTTTAATGTCTTTAGATAGCCAAATTAGCGCCAAAAGGTTTCTGGATGTCGCGGGAAACAACGCTTCTTACTGTCTTTGAGTTGTCAAATTATTGTCATACAAAGTTGGAAAGCTTTTTACTGTCTCCAGATAGTCAAGTTTCTATAATTTTTATGTTTAGCGAAAAATTCACTAATCTTGAGAAACCCTGTATAATGAGCAACAAATTTTCTCACTCACTCTATCTCATACTTACATTTTCTACTAATCCCAGAAGCCTAGTAATAAAAATTTGATTGGAGCTATGTTTCAAGGAAAAAATATAATTAGTGCCCTTTTAAACCTTGCAAACCATTAGAATTATACAAAAAATAGTTAAAATTAAATAGCGGACCGAATGATACAATATAATAATATACAGAGTGTCTCATTTAGAATATCAAACTTGATATCACTTTTTAATGTAGTATTACCTCAATTTCTATTCACAATCGACCTAGTACTCCTAAATAAAGTTTTGGAGGTTAACGTTCAAACTATTTATTGCAGGTCAGTAGCAAGGTTTTCTAGACCTTGAGACAACTTTACATAGAAAACTAAAAAAAGAAAATTTCCAATTAATTTGTTTGGGTCGAACTTTAAAAATGCCGTAATTCGACGCTAAAAAAACTGCCAAAACAAATAAACCAACCTTAACTAATCAGTGATCAATCTAGATATCGAAACGATTCCCCTTTACTGCTTATAATGAGAGGAATTCCAGTTGTTACAGGTCGTCTAAACAAATTAGTAATTGATGCGTTGCTCCTATCTGATCGCTGAATGATGGGTCTGAGAGGCAAAATTGAGTAAACAAATCGTATCATAATTGGTCCAAGGCTATCTGGACTTTTGCCAATCACTGCGGCTAGTATCTTCTTTATTAATAATTTACTGAACTTACCTAATGGGCCAATTGGTTGATGTTCATCATCAGGGTTGATCTTTAACGGTTTAACAAGCACGGCCTCCTGGCTACCCAGACCTTCGTCCAAGTGGCTGTTTTCAAGCAACTCTGCAAAAGAAACAAACCATAATGATATTTCTGTATTGTATTTATTTGTAAATTATGTAGATGACGTTGAAAAACCAATGCAAGTTATTGGTACGACTTCGCATTAACTTGCAATAAAAACCAATAACAAAAGCGTGCGTATTGCACACTAGTACCATAATTAATCTTGTAACTACCCATTGTAGTACCGGTCAGCGGACAAATTACCATCGACAACATAATTATAAAGGCATTTTTAATGCTGGTTCTTCTGATGATGGGTCATCACGCTCAAGAATCAAGGCTAGGCGATGAGCGTAAAGAGAAACAAACGATCAAGTAGGTACCGGTAAAAAAAACTATGTCTTTATTAAACAATAACTGTTAAATTAATGTTACAATATAGCGATTTTTAAGCAATATGTTATATTTTTTTCTCTTGTATTTTGATGTTCTGCAATATCTCTCCGACTAATCTGTTATTGGAGATCACCACGGGAATTTCAGGTCTAACTGACAGATTAAATAAACAGCTCAGCATGAGTGGTATTTAATAATAATATATGTAATTTTCATGCAATTGATTACGTTAGTTGTATGATTATTATTGGATATATGAGGTGAATTGTCGAAACTATGCCAGATGTCAGATATATGGGCTTTCTCAAAGATACTTCTCTTTTATGTGTCTGTCTATAATATAAAACATCTTTTATGATTTTTCAGCTAAATATTATTTGTTTGACGAACTGAAAAATTATTATAAATATTATTTATACATACAAAGGATAATTTCTTAAAGTAAACTTTCTTTAAATAAAAGTGACATAAATCTTGTGACTAATTTGTTTTCATTTGAAAAACACTTTTATTGTCTTTGTATGACAAATTTTCAATTTCCATACTTGATCGAAATCAGTTTCTTAAATAAACAGAGTGGTTATATAAAATTCATATAAAGCAGTTCTGTGTCCAAAATACTGAGTGCCAGAAGCTTTTACAAGTGTCTTAAACCGTCCAAGAGTTGTTTTAAATTGCCAGAAGCCTCTAGGTCTATTTTGAAAGTTCCATAGACTCTAAATGCTATTGAGAACCTTCTAAAAAGTACCAGAGGCCTTTACAAGTGTCTTGAACCTTCCCAGAGTGGTTCTAAATTTTTATCAGAGGCTTCTAAGACCTCATCATGCTACTAGAAATTTATAAAGAGTTCCAGAGCTCTCTACCACTGTCTTAGATTTGTTCAGAACTGTTTTACATTGCCAGACGCCTATAGCACCATTTTGAAAGTTCCATACAGCTCTAAATGCGATTGAGAACCTTCTAAAAAGTGCTAGAGGGTTCTACTAGGGTGTCTTAAACCCTCTAAGAGTGGTTTTAAATTGACAGAGGCCTCTAGAACCATTCTGAATCTGCCACAGACCTCTGCTACTGACAACCTTCTAAACGCCACTGCTGAAATTAAAAAAACTCAGTTATGTGGCAACATTGCTTTAGTTTAAAATTATTCAAACACTTTGTCAGCTGTCAATGTGAATTGACTTCTGCAATTTCCACCTTCAAGAACGAAAATCGGTTAAAAATACTATAGTTGTGGTCACATGACTATATGGCAACATTGTGTTAGTTCAAAATTATCCAATAAACATTTTGATGGCTGTCAAAGTGAGTTGACGTTGCCGTTTCTTGCAAAATCTGTCTACATTTTTTAAAGCAAGAAAAATCGTCAGAAACTTGAATTTTCAGTCAAAGTACTCATGTGGTAACACTGTTTTAGTTGGTTTTAAGTTTTTTAAATTATTCCATAAACACTTTGACTGTTGTCAAAGTGAGTTGACGTTGCTATTTCTTGCAAATTCTGTCTACATTTTTTAAATCAAGAAAAATCGTGTTTAAAAGAGAAAAATTTAAGATTTCTAAAAATATGATTGCATGAGGCAGTATCTTAGTCCGTTTAGCCGCTAGAGGGCGTCAAATACACGCTTCCCAAACTGAAACAGTGTCTTTGACACGTTTTGCTTTAAACGTCAAAATATTACTAGGTAAGGTAAAAGATCAGAGGTATAAAGATTATGGGCGTCAAAGTCAAGCAAAACAGTGATTTCTGTACCACTCTAATAAATACTCTTTGCATAAGGAAAAAAAAACAGAATACCACCTTCTTCTTGATTTTGGCGCTCTCTAGCGGCCAAACTCTCTTTAACCTTAGTTGGCATTTATCGTGGAACACCCTGTATATGCAGATACATGAATGATTAGCAAGAGCGTCGCCAGCCTATGACCTAGAGGGGGGCATGTTGATATGGAATGGAAGATGGGAAAATGGTATTTTACTTAAAATTGCAAGAAACTTGTTCAGTGAGACCTATTTCCTGATTATATCAATTGAAACATAATCTCCTTCGGTTTTTCGTAAATGTGTGGACTATTTTATTATGAAAATCCTGTACATTTTCATTGATTACTTTTTTTGAATTTCTAAGGGGGGGGGGGCAGCTGCCCCTACCTGCTCCCCCTTGCCGACGCCCTTGATGATTAGAGTGGTACCTTACCACCTTACCTTATTTGCTATGGGAAACTTTGAAAAGCACAAATACAGAAAATGTCGAGCAGTTGTATAACAAATGCTCAAAATAAGTTTAATTCTCTATCAATATTGAGTATAACCGGATTTCTTTCCAATGAAAATTAGAAACTTGCACTATTCAAAAAAATCACAGTCTTTTATTAAATACTGAAAACATAATTACAAAAAATTTTATGATTTGTTTTGCAAACCATTATTAAATCCTGACATTGGCCAAAAATTAGTATTTCTTGATAGTTTAAATAAAACTAAAAGTCATTTGCAATCATAATGGTGCCAAACCTGAAGAAAATACAACTAGAAATTCTACGCATCTGCCACCAACATGAACAATACACATTAACATTTATTCAAAACAATTTTCGTTGTAATGAGCACTCATTAGCTTTCTCTATTTAACATTTATCAGTTCCGTCAAGTGAAAAAGACAAAAAATGCACTACTCAGCTTTCACATTGACATATAAAGCGGGCGTGTCATTGTTGTAAACACGTATACTAACAAAAGCACTGGAAAAAAAATCCAAATATCCGACGGAATTAATTACAGACTCAGCTGAATCCTAAAATGGATTGCAAAATAACAACAGCGTATAATAATAAATTAAGCGTGGGTTTTGTTTAACAAATGTTAATCACCCGTATGTAACACCTTAAGACTCGTGTATTATTATTACTTAACAAAAGGTCTCTTGCATTTAAAGCAGTATCGGATGAATAATTATAATTAGAATTACGATCGACGGTATTAATTTGTAAATTAATCGTGTGAACCTGTCTGCGAGACGATTTGTAATGGGAAAGTTTGTCCAAGTGCCTGGACAACCATTTAGCGGTCGTTTCCTTGCCAAGAAAAATGGAGTCACGTTTTACTATTATAGCGTGTTATAGTAAGTGGCTGGCTCTGGCTCAAAAATACTGCAATTTGACCAGACTACTATATATATTGCCAAAAATAAACTGAACTGATTAAAATTTTATGCCGTTAACCGATGTTGAGGTCAAATCTAATATTGCAATTTTAGTTACTCAGTAAATTTACGAGAAACTTCGGCTAAAATTTAGTCAAATACCTGCTCCTGCTTAGAAGTGACTTGTTGGCAGCAAATAGGGCACCTTCTAGGAATATTTTCTTCAGAAACGTGTCGGCGATGCTAATCCTTCTAGAAAGCTGACGCAAAGGAATGCGATGCAAATTCAGAATGCACTCGACCCGCAGCAAACTTTCTGACACATTTGAAATCTAAACGAAATATTATGCAAATTTGACATTTTTCATTTCGTTAGAATCGACTGAAAATGACGTCGGTTGGCATCTCTGAATATTCATAGAGTTAAAAAAATAAACCCCAAGTAACATTCGCGGAAATTGATGCATCAACAAGTTATGAGGAATATTGTATAATTCTCCCAAGCTATAATATGTAAAAATATAATTCAGTATAAATTACCATGTATATTTATAAAACTGTTAAGTCTGAGAGATTCTACTGTGCTGGTGAAGTACCAATTTGTTTGAAAAACCCACTCTAAAAGAGTCCTATCCAAGTCTAGATAATTAGTTCTGTTTAATTCGTATGCACCTTATTGATCATCGTTCAGTTGATTTTTTTCATGCATTTTGTTAACATTTTATCACCATTCCCATGTGTTGTTTTGTTGTCTTTTTGTATACCTGTTTAATAAAGGACGTAATGTTTTTTCGTCTATTTCTGAAATCATGTTTAGTTTTAATACAAGGAATTCTAAAAGGTGTGGCTTTTAAAAATAACCTGTTTTGTCCAAAATTTAAAACTTGAACAATTTTTTATTTATTCCAACTTCCCTACCCTACCCATCCAATCAAGCAATCTGCCTGTCTTTTCCAATCTATCCTCTTTCCTCTTTATCATTCATTAATCACACCTCGCATTCACTCTTCCTCCCAATCTTAAAAGACATCTCCAGCCTCACTTTTTTTCTCTCCATTGCATTCTATTTTTACGTGTTCCATTTTCCTTTTTCTATATCACACTATCTTTTGTCACGTCATCTTAAACCTCACATCTCCTCTCTTCATCACCACCTCAAATTATACCACCCCATTCTACAACACTTGCATCCACCACAACCTTCTTCTTCTTCTCTGTGTTCATCTAGAGCATTATCCTATAACTTCCATTCCGGGATCATATGATCTCACATTTAGTTCCTTTCTCTTTCACACTCACGTTGTTTTTTAAATCAACCAATCAAAGTACTACAAGACTACAAAGTGTTTCAAAAAGGATGATTGTCATAATTTACGTTGAATTACAACCTACAAGAAAAAGCATAAGGTCAGTAGATCTGAACAGGATAGTAAATGTGCTCTTTTCTATGTTTTACAATGTTCCTGTATTAATGGTCAACTAATACTACTTGTAGGTCTCTGAGAGTCATTCTGAATTAAACCTTCAGCTGAAATGTCTTGGAAAGTCCAGTTCGGAAACCAAGCAAAAGCATTTTTTCTATGCATCCATTTCTGGGTGCGTATTCTTGAAATAAGGGAAGGGAGTTATCAAGAGAAAGCTCTGTAGAATGTGACAGGAATCCGCCATTGTCAGCTTCTTCTGTCACATTCTATCAACGCTTCTCTTGAGAATTCCGTTTGCTGCTTTCAAGAATTAGGTTACTGGTCTGTATACCTACTAGCTTTACATAATCATACCTACTTCAAGAAGATAACGATCAGTCCCTGGAACATCCGTGTTTCGTGTAAAATATTGCTAAAAATGGAGAAATCAATAGAAATTTTGACATTTTCCAATTTGCCTTTCTGAACTCGTGTGGCTCAAGACATAAGATTGTAGAATTTTTTTTAATTAAAAATATTGTAAAATGGCAAATTGTCATTCTAGCAGTTCTACAGAACAAAGATATGTTCTCTTTTCAAAAATCAAAGTACTACAAGACTACAAAGTGTTTCAAAAAGGATGATTATCATAATTTACGTTGAATTACAACCTACAAAAAAAAGCATAAGGTCAGTAGATCTGAACAGTGTAGTAAATGTGCTCTTTTCTATGTTTTACAATATTCCTGTATTAATGGTCAACTAATACTACTTGTAGGTCTCTGAGAGTCATTCTGGATTAAACCTTCAGCTGAAATGTCTTGGAAAGTCCAGTTCGGAAACCAAGAAAAAGAATTCTTCCTATGCATCCATCTCTGGGTGCGTATTCTTGAAATGAGGGCAGGGAGTTATCAAGAGAAAGCTCTGTAGAATGTGACAGGAATGCGCCATTGTCAACTTCTTCTGTCACATTCTATCAACACTTCTCTTAAGAATTCCGTTTGCTGCTTTCAAGAATTATGTTACTGGTCTGTATACCTACTAGCTTTACATAATCATACCTACTTCAAGAAGATAACGATCAGTCCCTGGAACATCCGTGTTTCGTGTAAAATATTGCTAAAAATGGAGAAATCAATAGAAATTTTGACATTTTTCAATTTGCCTTTCTGAACTCCATCGTGTAGACATAAGATTCTAGGATTTTTTTTTAATTAAAAATATTGTAAAATGGCAAATTGTCATTCTAGCAGTTCTATAGAACAAAGAATATGTTCTCTTTTCAAAAATATAACATCAAATTTATAAATGACTCCCTACTTAAAAGACTTCCTTATAGTTAAGCAACATTTCTCACTAAACTGCTCAACTCATAAAACTGACCAATTTAGCCCAACTTGTACTGAAAATAACTGAAGTGTATTACGCTTAGATGCACATACGTTGTCCATTGACCAACTTTAAATCTATTTTTGTGCGAACATCCTCCCGAGTGTATCAGTTTAGTGAAAACCAACCCAAAATGAATCATTCGGTCGCATTTTTACGAAAACACATTTTGGACTGGCTGTGGGGTTATTGCAGTTTGTTGGACGTTTGCAACAATATTTTGCATTCGGGAAATGATTTGGCGCCGATCCAGAAGGAAATCCAATCCGCCGACGTCAAACTGAAAACACTTTATTGTTATTATGTAAGGAAACTCCAGCATTAAACTTGAAATTTTTTGTGCCCGGAAAATTTATTATTATAGCCTTGCAAAGTGTTGTGTGTCGAGAAAAGCTTGTACAGGGTGGACAACTTTGTGGAACAAAAAACAGTTTCTTAACAGTCTCTGAAGACTGCTTGTTTGAGGTTACACTTAAAAGTTTCACTCTCTTGGTCCACCCTATATTTTTTGTTTTATAGTAGATCGGTATGATACAAGAAAGTTGTAGTTGTGTTCGGTTATTCCTCGGTAGACCAAGCTAGATTTAAGTTTGATAATTGTCACATGACCATCCATTGTGTACGATTGGGGTAGTCACGTGAACTTAGTTTATGAGACCTAAATCAGAATTGGAACGATTGTGGGGTGGTGAAGATTTTGGTGCCTACGTTTCGTATTAACAGGCCGGAATTTTTTTCGGTTTGCAAGGTCGCACCTGACCTGTTCCCGTTTAAACAGGTGTTCGACCCCGATCAAAAGCAAACAATGCACCGCACCCCATTAATAACGCGAAGTCAAAGCGTCTGCTTGGCCTGGGATTTTTCTCTTCGGTTTCCAATACCAGGGCCGTAAAACCGCGCTTTCTGCCTACGCAAAACGGAGGCACGCAACACGGCATTCTTGAGCTAGTCGCCTGTAATGTCTTTCTTTATGTCGTCGTTCCGATCGTATTTTACGTTTCGCACGTAGATCTCGCCAAATGATAGGCCAGCTGCCATTAGGGTCGGGTTATGTCAAAAAAGTTAACTCACGGTTAGCTACCAATGTCTCAAAAACAGCTAGAACTGTCATTAAAACTTCAAAGGAAGATAAAACGTATTGGAGACCATTTTCTGTTAAGTTTTCAGATTTGTTTTGAACTTTCTGGCAACCAAGTTGTGTGAAGTCACGTGTATTGCCTAATAAAAACATTGAGAATCGGTCCCGTGACAGTTGAACTGTCTTTATAGCAAGACAAAATTTTGTTTTGTTTGGGATCAACACTCTGGTTGATATCAATGAACAAATGGAAGATGGGAATGGAAGGAAGGGAATGACATTGAGATTGTGGCAGAGGAAGATGTGACCACAATATTGTTCCTTTTCCCTCATCTACAACTATAGTGTATTGACGACATACCATCTTTTCAAAACCAGTTAACCACCTAGAAGTACTATTCGCATACCTAGTTTCTAAGATAGGTATTAGATACCATATTTTACTTTTACAAATAACATTTTTCGACTTTAATAAACCTAAATAAACACAGGAACTAGGAGAGACACCTTTTTTGGTCTATTGTATAATCTGCCATTTATCAATTATGTTGGAGAAAACTATAGGCAGATTATTATTGCTGAAGCAAAATTGATTGTCTTTGATTTGAACAGCTTTAAATAAGATTTTTAAAAGTCAGTCTTATTTTGGTAGCTAGACTTAGAAGAGGACAGCACCTGCAGATTCTGCGGAGAAGACACCCCACCACATCCTGCTAAAGTATTACGCTGTACACTACAAAAGATTGAACACACTGGGATCATACCAGCTGACTGTAGAAGAAATACCTCGAATAGACCCCCTCAAGATCCTGAAATTCCTAAACGAACTGAATCATCAGGTACATATGTCTACATCATTCTATTTTGGTTGGTATTGTTGTGGCTAAATCTTTTTTCTTCTCTTTTGTCACAAATTGAGAGGCTACAACACTATGTTCGTAAGAATTAACTGAAAAATTAGCTTCTGGTGATAAGAATGGGGAATCTGGTCATAATGAATCATGGAGATACAAAATGAGTGAGAGGCAGATAGGGTTTAGTAAACATAATTTGAGGTTTGTTTGCTTGCATTACTTAGTAGAGAGAGATAAAAGTGAGATTTTAGTGCAAGAGGGTTACGTTATACAATTGCAGAAAATAAGGTTGGTAAGATAGCAAAACACATTTTAATAGAATGGAACGTAACAGAGTGGAATAGGGAAATGCTCTATGGAGAAATATATGGAGTAGGAAAAAATTCAAATCGTCGGGAGTTTTCGTCGGGGGGGTTCTCCTAAGAAGTGCTTACTGTGCATAGGAGGCTCATTTTCTTAAAATATTTGTTTTTTAAAATAATGGAGGAGTATAAACGTGGCAAGAATGACGAAACCTTAGGAGGAGAAGAGTAAGAAAAATGTCTTGAAGACGAAGAAGTGAGTGTCAGAATAGAGGTAAGAGAAAACGAAGTGGATTGTGTTTTAATTGTAATTTTCTCATGCTTTGCACAACCGCAGTTTCATACTCCACTGCTAATCCATTCTCATAATAACCAATATTTGGATAGTTGAATTCAAAACAGTCACTCTAACAATTATTTTTCTACGTCCACACGCGTGCCGTAAACTAACTTTTCCTTCCACGAGTGGACTGCACGTGTGCTTGTAAAAGGCACAAATAAACAAACACTACGTAAAGTTGTTTAATGCTTTTACGATAAAAAAACAGTAAGGATAGTAGCAAAATGCATTCACAGGCAAAACAGTTTGATTCTGAAACGTGAGGAAAACGGATTTTTTGTAATGACCAAATTGCAATTAGTTGTTGAGGTCCAAGTGCTGGAAAGTATCACATTACTTGATAAGAACCTAATTACTACGATTTTTTTGCTTAATTTGATAATACATAACACCATGTTACTAACGTTTCGTTGAAATTACATTAAATTATCTGCTGACAAGAAAAAATGAAAACCAATTCCAACAATCGTGACACAAAGAAAATTACATAAAATTTTTGCTTTTTAATCGAATATTGGCCTTGTACGATGGTGCAAACGTACAAGTATGTGAACTTTACCGGATTAGTCAGAAACCCTAATGACTCTAAAATTATTTTAAATATAATTTTCAGAGAATCTGCAAATCAAATTTGAAAAAATACAACAGGTTGGAGGTTATCAAAGATAACATTTTTAATCAAATAATATCGAGTTTCTTTGTTTTTGCTTACGCATAAAACCAATTTGTTTCTAACAGATGTTTTGCTGGAATCAATCAATATTACAATCAATTTTTCTTACAAAAGTGCGCTAAGAAAGTGACCGATATACAGGGTGTCCCACGATGAAAGACATCGATTGATATTAGAAAAAGTATAAATAGGAGAGTTTTGAAAATTTGGCAGGATACTGATGTGGGCATGCCCAATCTAACTAAAATATTTTCAAGATGGTTGCACTTCTCTTTATATCGGAAGTCTATCACAACTTTCTTATTTTAAATAGAACACCCTATATATTATTACATATTTGGATTCCACACAAAATTCTGACCAACTTTTGTGTACAATGCCGTATGCCTATCTCTAGCCGTTTTTGAAATATATGATGTTTTTCCAAAAAAGTGACAGTTGTAACGCTCTACATATATTTGTACTCTGTCAAAACCGTATTTCATTTTGCAATGAAACTTTGGGTTATTGTAAATAAAGGATTGTTTTATTAAACTGGGGGTGCGTAATGACCCATTTGTATACAGGGTCGTCAAAAAAAAATCATAAACTTGCCACTAAAAAAAATGAAAAATTTCTAGTTTTTTAAATAGAATCCCACATTTTTTATGACGGAATCATTTGAGAATTAAAAATTACTATACGTTTCAATTTACTTGCCTATACCTAAATCCAACCCATTTCGTTTTATTTGAGAATAAACATTTTTTTATTAGGCTGCATGGTTGGGATTAGCTGGTACTCTAGTTAACCAAAGTCATCACCAAGAGCTGTCAAGCAAATAATTGAAAATTTTAAGAATACGGGATCTGTGAAGGAAATAGCTATTAAAACAAAATCAATCCTTAATAATACAAATGTAGAAATTGCAATTTTGGGCTATTTTGTTGCATCCAACTTCATCATAAGAGAAGCTTCCGTAGAATCAGGCATATCCAAAAGCTCAATTCAGAGTATCCTGAAGAAACATAAATTTCACCCTTTTTCATTTAAATTAGTGCAACACTCTGAATTGAGCTTTTGGATATGCCTGATTCTACGGAAACTTGTCTTATGATGAAGTTGGATTTGCAACAAAATAGCTCAAAATTGCAATTTCTACATTTGTATTATTGTTGTAAAAATTTAAATTTTTAATTTTTTCTAGTGGCAAGTTTATGATTTTTTTTGACGACCCTGTATACAAATGAGTTATTACGCACCCTCAGTTTAATAAAACGATCCTTTATTTACAATAACCCAAAGTTTCATTGCAAACTGAAATACGGTTTTGACAGTAGTACAAAAATATGTTGAGCGTTGCAACTGTCACTTTTTTGGAAAAACATCAAATATTTCGAAAACGGCTAGAGATAGGCATAGGGCATTATACACAAAAGTTGGTCAGAATTTTGTGAGGAATCCAAATATGTAATAATATATAGGGTGTTCTATTTAAAATAAGAAAGTTGTGATCGACTTCCGGTATAAACGGAAGTGCAACCATCTTGAAAATATTTTAGTTAGATTGGGCATGCCCACATCAGTATCCTGCCAGATTTTCAAAATTTTTCTATTTATACTATTTCCAATATCAATCGATGTCTTTCGTCGTGGAACACCCTGTATAGCATGTAATTTAAGTTTTAACCATATACAGGGTGTTCCTGAAAATACTACATTTTGAATCCCCTCTGTTGAGATAAGACACTGAAAAAGTAAAAACGAAATGTTAAGTAGGTGCCTTAATTATTTTTCACAAATAAGCTATTATCCTTTTTTTGAGATATTTGAAACTACCTGCTTTTATTACTTGGACCTGTGTATACAGGGTGAAGAGTGAGGTTTTTTGTAACAGGATATACAGGGTAGTACTAGTAAAATACCTTTGACGCATAAGACGAAGTTATATAAGTCTAGTAAGGTGACTAATATGGCACTTAAAAGTGTCAAACTGACATTCACGTGACTGACACACACTCACTGGGTTATTACGTCAAAATGTCACCTAACTGAAGTTGTAGTTCTGAATGACTTTTTTAATTTGTCAAGAAGACATGTCTGTAGTAAAAGTGCCTAGTAACTAAGGTATTCTAACCGAAAGCCCCAGTAACTCGGTTCATGTGACAGATACGTCAACATGTCACGTGACCGAATTGACATTTACGTCAAACCAGGTATGATGCTACTAAATTTACGATAAAATGGCATTGATGTCTCCCTGCAAGTTTTAGAGCATATTTTTGAAATCTTTTGTCTTCAGTGCTCTTTTGACGTAGATTGTCAATAAGCAAATTATTGACATTATTGAGGGATGAAAACAATGGGTGTCATGTAAATTGTTATTTTGGAACTAATCAAAAAAAAATGCCAAACTTTTATTTCTTTCAGTTGAAAGCCAAAATGGAAGCCAAACTTTTTTCCGATGCTTCGTAATTGACATGGCAATTTGAAACCAGACACTTAACGGAAAAACTGTTGAACCTACCTAAGGTCCATTAATCAGTTTATTGTTTAATCGAGCATCCAGGACACTTTCACCTTGACTAGCGGATACATCTAAAGTTACTTCAAGTGACGTAATCGCTTAAGGCGGTTAATGGGTTGGAAAACAAAACTCGTCAGGAAGAAATAGAGATAATTGATGGTAATTTGATACTTTCTGGTTTAGGGCCTAATTAAAAAGTTTCGCAGCTGTCGTGTTCCAACCTAGCCTAATATCGACTGATTAAACCTGAAAAACAATCAAATCAGACAGAAGACATTGATCAATTGTGACTATTAATCAATTATTGATACCGCAATCGTACAAGTTCAAGATCAGTCTGGGGCAAAAATAGCTAGAGAGTAATTTGAGACATTTTACTACTCAAATTGTTTTGTCTCCTTCCGTATCAGCTGGTTTGTTGACCTTAATAGATGTGCATGTGACATAAACAGTAAAGGTAGGCAATGAGAAAACCTAGTCTAGCAGAGCCATCATGGCAATTATTATTATTGTTGAACAATTTATACAACAGCTGTTCTACGGTCGATTAGACTGTGCAACGTAATTTTGATGATTTATAGTCGGGCGTACATCGTATGAGGCCATTCAATTAGGAAAAACGTTATGTGTAATTGTTAAAAAAACTTTTTAAGTGGGTTGTACCGTTCTGTTAGTGATTTTCAAAGACCCACAAAGAATCCGGTTGCTCATTAAATTTTTATCCGATAATACACTAATTATTATTTGATGCTATTTTATGAGACTCGGGCTTTGTTAAGCATACAAAGAAGTGCCAGTTTGGTAACTGTTCAGTCTGCTAACGTAAACACTGAAAGTGTTAGAAGCCGCGATCGTAACATTGAAAAAGTAATAAAATTCAATAATATGAAATCATAAAAAGCCATGAAAGTTTGTTTGTTTCAGATTTAAAAGCAGTCAAGTGGTATATCAATGTTTAATTTTTTTAATGGGTAAAACGTGTATTGAACTGACAATTTTAAAATTGAGTTGATTTGTTTTTCGGTTCAAGCTAAAGTGGAAACTTTTACCAAAAAAACTGCTTTTTTTTCGATTATTTTATACCTTCATATCTTACAGGGAAAGACTGTGATTTCCAAAAATGACAGAAACAATAACTGTAATCTTCTTCTTTCAGCCCTTAATAGCAGCCCTTAGCATTGTCACATTGCAAACACTATTCGAACCAAAATAGTTGTCAGTTTGACAACATTGCAAACACACTTCAAACCAAATATGAAGAATTTGTTAGTTTGGTAACATTTCAAACACTATTCGAACCAAAATAGTATAATTTGCCAGTTTGACAACAGTGCAAACACACTTCAAACCAAATAAATAGGATTTGTTAGTTTGGTAACATTTCAAACACTGTTCGAACCAAATTAGTGGAATTTGACTGTTTGGCAACATTGCAGACACTCTTCAAACCAAATTAGTAAAACTTCTCAGTTTGGCAACATGGCAAAGACACTTTGAAACTTTAAACTAGAGTAGCACGCAAAAACTTTAAGTTTCCGGGTAGGGAAGAAACGTGTTCAGGAAAGTTTCGGGAAGAAATAGAAAAGAGGAAAAGAAGACTGAATTTAATCAACACATAACCTCAAAATTCACGTTTTATAATAATATAGCTTGACTATGATATTGTTCGTTGATTTCCGTATGATTAACTCAAAACTCTAAAATATTGATAATAACAATAATAAAATTAGTAACTAAATATGTGGGAGTGAGCCAAGTCAACAAAGAACGAAGACAACATAACATTGAGTATTATATTTGTTACGACGCGAAAGTGATAGACAAAAAGTCACAGTGGCAACCCCGCGATCCCGACTGAGAAGAGAGAGACGGGACGTGTGTGTGTGTGTGCCGCAAGAACAGAAGCGATACGACTTTCGACAAAAGCAACAATCACGCGTTTACTATTTTTCACGTTCTTATTTCGTTAAATAAACCAAAGTTTGTAGTTAACAAAGATCATTTTTTTTTTGTACACATCCACGAATCATAGTGGTCCTTCGTCAGCCAGATTCCAAATTGAAGTTTGGAGAATCAAGCAAATTGCATCGAAACAGAAACAGAACCAAGAAAAGCAGCCATTTTGTACGTCGATCGCCAAACCACAATCAACAAGAAACAAAAGGTGAGCGCCTGTATCCTTTTAATCATTCCTACCGTACTTATTTTGATAATCGTTAGAAAAACGTTTACATCGTTCGCCACAGTTTACGTTATTTTTTATGGATTTACACGTTTCGACCTGAAAATAATAGCAAAGTGTACAGTAATTATCGCGAATTTACACGTCCATTCTCGTATTTTAATTACGTCACGAATCTCGATTAAGTTTAGGATTTATTCACGTTGCAAGAAAAGGGAAATTTGCAAATTTCACACCCAGGCAGTACTCGTATATACATTTGTTTCGAATATTCTCGTTTTGTTTAAAATATCTCGTCTCGAATCATCACGTGTTTTATTTTTGTGCTAAATAAGAATGCCAAAAGCAAAAAAGCAAACAATGCAGAGTTCTAATTCAACAGAGTCGGTCGACACAGACATTTTGGAATTAAGGCATGCTCGTAAAGTAATATGTCAAAGATTAAATCGATTTAATGATTATTTATCGAATGCTATTGATCGGTTTCAAACGGAAACTCGGCTTAAGAGCGTGGAAGAAGATTTTTCAGAATTCGATAAAATTCAAACCCGTTTAGAATTTTTGTCGAATGAGGAACAAATTAATAGACTTGACACGGAAACTGCTTTTTATGCGGCTATTTCATATGCAAAAAAATATATTGCAGATGCAGACAAAGTTTGCAACCTCTCGGTAAACAACTCTTCTTCCTCTCCTACCACGTCATTATCGTCACAGTCGGCGCAGGCGCACATTTCGCTGCCACAGGCGGGCGCTGTTGCCAAACTCCCAGACTTAGGGTTACCATCTTTTTACGGAAACTATGAAACATGGTTTAGTTTCAAAGACATTTTTGACTCTTTAGTGGACAATAGAACCGACTTAAGTGAAGTAAATAAGTTTTTGTACCTAAAGGTATGCTGTAAGGGAGACGCGCTAAAGTTAGTAGAGTCTTTAGATGTAACCGCCTCAAATTATTCTATTGCCATTGCGTTATTAAAAAAACGATACGAAAATAAACGAGCTATTATTAATTTTCATGTTAATAACATTCTTTTTAATTTACCAATTGTCCATAGGGATTCGCCCTTGCAATTAAGAAAATTAATAGACATGGTAAATCAGCATATCTGTGCGCTACAAAAATTATCTTTACCAGTTGAACAATGGGACACGTTGTTAATTCCACTAATTTTGCATAAGTTAGACAGTAGCAGTATTCGAGAATGGGAAAGCAAACAAACTAATGATTCACTACCAACACTAAGTGAATTTATTGAATTTTTGACAAAAAAGTGTTGTACCCTTGAAGCAATAAATCATGAATTTTCAAAATTAAACGTAAATCAAAGCAAATCAC
The DNA here is from genome assembly GCF_016097725.1 of Ips typographus. Classification (NCBI taxonomy): domain Eukaryota; kingdom Metazoa; phylum Arthropoda; class Insecta; order Coleoptera; family Curculionidae; genus Ips; species Ips typographus. The sequence continues at coordinate 7,333,223 of NC_138424.1, forward strand.
GAGATCAAGTACATACAAAACTTCCATTTAAAGGTACCAGAAACTATTCGAATAACAATTCTCACGCCAATTTAAATCAGCAATGTGCATATGGACTTACTGACAGGAGTGATAAGTCACAGTCTGTAAAATGTAATTACTGTAACGAGAATCATTTTATTTATCACTGTCCCAAGTTTTATAATTTAAACCCTTCAGAAAGGTTTAATGAAGTGAAAAAGCTTAAACTTTGCAGTAATTGCTTAAGAACAGGACATTCAAAGTATGATTGTAGATCTGGTGGATGTAGAACCTGTAATCAAAAACATAATACATTACTACATATTGACAGAGGTTTTTCGCAAAATTCAAGCAGTCAGAATAATGTCAATAGGACACAGACAAATAATTCAGGGGAAATCACGGATGGAAACACACGACAACTTCGAGAATATGTAGCTTCTTCTGAAGCTGGGCAACATGCAATGCTTGCTACTAATCCTAACGATATAAACCAAGTTTATGACAGTTCGATTCTGACAAATACCAATCAAGTTTCAAATTGGAAAATAAACGAAATTTCAGGCGAGTTGTCGTATGTTGCGTCTCACACTAATCAAGTATTATTATCAACAGCTGTCATATTGATAGCGGATAATAAAGGACATTGGCACGAGTGTAAAGCATTACTGGACTCAGGTAGTCAATCAAATCTGATTACTAAATCACTTTGTAGCAAATTAAATTTGCAACTCGAAAACATTAACTTACCACTTTCAGGTATTAGTCAAAGTCTAACTCGAATAACGCACCGTGCAAAATCTTTCATAAAGTCTCGCTTTAATCAATTTCAAGCAAACTTGTCATTTCTTGTATTGCCAGTCATTACTGAAAAACTACCACTTACTAGATTTGATGCTTCAGCAATCATTTTTCCAAAAAATATTAGATTAGCAGATAGTACTTTCAATGAACCACAGGATGTTGATTTACTTTTAGGAGCAGGAATATTTTACGATTTGTTAATGACAGGAAGAATTAAACTCGGAGACAAAATGCTAGGATTACAAGAAACTCGTTTAGGTTGGATTTTGACCGGTACTTTAAACTTTTTGGATTTTCAAAAAACAGTCTGTAATTTTTCCGCACGAACAACCAATAAAACATTACAAGAAACTTTGAGTAAATTTTGGCAGCTAGAGGAGTTACCTAACGAAACGCATCTTTCAAAAGATCAACAATACTGCGAAGACTATTTTAAAGAAACGACAACACGGCATTCGAACGGTACTTTTATTGTAAAATATCCATTTAACCAAAATCAAAATTCTCAACTTGGCAATTCAAAAACGACGGCTCTAAAACGTTTCTATTATTTAGAGAGAAAGCTTGGTCAAAACGCGGAATTGAAGACGGCTTATTTAGATTTTATGCGAGAATATGAGTCATTAGGACATATGAAGTTAAAAGGCGAACTAGATTCGATAAACATTAATGATTGTAACTCATATTTTCTACCCCATTCAGCTGTTTTGAGGAACTCTTCTACTACAAAATGTCGTGTAGTATTTGACGCCAGTGCAAAAACTAGTTCAGGTATTTCCTTTAATGACTTGATATTAGTTGGCCCGACTGTACAACCAGACTTGTTCTCGATTTTATTAAGAATGCGCTTACGTAAATATGTATTAAGTGCTGACATCAAAATGATGTATCGTTGTATTCTAATCGATGAAACTGAACATCGTTTCCAACAAATATTGTGGAGATGGAATCCGGAAGAAAAAATTAAAGTTTATAATTTACAAACTGTCACATACGGTACTTCAAGCGCACCTTTTCAAGCCACACGCTGTTTACAAGAGCTAGCATTACAAAACAGAGCTAATTATCCAAGAACATCAAATTTAATTGATCAAGCATTTTACATGGATGACTTTTTAGCGAGTTTTGATAATGAAACTGAATGTACAGAAGTGTATCAAGAACTTTCAGAAATTTTGGCTCAAGCAAACTTTAAACTACGAAAATGGTCATCGAACAATCAGTCGTTCTTAAACAACATTTTGCAGTTAAACGGAAATAAAAATGAAGACCATTTAGTTTTGTTTCGTGATAAAAAACAACTAAAAACGTTGGGCATTTTGTGGGATCCTGTCGATGATACTTTGAATTATATAGTTGACGTAAAATTTAGCTTAAATAAATTTACCAAACGAACGATTCTCTCAGCTATCTCTCAAATTTTCGACCCGCTTGGTCTTATAGGCCCTGCCACGATTAAAGCAAAGCTATTAATACAAAGTCTTTGGAAGCTAGATCTGGATTGGGATGACAATATTCCACCAGACCTGGTTGACAATTGGCTTGAATTTTCATCTCAGATTCAACACTTGAATAATGTAAAGGTACCAAGACACGTGACGTTACCGAACTCGACTATAGAGCTATACGGGTTTAGTGATAGCTCTGAGAAAGCATATGGCGCATGTATCTATATTAGTTCGACCACTCAAACCGGTGAGAAAACCATTACCCTTTTAACGGCTAAATCCAAAGTAGCTCCTGTGAAAAAACAGACACTTCCACGATTAGAACTTTTAGCAGCTCACTTATTGTCTAAACTCATGAACCAAATCAAAAATATTATTGACTTACCGATTTGTCGAACAACTTATTTCACCGATTCGACCATAGTACTAGCATGGCTAAAAATAGAACCTCAAAATTTAAAAACTTTTGTAGCTAATCGGGTTGCAAAAATAACCGAACTTAGCGACGTCACAAATTGGAGACATGTAAAGAGTAAGGAAAACCCGGCAGATATCATATCACGAGGGCTAAATCCCAAAGAGTTAGTGGATAACCACATGTGGTTTTACGGACCTGACTTTTTACAGATCGACCGTCTTGACGTTGAGCTCGAAGATAACTTAACAACCATAACTGATAATCTTCCAGAGTTAAAGTCAAACGTACAATTTACGAACAATAGATGTGCAGCTGTAAATTTAAGTACTGAGTTACCAATCAATCCAAGTTTCAACGACTATCTGTTCAACAAATTTTCTAGTTTAACAAAACTAACTAGAGTAGTTGCTTACATTCTCAGGTTTAAAAATCGATCCTTGTTGAAGAAAACCTATGAATACAACACTCTTACTGTAGACGAACTTGACAAGTCTTTATTGGTTTTGATAAAATTAGTTCAACATAGCGTGTTTAAGCAAGAGTTAGTAGATCTCAAACGCAAAGGAATGACAAGCAATACCAGCAAAATATTAAATTTAAGTCCATTTCTTGATTCAGAATGTATAATTAGAGTAGGAGGTAGACTAACAAATTCAGAATTAAAATACGAACAAAAGCACCCTATTATACTGCCATATAAGCACAGATTAACCGATTTAATAATACGAGAAGCACATTTAAAAAATTTGCACGCTGGTATTCAAAATCTTTTATCTATCATACGTCTGAAGTTCTGGCCTATTAATGGAAAAAATGCCGTAAAACGTATAATCGGATCATGTCAAGTATGTTATCGAGTCAACCCTAAACCGACAAATTTCTTAATGGGTTCTCTTCCTCGCTCAAGAGTAGTACCGAGTAGACCATTTTCCAAATGTGGGGTGGATTATGCCGGACCTATTTATGTAAAGGACGGAACTCTAAGAACAACCAAGCTAATTAAAACGTATATCTGCATATTTGTTTGTTTTGCTACTCGAGCTATGCATCTCGAGCTGGTAAAAGATTTGTCAACTTCTAGTTTTCTGAATGCATTAAAGAGATTTTATTCACGACGAGGTAAACCTCACGACATCTACTCGGACAACGGCTCGAATTTTGTAGGCGCAAACAACTATTTTTTAGAGTTGTATGACCTAATCAACAAAAAAGATCACAATGAAAGCGTGACAAAATTCTTAGCTGACAGCCAAATTCGTTGGCACTTCATACCCGCGAAATCACCCCATCTAGGTGGGCTTTGGGAAGCTGCTGTGCGGTCTTGTAAATTTCACCTTCGGCGCGTATTAGGCAATTCATCTCTAAGCTATGAGGAGATGTACACTCTGCTTGTGCAGGTTGAAGCGTGTCTAAACTCGCGTCCCTTGGTACCAATTTCTAACGATGTCAATGACTTTTTACCTTTGTCCCCCGCCCATTTCCTAATAGGCGACTCACTGTTAAGTCCACCGGAAGAAGATTTAAAGGATATGCATATTTCACGGTTATCCAGATACCAAAAATTACAACAGTTGTTTCAACATTTCTGGAATCGTTGGTCCCGAGAGTACCTTGCATTTCTCCAGGTCAGAAACAAGTGGAACACCAAAAACGACCTCAGAAGTCAGCTGCCAGTTGGAAGTTTAGTAATTCTCGTTGAGGACAACCTTCCCCCTTTAAGATGGCCTCTAGCAAGAGTGACGGAGCTACATCCCGGTTACGATAATGTCATTCGAGTGGTCTCAGTAAGGCTGCCCAATGGAACCATTACCAGACGATCCTTAAAGAAGGTGTGCATTCTCCCTATGCAGGACGAGCTGGTTCAATGCGAAGAAAACGCTCAGTAAGGAACAATCGATTTCGACAGTTCAGTGCGTGTTTTTTTTTGAAAAACTTTAATTTTTCAACGCGGGCGGCATGTTACGACGCGAAAGTGATAGACAAAAAGTCACAGTGGCAACCCCGCGATCCCGACTGAGAAGAGAGAGACGGGACGTGTGTGTGTGTGTGCCGCAAGAACAGAAGCGATACGACTTTCGACAAAAGCAACAATCACGCGTTTACTATTTTTCACGTTCTTATTTCGTTAAATAAACCAAAGTTTGTAGTTAACAAAGATCATTTTTTTTTTGTACACATCCACGAATCAATATTAAATGACAATATTGACAGTTTGACAAGACACCAAATGTCAATATTGTCAATTAACCACAAACGAATATTTCTAATTCAAAAATTTCGGAAAAAATCTGAAACTTTTCAAAATTGCCCAACTCTATTTTAAAACCAAATTAGTAGAATTTGTCAATTTAGCCGCACTGCAAACACATTTCGACCAAATTGGAAGAATTTTTTAGTTTGACAACATTGCAAACCCTCTTCGACCTAAATTAGTAGCATATGTTAATTTGCCAACATTGCAAACATACTTTGAACGAAATTAGTAGAATTTGACAGTTTGACAACATTGCAAGTCGGAATTTAGTTAATTTCCAAATTTGAAGTAGAAAATTAACTAATCTCCGAGTTTGAAGTCAGAATTTAAGAAAAATAATGTCTGTGGTTCTGCTAAGCCTTCGTAGAATTTGGCTCCTAGTTTCTTCAATTTGGGTTTATTTGTCTTCAGTTTAAGAAGTTTTGAACAATGTTTTTTGTATGTTTGCACAAGATGGACAGCAACAGCAAAGTAATAAAGTAATTTAACTGAAACACCCTCCTATGATGAAGCTTCATATTTCCAGTCAAGTTTTGGACATTTTTCTTTAGTATGTTTGAAGTTATGTTAAAAAATTAAAGATATGTAATTCCAACGTCTTTCGTATGTTACGGGTACAACATTGACGAAAATTGCTAGTGTATGGACTGAATTTTTACTAGGATTTTATTCAAGGAGAAATTCAATGAGAATTCAAAATTATTTATAAAAAAAATATAAGAACTTACTTATGAAGATTCTCTTGCATCTTTGTCGATTGCCTTGATTTCTAACAGTTTCTCTCATTTTTCAGTTGATTTTGTAAGGATAATTTTGACTGTTCCATACGTGCATGTAAGCTTTAAAATAGTCAAGTTCAGTAATTTGTAGCTTTAATTTTTTTCTAATATTATTACCTTATCTTCTTGATAAATTGACTTTCCAAGAAGTTTAAACTTCCATCAAATTTAGTTATCCTGTGTCAACATACAAGTTGAAATACCAAAATCAGGAATCACGTTAAAAACACCTATTTTTATATCTTCACAAGTTTGAATGAAATTCATCAAATAGAACCTCTTAAAACTAGTTCACAAAACAACGGTATTCATTGTTTGAAGTTGAGGACATATTGCAGTGCTAATTGAATTCCTAACTGTTTCACCCAACACCAAATATTGGAAAGACGGAAGAAAACACAGATGTGAAAATGGAACTAGCGGAAAACTACTAATAAATCATTCAGATGCAAATCACCTCAATCTCACAAAAAACCGAAACAATGGTAAAGAACATAGATTGGAATAGACTTTTTAAAGCATCTTATTGTTCTCGGGCCATATGGATACCAATTAGAATGTACTAATTTCACCAGATTAACTAATATTCGTGGTCTTAGTCTAATCTCGTAAGTTCTCGAAATTTCTTTGTTTCTCACCTTTTAAGCACCCACTTGCCAGTCCATTATTTCACAACTTAGTATTCTTTGAAGGTACACCCACGTATTACCTTCGAGTACATTAATGCCAGCTAACATCAAAGGACGTCCTTAATATGTGTAAATTATTTTCGTGTTTATCATCAGTTTTGAGTAGGTAACACTGTAATTAATATGATAAAATGCCTCCATTTTAAGTTTGTTAAAATGTACTGTACTTAATGTAATTTGATGGAGTTAAAAGAGTGACAAACAAAAAAACTAAAGCACTTAATACTTTTTTGAAAATTCAGCATAATATTTTCAACTTTAGAGTGTCAGTTTTAACATAATCACAACAACATAAATGACAAGACAGTAAGCCTAAACTGAATTAATAAAGCGACTAAAAACCTCAGTAAATCCAAATCCATTTGAGTGCATTCATCATTGATACGATCATGATATGAACTAACGATTTAAGTGTTAACCAAGACACGAGAACTTGTTTTTGGGTATCTGCGTTTACATCGCAAGAACTGCAAAACATTATTAAAGTTAGAACACGTGAAATATACAAGACTTTGAAAGAAATATAAGTGTTGGCGACTGTTAATGAGATTCAAACCGTTATCTAAATGGCCAAACATGAAATGGTGTTTTTCTTGGGAGACAGTAAATATTGTTATGCAGTATTTTATACAAGTATTTAATAGAGTTCAATACACGTCTGAAGGAAAGCGAGTGGAGTACGTTAAATTTATTCAGAATCACGTATTTTATACACTTTACATGTTTCAGAATGTATATACTAAAACAACGCAGAGACTGTGTAATTGATGAATCTGGAGTGAAGAACAAAAGTGAATTATTATAAAATATTCAATTTCAGTTGAATATTCAACTGTCAGACAAAAGAAAACAAAAAATAATTGAATAGTAATAACAATCGAGGATGAAAAAGAATAGAAACGAATAGCGCAGAGAAATTAGTACACAAAGCAAAAAAAGGATACAAGAAATTAAAGGAGACTAAAAGGAAATACAATCATCTGATAAGGAATGTAAGAAAATAGATCAATAAAGGAGGAAAAAGAAATCCAAAGACAATTTAGTAGACAAACAAGCGTGACAAAGGACAGTGGTTCTCAAGAAGTACTGTTTGAAAAGAAGAAGATATTTTAACAATTTTCAGCAAATCAAAAATAATTTAGTTGATTTTATACATTCATTGTTATGATATTGGACCAACTGTAAGAAAAAATAAAAAAAGAATCCAATTTTTTAAACAGTAGCTAAATTTGGCTAAGAAACTGAGATAATGGGGACTATTTTACACCAAAAGTACGTATCTTTTACCATTCTCGAGATATTTACAATTATGTTTTTGTCATGTTGTTAAGTCAATATCCCAGAAATTTTGAGCTATTTCAACTTGAAAAAAAAAATTCTGCATTGACTTCTTGTATATTGAAAATGAGCAAGATTTCTGTAATACGCTTAATCGCATTAGTTTCTTGATGCTCTATGGCTCTATACTAGTTTACACCATTGTTTTTGCGACCTTCTGTATAATATCCAAAGAACAGTAACCTAAAAAAGTCAAATAATATTGCTAAATAAGTCAGTAAAAGAAATATGAAAGAAGCCAGAAGAAGAATTTCATAGGAGGTCGAGAATATGCAAATAAACTGAGAATGGAAGAGAGAAAAATAAAGTAAAGAAGAAGAGAAGCAAGCAAAACGAAAGCGCCAAATGCATAATCAAAAAAAAGAGCACAACAAATAAGAAGAAGAGCAGATTAGGAAGATAATACAGAAGGGAGAAAAAGGTTTACAAAAATAAGAGTCAGTAACAGGAAAAGGGAAACTGAAAATAGAGCAGATAATGACAAAGAACCTAACTAAGAGAAGAACAAAGAGTTTAAGAGAGAATACAAATGGAGAAGGAAGAATGAATTAAAATATTAGAGCAGACAATATAGGAACTTCTTTATTATGTAATTATTTGATATTATGATGACTTAAATCTTCTTCTTCTTCTGCTTCGTGTCCATATTGATGTTTGCGACCACATTTGTCCACTCTTCCTTATTACGTATGGTATGCATTAGTTCTGGCATTGTCCTTAGTTCTGTCCACTGACATGACATCTTTTTCTTGCCGATTCCTCTCTTTCCCTCAATATTTCCCTCAATTATCAATTGCAGGAATTGGTACCTCTCGTTGCGTATTACGTGGCCCAGGTTATGCTGTTTTTCGACGTTTAAAGGTGTCTAACAGTTCGCGGTCTTTATTGATAATTCTCAAGACCTCATCGTTGGTTCTTTTTGCACTCCATGGAATCCGCAGTACTCGCCTATAGACCCACATCTCGAATGCTTCCAGCTTGTTCATAGTGCTTATATTCAGTGTCCATCCCTCAATGCCATAAAGCAACACTGTCCAGACAGACAAATTTCATTCTCAAGCCAAGTTCAATATCAGTATTGGTGAGCACTTTTTTGAATTTCATTTCAATCCGGCATCTGATTTCTGTATCAGTTTTCACACAGCCACGTTCCTAGATGTTTAAATTTATTTACTCGCTCTATTGGTTGATTCTCATATGTTAGGTATGAGTTTCGAAATTCTTGTGGCCTTCGAGTAATATCATGAATTTAGTCTTCTTGGTGTTGATATTGAGGCCCATGTTCTTACTGCATTCCTCCATGTTATCTGCAATTAGAACCATGTCGTCCGCATAATGAATATTGTTGACCCATACACCATTCACCTTAACGCCCACGTTGCGTTCTTCTAGGGCTTCCTGAAAGATGGCTTTCCAGAATATAAATTGAATAGAACTGGGGAGAGAACACACCCTTGTCTGACCCCTCTACAAATTGGTCTTGCTTCTGTGAGGTCATTACCAACTCTGACTTCGGCCATTTGGTTCCAGTATAGGCTTTGAATGCAGCGGATGTCTTTTTGGTCTATGTCCAATCTATTTAGGAATTGGATCAGTTTATGATGTTGGACTCTGTCGAACGCCTTTTCATAATCAATGAAACACAGCACTATGTCCTTTCTCTGACAGTACTTGAGTCGCAACTAATGCTTCTCTCGTGCCTACACCTCGTCTGAATCCAAATTGTGTAGATCCGATGTTTCTTTAGCACTTTATTGATATTCTTTAGTGGATATAATCTTAAGGAATATCATCAGTGTGTGACTCATGAGGCTGATTAGTCTGTGGTCCTCACATTTTGTTGCATTGTTCTTTTTCAGCAGGGGACAAAATTCGATGTTAACGATTTGGCGGGATTTGACTTAAATATTTTGATATTATTCTGAGTCATTTGGTATAATTTGTTGACACCAGCAAACTGGTTTATTAAACAGAAACCGTCTATAAATGATGATATTAACTACAAAACGTGTTTTAACATTCAATCAACGAAAAAATGACCTTTTTCGCTGCCGTAAATATTATAACATTTACATGTACGGTGTGCAATATCCATTTTGTAGGTAGACGAGCGTTATTAGCATTCGAAACGGTGAATGAAATGGACTTAGCACCTCGACCATCCCACTCAATTAAACATCGTATCGTCGTGATCTTTACTACTACGATTTCCTTATTTCCAGTTGCGTAACGGATGTTGTAGCTTCGCATTTCATTACGCAGCTGTAAGGTAAAAATTGCTAATTGGTCTTAACGGGCCTGTAATAAAACACTTACACATCCTATGCTAATAGTTTCTATGAGGTTTCATTGTTCTTTAAAAATTGCTACAATCGTAGGACCTCACACCAAGTCGTAGTATACCATTTCCTTTGCCAATCATTCTGGTCGTTGACTTATGCTAAAGCTTTAAATACGCTTTAAAAAAATACTGGTTAAAACGACCTTAAAAGTGCAGTTTACACATTTTCAGTACTATCTTAATTAGCGTGGTAACTACACCGTTTAATTTAATTTGTTTTCTTCGTGATTAAGCTGCACTACCAAATTTGGATGAAAACCAACCGCAAAGTTGAACCTGTTTGTTTTTAATTTTTAAATTAACTACGAATCTTTATATCAGCATCATGTTTCGTCTTCTGTGCTTCCATCTGCTTTTGTCTTCTGTCACTGATCTGTGACTGAATTCTATTTTGTGGTAAAGTTAAATTTATTTTGGTCGTCCTGTAATTTAGAAACGATAAATAATTACAAAATTTAAATTTCTATAAGTATTTGATCCTAATAAACGAATTTGGTGGCTAACTCCGTATATTAATTAATTCAGCTATACAGGGTGGTCCAGTTTTAAATGTCAATAATTCACCAATCTATAGCCAATTAAAAAATAAGTTGATATTCATTACGTCATTTTCCTGAAAAGTGCTTCCTAAGGAAAATACAGTCCTTCAAATTTCGGTTTAAAAAATCGTTTTTTTTTTTTGTCATAACTGTCAGACCGTTGGAGCAATATTAATCAAATTTGGAACAAGCACTTTATTACACGTTATTACGGTCAAAGACCCAAAACTAACCCAACCCAACTTAAAAATTGTCTTGGAAACGGAAAATTCACTTAAGAAGTTTAAAAAATATTATTGTAGCCAGTTTTCATAGTTTCCAGACAAACTAAAAGACTTTAGTTTTGAAAATTGAATTAGAAAAGATACAAATTTCAGAAGCTTAAAAATTGTGTTTGTAACCAGTTTTCATGCAAATCGAGAGACTTTAATACTAAAAATTGACTTGTAGACATAAAAACTACTTTTTCAAGAATTTGTTACTACAAATTCATACATTTAAACCTTAAAAATTGACTTGAACCCCAAAATGTGACTGAACTAATGAAAAGTGACATCAGAAGCTTAAAATTTGCATTTGAAGTAAGTTTTCATAATTTTAAGACAAATTTCAATATTTTAGTCTTGAAAATAGTCTTAGATGCAGGACATTAAAATTAGATTCATGAAAATTGTCTTGAAAACGAACTTTTCGTGCTTTTTACTTTGCTTTTCATTTTTTTCGAATTCTGGACTATTTTAGTGCTTCAAAACTGCTTTCAGCTTGGAAAATCGAGTTTCAAGACTATCTTCACCAAGTTATTGACATAGCAAACTTAAAAAACAATTTTTACATTCTTCATAGACTTAAAATGGCATTCCAAGCTTTGTCACTATTAAATCGACTTCTAGACACCTCAGTGCTAAAAATTCGGATATTTCTTAATAAACTAGACTGTTTTTAGTGTTTTAAGGCTGTTTTCAGTGCCTCAAATCGAGTTTCAAGACTATCTTTACAAAGTTTTTGACTTATCAGGCCTAAAAGCCAGTTTGTCCACTGACCATAATCTTGAAAATGTTATTTCAAGCTTCTTCACTATTAAATTAACTTCTATACTCATAGGTCCAATAAATTGTAGCATCTCTAAGAAATTCAGACTGTTTTTAGTGCTTTTTAAGACTGAAAAATCGAGTTTAAGACTATTTCCAAAAGTCAAGTTTCTTCAGTAATAAAAGTAAAAAATGTTGGTACCAAATGCTACAGTAATAGTCTTGAGAACTAATTTTTAGAAATAAAATAGTCCGAAAATTTAATTTACTTCTAGACTTGTTGTCCAGTCCAGAAAATTGAGTTGTACACCAATTAAAGTCTTGAAAATATACTTTTGGACTCTCTTTAGTCCTAGTAAGGTCCGTTCTAGCATTAAAAGTCAACTTTTATACTATTTTTAGTAGTAAAAAATGAGTTTCATGCACAATACAATCTTGATTTCCGGAATTTTTTTAGTTCTTGAATGCCAGTTTCAGACACTCAACCAGGATGGCAGTCTGAGAAAGCGAATCATAAGACCATTCCTAGTAGTAAAAAGCAAGTTTTTAGACTATTCAGTACAAATTTGGACTTTCACAAGTCTTGAATGTTCAGTTTCAAACTATAAAACGATTTTTTAAATTGAAATTTGGAAGACTGTATCTTCCTTAGGAAACGTTTTTCAGAAAAATGACACAATGCAAGTCAACTTATTTTTTGATTAGCTATCAAATGGTGAATTATTGACACTTAAAACTGTACCACCCTGTATTTGATAAGAAACTGAATTAAAGTTGACAGTTTTTAATTAACTGTACTTCTTTGACAGTTAAAGGGTATAGTTTATTATATCAATTCGTAGTTCCTAAATTTATACTTTGATCACTCTGTACAGTTGTATAACAAAAATGTTAAATAGCTGAGAGTCTGGGTTCAAAAGTTCGGAATTTCTCAATCGATGCAATTGTATCAATTTCTAGCACATCCTGTAGTTTATATACAGTAAATATGTCAAACAATTCAGCTACTTGCTAAGAAACGTTTATTAAACTCTCCTAAGATTTGACATTTTTTGATTCAATAAATCCATAACTGCGTTGTTTTGACAGTTCCAGAATATGTCAGTTTGTAGTCCTTAAATTTCTTCTTTGGTCACCCTGTACAGTTGTAGCAAAAATGTCAAATAGTTAAGTTGTTTATTAATAAATTCAGATTGCATTGAAGTCTCCCATGAATTTGGGACTTTTCGATTTATCTTTCGATAATTTGATCATTTTGACTGTTACAGGGTGATGCAATGTACCAATTTGTGGCTCTTAAATTAGCATTCTTTTTTGGTTACCCTGTAATTGGTATTTAATAACTATGCCAAATATTTCAGCTACTGGAGCAGAAATGTATGTTTGAACTCTACTAAGGTTTGGTAGTTATCAATTTGTTTGGCTTTTTGGTTAGGTTTTTTTTATTATGACTGAGAATTTAAGAGATATGCATTAAAATGACCAAAACTGCAGCAGTGCTTTACTGGTAACTGATTTTCACAAACAACTTTCCAATTTTATTAATGTCAAACATTAATACAATTGACTTAAATGAACTTTTATAATCCCAGACATTGCAATGACTAACGCTTCATTTAAATAAATTGAAAATTGCAATTAACAGCGTCCTTATAAAACTATTACTTCTATTAGCCTGAGACTAAAATTGGCACGACAATGCCATTTGAAACGCCACTAATCTGTGGAAATCACATTTATTGTTAGTCTAGCCTTAATCTTGTTGGAACGGGTGCTTGAAATTGAAGAACCCAAATCCGGTCGAGTGCTTTAGGATCAAAGAAGCAATCCAGTGAGCGTTTCGAAACGTTCAAAAATCGGGTCGATAACTCAAGAACATAATGAGTTTCTGTTCTGCAAGCATTCGGCACAACAGATGTTTTCGGCGTTAGTTTTCGAGCGAATTTAGGGTAATCTTTTGACTAGTGGCGGCTTACTTAAGCCAGAAGAAGTCGAACATGCACGGAAGTTTATCGTATCGATTAAGGTCACTTTCAAACCAAATTTTTCAATCAAACACCAATAACCTGTGCAAGTTTTAACCAATTGATAAGTTGGTTGTCTGAAACTTAAATATTAGAGAAAATGTTTCATTGAAATATCACCTGTCACTCTAAACAAGTGAAAACATAATACTAGGTCCCTGTTTGTCTGGTAGACTTTTCCAAAACTACTTAATCATCATTTGGTATTGTTTTGATTTTCTGGCTGTTCGGAACACCAAAACGCTAACGAATTTAGAAGGAAAACCCATTAAAACGATTGAGAAAGCGCCAGTTTAAAGTGTTTTCCGTTGTTTGCGTTACCCAAGTCGGTTAATTTCAAACACGAGAAAAATCGGCCATTTTTCAAATCGTTCGACACGCTCTGTGAATTTTCCGTTTCGAAATCGGAAAAATTAACAATTGGTCCGTAAACAAGACGTCCGAGTTGTGTACGTTTCGTGCCTACGATAGACTCTAATTCCGAGATTTGTGGCTTTTTATTGGTTCTTTGTACTTTAAATTTATTAGCCAAACAAAAGCGGAAAGACTGCTTGCAGTTGCACTGCTGTACGAGTACTGTTGTAAGAAAACTGTTAATAGATTTTTTTTCGTTTTAGAAAAAATCAGACATTGTCAATTTGAATCTTACGTTGGGTGCCAAAATTTTAATAATTTTATGAAAAAATACATACGTTTGGCGCCAAAATGGGCAAGAAAATTTAAATGATTTTGAAGAAAGCTACGTTAGATATTTTTTGTGCTTTTTTAGTACTTATTTCATCTAATTTAAGGTTCTTTGGTGTAAATATGCCCTTTGCTGTGCATTGGAACCCTCCTGGAGCAAAATTAAAAATTGTTAAAATTGCACTTTTTGCAAAAATGCATTTTTTCCAATTTTTGAATGATTGTAACTTTTTTATTTGAACACTTATGCCAGGGTGGTCCAAATTGATTGTAACATACTTAAAGAGCGGAAAGTACATAAAAAATGAACTCGAAAGTGTCATATAAACTAAGGTCGAAAAGCGCCCCCTAGCAGAGTTAGCAAACCCTAAAATATGTGCCCCAAAAAACAGGTTTTTTTATTTGAATTCCTAATCAATAAAAACTCAAATAAAATTTGGCAAATTTGTCACCATTTTGAAGTAACAATTTGGAATTATTTTTTTTTTTTCAAAATTTCGAACAGAAGCGCATTTTTTTATTTACGCACAAGTGTATAAAAATGATTGTATCTGAAAAACTATGCAAAATGAAAAGATATGTCAAGACAAACTTTTCTTGGGAAAAAGTATGGGCTATCACATGTGCCACATCAGAATGTCCTAAAATTATAGCTTATAGAAATTTGAAGCGGTCAAACTTTTTGAGCGGCTTCCGTAGCTGATGTTCGGATTATTTTCAAAATTTGAAAAAAATTCCAAATAAACACTTTAACATAGCAAACATGCATTCCAAATTTCGTTTGAGTAACTTTTTTCGTTTAGAAATTAAAATTTAAAAAATTGTATTGGTGCCTCACCTTTACAGTTCGCTAGCTCCGCTAGAGGGAACTTTTCGGCTATAGTTTATATGACACTTTGGAGTTTATTTTTTATGTACTTTCCACTCTTGAATTATCCTACAATTAATTTGGACCACCCTGTCGATTTCACTAAGGATAAAAAATACTACAAAATGAGCCAAAACTGGCCTTTCTAGCTCTCCATGTTACCGATATATTGAATTTCAAAAAGTAGTTAAAAAAGACCCTTAATACCCCCCATTCTTTAACTTTTTTTGAAAATGAAAAGTTTTTAAGTGCTTTTTTTGTACTTATTTCACCTAATTTAAAAAACTTTGGTATAAATATGCCCTTTGCTGTGCATAGGAACCCTCTTGGAGTAAAATAAAAAATTGCCAAAATTGCACTTTGCAAAAATGCATTTTTTTCAATTTTTGAATGATTGTAACTTTTTTATTTGAACTCTTATAGATTTCACTAAAACGCCAGTAGAAAGAGGATAAAAAAATACTACAAAATGAGCCGAAACTGACCAGTCTAGCTTTTCATGTTACCGAGATATTGAATTTCAAAAAGTAGTTAATAAATACCCTTAATACCCCCCCATTCTTTCACTTTTTGAAAAATGAAAAAATTTAAACTGAAAAAGGAATTTATTAAGCCTAATTTAAAGTCCTTTGGTATAAATATACACTTTGCTGTGCATTGGAACCCTCCTGGAGCAAAATTAAAAATTGACAAAATTGCACTTTTTGCAAAAATGGCATTTTTTCAATTTTTGAATGATTGTAACTTTTTTATTTGAACTATTATAGATTTCACTAAAACGCCATTAGAAAGAGGAAAAAAAACTACAAATTGAGCCGGAACTGGCCTTTCTAGCTCTCCATGTTACCGAGATATTGAATTTCCACAAGTAGTTAAAAAATACCCTTCTTAATACCCCCCCATTCTTTCACTTTTATTGAAAAATGAAAAAATGTAAACTGCTTTTTTTGTATTTATTTCACCTAATTTAAGGTCCTTTGGTATAAATATGACCTTTGCTGTGCATAGGAACTTAGGAACCCTCCTGGAGCAAAATTAAAAATTGCCAAAATTGCACTTTTTGCAAAAATGGCATTTTTACAATTTTTGAATGATTGTAACTTTTTTATTTGAACTCTTATAGATTTTACTAAAACGCCATTAGAACGAGGATAAAAAATACTACAAAATGAGCCAAAACTGGCCTCTCTAGCTCTTCATGTTACCGAGATATTGAATTTCAAAAAGTAGTTAAATAAGATTCCTAGTAATTTTTTTGAAAAATGAAAAATTTAGAAGTGCTTTTTTTGTACTTATTTAACCTAATTTAAAGTTCTTTGGTATAAATATGCCCTTTGCTGCGCATAGAAACCCTCCTGGAGCAAAATTAAAAATTGCCAAAATTGCGCTTTTTGGAAAAATGGCATTTTTACAATTTTTGAATGATTGTCACTTTTTTATTTGAACTTTTATAGATTTCACTAAAACGCCATTAGAAAGAGGAAAAAAAACTACAAATTGAGCCGGAACTGGCCTTTCTAGCTCTCCATGTTACCGAGATATTGAATTTCCACAAGTAGTTAAAAAATACCCTTCTTAATACCCCCCCATTCTTTCACTTTTATTGAAAAATGAAAAAATGTAAACTGCTTTTTTTGTATTTATTTCACCTAATTTAAGGTCCTTTGGTATAAATATGACCTTTGCTGTGCATAGGAACTTAGGAACCCTCCTGGAGCAAAATTAAAAATTGCCAAAATTGCACTTTTTGCAAAAATGGCATTTTTACAATTTTTGAATGATTGTAACTTTTTTATTTGAACTCTTATAGATTTTACTAAAACGCCATTAGAACGAGGATAAAAAATACTACAAAATGAGCCAAAACTGGCCTCTCTAGCTCTTCATGTTACCGAGATATTGAATTTCAAAAAGTAGTTAAATAAGATTCCTAGTAATTTTTTTGAAAAATGAAAAATTTAGAAGTGCTTTTTTTGTACTTATTTAACCTAATTTAAAGTTCTTTGGTATAAATATGCCCTTTGCTGCGCATAGAAACCCTCCTGGAGCAAAATTAAAAATTGCCAAAATTGCGCTTTTTGGAAAAATGGCATTTTTACAATTTTTGAATGATTGTCACTTTTTTATTTGAACTTTTATAGATTTCACTAAAACGCCATTAGAAAGAGGATAAAAAATACTACAAAATGAGCCAAAACTGGCCTCTCTAGCTCTTCATGTTACCGAAATATTGAATTTCAAAAAGTAGTTAAAAAAGACCCCTAATACCCTCAACTTTTTTGAAAAATAACTAATAATCCACTAATTATATCAAATTAAAATAGCCTTAAGGAGATAATGAGAGTTAAAGGTATTGTCAACACCACAACAAATAATCTTCCAGCAAAATGATTGTCTATAGTTTTGGTACTTTACGAAATCAATTAATTTTACTAACTTTCCATTGCATATTCATGAAAATTGAGTTATAAATATTTAATCTGTGTCTGGAAAACCTATCAGGAATCTTAATTAATCTGCTCAGAAATTACTCACACACACTAACTAGCTCCCTGACGTTTAGTACCGCGAACACTCATCATAAGAGTGGGTAAATATTTTGTTGGGGAGGCACGAGCTGGTGGCACGTGCGATCTAATCTCAACAAACCGTGTGGTCAAAATAATTTTCTATTAAAGTTGCTTCCGAGCTAGCGTAGTAGCCGAAAGTGAATTTGCCGATTTCCTTATACCGTCTACGACCTTGGGTTCGAACCCATACCGTGCCAAAAATAAAATCCAACGATTGCGAATCCGGCGAATCAGCCGACTGTCTGTAGTATCGAGACATGCTGAGTCAATTGAACTCTGGGTTTTTGGTCTGTAATGCGTCGATATAATTCGCATCGTTTCAAAAACTAATACCACAAGCAGATAATACAATGAACATTTTTCACACACACACACAAAAATATGTTAATTTAAACGACATAAATGTTGAACATTTTATTTAAGACGTCCTTGTGGTCACGCATCTAAAATTAGCGATCCCGACACTAGTTGAACCTTACCAATGAATTCAATAATGGTTATTTTGATTTTGTTTTGGTTGGCTAAATCCGGTAGTGATTTTGTTCTTTATTTGTCCGACTGAGGACATTTTAGTCCTTAGAGTAAATGTCAAATCAAACCTTGTATAACTATAACAATTTATTTAAATTATATTTTCTTGATATTTCAGAAAGTGTTAAATAACCATATAACATATCTTCATTTCTAATCTACTTAATTGCTAGTTAAGTATTATTAATTACATGTTTTATGTCTGAATTATTAATTAACTCCGTGCATATAATAAAACTGGGTTCATTGGCAATTATCATCAACTTTTTAGGAATAAAACGACGTACACTTTTAGATGGAATTGCATGCAACACGAATAACTACTTTAAAAGTCCACAATTAACAACCGTAAATAGACGACAAACCGTTATTTTTCAAAAACAATTACTTGCTAGACTGATGCTAATAACAACAATTACCAACTAACTGTAAGGTTAAACGGTACGAAGACATAAAATTCTTAGTTTTCGATAACAATAATTATTGTTTTCACAATAATGTTGATTCACTATAAACGTTTTAAACAAAAACTTGACTAATTTTATTAATAAAGTTAGGAGTACTCATGTACAGAGTACCACGAGAGAGATCGAAGATCACACAAATCAATAACTGTCATATTGGGTCCTATTGGGTCCAAAAACTGTAATGATGATTAGTAATGAGCGATAATACTGCAAAATGGTGTTGATTTGACTGACAGATTTTTTTAAATCGAAATTTGTACCCGGCTCTAAACAAGAGTTTTCAACGTCAAAGTGTGTTTTTAATTATTTTCCTTCAAACTTTTTGTTAAGTTTGGGCTTTTGTGCGGTGTTTTCTTCAGAAAAACATTATTTTTCCTTCAAGAACTTTTGCTCATTGATTTTGTTAAGGATTTTATTTCAAAAGGATGAGAAATTTATACTAGAAATTTAAATATAATTTGTCATATTTTCTTCTTCTTGAGACGAGAGAAGAACGGTATCAAGAGAAATGTATGTAGAATGTGACAGAAAACAGCTCAGTGACAGTCATTGTCAGCTATTTCTGTTGCATTCTAACAACATTTTTCTTGAGAATCAATCTTTCAAGCACAAGCTGCTTGGACAACTTTTATGGAAAATTTTTTGCAAGTGTCATGAAATTGAGGGTTATGGTTCTGAAATTTGCTTTGCAGACAGTAAATTCAACCTGAAATCCAGGGGCGTACTGCCTATTTCCCACAAACAACCCCTATTTTAGTCAGATTGTACTAAAAGTCAGTTAAAGTGCAAGAAAACACAATTTCAGTCAGTATTTCTTAAATTTGAGAGTTAAGACTCTATTGCACTAAAAGTTATTGAAAATACAGAAAAGTCAGTTAAAATGCAACAAAATACAATTTTAGACAGTATTTCTGAAATTTTAGAATTAAGACCCTGAAATTTGCTCTACAGACAGAAAACTATTAATGTCTTTGGAAAACTCAACCTAGAATCCAGAGGCGTACTACCTATTTTCCACAAACAACTCTTATTCCAATCAGATTGAACTAAAAGTCAGTTAAAGTGCAAGAAAACACAATTTTAGTCAATATTTCTGAAATTTAATAGTTACGACCCTGAAATTTGCTTTGCAGACAGTAAACTCAACCTAAAATTCATGGACGTACCGCATATTTTCCACAAACAAACCTTATTTCAGTCAGATTATACTAAAAGTTATTGAAAATACAGAAAAGTCAATTAAAAAGCAAGAAAACACAATTTTAGACAGTATTTCTGAAATTTAATAGTTACGACCCTGAAATTTGCTCTACAGACAAAAAAACTATTAATGTCTTTGGAAAACTCAACCTAGAATCCAGGGGCGTACTACCTATTTTCCACAAACAACCCTTATTCCAATCAGATTGACCTAAAAGTCAGTTAAAGTGCAAGAAAACACAATTTCAGTCAGTATTTCTGAAATTTGAAAGTTAAGACCCTGAAATTTACTTTGCAGACAATAAACTCAACCTGAAATCCAGGGCTTACTGCATATTTTCCACAAACAAACCTTATTTCAGTCCGATTATACTAAAAGGTATTGAAAATACAGAAAAGTCAGTTAAACTGCAAGAAAACACAATTTTAGTCAATATTTCTGAAATTTAATAGTTACGACCCTGAAATTAGCTTTGCAGACAGTAAACTCAACCTAAAATTCATGGGCGTACTGCATATTATTCACAAACAAGCCTTATTCCTATCAGATTGTACTTAAAGTCAGTTAAAGTGCAAGAAAACCAAATTTCAGTCAATTTTTCTGAAATTTGAGGGTTAAGACCCTGAAATTTGCTTTGCAGACAGTCAAATCAACCTAAAATCCAGGGGCGTACTGCATATTTTCCACAAACAACCCCTATTTTAGTCAGATTGTACTAAAAGTCAGTTAAAGTTCAAGAAAACACAATTGCAGTCAATATTTCTTAAATTTGAGAGTTAAGACTCTATTGCACTAAAAGTTATTGCACTAAAATACGGAAAAGTCAGTTAAAATGCAACAAAACACAATTTTAGACAGTATTTCTGAAATTTTAGAATTAAGACCCTGAAATTTGCTTTGCAAACTCAACCTAAAATCCAGGGGCGTACTACCTGTTTTCCACAAACAACCCTTATTCCAATCAGATTGAACTAAAAGTCAGTTAAAGTGCAAGAAAACACAATTTCAGTCAGTATTTCTAAAATTTGAAAGTTAAGACCCTGAAATTTACTTTGCTGACAGTAAACTCAACCTGAAATCCAGGGGTTTACTGCATATTTTCCACAAACAAACCTTATTTCAGTCAGATTATACTAAAAGTTATTGAAAATACAGAAAAGTCAGTTAAACTGCAAGAAAACACAATTTTAGTCAATATTTCTGAAATTTAATAGTTACGACCCTGAAATTTGCTTTGCAGACAGTAAACTTAACCTAAAATTCATGGGCGTACTGCATATTATTCACAAACAAGCCTTATTCCTATCAGATTGTACTTAAAGTCAGTTAAAGTGCAAGAAAACCAAATTTCAGTCAATTTTTCTGAAATTTGAGGGTTAAGACCCTGAAATTTGCTTTGCAGACAGTAAAATGAACCTAAAATCCAGGGGCGTACTGCATATTTTCCACAAACAACCCCTATTTTAGTCAGATTGTACTAAAAGTCAGTTAAAGTTCAAGAAAACACAATTGCAGTCAATATTTCTTAAATTTGAGAGTTAAGACTCTATTGCACTAAAAGTTATTGCACTAAAATACGGAAAAGTCAGTTAAAATGCAACAAAACACAATTTTAGACAGTATTTCTGAAATTTTAGAATTAAGACCCTGAAATTTGCTTTGCAAACTCAACCTAAAATCCAGGGGCGTACTACCTGTTTTCCACAAACAACCCTTATTCCAATCAGATTGAACTAAAAGTCAGTTAAAGTGCAAGAAAACACAATTTCAGTCAGTATTTCTAAAATTTGAAAGTTAAGACCCTGAAATTTACTTTGCTGACAGTAAACTCAACCTGAAATCCAGGGGCTTACTGCATATTTTCCACAAACAAACCTTATTTCCGTCAGATTATACTAAAAGTTATTGAAAATACAGAAAAGTCAGTTAAAATGCAAGAAAACACAATTTTAGACAGTATTTTTGAAATTTAATAGTTACGACCCTGAAATTTGCTCTACAGACAGAAAACTATTAATGTCTTTGGAAAACTCAACCTAGAATCCAGAGGCGTACTACTTATTTTCCACAAACAACCCTTACTCCAATCAGATTGAACTAAAAGTCAGTTAAAGTGCAAGAAAACACAATTTCAGTCAGTATTTCTGAAATTTGAAAGTCAAGACCCTGAAATTGGCTTTGCAGACAGTAAACTCAACCTGAAATCCAGGGGTTTACTGCATATTTTCCACAAACAAACCTTATTTCAGTCAGATTATACTAAAAGATTGAAAATACAGAAAAGTCAGTTAAACTGCAAGAAAACACAATTTTAGTCAATATTTCTGAAATTTAATAGTTACGACCCTGAAATTTGCTTTGCAGACAGTAAACTTAACCTAAAATTCATGGGCGTACTGCATATTATTCACAAACAAGCCTTATTCCTATCAGATTGTACTTAAAGTCAGTTAAAGTGCAAGAAAACCAAATTTCAGTCAATTTTTCTGAAATTTGAGGGTTAAGACCCTGAAATTTGCTTTGCAGACAGTAAAATGAACCTAAAATCCAGGGGCGTACTGCATATTTTCCACAAACAACTCCTATTTTAGTCAGATTGTGCTAAAAGTCAGTTAAAGTGCAAGAAAACAAAATGTCAGTCAGTATTTCTGAAATTTGAGTAAGTAAACTCAACCTGAAATCCAGGCGCGTACTGCATATTTTCCATAAACAACCCCATTTTAAAATGTGTAAATCTCACTGACCTCAAAAGTGTATTAACCTAACTGCAAAGTCGATTTCCTCAGTTTGTTAGTCGAAAAAACAAACTTCAAACCAACATGTTATCTTTTTCTGACCGGACTAAAACACGTTGTACGCCAAAAACAAGCATTACCAGATGTGCTGTTATAGAAAACGAGTTTAAATGTTTTGTGAATTAAGTAGGTACACATCAATATGTGCCATCAATGAATAAAACTAATAGACCTGTCTATGAAAACGGTTATCGTCATTGACAGTCACCAAACCCATATATTGGTTGGAGCTGTAGAAATTCTTGTTCTAGATGCAAGCTCTAAATCTGCCAACTCTGGAAAACTGCTTGTAATGTTGAAAGTTTTGATTGAAAATTATGAATTCAGAGATGTTTGTAATTATTCACACAACTTTGAATTATCTAAACATGAATTGTATCTAGTGTCGACATCGAAAAATTAAACAGACACTAAATAACTTTTTATTTAGAACGGATAGGCCTTTTTACCACCTTATTTGAAATATTTATCGTGCGCCCAAATACAAGTGCCACCTGATGTTTATGTTAAATGTCGGAAGAAGAAAAAGTATGGAAAATTGACTTTTCACACTCTGGATATAAGAGCTTCCTGGTTATAATAACGGCCGTATAAATTAATTATTATGGGAGAGTTTAAACACAGTTGAGGCCAATCTCTGAAGGAAATACATTTTTGTCCAAAAAACGTGTTAAAAAACATAAAAAAATCTTTAGTTAAATACTTGTAACATCAGAGGAAACGGCATTGTTTACCTTTCTGTCATCGCATACAATAAAGCAAAGTCTGTAGATAATTTAGTGTCAATATTATCAATTCTGAGTTTGATCTGAAGAGTAATAATGTTTAGTTACTGTCAATTTGAACAAATTTTCAAAACCTTTTTCTATACATTAATATGCTTATTAATCACTAGTTTCGTATAGAGAATAATACTCATCAACTACTTGTGACCAATAAATCTTACTCACGGATTGAGTTAACTTACGAATACGTTGACAGCTGATGTTATTTTAATTTGTGTGTGTCGTGTACATTTTAAAAATAAGCTATCTAAAAAGAAAGTTTTAGGAACAGTAGAGTATTCTTATTCTACTCGCATGTAATGGCCATTACTCATGGGGAGCATTGCGACGCTTCACCTTCGTGAGTAATATAGCTATGATTACCTGTTTGTTGTATAATATACAATAACTAAACAGGGAATATATTGGAAAAAGCTTATGAAGGTGTTCGACTAAATTGATCGAGGATGTCAGTCGAAGGTTTAGTTTATCCAAACATACCTGCACTAGTGCGGTACTAATTGATTTTACCGCACTAACATGGAGAGCACAGCAAAAGTACTGTAAAACCCTCTACTGGTAAGTTAAAAGATAGCAATAAATAAAATAAAATCAATAAATTGTGAAAATGCATCAGCTGGAGAGAGGGGTAAACCGC
Organism: Ips typographus; assembly: GCF_016097725.1. Taxonomy (NCBI): domain Eukaryota; kingdom Metazoa; phylum Arthropoda; class Insecta; order Coleoptera; family Curculionidae; genus Ips; species Ips typographus. The sequence continues at coordinate 7,357,423 of NC_138424.1, forward strand.
TGGGGCATTATGGTGTACAAACTTTAGGAATTAATGGGCATTAATGGAGGTACATTGGTATTTTGAAAACTATCAATAAAATTGGGAATATCTAAATTATATTATAAAAAAAATTCATAGAATAATTTTTTCTATACATCTACCATTCAAATTTAAACATAAATAAACTTTGGTAATTTCAATGAATTCCGTTGGAATACAATAAAAAATTATGAATTTTGTAATTTTACTTTTAAAAATTTTGACGTTCTTTAGCGACAAAACTGTACCACTAACCCATCAACTTTTATACGTCAATAGAAAGCTTATTTCATTGGCTATCCATTGGCATATAAAAGTTTATACAAAGTGTAGCAAATAAGCTAGTTATTGACGATTGACCGAAAGAATGCACCAAAAAAGTAATGAAAAAATAAGTCAATTTTGACACCCTTTCGGGGCCGGACTGTCTAACTTATCCATTCAAATTGGCAGACTGTTAGAAAGCTCATTGCATTGGCTATCCATTGACGTATAAAACCCTACTAAAAATGTGCAAATAAACGAGTTATTGAAGATTGAACAAAAGGATGCACTAAAAAAATTGGTCAAAGTTGACGCCCTCTAGTGGCTAAATGGTAACATTAACCAACCGACTTTTCTACGTCAATGGAAAACTCATTTCATTGGCAGTCCATCGACATATAAAAGTATATACAAAGTGTTACAAATACGCGTGTTATTTACGGTTTACAGACAGTGGGCCCCAGAAACACCCTTTGACTGGTTAGGGCGAATTTGACCCTGGAAAATTAGGAAAACACGGTTACGTGAGGTACTAGGTCTACTACAATGTAAAGAAATTTCTATTTCTTGAAAAACCGATTTTGCAAATGACCATTTTCGTAAGGGTCAAATTTGCCTGAAAAGCCACCACTATTCCAATGGATTTTGCGTTATGTTGGCCACTTAGTGCAAGCGAAAATCGACTTTAATAAGTTTTGCTACGGCTCTAAATATGGCACTCACTTTGCTAGGTTTGTGCCAAAGATCAGGGCCGTACCTGACCGATTTAAAAAAAAAAACCTCAAAGAAGTTAGAGTAGTAGAGTAAACGTTTAGTTAATTTTGGAGCCCTCTGGCGGCCAAACGAAACACCTTATCAACACTAACGGTCATATTTTTGGAAAGCCCATTATATTTTCTATCCATTAACATATAAAAGTATGTATAAAGTGTTGCAAATAAACGAGTTGTTTGAAAATAAGTTTTGACTGAATTTGACAGCTACTACTTTAACCTTCAATAACTCGATTATTTTGACAGTTACAGGGTGGTTCAATCCATCAATTTAAAGAATAAATATTTCAAATAAGTGACCTAATACAAACTTACCTTAATTAGACAAAACACAAAAACCAAGAAGAAAACTTTTCCTGATATGCATAAATTATTGTTTTGGAGACTGAAAATATTAAATTTCAAATAGAACGGTAAATATCTCAGAAACGGATACAGATAAGTGTATGATATTAATAGACGAAATATGTCTAGAATTTGACATAGAATCCAAAAATGCAATAATATACAAGGTGTCTCATTTAAACTAAGCAGCAGTTGATATCTACTTCCAGTTAAATCGTTGCACGCATATTTTCTTATTTTTATTTTTTTTTTTATTAAAAAAGGTTTTTTAAGACTCTCCAGTCGTGGTAATTCAGAAAATTAGTGAGTATTGTTAGGTTAGGTTAGTTATTGGGATTTATTAGGAATTACTGGGCATTACAAGGAATTGGTGTAGAAAATTCTACTCATCAGCGGTTTTCCCCTCGGCTGGAGTCAACTAGACGTTAAACAAAGTGTGTAAATAATTATTTGATTGGTATTTGTCTTACAATCAAGCAGCAAAATGAATAGGAATGGTTCGATTAATTTTAACGACAGTCGTTTACATTTTGATAAACCTACTTAGATCCTATGCCATGCTGAATCATATCATTTACAACAATTGCGACACTCTTTTTAGTATGAGAATTTCTAGGGGAATTGTTATACCTTTAATACCATTTTAGCAGCTGTAAAGTTGTTGTTTCAACAGTTTTTTTTCTGTAAGATGATATTTTTTCAGACATCGGACTATTATTGGAAATCAATCAAAAACCACAATACTATGTCCTAGTTGATGAGCAGTTTATTTACTATTCCAAAGCATATTTTAATTACGTATACTACTATTTATCAGAAATAAGCTGAAAACCTATCTAACGGCATAAAAAAAGATAATATCGTCATGATTCTCACATTAATTTCCAATGATCGCGCTATATTATAGAACTCCTGACAGGTAAATAAATAGTATCTAAAGACCTTGATGAAGCTGGCTTTCACTGCTATCAGTTTTACTTCTTAGGCATGTATTTATTCGATTCTTAATCTTGCATTATTTAAAACAAATTGCCTTAAGTGTCGTGTCTACTTAAGTTAATGCAACCCGCGGTGCAGAGATAAAATCGAGATAAACACGAAATAGTTGCCGCGCGTTTTCTTCGAATTTTTCAAACTTTCAATTTGTTGTGAAAAATGCGTGTGCAATGTAAGTTGTCAAAATGTCACCAGTTTAAAACCTGCACCTAATACAGCCTGTGCAACTAGCACACAAGCAACATCAATGAAGATTTATTGTTGTGTATGGGCTTGATAACTATTTATCTTTTACTACCGACGTGCGCTGATCTTTTACAACTAAATAAATCAAACTCAGTTGCAAAACTAAAGATTTATTTCTAGCCGCACCATTGATAAAGCTTGTTGGCATGCAAATACTTTGAATTGTTATTAATTTGCCATAGAATGGGTTCGGCTATTAAGAATGATATCTTCGGGCTTGTAGTACTACAAAACTTACTGGTGTTATGTAATTTTATTTTGAAATCTAAAAGCTATTAAAGGTGCATTAACAAGTACCAGAAACCGCTGTGTTTGATTTGAATGCACCTCATATTTTCATTATCAGTTCTGTTAAACATATTGCTTTTGAAACAGCAGAAAAACAGCCAGCTGTTTTGACCTAAAATTATTTATTTCATTACCGTCAATAACATTGTAATAGATATAATTTGATTGCTACAATGCATTGCCTACTTAATAAATTAATTTTAGTTAATTGCATTTTTGTAGTTTTGTCTAAAGTCATTTTATATGTTTAATTCCCGGTTTCCAAACCAATCTTTTACATAATAAACCGCAACCATCGAAAAACTTAATATTGAATCACTGACAGATGATGGCACGAGAAGCCTGAAATTTACTGAAAGGACTTAATACGCTGGAGTGTGATGTGGAGAGCTGTTGGAGTAAAATCAAATCATGTATCGTAGAGGCAGCCGAAAAATCCATTGGTAAAAGAAAAGTCAACGTAAATGGGACCAAAAATAGCAAAAAACCCTGGTTCTGTCACAAAGTTAAAGAACTTTCACAACAGAAAATGAAATCCTACCTCATATACAGGAGCTCACCAACGCCAGAAAAACCCTCCGAATATACAGAAGTGAGAAACAGAATCGAAGCCATAAAACGGGATTACTGGGAAAAATGTACAAGGGATATGAATCATGACCTATATGGAGCACAGAAGAAAGTCTGGCAGATGCTCAAGAAGAGGAAAAAGCCAATAAATGAGATGGTGCAAACAAAAAGAGTCTTCTTCATCTACAGTAACTGTGGTTTTTCAGTTTTTTCTTCTTTATCCCCTTCTTTGATAGTTTTAGTTCGAAAAACCCCTTCTTCAATAACTGTACTCTCAAACCATTGCTCTAGAACTTCTTCAATTTGAATTTCAGGTTTTTCAACGTATTCTTTTCTCGCCTTTTCTCAGGAGTTTCTTCTGGATCTCGAATTCGATAGGAGATTCTTCTTGTACTGCAACTGTTCTTATTGAAGAAGAAACAGAACAAACTACAGTATTAAAAGATGACGCACCAAAACATCTATTCGTGACTACGAAGAAGAAATAATATGGTAAAGAAGAAAAGAGGGAAACTGTTACTGTAGCAGATAAACCAGAGGATATTATTGAAGAACTGTCTGAGCAAGTTTACGAAAATTATACCTTCATTATCTATTAATTTTCTAAGCTGAAGCTGAAAAAGCTCAAAAAATGTGTTTCCAGTTATTCCTCTAAGAAACAACTGAGTGTATCATCAATTTCTATTACCCGATCTATTAGTAAACATAAATTAGTACTACATTCTTCAATTAAGTAATTTCAAATAACAGTAATAAGATATTCAAATAGAGTCACTTTCGACGAGTTAATGACACCCAGATAGATGAAGACATCAACGCAATCAACTTTCGTGCCAAGTGCTAAAAAATAGTTCTGTATTTCATCAGGAGGATGTCACCTATATTTTTAGTTTATTTTAGGCTGGTCAATTGAATTTTCATTGAGAGAGTTAATAACCTTCTGGGATGCGTCACACTGATAATTGGCGTCATCCGCATATGTTAGGCCGAAAGCCCAAAAACAATCAAATCCGATAGGAAAGAAACGAGATCCATTTCGTGACTGGAAAATATTACAATTATCACGTGGCTCATCAAGAGTCACGTACAAGGTAGCTAGAAGGCACCTTCACAAGACCATTGCACTGATGATTGGATATCCGAAACGTTGTTTTAATCGGTTAATTTACAGTCCAGACGCTTCGGCTTGATCAGCACTAACACATGTGTGCTAATGTTAATGAGTAATTTTTTCTGTCTTCAATAAAAATATATTTGTTTTATATCAGCGGCGAATTAAGGGATTCATCAAACATTAGGGACTAGTACCAAGAAAATTATACTTACTAATACGTTCATTTTATTGGTTGGATTAAGCTCCTTATTTGAAAGATTAACTTAAGAACTAGAATCCGAATCAAACGTTAATAAGTTACAATCTTGTTGTTAAGTATAGAATCTTGTAATTATGTTACAAAATTCCAAAAACCACAAAAATATTTCCAAATGTTTATCGTAATTAATTAATGGTAGCTATTAAAATTGGCGCCACCGTAAAATTGAAGAATGATAAAAACCTAATATCTCCAGATAATTTTATTGATTTGTCCAAAAACGTAAGGAAATTTTAATTACTTATTTAATACTTGTTTTTGTCTTTAAATGACCTGTGGGGTAGATTGTACACAAGTCAAGCGTTTTGCACCAAAACCTAAAATCACTGAAAAGTGTTGATGTTGGGTTTTTTTATTTTTGATTTCGACATCACAAGTCTGTCATGGCTGTCATTGAATTGAAAACTCATAAATCTGAATCACTGCATTTTTCATGCACCCCCTGTATAGTAGCGGCACTGACGGAATGTGAAAGTACCAGGGAGAAGTTTAGCAGTTCTCTACGAACATTATAGCTCTCTTTCAACTTTTTCGTAACGTTCACCGTTTTCGAGATATTTAACAAAAACTGGTTTGATGCAACAATTTTTCAAATCAGTTTAAATTGTGGTTGTGGTAATACGCTGTAACTCAGTTATTTTTGGGAGTTCAGGGTGGTTTAACCACTCAAATTAATCGTCTTGAGCTCCTATTCCCAGTGGTGTAGAGTAAAAAATTCTATCTTAAAAATTGCGTACAGGGTGACAAAAACAGTGAACCATCATACTTTTCTTGTACACCTTGTATACTAGAAGCAAAAACGCTCCAGCAAACTTACGGTGTTGGGTTAAGGAGTTGATTAGGAAAATTTTTGGTCTCTTGCAATTTTTTTGTAACTTTTACCGTTTTCGAGTTATTTAAGAAAAACTGGTTTGGTGCAAGAAATATTTAAGAAAATGATTATTTTAACCACATTTTAGGAATCCTCATTAAAGTTCCTATTCAATAATCTAAAAAAAACACTAAAAATTCAGTACAGTCAGGGAGAAAAACGGTGTTAAAATTTGAATTGTCAAAAATACAGTAATTGTAATTTACTGGTAATTTACCGGTCAAATTTTCTGGGTAAAGTAAAATATTTACTTTACCGATAATTCACCCATCACTACAAAAATACAACCATTCTGAGGACCCCTCGTTCATGTGATCTAACATCTTGTGATTCATTTATTTAGCCTTATATGCAAAACAGGCTTAATTATTCACACCTGTAGGTAATCTTGATGGTAATGTAAATGAGAAATGTTTTGACAGTTAGTAGTTCTCATACTGTTGGATAAAATGGGAGTAATGAAAATTTTTACAGAAAACCAATAAATGATTAATGGATGTTAATGTAATCTACATTATTCAATTAGGTGCTTTGTTATGAACAGGTTTACTTACTATCTTACCAGTACAAAGTCGTTTTGTCTTATCACAATTTTAGTTGGTAAAAAAAATAATTTCAAAATTGCCATGCCGACAGAAAGTTCAGTAAACTTAAAGCATGTGGCAGAAAAAAAAATAGGAACGTTATAAATGATTTCATTGAGCTAAAAATTTAAAAATTTTAAGTAATATTGAAATCCTGACAGAGCAGGTTTAGAGAAAAATTTACCATTTGGAGGGTTAGTTTGAAGCATTTGGTTACTTTAAGTTTGATGTTCTGTGTGTTATTTGATGTTCCTGCTAAATTGGGTAGCAATAAAACAACGGTGTTAATTAGTTTAGATAAAAAATTAGCAAATTAAAAATAGCCTGTGGCTTATATTTTTTTAGAATAAAGTCGGTACAAATACACGGTTATTTCCGATTCCAAAAATATGCAATGGGTACAATGTTATCACCCACGCCTCGCAAAAATAGAAGAAAGTGTAAACGACCGTGTGTAAACTGCCAAAAATAAATTAGAAAAAAAAGGTAATTTCTAGTAGTCATAATGTTCGATCAGCTTTTTGTACTGAAAACTTGTTGTTATTCTGTTGAAACAATTTGAATTTTTTTTAATTTTATCAGACTTATTTTATATTATTTGTCAAGCATAATCTCATCTTATAAACACGAAAACGTATGATCGACTCGTTGTGCAACAATATTGCCTTGTTAATATTTAATAACAATAATAACATATTTCACCTCATGTAATAATAATTAACAAGTTACCTGTGAGGTTAAAATATTATGATTACCACTACTTTCTACTAATAGAAAACGGTTTTCACAACGGTGGCATTTTTATACCTAGGAGAATAGTGTACTTATTGAATTATACAAAAATTTTTATTGTATTAAATTAAACGAGACAGTAACATTTTTACTGTATAGTAAGATCGTTATTTTAAATCGAAAAAACAAACTTTCTTCCTTCTCAGAGGTTCAGGAGCTGTAAAGAAAAGAAAAATACGCTTGATAAAGAAATTTATTTTTAAATTAAACGTCAAAAATAAGCATTCTATTTATTTTATTTCAACTTACTGAGATTCAATATCTCAAGACATTTTTAAGCGTTTTTATAACTCCTAACCAGAATGAGATAGAGCTAAACGGTTATTCAGTCTGAAGTCTGAAAAAATGCAATTACTTTTGTGCAAAAATAATGTCTTCTTCTTTTCTTCTCTTTTTTTTATTCGTCTCCTTTTAATCTGGTAGATTAAAATTTTTGTAAAATTATGTCCTCAAATTTTGGCGCTTTTTTTTCTACTTTTTTCTCTCTGTGTCAATTCCTTTCTTTTTCTAATCTAGTGGCATGTTCTTCTACTTTTCTTCCCGTTCAATTGTTTACTCACTCACTTTTTTTATTTTAATCTGGTAAACTTTTCTTCTTTCTTATCAATTCTTCTTGTTTTAATCTGACAGAAATATCGAATTCATGAATTTTTGACTCGAGAAACCTGTAATAGCCAAAGGCAAAGGACATAAAACTGTAATGACTTAAAGTGTAATTTTTAAAGCTAAAATTCAAGAAATTATAGTCACAGACCTGAAATTTGACTTAGTTTAAGTGCAAGTATTCAACGTTAAAAAATAAATTTCAAAGCTTTTAGGTAAATTTTTAAGTTAAAAATGTAAAAATCCAAGCCAAAGCATATAAAATATGACTTAAGTGTAATTTTCAAGACTAGAAGCAAATAACTGATAGTCACAACGTTTAAAAATCACTTTCAAAGTTTGCGATCAATTTTCAAGTTGAAAATGTAAAAATCTAAGCTAACGCACATAAAATATGACTTCACGTGTATTTTTTTTAAAACTAGAAGCAAAGAAATGATAGCCACAAACATGAAAACTGACTTGATAGTCCAATTGCAAGTATCTGAGTCAATATTGAACACTTAAAAGTCAATTTCAAAGTTTTCAGGTCAATTTTCAAGCTGCAAATTTGTAAATTTAAGCCAAGACCCTTGAAATATAACTTCAAGTATAATTTTAACGGCTAGAAGCAAAAAATGATAGTCAGAAACCTGAAAACTGACTTGGTAGTCTAATTGCAAGCATCTGAGTCAATTTCAACGTTTTTGGTCAATTTTCAAGCTGCAAATTTGTAAATTTAAGTCAATATCCTTGAAATATAACTTAAAGTCTAATTTTAACGGCTAGAAGCAAAAAATGATAGTCAGAAACCTGAAAACTGACTTGATAGTCTAATTGCAAATCTCTGAGCCAATATTCAACGTTTAAAACTCAATTTTAAAGTTTGCAGGTCACTTTTAAGCTAGAAATGTGAAAATTTAAGACAAGACCCTTGAAATATAACTTAAAGTCTAATTTTAAAGACTAGAAGCAAAAAATGATAGTTAGAAACCTGAAAAATGACTTGATAGTCCAATTGCAAGTATCTGAGTCAATATCCAACGCTTAAAAGTAAATTTCAAAGTGTTTAGGTCACTTTTGAAGCTAGAAATGTGAAAATTTAAGCCAAAACTCTTGAAATATAACGTAAAGTCTAATTTTAAAGGCTAGAAGCAAAAAATGGTAGTCACAACCCTGAAAACTGACTTGATATTTAAATTGCAAGTCTCTGAGCCAATCATCAACGTTTAAAATTTAATTTCAAAGTTTTTAAATCAATTTTTTTTTACTTAAAGGGTAATTTTCAAAGTGAAATTAATATTTCTGCCAAAATTTTAAAACTTTGTTACATTTTTGGCTACTAAGACATACCATACTTACCTTCTCAAACAGTAAAATGCTACCAAAGAGGTTTTTCATGATTTTTTCGTCCATTCTTTGTAATGAAGTTATCAGAATACAGTGTTTTACCTGTTTACAGAACACTTTTAATAAAAATTAACATAAAATTCATCATGATCCTGTTTAACAAAACCTAAGTCATTATCCTTTTGATTTTCGATTTCGTGCTTTAACATTACAATTCTGATTACTGACGGAAAATTGACTTGATTTACCATATAATTTGTGAATGTAATTTTCTGGGACACGCCACTGTTATTAAGCTCATAATACAACTGCATCTGCATTCAGAAGAGAAAAGGCGCTTATAATTTAATACGTGTTTACGGCTATTGTCAAGATCACTTTATGCAAATATGCAAAAGATTTCATGTTCTTTAATGGACAATCAAGATAATTATCGAGGCGTACGGTATTCGAATGAAAAGGCTCATTATGAGGCTGATTAATTTTGCGCGGATTTACAGTTTTTCCTCTTCCATCTATCCGTGTTAGGAAAAAAGTCCATTATGTCCTAAATTATGTGGAATGACGCACTGTCGTCATATACGGTTAGCGCCATTTCTCTAAATGGTCAGAATGCATTTACATTAGCAAAATTTAGTAGGAGGACTTTTTTGAACTAAATCTAGTGATTATAATAGAGCCATCATGGGACATTCCAGATGGTTCTAATTGGTTGAAAAGTAAATTAATTGATGATTCAGAGACATTTTAATAAATTTATTAGCGTCGATCGGATTTATTAGCGGGGAGACAATCTATGGCTGGGAAACATAAAACTGCTCCGGGTTCATGTGACGCCCCCAGCCTATTTCTGACATCGATAATAGTAATAATTGGGAGAGCAATAACTGAGTCTAGTTTACGACTATATTAATATCGAGTTTAATAGTTTTTTCTCTCATGCTCCACGTGTCAGCTTCAATAATTTAAAATACAATTTCAAGACGTTAAAAAGTAATAAAATTGTAGTTTATCATTTATAATACAAAGTAAGACCAAATCAAATGTTTCACTTTGAAGTAAGTAACTAATATTTACATTATATTTCGCTTTTACCAAATTCAATAACACTTTAATTTTTTATCATAAAGGGTGGATGATTATTAATTATGCTCATTATGCCATAAGTGTGTAAGTGGAAGCTACTCATCAAAAATATTTGCAAGATTTCGGTATTCTGCATCGAATCCTAGACATATTTATGCCATATCCTTAATTGTTATAGCCAGTTCTAAAATATTCAATATACTATGCCAAAATTGACAGTTACAGTCCCGAAAACCATTTTCGTTTTAAAGAAAATCTAACAAAATTGTCTTATATAAAGTAACAAATTTAATTCTTCGATTACTTTCCTCTAGTGAGTACTAAAGTAATCAAAAACAAATTTTTGTATTTATAGAAATTATAGTAATTTTTAATACATTATACAGTTGGAACCGTGACAAATTGCTCATTACTGCATTAACCCTGAAAAGCTTTTTGAACTGATATTGGCGAATAGTCAGATAACAAAATTGATTCATTACCTCAGGTTGGCATAAGTACTATGCAGAAATAGTTTTGCACAAATCACGCTTGTCACTGTATAAATCATGAGGTTGTCGGCAATTATACCTGTAGTGATTTTATTTTATTTTTTTATTAATTTAATTTAGTGTAATTTACTTTATCTCTTTCTTTCTTTGAGTTTTTGGAATTCTGCACATTTTTGGAATCCTAATTAAATTTCCTATCCAATAACCTAAAGAAACACTAAAAATTTCGTTACTGTCAAGGAGAAAAGCGCTGTCAAAGTTTGAACTTCAAAAAAACACAGTTTTAAGAACAATCTGCGAGAAAATTGCCCGTAAAACCTACGTGGGCTGAAAAAATTACATTTTTAAGCACATTTTTGGAATCCTCATTAAATTTCCTATCCAATACCCTAAAAGAACATTAAAAAATTCGGTACAGTCAGGGAGAAAAGCGCTATCAAAGTTTGAACTTCAAAAAACACATTTTTAAGAACAATCTGCAAATCTGCGAGAAAATTGGTGAGAAAATTACATTTTTAAGCACATTTTTGGAATCCTCATTAAATTTCCTATCCAATACCCTAAAAGAACATTAAAAAATTCGGTACAGTCAGGGAGAAAAGCGCTATCAAAGTTTGAACTTCAAAAAACACATTTTTAAGAACAATCTGCAAATCTGCGAGAAAATTGGTGAGAAAATTACATTTTTAAGCACATTTTTGGAATCCTCATTAAATTTCCTATCCAATAACCTAAAAGAACATTAAAAAATTCGGTACAGTCAGGCAGAAACGCGCTGTCAAAGTTTGAACTTCAAAAAAACACAGTTTTAAGAACAATCTGCAAATCTGCGAGAAAATTGGTGAGAAAATTACATTTTTAAGCACATTTTTGGAATCCTCATTAAATTTCCTATCCAATACCCTAAAAGAACATTAAAAAATTCGGTACAGTCAGGGAGAAAAGCGCTATCAAAGTTTGAACTTCAAAAAACACATTTTTAAGAACAATCTGCAAATCTGCGAGAAAATTGGTGAGAAAATTACATTTTTAAGCACATTTTTGGAATCCTCATTAAATTTCCTATCCAATAACCTAAAAGAACATTAAAAAATTCGTTACAGTCAGGCAGAAAAGCGCTGTCAAAGTTTGAACTTCAAAAAAACACAGTTTTAAGAACAATCTGCGAGAAAATTGCCCGTAAAACCTACTTGTGGTGAGAAAATTACATTTTTAAGCACATTTTTGGAATCCTGATTAAATTTTCTATCCAATAACCTAAAGAACACTAACAAAATTCGGTACAGTCAGGTAGAAAAGCACTGTCAAAATTTAAAGTGCAAAAAGCAATGTTTAAAGGACAGTCTGCGACAACATCGCCTGTAAAACTCACTTGGAGTGACAGAATGACATTTTTAAGCAGATTTTTGGAATTCTCATTAAACTTTCTATTCATTAACCTGAAAAAAAAACAAGTCAGTCTGGGAGAAAAGCGCTGTCAAATTTGAACTGCAAAAAACAATGCCTAAAGGACAGTCTGCGACAAAATTACCCGTAAAACCCACTTTCTGTGATAAAATGACATATTTAAGCACATTTTTGGAATCCCCATTAAATTTCCTATCCAGTAACCTAAAAGAACACTAAAAAATTCGGTACAGGCAGGGAGAAAAACGCTGTCAAAATTTAAACTGCAAAAAACAATGTTTAAAGGACAGTCTGCAAAAAAATAAACGTAAAACCCACTCAGAGTGACAAAATGACATTTTTAAGAACATTTTTGGAATTCTCATTAAATTGCCTATCCAATAACCTAAAAAACACAAAACAATTAGGTACAGTCAGGGAAAAAAGCGCTGTCAAAATTTGAACTTCAAAAAAACACAGTTTTAAGAACAATCTGCGAGAAAATTGCCCGTAAAACCTACTTCGGGTGAGAAAATTGCATTTTTAAGTACATTTTTGAAATCCTCATTAAATTTCCTATCCGATAACCTAAAAAAAACACTAAAAAAATCGGTACAGTCAGGGAGAAAACTGCTGTCAAAGTTTAAACTGCAAAAAACAATGTTTAAAGGACAGTCTGCGATAAAATCGCCTATGAAACCCACTTAGAGTGACAAAATGACATTTTTAACAAAAATCAGTCAAAAAATCAGTCAAAAATAAGTTTAAGTGACGTCAAAAATATGATTGACACTATACAACATTCTGTTTAGTTTATTTATGCAAAAGTCTGATTTAATTCGTGTCCTTTTTTTAAATCCTTTATCTATTATTTACAGAAACCATTACTAACCCATAACTTACTTTTTTTTCTAAACTAATTCTATTCATCATTTTCAATTTTCTATATTATTTTAGAACACTATAATATGCTCTTTAGCCAGAAATTTTTACGTAATTTTTACATATTTCACTGTTTTCAGAAATATGCATAATCAGCAGTTTTTTAACACTTTGGGTTTTACCTGTGAAAAAACATAAAAATAAATTTTAAAAACACTTTTAGTATAACTTAGCGTCATTATGAGTATGCAACACTATTTTATTATGGACATTAAATTATTCACCTGTATTAATTATGGTTGAAACGGTTTTTTGAAGCTCGTCTAGACTGATGACGCCCACAAAAACCATGGGACTAATATCCAAAAATAACCCTTTTTTGCTGACGTCATTGCAGGGATATTTTAAACACAAAAACGCGACGCTCGTATAAGTTGATATTAATATACATACAATAAAGAAGGGTGTACTAGTTTTTGAATTGAAATTTCACATTTTAAAAACCAATGAAATCAAAGTATAACTGGTAAAATGTTATTAGTTTTATTTTTCAATTGTTTTTTCAGTCAAATTATGAAAATAACAGTGAACACAAAAATATGTTATGTTACGTTATGTTATGTTAAAATATGTTACTTTAAACCAAGCTTAAGTTAAACTTGTGTTTGATCCATCGTGGTTTTTCTGACATTCCTCACTGTCGATAAAACTTAAGTAAAGGTGAAAACAGAAAAACGTATGTTTGTGGTTATGTTCACTTTAGAGTAATTTAAAGCGGTTCAAGGTAAAGCACTTCAAAAATATAAAATCTGATAGTCTGATAGGTCAGCACTACCAATCAAGAAGATTTCCTCCTTCTCAAGTAACTCTCAGCAAATTTTGTTTCAAAATTCTAATTTGACTCAGCCAACTGCTTCTGCTCCAGAGGGCTTCAGTGATGCTTACAACCTTATAAAATGCAAAGAAGAATAATAAAATGTAAAAAGGGAGAAGAAAAGGAGTGGAAAGAGATATAATGAAATAGAGGAAAATAGGACAAAGTAAAGGAGAGGATAACATAACTGAGTAAAGTAGAAGAGAGATTTTGACTAGCATTTCAAACAGAAAGTAAAATACAGATCAAGTGACAAAGTATTTAAGAGTAGAAGGGAGGAAAGCATAGTTTAATAAGACAAAATAAAACAGAGGGTAAGAAAAGGAGGAGAAAAGGGGCAAGTGAAGAAAATAGAGAGAAAATCAGCATATAGGAGTGGGAAGCAAAGTATAGAAAAACCGTATCAGTAAAAGAAAAAGTAGGGAAAAGTGAGAGTATATTGTGATTTCGTTAGAAGATATCGTTTGGGTGTTTCTCTTTGAGACAGTTTAGACAAAACTATTTACTTTTTTACTGTGGAAAGCACATGATTTGAACATCCAGGGTTAATAAATTATTAATAAGTTACACTAACACATTATGAACCATTATGTAAACATAGCCAGCAAACTGCACATGAACAACTGTAACTTTTCTATAATCAGATTATTTTCCAAAAATCCACTGATTACGAGGCTGTAATTCATTATAACGGCATCATTCCTAGAACCAGCAGCATATTAACATCGAAAATGTTTTAAAGAAGCTAGCATTTCATGGATGTCCACTATTTTTCTTTGGTGGTCAACGGTTTTAGTTACACATGTTATACGGAACACCCACAAACGAGGAATATATTTGAGCTGTCTAGCTACTGAATGACACTTATCTTTGGTGTTTATTAATTATTTGAAATATAATATCTTCCCAGAAACTTGGAAATGGCGTGTAGTTGAACAAAAGTCAGTCAACTTCTTGTTTAGTGACTTTCTGGTGGTCTGCATCTTGAGTTTGACACTTCCGCTAAATCAACCGTGCAATCCTAGCACAATCTTCAATCACACGACATGCAACAGAAATGGAAATGACATGTCAACTTATTGGTATCAATCCCTTTTAGAACTTAATAGAAATGCACGGTTTTCCAGGTAAGGAGATTGACCTTGCATATTAAGCACTAAGCTTCCCAAATGGTCATGGACATCAGGACATCTACTGGTGTATTTATCTCTCCCATTAGATTTACAAGAGAAACCATCGACCTGGTGGTCGTAAAGCACACACCCTTATATGGCATTAAGATCACTTTTGGTTTCACCTCCAACGAAGCACGTAGAAACAAGACCTAGTTTCTCGACCTGCCTTATCAAAAGTGGACTGACCTGATACATTATAAAGACGTTCTTACCATTTACAAAACCGTCTCGACACGTCTACAATGCAAATCTCAGCAGACACTAAAAAGGCAAATCATTTATCCAACGAGAAGAGAGATAGGAAATGGTCCACCAGCAAGCAAAAAACTGACGTTTTTAAGTCGTTTTATAATAAAGTTAAACGGATTATCTCGGACTTAGTGCCACCCGGGACCACCTTCTGGCCGAATAAAAAGCATGAATTATTCTCGTGTGTTACACGCGAGATTACCAGCCGTTTTTTTTTTTGCCTCTGCATGACCCAATTTGGACGAACATCTGGTACTGAATGATGCGATTAATTCGACTGTCCGCGACTTTTAAAAGTTAAATCAATCTTCCGCTTTTTCTTCAGAAAAACTGGAAGATTTATTCGAGTTAAGAGCCAGAAGAGCTTAAATGCCAATCTGGTTCCATTTCTAATTGCGAGACTTGGCAAAACACACCCGTTCTAAATTTAAATTTTCGGGTTTCGTCACCGGCGAATTTGCATCGAAAGACAACTCGAAACCCACTTGTTTCGTATTTTCTATCAAAACAAATCAATGACTTGTGAGTATTCGATTACGACATGTTGGCTTGACGAACAGGAAATCGTGCTGCCAAGTGTAGGCTATTGTTGCCTAACATATTCCATGACAAATGAGCAGCATAACTGAAATTGTAACAGGAATCTTGTTTTATTGATGCTGGCCATTTAAAAAATTCTTATTTTATCCATTTGCTGGGAAATAGTTGTCAAACTTCTAAGGTTTAAAACTTGCTACAAAAAGAATGTCAATGGCATCAGAATACTATCAAATTTTGACAGAACAAACTTTTGAAAAATCTTAGATGCCTATGAAAGAATAGATTTTTCCAGAGATGTAAAAGCGGTAATTTTCGGGTTACTTCATGCTTAAATGAAAATTTTTCTTGATAGGTAAAACAACTGTAAAACTTGTCATGCATTCTAATATTTCTAATGAGATAATTTGACATCTAACCGCCATTTGCACCGTCGGACTTTAAGCATAGCTTAAGTTAACTTTGGTTTAGACTGTGACTTTTTTTACATGTACTGTCATAGTCTGACCCACGCTTAAATTAAGCTCGGCTTACAAAACGACGGTGCAAAGGGGGGTAAATGATTAAAAGTACATTAAACTTTATTTGAATTGATATTGGATTGTTGTACAATTAATTAAAAAACAAATTATTTTTGAATTTTTAGATTTTCCAATTTTTTCCGGAAAGTTATCGGAAACTTTCTGAAAAATGTTGTAACCTAACCTCAACACTTTTCAAAATAATATCAATTTTAAAAAAAATATTATTTATAAATTTATCCCTTCTGGACAACACATTCCCGGTATAAAAGCATTAATCTTTCGGTAGCATGACATTTCTACTATCAGTGGGTATACAGGGTGATCAAAAGACAATTTCAAGGGCTACAAATTGGTATATTGAGCCACCCTGTCAAAATAACAGAGTTATGGGCTGTCACAATAAAAACTGTCAAAATCAAACAACTCAGTTTTAACAGTAAATAACTCACTTACTCGACGTTTTAGGTAAAAACGCTATACAGGGTGGTCAAAAGAGAATTTCAAGGGCTACAAGTTGGTACATTGAATCACCCTATAATTGTCAAAATAACCGAGTTATTGACAATACAATGGAGTAGTTTACAGGGTGATTCAATAAATTTTTAACATCCTTGTAACTTTTGTTTAATTTTCATTTTATAAAAAAAATACCAAATATGAATCTTGTAGATAATTGCATATGCTTTATTCCTTGAAATTTTTTTATTTTTTAAATTAACCTCAACTGCCCAAATACCTTCAAGTTAATAGGGCAAAAATGTAAAAAACTAATTATTTTTGAATTTTCAGATTTTCAGAATTTTTCCGGAAAATTACTGAAAACTTTCAGGAAAAATTTCCATAAATTTAATTTTCCCGAAATTTTACATCACTGGATTTTTCACATATAAACATTGAGAACCTTTACGTTCAAGCGAATAATCGGATACAATACAATTATAGGCTTTTTGTAAAATTGCTTAGCAAAAACTACTTACACCAGTCCATTTTTAACAGTACTGAAGTAAATTACTTAAAGTAGCCAAAGTATTGACACTTTACTTGAAGTACAATTTTGTACTAAAGCTCTGATTAAAACTGTTCTAGAAAATAACTATGGCCAACAACTGTCAAAAATCCGTTTTATAAAGCTGTAAAAAGTTACACAACCCAAGGTACTTTAAGCTGTGACGTATTGTCCAAAAAGTCAAGATGAAATTTGACAGCGGTCATGCGCAACTGTCAAAAATCCGGCTTATGGAGCTCTAAAATGTACTTAGATAAAGAAGTAGACACAGATCACTCTGTCTTTATAGCTCTAAAATGTTTTGATGCAACTTCTTGAAGACTTGATTTTTATGTTTATGTTGTGAAAAACGTAATAATAAACTTAAACATAAATCATTTAATGAAAAACTTATACTGCAATGTGTACGGAATCTATTAACGAATACAAGAGAAAAGAGCAATCCCCATGTATACCATCCAACACAAAAAGCGAGCCGAAAACAATTAAAAAAACACCTTAAAACTAAGGCGAGGCTCTAATGGGCAAACAAATCGGAGAGGCACGTCGGTCTTCCTGATTTAGCTCTCGTTGACCCAGTGCCGGCGGTAATGACCCAGACATCGCCTGCAGAAAGAACGCAACTAATGTCGCTTGACTTTTTTTTACGTCTTTGTTTAAATTCTCAATGAAACGTTGTTTTGCTTTTCGCATCCTTCGAGCCACTTGTCACTTTGTCGTGAGAACCGTTTATTTTTACGCCGCTCTTTTCGGGTCTTCACGTGTTTGAGGTTGACGACACCGAAATGGAATGAAGGTACTGATTAAGTGACGTAATAATGAATACGTATCATATGTCACAAGTGAGCTTGCCCATGCTGGCGTACCATCTTGTTTGTAAAAGTTTCGATGGTAATTACGAGAGTAAACACTATCATGAATGAATTGGGTAAGATGTCTGTGATGGGAATGGTTGTTACAAAGATTATGCATGTATTGAAATTACATGTAAACATTAAGTAGTATTGAATAATCATGTATCAATCCATGAATTTACTATACAAGGTTGAAGAGTTTCTTTTGATTTGGATATTTTTGAATATCAAATTATTGCAGCTAGAAAAATTTTAGAAGAATGACCATGATTATGTTGTATTATATGATAATGATGCATGTCCAAGCAAATGGATACTAGATTTTCGGGATTGTTACTATGCAGAAAATGTTAAAACTTATAAAAGCTTTGTCAAATAGATAATGAAAGAAGCCAAAAATTCTAAAAGGATGTGTTTCAATTCCTACAGTAAATTTAAATAACGGTTATACCCTTATTAATGGAGTAAAGTTTCAAAGTCATAACCCTAGGACCTTCTGTACAAAATATTCCTAACCAAAACTGCTCTTTGTTTAAGTTTCCATGCATTTGACAAAAATGATAGAAATTTGATTGAAAGATGGTAGGAAAATTAATGGTTTTAATGTTAAAACTGGAGGGTTTCTGCGTTAATTACATTGAATTGTAGAAGACTATATAATGGACATCCCTCGAGGTTAGTCTCTAATAAATCAGTCATTCTGCTACCTACACATACCTATCTAAATTAAGTCACTAGGTGCCCTATTTTATAAGCATTTTACTGTAGTTGAACGAAAGAACTTGCCAAATTAATGTGATTGACAAAAACTTGACTTGACCTGAGAACTTTTATGTTTTTTTTCTACTCGGGGCGGTAAAGTGCACTTTTCCGCACTCATTTGAGTGGGAAAAAGAGTACTTTTCCACACTAGTACGGTAAAGGTACTTTGCCGCATTGCAAGATTAATTTGCAATAAATGAATAATAAACCTGCAATTTTGAAGTTTATATGTGTAGAGCGAAAATACCCATTTTTACCAACCTTTTTATGAGATGTTTAAGCAAAGGAAAAATGAGTGCGAAAAAGAAATTTTCCGCACTCATTTTATTTAAAAAAAAACATTTAAATCAAAAACCATCACTGTATATTTGATTTCTCAATTAAGAATACACTTTTAATCATCTTTGCAAACAGAGGCTTTTATTTTAGTAATTTTACTGTACATTTTCGTTCAATTTAATGCAAAATGATACTCGTAGGAAAAATGTTGTACCTCACACATGCGGAAAGCGTCTTACCCGCCCTTTAACTGCTTGGCTCGTGCGGGAAAGTACCGCTTTCCGCACTTGTTAGGTAAATAACTATATTTTTCTCGATGGTGTCTGGTATTACTTTAGTTTTATGTTATCTAATACCTCTACAGATTTTGCTCTTTCTTTCCTTTTTTTCCAACTCTTCGTTTTGTCATTTGCATGGTGGTTGTGCCACCTTAATACCACCACCATTAAATGGTTTTTTAGTTTTTGAGCAGAACTTCTTAGCTGGTATTTTTATAGATGTTATAAATTTTGCATTAACTTGATTTACATCCATATTATTTTCAAGAGCTTCATCCGATGGGTCTTGCTAGTTCTATTTGGAATTCCTTTTGTCTCGCTTCCAGTTCTTCTCTTGTTAGAAATCTAGGTTGTTTGATTAACTTATTGTTCTGTGGTTATGTAATGTAAAAAAAAAATCTCATTTTTTCAGTTCAATGCTTGTGCTTGTGTCAATCTGTAAATCCACTTTAATCTTAGGATGATTATTGTCACACAAGACTCTCGTGCAAAAAGATGATAAGAATAAATAAAATAAAAATACAGATCCAACAAAAAAAACTTACTGATTTATACTAATCGTAAAACTAAAAAAATTATATATTACATCATTGATTTTTTCGAAATACATCTGACCAATCACCAACTAATGTAGGGGCGATTGAACAAAAATATGTAGAACTTTAGTGCTCATAAAAAATTTTTAGGAATTGACGTGTTCGAATAGATAAAACCATGAAATGTCATAAAAGAAATTAAAATAGCAATTAGCGAGTCATTAGGGAAGAATAGTATATTCTATATTAAGAGCGGAAAGTACATATTTGCCGCTTGCATATGAAAATTGTAGCTTGAGGTGAAGCCGAACGCTGCAATCATGTAAAAGCGGCAAAAGTACTTTCGGCTCGAAATATGGACGATATTTTTTCGACAACTGCTGTGGGGTGGAGTAGAAGGACAACCGAAAAAGTTGGTGAGTAGATTGTTAGTAGAAAGCGAAAACGCTCTAGAGCAGAAAATGATTCACTTTCTACGCACGAGCGGCGAATAACCACTTTCTGCTTTTAAATGGAAACGTACATGAGGAACTTTCAGAAGTCAGTCTTCAAAAAAAAAAATGATCATCAGTCATTTTCTCGTGGCTATCATGTAAGTTGTTGATCCAGTTTTTCAAAACATAGACAAGTTCTTGATGTCCATAGAAAAATAGGTAAATAGTCCCGCACAGGTTTCTTGGAATACTGATCTTCAGTTGAGATTTCTCATATCTTCCAAACACTTCTCCTGTCTGTACTTTATTTTTAAATTCAACTACAGAAATATGTGGGAATATAAAGAATCTAATCTTTCCACAAAAGCTCAAAATTATATCTTGTTTTCAACATATCATGATATAGTTGTGTGCCCAAAACGAAAACTCTAATAAACTTCATGCAAAGCACCACATAATTGTAAATAAATTATTACTTATTTCCTGATAATAATTTTACTAAAGGCTACATACTACAGCCTACACAGTTATGCAACTTTCAGTTATTACTACATTCGTATAGATCCGGTGGTAATGCACCCATCCATTCTTTTATTAGCAAAATGTATCTTTTAGTGTTTCAATTTGAATAACCGGTTTTTTCACCAGTGCAGTTTACATTTTACGATTCTTTTTCAACCAGGCTTGAATCATCTTTATTCATTAATTGAATCCAGCTCGTATGGCCTTAAACAGCCTGTCTTGTTGACGTAGGAGACTTGACTTCCCGCTTAGCAATTTTTTTATACCAAAAAGATTACCTACAAGTCACATTCTTAACGATCATCTCGTGCAAAACGGCAACTTTATAAACTGACGACCTTGACGGATCTTTTTTTTTTTTTTGGTCATCGTTCTACCAACGCAAACATGCAAATAAGCCGGCAATTTACCATTTTTAAAAATATGATTTACGATCGTCCGGAACCAGACCGATCCGCAACTCGACCTCTACGAACTGAAATTGGCAAAGGCGATCGAGCAATTTGTCGACAATAACATCGAAACGATCGCTTTAGACGAAATGAACAATGTTAACGAACCCATTAAGTTGTACGTAATTACTTTGCGTACTATTACGTTCTAAACCAACAAATGAAAAAAGTGTGACTCACCCTTATGTGCGCCAAGACCAAGCTTGCTCTCATTTTTTACAACCGTTGACATGGTAGTGTGTGACAAAAAGATTACGTGGTCCTTTGCAGTGTGACTTGATCGGCGTCTGTCAAATGCACCTTGACTGAATTGAACCCAAACCGTCACCACTAATGCGCACAAAAACACTATGGCACCCAGCGCGATTGCTGAAGTGCACTTCCTCCTTGACATCTCGTCTGCAAACAACATACAAGAAAAGTGTTAAAAATGGTTATTTAGGCAATAAGTGATAATTTTTTGCACCCAGTAAAGAATTTGTAAGTATCCACAAAGAAGCAGTGGTTCACACTATTTTCAGTTTATTCCTCTAATCACTAGATTGTGTGTGTTGTTTTGTTTTGGACCTGCTGCTTCTAATCATTAAGTATTTTAAACTCAAATAAGTAGAATTCATGTTTTGCAAAAGAATATGAATGTGTAAATCACGCTATTTTCAACTTAAGATTCTTCAAGAAGAAAAATCTTCCAAAAGAAAACATACACCTTGCACATATTTAATGGTAAACGTTATCGCAATTTTGGGAATGTACCAAGAAATGACATAAACAAAACTCTTAATCAGACAAGTCTTCTGTTGGAATAATAACTTTTTTCTAAGTTACTATTAAATCCTTTTAATTTACGAGAGCTGGAACTTCACATCTAACACAGATTTAAACGTTATCCTACTAGATTATTGACAGCGATGAAGGAAAAGACTAAATCTTACAAGACATTCAAAGACTTCATTTGATGAGATTTCTGTAAAAGAGTCTGGGAAAGAAATCGGAATCAGCTAAACCAAAAGAAGAACTTTTCGACCTTATTTGCAGTAACGTTTAATTCACAAGGTGTAGAAACTATCTTTATTTGATAAACCAGATTCATCTACTGTGACTAGTCAAATTCAATTGATAGCAACCAAAGTTTATCTTTAACTTTTAGATGTATATTAGATCTTTATCGATTTTTTTAACCATTTGTTTAGTGTGTATTTCTAGTATCCAATAAATTATTTATCTTCCTATTGGGACACAAAGTGATGTTATAGAGAAGATCTTGCTTCCAGCAGACGATGATGTGTGATTATGATGTGATGATCAGAAAAGGATGCTCCAACATCCAAAAGTCAACAGATTTATAAACGACGTTTGTCTAGTCATAAAGTTGAATTTACCCACTGTTCTTTCATCAACAAATGGCAGGAATGGCAATGTCAATGCGAATCAAAGCAGAAATTTCTATAAAAACACAGCAAAACGTTTTTCAGCGACTGTATCATCAACCTTATTGTAACTAAAACCAATATCTATTCTACTCGTGCCGTGCGTTTTCTTCTTAGAGCAATCATTTGACCCTAATCCAATCTAGTAGATGGTTGCATGACAATCAAGTACAACAAGTGACATCATATAAATATTTAGACCTCTCTCAGACCTTTGAAATCTTTAGAAGAATAGGTTTGACATGGGCAGCATTTGGCAACCTCAGAGAATCATTCTGAACCTCCCATATGTTTCAAGCGCAAACTTTTTAACCAATGAACTAACAACTTGATTAATAAAATAAGAACAACACAAGTAGAAATTGAAAGATCGATGTTGGGGGTATCACTTAGAGAAATAATACAAAGTAACCTCTCTAAAATGGAATCCTCCCGTTGCAGGGAGACGTCTGGTTTACAGATGGATCCAAAACTGTGACGGGGGTAGGAGCAGGTGTGTATGGTGCGACTTCGGGGACGAGGCTTAGCTTTCCTCTAGACTGCCACTGTGCTCTCTTCAAAGCTGAGATCTTCGCGATCATCCGATGCGGAGGTTTCATTTTAAACTCACCGCTACGCCGGAAGGATATATTTATCTGTATGGACAGCAAGGTGATTCAAACCACGTCTGCGCTGGTGCTGGAGTGTAAGAAGACACTCCTGTCGCTCGCGTGGATGGCCCAGGTACGTCTAACTTGGGTTCCAGGGCACTCCGGTGTTAGGGGAAACGAGGAGGCGGACAGGTTGGCCCTTCGTGGATCCAAAGAGAGACCCGTAGGACCCGAACCTATTGTAGGACCAGCCGGCGCGTCGGATCCGCCATTGTGGACCGTATCTTCTGGCAAAGATCCGATATTGCTTGGGAGGAGGCCGGAGGCATGCGGCAGTCGCGATGTCTCATGGGTTTCTTTCCAAGAAACCAGTCGAAGTCCCTGATGAAATTATCCAGAAAAGACCTCAGATATGAGAGTGACAGGACGGGTCACTGTCAGATGAGAAGACACATGCACATTCTGGGTCGAATCCAGAATGTCGCTTGTATCTGGAAGACGAGGAAACTCAATTACACGTTCCGGCACTTGCGACGATCAGAAAACAGCTTTGGGGTAAGAGTGTAATCAACCCCTTAGATAATCAAGGTACCCGGCCAAGGAGGCTTTGCGGCTTTGTCAGGGCCACCGAACTGGAGGGGTGCTGAGCTTGTGATGGGTCACAATAGGCCCGGCTAGCAGCCTAAGTGTCTTCTCCGAAGGGAGCCCATCTAACAATATCATCATGGAACTGGAAAAGAACTAGCGACGATTGATGGACTAAAAAAAATATCGAATGGAGACCACGATATGAGGCCTATCGAAGTAGAGGACGACCCTCGACGAGATAGACGGATGACATAAAGAAAATCCAAACGAACTGGATGCAGATCACACAGAACAGGCATGAGTGGCAGAGTTTGCTTATGTTCAGCAGTGGACGTTATAGTGGGCATTAATAATGGTGATAATTATGAATCATTTTATCCACAATGAAGATATGAATGCAGATTGATAGATCTTCTTGGGGTATCCGTATAGATAGGCTAAGGCCTGTTTTGTTCTCTTATGCCTCTTCGGACGTTGATGTCCAGCACTCTTTCCAGCGTTTTGGAGGTCTGCCTTGGGTTCGTTTTTCGACAGGATTGTTTGTTTTTGCGATTTTTACAAGTATTCCATTCTGTTTACGTGTTTATTCCAGTATTTTCTTCTCTGTCTTACCCACCTTCCTATGTCATCTATCTGGCTCTGTTGTCTAATGCCATATTATCTCCTAATTGAAGCGGATTTGAATTGGTTAATGGTTCATGGAGAACACATTTTAAGATATGGAACTTCTGGAGTTGTCTTGATCATTTTCCAATACTTGAAAAGTAAGAAAAGTGTGAGGTGCGAAAAAAAATTTACCGGTCATTCAACCATGAAGTGGTTTTTTTGGTGGTCTTGAGACACCAAAGTCAAACATAAAATACTACAAAAGAACAATAGGGCATTAAGAAGGATAATACGGGTAATATTTCGATTGCGACTCGAAGACAACGGCCCCACTGTCTTTTTTACAGCAGGAATATGTAAATGAGGGGCAGCAGGGTCCTGAATATCATTCGTTGGGTTTTGTTTCGGTAACTGCTTCTAAACGTTAAATTGTAAACGTGCCAATGTTGTCCTAGAACTATGTTAATGATTTGTAATAGAAATGTCATGTCAGATATTTATTTATGAGATGTTTCTTTATATTTACAAAAAGTGATCGTGATGACTCGGTCAACATAGTAATTGAATAATACAGAAAACAACTTTGCAATTTTTACGTTTGAATTAAATTAATAATAAAACTGATTAATTTAATTCCATATTTTTGTGTGACTCTCTGTATCTAATAATATCTGTAATGAGTTTATAGATAAACCTGTTGATTTTTGCAAGTACAAGATTTTTTTACGCCTTAGCACGTTTCTGGATGTTTAGAGTTTTTCTTCTTAGGTACACACAAGGAGAGACGCAATGACAAAAGAATAATATGAGGACGACGAAAGAAAAAAAGGTGAAAAATTGACAAAATATGATAAAAGTAATGAATGAAATGATAGCAAGAAAAAGCCAGAATGGGGAGAAAAACAAAACTGAAAAAGTAATATGAGTATAACAGATAGGAGTAAAATAGCAGCAGCAAAAAGTCGGTAAAATAGTGTAACAGCTATTTTCTGATAAAATTACTGATTAGTGAAGAAAAGAAGAAAAAGTAACAGTAACACAAAGGGTTGTAGCCTTAATAATGAATTGTTTTTTTTTGTGAGACAGGCTATTGTGGAATTAGAATAGTTCTGTCAATGTAAGACAAAAAACGAAAATAGTTGCTCTGTTTCTTCTGATCATCTCAAAATAGATCAATAGGAAGTGTGTCTGCGGCTTAGTTACTGGATTAAGTTCGTTGAAGAAAACGCTATCTTCTGTAAGTCTGTTAGTTTTTAAACTTTTTCTGCTAAATATCATTATTTGGGACAAAAACGTTGTACGTATCATCTTCTCTTCTTTGGTTAGTTTCTCTAATGATTCTAAGCATCAGCTTCAACAGAAAAAATATATTGTACACCAAACCTTAACCTAATTTTACATTCAACAAATAGTGTTATGATTATCGGTTCATTAAGAGCGTAAACAGTACCACCAATTTTATTTATACATCGTTATCGCTTATAAGGCGATTAATAATAACAATTTAATAAAACTCATCTACACGTACCAATTAGTTGCTGGTTGCGGCTACGTGTTTAACACACCGGACAAGTTACAAAATAGTTTCACTGTCCTTTTTGCAGCCTCTTTAGGACGACCAGTACGTGTTTCAGTACTTCCGAAGGGCATCATTCGGTTTGGTTGGGCGTAGTTCTGAAGGTACTACTACAGCATTTGGAGTCCTGGAACAAAAAACAGAAATTTCCTGTTAATTACTTCTAAAATTAATGTCACCTAGATTATTTTTTAAGTGGGAATCAGATGACGAATAATAATTGCCAAATCAAAACTAAGCACCCGTTGTTAACTAATGTCAATAAATTTGCCACGTCATAAATCTCACCTAATTTTATTATTATTATTAAACTTCAAACGTCTGGGCTTACGTATAATCTATTTGAACCTAGAGATTGTTAAATAAGGTTGATTTATTGTTAAAAAAGTCATTTAGGTTAGGCGCCGATTTATGTATTTGGTACTGTTTATACCAGTTTATACCTCAGGAAGCCTGACGTGTAATTTAAGCCAATAGTTTAATCAATCATTCAGAAAAAAAGTGGGAAGCTTTAAGTTGGTACTTCCATAAAGCCCAGCTTATCAAAATGTTGGTAAATTTCACAATAATATTTCACAATAATATGGTACAATAGTTTTATCTTTAGCTTTTTTATTCCTTTCCTTATTGCCATCAGTGTAGCAAAATTATCATGAATAGTTTTCCTAATTTCTTCTAAAACAGACCTAGTCTAGTCTGCATACTGGAGTAATTTGTCATGTAATCATTATTAATTTAATTTAATAATTATAATTAATATTAATAAGCTTATTAAAATGTCAGCCCACTGTACTGGAAAGCGGACAACATTCAAGAACTAAAATTCAGCTTTTCAGCGTCGTTTTAAAGCAATCGCCATTTTCTTAAAATGTCTGCCCAATCAACATTAACACTACTTGTAAATTGTCGAATCTTGGAAAACCAAAACTAAAACATGTTGTTTGTTTTAAAGCTTTAAGAATAAATATTATTCTTAAATGTGCTACCAGTAAGATTAAATTGTTTCGTTGTTTTTTATTCCCAATTAAATTAATTTGTTACTTCTGGACTAACATTTTTTACATATTAAAAACCAAATCCAACAAAGGAATGTGAGATGAAAAGACGAAACTTTTATTTTTGCTTTAATATTAGACATTTTTAAATACGGTAAAGCTATTTTAAGTTAGTCTGTTTTCCTAATTGGAGTTGTTGCCTACAATTCGTTCAGATTTCCAAAATATTTTGGCTTAAGCTTTCAAAATAAGCTCCATCTATAAATTGTACTTTATACCGAGCTTGTATTATGTTTTTCTTACACTTTGCCGTATTCTGTTAATTTATAAATGTACCTGTACTGTAAAATAAATCCATAAATCTGGCAATTCTTTACTTTTGCTATTAAATGATTTCCAAAGATTTGGGTTACAGGAGTTATTCCAATAAGTGATTTTGGCATATTTCAAAAATATTTCATATAGTAAAATTACATTGGAAACATTACACTCAGATCAGTTGAAAAGTAATTAAACTGAAACAATCTGTATACCTGAGACCAAAATACAGGGTGTCCCATACCGACAAACTTTCAGGAATGCTAGAAGACATGTGTGATGGTATTATGACATCTGGTAAATATGATAAAGAGTCCTAAAACAACACCAAAATTTGTGAAAACTGAAACAAAGTTATGTAAATTAACTTACTCTTCTTCTGGCTGTCTTTTTCATTAGTCTTGAAACTGACTACAGAAAAATGAAACCACCATACCTAAATTGAAATTCAATACTTAAATGTAATAATGTAAACCTCAGTAGAATTAGACCTTTCATTTGATTTGACTTTTAAAACTTGAAAATGTTATTTAAAAATTAAAAGTCTTTACTTAAAAAAATTCTGATCTGATCTAAACAGGTAATAGTAATCTGCTTCTTTTGGATCCTTTTTTCCTGGATAATAAGATGCAGCAACTGGTATTTATCTCCACTCATAACATATCCCAAGTATTGAAGTTTGCGTTTCTTAATAGTCAATTATTTCTCTTTCTGCATCCACATTTATCACACTCTCAGTATTCTACAGTACATCTACATTTCAAGTGCTTCTATCCTCTTGGTTTCGATCGTTTTCAGTGTTCACGCTTCCATTCCATAGAAAAAAACTTAGATCTGGTCCGTAGAACACCTTCTTCATTTTAGTAAATGTGGTTCTAGCTTTTTCAACTTTGATCCTGATTTCTTCAGATTTATCATTATTTTCGTTGATAACCGTGTTGATAAACGTTCCAGGGTAATTATATTTTCTCACAAGTTCAATTTTTAAGTCAGGAAAGTTTTGTGGTGTAAGTAACAATTTGCTACTATTCTGTTGATTAGTATCTGAATTTTTTCTGGAGTTTCTGTTATTACATTTTTTTACACTAACAACCGTGTCATCGGCATATCTTATGTTGTTTATTGGGATACCATTTACTTTAATATCTGTATTTTGTTCTGAAAGTGCTCTGTATATGATGTCTTCTGAGTATAGATTGAAAAGATTGGTAAGAGTATACATCCCTGTCTTACGTCGTTCTTCATTTCGATTTCATCCGTTGTCTCTTGTTTTATTCGAATATTTGCTTTTTGATTATAGTAATTCTTGGAAATGTCCCTTATATCCAAGCTTTTTTCTCTCTTAGTATTATAGACAGTTTACAGACTTTTCTTGGACCTCTAAAGTCTCTAAAAATGGATGGTCAGGTCAACAAACAAATATCCGTAATAACACACATAATCATTGATTTGATCTTCTTGTAAACTCATACACAAAGATCGAAAGTATTTTTGATGCATTGGTGTCATCAAATAGTAATAATGTGAGTGCAAAATTGACATTAACTAAATCAACAGACAAAATACAGTTGCAAATGAGTAGTTTCAAAAATGTGTGAATATATTAGCATCTACTTTACGTTGTTTGCGAAAGCAACTACAATACTTCCCTGCACTTAAGATGATAATTTGTATTTGAACTTACTTAATAAAAGTACTATAAATAATCACGTAAAACATGTGACATTGTGATTGATTAAGGAAAAGTTTATACATTTTATAAGGGCTTTCCCATGGTGTTAAAATAATGATAACGGTCAAAATACTCATTTAATCAGGGAAAAGTGCGCAAATCGTTATGTTATAAATAATTTATTGTTTTTTTAAAAAATCGTAATCGCACAGTATAATTGCTCAATGGATAGTTGCGGTTCAGCGAAACGAGTCATTTATAAATACAGGATAACACTTCTTGTAATGTTGACAGTGACCTTTAAATGATTTTAATAACAAACAAAAATTTCTTACACTGATTGTTGAACAAATTTTCTATTGACTGGTAGTGTTAGCTTATAAGTCAAATGGTTTTTTCCTCAAGTTCTTCCTATTGCTGCAATCGTCCCACACACCTCTGATTAATACGTCAAACGCAATTGGCTAGGACTCTACTTTATCGTCGTCATATTTCACCCGGGGTTCGGAAAAATCCAATTCAGTAAACGGGTTGGGTCTCATATTGTTGCTCCGTCATTTTTCCATGTCGCCTTTGTGCTGCAAGCTCGAATGTGGTCCATAACCGTCGTTAAATTTTATTGGTATGTAAATGGCCAGTCTGCCGATTGTTCACGTCGAATTGTCTCCAGATAAGTTGTGTTTGAGGTTTTCGTTTTGTTTAGTACTAAAAGACTTTATGGAATATTATTCTTTCAACTAATATGAAGTATGTGAAGGTGATTGGACAAAGGAGCGGATTTAGATCTGAACTAAAGTTGGTTTACAACAGTTTGAGTCGAATTTTTGTTGAAGATTCTTATGAGCATGTGACAGATCTAGTTGAGAATGGTAGGTTTCTGTTACATTCCTGATTCTAAGATGGAGAGACTGGTGCTCTACAGATCTGGGGGGCGAACCAACAAGCCACATACTTTCTTGTTCTATTTTAGCTTTTGTACCAGGCCACCCAATGTGTTCCAATGATGTTCCTCGGCCATATCTCGGGAACCGTACGTCGTATGACTTTGGAGTTACAAAAATTACTGGGTAAATTGGCCATGAAGAATCGCTGGAAAATATTTTCGTGCCCACTGTCATCTTAAATTTTAAAATTGCATTTTCTATAAATTTTGCATAACAAACTACAAAGTTTTTGTTCACATTTTTAAAGAGCACCAGTTTATCAAGCATTTTGGTAAAACAAAAATTTCAGTTATTTTAAAAACATGGTGTTTGTTTTTGTAATAACTCGCTTTAACTTAAGGTTTGACTAATTTTAACAAATTTGGTGTCGTTGAAAAGAGCATTCCTTGGGCAATAAGAATCAACCATAATATAGTTGAATCTTACTCCGCCAGGGGGCTAGTTTTGATAACATGAGCTAAATTCCAAATTAATCAAGAAAAATCAAACGGAATGATATGACTTTTTCTTTATGAAACAGGACCCAAGTAACATCCAAATAGGCTAGTGAAAACCGTTTTCTAAAATCTCGTTCCTAACCTCGAATATTGGGAAAATCAGATTAATGGATTAATGGGGGAATATCCTAAAATTAATGATAAAGAAGGAATTGTGAGTCTAAATAGACTTCATTTAAACTTTATTTAAAAGAAATATATATCGTCAGGACATTCATGTTGCTCGAAAGGGACGAAACGCATGATAAACTTATCACTTTAATGTCACTCTCAAAATTCCTAATTTAATTCTAACTTGTAATATAAAAAGTAAGCCTAAAACCCAAATAGGTATATTATATTCAAATTCCACATATTTCGGAACCATTGGCACAAAATTTGATGCCTCAATTCTAGCATTTCGAGTGTTTCTTTATTTTTTGCAATATGGTTGAAAAAATAGTGCATATAGTATACTTATTTCGGTTTTTAGGGTTACTTTTTAAATTAAAGGTAAGAATAATATTAAAGTGACTTAATACTATATAAAGTACAGGATGCGTTTAGTTCTTTTTTGAAGCAACATGAATGTTGTGATAATACATATTTTTTTATAATGCCTAAATGAATCCTATTTAGACTCACAAGTAGCTTAACATCTTATTCATCTTGTAGCTAAATTGATTTTTAGTTTTAGAAAACTTACCGCGCGATGATTGGCTTAAAAATTCAATTCATTTAATTTTCCCAATATTTTAGTTTAGAAATAAGATTTTGAAAAACGGTTTCTATTGGCCTAT
This sequence comes from Ips typographus, assembly GCF_016097725.1. Taxonomy (NCBI): domain Eukaryota; kingdom Metazoa; phylum Arthropoda; class Insecta; order Coleoptera; family Curculionidae; genus Ips; species Ips typographus. The sequence continues at coordinate 7,388,797 of NC_138424.1, forward strand.
TTGGAAGTTATTTGTCTACTTTTTCATACAGAAAAAGTCATATCATTCTATTTGATTTTTTTGGAATTTGTGTCATGGTGTCAAAACTAACCCACTGGCGGCAAAGGATTCAACCAAATGAACTATATTTTGGTTGATTGCCCAAAGAATGCTACTTTCAACGTTACCAAATTTGTTAAACCCCCACCATCTTTCTTTTTAAAATAACTGAATTTTTTGTTTTACGAAAATGCTAGAAAAGTTCTCTTTAAAAATGTGAGCAAAAACTTATTACACATACACACATACATTAAATGCAAAATTTAAAGAAAATGCAATTTTTAAATTTAAGATGGCAGTTGGCACCTCTGGTAGTCATTTTAAGAACTTGAAAATATTTTCCAGCGATTCTTCATGGCCAATTTACCTAGTCATTTTTGTAACCCCAAAGTCATACGACGTACGGTTTCTGAGATATGGTCGTGGAACAGTTTTATTGGGTCACCCGGTACATAAAATTTCTGATATTATGTCTTGAAAACCTGCAGCCGGCACAAACATTTTCCAGGGTTTCTGTATAACATGGAATAATCTTGAAAGAGTATTTATGGAATTTGGCAACACTGTTTAATAGTGAAATAACAACTAGTAGGTCACAACGTTGAAAAATTGCATGCAATTAGACTTTTTCCGTGTATTTTCAAGAAGGATGTCAAAAACAGACACGCAACTGACAGGTGCTCTGGATTAATGACATTTTGGATTGGCATGTTTAGTGCAAAACTAGTGAATCACCATACTATTTCAATTTTTTTTTGACAGAGCAGCATATAAATACATTAGTTTTGCAATAAATTGGATTCATTAGTTTCATTGTTACTTTCCACTAATTTCTCAAAAAGTTAAGATAGCAGCATGCAAGCCGTTTTGTTCTATTTTATTTTGGTTAAACGCTATGACACTCCGAAATCCAAAAATGTCATTTTCCAGCTTCATATATCTCGAATTTCATTGCAGATAGACATAGGGTTTGATAAATGAAGAATATTTGAAATCAGTTGTCATATTTGACAAATTTAGAGAAAACAATTTCTATTTATTGAAAAATCAACATTATCAAGCTTTCTTTGTGACTAGTACAACTACCTTGACTATTCTCATTACAAATTTTTTTCCTACCTACTCAATTGTTTTTAAATATGGCTGTTAATATAGCGTACAATAAAACTTTTGGAAACATGATAAAGACCTTGATCTAGAAAAAATTGTTTTATAGTCCCCTAAGTTAAATTAGAGTGCACCTACGCAAAAGTAAAAAGCAAGTAATAAAAGTCTAGCCTTTTATATTGTTGATAAAACGTAAACAAAAAAAAATTCGCGGAAAATATAGGTCAACACCCGAAATTAGCAAACAGATGTTCTCTGGCATATTAAAAAAAAAACCAGCTCGACTTTCCCCAACAGTAAAAAAAATCATAAATTCGTATCTAAAACTGACAGATTTACGCTAGCGCAATAAAAAATTATGATTTCAGTTTGTCCTAAATCAGCCACAAACTAATTGGTTTTTAGTTTTTATTAAGGCCGTTTCACACTAACGACAGTTGCTTATGGAATCTGATGGCGTTTAAATGTGCGTTAGAAAATCGTAATTATGATCGATTTATGTAATGGCGAATAATGCACCACACTCCATTTATGGAAGAATCCATTTTGCGAGCCGGCTAATGTTTACAGCAATTTCTTCTCTCTAAAGACTAAATTGCCTTTTAAACGATTTAAAGCGCAATCGTGTCGTTTGAATTTATCGATAATCGAAAACCTAAATCACAATGAGTATATTAATAATAGAATCATGCAGAAGGATTCAGTGGTAGTAAAAGTTTATTATTTGCTTTATCTATCGACTTTATTGAGCACATCCGGTATATGATTGCAAGAAGTAAGTACATATCTATAGATTTATTAAAATTTGTATCTTAGAAACGATTTAAAATAACCAATATTACAGTTGATGTAGTAATATTAATTACCAGGAACGTTACCAAAAATATACAAGGTGTTTCCACTTGTCTTGGTAGCTCTTCAAAGGTAAAAAATAATATTCTGCTTACTAGAGAAAAAGAAGTAAATTTCAAGCTTCTCAAGGAATGAAACGCTGATTTTCTTTTAATGATCCACATTGTATATATTGGACATTAATACAGGGTGGGCTGAATTGCATGTATCGGAATTTGGTTTATCTGTAAACGACATCTACAAATTCATACCCGGTTGCCAAATTGGGTTATTTACGTTTTCCAAGAAATTTAAAAAATATGCATTTTAAGGATTGTTTTGCAGTGTTCATAAAAAGGCAAAGGCTGCTTTCAAGACAACCAAATTTAGTGACGTATTTAGAAAAATTTATTGTTTCTTCTTACCACGCTATAGTATCCTAGAATTCTACATTTTTGGAAATAAACTAAAAGTACCTCTCTCTTTTCAATAGAAAATTATTATCTGTCACTTTCAAAAATGCAAATATTCAATTAAAATTACAAGTTAGAGTTAAAAAATTACTAATTTCGGTGTTGATCCCTCAATCAAATCAAAATCACTCAAGCTCCTTATTTCATATATTTGTCTGTCTTTTTTCAAAATTTCTGGGCAATTAGCCAGCTCAATCATTTGAACAGATTCTTCTGCTCTTCTTTTCTGACGTTGATAAAATTGAATCCTTCGTTAGGATATGCTTGTGTTTAATACCAACCAAAGCAGGAGGAAAGATTACAATCTCGAAAAACTAGTAAGTAGAGGAAACACGACCTAGAGTACCTTCTCCAAAACGATGGCTGGACCAGGTGAAGCAATTTACAGGAAAATCTATCCAGGATAGCATTAGAAGTACGTCAGATAGAGGGGAATGGAGGGAAACTGCTAAAAACCCAACATGAGACAAACATAAGATCACGACGCTTCAAACATGAAGCAACCAATCATCCAGTCTTCTTTCAAAATTTCTGGGCATGGAAATTGATTCTTTGGAATTTTTATAGTAATATGACTGACTTTGGGGAGATTCTAGAGGCTTCTGGCAATTTTCAAAAACTCCTTGAAAGTTTAAAACAGTTCTAGAAGCATCTGGCAATTTTCTATGATTGTTTGAAAGTTTAGGAAAGTTGTATAGAGGTTTCTGGCAACGTTTTGTGTTTGAGAGGCTTCTGCAATTTTCAAAAACTGCTTGAAAGCAAATGTGTAGGGAAATGTAGAGGCTTCTGGCAACAATTGAGAGGTTCTTGGGGTTTTTAATAACACTTTTAGGAGGTTCTAGACGCTTTTGACAACTTTTGGGAAGTTTTAAATGCATCTGGCAACTATTGAGAGGTTCTAGAAGCGTCTGGCAATTTTTTAAAATGATTTGATAGTTCAGGACAGTTGCATAGAGGCTTCTGGCAACGTTTGGGAGGTTTGAGAGGCTTCTGCAATTTTCAAAAACTGCTTGAAAGCTTAGGGAAAATGTAGAGGCTTCTGACAACAATTGAGAGGTTCTTGAGGCTTTTAATAAAACTTTTAGGAGGTTCTAGCCGCTTTTGACAACTTTTGGGAAGTTTTAAAGGCATCTGGCAACTATTGAGAGGTTTTAGAGGCTTCCGGCAATATTCTAAAATGGTTTGAAAGCTTAAGACAGAAAACATTTGAATAGAAGCTTCTGACAAATTTCAAATTCCCCCATTGTTACAATTTTTTAAAAAAATGAAAAATTTTAAAGTGACTTCTTTGTACTTATTTTACCTAATTTAATGTCTTTTGTTATAAATATGCCCTTTGCTGTGCATTGAAACCCTCCTGGAGTAAAAAAAAAAATTGTCAAAATTGCACTTTTTGCAAAAATGGCATTTTTTCAATTTTTTAATGATTGTAACTTTTTTATTTGAATTCTAAAATATTTCACTAAACCGCCATTATAAAAAGGATAAAAAATATTACAAAATGAGCAAAAACTGGCCTCTCTAGCTCTTCATGTTACCAAGATATTGAATTTCAAAAAGTAGTAAAAAAAAACCCCTAATTCTTTCAATTTTTTAAAAAAATAAAAAATTTTAAAGTACTCTTTTTGCACTTATTTTACCTAATTTAATGTCGTTTGGTATAAATATGCTTCTTGCTGTGCATTGGATCACTCCTGGAGTAAAATAAAAAATTGCCAAAATTGCACTTTTTCCAAAAATGGCTAGTTCAAATGCAGTAGGTATGGCAGTTTACAGAAACGTATACAAATCAGAATAAAATACCTGTTTTAGTGCAAAACAGCAAATATTACTAGTAAACTAATTGTCCTGCTGTTATACAATCATGCAAAATATGTTTTTTCTTGCTCTCTCTCATAACTTTCTCTGTAATATTGTGCTGTTAACTAGTAAAATTAGAAAAACTTAAAATCATCCTTCCATCTTCATAAAAAAAAGTTTTGGTGTGTTCACGCCTCCGTCAATAATTATTGACAATTACATAACCACAGACAATGAACAAAAAAAAAGCAACAAAGTTTCGATATGAAATTCGCCTGTTATTAAACTGAACTTAAAGCGTACAAGTTCACGATCAATTGGGTGAACGAACTGTCAGAATTCAGCATTCAGTTACGAATTACAGGTCCGGTCATTGTGTAATAAAGTTCTTATTATCTTCGCGAATAAAGTTTTTGAATCGTAAATTTATTATTTCTTTTCGTCGAAACCGCTCTTAAAACAATTACGAGAGAAAATCCAAATAAATTAAACGCGATTTTGGTTTGTTGAACTGGAAGTCCAGTTTCTACATGTAATAAACTGGCGGGCTATTGTTTCGATAATGGTTTCCGTATTTCTGAAATTTAACCCAGTTTCGAGCCTAAAAGAGGAAACGAACCATCTGGATTGTCGGGCTTTTTTTGGTCATCTCTGAATGTCAACCGCCCCATTTCGGTGCAGGCGAGACCAGAATGAAGTCATAAAGTTAGATTTACGTCGGTTATTATTTATCACTGTTTAATTGGGCTGCTACAAATTAAGGCATAAGTGTGGGACCAGCTTTATTATATGACTAACTAGCAAAGCTTTAGGAGACTTATTAGTTGGTACCATTTACACCCACTATCCGGCAAATCAGTACCAGAAGTGAGCGTTAGTACTGCTTGACTTGTTACACTGTTATAATGAGTTTATTTGATATTTGATTTATTCGATTAGTCAAAATTAATAAAGTTAAAGTTTTTCCCTATATTGATCAATTTTCAAAAAATATATTTGGCAAATAAAAAAAAATATTTTTTCAAACCCAGCTTAAGTTAAGCGTGGTCCAGACTGTAACTTTTTTAACTGTATTCTACACAGTCTGAACCACACTTAAGCTTGGCTTAAAGCACGACAGTGCAAACAGGGGTTAATGATAAAAAATAGTCGTTTTGGCTTTTTAAATTGCCAGTTTTGCGTTCAGTCAAAACATCAGTTTTTATTTTTTAAATTTAACGTTTTGACGTTCTCAACCATATTTTCACTGTAATTCTGACAACTTTTGACAGTTTTAGGGTAAGAATGCAACTTTGGACAAAACGGAATGACAGATTTAAACATTTTTTTTATTGTCGAAGCAGCGATGCAAAACGTTGCGACGTTAACGCGTCTAGTCGTTTAAACTATAATTTCATATACTCACCCTGTATATATGATTATTTTTCCGTTAGTAGGTACAAACTGCTAGTATTACATTACTAGAAACGTGCTTTTCTCGTTGGTGCGTGACAGATTTCCATGTGAGTCAAAACAATACTTTTTATTTTCAGACTGTGAAAACGTAGACAAAAAACTAAATGAACGACGAATAGTTATAGCATATTATGTAACTAGTACTGTAAGAAGCATTTTACGCACGATATGGAAAAAGTTATACCACTAGTGCGTAAAATGCCTTAGAGCACGTGTGACTTACTATACTTTACCTACGACCAAGTCTAAAGTTTTTGATAAAATGAATGTTTGTAGGGCGAGCGCAGCGAGGTCCTACAATTTGAATGAGTTACACAATAAGACATTTTCGAAACGTGTTGCATACATAATTTTTTCTAATTTTGACCAAAAAGCGGTAAAAACCATCTTTTAAAGTGATTTAACACAAATATTCACTTTTATAGCACCTTGTATAAACAGTGACAACGACATGTTATGATGGATGTCGCCCATATGTTTCTACGGAAATGCGTAAAAACAGGGAGTGATGAAATGAACTTTTCATAACTAGTTACATAAAGTAAAACGTTTTGTCACTCTAATCAGTTTTGAAAAGTGTCACTTTATATGCCATAATTAGAAAAATATATTTTCAACATATTAACATCATATTTATACTAATCATAGGAATTATGCTACTAAAAGAAAAATAATAATGTAATAGAAAAATTTATTAGTTATCTAATTGTTAGTGTTGTTCTTGAATTATTATTACAAAAGGAGAGTAGCAAGATTAAGAGAAATAGAGGAGGTAACTGAAAATAATAGCTGGGACAAGGTTTGGAAAATTGTGGGAAAATGGGGCGTAACGAGGGGGGAAAGCAGATACAAAACGAGAGATGGAAGGGAACTGTGGGAAGGGGACGAGAACGCAAAAAGAGAGGTATGGGGAGTACAGAGCTGGCGGTGTCGTGAGTGAAAGGTTTGATATGGTTTTTAGAGAGGAAGAGGTGGAAAGGGTAATTGGGAACTTGGAGAAGAAGAAGGCGGAGGCGATAGGGATTCAATGAGTGCATGAAATATGTACAGGAGGAGGGTTTGTTAAATTTGTATGGGAAGTGTTGGTGTTTGAGTAAGTTTCCTAAGGTGTGGAAGAGAGCGAAGCTAAGATGGCTCCAGAAACCAAGCGGTGGGTCCTATCAACCTGCTGCCCACGCTGGGGCAGGTTTTAGAGGCTTTGAAGGAGGTGATAAAAAGAGTGGAAGAGTATAATAGGGGAGGAAGGCATGTTTTGATGGGCACGCTGGACCTGAAGAATGCCTTCAATATGGCGTGGCCAACGTACTTGGACGAGAGAATAGGGAGTGATGGAGTCCCAGGGCGTCTGAGAGAGATGGCTTGAGATTTCATGGGTGATAGAGAGGTAGTGGGAGAGTGAGCAGAAGTTGAAAGAGGGTGTCCGCAGTGCTCGAGTCTAGGACAAACCCTGTGGCTGGTGTGCATGAATGAGTGGTTGGAGAGAACTGGAAGGGGAGATCCTAGAGAAGGGGTGTACGGGCAGACCTTCGCCGACGACCAAGTCATTTTGGGGACCGGTACGTCGGTGTAGGAAATAGAGAGAAAGTGGATGGATACATGGGAGATTTGTAAGGAGTAGTAAAGAAGAGCTAAAATGGTTTACAATAAAGCTAAGACAAAAGTCATGTTCATATAGTTAGGGGGTAGAATTCGACTTTCGGTCCGGTTCTGTGTGAGGAGTGGGTAGATTTATTGGGAGTGAGATTGGATAGGAAACGGTTGTTTGTGGAGCACGCGAAGAGAGTGAGAGCGAGAGTGAGTGAGACGGCCAACAAACACATGTTTTTCCGAAATAAGGTAGGATAGACAAAGAGAAGGTTAGAATGATGATGGAGTGCGTGGCGACACCATCGGCAATGTACGGGAGAGAAGAGAACGGGGCAAAGGAGAGAGAGAAGCCGTATCCAGGGTGGAGAGTTTGAGGAAGGGAGAGTGAAGTTAATAGATTTTGGGTGGATGCGAGTGTGGCAGAGAATCTCTGCCATAGCGGTGGTGAGGTATGAGATCCTGACGGACAGCCGGACAGCCTGGGGGATGTTGCAGGACAGTAGTCTGCATAGAGTGGTTGAGAAGGTGAGCGGGAGAGTAGCTGGGTTAAATAATGTAAATATGAGAGGATGGCATAAAATGGGTGGAGAGGAGTAACGAGGGGATTAAGGAGGCGGACCGTTTGGCTGGGAGGGCGAAGCAAGTGGGAACGAGAGAGGATCTCGGGTCCGACAATTTGTGGGACCGAAGGAAAACCAGAAGGAGTGGATTATGACGGAGTGGCAGAAGGAGTGGGAGCAGTCTGAGAAAGGTAGAAGAGTGTATGAGGTGTGTAAAGAAGTTGGACGGGATAGGTTGCCGCTGATCTTTAGGGGGGCGCAACTCCTCACGGGTCACGGCAACCTAAGAGGGTATTTGAGTAAACTTAGGTTGAAAGTGGAAGGGGGTTAGTGTGGAAAGGGAGAGGAATCAGGTAGAGCTCCGCCCAGCTTAGAAGGGGGAATAAATGTGTTTGGAGTGGGTAAAAATAATTAATGATTGGGTGGGTGAGGTTATAAGCGACGAAGCTCAGAAAGGAATTTGGGGGGGTATGGAGGAGTCTTGATTTTGAAGTGGAGGTGTTATTTTGCTGGGTAGTGGGTTTTCGGACAGGTTTAAGCTCAAAATTGGGTCAGGTAGCCTTTGGGTAGTTAACCTTCTTCGATATGCAGTCATCATGGATATTTACTAGAGAAGTGGAAAATAACACTGACGTGAAAAATCATGTGTGTACACAATGTGTAGCGTAATAAAACGAAAAAAAAATCAAGTAATAAATTTGCTGGTCTACCGACCGTCAGAAATAAAAAAAGCATGTTTTCAAGTCTAGAGATTATAAACTTTTTCACTTTGCTGTTGGTTTCAGCCAAGGAACCATCGAAACTAAAAAAGTATAAATATTAATTTATGGTAAATAGTCGTAATACTACGACCATATTTTAATAGTGTACGTAGTCAATCAATAGATACCGATAAACTGACGTCAGGTAGTATTTTGAAAAAATGCATTATGTAACACAATATTGCTTTGCAGTTCAAAAAACTGCCCACCTTAGCAAATTTTGTTATTTTTATTGGCCTTGTCCACACTGGGATTATATGACCTGGTCACTGCGGATGATTTTTCTGTAAATGTTTGGTTTATCGTAGTCATCGAATATTAGAACAGAAACGCGTGTTAGTATCGCAAAAAGTATTAAATAACCACGCGACCGATGACGATAAAAATTGAAGCGAACGTGCCTGATTTACGTTATCCATTTATCTAAGCGTTGGTAATGTTTCAAATCCACTTTAATCTTAGATTAAAGAAAGTGCCTCCAATAAAAAGTTTTATTCCGCCACTTTGATTTACCATTAAAAAATAGCTCCGGAGGAGACTGTGACGCGATTACAAGGCCGTCCAAGGCCATTTTCTAATTTTTATCAAGGCTGATGAGAGAATGATTCAATTTTCGCATCCACGTGCGTAATCATTAGCAGATAAAGTCTGGTTAATTTCCTAAAATTAATTTGCCCAAAACTTTTCTAGGTTATTTTGTGGGAATCTTGGATAGATCCACATTATGCTGAATGACAATTTCTAATGCTAAATAAGTAAAGAAAACTTTTTATAATGCAGACTGTTGTTTGCAGCAGAATAGCAATGCTAACAATTTTCCATACGTAAACACTTTCTGATATTGTTTGGTGTTGACTTCTTGCAGTTTAGAAAACATATTGCATTTATTTACGCCAAAAAAAAAGAAAATTTAATTAGATTGTAAATACAGTGTAAATTATTGCAGTTTTTTGGATCTAAACAAAACAATTTTTCAATATCTCAAGCTAACGTTTTGATGCTTAATCTTCATGACGAAAAACTCAAAATCTATGCGGAAAAACACTTTCCGCAGGAGTTCAACCGTTTACACAAGAAGATGTTTAGTAACCTACATAAAATGTGATAATTTTTTTTAGGAATTTACAGAAGAAAAATCTTAGAACTTACAACTTGCAAAGCCTATTTAATATTTCAGTTTTTAAAAAGAATAACTAATAATATTTCTAAGCTTAAAACAAACTGGTCATCTTGAACTTAACACCTTTTTGATATGAAGGGTCAAAAGCAAGACCTCGTATTCAATTTATTAAACATTTTTAGTTAAATCAACTTTGTAATCTAAATTTGTTTACATCCTTGTAGTAACAATGTTGGAAACTCGAGTATTTTTTTAAATAATGCAATTTGAGGCAAAATCTAAATTTTATATTTTTAGTATTGCAAATTCTTGTGTTTGGTCCTTTTGTGTCCTATTACTCAATATTTCCCTTTTAGTGTTTTTTTCGTTCCAGTCAGCAAACAAGTGCAATTGAGTATAAAGAAAATCATCTGTAAAGAGACTGTAGTGTTAATATGTACCTTGTAAACCACGAAAGATTCTATGTGTCATAAACTTCTTAAAAATCTATTATAAATGACAAATGTTTCTGTAGAAAGCTGCTCTAAAATTATGATATTGAAAGAACCTTCTAAAACTCTTTGAACCATCCAAAAATCTTATCTATCCATCAATCACTTTCCAAATATCACAGGTTTTGTTATGTTGCCAAAAAATTTTGAAAAGTCCATCAGAGACCTTTAAAGTAATATCTTGTAGACCTCTCAATAATTCCATTATGAATGTTTTTAAAGATGTTTCTAAATCCTTTTTAAAATTGCCAATTTTTCAAAAATACAAGCATTTATCCCACTCTCCTGCAAATCAACTCTTTAAATATTGCCTCTTTCTCCTTTACCCCTCTCTATAGAAGCTTCTATAACTCTTTTAAATTTTAAGATTGTCAGATTCTTCTAGAATCATTTTCTCTAAACTCTAAACTTTTCCAACCCACCATGATTTTTTTAATATTGCCAGATGCTTTTCTATAATCACTTGCCTCGCTCATTGCTCAGTTGTTTAAAGCCTCAGAGACAACTTAAAAATTGACCATGACAACAGCGATACCAACATAACTAAACGTCAAATCAACGTGATTGATACGGAATATTTTGACATGAACTTTTTGACATCAACCTAATTTACTTTGAGTTTTCGTATAGTTTTCTCTTTTTCCCTGCTCACTCAAATTGTTTTGATCTCTTCTTGGTGTGGCGAATGTATTTGGGTGTACACACTCGAGGTAATTCGGGGGATTATGAGGCACTTTGCCTGTATTACGAAGCATTTTAAGGCATTACAAGGTATGACGAGGCATTTTGAGGTATTTTTAAGGTATTTATAAGGCATATTTCAGAGTATTTTGAGGTATTGTCTGTATATTTCAAAATGTTTTGCGATATTTTTATTGGAATTTTGAGCGAAATAAAGCCAAAATAAAGGAAATTTTGCGATATTTTAAGGAATACATTGTAGTAGACCATGCAGTAGACAATATAGTGTATCAATATAAGAAAATTGACCGCTCATGTAATTATTATGGTAAAATCTTTGTTTCATGATATTAAGTTGAAACAATATTCATTGCAAATTATTATAAAAATTTACCAATTTTTCCACATTTAAACTTAATTTTTAAGGTCACGTGACTGTTTTTGACAGGTGTCTACTGAACTTTACAGTGTTGCAAGCTCTAAAACAAGCATAATCAAAATCACGTGATGTGTCTCTTACAATTTCAGCTTTTACAACTGTCTAAAATAGTCTAAATTTAATTTACCAAGTTTTTAGCGCATTTTAACAGTCACGTGATTAATTTTGACAGATATCAACTGGCCTTTACAGTGGTGCAAGCTCTGCATTATCAACGTCAAGTGACGTGTACTTTGAAATTTAAGTTTTTACAACTATCCAAATTTTATTTATCAATTTTCCAAAATTTGAACTGCATTTTGAAGGTCTCGTGACAGTACAGTACAGTGTTGCAAGTTTAAAAATTGAATTATACAAGTCACGTAACGTGTATTTTGCAATTTAAATTTTTTCAACTGTCTAATTTTTACTTATCATTTTTTTAAAGTTTAAACTGCGTTTTGAATGTCAGGTCACTGTTTTTGATAATGTCAGCTGGTCTTTACAGTGTTGCAAGCTCAAAAATTTAATTATCAAAGTCACGTAACGTAGTTTTTACAATTTTACCATTGTCAGTAAATTTAAAATACTATATTAATTTTTCAACTGTTTCATTTAAATTATAGAGGTGTCTTTATTTGACACGTGCTAACCTGGTTACTATGACAGTTAGAAGATTCGTTTAAACGTCAAAATATAACCCGTAATTTCAGACAACCGTACAAAAAATATTTTCGTTTGTTAGAATTTGAAAAACAGTTACTTGACCTCAGAAAACCAATTTTAAGCTTTCGGCACAAGGTCAAATCAAGTGTCAAAAATATGGGAAAACCTTTACGTTGTCATCTGACATAACCTAAAAACTGTCACGTGACTTAAAAAAAATGAATTTTAAGCTTTTGGGTCTTCAAAGTTTGGAAAAGCAATCAGGTAACCTGAGGAAGTAATTTTTTTTTTAATCATTATGAGATTTTGACTATACCAAAACTCAAAGTAAATTAGGTTGATGTCAAAAAGTTCATGTCAAAATATTCCGTATCAATCACGTTTTTTTTTGACAAGAGTCAAAATTTCATGTACAAATTGTAAAAGCAGACATGCTACTTAATTTTTCAAATTTCAAGGGTGTATTTCATCAATATTTATTATTGTCCCAATACCATGGGCCTTATAACTAAATTTAAGAATGCCACAAATGTGTACTTCGAGGTATTTCAAGTTAATATGAGGCATTTTTGGCAGTTTTAAGGCATTATTACTATGAGGCATTTTTGGCAGTTTTAAGGCATTATTACTATGAAGCATTGTGAGGTATTTTAAAGGCATTTCAAGGTATTTTGCACATGGTCAATATTTCAAATATGGAGAAAAAAGTGTACCACAAAGTGATAATTTTTATACTTTTGTATATTTTGCATTGACCGAAAATTATCTTACTTCATCGACTATTTTTATTAAATGGGTCACTATACTATGTGCTAAATAATTTAAAGAAAAATTAGCAATTTAAATGAATATCAAGTATTAATAGTAGATGATTTGACAGAGTAAATTGGTTAAATATTTATCAGGTCCCCATTTAAATAACAAAATGCCAAGAGTAATTAGTGGTTTTAATTTTAAATCTAAATTTTACTTTAAAACATTTTTTAGTAATTTGTTAGTATACAGAGTGGGTTTCTTAGTGATCCATAGCCAAACTTTCCCACAAGCTTTGATACTTGCTGATAAAATTGTATCACAATATTGACACCCTGTATTTAGGAAACAAAGCTTTTCTCGTTCTATGTTTATTTGAAGTTGTTAGTGTTCTTCAATTTACGAACTATGATTATTTCACCTATTATTATACAGGATGTTTCATGTTTCATCATCAGAAGTTCAGGATGGTTAAAAAAAACAAATTTTAAAGTGGATTAGTCTTTATAATCATGTTCGCAAACAAAAAAAATAAAAATACAATTTTTATGTATTTCACAAGAATAAATAATACTGACTAATTGTTGAATGTGTGTTATTAGTTATTATGAAGTTCACAAATGGCGGAGATGATGGGTATTAAGTATTAATAAATCGAGAAAAAAAATATTCATCCGATAAAACAAGAACGAGATTTTTTTTGTTTTATTGTAATAATAAAGAATATATGAAGAATACGAAGTAATTTGGAGAATATTTGTAAGTTTGCAAATAAAAAAATAACAATAAATTTTTTTATTTTAAACTTTATTACCCTGTCGTATATCAGAAACGATGGATACATTTGCGGACATATGAGTCTACTATTGACTATTAACCATAAACAATGTATTGGTACTTTTCGTTATGTTTTTAATTTAAGATTGAGTTAGATAGTGTCACAATAAAATTTTAACAAGGTTAAAATTAAGTATTAGCGGTTACTGAACCACCCTGTAAAATTAAGAATACAAATAAAAAGGTCTAATACCGATTTTATAATTTTTCGTATTTTTTTATTAAAATATTGAAAAATGTTAGTTGGATGAGCAATTTGATTTATTAAAAAAATCTACTCTAGTACCACAATTTTTTTGTGTGATTTTAGCATGAACATTTGATTTTTCAAATTTATAACTCAAAGTAAGACTTTTTTCTTGTAATTTTAACGGAAATTAAAAGGTGAAAGAAAATTTTCTGTCAGAAAAAAAAATTGTCAAAAACTTACCGGTATTTTTTTAAACTACAAAAACCTTACACGTTCACTAAACCAAGTTTTTCGCGGTAGTCAAATGATCGTTTCCGAAATAAAATTTTGAAAATTAACCAAAAAACCGGCCGGCAAATGTTCAAAGTTTTTCGCGCCAAACTTGGACCGCAATCGCGTAAAACTACGACCACAACCGACCGTCACTTTCCTGCTCCAAGCTCTGGCGGCTTGATAATGCTAACTGGTTAACTTGGTGTATCACCTAAATACATCCAACGCAAGAAGACAGAGGATTAGATTGGCGATGGTTTTTTTTTTCTCTATACAATCGCAAACTCATCGCAATGAATTAAAACCAAAAATGTTACTTTTCTTAGTCCTTGCTATTGAAATTTGAAAAAAAAAATGTTTGTTTAATATATCCGATACATTCCATCTGCTGATATAAAAATTCAGCAATAAAAGTTTTATTATAAGGTTCAGTGTTCGGAGGATCAACAATAAAGTCAGAAGTTATAAATGGATTTTCTGTATTAACTTCGGTAGGTTTTCAAATAATTTTTTTTTGGTTTTGAAAAAAAGTTAGTTTAACAATTTTTTATCTTACTGTATGTACAAAAATATGGAAGAATCAGGTTTTAGGAAGGTAGCAAAAACAAGCAAACATTCCTTATTTACAACTGGATAATTAGACAATTGCAGCTAGCTGGGAGGATATGATATTCCAAATGAGCCGTGCGATATGAAATGCATAAATTACCGTAAGAAATTGTCGTTTGAACTAATACACATAAAAACATGGCAATTGGGATGATCACACTTAATAATACTTATTGCTATGAAAAATGGGTTTCCTTGGATATAAGACCATATCCGCGATTTTATTATTTAAAGAAGCTTAACCCCAATATATCCTTAACCTTTATCAATCATTCATCAATACATTTTGATTGCAGAATGCAGATACGTACAGCAATAAAATACCCCATTCGTTTTAAATTAATTTTAAAACAACCTATAATCATCAATTTAAGTGTAAATTGGATAGTGTCATTTACCCTAAGGTCGTTTATTAAACTTCACATTATTCTAAGAACCTTAAACTCCGTTTTTATGTCCGTTTAATAATAAGACAATAAAAGTATTTGCATCCAGAATATAGCTGACAAAGTTTATCGAATTTATGACCAACATGGGTTTTATTATAAAATGTCCTCAGTATAATGTCCAATTTAACGATCCATTTTGCCTGGGAAGTAATAAGAAATTCGGAAAAAATTCCAGTATAGCAAAAAATCATTTCATCACTCACAAAGCTTCTGTAACTTATAATTTTTCTGTAATAACATTTAAGAAAATTTAAGAAGAAGAGTAAGCTAATATAATAGGTATACAAAATTAACTATTGTTAAGGGCTCATATTAATATTTGAAAATGCTTTTATTTATTTAAAGCTTTAGTTCCGATAGTGCAATAAATGCAAACTTTTTCTACGGTCATATAGAGTCCGGATTTTTAGAAATTTGGCTTTTTGTAAATAATCAAGGCAACTAACCTTTGACATCTAATGTGAACGATTTACGCAAAAACACGTCATTTGACAGATTTTTTTCCTGCTTTTTTTGCTATTTTCTTTTTTTGTGCCTATTTGCAGCTATTTTTTGTATTAGAAGAAACCAATTATCTGTTGCAAAATGGGTAAGTATCAAATTACAAATTTAAACTGACCAAATTATAATTTTCAAAATGTTGCGAAGTAGTCTAAAAACATTCCAAAACACTATACCTATAAGCTCGAAAATGCCTTGCAACGTGCAAAAGCTTACAAAACCGAATTAAAGCTTCCAAAAGCTTTTAGATCAGTCTAACAGTTTCCAAATGCTTTTCAACTTATCTACAGAAGCTCTAGAGCAGTTGGGGTTTCAAATGCCTTAAAAGCAGTCCAGAACCTTCAATGCTCTTTAAACCGTTCAAACACCTAAAGTAGTCTAAAAAGGTTTTAAAACACTATAGAAACTCTAAAATGCTTCTCAAGTAGTCGAAATCTTTCCAAAACAGTGTAGAAGCTTTTAAAAGCTTTTAGAACACTCTAAAAGCATCCAAATAATATTCAACTAGTCTAGAAGCTATCAAAAAATTTCAAGACAGTTAAAAGCTTCCGTATGCTTCTAAAGCAGTTTAAAAGCTTCCATAAGTTTGTAGAACCGTCCATAAGTTTCAAATGCTTTAAAAGCAGTCCAATGCCTTCAATGTTTTTTAAACCCTCCAAATGCTCTTGTCTGTCCTGCCTCCAAAAGTCTAACAAGATTTCAAAATAGTACAGAAACTCCAAAATGCTTTTAAAGCACTCGAAAAGATTTCAAGACAGTCTCCGTATGGTTTTAGAGCAGTTTAAAAGCTTCCAAAAGTTTCTAGAACCGTCTACAAGGTTTCAAATGCCTCTAAAGCATTCCAGAACCGTCAAGATGCAAATTAAACTGCCCAAAAAGCTTCCAAATACTCCTCAAGTAGTTTAAAAAGGTTTTAAAACACTACGGGAACTCTATAATGCTTCCCAAGCAGTCAAAAGCCTTGCAAAACGTTCTAAAAGTTTCGAAATGCTCTTCAACTAGTCTAGATATGCTCCCAAAAGATATCAAAACATTCTAATAACTTCGAAAAAATTCTAGAACTGTCTAAGAATTTCTAAATGCCTCTAAAACATTCCAGAACTCCTGACAATATGCTCTTTAAACTGTCCAAAAATCTTCTAAATGTCCCTTAAGTTTTCAAAACAGTCTAAAATCTGCCGTATGTTTCTAAAGCAGTTTAGAAGCTTCAAAAAAAATTCTAAACTTAAACTCAAAAAAAGTTAAAAAAAATTGCATCTCTGAAAGAATTTTGTGCTTTTCTACAGATTTTTATGCTTTTTTGAGGAAAATAATTTTGCTGCTTTTCAATCCGGACTCTAGTCATATGAATATAGCAGATTTGAACTACAGCGATATGAAAAACCCCAAAACGTATTGGCACTTATAAAATATAGTTTCAACATCATGTCCCAACTCAAATTATGATTTTTTAAATAGTGTCTTGAAATAGTTAATTTCCAAACGAGTGCAAAAAGTAATACTTTCTTGCACACTAACGGAAGTGAAGAACGTGAAAAAAAAAACAGTGAAAGTCTGCTAAAAATTATATTAATTGTCAAATCCGCCCCGCAACCCAATTTAAAAATTGTCTTGAAAACGGTGAAAATTGACTTAAGAAGCTGAAAAAATGTCTTTGTAGCCAGTTTTCATAGTTTCCAGACAAATTGAAAGACTTTAGTTTTGAAAATTGACTTATTAACCAGGTAATTTACTTTGAAACGGTGAAAATTGACTTGAGAGGCTTAAAATTGTCTTTGTAACCAGTTTTCACAGTTTTCAGACCAATTGAAAGACTTTAGCCTTGAAGATTGTCTTGGAAACTGTGAAAATTGACTTGAGAGGCTTAAAAACTGTCTTTGTAGTCAGTAGTTATAGTTTTCAGATAAGTTGAAAAACTTTAGTAGTGAAAAGAATAGAATATAATAGTGAAAAAAAATTTTTGACTACAAATTCACACATTTCAACCCTGAAAATTGACTTGGACACCAAAAAGTGACTCTGAACCAAAAAAAAGTGACATCAAAAGCTTAAAATTTACATTTGAAGTAAGTTTCCATAATTTGAAAATACATTTCAATGTTTTCTTGAAAATAGTCTTAATTACAGGATATTGACATTATACAGGGTGATTCCAAAGTTGGGTCTTTCCTTTCACCTACGAATAGGACTTCAAAAAATAAGATTTTTTTCCTTTGACGCTTTTTCGAAATATGAACAATAACGAAGACACAGGGTGTTAAAGTTTTACTGAAAAAAAACAAAATAAAAAATAACTTTAATTTAATTTTAACTAACTACAGGTTATTCCTTATCAACCGACATAAACAAAAGCAAAAGATTTCAGCCGCCTTTGAACTAAGTTTTAATAATTTGACATTTTAAATTAAAACAGCATTTAATTTTAGGCACGCATTAAGACGGTTTTTATTTTTTTACTCGAAAACGGTGCGTCGTAGCAAAACATAATAAAAGAGGTTTTATTTTTAGAATTGAACAAGGAATTCAATAAAAAAATTTGTGTTGAAAAAAATACAGTAGCGTACTATTTTTTTTTTCGAAAATATTTAAAAAAAATTATACGCGCGCCACTGGTAAACGCAAAAAAATTGTTGTTTCTTGGAAAATTTCCTTTCCACGTAGCTACTGACACCTACAAAATTTTGTTTAATTACTTCAAGTGGTTTGGCCAAAATCATTAAATTTTTAAAAAAAAAAGCAAAAAAGAAAGCACCAACTTTGGAATCACCCTGTAGATTCATGAAAATTGACTTGAAGACTGACTTTTCAAGTTTTTTTACTTTGCTTTTCATTTTCTTAGAACTCTGGACTATTTTTAGGGCTTTAAAACTGCTTTCAGCTTGGAAAATCGAGTTTTAGGGTTATCTTAATCAAGTTTTTGACAAAAAACTATTTTTACATTTTCCATAGGCTTAAACATGCCATATTTTACGCTTTGTCAGTATTATATTGACTTCTAGGCGCTTCACTGTGCTGTAAGACTGAATAATCGAATTTTAAACTATTTTTTTATAGTAAACGTTAAGTTTCAGACTTTTCATTGATGAAATTAAACAATTTTGACATTAAATCCTACGATATTAGTCTTGAAAACTAATTTTTAGAATTAAATTAGTTCGAAAATTCGGACTGTTACCAGGGTTGAATTGAGTAAAAAAAAGTTTGAATTGAATGATCAGTTTTACACTACCTATAGTCTAAAAAATTGAACTCCAGTAAACATTAGTCCAATAATCCTGTTTTTTGATTATTTTCAGTGTCAAAATTAACTCGTAAATCTCACAGATGACCAGATTTGAATTCTTTTGAACCATTTTAAAGTAAAAAATACAATAACCCAAGTAGACATTTTTGAATAATATCCAATGAGCGTAGAAAATAAAGACTATCCCCTTATATCGACTCGTCTAAACAATTTTGAAGAATGTCATTCACATCACATAACGAGTACTAATTTCATAATTACTTGTTGTTGCAAAAAAAACGAATTTTTAAACTGATTTTTGGAGGTCTGTCTTCCTTAGGAAGCGTTCTTCACGAAAATGACATAATGCATGTCAACTTATTTTTTGAAGGGCTATCGGATTGGTGAATTATTGACATTTAAAACAACCACCCTGTATAGAAGTGTCAATAAATCTGTGTTATTCTGTAAGTATTATGCCTCTTTCACAATGAACGTAGCATAAACATAAACGCAAACTTAATTTTTTTCAAACCTCCGTTTTTCATAGAAATGCGGCTTTGTTGTACGGATTCCAACTAATCACAACGTAAATAGGCTTTGAAAAAATTAACTTTACGTTTATTCGTTCGTTTTAAGTTTCGCGTTTCTTATGTTGACATCCATATTGTGAAAAAGACATAACCTGGAAGAAAGTAAAGGATATTTTGAACAATAACATCAACTTAACAAGAATAATAATAAAAAAAACGCTTTCTTTATTAATATATACAGATCGTTTCAACTAACACTATTGACATATTATAATTCTTAATTGAAATTAAACAGTAAATAAATTTTAGCGACTTGAAAAAACATATAATATATCGCTGAATCACGAATATAAACTAAACACTTTCATAAAGTGATATAAGTGTTGCAAATTGAAGACAGCGAACAAATAAAATCAAGAAGTAATTTATAACTTAGAAAGGCATAGTTAAGCGGCTAATAGTTCTATTTGATGACAGCTAAAAGGAACGTAAAGTTTAAGGATTTTAAGGAATACTTGTAACCAATAAAATAACAAATTTTAATTGTCAAACTAGCTTTGACACTTTTCTTTAGTCGGGGTGGATATTCCTATAACTTGTTCATATCCCGATGGTTAAGTACGGATATTCGCAGTTATCTTCACATTTTTGTTAGTTTTTAGATTCTATATAGTAAAAAACTAAACATTAAAGTATATACATTGCAAGTTTTTTATCTTCTTCATCCCTCAAAGATAAGTCCGGTGAAGATTTTTTGGTTTTGGTTTTTGCTAAAAAAACAACATTCAAACTATGCCACAAGAAAAAATAGTTCATCTTACAATCTTTATCCTTGTCTTTCCGCTTTTTCTTGTCTTTTTTCGGCTTCTTGGACTTCCCCTCAGACTTCTTTGTATCCTCTTCATTTTCTTTATCTAGGTTTAGTAGATTCTTCACTTTCTCTTTTTTTCGCTTGTCCGATTTCTTTCTTGAGTCTTTTTCATCCTGATTCAACCAAAATCATATTTATACGTACATAAACCTGGAACTATACACCACAATAATTACCTTCTTTTTAGCCTTTTTATCCTTTTTACGTTCCTTGGTCTCCCCTTCCTTATGGCTAGCCAAAACATCTCCTATTGGAGGACTGGAACAAACATTAACCAAATTTTTGACAAAAATTTAAAAAGCCTTACAGGTCTAAATCAATGTCCAGAGCTCTATGCGGATCATCCAATCTGTGATGATCGCTGTCAGAATCGGACAGAGTTGCACCTTCCGGTAACTCCAAATCCTGCTTTACCTGCACTACGGGAGCGTTGTCATCTGCATTTTCATCCGAAGAACTTAAGAAAAAAAAATCAATCATTTATACCAGTTAAAGAGCAATTTGGACTGAAAAAAGATTATTAACGCTTAACAGACAAACAGTGGCAATGGAACTGAAAATTAATTTAAGTAAGCAGCGTGAGATGGCACCACTAAACGCATATTCGCGTAATTTTAAAGCCAGACGCAGCAATTCCGATCTTTTGACTGTTGGAAAACATCAGTTTTTGTTTTGATTGTAGGCAAAAAATAACAGATTTTGTGTGTGTTTTCTTTAATTATTGTGTTAGTTGTTTAGTTATTTGTTATTAGTTTATTTTTAATATTCATCAAGGGTTATTTTATATTTAATACATTATGAATTCCATGTTTAATCTTAAAACAGTCACGTGACTATTTGTAACTTAAAATCAGTCACGAGATTAAAACTAAAAAACGATCAAGTAATCTTTAAAATTAAATATAATTATTGAAAATAGTCACGTGACACGTCAAATAATATTGTGTTATTTACAGTCACGTGATCTTCAGGGTCTTTTGGCAATTTGGCATTAAATAAGAGTCACGTACCTTTAAAAATAAAATTTGAGTATTGAAAATCGTCACGTGACCATTTGCACATTAAAAGGAGTCACGTAATTTAAAAACTCTCAGTTTCAGAATTTCAGTTTGATATTAAAAAAGAGTCACGTGACTTTTAAAATTGTTTGATCATTTAAAATCGTTATGCGACTTTATAAACTGTAAAAGAGTCACGTGACCTTTAAAAATATATTTAATTTTTGAAAATCGTCACGTGACCATTTGCACTTTATAAATAGTCAGGTGACTCTTCAAATAATACTTTGACATCTAAAACAGTCACGTGACATTTAGGATTTCGTTTTGACGTTAAAATAATTGAAAATTGTCACGTGGCCATTTGCACTGTAAAAAGGGTCACGTGTCTTTAAAAATATCAGTTTAAACTAAAAAACGATTACGTGATCCTTCAAATGACATTTTGACATTTAAAACTGTCATGTGACATTATATAAATTCCATTTTTAATCTTAAAAGTCACGTGACCTTTAAGATCCGTTTTGAAGTTAAAAAAGAGTCACGTGTACTAAAAATTAAATTTGAGTATTGAAAATCGTCACGTGACCCTTTAAATATTATTTCGCTATTTACAATCACGTGACCTTCAGGATTTCGGTTTGACATTGAAAAAGAGTCACGTGACTTTTAAAAAAATGTTTGATTATTTAAAATCGTTATGCGACTTTATAAACTGTAACGTGACCTTTAAAAACATATTTTATTTTTGAAAATCCTCACGTGACCCTTTGTCCATTATAAGGAGTCAGGTGACTCTTCAAATAATAATTTGACATCTAAAACAAACGTCACGTGACCTTTAGGATTTCGTTTTGACGTTAAAATAATTGAAACTTGTCACGTGGGCATTTGCACTGTAAAGAGGGTCACGTGTCTTTTTAAACTAAAAAACGATTACG
This sequence comes from Ips typographus, assembly GCF_016097725.1. Classification (NCBI taxonomy): domain Eukaryota; kingdom Metazoa; phylum Arthropoda; class Insecta; order Coleoptera; family Curculionidae; genus Ips; species Ips typographus. The sequence goes on from NC_138424.1 coordinate 7,410,964, forward strand.
TGATCCTTCAAATGACATTTAAAACTGTCATGTGACATTATAAATTCTATTTTTAATCCTAAAAGAGTCACGTGACCTTTAGGATCTGTTTTGACGTTAAAAAAGTCACGCGATTTGAAAACAAATAGTCTAAACATAAAAACTGTCACGTGACATTAAAAATTACATTTTAATCTTACAAATAGATACGTGATTTAGTGTATCAGTTTAAAACTAAAAAAACGGTCACGTGACCTTCAGGATTCTGTTTTGACGTTAAAAAAGAGTGCTGTGACTTTTAAAATAAATAGAATCTTTATTATCGATACCTCAAACCAGAAATTCTTATCTTGTTTAGTTTTCAAAATACGAGTAATTTAACTAAAATTTATTTGAAAAAAATCAAGCTTTCTTACGCAGTTCAGATGGGATAGCAAAACAGAGCGTATATATTTTTACGTCATTTAATTCTGTTGATTTTTACCTTTTCAAAGGTGTATTGCAACATATAAGTTTGTAGAGGTTAATCCTGTTATTTTAGAGAAAGACCTTTGCTGAGCTAAAAAAAGGCCAATATCTAAAATACCAAACAAAATCGGAAATCATATAAACTAACACATCAGAAAATTAAATATTTTTAATAAATCTTATTAAAAATCTAAGTTACAAACAGTTCTACCGTCAGTTTAATAAGAAAAGTGGCAATTTCTATTTTCTACTATTTTTAAGGTAGAAGTTGAAAAAACTGTTTATAAACGACATGTAACATGTTAATATGAACATAGCCAAATTTTGTTTCGACTGTGGGTATTTTTATACATATTATTTAGCACTTTTTTGTTAAGGAAACGCTTTTTTTCTAATTATCAAGATTAACGTTTACAAACTTATATGTTTTAATACACCGTTGAAAAAGTAAAAATCAACAGAATTAAATGACCTAAAAATATATAGGGTGTTCTATTTAAAAAAAATATAACTTACTCTCAAATGTCAGAAACTAAACGTAATAGAAAAAAACTGACTACGCCATTGGATTCTACATGAAAACTTCTACCGGGAACCGTTCTTCCTTTTTTGATAACTTTAAGAGCAACTGAAATACAGAAGAGGTTCAAAAATTACCAATTTTCGAAAAACCCCCGTAAGTTTGCGCGGCCCACTTTTCGCCAGTCATCTCAGCTCAGAAAAAGAGATCAGAACACGTATGCTACTTTTTTTCTATCTATTACCGTTTTCTCTGTACCCCGTAAAACCATCGAAAATGCAGCACCCTGTACTTCTTAAACTTATTATCACTTAAACTCGACTTACCTTTCAGACTTACGGTGCTTCTTCTTTTTCTTGCTACGTTTCTTGTCTTTCTTCACTTTCTGTTCCAGATATTTATCGGACCGTTTCTGGCCAATAACTTTCAGAGGAGGCAAATCCAAATCTAGCTCGGCCACCGGAACATTTTCAAAGTTTTCGTTACTGTTACTACCACTTTTATCCAGATGAAGAGAACCTTTTAAGTAGTGAGGATTGTTCTGTTGTTCGTATTTACGCGCTTCACGACTCTACAAAAGTTAACGAAAAACGATGAAGTTACTGCTATTGTTACCTTTTGGTAAACGTACTTTTTGGATATCTTCTTCAGTTGGTTCGACGTGGTATTTATCTGGTTTGCCGTAATCGAGCCGTTCCTGCTTTACGAACAGATTGTCAGTGTCTTGTGGTTCGCTGTCTGAGTCTGAATCGCTTTCGATTGGTTCGTTGATCCATGCGTCCAAGTCTAACCTGAAATCGACGAGTTTGTTGCACTAATCACTAATAAATTCCTAATGCATTTGCCAAGGAAGAGCCAGCCAGGAAAAATTTAAGAAATGTTACAAGAATTCATGAGAATGATGAAAAAATGGCTAATAAATGCACATCAAACGCAACAATTTAAACAGTGGACTATTTGGAAATTATAAAATACCAAGTAGATGTGTTTCTTGGAGAAACCACACTGTAAGTAGTTTTTACATCTCATGGAGCCAAATTTGACAGTTCTCACGTTAAGGAACACTTGACAGAGCTGTCATAACAGTCAAAACCCATTCACCAATGACTTGAACTTATGAAATTAGAAATAGTTGCTAATTTGAGGGATTACAATGAAAGTTGTGTTTAAAGCACTACAGAATCAAATTTGACAGTTAGGACGTGAAGAAACCTTTGCTTGCGTCACGTTACAACTGTCAAAATTCATTCACCAGTGATCTGAAACTATAAAATGCCAAATAAATGTGTTTATTGGAGGAATTGCAATGTAAATTGTGTTTACAGCTCGTAGATATTATTTTAAAGATAAATTTATCCGGAGGTGAAAGTAACGGCCCTTAATAGTTTGTTAATAATGAATTTTCCTACAATTACTTACCCTTCCGGAACTGGAACTTTCTTTTGGGCTTTAGGGGCTACTGGGTTTAATTCACCACTAAACAAGCTGAGTAACTCTTTGGCAAAAAGTTCTTGACTTGATTCGTCTTTCTGAGTCAATTCACTTCCTTGAAAAATACCCACAAATGTTAGTGTATCAATTTTATGAGATTTGTGTTGTTGATGACATGCAGAGAAGAACAAATTTATAACTTTGACTGTTCAAGATAGAATAAAGCAATTTGCGCATTTTTGAGGGGACTTTTTTTAATCATCAAGTTATCATATTAATGCACATCTGGTTTATACTTACTAGTACTAATCTCCTCCTTGACTATATTAATAATAACCATCACAGTACTAGCTCGCTCTTGGACTTCCAATTCGCCTGATTTCACACTCTCTGACAATTTAGCCAAAATAGCATCACACAACTGTAGGATAGCGTCATATTTTTGCGCTTCTTCTAACTCCTTCATTACGTGAGCGAATATCTTCAGTATATTGTGAATAAAAACCGATTCGATGTGTTGAGGCAGGCTTTTGTACTTTAGCATAGTTCTTAAGGTTTGCTCGGGATTATCCAGGTCACTGATTAATAGAAATGACAGTTCTAACATAATTATTTAAGCTTAAAGTTAATCAAAATACATTCAATAAATACTTCTAGTTTATACAGGGTGGTCCAGTTTTGAATGTCAATAATTCACCATTCGATAGGCTATCAAAAAATAAGTTAACATACATTATGTCATTTTCATGAAAAATGCTTCTCAAGGAAAATACAGTCCATAAAAGTTCAGTTTAAAAAATCGGTTTCTTGTCATAACTGTCAGACCACTGGAGCAATTTTAATCAAATTTGGAATAAATACATATGAAATTAATATTCATTAGGTGATTTAATGACGTTTGTCGAAACTGTCTCTGTTAATTTTTCTACCTTATTCTCTACGTCACTGGATATTTTTCAAAAATTTCAATTTTTTTTACTTTACTTGTTCAATTTAACAAAATAAGTATCTTTTATAAAATTCTGATTTGAAACTTTGTTTAGTTACGAGATAATTGAGTTATTACGTTCAAAGACCCAAAACCAACCCAACCCAACTTAAGAATTGTCTTGAAAACGGTGAAAATTGACCTAAGAAGCTTAAAAAATGTCTTTGTAGCCAGTTTTCATAGTTTCCAGACAAATTAAAAGACTTTAGTTTTGAAAATTTACTTATTAACCAGTAAATTTACTTTGAAACGATGAAAATTGACTTGAGAGGCTTAAAAATTGTCTTTGTATGCAGTTTTCACGGTTTTCAGAAAAAATGAAAGACTTTAGCTTTGACAATTGACTTGGAAACTGTGAACATTGACTTGAAAGGCTTAAGAACTGTCTTTGTAGTCAGTCGTTATAGTTTTCAGATAAGTTGAAAAACTTTAGTAGTGAAAATTGAATTGTAGCCATGAAAAACTACTTTATCTATAATTTTTGACTACAAATTCACACATTTCAACCTTGAAAATTGACTTGGACACCAAAAAGTGACTCTGAACCAATGAAAAGTGACATCAAAAGCTTAAAATTTGCATTTGAAGTAAATTTTCATAATTTGAAAGTACATTTCAATATTTTAGTCTTAAATACAGGATATTGACATTAGATTCATGAAAATTGACTTGAAGACTGACTTTTCATGTTTTTTTACTTTGTTTTTCATTTTATTATAACTCTGGACTATTTTTAGGGCTTTAAAACTGCTTTCATCTTGGAAAATCGAGTTTTAGGGTTATTTTCAGCAAGTTTTTGACATAACAGACTTAAAAAACTATTTTTATTGACTTCTAGGCGCTTCACTGTGCTTTAAGACTGAAAAATCGAATTTTAAACTATTTTTTATAGTAAAAGTTAAGTTTCAGACTTTTCATTGATAAAATTAAACAATTGTGGCATTTGTTCCGATATTAGTCTTGAACACTAATTATTAGAATTAAATTAGTTCGAAAATTCGAACTGTTACCAGTGTGTAAATGAATAAAAAAAAGTTTGAATTGAATGACCAGTTTTACACTACCTATAGTCTAAAAAATTGAACGCCAGTAAACATTAGTCCAACAATCCGGTTTTTTGACTATTTTCAGTGTCAAAAATTAACTCGAAAACCTCAGAGATGACCAGATTTGAATCCTTTTGAACCATTTTAAAGTAAAAAATACAACAACCCAAGTAGACATTTTTGACAATTTTGAATAATATCCAGTAAGCGTAGAAAATAATCCCTAATATCCTTCTAAACAATTTTGAAGAATGTCATTCACATCACATAACGAGTATTCATTTCATAATTGCTTGTTCCAAATTTGATCAAAATTGGTCAAACGGTCTGACAGTTGTAGCAACTCTGGAGGTCTGTGTCTTCCTTAGGAAGCGTTCTTCAGGAAATTGGCATAATGCATGTCAATTTATTTTTTGATGAGCTATCAATTGGTGAATTATTGACATTTAAAACTGGACCACCCTGTATACTTTTTACCATTTTGAAACCTTTACAGATACAAAATATTCGAATATCACTACACTAACCTCACAAATTCTCCAGTTAACCAGGCTGCCGCATACAAAACCTCTTGCATAATACTAAACTGAGAAGTAGATGAGTAGACATCCAACAGTTGGGCCATTTCCGCGACCGCAAAAGGTCGAATTGCCTGTACTCTTATGCACACATCCATCAGTTGAGCACCAATTACATGACCTAATAAAACCAATTTTTTGTTGAGCTTAACAATAATTAGTATTGTGATTATATTACCCACCCTGTTTGGACCCAAATTCCATTTGTGCTAGTTCGACTAAAACGGTAATATACCACTCAAAGTTGGTGATAAACTGATAGTTGTTCTGTGAACAAATCAAAATAATTTTGCTGAGCAACTCGTCTCTGTAAACGGTTCCTTCAGCTTTGTCCATGTGGACCATGAGTTTCTTAACGATCTCCATTAAATTCTTTTTGGACACCATTCCATACAGCAAATCCAAAGCTCTCAGTCTAATTGACTCGTCCTTATCTTCTAGACATTGTAAGATCAAATCTTTGTGAGCCTGGACGCTTTTTGGATGAGTTTTCAAGATCTTGGACATTGCCAGAAGTCCCAAATATTTCACTAATACATAACAAGATTCATATGCAGTTCTGATAAAAAGTAATTTTTTAGCTTACAGTTTTGATCAGAATCCTCAATGAGAATTCTCAATTTTTGCACGCACAACTGAATACTTGCTGCATGATTTGGCATACCTGAAGAAATGCTTATAAGCACCGCTATCACTGTATTAATACATTCATATAAAAGACTCATGGCGGAAGTACTGGAAAATGTGACCAATCAGTAATTAGAAAAGTCAGCGCAACAAAGTTACTTACCTGTGAATTAAATTAGTTAAAGGTTCTATCAACTTTTTACCTAGCCTAGGTTCTAGAGGAGTAAGAGCACCAAACTACAATTAAAAATATTGAATAAGTACCTGGAAATTAAGTCTAATAGGGGCCCCGAAAGTTTAGGCCCGATTCGGGGCTCATAGTAAGTGAAACAGGACAACTGACAAAAATTATTAATAAACAACTTTGAAAAAAAAAACTCACCAACTTGATAATCTTAATCAACATCCAGTTGTTCGTGCTGGTAGTCATTAACTTAAAGAAAACTGGAGCCAGACTTAGATAATTCTGGGGATTTTTTCTAGCCAATTCGCACACTACATTAACGGCAGCAGACTGAACACCTAAAATCCGCACTTAATTTTGTTCAAATTTCAGATATAAAACGCCCACCTGGGTCTGGATCTTCAAGTTTCTCTTTAAGTCTTGGAAAAGAAGGCCTCAAAGCTTCAGGATATTTTAAGAACACTTTATACATCATTAGAACTGCTTTTTTTCTTATGTAAGGTTTGGTGGAGCTTAACTACAACAGCAACAATTTATAGGGATTTAGATGGAAAGTGTAAGCAATTTTTAAAAATAAAAATAAGCACAGGTTGATTAAACTTGATCAATATCCCTGCTGTCATAGTACTGGTAGTATACTAAGATGTAGAATTGGCTAATTAATTTAATAAATTTTCTAAGTTTTATTTAATTTTTAACTCTCATTTTAATTAATATTATTAAAAATATTCATTGTCTTCAAGTAGAGAAGGTTTTGCATTGTAATTCATTGCATATCAGTTTAATATCATGTTATTCCCATGAAAGCTGTAGAAAATTTAATAAACACAATCAGTAAAAAAAAATATATCACACAACATACCAAAGCAAAAATAATGAATACATAATTAATCCTAATGGTAATAGTATTTAAAATACCTAATCATCAATAACATGTGACAAATAAAAGAAAAATTGCTACACACATAACATCCAGGGGTAGATCGCCGAGGTAATTTGAGATATTATGAAGCACTCTTCCATTATTACCTCGATTATTACGAAGCATTGTGAGGTATTACAAGGCATTACGAGGTATTTTTAAGGTATTAATAAGGCGAGTTTGAGAGTATTTTGAGGCATTGTCTGTATATTTCAAAATGTTTTGTGATATTTTCATTGGAATTTTGAGCGAAATAAAACCTCACTAAAGGAAATTTTGCGATATTTTAAGGAATGCATTGCAGTAGACAATGTAGGGTATCAATATAACAAAATTGACTGGAAATTTAACAAAACATGTAATTATTATGGTAAAATCTTTGTTACATGATATTAAGTTGAAACAATATTTATTACAATAATTTACCATTTTCCAACAATTCAATATTTAAATTACATTTTTAAGCTCACGTGACTGTTTCTGACAGGTGTCAACTGGCTTTTACAGTGATGCAAAAGCCAGTTTGTATTCAAAATTGTATTATTAACGTCACGTAACGTGTGTTTTACAATTTCAGCTTTTACAACTGTGTAAATTTAATTTACCAAATCTAAAAACATTTAAATTACATGTTAAAATCACGTGACTGTTTTTGACAGGTGTCAGTTGGCTTTGCCAGTATTGCAAGCTCTAAAATGGCATAATCAAAGTCAAGTAATGTGTCTCTTCAATTTTAGCTTTCACAACTATCTAAAATAGTCTAAATTTAATTTACCAAATTTTTAAATTTTGAACCACATTTTTAAAGGTCACATGACTAATTTTGACAGATGTCAACTGGCCTTTACAGTGTTGCAAGAACATGCAGAATTGCATTTTCAACGTCACATAACCTTTATTTCGTAATTTAAATTTTAACAACTGTCTAAATTTAATTTACCATTTTTTAAAGTTTAAACTGCGTTTTGAAGTTCACGTGACTGTTTTTGACAATGTCAACTGGCCTTTACAATGTTGCAAGCTCAACAATTGAATTATCAAGTCACGTGACCTAGTTCTTACAATTTTACTACTGTCTAAATTTAAATTACCAATTTTTCAACTGTTTCTTTTAAATGATAAGTGTCTTTATTTGACACGTGCTAACTTGGTTACTATGACAGTTAGAAGATTCGTGCAAACGTCAAAATATAAACCGTAATTTCAGGCAACCCTACAAAAATCATTTTTTGTTTGTCAAAATTTGGAAAAACAGTCACCTGACCTTAGAAAATCAATTTGAAGCTTTCGGCACATGCAAGGTCAAATAAAGGGTCAAAAATTTGGTAAAACCTTTACGTTGTCACCTAACCTAACCTAAAAACTGTCAGGGGACCTTTAAAAAAATCAATTTTAAGCTTTTGGATCTTTAAAATTTGGAAAAACAGTCACGTAACCTGAGGAAGTCATTTTTATTGAATCATTAATCCTTATCGACATTTTGACAATAGTCAAAAGTCATGTACAAATTGTAAAAGCAGACATGCTACTTAATCCAATCTTAAAACTGTCAGGTGACCATAAAAAAATTAATTTTAAGGGTGTATTTCATGAAGATTTATCATTATCTCAATACCAGGGGACTTATATTATTAAGAATGCCACAAATGTGTAAACATTTGAAGGTATCCTCAGGCAGTTTAAAGGCATTTTGATGTATTTCAACACAGTTTGAGGCATTTTAGGCAGTTATAATAGTCAGACAATAATAGAAGCATTGTGAGGTATTTTGGTGTACAAAACATCAACATATCAATATACTTTATGCTCAACATCAAGGTTATGAAACTACCTAAATAGATCAATTCTAAATTCTCATTTGCAATCATAATTATTTGAATTATTTGAGCACTGAGGTAAAAAATATTACTCATCATAAATAAAACCAAAAATATGACAAAATTAAGGGTTTACCCCTTAGTAATTAAAATAAACCTACTTACCAGAGTTAAAATGTCATTTGATAAATCTCTGGCTAGATCTGTACTTATAAAACAACTTAAAGATGTCAGAGCCAATCCAGCTTCATACTGATTGTGAGAATTGAGCTCTTTCCTGATCATATTCGTTGTGAGCATGAGTAGCTGTAATAATATTGTTGTGTCTGAATCTTGTCATTGTAAAAATAAAAAATACCTCAGAATCACAGTGGAATGATTGACTTGCTGCTAAATATCCAATCCTCTTCAAAGTAAATTTATTAGAACTCATTACTTCAATAATATTAAAGCCTGCCCATGAAATGTCATAGCCAAGCATTTGCAACTGAAATTTGAGTCAATCAGTGTTATTTAAACTATGAAAACTCCAGTAAATTACATAAGTGAGTTTAGCAATTGCATTGCTTTTAACTGAAAGATTATCCTGTCTGAGTTCCTGTTTAATATCTTCCATGCATTGAGATATATATTTCGCCTGAAAAGTGTCCCAAGTACATATAAGTGTGATGACACTTCTTGGGGAGAAAACACAAAGTAATTACCTCATTTTCTCTATTATTTCTGATTCCTCTCACTAAGTCAGTAAGGTTCTTATCAAACATTCGCTCAAGGTTGCCTCTGACCTTCTTCAAAGCCATTTTTGCATCTGTGAATCTGAAAATTAAGGGGCCCAACACCTTTCAATCTTCTTCACTCACTTTCCATTATGGAAACTTGAAATACTCACTGCATAACCAGTAGTAGCTAACTGGAACCACAAATATTTGAAGACGGCTTTAGCTGATAATCCTGATAACAAGCAAAATTAAAAGTTATTTTGAGGGCTGGAAAAGAGATAGTGAGAAAATTGATAATATTGTTTTGAATCTGTCAAAATGTCAAATACAATTTTTATTGGCCACGTTAACTGGGGTTAATTTTTCTGCAGTCAGTCAATCTGATTGGTTCAAATTAAGAAACTTGTTCTGTGATTGGACAAAAATAACCTGTGATTGTCAAATTATATGTCAAACAGCCCTGTTGCCACTTCATTCTTCTATTGTTAGGGATTTCACTGTTCATTAATCAGCTTGTTTATTGCTTTATTTAAATTTAGTATGAATTAAATAAAAACCACAGTTCAAATAATCCAATAATAGCGCCACAGTTGGAATAAAACACATTTACTGTAAATGTTAACAAAAAAATTATATTAATCCATCATATCAACATCAATATCCTCCCTTTTTCGCTTCAAGCTCTCACCGATTTGCATAGCAGAGGAGCCGGAAGCCAGCTGCATAGGATTTTGCGTAATCTGAATTTTAGGTTTTAAAACTGTGGGTGCAGAACCTGAGGCTATTTTCATTGTAGGTTTGGCTATTGTGACATTCTGCCTTGCTACTGTAGGATTCTGCTTCCTGACAAAGCTGATATTTGATTTGGTAGACATTTTCAAACCAGGACCTAAAAAATTTAAGTAACATTGAAAAGCTTGGACTTGTAAATAAAATGAAAAACCTACCAGACATGTAACCTGACTTTGGTGGTGGCTTCTTTTGAGCACTTTTAAGTGTGAAGTTGCATGACGCTAAACAGTAACGGTCTGGCGGTAACCTCAAGCCACAGTGGGGCTTCACTGTGGGCAGAGCTGAGTAGTTTTTCACTGAGGCACACTCAAGAACTACTTCTCTGGGAGGTGGTGTTGTGAAAGTTGATTCAGCTGTGAGTTGTATGGCCAACTTTATGTCATCTACTCCTAAACTCTTTTTAGTGGTATTGTTGGCATACATTCGGGCTTCTTGCATTATGGAAGTGGCATAACGGTACACAAACTCAGTGAGTTGAACTATAGTTTTTGGTTCATACTCTGTTATACCCATTTCCTTCATGATTGCCAGAACGACCTGGCCGTCTTTTGGTAATATTTTTGATTGGGCCTGTTTGGATTTTTCCATTTTTTCTTTTTCTGACATAGTTGCCAGGAGTGTGCTAGCTAGCAGTAATCCCAAGTTATTTTGCTCTCCTAAAACTAAGTTTACTGTTTAATATACAAACAATTTATTACCTTAACTTAGAATAATTCAAGTTGTATTGTCTTGTTTATGGTTTTATTTATTACCTGTCTGTTAATAACAAACACACAAATAAACACAAGACAACCTATCAGTGTTGCCAAGTCAAAATATTTAATGGCGGTAGAATAATCAGTCCAAAAACGGTAGATAACGGTAGATCAAAACAAATTCATTAATTTTACATTATTATACAGGGTGTCCTTTAATAGTTATCAAAAATTTTAATCATTGATTCTTGCTATAAAAACCGTACTTCAAAATAACACTTTTTTCATTAAAACTAGTTTTGACATTAGTGACAGATATCACGTGGTTTTAAAGGATAATTCAGCTAGGCAGTCACGTGACCATTGTCAAAAACCATAAATCTCAAAAACACTTTATATTGAACACTGCAAGAAAACGTTTCTAAACCCTGATTTTTGCAACTTTAAAGCATAGTTTGACAGTTTTGACGTTAGTTGCAGTTGTCACCTGATTGTAGAACTCTATTTAGTTAGACTATAAAGGGACAATAGTCAAAATAACTGTCATAATTCTCAGAAACACGTTTTATACCGAATATTGCAAGAATTCTAAAAGAAAACGTTTTTAAACCCTGATTTTTGCAACTTAAGAGCACAGTTTGACAATTTTAAGGTTATTGACAGTTGTCACGTGATTGTAGAACACTATTTAGCTAAACGATCACGTGAAAATTGTCAAAATAACTGTCATAAATACGGCAAGAAATTGTTAATAAACCTTGATTTTTGCAACTTTTGAGCATGGTTTGACAGTTTTGACCTTATGACAGTTGTCACGTGATTGTAGAACCCTATTTTAGTTAGACGGTCACGTGGCAATTGGCATAATAACTGTCATAATTCTCGGAAACACGTTTTATATCAAATACTACAAGAAAACGTTTATAAATCCTGATTTTTGCAACTTTTGAGCATGATTTGACAATTTTGACGTCTATTGTGACGACTATTTAGCTAGACTATAAAGTGACAATTGTCGACATAACTGTTAAATCTCAGAAAATCATCTTGTTTCGAAAACTGTGTCAAAATTCAATTCTTGCAAATTCTAGTAAAATTTTGACAATTGTGATAATAGTGACAGACATTACGTGGTTTTAGAAAATCACTTCGAGTAAGAAAATGACTGTTTTAAGCGCATTTTTAAAATCCTTATTAAATTTCCTGTTCAATAAACTGAAAAAGTATATAAAAAGTTTCACAACCAACATAATGGCAATATAACGTGATTAAGAACGGTAAATTATATACAAAAAACGGGAGAACGGTAGAAAAACTACAAAAACGGTATACGTTTTAACGGTAGACCTGGCAACATTGCAACTTATAAAAAAATCATCAAAAGACAACTGTCATGTCATTACTGTCAAGAAAAATTGTCTAGTGTCATTCTCAGCCAGCGTTGCCAAACTAACTAAAATATGACTAAATCAGTAAATTTTATTTTAGTTTCTTTCCTATCAAAAAAAAATAGGATCAAATCAATTTTTTAAGTATTTTCTTCTAGCTTCGGTTAAATCTGGTGGTTGAGGAAAGATCATACAAAAAGACTTAAATTTATGGCAGACAAAAAGTAATTTATTTAAAAAAAAGTATTTACAACAATCACAACTTAAAACAATACAATTAATTTAATAACGCAGCCAGCGCATCGAAAAACCTCGTCCTATTTTTAACGTGCAATTCTATATCTAAAAACAAAATAATTTTACACATTAATAAGGGAAATTATAAGGCTGAAAAAACTTACATGATGTATCCAAATAATCACAGTTTACTTCACATTTCATCTTCTCAGCTGCTTGTTCAAAAGCTTTTCCGAAAAAACTGCAAATTTTCAATTATTAGAATTCAACAGCAATACACTCAATGAACATACTTTCTGGGAGAGTTTTCACACACTGGAGGAATTCCCAGTAAAAGACAAGTTCCACTTTCAACCTCCTTGGGTGCAGATACTATGAGAGGTAGAGTCGATGCTTTTTTGTTCTTGGACATTGAAACGTAAGCTTGCAAAATAAATTGGGCCAATAAAGACAGAATGTGAGTGTGGGAAAACATATACCAATCTGGGCAACCCTAAATATTGTCACTCTAAATAATTCTATATTTCAACCAGTCCAACTATTATTTACCTCTTGAATAATGTAGTAAACAAAAGGACCTGCATTAATAATTTGTTTCATATCTAAGGCACTTTGAACAGTCTTAAATAGGGCTTTTGCTACAACCTTGGCCCTCTCCAAAGCATTATTTGTCACTTCAGATTTGGACCTTGATAAGCAATCTAATGCCAAATTGAATAGTTCTTCTGGCTTCTTATCTTTAGGCTGTAATTGATTCCCCATTAGTGGATTAATTTAGTCTGCCATATACCCTTAACACTGTTTGTAAAACAAATACTTACTGATGCTTCTAATATGGCAAGCAAGGCAAAAACAATGTCAGAAGCTCCAAATTTGTTCCTAAAACCATACTGTAGTATAAATGAAGCAAACTCTATATCTTCAAGATTATATTTTGGAGCAACTTTCTCTAGACTACCTAGAAACTCTTTTTTTAGCTGCAAGTCCATTGAGCTAAAATGCTGCCTGCTTTGAACTAGGGGAAGTCTGGAAAATGTTTGTTTAAAAAAAAAATAAGTTAAATCACAATAACCCACCCCATTTCAGCTAACAGTTGATAAATTTTCTTATCCCCTTTTAATGTCCAAAGTTTTAGTCTCACAGCACTGAACATTGAGTACTTTAAACTCTGTTCCACTGTCCAATGACGGTATAAGATTAGTCTCAAATCTTTTTCAAATGAGATTTTTAGTGATGTTTGTACAGTTTCATCTCCTGATGTGGTTTCAAATCTCTTACAGTGAGATCTCAGACTTTCTGTAATTGCAATTTAAAAAGCATGTCGCTTTTGTCATAATTGAATGTTTAATACCCATTTCTATTGTATACTGGGCATTTTCAATTTTTCCAAGAAGCAACTGCTCTGTTAAAGCCACTATAGCTAACCAAAGCAATTCTTTATTGTCTTTCTGCATTGACCATGCAAAGTTGTACACATTAATTGCACTCTACAAATCCCTCCAAACATTTAACCCTCAGTGTTAAGCATAAAAAAATAACTTACTGCTCTAGCAAAGTAAGTGAATTGGGAGTATTCAAACAGTAACTTATTTTTATTTTCCTCCCACAGTCTTTTCTCTCTTCTTTTCATAATTTCTTCTTCCCCTAACCTTCTCCTTTTAGCGGCTCTACTCTCACCACCATTGTCATCCTCATCCTCTTCTTCATCATTGGAAGCCTCTGAATCAGACTAAAAACACAACTCACCAAACTAAATCACTAAAAACATGTACAGCACTACCTCTTCTCTAAAAATATCTTCAAAATCAGGTACTAAAGCTTCTTCCTCTGGCAAACCTAACAGTCTAACTTGCTCAGTGGAATATATATTACACAAATCAATAGGTCTATGACTGTCCAGTATGAAAAACACTACATCATCTTCTGCCTGAACCTCTTCAGCTATATCAATAGTGCCTCCACAGTTGATTAACACAAAGTGTTTCACATCTTCACAGTTTTCACTGTAAGCTTGTCGGATGTCGTCTTTGCCTTGTACTACAGCTAAAGTGTAAAGGATGTTCCGGAACTTTAGCAGGGACTGAAGGATTTTGCAAGCACAGATGGCATCAATGTCATAATGAACCATTAAAAATATTCTCTGAAATGCAATTTGCTGTGTGAGCAAGTTCAAGCTTTAAATGTGCTGTTAGAAAGGGTTAATAAAGGATGTTTTCCTTAGTTAAAAAAATATAATTGGATTGAACAGAAAGTAGTTAATAGAACAGGATAATAAGATAGTTTTGTTACATAAATTGTACAACTAAAGGGTTGCATATTGTGTTAAATAACAGTGTAGGTCTTACCTTGCCTCTTAAAAAATCAAAGAACTCTTGTTTTACATCCGAAACATACATGATAAAACTACAAATTAAATAAAATTAACATGATAAAATGATAAACAAACATGCCGTTTTGCGACCGCCAAAAATCGTTTTAACAGTGTTGTCAAGTAGCTAATCTTTAACATACCAAGTTGCAGGGAAAATGTTTCACTTTAGAAATCAAACTTTATTGTTATTTAAAAACCCACATAAGATACCAAAACAAATTTAGTTAGACATTTAAACAAACTTAGATAAGGGGCAAGTTTGAATTTGCAATAAAATAAAGTAATTCGTCAATATTTAAATATTATATTTTCTCTATATTTATTTGCATTGGCAATAGCGCATTACATAGTTTCTTAACTGTCAAACAAGCTGAACAAGGTTAGAAAAACTATGGTCACCTGATTTCTTGGGCTAGGTAACCGTCCGATCACATGATAGATAGCTATTTGAACACTAAAAAAACAAATGGGCTCCGAAACGAATTCGTTAACCCACGTGCTCTAAATTTGAGGTTATGTGTTTTGTATTAAACGTCATAATACCATAATAGAGTTCAATAAACAACATTGAATGATAAACTTTATATTTTGTTAAAATATCAACTGTTTTAAGTTTTAATTATGTCACGGCCAGAACACTTGGCTCCTCCAGAAATCGTAAGTAAATATTGACGTTCATTCACCTAATAGTTTTAAGGTTTACCTTGATTTTTTTTACCAACAGTTCTACAATGAGAGTGAAGCTAAAAAATACACTCAAAAGTAAGTTGAGTGCTGTGTAATTGTTGTACTTTTTCTAATTTTCGTTTAATGACAGCTCCAGGATTATTGAGATTCAGGAGCAAATGTCTGAAAGAGCCATAGAACTTTTGCTTCTTCCTGAAGACTCTCCTTCATTTATCTTGGATATTGGTTGTGGTTCTGGACTTAGTGGAAGTGTCCTAGAAGAGAATGGACACTTCTGGGTGGGTATGGACATATCCACTGCAATGCTTGGTAAGTTGATGAGTTTTGACTTGATTAGTATCCCATGAAACAAGTTATTTCTAGATGTGGCTCTGGAGCGAGAGGTTGAAGGTGATTTAGTTCTATCTGATATGGGTCAAGGTTGCCCTTTTAGGGCAGGTAGGTTCAACTCAATAGCCTACTAATACCTATGAACTGTATATTTGAACTTTTCAGGTGCTTTTGATGGGGCAATCTCAATATCAGCTTTGCAGTGGCTCTGTAATGCTGATAAGTCACACCATAAACCTGTACAAAGGCTCTACAAGTTTTTCAGTTCTTTATATGCTTGTTTGGTGAGTGAAAAAAAAACACATCTAATTTTACCCATAAAAAACCTCTGCTGTCTCATACTACAATAAAATGTTTGTTATTCTTTGCAGAGTAGATCAGCCAGGGCAGTTTTGCAGTTTTACCCAGAAAATGGCGATCAAATGGAACTGGTTACAACCCAAGCAATGAAAGCTGGTTTTTATGGTGGAGTTGTTATTGATTATCCAAATTCTACAAAAGCTAAGAAGTATTTTTTGGTTTTAATGACTGGAGGGAATGTTCCACTTCCTAAGGGCTTGGGCACTGAAAGTGCATCTGAAGGTAAGTTTGTATAAATATATTAAGGTTGGTTTATTAACATAGAAGTAAGTCAAAGTGAGAAAAATAAATGTTCTATTTACTCTTTAAAGAGTAGTTTTTGAGACACCTTGTATTGTATAGGCTGGTTTGTGCTAACTCACCCTGTGTGACCTGTGATGTAATTGACCATTTATTCACAGGTTTTTTCGTTTGGAAATATTAACCTGTTCATTGGAACTCTCCTGGAGCAAAATAAAAAATTGCCAAAAATGCACTTTTTGCAAAAATGTAATTTTTTCAACTTTTTTATTTGAACTCTTAGTTAAAATTTCACTAAAACGCCATTTAACAGATGTCACAAAGTTCGAAACCAGCCTTATCACAAACAGGCTGGCGCTAATCAATAGACTGGAGCTACCAGTTTAAGAACAGCATTGGACGATCTTTCTGTATAGTCAGGTTGGCCGAGCGGTCTAAGGCGCCAGATTTAAGCTCTGGTTCTCGAAAGGGAGCGTGGGTTCGAACCCCACACCTGACAATCTTTTTTTATTTCTCATGGGCTTATAATCAATCATTTTAAGCTCTGGAAACAAACACTTTTTATTTATTTTTTTCTTATGTTAATTTATAATTTTTTGAAATACAAATTTTAAATCCTCGTTGCAGGCAGTAATCATCTTAGGGCCGGTACTTTCATCTCTGAATACATTTATTCTTAGGATAATTTCTATAGAAATGACGGATTGACCAATAGCAGCGTCTGATTTCACGGTTTCCATAGATATTATCCTTAGAATAAAGTTATTCTGAACTGAAAGTACTGGGCTTAAGTCATACAGGGTTGGCCAATAATGGTGTGGCACCTAAAATCTCATTTTTAATTTTTTTAACACCCTACACATTTTTCCCTTTTTCAATTTTCAAGTTCAATTGTATTATTTATAATAACTATAAAATTAAAGAGTTGATAAATTAATTGTATTATCAATCCAAAAACTATATAGTTTAATTTGCAGCTCGATATTTGAAGTTAGTTTGGAACATTCTATATCATTGGTGGCTATAGTTTTCTGGAATTTTCAGGTGTTAGTTACGCAAAAAGAGACCGACTGAAAAACCGAGGTAAACCACTGAAAAGTGTTAAAAACTGGATTCAGGACAAAAAAGAAAGAAGACGTAGACAGGGTAAGGAAGTTAGGGCCGATTCGAAGTTTACTGGACGAAAAAGGTGCGGCAAATTTTAGTTTTATTTACTTTTATAATTTATTGATTTGTTAAATAAAATAATACCCCAATGATATACCAACGTAATTTATTAATCAGCTAATATTGACATGCATACCTAAAATTTAAATTAATGCTTTATTTACATGTTACTAAACCCTATAGGACCTAATAAAGGTAAATCACATATTATGTTACCGCTAATATTACGTCATATTGTTACACAAAAAACAATGAATATTGCACTATAAACTCACATTAAGAAGGAATTGAAGCAGCTTACAAATGCTCAGAATTCTCCACTCCCTCCTCGCTTATAACTCTAAACTTTAAGTCATTTAACTGAAACTTTTTTACAAAATCATTTACACTGTCTGGGGTAATTTCGACTCCATAGTCCATGGAGGCGAATCTTCGGTTTGGGATATCGACAGCAACTAGTAATGGAACGACGTCATCCAAACCTACAAATAAAACTGTGTAATGTACCGTCATATTTTTCTCAGTAAATTATTGGGCATATAAAGACCGTTGACAACTAGATGGTTTTGATTTACTTGGAACTTACCAATCAAATCCCTTAGAATATCAGCGCACTCATTGTCATTTCCTATCAGAAACTGTAAAAAGTAGTCATCTTGGTCACATGTGGAAAACAATCGGTCCTCTGGAATTGCCGAAATGTTAATATTATTCATTTTGTAGTAGTTATTTGCTGCTGGAATTAAAACTGATTCGGCAAACTGCAACTCTGTTTCCTCTGAATCTATGTAATAAATCAGAGGTATTAAGAAATTTTATTGCTTTAGGAGAATTCCAGTTGTCTTACCCACGAATAGGACTATCACAGGAAAGTCATGTAGCTTTGTCAAGAATCTGTCAGTAAGAATGTTTACTGCCCTAGGCTTCCAAGGAAAATTCTGTGCAAGAGGATCTTCCACAATTTCGGACCGACCATCCATAGTAATCACGTGGCCATTACTGTCCAACAGCAACAAAGTGGGAATGCCTCTGATACCATACAGCTGGGCCAATTCGGCCCTTACCGAAGCTTGCTGGAAGGGCACAGATAGCCAAGGCATCGATTCTATGTAAGCACTATAAGACTCGGCGCTCCTGAAAATCATGCATTATTTATGAGTGTAATAGCCAGAACCGGGCATGATGTATGTGCAATAACTGAATAAGTTGGGCGCCTTAACACGGCCAGACAATATAAAACTAGGCAGTTTTAGAAACTTTTGTTTTCCTAGAGTTGAAGAAAAATCTTGACAAACACCGCGGGGTTTTCGAGTGGAAAAACCGTAGTGACAAAGCGTCATACAAAGACAAATAAATTGCATACCCTCCAGAGGGTGAAAACCGTCTCGTAAATCAGTCGGGGTGAATTTATGGAATCACGAAAGGTCCGGACGGTAGTAATTGTAGGCTATAATTCCTCCCTTTTTATTATTCACCACTATGTTATTTGTCTAGTCGGTGAAATACTAATGCTGCATTTACATAGCCATTATACAGGTTTAACGCTTGCAATCACGACATATTTTAAGTTTACGGTGCATGGTTTTATCGATTTCTCAATAAAGTGTCAGTCAGTGTATTCAGATAGCTTTAAACTCTAATTTGCACCATTCTATCAGACAAAGACCATATAGATTGGATAGGGTACCTGTCTAGTATAAATCGATAAAAGGTACTGTATATCGAATAAAAGGTACATAATAACCGATGTTTCAGTATTAAATAGATTCGATACAGGTAGTGACCATAGACTGGTAAGGGCAAAAATCAAAATTAACCTTGGAACGGAAAAGAAGAAACTAATCGATCAAAAAAGATTTCCAACAATTCTAGCTAGAGCTTCTTCTAGAGCTTCAATAAAATGTCGACACCTATCAAAGGAACATTAAAAGCAAAATGAACCTGGATGAATTGGAACAAAAAATAAGATACAGAACAGCATGCAGACAGCGACAAAACAGATAGAGAGACAGAGAAGAAACTAGAGACCTCATGAATATAAGAAGAAACACACATAGAAGTGACCCTAACTATAGAGAACTTAACATAAAAGTTAAAAGGAGTATAAGGAGAGACATAAGAGATCACAACAACAGCATGATAGTCCGTAATAGAAAACAATAAAAATATGAGAGTGCTGAAATCACTTGATAAAAATGGACAAGCATGCATTTATCAAAAGACGACGAAGTAAAATACCAGAGTGACGAGATAGTAAATATAATCGAAGAATATTTTAAAGACCTCATCAGCGTAACTAGAGAACGCTAATACTTAATGTGAGATCATGAACGTCGGCTCAGAAGAAATCCCTGACATAAACTCCACCGAAATTGAGGAAGCGCTAAGCCAACTAAAAAATGGTCGAGCTCCTGGTGAAGATAAAATCACTAGTGAAATGATAAAACTGGGAGGCACAACCACAATAGAATCCATGAAAATCTTAATGAACAAATGTCTTCACATCGGTAATATTCCAAGAACATGGCAAAATGCCCAAGTCATCTTGTTACACAAAAAGGGAGACAAATTAAAACTCAGCAACTTTCGCCCAATAAGCTTATTGCCCCATCCTTATAAGCTCGTTTCCAAGATCCTTACAAACAGGCATACGGGCAAACTAGATGAATATCAGTCGAGTGATCAGGCTGGTTTTCGCAAAGGACATAGCACCGTAGAGCATCTTCAAACGCTACGGACTCTTATAGAAAAGTGTAATGAGTACAATACGCCGCTCCATCTCGCTTTTAAGGCATTTGATTCTGTTGAGCTTTGGGCATAATCCGAGGGCTGAATAATGCTCGAATAGATTCAAGGTACATTAATCTACTTAAAAACATATACAAAGAGGCGACAATCACAGTTAAAGTGCAAGAAGATGTAACAACCAATCGAATACCAATTAACAGAGGACAAGGAGACACAATATCCCCTAAGTTATTTACCCTTGCATTGGAGGACGTATTCAGAAGACTAGATTGGGACAAAAAGGGTCTGCGCGTGGATGGTAGATATCTGAGCATTTACGCTTCGCGGACGACATAGTTTCAATCAGCAGTACGAAGGAAGAACTTATCGAAATGTTGGCAGACTTAGAGAGAGAGTCGGGAAAAATCGGTTTAAATATGAACATCGATAAAACCAAACTGTACTAAAGTCGACGATGTTATAGGGCACATCGCACGTCAGAAATGGTGTTGGGTGGGGCATGTGGCACGACAAGACTGACAGATGGACAAGACGTATAGTACAGTGGCGTCCAAGGCGACATAAAAGAAGTGCGGTCGTCCACAGAAACGATGGATCGACGATATAAAAGAAATAGCGGGAAGAAAATGGCAATGAACCGATCCCAATGGAAGCAGCAAGGGGAGGCCTATGTCCACGAGTGGATGCAAAAGGGCTGCTGAAAGAAGAAGAAGACCTGTCTAGTTCTACGCCACTGGAGCCATATCCAACTTTGTCAATGCATCTTTCTTGTCTAACCGTTGATTTTGTCTGGATAATTTCAAATCTTTCATATCAGTGTAATTCGAGAACAATATGTCTGATATGATTTGATGAGAATGGATTTCTTGGCTTTTACATATTTACAATTTTTACACTGGAGTATTTTGAATGTACAAATTGTTTATTTTTAAATATTTCTTTCAGGTTTTTTTGTATTTGCAGGATAGGAACTTTGTTTCAAAATACGTATTTAGTGTCACATATGTGTGTACACGAGATTTGGTTTGCTTTGCAAAACTACACAACTGTTATACAATGTTGTATTGCTGGTATTATGAGTTATTTCATTAATAATTCAAAAGGTACATTTCATTGAAATGTCTTTCACCGTGACAGTTGGATACATGAAGGAAAATTTACATTCATGATGACTTTTCAAACTTTGCGGAAATTGGTGCATGGGGCATAAAACCATTAATCATATACATTTAAATTGCTAGGGAATGGATGCAAACCTTTGTTATTTGAATTTTGAATGACAGACCTTATAAGTAGGCCTAAAAACCAAAAATTTTGCCCAAAATTCTTTATTGGAGACAGAGGTACGTATAAAGTAACAATGTCAAGAGTTCCTATCAGAATATAGTAGAGAACTGGAACATAGAAACTTCTCAAATGGTCTTTAATTGAGTTTCCCTAAACAACCACTATACATGCGGTGACTAAATAAATTTATGCGGTTAAGCGCATCAAACCAAATACCATATACGAAAAGGGAATCTAATTATTCTGGGGTGTTGTAAAATGCCTTACAGGAGCATCGGGATGCATGCACTTCCGACCGAGTTGCCATGGATACGGGGGATCCTAATAGTCTCGTTACGTTCCAAGCCCCCCCAAAATTCCACCCTTGATAATGTCGCCACCGTAGGTGCTCCGGTGAAAGCTCATTAAGTGCGAAACGAGAAAAAGTTTTATGCTTCCATCAGTTTTATAACTAAAAAACTCCCCCTTACGGTGTTGGTTGATTAATTTAAGCTTCTAGGATATGTAGTGTATTGTTGGTAAAATACTGTGGACGCCCAATATTTTTATCGTAGAATTTCATCTTTTTGGGGTAGGAAAGGGGAGTTTTAAAGTCTTTCAACCCAAACACGTAAACCGAGATTATCAATAATAAAGCGGGGGGTGTTGAACATCGGCGGCTTTTATGTTGAACTATAAAGTTTTACAGTTATTCCATAATGGTGCATCATGTTTCCTTATGCTGTAAAGTTGTAAAAGATGCCAGACTTGCTAGAAAGGAAGTAAAAAGAATTACACAGAAATAATAAAAAGGTTAACGTTGTCTGCTCTTTTTAAAATGGTAAAGTTGTTTGTAAGTAGTTGTTCAAAAACAGCACAAAAAGGTATTGGAACAGAAAGTAAGAACTAAAAGGAGTTCTTATTTCAGTTGAGTCATGCAGCATTCTATTTCAAACCATCTTGTAAACGATATAGAAAAAGCTTTCGAAAGTTCTGAACAACTCATCAAGATTAAATTTGTATTCAATAAACATTATAATGATTGTAAAAGACTCGGTCTTGAAGTATAGTTATAAATAAGTGTAACATTTGTGTGATATGATTCATAAAGGTGGAAAGAAAAATGATAAAGCAGGTATAAAAAATGACAGTGAATCTTTAAATTTACTAACTTTCTAAGTTAGCAAAATAAAATCTCCATTTTAGGGAGCATTATAATGTATTTTTAGCACCTAATATGCAAAAAAAAAGTCAAGATAAATGTATTTTCTTTGATTTCTGTCTTTAAAATTAAGTTAATCTCTGTACTTAAGTATTTAAGTTTTCCCTACCAACAGAATCGAAACTTCCAGACTTTTGGGGCCATAAAAGCGTTCTAAACTATGTTTATCTTTATTCTACTGTTGTTCTGCTGGCTTTATGTTTATGATGGTAACTCCGTTCGACCCTAAAAGTCCAGAGACGTAGAGATCAAAGCTAACCAAATACGCACACTTCAGTCGCAAGCTCCTGGCTATTTAAATGCATCCACGCCATTGATAAACAAACAAAAACGCTTCTGATGAAGCCTGGATAAACTGACAAATTGCCTTAATTTGTTACCTCTAGTAATGGTAACTCGCCGAGGAGCCTAATAAACGAACTGGGCCAAAATTAAACTTCCGCCCGTTTGGTTCGAAACTGCCCTGCAAACTCGGACTAAGTGGCGTAATTTCCTTTTATTTTCCTCTCTCTGCGAACGGAGTACAAGGCGAGCAGGCTATTTCGATAAATTTCCTGTTGTTCGTCAGTTTCAGACAGAGAAATTTTTGTTTTGGTAGGTTCAAAAAACTTTTCAATCTATCCAATTTCAATTGAAGGAACAACAGATTCCAACAGAACTCGCAAGAAATTAATGTCTGTCATGAGAACGGTAATGTATTTTTCCTAAAATTAACTTTAATCCTTGAGAATCAGCTGATAGTTCTCATACAAGCTTATTTCTTTTTGCTGCAACGGTGTGCTTAAAGTAGAGCTCGAATCAGATGAGAAAAGGCCACCGCATCATCAATGACGCAGTTTTTAAAACTATTTCTTTCTCCTTCTACAGTTGCCGTCGCATTAGATATAATCAGAGGCGTCCTATTAAAATATTCCCGAAAATATATTGTTAAGCGGTCAAAAAGCCACTTGGCAACGTAGTACGGTTTTTACTTGGACACAATTAAAACAGATGCGGCAGCGGCCAGGGACATTTGGACCTTTTTATATGCTTTTACCAACTAGCCGGCACTCTAAACGGTGTTGCCAAGTTTAAAAAAATGTAGTGGCGGACAGGGAGACTTAGGGGGTTAGGTTAGGTTCCGTTTTAGTCTGGTGTTTTGGTTGTATTGTTGATGGTCGCAGTTGAAGTTCACATAGTGTTATGAATAAAAAACGTTATTTTGTCAAAATGTCTTTCAAAAAGGTTGGAAAGAAAGGTGTTATCATATACAGCCAAGGCCGAAGGTGAAATCGTCAGTAACGTCTTACAATTTATGAAGAAAGAAGCAGAAGGAGTTTCCATTCCTTTGAAAAACTTGTTGTCTTTTATTTTCTTTATTAAAAACGACGAAAATGTTTCATTTTACTGATAAAATAATAGCACGCCACTGACTGGCTGCAACAACTTGGAAAGTAACGAGAGCAGCAATATTTAAAGCGAGACGTACAGAGATCGTGACATCATCGTTTGATGACGCCTGTGGCCTTTTCTTAGCTGATTCGAGCTCTACTTAGGGAAGAAGATCCGACGTCACAGAAAGTCAAAAATTACGAAAATTTGTCATCAAAGTTTGTAAATGAACGTCTGACATAGACCAGTCATAAAAATAAGTGCTTACAAGTGTAATGTCAATTTTGTGGCTTTCTTAAAACATAAATAATTAGTATTTCATTTAGGTAAAAGTGTTAGAATTATATTTTGTAGATTACTAGAAAACTGTTAGATCTCTGAAGAAAAACAAAATTTGTATACTTGTATAACTGATTTGGTCCACTTTGTATACCACTTAAAATACGCAGCGGTATGATTTGCCATGAAATTGGTGAAAACCAAAAAAGATTTAAAACACTTCTTGGATAAGTTCTCAAATTATCCGTTACATTAAGTCTTTGCCAAAAAAAGAGCAATGAGAAGACCAAAGAGAATATTTTTGAATTTTGTTGTGTAGAGTGTGAATGCAGAAAACTGAAAAAATCAAATTTAATCTTTGTAGCATTACCAATCATTGTAAGAAAAGTTGTGGTTTATGAAAAGTTGCCTCTTGTAATAATAGTATATTATTAACCAAGCTTTAGACAGAAATTATTCTATTATTAACAATATTTAGGATAACAACAAAACAATAACATGAAAAGACAACCTAATTTATTTGTTTGTCAAGTCAAGTATATTTCATATGTCTTAATATACATTGACATTATTATTTACCTAGGTCAATAATATTTCCTTTATTGTTGTATTTGTGCCAGACTAGAACTAAAGATTAGACTATTTTTGACCTAGGTCAACAATGACCATTAAGGTAGAGAAAACGAATTTCTCAAGTTACTAATCGGTCAATAATGATATGTTTATCATGTTAGTAGTGGAAAAAATCTTTTTTTCTTGGTAAAAAGTAACTTTCGGCCATCTTAATAATTAACTCTTCGTTATTCTTATAGGAATCAATATTGTAACTAATTTTATTATATGCGGCACACCAAGTAAAGCCACAAAAAGACTGGCAATTTAATTTAATACAAATTATTGCATTACCCTCGTTATGCATTGAATAGTTAATGGCGTGTAACGGTTACGGTAACTTAAAATTTAAAAATGGACTATAAACCATAAAATACATTAAATAAACTGAGAGGTTTAAAAAAATCTTTAAATGATTTCTTAGCTATTGATTGTTCATTATATCATTATGGTATGTTGATGATGATCTTTTTTGTTACATTAGTTCATCCGTCAGGTGTTTATAGATCGGGATACTTTTGTCTCATTGATAAAAAAATTTGTCTCACTCTAAAAAAAATGGATTGTTGACTATATGAACTTTTCACGGTTGTCAAAAGACAATTTAAAGACTTACAATTTGGTCAAAACTATAGTGACTTAACTGTCAAAATGACTGAATTACGAGCTGTCAAAACGAACCAAGTCGAGTGACACCAATAAATGCAATGTTGTTTTTATTGTTAAATTGTGACGCTATTTTGACAGTTGGCTATATGTAGTTTTTAAGTTGACTATATGAACTTTTTACAGAAGTCAAAACACAATTTAAAATGCTATAATTTGGTGAAAACTAGAGTGACGTAACTGTCAAAAATAACTGAATTACGAGCTGTCAAATTGAACCAAGCCGACACGAATAAGTGCAATGTTGTTTTTATTCTTAAATTTTGACAGTTGACTATAGGAACTTTTTACGGTTGTCAAAAGACAATTTAAAGACTAACAATTTGGTAAAAAATAGAGTGACGTAGCTGTCAAAATTACTGAATTACGAGTTGTCAAATGGAACTAAGTCGAGTGACACCAAGAAGCCCAATGTTGTCTTTACTTTTTACGCGCAATTTGGGCCTGTCAAATGTCAATTTAAAGGGCTTTAATTTGGTCCAACCTAGACCTTAATAACTGCCAAAATGACAGAGTTACAAACTGTCAAAATGGGCTTAACATCACTACAATTTTTACTACTGTACGATGGTTTTTATTGTCAAATTGTGACCTTTTTTGACAGTTTGACATACGCGCAATTTAGGCCTGTCAAATGACAATTGAAAGGGCTTTAATTTAGTCCCAACTGGACCTGAGTAACTGTCAAAATGACAGAGTTACGAACTGTCAAAATGGGCTTAACAGCACTTAAGTCAATAACATGTTATTCACCCCATAAATAATGACAATAACCCAAGGTCCGATTTCAGAGATTTATGATTCTTTTACTGGTTTATTTCTGAATTTGGGACAATTATTTGATACTAATTTGTTTTCCTAATAAAATATTTTTAAGTACTAGAAATTGTTTATAAAAAGCTCTAACAATAGCAACTTTTTTCTTATTTAACCGACAGTGTATCTCTTATCGTTTCCAAGATATGTATGTATATTAGACACAAATGTCATAAATTGCATGTGCATCTGAATAGTCAGCTCCTGCATGTAATGCATTCACGGCTAATATCATTTCCTAAATTCTCACCATTTCCAGACTTACCGGACTTCCTGTTCCGGTATTAGTTGAAATTCGTCGATTTTGCTCTCAGGCAGATGTTATAACCGAACATAAATAATAAATAGCAGTTCTGAAAATTTAGTACAAGATATTTCAGTATTACGAATAACTTTAACAAATTTGATAGTTAATAATTTGCAAAAGTATTTAATTTGTGAAGATTAAAATAGTCTATAAGTGATATTGCTTAATGTTATTTTTTTCATTTAGATCCAAAAACTTAATTGCCTTTCAGAACCAGATTTTTCATTGTGTTGACTCCGCTAAATTATCCACCCTAATAACCTACCCTATTGTGTCTCAGAATCTGGGTCACGTAGTATCAGAACACTGCACTTTTTTCCGCTGCTTTAGACATGCATTTTTCAGCTTTACCGGCAGGCAGTATTTAATGATTTTTATTAAAAATACTAAGTTTTGTTCTTTATGCATTGATTCTAAACTTTCTTATAATAGGGAGCCAAATTTACGACATATAATCAATGTTGATTCCATTGTCTACTACATCTACCATATATCACGTTGATTAACGATTAACTAGTTAGTAAACTAATAGCGTTACAATTGATGGCAATAGTTGGAGCTAAATCCACCAGAAATTGTGCATACAGAGAGAAACTTTTGATTGCTAGATTTAAACCGTCTTCACAATGGTCTGCATTAAGCTGAAATCCGTCAATTAAGCGGAAAGATCCTTTTCTGTGCTGATTATTCATACCAGAACAGTTTTATTGGGTTAGTTTAATAACCTTTAAACCTTAAAACATTATCTAGAATTGAGAAGAATTTTGTTTTTAAAAGTCTTTCTTATGATAATGAGTATTGAAGATGTGCTGCACTCGTTCGATAAGAGTTTGCATGGAATAAGTCAGTATTATGTCAGGAAGAACAAAATTAGAGCCTTTTAAATGCCAACTGATCTTGGTAACAAATATTAAAAGTGATATAAAAGTGTCAGAGGCTCAAATTTGACACAATACTGAAAGTCGCAAAGCCATCTCTTTATTCTGATATTGTTAAGAAATTTCTCAAAATTTGGACTTTTCTAAAATTGAGTTAATTTTTGATCAAAACCCTGCCCTGCACATTATTAAATTTTAGAAAATAAATAATTAATTTGTTCTCATTTTTTTGGTTTACTAAATACGGTTATGCAAAGTGTATAATATAGTTATTATATAACCCACAATTTTAGTGCCATTTTATTTTGGCGCCAAAACATCTCACAAAAAAACTCTAACCCAACCTAAAAAAATGGTACTAAAAAAATCAAACAAAAGTGACCCAAACAATGTCACACAGATAAAGGTTTTGAATGTGACTTTTGCCGGTTTATAACATTATGTTACGTCACGTTATTTTTGTTTGATTTTCCACAAATCTACTCTCTATAGCTTTTAAAAGTGAAAAAATGTAGTTTATCAAAAAATCAGTATTAACTCTGCTTGGAGAAATTGCTCACTTGGTATCATATTTTCTTCTCGGCCTATTTCGTTCTCCAATGCCCTTATAAATTGAGAGATAAAATATTTGGGGAAGCGTTGATGCTATATCCACCCCTTATCGGCCGGCCAGATGCTACCTCGACTTCCACTCCACTGAAAATTATGGCAAATTTTCGACGAAACCCCCGGATAATGTGATGGAGAGTCGTTTAGTATTATTGGCTTACCCTACTTTAGTTAGCAGGACAGAAATCTATTTGTTCGATAACGTAGAAGAACGCTGTCTGCGAAATTGAAGTTTTCAGGATAAACCCAACCAAGCCAATTATATAGGAAAAAATCCCCCCGTGTTTGTAAGCTTCCCCCAATTTTAAATCTAAATACAAATTGGCGTCCTGGGGTGTTATACAACCCAAAAGTTGAAGGGAGAAAGTTGTTTGCCCGTACAGGGTAAATGACCCAGAAACCAAGGCGCTTTTAATTCGGTTATTAGATTTTAAACCCTGATTAGAATAAGGTCACAATTTAAGCTTAAAACTAAGAATTATTTGGGCTAACAGAAGCTGCGCTGTTTAATTAACTTTATAAATGCCCCTTTTTAATTATTTATGCTGCAGCACCCCTAATAGAATAAACAGTAAAATACTAAAGCGGATATTACATTTTTGACCTTTAGTTTAACATAAATGCAATCGCTTACCGGTCGCTGGAGACGAATATAATCTCGAAATTAGGTTCTCTCTTTTTGATTAGCTTGTAGACGTCAGCCAGGAGGGGAGTAAACGCTTTACATGGAGGACACTACAAAAATGGAAAAAGAGATGTATTTTCAAAACTTTTTTTGTTTCCGCCAAATGAAATAAATTTTAATTGAAATATTTGGAAAACAAAGCCAAAAAAAAACCCCTATACAGGGTGGTCCAGTTTTAAATGTCAATAATTCACCAATCGATAGCCCATCAAAAAATAAGTTGACATGCATTATGTCATTTTGCTGAAGAACGCTTCCTAAGGATTAACAGATTTCCAAATTTCAGTTTAAAAAATCGTTTTTTTTGCTACAACTGTCATTTTGATCACACCAATTTTGATCAAATTTGAAACAAGCAATTATGAAATGAGTACTCGTTTATATGATGTAAATGACATTCTTCAAAATTGTTTAGATGCGTCAATATAGGGGGATAGTCTTTATTTTCTACGTTCACTGGATATTATTCAAAATTGACAAAAATGTCTACTTGGGTTATTGTATTTTTTACTTTAAAATGGTTCAAATCTAGTCATCTGTGAGGTTTTCGAGTTAATTTTTGACACTGGTAACAGTCCGAATTTTTGTACTAATTTAATTCTAAAAATTAGTGTTCAAGACTAATATCGTAGCATTTAATGCCAAAATTGTTTATGTCCATCAATGAATAGTCTGAAACTTAACTTTTACTATAAAAAATAGTTTAAAATTCGATTTTTCAGTCTTAAAGCACAGTAAAGCGTCTAGAGATCAATTTAATACTGACAAAGAGTGAAATGACACATGTTTAAGCCGATGGAAAATAGTTTTTTAAGTCTGCTATGTTAAAAACTTGGTGAAGATAACCCTAAAACTCGATTTTCCAAGCTGAAAGCAGTTTTAAAGCCCTAAAAATAGTCCAGAGTTAAAAGAAAATGAAAAGCAAAGTAAAAAAACTTGAAAAGTTAGTCTTCAAGTCAATTTTTATGAATCTAATGTCAATATCCTGTATTTATAAGACTATTTTCAAGACTATAATATTGAAATGTATTTTCAAATTATAAAAACTTACTTCAAATGCAAATTTTAAGCTTTTGGTGTCACTTTTCATTGGTTCAGAGTCTTTTTGGTGTCCAAGACTGACTGAAAGACAGTTTTTAAGCCTCTCAAGTCAATTTTCACCGTTTCAAAGTTAATTTACTGGTTTCTAAGTCAATTTTCAATACTAAAGTCTTTCAATTTACCTGAAAACTAAGAAAAATGGTTACAAAGACATTTTTTAAAACTCTTAAGTCGATTTTCACCGTTTTCAAGACGATTTTTAAGTTGGGTTGGGTTGGTTTTGGGTCTTTGAACGTAATAACTCAATTATCTCGTAAACGAAGTTTCAAATCAGGATTTTATAAGAGATACTTATTTTGTCAAATTGAACCAGTAAATGGATTGTCCCAAATTTGATTAAAAATGCTCCTCCAGTTATGACAAGAAACCGATTTTTTAAACTGAACTTTTATGGACTGTATTTTCCTTGGGAAGCATTTTTCAGGAAAATGACATAATGTATGTTAACTTATTTTTTGATGGGCTATCGAATGGTGAATTATTGACATTTAAAACTGGACCACCCTGTACATAAAGAATGCTTTTTTCAGAAAACTAACTGGAAACATATTTTTTGAAATTTGTCAAAATTATTGCCTTACCCAATTTGCGGAGAAATAAAACCCACGAACACCATCGGGCACGTCACTATACCGGATATCACCCTGTATGCGCTTTGAGTGATTTTGCCAATAAGTACCACCAGGTTGCAGTACCACGTCTTTCAGGACCTGTAATTTTTCGTTTATTGTTTTGGAAAATCCTTTCACACACGAAAATCAGAGTATGGTATCTTAGTTATACCTCATCAACAGGTCGAGGCCTCCAAGGAAAATTGGTACCATTGGGGTCCTCCAAGAGTCTTTCGTGAGCCGAAACGCTCACTGTGGAACCATCTTTGTCGAGCAGTACTAAAGTTGGTACTCCTGATTTTATTCGATACCGTCTGCTCAATTTTGTCTGAAAATACGTAAATGTATCAAGAAAAGTAATTTAGACAGAAACACTAACAATTTTTTCGCTGATTATCTAACTTTTAAACATACAATTAGTGCAAGTACCTAAAATACATTAACAGTCACTGGAGAAACTTTACTATCTAAAAAGAAGACTGTAATGATTGTGAACCTCCAGCACTTCGAAACATCCATTAATCAACGGCGTGGGTGCAGTAATTAAGGAAAAAGCCTTCATATAGATGGAGGAGGAAGACAATGAAACAACGTACCTTGGAAACAAAAACGAGAGGTAATTTTGACTTGTATGAATGAATAACTATTAAAGATTAGATAAGAAAGTTTTAATAGGGGCATTAAATTCTTCTCTTTCGGAAAAAAAAACACAAACAAAAGTAGATTTTGGCAATCGCCGAAGCGATCAATTTTATTTTCCTCCATTATGCTCCGGTCTTACATTTTTATCGTTTTCCATTGGCGGTTATGTGATTCGTCGACTTTTTCCAAGCCTATTACGTTTTACGAGTGTGTTTGTCAACATTCGCCAAGAATCGAAATGTTTTAAGAGCAACTGGAAATGGAAAAACGTTTCGAAAAGAAAAAGGGAGATAGTGGTGCAGTCATAAATTTTTCAGTGGTTCATTTTCTGTTTTTGCTCAGAAATGTATGCTGAAGGTCAGAGAAAATTTTGCTTCCAGGCAATAATGTTTTTGATGCAACGAAACATTTTAAAGTTGCATGTTATGAACAAAAGTAGCCTTTTTTCCCTCTGAAAGTAGCAAGTTTATCTAAAATTGTACTGCTACTACTACTGATTCGGAAATACATAGTGTGCTGATATTGTCAATAAATGAAAAATATTGTCATTTTGCGTATTAAATCAAAAATTAAAACTAGAAAAACTGTTTATCGAAGAGAGTGGCTGTCGAGACGATAAAAAATCGAAATATAAGCCAAGCATAACGTCATCGATTCTCAATATAAATGGAGCACGCAAGCCAAATGGACTGGCAGCAAATTAAAGGCAATTAGAAAATCATTTCGTAAGGTTCTATCCCTTCACATTCTATCCATTTCCCTTTTACCGCCACTTCTAACGTTAAAAAAATATTCCCTTTTTTATTAAGTATGACTTAAAAATTGGTTTTGATGTTATACGTAAATAGAAGTATTCAAATGTACTTAGAATGTATAAAAGTAAACTTCTGTATAAATCGGTCAGCATACATGATTGTAAACCTTTTATTGTCTTTTGGATTCAAAATCCATTCAAAGTATAAGTTGGAAAGAGGTTTTTACAGTACCCTTAAACAGTTTTTTCAAAAAACTGACAAATACAATGACTCATTCACTAATATATGGATTTTTTTCTTAAAATGTAGAAAAGAACAAACTAATTCAAGTTCTTCGGTCTATGAATCAGTTACTTAAACTAAATTTTCGAAGAAAAATTACATTAGAATGGTTGTAACTCTCCTGTCTAAAAAATGTAGATTCTACAGACATAAATGAAATAGAAATTCTTAAGATTAAAATACTAGAAAGTCTTTATAAGCATCATATTGGTGTGCAATGATTGCTATTCATGTAATCGCCTCCTTCGATTCATCTTTTCCCATCAGTTGATTTAAATAAAAGGAAGTATTAGAATTTATTATACACAATGTGATGTGTGTAATCAATTTCAATATTAGTACTGTCACTGAGTAGAGAATGCGAGAGTTAATGGCAGTGTGTATATACTGATAAAACGACATCTACTGAATTTGTAGTAAATCACAATATTTTCAAAATGTTTTGTCTTTATAGCTTTATGGAACAAATTTTGACAGGTGCCATGTTCATAACAGACCAGACTGATGACGTTTTCTATTAGCAAGTTTAGTGCAAAATTAGTGTATTTCGATCTTGGCTATGCACTAATTTTGCACTAATCGTACTAATCAAAAACGCCTTTAGTCTAAAACAGCCAGTTAAACGTCACAACTGCCAAAAACCTACTTATGAAGCGATAAAACGACATTTACTGAATTTGTACTGAATCACAATATTTTCAAAATATTTTGTCTTTATAGCTTTATGGAACAAATTTTGACAGGTGCCATGTTCATAACAGACCAGACTGATGACGTTTTCTATTAGCAAGTTTAGTGCAAAATTAGTGTATTTCGATCTTGGCTATGCACTAATTTTGCACTAATCGTACTAATCAAAAACGCCTTTAGTCTAAAACAGCCAGTTAAACGTCACAACTGCCAAAAACCTACTTATGAAGCGATAAAACGACATTTACTGAATTTGTACTGAATCACAATATTTTCAAAATATTTTGTCTTTATAGCTTTATGGAACAAATTTTGACAGGTGCCATGTTCATAACAGACCAGACTGATGACGTTTTCTATTAGCAAGTTTAGTGCAAAATTAGTGTATTTCGATCTTGGCCATGCACTAATTTTGCACTAATCGTAACAATAAAAAACGCCTTTAGTCTAAAACAGCCAGTTAAACATCACAACTGCCAAAATCTTACTTGTGAAGCGATAAAACGACATTCACTGAATTTGTAATGAATCACAATATTTTCAAAATGTTTTGTCTTTATAGCTTTATGGAACAAATTTTGACAGTTGCCATGTTCATAACAGACCAGACTGATGACGTTTTCTATTAGCAAGTTTAGTGCAAAATTAGTGTATTTCGATCTTGGACATGCACTAATTTTGCACTAATCGTACTAATCAAAAACACCTTTAGTCTAAAACAGTCAGTTAAACATCACAACTGCCAAAATCTTACTTGTGAAGCGATAAAACGACATTCACTGAATTTGTAATGAATCACAATATTTTCAAAATGTTTTGTCTTTATAGCTTTATGGAACAAATTTTGACAGTTGCCATGTTCATAACAGACCAGACTGATGACGTTTTCTATTAGCAAGTTTAGTGCAAAATTAGTGTATTTCGATCTTGGGCATGCACTAATTTTGCACTAATCGTACCAATAAAAAACGCCTTTAGTCTAAAACAGCCAGTTAAAAGTCACAACTGCCAAAAACCTACTTATGAAGCGATAAAACGACATTTACTGAATTTGTACTGAATCACAATATTTTCAAAATGTTTTGTCTTTATAGCTTTATGGAACAAATTTTGACAGTTGCCATGTTCATAACAGACCAGACTGATGGCGTTTTCTATTAGCAAGTTTAGTGCAAAATTAGTGTATTTCGATCTTGGACATGCACTAATTTTGCACTAATCGTACCAATAAAAAACGCCTTTAGTCTAAAACAGCCAGTTAAAAGTCACAACTGCCAAAAACCTACTTATGAAGCGATAAAACGACATTTACTGAATTTGTACTGAATCACAATATTTTCAAAATGTTTTGTCTTTATAGCTTTATGGAACAAATTTTGACAGTTGCCATGTTCATAACAGACCAGACTGATGGCGTTTTCTATTAGCAAGTTTAGTGCAAAATTAGTGTATTTCGATCTTGGCCATGCACTAATTTTGCACTAATCGTACCAATAAAAAACGCCTTTAGTCTAAAACAGCCAGTTAAACGTCACAACTGCCAAAAACCTACTTATGAAGCGATAAAACGACATTTACTGAATTTGTACTGAATCACAATATTTTCAAAATGTTTTGTCTTTATAGCTTTATGGAACAAATTTTGACAGTTGCCATGTTCATAACAGACCAGACTGATGGCGTTTTCTATTAGCAAGTTTAGTGCAAAATTAGTGTATTTCGATCTTGGACATGCACTAATTTTGCACTAATCGTACTAATCAAAAACGCCTTTAGTCTAAAACAGCCAGTTAAACGTCACAACTGCCAAAAACCTACTTATGAAGCGATAAAACGACATTTACTGAATTTGTACTGAATCACAATATTTTCAAAATGTTTTGTCTTTATAGCTTTATGGAACAAATTTTGACAGTTGCCATGTTCATAACAGACCAGACTGATGACGTTTTCTATTAGCAAATTTAGTGCAAAATTAGTGTATTTCGATCTTGGCTATGCACTAATTTTGCACTAATCGTACCAATAAAAAACGCCTTTAGTCTAAAACAGCCAGTTAAACATCACAACTGCCAAAAACTTACTTATGAAGCTATAAAACGACATTTACTGAATTTGTACTGAATCACAATATTTTCAAAATGTTTTGTCTTTATAGCTTTATGGAACAAATTTTGACAGTTGCCATGTTCATAACAGACCAGACTGATGACATTTTCTATTAGCAAGTTTAGTGCAAAATTAGTGTATTTCGATCTTGGCCATGCACTAATTTTGCACTAATCGTACCAATAAAAAACGCCTTTAGTCTAAAACAGCCAGTTAAACGTCACAACTGCCAAAAACCTACTTATGAAGCGATAAAACGACATTTACTGAATTTGTACTAAATCACAATATTTTCAAAATGTTTTGTCTTTATAGCTTTATGGAACAAATTTTGACAGTTGCCATGTTCATAACAGACCAGACTGATGACGTTTTCTATTAGCAAGTTTAGTGCAAAATTAGTGCATGACCAAGATCGAAATACACTAATTTTGCACTAATCGTACTAATCAAAAACGCCTTTAGTCTAAAACAGTCAGTTAAACATCACAACTGCCAAAAACCTACTTATGAAGCGATAAAACGACATTTACTGAATTTGTACTGAATCAGAATATTTTCAGAATGTTTTGTCGCTTTATGGAACGAATTTTGACAGTTGGCATGTTCATAACTGACAAGACTGTGGTTATGTAACGATGACGTAATTTGACAAAACCATAATTTGACCAATTGTCAAATTACGTCATTGTGACGTTACATTCGCTCAGCTGTGTAAACGAATTAGGCCACAGATAGTTAAATGTCACAACTGTCAAAATCCTACTCATGGAGCAATTTATTGAAATTTTAATCATTCACAATATTTGAAGAATGTTTTGTAATTTATTTTCAAAAAGGTAGTATCACAGTCACGTGACATCCGTATAGAGGGAACGGAATGGAAACAATTTCTGATTTTTCTTCCGTATGATTTCTGCAGTTTAAACTAAATCAATAAGGAAATTAATGAATAACCCGGCCTAACCTTTTATAATCTGTGGTAGAATGCAACAATATTTAACAAAACAAAAACTAATTACAAAAACCACAAACAGTGAAAGTAAGATAGTAAGAATGCCTTGTTAACGTGCTTGGTACTGAATACTAAACTATTGTATTGTTAATAATTGCACACGAGATTCACACAGTTCAAAAACGATAATTGTCATATCCAATCAAATTTCTTGGTCCGAATAATTGGTAGGCTGTGGCCACATCAATTTGATGTTACCTAATTACTACAAGAGAATTATTCACAAAACCCTTTTACGTGATAATTTCACAGTTAATTAAATTACAATTGTTGGGATACAAGTTTGATTGCAATTTACACAAAATGTGCAAATTGACAATAACCTGAATTAAATGGATTCTTTGAAATTTGAAGAGATATTAACTTTTTGTGAAACGTCGTTCGTTCATTCAGAAAGCGGCTTAAAAAGAAACATTTCTGTTTAAAAAGAATTATTTTTAATTAAGTGGGGTCCTAACAAAAAGGTGTCATAATTGCCACAGAGGCACTCATCAAAAGAGAAAAACACTTTCCAGTGTTTTCAATTCGATAACGCAGCATTTAAAATACGTGGAGCTATTGAGGCACAGTTTCCCATTTCGGGTTTTCTTTTGTTACCGAATTGGAAACTTCGAAGCGAATGGATTTCCATCAAGGCGTAAAAAGCACTTCATAGAAGTTGTTGACGTCAGCTACAGCTGCCGTTTTGCCACCAAATGCTTAATCAATCTCGTGGTTTTAGTTACTCTCGATTTTTCACCTTGTCAGTAGAAACTATCGTCGATTTTCCAACATGCGAATGTACATCTTTTAGTTCAATCACACTGCTTATTTGAAACGTATCATACCTTTAAATTAATCTCACTGAACGGCATAGCAAACCAAGGTAGTCCAAGTAAACTGTCCCGATGACTGATTTCAAAGTCACCGTAATTATCATTGTGAGCCCACATCACCACCTGAATCACTTCGAAACGTTTATCCGAATCACCATTGGCACAACTCGCGTTCAATTTATCGTACAAGTCGCGCAGTTTTTTCTGGAAATCGTCACTTTGGGTGTTGATGTTGGCAAAACTGAAGTAAACGCCGGTCACGTGGACGTTTTTCAACACCTCCATGGTGGGCATTGCGTCAAAATCGTTGGAGTTGTTGGTGGAGTCGCATTTGAGCAGTTTTTTGCCGAAGATTCGTTCCGGCCATTTTGTTTTCTCTGTCATGTTGTGATGGAAAAACGTCCGGTTCTGAAAGTAGAAGGCTGTAAGTAATTTAGTTTTAACGGATCAACTGAATATTTATGAGTTTACGATGATAACACGTAATGCTCTTATGCTTTAAGTATTATGGTAATGGAGAGAATGTGGTTTAATACGGTTGGGCTGATGCATGATGCCGATAGTATAAGTCGCTTTTGATATAATTAAATGAAATATTGAAGATAATTACAGGTTTAAGCAAAATTGACTTTTTTTATATTCTACAAAAAGTTGTTCTCCACATATTAGATCAGTAAATTTCAAAATCAGCAATTTTCCTACAGATAAATTGGAAGAAAAGTACCATTAATATAGTCTGCGCCGTTTCCTGACATAAATTCTCTAGATTTTATTACTTGGTATTGAAAAATGGAGTAATAAGATTTACATGTAGTTTTCTTAAGGTACTTTAAATTTTTTCGAATATTTTGGAATTTTAACATAAATTAATTGGTACTGATAAAGTCTAATGCTTATAAATGGCAGTTAAATAGCTCTCTGTATGCGTATCCACCACAATCCTAAACCATTAGAGATATGAATTATTAAATATGCATTACCATTATTTTGAGGGTGAATGTGTTTGCCTAAATAGCAATTTTATGTATAGGAATGTAGTGTAGATATCTCGTAATAAGTGAATGATTATATCTGGCATTTAAAATCATTATGATTATTTGTATTATTTCATTTTGACTGGAATTTATTATTATACAAATCAAGCATTTATCACAACAAGTCAGTTAATGATCTTTTGAGTTTGTATTTGGTCGTATTGCTACAGTGCGAAAAAGTACCTACTGATTTTTGGACATACTGGACTGGCCTTTTTTCGTTCTTTGACCTCGTGAGGATCTAGAAATATTGAAATAATACAAGGAAAAACACAATAAATGTCAAATCTTAACTATATTATATTGAAAGTGATAACATAAGCTTATTTTTCAGTCGAAATGGAGTTAGTTGAAAAAAAGCAATTCGGTGCACCCTGTCACTTTTTGCCTTATAACTCCTTAAGGAGGCCCTTAAGGGCAAAGCACTTTTATACAATCTTGTAGAGAATATAATTTCCTACGATTTTCCTTATTTACTTTTTTGTTGCTCCTTAAATAACGGCGCTATGCCTAATCGAAATGGAGTTAGTTTAAACAAGTACGAGTTGTAAATGTTACTTGAAGGGCCGCGTAACTGTTTTTCAGTTAAATCTGATATTTTCAAAGTCACGTGGCTCTTTTTAAGGTGCAAATGGTCAGTTGACTGTTTTCAATCATTAAATTTAGTTTTAAACGTCACGTGACAATTTTTTTAACGTCATTACGTGACCGTTTTAAATCCCAAAATCTTTCAAAATGGTCACGTTTTCAGGTCAGGTCACGTGACTTTTTTTAAGATTAAAAATGGAATTTATAATGTCACGTGACAGTTTTAAATGTCAAAATGATATGTGAAGGGTCACGTGACCGTTTTTCAGTTTAAACTGACGTTTTTCAAAGTCAAATGACTCTTTTTACACTGAATCACATGACTATTTTTAAATGTTAAAATATCATCCTTAACGTGTTCTGACAGTTTTATGTTTAACGTCACGTGATACTTTTTAAGGTGCAAATAGTCACGTGACTCTTTTAAGATAAAAAATTGAATTTATAATGTCACGTGACAGTTTTAAATGTCAAAATGCTATTTGAAGGGTCACGGGATCGTTTTTCAGTTTAAACTGACGTTTTTCAAAGTCAAGAGACATTTTTTAGAGTAAAAATATTCGCGTGACGATTTTTTATAATTAAATTTTTTTAAAGAAAGTTTAGGGACTTTTTTTCAAAACAAAATTCCAAAGGTTATGTGACTGTTTTAAATGGCAAAATCGTATTTGAGAGGGCACCTGACAGTTTTAATTTTAGACTGATATTTTTAACGTCACGTGACTCTTTTTAAGGTGCAAATGGTCAGTTGACTGTTTTCAATTATTAAATTTAGTTTTAAACGTCACGTGACGCTTTTTTTAACGTCATTACGTGACCGTTTTAAATCCCAAAATCTTTCAAAACCTTCCTAAAGGTCACGTGACTTTTTTAAGATAAAAAATGGAATTTATAATGTCACGTGACAGTTTTAAATGTCAAAATGATATTTGAAGGGTCACGTGACCGTTTTTCAGTTTTAACTGACGTTTTTCAAAGTCAAGTGACTCGTTTTACAGTGAAAATAGTCGCGTGACAATTTTTAATCATTCAATTTTTTTAAGGAAGGTTTAGGGGGGTTTTAAAAACAGAATCCTAAATGTCATGTGACTGTTTTAAATAGCAAAATCGTATTTTTGAGAGGCAACGTGACAGTTATTTTTAACACTGAATCACATGACTATTTTTAAGGTTAAAATATCATCCTTAACGTTACGTTAAGAATTGTAAAAAAAAAATTTGAAAGGACAGTCAGGGACAAAATAGCAAGCAAAACCCATTTGAATTGACTGAATCATATTTTTAAGCACATTTTTGGAATCCTCATCTAATGACATAAAAAGACACTACAAAATCGAGTACAATCAGGGAGAAAAACACGGTCAAAATTTGAATTGAAAAAAACACAGTTTGAAAGAACAGTCAGGGACAAAATAGCATGTAAAACCCATTTGAAGTAACTGAATCATATTTTTAAGCAAATTTTTGGAATCCTCATTGAACTTCCTATCTAATGACATAAAAAACACTTGAAAATCGAGTTCAGTCAGGGATAAAGATACTGTCAAATTTAGAATTGTAAAAAAAAATTTGAAAGGACAGTCAGGGACAAAATAGCATGTAAAACCCATTTGAAGTAACTGAATCACATTTTTAAGCAAATTTTTGGAATCCTCATTGAATTTCCTATCTAATGACATAAACAACACTTGAAAATCGAGTTCAGTCAGGGATAAAGATACTGTCAAATTTAGAATTGTAAAAAAAAAATTTGAAAGGACAGTCAGGGACAAAATAGCATGCAAAACCCTTTTGAAGTTACTGAATCATGTTTTTAGGCACATTTTTGGAATCCTCATTAAATTTCCTATCTAATAACATAAAAAAACACACTTGAAAATCGAGTTCAGTCAGGGAGAAAAACACTGTCAAAGTATGAATTGCAAAAAACACAGTTTGAAAGAACAGTCAGTGACAAAATAGCATGTAAAACCCATTTGGAGTGACCGAATCATATTTTTAAGTAGTTTTATTTTTAACGTCACGTGACTCTTTTTTTAAGGTGCAAATAGGCACGTGACTCTTTTAAGATTTAAAATGAAATTCATTTCATGTCATTTTGGCCCCACATTTCGTAAACACCCAGTATTTTCATAACCTAATGCTTAAAACAACATTTTTTTGCCAATTGCTGAAGTAACAAAGCAGTGATTGTATGCATTTTTTGACCAATCACAAACTACCCCCCCCCTGTGCAGACATTTACGTAAATGTCTCCTCTCTTACACATGTGAACTCCCTATTATCAAGTCTTGATGAATATTGACTCTCATTACTGCATATTTTAATAATAATTTTATTTCCCAAGTGGTTGTATGCAAAAAGGCTTAAGTGTGTACTTAACGTCGAGGTACGTAAGTTAACAAGGAACTAAAAGCAGAAACTCGTCAGATCTAAGCCTGACGTCTTTTTTACCTTTTTGAACATGCACCTTACATCCGGTAACGTGGAGACACAAACCAGACTAATTACAACGACTGTAATTAGTGGGTTTTATGGTCGGATCGTTACTCACACAGGCTTGGTAAATTATTTAAATTTATTTGCCGTTAAAGTCGCGTGAAGACCTGGGTCAAAAACATTTTGTTTGGTCTGATCAAGTTTGTTAACATTTTAGTTCATTCAACTAATCAAAATTATTATTTGGAACGTACTTACCTTAGAAAAAATTGTGAACACTTTCAAAACAATTGTTAATCAAATAAAATCACGTAAAACTTCTTATCAAAAATGCGTCGATTTTGCGCCTAGAACGAACAACGCGACGTCCGCATTTCGACTGAGGCGCCGAAAGTTGTGCTGCAGGAGTTGGGACTCCTGCTGATCCCTTGGAGTTGATAAATTTCACCAGTGGTGATTAACCACCCTTAAAAACACTTTTTTTAAACCACCCTTCACACTAAAATACAAATATTCGAGTCAAAATGTATTTAAAAAAAACTGCAACAAAATTGATGATGTTCGACTAATCACACAAACGTTGGAGCAAAATCCGTTCTACCTGGTGAAATTCCAAGCAGAAGTATTCGAGAATCCTGTTCTGTTTCTTTCTCGCCGGCATTTCCTTCGGTGTCTGTTTACCACCGAACCGACCCATCAAGTTAATTGCACGTGACTCGCTTACTGAACTCTTTACCACTAACAAACAAGTTCCACCTTCGGTTTTACTTTCAGGAAAACTGTTTACATTGTCGGGATCTCTACGCATCCGACTTGGATTTCATTTAATTTACTAGTTAGATTTATCCAGGAAATGGGTTAATGGCAGCAGCTGGAAAGACAGGACTTTTTTATTTTAATTTTTAGTCTGTATCATTACAAATTGATGTTTATAGTTGCTTTGATGAACGTAGGTTGCATCTGCATGTGTAAATTCGAGTTTGGAATCGACTATACACACAACATTTAATGTCAAAATTGAACGAGGTAACTAAAACTTAAAACTCAAATGAAGACTTTGAATATTAAGCTGCAATCTCTATGGAAGAAAAAAAAAATGAGGAAAACCATACTGAATTTGAAAAGCGAAAACAAAGAAATAGACATTAATTTAAATTGTGACTTAATTTGTCAGTTTGGCAATATTGCAAACACACTTAGAACCAAATTCGCAGAATTTTCTCTAGAAATAAATCTGGAAAAAGAGGAATAGAAAAGTCGAGAGGATAATAGATATTGCAAGATCGAATTGTTTGAAAGAAATTATTTCAGCATTATACACGTATATGCTCATTATTGCAAAAACTGGGTACTAGACAAATCATAAAATTGACTACTGTATCATATACATCAGAAGGTCAAATATACAGGGTGATCCAGTTTTAAATGTCACTAATTCACCAATCCATAGCCAATTAAAAAATAAGTTGACATGCATTATGTAATTTTCCTGAAAAATGATTCCTAAGGAAAATACAGTCCTTCAAATTTCTGTTTAAAAAATCGATTTTTTGTCATAACTGTCAAACCGTTGGAACAATTTTGTTCAAATTTGGAACACGCATTATGAAATTAATACTCATTATGAACGACGTTTGCCAAAATTCTCTAGTAGCCTAGATACAGGAAGATGGTTTTAATGTTTTTGCCTTATCTTCTACGTCTCTAGATATTTTTCAAAAATTACGTGTTTTTTTTAATTTCATTGTTTACGATGAAAAAAAAATTATCTCTTATAAAATTCTGATTTGAAACTTCCTGTACGAGAAGTTCAAAGACCCAAAACTAACTCAACCCAACTTAATTCACTTAAGAAGCTTAAAAAATTTAATTGTAGCTAGTTTTCATAGTTTCCAGACAAACTGAAAGACTATAGTTTTGAAAATTGACTGAGAAAAGATAAAAATTGATTTCAGAAGCTTAAAAATTGTGTTTGTAACTAGTTTTCATGCAAATTGAGAGACTTTAATATTGAAAATTGATTTGTACTTGTAGACATAAAAAACTACTTTTTCTAGAATTTTTTACTACAAATTCATACATTTAAACCTTAAAAATTGACTTCAACACCAAAAAGTGACTATGAATTAATGAAAAGTAACATCAGAAGCTTAAAATTTGCATTTGAAGTAAGTTTTCATAATTTTAAGACAAATTTCAATATTTTAGTTTTGAGAATAGTCTTAGATAGAGGACATTGACATTAGATTCATGAAAATTGTCTTGAAAACTAACTTTTCTTGCTTTTAACTTTGCTTTTAATTTTCTCAGAATTCTGGACTATTTTTAGTGTTTCAAAACTGCTTTCAGCTTGGAAAGTCGAGTTCCAAGACTATCTTTACCAAGTTATTGACACAGCAAACTTAAAAACAATTTGCACATTCTTCATAGCCTTAAAATGGCATTCCAAGCTTTGTCACTATTCAATCGACTTCTAGACACCTCAGTGCTAAAAATTCGAGTATGTCTTAAAAATCTAGATTGTTTTTAGTGCTTTAAGGCTGTTTTCAGTACCTTAAATCGAGTTTCAGGACTATCTTTACAAAGTATTTGACTTATCAGGTCTAAAAGCCAATTTGTACACTGTCCACGGTCTTGAAAATGTTATTTCAAGCTTCTTCAGTATTAAATTGACTTCTACACTCATCATAGGTGCAATAAATTGTAGCATCTTTAAGAAATTCAGACTGTTTTTAGTGCTTTTAAACACTGAAAAATCGAGTTTAAGACTATTTCGAAAAGTCAAGTTTCTTCAGTAATAAAAGTAACAAATTTTGGTATCAAATGCTACGATATTAGTCTTGAGAACTAATTTTTAGAAATGAAATAGTTCGAAAATTTAATTTACTTCTAGACTTGTTCCAGTCCAGAAAATTGAGTTGTACACCAATTGAAGTCCTGAAAATAGACTTTTGGACTCTCTTTAGTCCTAGTAAAGTCAGTTCTAGCTTTAAAAGTTAACTTTTAGATTATCTTTAGAAGTAAAAAATGAGTTTCATGCACAATACAATCTTTGTCTTGATTTCCGGACTGTTTTTAGTTCTTGAAATCCAGTTTCAGACACTCGACCAGGATGGCAGTTTGAGAAAACAAATTATAAGACTATTCCTAGTAGTAAATAGCAAGTTTTTAGACTATTCGGTACAAATTTGGACTCTCACAAGTCTTGAATGTTCAGTTTTACACTATAAAACGATTTTTTAAATTGAAATTTGAAGGACTGTAAGTTCCTTAGGAAACG
Organism: Ips typographus; assembly: GCF_016097725.1. Lineage (NCBI taxonomy): Eukaryota > Metazoa > Arthropoda > Insecta > Coleoptera > Curculionidae > Ips > Ips typographus. The sequence goes on from NC_138424.1 coordinate 7,455,330, forward strand.
TTTTTCAGAAAAATGACATAATGCAAGTCAACTTATTTTTTGATTGGCTATTGAATGGTGAATTATTGACACTTAAAACTGGACCACCCTGTATACTTAATGTTCAGGCCTATTTAGCGTCTTCTTCAGTAGACTTTTTCGGTTTGCTTTAATTCGGATTTATAGGAAAATCATGTTCAAAAGATTATTTTATCATAAATTCCAAACTTTCAATCTTCTCTTCCATACTTTTGTTCAAATTTTGCCTGTTAGGGCCAAGACAATAAATTATCTCCAAGAGAATATGTATATTTCTCAGTTTCTCTTTAATTGACATTCTTTTTCAAGAGATTTCACACAAATCGATGTTTTTAGTGGTCCCAAAAGAACCATCAGAAGGTTTTATATTTTTTTCGGACCTCCAGATCTTCTTGACTTTCTTTTAGGGAGAATTGCGGGTATTTCAGTTTTTCCAATACTCTTCAAGTCATCTTCAGAACTTTTGATCATGATCCAAAGAAGACAGATTGCAGGTCAGAACGTTTTAGCGTAGCAACAAATGAGAATTAGGTGGAAGACTTGAAATGACTGATTTTTGAGATTTTCTTATAAACCTGACTATAGCTTGATGTTATCTCAGAAGGTGAAAAACACTGTCAAAATTTCCTCTTGTGTTCTAACCAACAAAAAATACACACTACAATACAAACTGGTTTTGATGGATATCTCAGTAAAATTCTCTCGAAGGCATTTGTGATACAACAAACTATACTGATACTTGTAACATTCCCAGAATTTTACCATCAAGGAGTGTGCTAATGCCATAAAGTTGTTTCTAAAGTATTCAAAGAAACACATGGATTCTGTTCTGATAATAGTCCTAAAAAAAGGAGACAAGAAGTTCTTGTCCTCTTCTGGTATTCTTTGATTTCTGGTATGCCGCCATACCAGGGTGAAAAGTCATGAAGAATTCCGCAAATGTTGCGAAAGAAAAGAAGGCATACACATTGGTGTTTAATGAATGTACAAAATACAAACTGATGATCAAGTACAAAAATGAATTTTACCACAAAATGGGTCTTATGAAGGAATACTAAGAAAAGTTTTTCATTGCACAACTTTCAAACAAAATATACTTTAATGTATAAAACTACGTACTTTGTAATTTTGTGTTTATTGTATTTTTAGTAAGTTTTTGAATTTCATGCTAAAAACGAATAAAAATGGTCACCTAAATGTTTTTGTTTGCGATTCTACCATTTTGTTGACAATAACAGTCAAACATAAATTTAGTGGATCTGGGGGCCCCTAAACCTTAATTGAATTTCAAATCAGGTACGGGGGGGATGCAATGGCCGACTATTTATGGGGTAGTCTGCGGCTAAAAATTGGATTTTTATTCAAATCAAGAGCTTAAAGGTCTTAAGCCGGTATTTTTATGTCTCCTCTCGATTTTCATATTTTGCTTCCGGTCCACACTATACGGCAACTTTTAGAGAACAGGAAGTTGCTGATGGTAAATTTACCGGATTTTCCGCACAGAGGGCAAAAGCAGAATTGAAATAAATATCAGCTAGCCTGCACCCGGTCCAAAAGCAAGCATAGACGCAATAATTTAAGATTTTGGACAGGAAATCGATGCAAAACGCGTTTGAACAAACGCCGAAACGGAATGAAAGGGACAAAGGTTTTAATATAGGTGCACTCTGTTTTAACTTTATAGAGCTTGCTTTTAAAGTAATTGACTTTTACGTCACTTCAAGTATTTTATTGTGTAATTAGTGTTGTTAACTAGAGTTTTACGTAGCTTTTTTAGCTACTTTTCTTAACTTTAGTCGTTTTGACCAGGCGATTGGACAGCTCTGCTTGCTCTTTCAAACTCACTATTATTCAGATATTTTACTATACCTTATATTCTATTGGTGAACTGGAAAATATTTGGAAAAATAAAATAAAATTTTGTCACTAAAGTCAAACCTGTCAAAGTTTGCCTATAATCTGCAAGAATTAAAGTTTAACAGAGTTTTCTTACAGGTTTCGAAACAAGACGTTTTTTGAGATTTATGACAGTTATTTTTGTTGAATATGCAGTTTTGCATTAAGTATAAGTTAATAATATTAATAGGAAAGAAAAGAAGAAAAGGATGTTAAGGATGTCAATAATTTTAAGGTTAGAAGTATAAGAAGAGGAAGTCGAGTGTCGAAGCGGAGTGTAAACTGCAAATACAAGTTGCTCTGTATTTTTAATCATTTTTGTTATAACACAATAAAGTTTAACAGTCTTTTTATGGTAATATGGTATTTCACTGTGTAGCTCTGTCAACAATTTTCACAATGGTCACGTGACCGTGTAGCTAAATAGTGATCTAAAATCACGTGACAACTGTCACTAAAGTCAAAACTGTCATACTGCGCCCAAAAGTTGCGAAAATCAGGATTTAGAAAAGTTTTATTGCAGTATTTGACGTGAAACGTGTTTCTTAGATTTACGACAATTATTTAAACAGTTTTCACGTTACTTCCTAACTGAATCATCCTCTAAAACCACGTGATATCTGTCACTAATTCCAAAACTACCAAAATTTGACTAGGATTTGCAGGGACTACAGTTTAACACAGTTTTCGCAACAAGTCGTGTTTCTGTATTTATAATAGTTATTTTGTTAATTGTCACGTGACTGTCTAACTAAATAGTGTTCTAAAATCACGTAACAACTGTCACTAATGTCAAAACTGTCAAACTGTGCTCAAAAGTAGCAAAAATCAGGATTTAGAAAAGTTTTCTTTTATTACAACATCTGTTTACGGATTGCCTGATGCAAAAAGGATTATATTTTTCAATTTTTTAAAGCAAAGTTAATAAAAGAAAACTTAGGAAAACTAGAAAACTTTCTTTTCAGCTGTGACGTCATCGTAGTTTACTTTGGTTTTCAGTTTACAAAACAGAATTTCCAAACCTGTTAATTCGATTTCTCCAGTAAAATAAGAAAATCTGTGAAAAAAATCCTTATGCTTCTGTTTCTTTTAAGATGACAGGTGTCCTTATTTGACACGCTATAACAGCTAGAAGGTTCGTTGAAACGTCAAAATGTTGCTCGTAATTTTTTACCTGAATACATATTTCTTTCAAGAATCACAAATACCTGAGATATTTAACATGAAATACAACAGTTTAACTGTACTAGAAATATTAAAAGTGTCACAATTTGACAGCCGGTAATTTTGTTACTATGACAGCTAGAAGGTTTGTTCAAACGTCGAAATATAGCCTGTACTTTTGGATATATTTTATCTAATACAATTTTTTTTTCAAGAATCACAAATAACCGAGATATTGACCGGAAAATAAAGCAGTGCAAGTAAACAGCCCCGGTGCCAGCGAGGATGTCAAAATAGCCCAAAATTTTTGCTTTCCTTTGTCAAGACTGAGTTTTTATCGAAAAACACTAATAACAGAGAAAACTTGTATGGAACACTGATATGCACGCCAAAGTTAAAATAAACTGAACCTGTCCCAAAAAGGGTGTTAGTCCCCTGCTGAATATTTTTCCCCCAGTAGAAATAGTACCCCAAAGAAAAAAATCCCTTATTATCCCTAATCTGGCAACCCTGTTACAAAAGAAAATCAAGGAGGTACTCTTTCTATTCACCATTTTGTACAAAAACTTGAAAGTTTCAATGAATAGTTCAATAATTAAGTTAATAAAAATAATAAGTACAGTTTCCTGCACTCATCAATTTAATTATATCAAATGTAATTAAACATTTTATAAATACATTCACTGTATAGAGGCTGAATAAATGTAATCAATTTTTATAATCCTATCGATTAGTATACAGCACGATTTACAACTGCATGTATAACTGGTTGCCTCCGCCATCTATGTGTCAAGACTCTAACTAGCATTTAGTTAAAATACGACACTGCTGCGTTACCTTGTATAGACCGTGTGGCCTAATGGATAAGGCGTCGGACTTCGGATCCGAAGATTGCAGGTTCGAGTCCTGTCACGGTCGAGTAACTTTTTTTTGTAGATTTAACTCTTTTAGATTTAAATAAAACACATGACCAACATATTTATGTTATGACGCTTTTTTTAATTTTCATAACCTTACAATTATCATAATTATTTGGAATGTTAATGACGGGTGATTCAATTGATCTTAGTGACATTCCGCCCGAAATGGTGAGAATAAAGTACGCTTTAATATCGCAAATGGGTGGATAAGCGGTTAATTCAGTCCGAGCGGAAGTTTGAATACAAAAGCAGTAGTGTGTGCGATTTTTTCATCCATAAAACACGAAAAAACTCGATTATATTGTGCTGTTTTTAATTAAAGCTGCAGTTTTAAAAGTAAGTTTTAACAGTGAAAGTTAAAATAAAACTTAATTATTGTTGCCTACCTACTTCTATTTAGTACTAAATCAAGTTTATACTGCCTTTACAATGGGACTGAGCATGGCTGACTGCCAGTTTTATTAGTAAATAACAGCTGATAAGTATCGTCATTGCTTACAGTAGTTTAACCTCACATCGATTTTTTTTCAGACCAACATTTACTAAAATACACCGATTTCTTTATAAATATCAACACACAACCTAGATAACAGAGCAAATGTTTAGTCAAATCGCTTGTAACTAAGCAGTGGCGTTTGTGTTTTATGCAACTATTTCAATACAAATTACGGAAGTGTTAGTTAAAATTCCCACAGTTTAAGTGCTTAAAGTGGAATTTACTAGTGTTTTTAGGTGCCCCTCCCCCCCGCAGATCTTTTAAATTTTGACCGTCGTTTATCCGGCCGGTGACCAAAACGAAATGGAAGTAAATCGATAAAATAAGGGCAAGAGCATGATAAGGTAGAAAAAGGACTATTTAGTTATCTATTTTAATTCTGTTGGTCTTTATTTGACTTTTCCGCTCCCTTAAAGATCCGAGAAATTTAGTTAAATCTACAGAGTAACTCAAATGTAAGTGTACGGTTAAAAGTCAAATAAATGACAGTGCGGTTCTTGAACAGTAGCGGTTCGTGATTATTATTGCAAGGGATACTAACCCGTCCAGAAAGAACGTCTTCAGTATAATAAAACTTCTAGAGTTTGTCGCCTTCTAGCGGCCTGCAGGTAAACCCCCATTTGAGTATATTTTCACAAACGCTAGACTACCAATTTGTGTCATTTTGACTTAAAATACTGAGTTGGTTTAAAGCGAGGGGTAGACCGCCGATAATTGTTTGTACACCAAAATGCCTTTTTGCATACAAGATACCTAGAAATGCCTTTAAAAAACCTTACAATGCTTCTATTATTGCTCTAAATGCCTCATATGTTATATATGAGTTATAATGCCTTAAAACTGCCTCAAACTGCCTTGAAATACATCAAAATGTCTATAAATTATTTAAACTGCCTCAGGATGAAATACACCCTTCAAATTAATTTTTTTTATGGTCACGTGACAGTTTTTAGGTTGGATTAAGTAGCATGCCTGCTTTTACAATTTGTACTTGACTTTTGACTATTGTCAAAACGTCATAAGGATTAATGATTCAATAAAAATGACTTGCTCAGGTTACGTGACTGTTTTTCCAAATTTTAACGACCCAAAAGCTTAAAATTGATTTTCTAAGGTCACGTGACTGTTTTTCCAAATTCTGACAAACTTATAAATATATAAAAATATATTTTGTAGGGTTGCCTGAAATTACGGGTTATATTTTGACGTTTGCACGAATCTTCTAACTGTCATAGTAACCAAGTTAGCACGTGTCAAATAAAGACACTTATCATTTAAAAGAAACAGTTGAAAAATTGGTAATTTAAATTTAGACAGTAGTAAAATTGTAAGAACTAGATCACGTGAATTGATAATTCAATTTTTGAACTTGCAACATTGTAAAGGCCAGTTGACATTGTCAAAAACAGTCACGTGAACTTCAAAACGCAGTTTCAACTTTAAAAAATGGTAAATTAAATTTAGACAGTATAGTATTTTGCAATTTAAGTAAAAACTTAAAGTTTAAGTAAAAACTTAAATTGCAAAATACACGTGTTACGTGACGTTGAAAATGCAATTCTACATGTTCTTGCAACACTGTAAAGGCCAATTGAAATCTATCAAAATTAGTCACGTGACCTTTAAAATGTGGTTTAAAATTTTAAAATTTGGTAAGTTAAATTTAGACTATTTTAGACATTTGTAGAAGCTAAAATTGCAAGAGACACATCACGAGACTTTGATTATATCATTTTAGAGCTTGCAACACTGGCAAAGTCAATTGGAATCTGTCAAAAACAGTCACGTGACTTTAAAATGTAATTAAAATGTTGATCATTTGGTAAATTAAATTTAGCCAGTTGTTAAAGCCCTAATTGCAAAATATACGTTACGTGACGTTGAAAATGCAATTGTGCATGTTCTTGCAACACTGTAAAGGCCAGTTGACATCTATCAAAATTAGTCACGTGATCTTTAAAATGTGGTTGAAAATTTAAAAATTTGCTAAATTAAATTTAGACTATTTTAGACATTTGTAAAAGCTAAAATTGCAAGAGACATATCACGTGACTTTGATTATGCGATTTTAGAGCTTGCAACACTGTCCAAGCCAACTGACATCTGTCAAAAACAGTCACGTGACTTTGAAATGTAATTTAAATGTTGATCATTTGGTAAATTAAATTTAGACAGTTGTCAAAGCTGAAATTGTAAAATACACGTTACGTGACGTTAATAATACAATTTTGAACTTGCATCACTGTAAAAACCAGTTGACACCTGTCAAAAACAGTCAAGTGACCTTAAAAATGTAGTTTAAATGTTGAAAAATTGGTAAATTATTATAATAATTTGTAATGAATATTGTTATATTGTTAAAATATGTATGTCTTATGATTGAATTTTTACTAAATGTCAAAGTATTAACTGTCATTCACTGATCACATTCTAATGTCTTTGCAAGTGGCCATATTCATTTTAGTTAGTTTTTTAGTTTCAGTTTGTCACCGATTTAAATTGAGCCCAGACACAGTAAAAAAATTTGTTACTTTTTGGCTCTGCAATATTTCATACTCCAACAGAACATACCAAAACTAACAAAAATTAGTTGATTGATACAAAACATTATTAGGCAAGTGTTAATAATTTTGGCAACAATGCACTGGTAACAAAGAATGAATAATTTTCTCGAATCTAGCCTTTCACCTACGTTACAGAATTAAAGTCTCGGAAAAGAGTCTCTAATTACGTCACGGAGGATCGTGCCAGGCTCATTTTAACATTTTATTTTAGCCTTTTACAAAAATATTAAAAGCACGACTTAATAGCACGTTGTAAGGCATAAAGTTTATATTTTGAACCTTCAATTTCACTATGGTAGACGACCTCATTGGTCTCCAGATGGAATGGTTGTTTCCTGCACGTTCTTTTGTAGTTTCGCTAGAACCAGCAGAATAATAATTTTGCATTTTCTTCGACGCGTCTTTTGGTGAAATTCTTCATATTGTTCTTCATTATAAAGGCCAAGTTTTCGGGAAAAGCATCTATATTATTTTTATAGTTTGAATCTCTCTCGTTTCTTCTTTCATGAACTTTTTCTGTCAAATGTCAAGTAAATTGTATTTTGCCGGAACCAAAAAACTTTCTATTATTTAGTTTGAAGTCACTAAGGGTGAAAATTTAGAGTAATTTGAAAGGGTATTGAAAACTAATTTTGTATGAAATAAATGATAGTGAATTAACGTATCATTGATTAGCGAAAAAGTTGGGAGCAGTTTTCTAAAGTAAAATAATTTGACAATTAGTACTTTAGTAACAATAAATATTTATTGGGTCTCCAAATAATCCTAAACTAACGCCACTAAATGATTTTTTTTTGCTTACCCTATATCAAACTGAATCAACATTCGCGACGTCACGTCCGAGTCGGCGCCCCGACGCCTCACCCCCTACAACCCCTTCAGTTGCGACAGAGAGGCACATTTCAGGGCCATGTAATGTTTCGGTCTTTGTTCCAAGTCCTTCAATAATTGCCGTTGATTTTCCCGAACTGACTGGTTTTATTGTATTACATTGTATCGTTTTTGTGTAAAGTGCCAATTTTGGGTCTAAAACCACCCTTCGATTTTGTCACGCCTGGTGAACATTTAAATTCAAGATGGCCGATTGGGGGGCCGAGTGGCGACGATGGGGTAGGGCAGTGTCGCATGGAGGGCAGTTAATTTCGAATTGATTTTACTGCCGATAGAAGATTTAAAATGGCTTTATTTCTGCTTAATCTGTCGTGCAAAGGTTGTGTTGTTGGTTTTATGTGACTATTTTCAGCGTTATATAATTATGATCTGAAAAGTTTATTTATAGGTAAGTGGCTGATCTTCTCAACGGACAGTCCAATTGATTTGTTTCTATAATTTATTTCAGTCATTAAATTAAACATTCTGTTTAAGTGTTGCGCCATTTTCGTGCATGTCCGTCAATAGAAATAATTTTTAATATATTTTAATGGTTCTGAAGATGATACAACTTATTTCCTTAAAACGTTGTTTTGTCTAAAATTATTTACATCAAAAGCAGTAAAATTAATTTTACGCCAGTAATCAGGTAATAAGCAGTAGGTCACTGGACTATTTTTAAAACTGGCCTTTTCCCAAGGCTTTTAAGGGCAGTTAGGCACCTATTCACTAATAAAGGTCACACGCTTGTTTTCTGTCTTCTTTACACAACAACCATTATTCAAATCTGTCAATTTAGTGGAAATTTCTGAATTTTCAGGCATGATTCCCAATAAAAAAACCGATTCAACCGACAATTATCCAATTTAACAGCTGCCCCCACGTGGTCAGTTTATTTTTAAAGCACGCAACAAGAACAAATAAGTGAAGCAATAAAATGGGCGATCGCAGAAGGACGCGAGTATACTTTGCTCAGTTAGGAGCAATGCTAAAAAGGAATCTTTTGCTAAAGAAAAGAGACAAAAGACGAACTTTAGCGGTAAGTACGTAATTTCTACCTTATTATTTGTTTAGGTGATAATAATCAAATTTTTTTGGTTTGATTAATAACTGCAGATAGGCATGCATAGTTATAGTGCCGTAAAACTATCCCTGATGATGTCTCATTTAAAATAGCTGTCTTTTCGAGCTCTGAATGAAGTTACTTTTTAAGGGAACACTTTTCTAGACCACTTCTTGGGTCACTGTGTAGTGTGTAGCGCTGAGTGTGCGCAATCCACTGACCTAAATATACAGGGTGCCCGTTTTACGAGCCTCACCATGAGGATCTCGGTTATTTGAAGAGATACAAGGAAGTTTAAACTGGGGCAAAATTGAGCAATTAGGAGTCGATTAAAATGCCGCTTTAAAAACTTAAGAATTCTTAGTACTTCCGGATATATCCGAAAAAAACCGAAATTTTCAAAATTTGTTTTTATTTTTTATTACTTTATTTGATAAGATAACTGAAAACAGAAGACATTTTACCATTGTCACTTTCCATTTTTCTTATCATTTTTGATATTCGACGTTTCGTTTTTTAGTTACCATCATCAACTTTCATTTTTCTTATGAACGCCATATTGAATTTTTGCATATTTGAATAGAGCCTATTTTTCTGACTACGATGATGTACCATATGTTATGATTCAGTCTTGGAAACTCATAAAAATCACGAAAATTATCTTTTTGCAAAGAGCGTCTTGAAAATGACATATCATAAATCCATCAATCGGTCAAATGACACTAGCCACGTGATATTACTGCCATTTGCAAAAGAATGATTATGTGACAAACTGTCAGATGATGACACGAAACATGCTCTAGTCTAATAAATTGTTGACTAATATTATGTACTCTTTGTGAAGATACAATTTGTGATATTTTAGCTAAACTGTAAAAAAATACATTTTAAATAAATAAAATTCTATCTAGTATGGCGTTCCCAAAACAAAAACCTAAAAACTGATGATGACACTTCATCAAATAAATCAGGAAAGACCCAAAAGAGTGCGATAAAATAACATCAACCAGCAATTGATTAGAAAGTCAGAGGAAATTCCGTAACGTCATTTAACAGTGTCATATGCTCATCGGTTTGAAAATATCAATGATGTCACGTGAAGAATTGTCAAGTGACTTAACAGAGAATTGTTAAACTGTTATTTTCAAGAGACCCTTTATTAAAACATAATTTTCGTTATTTTCAATAAGCTGCCAATTTGAACCATATTATGTGACACATCACCGTAATCAGAAAAAACAGCCCATTTTAAAAATGTAAAAATCAAAGTTGATGATGGTAACTAAATACCGAAACGTCGGACCTGAAATTTGATATTGTCACGTTGTAGAGGAGGAAAAGTGGTAATGGTAAAGTGCTTTTTGTTTTCAGTTATCTTATCAAATAAATTAATAAAATTAAAAAAACTAATTTCCGAAATTTCGTTTTTTTTTTTCGGATATATCCGGAAGTACTAAGAATTTTTAAATTTTTAAAGCAGCATTTTATTCGACTTGTAAATGCTGAAATTTGCCCCAATTTAAACTTCTTTGTATCTCTTCAAATAACCGAATTCGCCATGGTGAGGCTCATAAAATGGACACCCTGTATACAATGTGTTTCGTTTGAATTTCGTGACTTTTAGCACGGAACGCAATGACGTCACTTTGCAGGCAATTCCATCAAGAAGTTCAATTTTGAACTCAAATATATCGGAAACGTGACACTTTTTGGGTCACTGTGTAGCCCTGAGTGTGCGCAAACCACTGATTTCACTGAAAATATACAGAGTGTCTCAATTGAAATTCTTGTTCCGCATGTGGAAATTCCATCACAGAGCTAATACCAACTTAGACCTCAAATATCTCGAAAATGGGACACTTTTTGTGTAGCCCTAAGTGTGCACAAATCACTGATCTAAAAATATACAGGGTGTATCATATGAATTTCGTGATTTTTTGGCACTTTTTTCTCAACATTACCTCAAATATCTCGGAATATGTAAACCCTGTATATGGGTCCGTTATAAGCAGAGTCAAATGAGCATGGTTTCTTGGTTAGGTTAAGGCCAAATTTAACCTAAAATATGGCACAACCCGTACAACTTTTGTATGAGCAATATTAGGTTATTATTAGCCCTAAGTTTGCGCAATCCAACGACGTAATAAGATACAGGGTGTCCCGATTAAATTAGTTCAATTTCAGGGCTTTAAACGCATTGTTGTCACTTTTATACCCTCTTTTGGTTGGGTTAAGGAAAAGGCCAAATTTAACTTCAAATATCTCATTAATCCTAAGAAGAGCTAATTCAATTCAAATCAATTAGCTTAGGTGATACAAAATGGTGAAATAGAACCAGTTAAATATCTATTCTAAAAAATCACATAAACAATTAATAAAAGAAGAATATAAGGCATCAATTTATTATTAAGGCACATCTTAAAGCTGTTATGTGCTTCTGCAGCTTTTTTCTATTTAACAATTGTGACTACTTCGATAATACAATATCTTAACAATTACGAAAAACTTGATTTCCTATAGTACCTAAGTAGATTTGCTTCATTCACTTTTTGCAGTAGAAAATCAACAAAGAAACCCAAAAATAACTAGAAAGAACAATAATTCAAAACAAGTTTTTATTGCATTTGTGTAAAGCACTTTTTACAAAATAATGACATGGTAGTTTTATTTACTTTTTTTAATTTTGCACTACTTTTACGATTTTCACTCACAATATGGGTGAAAAAGGTGAGTGATACACATTGAAATGGAAGAAAAGTTCTCTCTTCTTTGCAAAAATTTTCGAATTTGTAACATCCTGTTTAAAGATAAGCCAACAAACATTTCTCTTTTATAGGAAGTACTTCTGCCCATATACACCTTGGGAGTACTCTTCCTAATTAAAGTGGCAGTACCAAACCCAAACTTCCCTGAAATAAATAAACCTAGAGGGGCAGCGGAATTAATGTCCAACTTTCGAAATTCCAGTCGTACTATAGCGGTGGTACCAAATTCCACCGAGGTGCAGGTAATACAGTTTTACCAATACTGAAAATTTGCGATATTTACAATTTAATTTTTTGCGAAAGGATTTTCTGAAAACAGTGGACGTTTTATGGGATGATATCAACGAAAGGGCACAGATTAAAGGACCGCCCATTGCCTGGGTGGTCTATCCGACCATGGAGGATCTTCTGACTGCCTACTGGATGGAACCCAACGACATTCCTTTAGCTGTTATATTTCAAGCGCCCGATCCAATTAATGGACCTTTATCGTATGTATTATATTTATTTAGCAGATAATGACAATTTTAAAAAATGTAACTTGTTTTTAAGTTGAAGAACAGTTTCAGATGGTTTTTAGCTTGTCTTATACGTTATATATTATTATACATTAATTTATCAATTTTCATATACTTAACCAAAGCCATTTTAAACTTAACATATTTTTTTCTACAAAAGCATTAAAAGATTATATTTTATGACACAAGTGTTAAAAGCACTTTTAATACTCATATCATAAATAGTTATTAATATATTAAGTAGACGTTGGGTAGAAAGTATTCAGATACAATTTTTTGGTTTTAAATTAGACACCCTGTAAAGTTTCTTCTTGACTTCTTTGCAAACAGCAAAACTAAATAGAAAATAGTTTAAAAAGAAAACACTTACACTATACACTTTAAAGAAAAATGTTTTTAAATGATATTAGTATTTCCTGCAAGCAGTAATTTAACACCTTGTTTAGAACAGCTTTTTTTTCTGTACAAATTTGCTAAAAATATTTTTTTTACAAATAAAACTCACAATAATTTGTCATCTCTTGTAAGATTGCATTAAATGACACCTTCTTCTGTTTATGGGCAGTAAAGTGGATTCTTTCAACATTTTGAAAGTCTATTTATCATTTTAGAATCGTTGAATATTCAACACATTGTTAAAATAAAACATTTTAGTATATTAATGTTGAAAGTTTTAATATTTATTTGAGATACAAAATTTTGACTGAAAATTCCGCAATTCTTCTTAAAGTAGCGAGCAATTTACAGTAGTTCAAATAGACAAAAAATACATCAAAATTATCATTTTAAAGTTCTACAGCATACTATTTGAAATGATTAACTTTTCCTAACTGATTACAGAAACAACTATTATTTCCATAACCCATAACATTACGTAATCTAAATTTCAGATATGAAATCAAAACAAACCCGAACCTTTTTGAAACACCCCCCACCACTCAACTATTCGGATCACCAGCTAGTTGCAGAGAATACAATTCCTTCTGGCATAACGTTCCCGGAGTACCAACTCCAGTACTTCCCCAAGGTTTGGAAGTAGGAGACAGTTGTCCAGTCAACCAGTACTACTATTCAGGCTTTCTGGCTTTGCAGGCTTTGATGGATTTTACAAAAATCAGGGTAAGCCCATCATAAACCTTTTTGAGTAATAATTTTTAAAACAAAACGTTTCAGTTGGATGCCGGAATGGAAAGTTTGACAGTTCCTAAGATATTGCTGGAACTGTTTCCTAAAGCTTCTTACACAGGAAATTGGATGGTGATAGTGCGAGTGCTGATCCCTCTTTATATTGTCATAGCCTTATCCCAGTTTATTACCTATTTGCTTATACTAATTGTTGGTGAGAAAGAGAAGAAAATCAAAGAAGGGATGAAAATTATGGGTTTATATGACTCAGTGTTTTGGTAATTTTTTTTTTAGGTAGGTACTTGTGAGTTTTTTAGTAATTTGCAAATTTTAGGTTGTCCTGGTTTATAATCTATGCGATTTTTGTGCTGTTAATGACAATAATCTGTTGCACTCTACTGTTCACGTTGAACATTTTCACCAACACCAGCTTTGTAATGGTTTTTATGCTAATTTTCATGTACTGTCTTAGCATTATTATGTTTGGGTTTATGCTGACCCCATTCTTTGACAAATCCCGAGTAAGTATACATTATTTTCCTATTCGACAAATGCTAATCATAATCTATAATTATTGTCAACAGACCGCAGGGATCTTAGGCAATTTTGCTGTTACAATCTTAAGCTTACTTTACTTTATTCAAGTTTTTGTAAGGGAATCCAGTTCTGTAGCTTTATGGTTTGTTTCTCTCATCAGTCCTGCGGGTTTCGCTTTAGCAATGGATAAGGTAATGTGCTTTATTGTGTTTGCCTTAACCGTATGGTAAGGGTTATTGTAGGCTCTTCTAATGGATTTAGCTGGTGAGGGTGTAAACATGTCCAATATATGGAGTGGTCCCGATATGCCTTTTGCTGGTAGTTTGATAATGATGGCTGTGGATGTGGTTTTATATGGTTGGATTGCCTTTTATTTGGATAGCGTTATGCCAAGTAGGTGTTCAGTTAAATTAGAGCTTTTGCTATATAATTGTGATACTTGTTTCAAGGTGAATATGGTGTTAAAAGATCGCCATTTTTCTGCTTCAACCCTGTATTTTGGTGCAGAAGTAAACCAGCCGATAAAGTGAGTTAACAGCTAGCTAACCAAGAAAAAAACATTTGCAAAAATTGCTTTCAGATTCCCTTAACAAACGGTGAATCTATAGGATCTGTAGGTTCGTTAAATACTGGTGATGAAGGTATTTCCGATTTTGAACCAGTTTCTAGAGAAATGAAAGGAAAGGAAGCTATCAGAATAGTTGACTTGTATAAAAGCTTCAAGGTATTTAATCAATTTTTTTTTGGTGTACAAATTTTAGTTCAATATAACGGTTTTAGAGCTGTCGTACAAAAGAAGTTAAAGCAATAAATGGTATCAATTTGACAATTTATCAAGGCCATATCACAGCAATTTTGGGGCATAATGGCGCCGGAAAAACTACCCTATTCAATATTTTGACTGGATTGACTGCTCCTACATCTGGTACAGCTTACATATTTGGATATGACGTCAGGTTAGCTCATTTTACTTAAAACAAAACTGAAAATGTATTAACGATAATACAGAAACCAGAACGAAATGGACCAGGTCAGGCGAATGACTGGGGTTTGTCCTCAGCACGACATCCTCTTTGATAACTTAACTCCAAAGGAACACCTGGAGTTTTTTGCTACCGTCAAAGTAAAATTTAGTGCTAAAAATTACAATTTTTTTTTTATGGAATGTCTAAATTGTTTTAAAGGGCATCTCTTCTTCAAAGATCGATCAAGAAGTCACCAGGACGTTGCAGGATGTTGATTTAATCGATAAAGCTAATACTCCTGCTATTCATTTAAGCGGTGGACAAAAACGAAAGTTGTCAGTTGGTATTGCAGTCATTGGTGATCCTAAAGTAAGTAATATAAATGTCATTTAAATTTTGTAAACCAAGAATATACATATTTGTCTACTGAAAAGCTAATTTGACAAGTATGATAAATATAGTTTTTCTAATTTTGGCATATAAAGTGACACTTTTCATAACTGATTAGAGTGACAAAACGTTTTACTTTATGTAACTAGTTACTTAAAGTATCACTTTATGTAACTAGTTATGAAAAGTTCATTTCATCACTCCCTGTTTTTATGCATTTCCGTAGAAACATATGGGCGACATCCATCATAACATGTCGTTGTCACTGTTTATACAAGGTGCTATGAAAGTGAATATTTGTGTTAAATCACTTTAAAAGATGGTTTTTACCGCTTTTTGGTCAAAATTAGAAAAAATTATGTATGCAACACGTTTCGAAAATGTCTTATTGTGTAACTCATTCAAATTGTAGGACCTCGCTGCGCTCGCCCTACAAAAATTCATTCCTTACACAAAATCGATCTTTTCGTAACTGGTTACATAAATAGCTATTATTGTTATTGTTTTATCTGATGATGGTAAAAAATATTCTTTTTAAACGGTTAAACATTATATTTTGCAGCACATTGCATAATCTTCCAGAGTAAGTTTGGTTTCTTTTTCCAAATTTTTTTAATATGTAAACTCTTACAATATTTTATGTCAATGTATTTGATTTGTCACATGTATTAGTGGGTTTTTAGCCAATTTTGTACTTAAAAAGCAGAAAAAAACGAAAAACAATGATTTATGTTGTTAAGTGACAACTTTTGTGTTTTAAAAGTAGTATTCAAAAAATAAAAAAGTTCTCTCCGGCCGGGAATCGAACCCGGGTCTCCCGCGTGACAGGCGGGGATACTTACCACTATACTACCGAAGACTTGAAAGTATTATAAAAATACCCGTAGTCTACCCGCGCGTTATGTAACAAAAGTTGAGTGTTCCAAGATTACAGGTATTAATTGTTAGTTATCATTTTTATATCAAATTAAGCAAACAAAACTGATAAAAACAATCGTACTAAGATTTTAGAATAAAAATATTGAAAACTTACTCCCGCCCTTAAGCAAAAATTGTTTTTGTTCAAAAATTAATATTTTTCATAAAAGATTCAAAAAAACTTGTAATTTAAATGAAAAACAATCTCATATGCATACTCATTCACAAACGCTTCTTCAAACACATACGCATGCGTTTTTTGAGTATTCACAATAATTAAAAAAACAATCAAACCTAAATAGGATGACGTAGCAATGATGGAAGACGTATACATGTCATACTTGTCACATTTGTCACATTGAAAACATTTACCTGTCTATTACATTGTTACGTACGTCATCCTTCTTATACCTACATAGCAATCTCATAATAATAAGAAAAAAACTATTGCAAAACAATGTTCTAGATAAAGATGCAGATAAACTTTGAGACATGTGTCAATGTGCCAAAACGGATATGACGTCATTCAACAATTGGTCACGTGACCACTTCATTAGAACGTCAGATTAAGAAAAGAACGTTTCCAATTTGTATGTCATTTCAATTCATTCTGACAAAAGAAGACAACCTACGTTACTACAGTCTAAAAAAGGATAATACTTCAACCAAAATACGCCTGAAAATCTTTTAATCAACTGTCAAATGACGTCACGTCCAGTTTTGTCACTCATTTGTCACACAAAGTTTATCCCCGTCTTTGTCTAGAGCACTGATTACCAAAAGGACGTTAGTTTTCTTTTCTTGAAACTGGGCATAGGACAACCAGGTAACTGAGAGAGAAATAAGGCGAACACTTCGGGGCAATGTTGCCAGAAGCTTATCTGAATTCATTTACTTAGGATTAAGTACATAATTTTGTTATTGGACTTTTTTACTCAAATATACACAGATAACGAACTAAACACATGACACTTATCGCAAATACATTATAATAGTATATTATAAACCTAGGGACTAAAGTGGTTACCCTACCCCTACCGAAAAGAAACTAAAAATAAAAAAAATTACCAAACTAACAGTGGTTACAACGGTACTCTCGTATTACTGATAGTTGTTATTGATTGTTGTTGGCATGGTGGATTCACCAGGGATTAAAAGTGCACTTTTAATCCCTAAAGTGCATAAAATAAATAATGGTAATGATTAGGAATGTTTAAGTCACAAAATTAATTTGGCAAGTTATCTACATAGAGAGACGTTTGACAACATCGTAGCAAAATTTCAGCTTACTTGGACTTTTTTTAGGTTTTCTGTCTATGTCTCACACATGCAATTATTAATGTTTCTCTGTCAGTCACGTGGTTTTCCTTTAGCCAGTTTTAGTTTTACCACCTGTATGTATAATATAATTTTGATGATTGGAATTGGTTCATGGGTTCAGTAATTGATACACACTCAAGAAATTTTCTTCTGCAGTTAAACAATGTTTGGACGATGGTTAAACAAATACAATGTTTTTATAAGTTTTTTGTAAGCAATAACACCGTTGTAATAATTTTTTTTCACTGGAAAACGTTAAACTCAAAAAATTACAAATATGCCAGTATAAGAATAATCAATACAAGGATATATAACTTAGTATTTTATGACACATAAAGGTAGATGCCATAAATTATAGGAAACATGAATATCAATTTAAAATTGTCGCGTTTCTCATATTCTTATAGTTTATTTTATACAAGGTCCGTCATTACCTATTACTGTATGTTTTTTTCTAATTTCCTCAAAAGTGTCAAATTCACAATCAAGTTAAGTGTGGAAAAGAATAAATTTACAAAATTATCAAAAAGTATTTTCTACTTCTGAATAATGTAGAACTAAACTTATTTTTATTATAAATGGCATCAATAAATTTCACGTTGAATCTGTTGTGCAGATTATAATCCTGGACGAGCCTACAGCAGGAGTAGACCCATTTTCTCGAAGACACATGTGGAATTTGTTGCAGAGCCGCAGGCACGGAAAGGTCATCTTATTAACCACTCACTTCATGGACGAAGCCGATATATTAGGTATTTAATTGAAATTACTACGCTTTTCAGTTAGCTAAATTTTGTGAATTTTACAGCCGATAGAAAAGCGGTTGTTTCTAAAGGTAGTGTGCGGTGTTGTGGCAGCTCTCTCTTCCTGAAAAACAAATTTGGAATTGGATACCATTTAACACTTGTTTTGGAAGGTAAATTTTTCCTCCTTACTAAACCATTTGTTAGTAACCATTGCTTTTTGCCAGGTACTTCAAAAGAACAAGCCATAGCAAGATTAGTAACCACACACGTTGCTAAAGCAGAAAAAGCACGGAAACATGGTCGGGAACTTAGTTTTATCCTACCACTCAACGATGTTGATCACTTTGCCTCCTTGTTTAGTGCTATTGAACAAGAAATTAACAATAAATCCAGCAAACTAGGTAAATCCGTCAATAATCGTTTTATTACCACTTGTGTAATATATCTTTATAGGGATATCCAGTTATGGAGTTTCAATGACAACCCTAGAAGAAGTCTTCCTGCATTTAGAAAAAGCCGAAGACGAAATAGATGAAACCGTCGATAATCTCTCGAAGAAAATTGTTCGAAATCGAGCGTTAAGCAGAAGTTTGAGCCTGCAAAGCAAAAGCACTAGCTATCAAAGTTTGCAAAACGAGGGTAATATTATCTTAAACGGGCAAGATCCAAAAGGTGGTGGTGATATTACCGAAATTGGTGGTTTGGAAGTAATTTCCGAAACAAAATCTCCTACATCCGGCATAGGCTTGGAAAAAATCGAGTGTAAACCCAACGCTTGTCAGACTATTTTTGCTTTAATTAGGCTGCGTTGTCTGAGAATGATACGCGACATACAGAAGCTTTACTTTATGATTCTGCTGCCTTTGGTGTGTGCTGCCATAAGTTTATACTTGAATAGTTACTTTCAAGGCGGCAACAATGTTAGTAGATCATTGGAGTTAAATGGTAGTACTTATGGTGACATGAGCACGATTGCAGTACACAATGGGTCTGACAACGATATTCGGGAATTTATTGGTAGGTATCAAGAGCTAGAATGTGGTTTCCATTAATCAAAACTGTTTACAGACCAGCTAATTTCTTTGGGAATACGTCAAACCGATTCTTATAACGGAAACTTTTCCACTTTGCTCGATTTTGCTCCTCATCTGGGAGCCATTAACGTACACAAATTTGAAGATGGCGACTACAGCTTTACGATCCTCTATAATGATACATTCCAGCATAGCTTGCCAGTTACTTTGAATTTGTTGAGCAACAGCATTTATAGGTTTATTGCTTTTTTACGCTACTGACTGAAATTATTAATGTATGATGATAACTGTTTGTAGATTGTTAACGCCTGACAGAGAACGTGTGGGTGATTTTCAGCCAATTAAAGTCATGGCTCAACCTTTTCAGCAAACAATGCAACCTGAAGGCATCAACATAGCCTCCACCACCCAAACCATATTTGTTGGTATGGTTTTTGTTTTAGTTCCTGTTAGTTTAGCCATTGATATGGTTTATGATAGAGAGGTTTGATTAGACTCAGCATAAAAACACCGTTTTACAGAAGTGTCGTTTTTCAGATGAAAACCAAAAACCAACTCAGAGTTAATGGTCTTTCTACCACAATGTATTTTCTCACTTACTTTATAGTGCTAATGACTATTATGGCAATGACCTGTGCTCTTTTGGTGGTTATTATGGTATTGTTCGACATACCAGCTCTACGAGACTGGCCCGCCATTTTGGTTTTCAGTGTGTTGATTTTGATCTACTGTCCTTCGTCTATACTAAGTTGTACCTGCATTAGTTATATCTTTGATAAAACTGATTCAGCACAGTCGATTCTGCCTAATATCGCCACACTGGTTGGTTGGATACCTTTTGTGTTTGTGGTGCTATTGGACGTTATGAATATTGGTAAGTATCCATATCCAGTTAGTTTATCCCAATTACAATTAGCAAACTTTGTCAAAAATTCTATTTTATTGATGTTAAAACCGTTAATCAGAAAAAGTGTTTTTCCATATTTTTCTATGTACTGGATTAACAGCTATTTGCTATAGTAGAGAGGGTATTTGTTGTGTAATTTTTTGGAAGTTAAAGTTCTATAAAATTTCAACAAATTTGCCACAAAGTTTTTTCTTTAAACTTCCAGTATACATAAAAATAACTCCATCTTAAGGACTTTACTAACTGAATAAACTTACTAAATGTAAAAGCACGTTATGTGACCGTGAAAAATTAAATTCGCAGCTGGCAACACTGTAAAGTTAAGTTGAAACTTATCAAGAATAGTCACATGACCTGGAAAATGTCATCTTTAACCTTGAAAAGTCTGTAAATTGCATTTAAACAGTTGGGAAAGCTGAAATTGTAAAAGAACATCACGTGATTGCGACAGTTTAAATTGACAGCTAGCAATACTGTTAAGTTAAGTAGAAACTTGTCAACAACAGTCACGTGACCCGGAAAATGTCATCATTAATCTTGAAAAGTCTGTAAATTGCATTTAAACAGTAGGAAAGCTGATATTGTAAAAGAACATCACGTGTTTGCGACAGTTTAAATTGACAGCTGGCAATACTGTTAAGTTAAGTAGAAACTTGTCAACAACAGTCACGTGACCCGGAAAATGTCATCATTAATCTTGAAAAGTCTGTAAATTGCATTTCAACAGTAGGAAAGCTGATATTGTAAAAGAACATCACGTGATTGCGACAGTTTAAATTGACAGCTGGCAATACTGTTAAGTTAAGTTGAAAACTGTCAACAATAGTCACGTGACCCGGAAAATGTCATCATTAACCTTGAAAAGTCTGTAAATTGCATTTAAACAGTTGGAAAGCTGAAATTGTAAAAGAACATCACGTGTTTGCGACAGTTTAAATTGACAGCTGGCAATACTGTTAAGTTAAGTAGAAACTTGTCAACAACAGTCACGTGACCCGGAAAATGTCATCATTAACCTTGAAAAGTGTGTAAATTGCATTTAAACAGTTGGGAAAGTTGAAATTGTAAAAGCTCGTCACGCGCGTGATTGTGACAATTTAAATTCGCAGCTGGCAACACTGTAAAGTTACGTTGAAACTTGTCAAAAACAGTCACGTGAGTCGGGAAATGTCAACTTTACCCTTGTAAAGTCTGTAAATTGCATTTAAACAGTTGGGAAAGCTGAAATTGTAAAAGCTCGTCACGCGCGTGATTGCGACAATTTAAATTCATTCGCAGCTGGCAACACTGTAAAGTTAAGTTGAAACTTGTCAAAACCGGTCACGTGACCTGAAAAATGTCATCTTTAACATTGAAGAGTCTGTAAATTGCATTTAAACAGTTGGGAAAGCTGAAATTGTAAAAGCTAGTAAGGCGCGTGATTGCGACAATTGAAATTCACGTGACTCGGGAAATGTCAACTTTAACCTTCTAAAGTCTGTAAATTGCATTTCACAGTAAATAAAGAGTGTTTGTTGTCAAATAGGAAAGTAACCCCAAATGTAAAACACCTTTTTAGATTTTTTTTGTTTAAGTGAAGACTATTTGCAAAAACATTCAGAACATCAGAATAAACATTCCATTTTCAATTTTTATTAAAATTGTTTCTGTGTCGTAGAATTGAATTTAATTTAAATTTTTACAGGTAAACGCATTGCTTTAGTACTACACTGCGTTTTTTCCCTTACCAATACGATGTACATACCTTACGCTATAGTCTACTACATCCAACGGGTCTACTTGCTATGCAGTGTAAATTTGGCTTGCGACAGACTAACTCTAGACAGTTATTTCACTTGCGAAATTGGAATTTGCCTTTTCGGAATGATCCTAAACATTCCTCTTTGGTTCATGTTACTCAGGGTAGTCGACATCAAAAAGAATGGTGGCAAAGTCAGTGACGCTTTTGCTTTCTTACGTAAAGTAAGTGAATAAACCACACCAAATAATATTTATAGACGTTTTACAACGATTGTTACAATATCATGGACCCGGTATAATTTATTTAAGCAAAATTCTGAAGAATCACCTATTACGGAATTAAACACGATTCCGGTTGGAGAGAATGAGGACAATGATGTGAAAGCCGAGAGGCAAAAAGTCAAAAGTATGATCAACTCTCACAATGTGGCTCATCCTGTAGTGATGGTTCATGTAATGCACAAACTGTTTTGTCATTTTTGATAGTTCATTATTTGTCTCGTGGTTTTAGGATCTGTGTAAAGAGTATAAAACGAGAACAAGCGGGCCATGCTGCACCTGTTGTCTGAAACCTGAAGAGAATGAAGAAAAAATCAAAGTGGCTGTTAAGTCTTTGTCTTTAGCAGTGGATGCTGGGGAAGTATTTGGGTTATTGGGACATAATGGTGCTGGCAAAACCACCACAATGCGAATTATAACCGCTGAGGAAGCTCCCACTAGAGGAAGAGTAATTTGTTTGCATTTTTTTTCGCCTATTGCCCTCAGGGTCAAAACTCTTCCAGATTTTTATTGGAGGACAAAGCATAACCTCCAACCTAAACTCCGCCTTTCAGTTGTTGGGGTATTGTCCTCAACATGACGCTTTATGGAGGAACATCACCGTCAGAGAACATTTAGAAATCTACGCGGCCATTCGAGGTGTACCTCACAAAGATATTCACAAAATCGTCAACAGATTCATTGGGTATAAGCAAATCTACAGCAAAAAAAATTAAAAAATAACACTTATTTAACACAGTGGGCTACAAATTCAAGACCACGCAGATAAACAGGTCAAAATGTGTTCAGGTGGTACGAAACGAAAACTGAGCTTTGCTATGGCAATGGTAGGCAACCCTAAAATAGTACTTTTGGATGAACCCAGCACCGGTATGGATCCTCGAAGCAAAAGATTTTTGTGGGACACTATTTTGGCCAGTTTTCAGGTTTGAGCTTTTCAATTATTAAACTGCTATTTACGCTGTTCTTTCAGGGTTCTAAAGGTGCAATTTTAACTACGCATTCTATGGAGGAAGCGGATGCTTTATGTTCCAGGGTTGGCATTACAGTCAAAGGAGAATTACGGTAAAAAATTGTTGATGTGTTAAGTGTTAAGAATTTGCAACAATTTTTGCGTATGCACGCATTCCAGATATTCACAGATACCTGTTAGACTTTGTTGTCCTGTAAAATCGGGAAATCTGGACACAAAGTAGCTATAATTCAAATGATTAAATTGAGATACTGAAATGGTTTTGCTAGTGGGTTGTCAATTATTCATTTTCAATGAACTAAAAGGTCTCTAAAAGGTGTGAACAAGACTCTGGTACCGGTTGATGGTACTAAATAAGTCCATTTAGTCACATTTACTTTAATCAATAATTGATATTGAGGGCCATAGAGAGGATAAAAAAAATTATATATGTATGCCATGTAAATAATGTAGTATTTATGAAAAATGACGAACTAAGCACTTCCAGTTTATAATCGAACACAGAAAAGGAAAAAGATAATATTAATTTACCTCAGGTTTTCTGGTAATTATCACTTATCTAGCTACTAAACAGATTATACATATTAATCTTGTGCACCCATTAATTCAGTTGCATTTTTCTCGAAAACGGTTGATTTTAACGATTCTGATAAAAAATACCTGTTTTGGGTCAAAATGAAGGAAACGTGTGATATCAAATTCAAAACACTTATAGAGGATCAGATTAAAAAGCATAACAGAATTAAATAAGAATTTAAAGCTGTAAGTGTCTTCTATAGTATACATAAAAATAGTCGACAGATTTCAGTTTTGCGTTTAAAAACGTAAATAAAATGTATTTCCAATTCTCCTTTGAAGTAATCTTAGTTAAAATAAATTTTTAACTTTTATCTTTGACCTACTTTTACGTTTGTATTATCTATCTGTGGTAGAGCATTGTCCAGACTTTTTAGAGACACCCTGTATATAATAATCTAAAACATGTGGTTTACCTTAAACGTAATACTTCCTCTATGCAGCTCTGTATATGAGGTCGGATATATTGATGTTCCCTATTTTGTTGTTTGGTTTCAGTTATTTTCAAATAATATGTCAATCTACTTTTGTTGATGATGAATTGATTTTGTTTTAACATATTCAGTTAATGGTAATTCCTGTTTTTTTTTTCATAGATGTTTGGGTTCCACACAACACTTAAAGAACCTGTACGGTGCTGGGTACACGTTGGAAATGAAGCTGAGAGTTCGCGAATCGACTCCAACTTCAGGATCCGGGGACAGACAACAGGAATTAAAAAATTTTGTTTTAGGTACGTTTTTCACCTATTTGTAGACTGAAAGGTATGGGACAGTAATGAGAGGGACACTGTAATGCCAACGTTTCGACCTTTAATAAGGGTTACTTTAGGACAAAAAAGCAAAAACACAGTAGGCACAATAAGAGAATAGTTTTCTCAACCATTTTTTACAGAACAGCAAAACTATTATTAACACAACAACAGGAAAGAGAGAAAGTTGGCACTTATATTAAACATAGTAAAAACATGAAAATGTCCTATAAACAATGAGCGCTGTGTTTTTGCTCTTTAGCCCCGAAGAAGACCTCGTTAAAGGTCGAAACGTTGGCACATAATTAATAAGTGTCATTATAAGTACTGTATCTTGTTTTTCAAATTATACACTGTTTTGTTCTCTCAATTTTGCAAGTACATACAAGCAAATTCCTGATTTGGTTAAAATTTTCTCATTTCAATTATATCTCTATCTATTAATCTGATTAATATTAATTACACCCTGTTCTACATTTTTGGTATAAATTTGTTTCCTTTTTAGATCTCTTCCCTGAATCGACATTAGAAGAGACTTTTGTAGATAGATTAGTGTTTAGCGTGCCTCAACGGAGCGTTCCTTCTCTAGCTGATTGTTTCATGCAGTTGGAGAAAGGTATACAAGATTTTAACTGATTCTAATATTAACTAATGTGATGATTCTAATTTAACTGAATTAATATTAATAACAATTATTTATTAACTTTTAGCCAAAATTGAACTGGATATTGAAGAGTACAGTTTCAGCCAAACAACGCTAGAACAAGTATTTTTGAAATTTGCACAGTACGACGAGCTCAACGAGGAGTAATTTCTTCTTTGTTGGGCTTCTTCATGAAACTGGGAGAAGACGGCCTAAAGGCTTGATACGCAATTGTAGATAACGATGAGTTAAGTCTTAAAGTGATATATTAGCGTAAGTCGTTTGAGTGGTTCTTGAACTGAGAATGAATTCGAATTTGTTGCGACAGAAGGGACGTTTATTTCTTCATTACTTATAGGTTACTAATGTTAATTAACGATAATTTAGGAAAAGTTACTAAACAGCTTTAATACTCAATATCAGTACGTCAATGAATTTTTTAATACTATTTTAGTGTGATCATTGTTTTCAATTTGTTATTTTTGTTGTTGTGCTTGATTTTATTTCAGTATTTTTTATATTCATTGTTTATACTATCTATTCTAATCGCGAAAATTGTTTAAATTTAGAATAAATGTAGATTAAACAAGATCACGGCAGAGGGTATTTTTTAAGTACTTATAACATGCAATAAATCTTCAATTTATTATCGTTTGTTTCAAAGATTGTACTTATTAATAAAATGCTCTCTGAATAAATTGTTGCTACTTTGTATTAATGGTTTTTCTCTTTACTTGTTTTCCATTTCATTTGGTTTAATATTGTTATATTTTATTTTCAGAAACTGCTTCAACTCCATAAGTATTTCTTTATAGAGAAAAGGAAATAAAACAAAATCAACTCAGTATTAAATCAGTCCTATATTTCCTAAACACAGTTTACTAAAATTTTGAATGGTTAAGATCCTTTAAGGAGTCTTGAAAAAAAAGAGGAAAAACGTGGTTTTGTCGTTTTTTCCTGAATTTATTTTTAATATGTAATTTCAAACATTTGTATATTACAGGAGGCTTTAAAACTATCTTATTAGCTTAAATACTGATTTTACCTAAAAAATTATTCCTCGCACCGTACCGCGTCACTAAAGTGGTCAGTTTTTCTATAATAGTATTTAAATTGATCCTAAATTACGGTGTCCTGAATAATCACATAATTGGGGGTATAAATTTCACTAGATCATAAAAAAAATTAAAATACCATATAAACTAAAAATACATAGTTTTGTGGGCTGATTAATTCAGAATTCTTAGGACAAAATGGTCAAGACAAAGTTAATTACAAAACAAAAAGCGAGATCAAAATATACTAAATCTGAGCTGTTTTACAAACCTGAGCTTCCGCATATTATCACAATGTCAGGTAATCGCGTTCACCCTTAAACTACATTATCTTGTCTTCCTGCTTCTATAAAACTTAAACATGCAGTTAAAACAGGTATTCTCGATGCACTAATCGAGTCTAAAGTACGTGAAAAACACTAGAAACCAACGGTCAGTATAAGGGCGTGTAGCTATGGATTTGGCACTATTTGTGTTAAAGTCCAAATATCAATCGTTCCCGTCCATACTTGATCCTCGTAGAAACCTAATTTTTTTTTTGCAAAAATATTATTAGAAACTGGACGAAAACACCAACGTGTTCTTTGTTAACCTATTTCGTATCAGTTGTCGGTCGAGGGTGTGATCCAAGCTGGCTGCCCTTCTGTCCCTAATTTGGGCTGCTAACAGTTCGATTTCCCAATTGGAACTAGAATTTTCGTATTGGTCACCGTCAGCAGATTCGCAGTCGGTTTTGTCCGTTTCTGATACTTCGCCATTTTCTGAATCTGTATCTGAAAAATGTGGTTTTTCAATTCAAACTGTTGAATTTGTTGTGTTATTGCTAATTAAGTATATTGTACCTGTTGCAGAATCAATATTCAAAACAACGCTATTACTTCTGCTGGAAGACCAGGCATTGATTGGTTGAGGTAACTCTTGTAATTCCTCCTCTTCTTCGTGGGAAGGTTCTTCCCAAGAATGTTTGTCTTTGCTGATGATTGTGTCTATAGAATCCTAGAAAAAAATAGGTGACGTAAATCTACCAGGTTTAGCAAAACATGTTTATAAATAAAAAATATTGTGATGATACAAAACTTGTTTGATAAAACAGTGACTTTATGGTGGACATGGTTGATTTTACTCTTTAACACTGTTTAGAGTCCAGAAAGCAGATTTTTGTCTTTATAGTCTTGTTAAACGTTTTAAAACAAATTATCTGATTGTGGAAGTAAAGCAGTAGTTCTATTTTTATCAGTATTTCAATAACCTCAGTTGTTCAATAATTGACAGCTAGAATCAATTCAAAGTGATCGGGTTGATGAAGCTCTGTTATGGTAGAGAAATACAAATGTAGGCAAGATTTTTCTCTTCTTTTCTGACAAATCTTGCTAAGCGTTCAAAATTGATTTTTTTAAAAGAAATTGTTGAAATTGATCACGATCATTTGGTCTACAACATAAAAATACTCTCGACTATACAGGGTTGCGTAAGGGCGGTGCAGAAATGTTTTTGTTGTTTTTAAATCAAACTCTCTGTATATTTTTGGCATATTTGGATCCCTTCTAAAATTCTGCATTTTAATCAGTTTTCACTTTTGCATAAAATGACGGTGTTGGCCAACTTATTTAAAAAAATATCCAAATTAAGGGCAAAAGCAGTTTTGGATTTGTCTCAGTCAATTTTATACTTAATACATTATGAATTCCATTTTTAATCGTAAAAAAGTCTCGCGACTTTAAAAATATTAGTCTAAACGTAAAAACTGTCACGTGATGTGAAGAATGCCCATTTTAACATTAAAAATAGTCACTTGATTCAGTGCATTAGTTTAAAACTGACCCTTCAGGATTTCGTTTTAATGAGAAAAAAAGAGTCACGTGAATTTAAAAATATTAGTCTACTAAACGCAAAAACTGTCATATGACGTTAAGGATGACACAAAAATAGTCACATGATTTAGTGTACCAGTTTAAAACTAAAAAACTGTCACGTGAGCTTTCTGTCGAGTCTGTTCAAGGATTCTGTTTTGATGCTAAAAAAATGTCACGTGGCCGATAAAAATAAGTTTGATGATTGAAAATCGTCACGTGACCATTTGCATCTTAGAAGGGGCCAGGTAATCTGGAACAATAAATTTGACGATTTAAAATTGTCACGTGACCATTTGCACCTTAGAAAAGGTCAGGTGATCTGTAACAATAAATTTGATGATTGAAAATTGTCACGTGACCATTTTCACCTTAGAAGGGGCCAAGTGATCTGTAGCAATAAATTTGATGATTGAAAGTTGTATCTTGACTATTTTCATTGTAAAAAGAATCATGTAGCTTAGAACATGTCAGTTTAAACTGAAGAACTGTCACGTGACTGCCAAAATAACATTTTGATTGACAATTACCCATCAAGGGAGCAGAAGCCATTCTCCTCCTGGGGTGCGTATTCTTGAAATGAGGGAAGTGAGTTATCAAGAGAAAGGTCTGAAGAATGTGACAAAAAACCGCTATTTCCAGTTTCTTCTGTCACATTCTATCAACACTTCTCTTGAGAATTCCGTTCCCTAATTTCAAGAATTGAGGCCCTGTTAGATAGAGCGTTCAGCAAGGAAGGAAGGAACTGTCACGTGACATTCCATTTTTAAGACGTGACTTTTTAATCTAAATTTGATGATTAAAAATAGTCAAGTGACTATTTGCACCTTAAAAAGAGTCACGTGACTTTAAAAATATTAGTTTAGTAGTAACT
Source organism: Ips typographus (assembly GCF_016097725.1). Taxonomy (NCBI): domain Eukaryota; kingdom Metazoa; phylum Arthropoda; class Insecta; order Coleoptera; family Curculionidae; genus Ips; species Ips typographus. Next base: position 7,484,287 of record NC_138424.1, read on the forward strand.
GAAAAACGTCTAAATAACTTTTTTAATTAACTAAACAATTAAATTAAGGGCGTTCTTAAGGAACAAGGCAAAAAGCGACAGGATTTACCAAACTATCGTTATGTGAAGAGTTACAAAAAATGTAAATAAGGAAAGTTGCAGGAAAAGTTGAAATTGAAGGTGTTTTTGTCATTCAGGACCTCTTTAACAAGTTACAATTTACAATTCTTAAATACTTAAAAATAATTTTCTTCATATCCATAAGTAAATGAAATCGTTACATTTTTAATAAAAATGGTGTCTTTCTGTTTCATTATTTTGTGTTTTTTTCGGTATGAAGCAGTTTGAACATGCATAAAACAATACTTACACTTAATGATACCTCGTCCATGTTTTCTAATTTACAGATATGGTCTTTTAATTGCTCAATAAGATGATTTTTGCTTCGTAACTCCTCTTCCAGTCGGTCGAAACGTTCCTGAAATTTGACTTGCATTTCCTGAAGATGAGCACTCATCACTTGTTTAATGGCCAGCAAAATGTCGGCAAAATACTTTTGTTCATCTTCCAGAGACGCTGTGAATTTAATATTTTATGCTCGTTTTTACTGTTATGCTATTTTATTGACCCACCTTTAATAATTTTTACTTGATTGTTCATTTTGTTCGGAATGAGCTGAATGCCGCATCGCTCTAATTCGTTGAGTTTTTCCTGAAAATTGTTAACAATAACACAACGTGGATAAATTGAGTAAAAAATTTGTACTTTTTCTCGAACATCCAGACCATTATCGGTGGGCGAATTGATGAAGGGGAATAAGCTTTGAGGCGTGCCCAGAATCGTATTAGCGCTATTAGGAGGGCTTTGCAAAGTATCTCGATTGAATGTTACACTTTTTGAAAGTTTACTATGTCTGGCTGCATAACCCTCGATGGTTGGTGCCCTCATTAACCTATTTTTGATTATTATACAAATTCAGTCCAACTTCTCTATACTGTACCTTTTAAATTCGTTGGAATCCATTTTTTTGGATACTTTTTCGGGCGAATTTTTATCACTATTGTCTGGAGTCTTTTCTTTTGTATCCTCGGAGAGTTTCTTTAGAATTGACTTTAAATTTCTTCGTTCAGGAGTTTCATTCGATTCGTTGGATGAATGTAATGGTGAACTTGTTAAAGGAGCTGTTAAAAATTGTTTGTTCGATCTTTGGTCTTGTTGATGTACTGAAGAGCCTTCAGAATGTGATCTAAAGATAAATATTATAAAATAAGATAAAATATGTTAATACTGTTGGTAACCTGGTTAATGTTTCTCCTGTTTCAGTCTGAGTTTCAGGGATATCCAACGAGAAACTGCGCGTTTTCATGGCGATTTCCAGTTCTTCCAGTTTCTGGCGTTCGTTTAGGATTTTCAACTTTTTGACGAAAGGCAAAGGACCGTACTCTGGTGATAAATCATCTATCGACCTATTCAAAATGTGCGTGTTAATATGTCATAGATGGAAACTATCAAGTCCTTAATTTGGGTCAAAGTAGCACTATGCAAAGGGCTTCTTAAGGGAAAGCTTAAATACTTGTTCTTGAACGAGACTGTACTCATGTAATTTTGATCTGAACATTGCAGATTCGACCAGTTATGAAAAATCATGGCATATCAAGTAAAATCATTCCAGAACAAATATTATCAAGGCGTGTGGAGTTTATTTACCATACGTGCTAGTAATATTAAAAAAATGAAGAAAAAGTAGGGGCACTATTTGAGTTATTACTAACCTATAACGATAGTTTCGAGACTCCATCGAATCTGACGTCACTTCATTCAATTTCTCATGAATAAATCTTCAAATAGACATACAAATACTCTAATTATTTTCCTAAGTGATACTTAAAAACTAGAGTACACACTAAAGAATTCAGTTTTCAAGAATTTTTTTTTAAATTTAGTTAACGTCAATACAAACGTTTTCAATTTACCTGTAATGTTTAGTTTTCCTAGTTAAAGTTAACCCCGACCTCTTAGCAATTATAGCTTCACTTTTCTCTTCTACAATGGCGGGCACATCTCTACCACCATCTACCAGGTCTTTAGAAATGGCGGCCTTCTTCAATTTGGACCAATGAGCGCCATTCTTTTCGGCGCTGTCGGCGCTGCTCAGTCTTTTGGTCAGCTCCGGAAGGTCCTTTTGCTGGGTTGTATTTTCTTTAAGGCTGTCGCTATTTACAGGGGGCTCACTAGGAACGGTGCTGGACGGTTGTGACTGTGCGATCGTGGGTTCGATTACTGCTGGTGGTTCGCTGTCTTTTAGCAAAGCATTTTTGATGTCTGGATCTTTTTCCTTTGCCGTTGTGTGCAGTTTTATCCTATCTCTGCCAAAAAAACTAGTTTAATGTGTCTGACAACAAAGTCATCCCAGTTTTATAGGTGTGAAGCTGCTGCAAGCAGAAAACCACTAACTAAAAGTGCTAATCAATAAAACTGTACAAGAAAATTAAATAACGGATCTACTGGCATAGCTGTCGTTTTGACAAGTGTTGTGTGAGCGTAGAAGTGAAACATTTCTCTTTAATTCACTCCAATCATTAAAATCGCATTTGCACCATCAGATCTTTCAGTTAAAGCCTTTTTTCTGTTTTAAGATGAACAGAACATTACATTATACAGGGTGGTCCAGTTTTAAGTGTCAATAATTCACCATTATCAAAAAATAAGTTGACTTGCATTGTGTCATTTTTCTGAAAACCGTTTCCTAAGGAAGATACAGTCCTCCAAATTTCAATTTAAAAAATCGTTTTATATTTTAAAACTGAACATCCAAGGCTTGTGAAAGTCCAAATTTGTACTGAATAGTCTAAAAACTTTTTTACTACTAGGAATGGTCTTATAATTCGCTTTCTCAGACTGCCATCCTGGTTGAGTGTCTGAAACTGGCATTCAAGAACTAAAAAAGTCCGGAAATCAAGACAAAGATTGTTTTGTGCATGAAACTCATTTTTTACTACTAAAAATAATATAAAAGTTGACTTTTAATGCTAGAACTGAATTTACTAGGAGTAAAGAGAGTCCAAAAGTATATTTTCAAGACTTTAATTGGTGTACAACTCAATTTTCTGGACTGGACAACAAGTCTAGAAGTAAATTAAATTTTCGGACTATTTTATTTCTAAAAATGAGTTCTCAAGACTATTATTGTAGCATTTGGTACCAAAATTTTTAGTTTTATTACTGAAGAAATTTGACTTTTGGAAATAGTCTTAAACTCGATTTTTCAGTCTTAAAAAGCACTAAAAACAGTCTGAATTTCTTAGAGGTGCTACAATTTATTGCACCTATGAGTGTAGAAGTCAATTTAATAGTGAAGAAGCTTGAAATAACATTTTCAAGACTATGGTCAGTGGACACACTGGCTTTTAGGCCTGATAAGTCAAAAACTTTGTAAAGATAGTCTTGAAACTCGATTTGAGGCACTGAAAACAGCCTTAAAACACTAAAAACAGTATAGTTTATTAAGAAATACCCGAATTTTTAGCACTGTGGTGTCTAGAAGTCGATTAAATAGTGACAAAGCTTCGAATGCCATTTTAAGTCTATGAAGAATGTAAAAATTGTTTTTTAAGTTTGCTATGTCAATAACTTGGTGAAGATAGTCTTGAAACTCGATTTTCCAAGCTGAAAGCAGTTTTGAAGCACTAAAAATAGTCCAGAATTCGAAGAAAATTAAAAGCAAAGTAAAAAGCACGAAAAGTTAGTTTTCAAGACAATTTTCATCAATCTAATGTCAATGTCCTGCATCTAAGACTATTTTCAAGACTAAAATATTGAAATTTGTCTTCAAATTATGAAAACTTACTTGCAAATTTTAAGCTTCTGCTGTCACTTTTTATTAGTTCAGTCACATTTTGGTGTTCAAGTCAATTTTTAAGGTTTAAATGTATGAATTTGTAGTAACAAATTCTTGAAAAAGTAGTTTTTATGTCTACAAGTCAATTTTTAGTATTAAAGTCTCTCGATTTGCATGAAAACTGGTTACAAACACAATTTTTAAGCTTCTGAAATGTTTATCTTTTCTAATTCAATTTACAAAACTAAAGTCTTTTAGTTTGTCTGGAAACTATGAAAACTGGCTAGAATAATATTTTTTAACTTCTTAAGTGAATTTTCCGTTTCCAAGACAATTTTTAAGTTGGGTTAGGTTAGTTTTGGGTCTTTGACCGTAATAACGTGTAATAAAGTGCTTGTTCCAAATTTGATCAATATTGCTCCAACGGTCTGACAGTTATGACAAAAAAAAACGATTTTTTAAACAGAAATTTGAAGGACTGTATTTTCCTTAGGTAGCAGTTTTCAGGAAAATGTTATAATGAATGTCAACCTATTTTTTAATTGGCTATGGATTGATGAATTATTGACACTTAAAACTGGACCACCCTGTATAATAGTTTGTGTGTAATATTCTATGATAGTTTTTAAGTCTTACTTAATTAACATTCTTCTCTAAATTCATTGGTTTGAGACTCTCATAAGGACAGCCCGATTTCTGACAAATCTTAAGTGCTGATGATGGCCTGATAAGCCAAAATCAGTCTACCAGGATAATTTAGTATATTCTACACGAAGTGTATTTGTTTCCTTTTCTTCTGTTGCTTCTATTTTGTTACTTGTGTCAAGTGAAAAGTTTGAGAAAAAACATGACACTTCTATAAGTCATACTAGTTTTTTTAACAACTTTGGTACATGACACATTATACTACTAAAATAACAGTTTATAACAGGAATTAATAGACTTACCTAAACGATATCTTATTACTAATTTTGGCTGGAACGGCTGCTAAGGCATTCTTAGTGGGGCCGGAAAACGACGCCCTTAAAGTTCCCGTACCCCTCCCAATCGGTGCAGGAGTAGGGGAAGTGGGTTGACTTATCGACGACATATTATCTATTAAAACTTTGCAAAAATCAGCTTTAAGCTTTTTGTGGAAAAACACAACTCACCCTTAATGCTGCTTAAATGGGGCCGATTTGTCGACCCCCCTACTCCGGTTTTGGCTGCTTTGGTGGTTTTCTCCTCCCTTGCCTTGAGCAGTAGAATCCTTTGTAACAGAGGCAGACCAGCTCCTATTGGACCTTCTTCAGTTAAGGTGGTTTCTTCCACTATAGGAGGAGGAGAACGTATGCAGGAGGGTTGTTGAGGCGACAACAAAGGTGAGGTTTGCGCTTGGTTTCCTCCGTTTGATTTGTCTTCGTTGTCTTGCTTTTCTTTCAAGAGTCTTTAAACAATTTTATTATCGTAGAAATCTGAGTAAATTACTAAGTTTTTTACCTCAGACGTTGTAATAGAGGCAAACCAGCGCCTAATGGAGAAACTGAATGAGTCTTTTCAGTTTCAGGAGCGATGCTGTCTTTTCTGTCCGCTTTCTCTGTTTCCGAATGTTCTTGACTTAGATCGTGAGACTTTACCCTAAAATTAACCTTGTTGTTACTACTAGTTGAATTACAAAGAAATGCAAAGGTAATGGATCATTTTTCGATTTTAAACCATGAAATACTGCAGTTACTTGCAACTATAAAATTGTCTTTTAGCTGGGAAAACTAACCACAATCTCACACCACATATGTATTGGATTTTCTAAACGACCAAATTCCATGACATTGGGCTTAAAAAAACTTATTTTTCTGCACGTGCGAAACTGATTCACTGAGCATTGAAGTGCGAGAAGCAGACTTTCTGCACGTGTTTCTGACAATCTTTTTTTCCTCAAATTTATTGCCGGGACTTACGTACAGATTTATGTAATGATTGCTTTAATTCCAATAAACCGGGAATAATCAAAATGTATACATTTGTGGTAGAATGTTACAATAAAGCAAATAAAATAGCGCAACAAAAAAACAGTTGGTATTGTACTTCAGTCAAATTAATAAACAAGCATAATCAAACATTTGAAGTTGTTTTAATGATTTTCCAGTTAGAGAATAGCTATTTATGTAACCAGTTACGAAAAGTTCGATTTTGTGTAACGAATGAATGTTTGTAGGGCGAGCGCAGCGAGGTCCTACAATTTGAATGAGTTACACAATAAGACATTTTCGAAACGTGTTGCATACATAATTTTTTCTAATTTTGACCAAAAAGCTGTGAAAACCATCTTTTAAAGTGATTTAACACAAATATTCACTTTCATAGCACCTTGTGTAAACTGTGACAACGACATGTTATGATGGATGTCGCCCATATGTTTCTACGGAAATGCATAAAAACAGGGAGTGATGAAATGAGACTAGTTACATAAAGTAAAACGTTTTGTCACTCTAATCAGTTTTGAAAAGTGTCACTTTATATGCCAAAATTAGAAAAACAGATATGGTTAAAAGGGGGAAAATAATTTTTTTTTGATTTTTGTGATATTTAAATAAAAATTATTGTCTGATTTTTTTGTGACGGTTATATTGGACCTAGATTAAAACTAATGACACTTCTGACTTCTGTAGAACAACTTTTAAAGCTCTTTAAAGTGTCAATGTCAGTGTTTATTTTCAGTCACTTTTTAATCTTACGTTTCGTCTTTGCGAAACCATCATCAACCGATCCTTACTCTTTAATATCAAATTTTAAAAGTCCTTTTTATTTATGATACTTTATGGTTTACTTCGTTTTTTGATCTTAATAAAGAAATGCTCTATTACGGATCTGTAAATAATTTTTGTCCTAGACTGTTCTTTAAACCGTTTTTATGTCAGTTCAAACTTTTCTCCTTAACTGTACTGAACTTCTCACTCCAACTGGGTTTTTCAAGCGATTTTGTCCCTGACTGTCTTTAAACCATGTTTCTGGTAGTTCAAATTTTGACAGCACTTGTTCCTTAACTGTACCAAATTTTGTAGTGTTTTTAAGGTTATTGGATAGGGAATTTAATGAGGATTACAAAAGCGTGCTTAAAACTATAATTTTCTCACTCCAACTGGGTTTTACAAGCAATTTTGTCCCTGACTGTCTTTAAACCGTGTTTCTGACAGTTCAAACTTTAACAGCACTTTCTGCTTTACTGTACCGAATTTTGTGGTGTTTTTTAGGTTATTGGATAGGGAATTTAATGAGGATTACAAAGGCGTGATTAAAACTGTCATTTTCTCACTCCAACTGGGTTTTACAAGCGATTTTGTCCCTGACTGTCTTTAAACCGTGTTTCTGGCAGTTCAAACTTTGACAGCCCTGTTCTCCTTAACTGTACCGAATTTTGTAATGTTTTTTAGGTTATTGGATAGAGAATTTAATGAGGATTACAAAAGCGTGCTTAAAACTGTAATATTTTCACTTCAACTGAGTTTTACAAGCGATTTTGTCCCTGACTGTCTTTATACCGTGTTTCTGACAGTTCAAACTTTGACAGCACTGTTCTCCTTTACTGTACCGAATTTTGTGGTGTTTTTTTAGGTTATTGGATAGGGAATTTAATGAGGATTACAAAGGCGTGATTAAAACTGTAATTTTCTCACTCCAACTGGGTTTTACAAGCGATTTTGTCCCTGACTGTCTTTAAACCGTGTTTCTGGTAGTTCAAACTTTGACAGCACTGTTCTCCTTAACTGTACCGAATTTTGTAATGTTTTTTAGGTTATTGAATAGAGAATTTAATGAGGATTACAAAAGCGTGCTTAAAACTGTAATATTTTCACTTCAACTGAGTTTTACAAGCGATTTTGTCCCTGACTGTCATTATACCGTGTTTCTGACAGTTCAAACTTTGACAGCACTGTTCTCTTTTACTGTACCGAATTTTGTGGTGTTTTTTTAGGTTATTGGATAGGGAATTTAATGAGGATTACAAAGGCGTGATTAAAACTGTAATTTTCTCACTCCAACTGGGTTTTACAAGCGATTTTGTCCCTGACTGTCATTATACCGTGTTTCTGACAGTTCAAACTTTGACAGCACTGTTCTCTTTTACTGTACCGAATTTTGTGGTGTTTTTTTAGGTTATTGGATAGGGAATTTAATGAGGATTACAAAGGCGTGATTAAAACTGTCATTTTCTCACTCCAACTAGGTTTTACAAGCGATTTTGTCCCTGACTGTCTTTAAACCGTGTTTCTGGCAGTTCAAACTTTGACAGCCCTGTTCTCCTTAACTGTACCGAATTTTGTAATGTTTTTTAGGTTATTGGATAGAGAATTTAATGAGGATTACAAAAGCGTGCTTAAAACTGTAATATTTTCACTTCAACTGAGTTTTACAAGCGATTTTGTCCCTGACTGTCTTTATACCGTGTTTCTGACAGTTCAAACTTTGACAGCACTGTTCTCCTTTACTGTACCGAATTTTGTGGTGTTTTTTTAGGTTATTGGATAGGGAATTTAATGAGGATTACAAAGGCGTGATTAAAACTGTAATTTTCTCACTCCAACTGGGTTTTACAAGCGATTTTGTCCCTGACTGTCTTTAAACCGTGTTTCTGGTAGTTCAAACTTTGACAGCACTGTTCTCCTTAACTGTACCGAATTTTGTAATGTTTTTTAGGTTATTGAATAGAGAATTTAATGAGGATTACAAAAGCGTGCTTAAAACTGTAATATTTTCACTTCAACTGAGTTTTACAAGCGATTTTGTCCCTGACTGTCATTATACCGTGTTTCTGACAGTTCAAACTTTGACAGCACTGTTCTCTTTTACTGTACCGAATTTTGTGGTGTTTTTTTAGGTTATTGGATAGGGAATTTAATGAGGATTACAAAGGCGTGATTAAAACTGTAATTTTCTCACTCCAACTGGGTTTTACAAGCGATTTTGTCCCTGACTGTCATTATACCGTGTTTCTGACAGTTCAAACTTTGACAGCACTGTTCTCTTTTACTGTACCGAATTTTGTGGTGTTTTTTTAGGTTATTGGATAGGGAATTTAATGAGGATTACAAAGGCGTGATTAAAACTGTAATTTTCTCACTCCAACTGGGTTTTACAAGAGATTTTGTCCCTGACTGTCTTTAAACCGTGTTTCTGGCAGTTCAAACTTTGACAGCCCTGTTCTCCTTAACTGTACCGAATTTTGTAATGTTTTTTAGGTTATTGGATAGAGAATTTAATGAGGATTACAAAAGCGTGCTTAAAACTGTAATATTTTCACTTCAACTGAGTTTTACAAGCGATTTTGTCCCTGACTGTCTTAAACCGTGTTTCTGGCAGTTCAAACTTTGACAGCACTTTTCTCCTTAACTGTACCAAATTTTGTAGTGTTTTTTTAGGTTATTGGATAGGGAATTTAATGAGAATTACAAAAGCGTGATTAAAACTGTAATTTTTTCACTCCAACTGGGTTTTACAAGCGATTTTGTCCCTGACTGTCTTTAAACCGTGTTTCAGGCAGTTCAAATTTCGACAGCACTTGTTCCTTAACTGGACCGAATTTTGTACTGTTTTTTAGGTTATTGGATAGGGAATTTAATGATGATTACAGAGGTGTGATTAAAATTGTAATTTTCCCACTCCTACTGGGTTTTACAAGCGATTTTGTCCCTGACTGTCTTTAAACCGTGTTTCTGGCAGTTCAAATTTTGACAGCACTTGTTTCTTAACTGTACCGAATTTTGTAGTCTTTTTTAGGTTATTGGATAGGGAATTTAATGAGGATTACAGAGGTGTGCTTAAAACTGTAATTTTCTCACTCCAACACTCCAACTGCGCTTTACAAGCAATTTTGTCCCTGACTGTCTTTAAACCGTGTTTCTGGCAATTCAAATTTTCGCACTACTTTTCTCTTTAACTGTACCGAATTTTGTAGTGTTTTTTTAGGTTATTGGATAGGGAATTTAATGAGGATTACAAAAGTGTGCTTAAAAATGTAATTTTCTCACTCCAACTGGGTTTTACAAGCGATTTTGCCTTTTACTGCCCCTTAAACCGTGTTTCTGGCAATTTAAACTGTCGCTCTAATTTTTTCCTTAACTGTACCGAATGTTGTAGTTTTTTTTAAGTTATTGGGTAGAAAAGTTAACGAGGATTCCAAAAATGTGTTTACAACTGTAATTTTCTCACTAGAACTAGGTTTTACAGGCAATTTTGTCTCTGACTGTCCTTAAACCGTGTTTCTGGCAGTTCAAACTCTCAAACAGTTCTCCTTAACTGTACCGAATTTTGTAGAATGAAAAATCAGTTTTACTTTAATACCACCAGTAAAAAATGTACAAAAGAATAAAGTGTTATATATTATTAAATTTAAAATAAAAAGGACCTTCAGAATCTAACATTAAAATAACAGGACCGTATTTAAAAAATCAAGATGATGAAGGTTCCGCAAATTCAAAACGACGAAATTAAAAACTGACAACGCCAGTTTAAAGAACATTAAGGTCCAGTTGTACAACAGTGATTCAATCTTTAAACCTGGCTCAAGCCAGGAACGTCACTTTGACAGAAATGCATTTCGTATGATAAAGTTCAATTACAAGTAGCAGTTCAACTGAACCGGTCTTTGCACTGTGATTGTACAACAGGACCTAAAAGTGGCTCTAGATAAGTGTCATCAGTTGATCAATGTCCAATATTAACGTCACAAAAAAATTAAAATTAAAAATTTAAAAAAAATTAAATTTTTTAAAATATCTTAAAAACGGAAACATATTCGATGTTTTCTAAAAGAGGGAATAATAACAACTGTGTTAAATCTAATTCTCAAATAATTAACACTCTTTTCAAACGTAATATTATTTATTAAATTATAGTTCTTACTAACCTTGGCATTCGTTTTAAAGTGCCTTTTGAATTTCCATTCCCATTGACCGTTCCTATACCATGAGGTTGAAGCGGTTGCAACTCCAAACTCTCATCCGATCGCCTGTAATGAGTCCTGGACTTTCTCAGAGCATTTTTGAGCCCCTAACATAACAATTAACGAACTTCGGAATAGATGCTTGGTTAATTATACAGACCTTTGCCTCACTCTTGATTTTGTCCACCAAACCTTTATCGTGGCCATGGTGATGATGGTCGCTCTTCTGATGTGGCGGATGCTTCGCACTAGCTTTAACCTGCAAAAGCTGCGAATGTGAACAAGCTTTCGGTTAATTTTTGGCCTGCCACTACAAAGCGACGCAATGAATACGAGGAGATGTCGGTTAAAGCAGTTTTAAGTAGCGATGATGGGGCGTAGTAGATTGGGAGGGACAAAGGAGGGGTAAGTTTTACCTCCATAAGGCGTTTACGACCAAGAGCCTGAAGAATTTCCTGAGCCTCTGGGTAATCCTTCATAGCTGCCAGAACGTCTTCACGAGATAGGGAAAACAGTTCAGAATAGCCCACTGATCTGACGTCTGCTGTTCTCCTGAAAGATATTTGTTGGTAGAATTAACAATGACACAAAACAGTTTATGTGTCATTGTTTAATGTTATAATATTGAAGAAACAAAGATGGAGGATTAAAGTTATTCAAAATCTCTACAGAAAGACTAGTAATTTGCTAAATTTGAATTTCCATTAAAATGAATAGTGCAGCTAAAAATAGTATAGCATTTACTTTTAAAATATGCACTTTTTGGTTATCATTAATTCCTAACTAATTGCCCTGAAGTGTAATTAACAGTCGATCGATATTTTTTTTGTCGATTCTAATTATTGGGCTTTGAAATTATTATTTACCTTTTCAGCTCTAAGATCAAAAGGAAGAACGAGGTCAGCGTTTCTAATATCAAAGTAAAATAGGTAGGTAATGCATTTTAAAATTCCTGTTTCCTTAAAAACCTCAAAAACTATTAACACTAACTAAATTCAACTATTTCGAAAAGGTAATAGTAGTTGCAGCCTTTTCTCAATTTTTCCCAAAAAGTCGTTCATTCAAAAGTTTTGTTAGTAGTTTTCACAACAGAAAAATTGATTTATTTTCTTCTATCTATATTGCGATACTCGTAATTAGGCCTAATTATTATTAAACAAGCTGTCGAAGTTTTTAATCTTCTCTGATAACTAAATTGTTAATTATTGGGTAAACACAAGCTTATGATGCATCCACACCCTAGAATATAAGCTATCTAATTAATTGAACTATAATTTTATTGCTAAGTACCAATCAGTCTTTCATAACATAATTTCATAATACAGTCATTTTCCTACTCCAAGTGGGTTTTACAGGCGATTTTGTCTCTGAGTGTGTTTCAAACTGTGTTTCTGTCAGTTCAAACTTTGGCACTGCTTTTCTCCCTGACTGTACCATTTCTTGTAGTGTTTTTTCAGATTATTGGATAGAAAATTTAATGAGGATGCCAAAAATGTGCTTAAAACAGTAATTTTCTCATTCCAAGTGGGTTTTACCGGCGATTTTGTAACTGGCTGTCCTTTCAAACTGTGTTTCTGTCAGTTCTAAATTTGACACCGCTTTTCTCCCTGACTATACCAAATCTTGTAGTGTTTTTTCAGATTATTGTATAGGCAATTTGTTGAAAATGCCAAAAATGTGCTTAAAACAGTAATTTTCTTACTACAAGTGGGTTTTAGAGGCGATTTTGTTCCTGGCTGTCCTTTCAAACTGTGTTTCTGGCAGTTCAAACTTTGATACCGCTTTTCTCCCTGACTATACCAAATCTTCTAGTGTTTTTTCAGATTATTGGATAATAAATTTAATGAGGATGCCAAAAATATGCTTAAAACAGTAATTTTCTCACTCCAAGTGGGTTTTACAGGCGATTTTGTAACTGGCTGTCCTTTCTGTTTTTGTCAGTTCAAATTTTGGCATCGCTTTTCTCCCTGACTGTACCAAATCTTGTAGTGGATTTTGAGATTATTGAATAGGAAATTTAGTGAAAATGCCAAAAATGTGCTTAAAACAGTAACTTTCTCGCTCCAAGGTGGTTTTACAGGCCATTTTGATTCCTGGCTGGCCTTTCAAACTGTGCTTCTGGAAGTTAAAACTTTGGCAGCGCTTTTCTCCCTGACACTACCAAATCTTGTAGTGTTTTTTTCAGGTTATTGAATAGAAAATTTAATGAAGAATTTAAAAATGTGCTTAAAACAGTAATTATCTCACTACAAATGGGTTTGACAAGCAATTTTCTCCGTGACTGTCAAACTGCGCTCAAAAGTTGCAAAAAATCAGGGTTTAGAAAAGTTTTGCAGTATTCGATACAAAACAGGTCTCTGAGATTTATGACAGTGGTCACGTGACTGCCTAGCTAAATTATTCTTCAAAAACCACGTGATGTCTGTCACTAATATAAAAACTGTCAAAATTTGCCACAAAGGTGCAAGAATTACAGTGTAACACAGTTTACGAAACGACGTGTTTTTGAGATTTATGACAGTTATTTTGACAATTGTCAGTTTCTGAATGTAAATTACAAATTATTTATTTAGAAATTTTCTTGTATCTAGCGCTTTTCTGGTTTATCCAAATTTCATTTTGAGTCCTGTCCTTTTTACCAGTTTGCTTAACCTTTATCAGTTTAAATTCTATAGTAAACAAAGACAACTACTCTACTATCCTACATAGAAAACAAAGACAAATGGACGTACTTGTTTAATCCGTCTAGGTTAAGTATTCCAATTTCACCAAAAAAATCTCCAGCTTTCATAGTGGTGAGCACTTTCCCAGTTTCACTGATCACCTCCAAAATCCCATCGGCTATAATAAACATTTCCCGAGCCACTTCCCCTTTTCGACAGATCGAATCACCAGGAGTAAAAATGTAGGCTTTCATTTTCAACACTAAATCCCGTAGAAATTCAGGTTGGCATTCCTGGAATATCGTCACCTGTAAACCGGTAAAAAATCTCCAGAATTAGCGGATAAACGGCGACAAAACCAAAAACGAAAACATGTAAAGCGTTCCCACAAATAACCGAAATGTTTTTAAAACTTTTCCGGCAGGAAAAGTTTACTACCTGAAAGTTTTATATGTCAGTTTCCGCTTCCGGTTTTATTTGGCTCGCCTCATTATATTTATGGGCAACTGAGTTAGCGCTTTTTGTGTTAAATGTGGAAAAACTCAAACTTTTTCAAACAAAAATGTAATTTTAATTCAACACTTTTGTTTCGGTATTATGTTTTTAATGTGAGTGGTTTAGTTTGAAGAGTAAATTAGTTTTTAATCATGAACATATTAAGAACCGTTGTTGGCGTTGTATTAGTGTAAGTTTACTAGACAAATCCGTAAAAACGCATTCAAGAAAAGTGCACTATTTGAAGTATTATCAAGAAGAGCAAAAAGCAGAAAAAAGGTTGCATACAGATACAAGGGAGCGAAAATGAACTAATTGAGAGTAAAAAACAAATAAAAAATCAAAAAAAAATCAAATAAAACCACCAAATAAAAAAAATTAACATAGAAAATAACTTTGAAATGAGCTATAGACTGGAACTTTCATACAAACTGAAGATTGTGAAACCAAAATGACAATCAAGAACAAAAAGTATTACTGTACGTACTATTTGAAAGAAGGATTAAGATATGGACAAAATTTACGAAAATGCAGAAGAAGCAAGCATACAACATGATAATCCTTTCAGATGAGCGTTTTGCATTGCAGAATTGAAATCCAGAGTTTTCTTATCTAGTGACTGACTGAGATCAAAAGTTAAAATCAATTTTACCTTTTTGAGAACACTTAAATTGACATGTAGGGCCAGTTCAGTTTTTAATTTGTCGGGGAGTAACCCCAAGGCTGTGTTTATATCACCTCCACCCTGAATCCGTCCTCTGGACCAGGAATAATCGTACCATCGTAGAACGCGTCGTTTCATTCCTCCTGGTACCTGAAAGTTCACATTTATTACAAAGCTTACAAAAGCGTATTTGGAAGAAAATGTTCGGTAATCCAACTTTGTGCCTCAATAATCCCTAGCAGAGGTAGAAATTTCTCAACAGAAAATCCTTTGCAATACTACGGGTATTAAACGATTTAATTCCTTCTCACGTAATAATACCGAAATGATTGCGTTCGGGAAATAGTGCAGGCGAAAAGTAAATATATCGGTTGTGTAGCTGCTTAAGAGCCACCAGGAAAAACGTTGTGAGAATACGAATTGCGAGAGAAACAGTAATTTACTATGATGCTAAGATATTACTTCTACAGTCTTTAACTACCAAGTTAAGGAAATGAGGTGGAAATAGCAATATACACTAAATTTGCATTATTACTTTATTTCATTGTAATGAAAAAAGGCTCGAAAAACCAGTAAAAACAACAAAAAAATTAGCCAGCTTATGATTTGAGTGTGACGAATTGTGCGAAAAGAGCCAAAACATAAATTAGCTTAATCTTTCGCTCTAAATACGCTGGTAATTAGTAACTAAACTGGAACTTTTTATTTAAGCTTTTTTTAATTTTTAATTGGCAAAAGTACCAGTTTCAGCAGAAATTACTTTTATAACACAATTATTTGATGTAATAATTGTAAAATTTTTCAAATTGTCTCTTAAGCAGCTTTTTTCGTCCAAAAAATCCATTTTTTTCGAATGTTTTTGATCAGTTAGGATACCGTTATTATACAGGAACAATTTGATTACTTAACTATCTACTATTACTTTATGGCTTAAAAGAACTTACCTTATGATGGCGCATATACGTTTTGGCACCATCCAACAACCGTTCGAACTCTAATCTATTCGCGTTTCTATTGGTTATCACATTTCCCACTTGCCCGACGATCGTAGCAAAAATAAACACTCCTATTAGGTAGCTAACTATAGTAAAAATATACCTAAAACAGAAAAAAGAATCAAGTTACGAGAATAAATAAAGAATAAATAAATAAAGCT